>NC_133568.1:19910000-22310000 GCF_048773025.1 Camelus bactrianus | reverse complement strand
CCTGGCACTGAGGTCCATCCACAGCACTGATTCAGCCTAATCTGTTAGACATGCTTATTGTAAATATACCTGTAAATAAACTAATGTTTGTTAGCTTTTATACTAATATATGCTTGAATTACCACCACCACACTGAACTGCAGTTTAGAATTTAAACCTCTACAGAAATTTGCTGCCCATGCTGAAAATCTTTTTAAATTACCCATATATTTAAAAACATGATTAATACACTTCATGCAGTCACCAGTCATGAGAAAAAATTAACAAAATTGAATAGGTATATATGCTTTCTTGTTGAATCGAATCTATATAATGTTCGTGCTTAACTCACAAACTTCATACTTCATGAAACATAACCAGTAAAAACAGGTGCTCTTCACCTCTCCTACCTGTGGAATCATTTCCACTTACAGCGGTAAGCATGGCAAGAGGTTATGCTCATAAAGATTAGACCCCACTCTGCGTGGAGGACCAGGCAGTAAAGGTGGTGGTGCAGGGTGAAGCTGTGCCCAGTGACGTTAAGAGTCAACAGGAAGGATGCAGTTGTTCAGTGACCTCGCACGTTTTGTCACAACATTACCCACTCTCTCATTGCTGGCTATAAATGCATAGGGAAGTGGAAAAATAGTCAAAGCAATGTTTACTAAGAAAGTAAGTTACTAAGTAATTCAACATATTAGAAGACTGAGAACTAGAATGTGTTATTTTTAGTAAAAGCATAAGATTAGGTGAACAGACAACAAGGGTCTACTGTATAGTGCAGGGAACTATAGTCAGTATCTTGCAATAACCCATTAATGGAAAGAATCTGCAAAAGAATGTGTGTGTATGTACATCTGTACCTGCTAGTACGCCTGAAACTAACACAGCATTGTAAATCAACTACAAAAAAAATTAAAAGGATTAGGTGAACAGTTCTTGCTTCCTTCTCATCATATAATTTATACTTGGAGAGCGCTTTCTTTGGATCATTTAAATACTTTGAATATTCCACTTTGTGACCTTATTCTGGCTTGTTAGTTCCGTGTATTTTGCTTTTCTTCCAGTGACTACACCACAGATTAAAAATACATCCTTGATTTATTAAAAAGTCTAATATAATTTAGTTCTGTTACCATTTTCCAGAAAGTGCCATAGTTTCAGAATGCTTTAACTCCATTAGTCACTCTCTCTGGAGTATTCAAAAAAAAAAAAAAAAGTCAAACAACTTTTCATATATAGTGTCCAGTATTCAGTGAAGTATTACCAAGATTACCAGGAAATAAGGCGACGTGACTGAAAACAAAGCAAAAAAACAGACCATTTGACATAACCCATAGGGAGTTTAGATACCAGAATATTCCGGCCAGGTTCTTGAACTGTGTATGGTTTATGTATGCCAGAAATTAGATGACATGGTAAGGAACTACATCAGAGAATTCTATTGTATAAAAAATATTCAATGGAAATTCTAAATGTGATTAGTTCAATAAATAAAACTTGGAGCTGAATGGATGAATCTTAAAGCATTTTAAAATAGAAGGGCAAATTCATGAACTGGAAGATGAGTGCCAAGCTGGGCTTATTCCAACAATACAAATTTGGTTTACCATTTAAAAATCAAATACTGCACGTGGCCACAGGAGTAGATTAACAGGGAAAATATATGCACTTCTTCAGTACATCAAAAAACTGTATCCAGATATCCAATCTTGGATAAAAATCTTAGCAAATTAAGAATGGAAGGCAGTGTGTTCAATATTATAAAAAAGACATATTTGGGAAATAAAATTACAATGGGATCATTCAGTTGTGCTCGACCCTCAATTCTATTTGGCAAAAATATTTAGGTTAGTCCCCAAAATTGCTCTCTTTTAACCCTCTGTAACCAAAATTGAAACTTAATAAGCTTGAGTTGTCTGTGCTGTAGTCCCAAACACTCCATCTGGTGGCTACCTGAGGACCAAAGGTAGGTGGAAAAGATAATTTACCATCATATCTACATCCAAACAAAAAATATATTTATAAACTTCGGAGAGACAGTATCCTTAAATGATATATAAATATCAACATGTTTAAATTTGTTTGACTACATTCAATTTTAAAACTTTCTGTGTAAGCCAAGAAATAAGAGGAAAATTGTAAATTTAACCTATCCGTTGGACAAAGCATTAATATCTAGGTATATTTAAAGAATGCCCACAAATCAGTGAGGAAAACTCAAACAATCAAATTAGAAAATTGGCTAAGAACAAGCTGAGAACAATAATAAGCAATTCCAAATTTGAAAAAAAATGTGAAGGGAAAATAAATACCCATTAATCAGGATAAATCAAATAGAAACAACAAAATAATTCTCACTCATCATTCTTGAAAAATTAAGAAGTCTGACATTATCACTTATTGATGAAGATACAGGGAAATGGACACTTAAATACACTGCTGGTGAAAGAATAAAACGGATCAGACACATTGGAAAACAATTTGGTCTCATAACAAATCAAAACTGTGCACTCCTACTCACTGAAAGTACTGTTTCTCCTTGGGCAAATGGCATAACCTTTTGTCTCAGTTTTCTATTTGTAAAACAGGAATAATACTGGCACTTACAAAATATTATGAGGATAAAATGTAATCTCGTGCCAAGCACTTGAAATATGATGTTGTTATTTTAAGTTTATTATTATAAACTGGGGGAAACTGATACATAAGCACATGAAGACATTGACAAGTAAACATTGCAGGCGCTGAATGCGAACAATTGAGTATAATCTAATTATCCATCAATAGGCTAGTAATACAAATAAGCACTAATCTCATTATTTAAATATTCCTAGATTAATTCAATTAAAAAAAATCTATATAAATGTACCTTAACAGTGCATTGAGACATACATGGTATGAATTGTTTTTGTTGGTAAAAAGGCAGGAAACCCACGTTCAGTATGACACAATCAATGACAAAACCTGGGAAACTGAAGAGATTGATTTCATTCAGGCTGTTGCAGTGGGGAGAGCACGTCAGATAAGATCAGAGTGCCTGGCAGGGCGGTTTTGTCATAGACATTTATAAAGAGTCGACAAGTTACAGATGGAATGATTTACAGTTGGGATTATTTTGTGAGTAGGGGAGGTCTCAGTCAGCTGAACAGGAAATATCTTCTCTTTGTTTAGCTAGTTTCAGAGGGGCAAACAACTCTGAGTTTAACCAATAATAATCAGACAGAGAATAAGAAGTTGGTTGGGGCAAACCAAGTGCAGGAAAAGGGGTGGGTCTGTGTCTCCCCCTGTTAATATTTAAACATTTTAAAAATAGTCAAATAGTCCCATAAAGTGTGCATACACACACGTATCTTCCCCCTCTCCCCCCCCCACACTTAGATTCACATGTGAAATTAGAAAAGAAAGGCTAATGACTTTACACAGAGTGTGTGATAAGATAGACATCTGGGGCAAGGACAAGGGAACATTTCTTGCATTAAATGCCACAGGGGATTTCAGCTTTACGATTTACTTTCTTAATGAAAATAGGAAGTATTCATGACAAAATCTTCACCTTTTTTGGTCTCACCATTGAGAATGTGAACGTCACTATAGCATTATTTTCAAGAGATAAAGGAAAATAAAATAAGTGGAAATAAAAGACAGGGGGAATGAATGTGGAGAAGAAAACAGAGAACAAGAGAAAAAGATGAGCTCAGGAATGTCCGAGTTGCTGACGCGTTATAGGGGAGAGGACTGGACTGTCTCTTGGCTTTGGTGTCATGAAGGACACTGGAATCTTCAGTGCAGGTAAAGGTGACAGAAGGCAGAGTAAAGTGCATTGCAGAGGGAACGGAGGCCCAGCAAGGAGTATCTGAGAGAAAGACCAAGAGAAAGGCAATTAAAAAAAAAAAATGTGGACGCAGGGAATAGTTTCTTGTTTTGTTTGACTTTTGTATTTTCCTGATGAGAAAAACGAGTGGTTTTTCTCAACTTGGGCTGCCTGTCTGGACAGCTGGTGGGTTTTAGGATGCTGATGCCTTCCTTAGCCTGCACGACCTCCTAGAACAAAATCTCATTGACTGGGTGCCTTAGGCAGCAGATACTCATTTTCTTAAAGCTCTGGATGCTGGGAAGTCCAAGATCCAGGTGCAACTCTTTCCAGTTCCAGGTGAGAGCTCTCTACCTAACCTGCAGATGGGATGCCTTCCTGCTGTGTCCTGACATGGCAGAGAGAGAACTCTCGTGTCTTTTCCTCTCCTTGTAAGGGCACCGGCCCTGTCAGACTGCGGCCACAGGATGATGACCTCATTTAACCTTTATCCCTTCCCCACAGGTCCTGTCTCCTCATACAGTCACCTTGGGGGTTAGGGTTTCAACATATGAATTGGCAGGTGGGGGAGGCACAGATATTTAGTGCACAACATACCTCGATCACAAGACAGATCAATTAAACTGGAACGTGAAATCTTCACAAGGACAACTTGACATTTATGCAATGCCTGACACCTGACAACCCCAGTGACATTTGTTAGAGAATGAATGAGATCCTTAGATGGACATTTTGTAGTTAAATTGTTTCCTTGAAAACCGTGTATGATGTGGGTCTTGGTTTGTTTTCTTTGGTTTTATCCACTCTGACGTACTTGATCTTTTAATTTGTGTATTTAGGCCATTCACAGTTAGTGGTTACTGATGTAGTTGAGTTGATCTCTGCCATATTTGTACTTCTTCCTTTTCTTGTGCTTGTTCTTTGTTTCTCCTTTATTTATACCTTCACTGGTTTTAATTGAGCATTTTATGTGATTCCCTCTTTTAGCATAGCAGTTACACTTCTTTGGAAACATTTTAGTGGTTCCCTGGAATTTGCAATACCTATTTAAACGTAACTGAAATTCAAGTTCAGCTAACACTGTGCTGCCTCACGTATGGTCCTGGTAATTTATAACAGAATATTCCCAGCTCCTCTTTCCTGTCCCTTAGGACACTGATGTCATTTACTTCAATCATCTGCATACTGTAATCACCCAGCACATTGGTACTATTATTATTTTACCCTCCTATGTGTTAGATCAGTGAAGAGAGAGAAACATTTTGTTTTCCATCTCAGCCACTTCTCTTTTCTTTATGGAGATCCAGGTTTTTGACCTAACTCATTTTCCTTCTGCCTAAAAATCTGTGTTTCAAACACAGCAGTTCTTTTTTTTTTTTTTTAACATTTTTTATTGATTTATAATCATTTTACAATGTTGTGTCAAATTCCAGTGTAGAGCACAATTTTTCAGTTATACATGAACATATGTATATTCATTGTCACATTTTTTTTCTCTGTGAGCTACCATAAGATCTTTAAAATACAGAACACTTCATGAATTTGCGTGTCCTCCTTGCGCAGGGGCCATGCTAATCTTCTCTGTATTGTTCCAATTTTAGTACGTGTGCTGCTGAAGCGAGCACCACAGCAGTTCTGTGGTGATGAATTTCCTCAGTTTTTGTCTTTGAGTCATTTCTCTTTCATTTAAAAATTTTTTTATTGAACTGTAGTCAGTTTACAATATTGTGTTAATTTCTGGTGTACAGCATAGTGATTCAGTTACACACACACACACATATATATATTCTTTTTCATATTCTTTTTCATTATAGTCTATTACAAGGTATTGAATATAGTTCCCTGTGCTGTACAGTAGGTCCTTGTTGTTTATCTATTTTATATATAGTGGTTAGTTTCTGCAAATCTCCAACTCCCAATTTATCCTTCCACTCCTCCTTTCCCCACTGGTAACGACAAGTTTGTCTTCTGTCTGTGAATCTGTTTCTGTTGTGCAAATAAGTTCATTTGTCTCATTTGTTAGAATCCACATACGTGATATCGTATGGTACTTTTCTTTGTCTTTCTGGCTTACTTCACTTCATATGACAGTATCCTTCTAGCCCTTTGAGAGAAGGTAAGGGTTTCCTTAGCTCAGTCCTGTGGTGATGCCCACAGGACGAGGCACCCCTCCTAGATAGGTTTCTTTTTGTCATCCCCTTCTAGTCCACACTCAGCCTCTAGCAATTTGTCAAAATGAGCACTTGAGCATTTCCACTCCTTTATGGCCCAGTGGCTTCTGCTCCAGATAAGCTGATCTTGGCTGGGATTCTCTGGCTTTGCCTGCTTCTCCAGGTCTCAGTGGGGGTGGTTTGCCCTATGACCTCTGTTTTCAAATAGGTAAACAGGTTTCAAAAGGAGAGCTTCCTTTTATATGGAAGCTGTGACATCATGGCTGTGACAAATAATGCAAGGAGTGAACTCTAGGGCTGATAACGTTTGATTGGAAGAAGATGCAGGAAAAGGCAGGAGCACAGACAAGAGGCAGACACGGTCATCCTGCAGTCAGCGCCCTGGGCCCCAGGAGCAGCGTGATGACCTGGGGCTGGGGTTAGAGGTGGGCAGAGAAGAAGAGGGGCAGTGGAAGCAGGGAGGTAGAGTATTGCAAAAGGAAAAGATAATGAACTTGGAGTTGTGCTAAGATTTGACAACAGCTATCTTATTTTGATTCTAGCACGATACCTTAGAATCATCCAGGCACTTTTATGCAACATTATTTTTTTCTCATCTGCTACCTAAAACACAGCTGCCTTGCTATTGAGTCTGTAAGTTCTTAAGCTTGTTTCTTTGATTAATATACAATTTTGATTATTCCCTGGCCCATTTCCCCAACCCGTTTGTATAAATACTTGCTTCAGACACATTAAAATGTGACCTCATTTCAGATAACTCTGCTTCTCATGTGCATCGTAGGCCAGTCTGTTTGGTAATTCCAGAATGATGTATTTTATTCTTGCTGAATATAACTTTAAATTTCTATGGTGATCAATAAAAACAAGATAAGTCCCTTTAGGAAATGTGTCCCTGGGAGAGGAGAGAGACATAAGTGAAACGTGAAACTGATGAGAAATGAGACGTCAATAAACATTTGCACGTTGACTTGAGAGCACTTTGCAGCTCGTTGCTGCATTTCTCTAAATTAGGATTTGATATAGGGAGGCTTTATGAGATATTTTCTCCTGTAAGAGCATCATTAAAGTTATTCACACGACATCTGAAGTCTTAGATTATTGAGAATCACCATCTCTCTGTCAAAGCGAGTGTTAACTAATTGGTAACAGGGGAATAGAAGGCGTGAAAAAAAAATCACAAGGTATAGAGGTAATTTATTTTCTGAAAGCAGTTGTTGACAGTTTGACGTTATATTCAGTTAACACTTCTGGAGACTCTTAAAATTCTCCTCCCTGCCAGTCAGGACACAGGCTCTGTGCTTTCACAAGACTTATGAAGAGAGATTACTTTTTGATTCCCTTTCCAGGCATTTGAATTGAAAATACAAACCACTGCTTGCTGTCTTTTGCCTAGATCCTAGATCAACAGTTTTAACAGCTGCAGGGTGTCCTCTAGATACAAACTTAAAATTTCACCTTTCAAAATGACAATTACGTTCAATATTTCAAATTTCTCTTTGGTAAGAAAGCAAGATGCCAGAGTGGAGCTGAAAATCTGTCCTAAATCATTTCTGGAAAAGAGGCTTCAGCAGTTGGCAGGAAGCACCATGAATGACAGCTGTATTTCTTGTTATGGAAAATAGTTCACCTTTTCCAAAAGTCACACCTTTTTTTTATATAATTTCAGCAGTTCCTCTGCTGGATGGTGGCAACATTTTCTGAAAATAAAATTATTGAACCGAATTCTGACTTTCAGTTGGAACTTGGCTTCACTGGAATATTTTAAGGGTTGTAAAAAAGTGCCCAAAGCTTTTATCTCCCTGTTTCCATCACCAGTGTGATGTCTGAAGCCCAAAAATGACTTAAGAATGTCAAATGTCTTTTTTTCATAATTAGAAATTTGGAGCTGCAGAGTATTCACTGGCCAGGTTTTAAATTAGAAATGAATTTGATGATCTGCCTTTAGCAAGTAACTTTTAGCACATGGAGGACCTGGGAACCTACAAGGAAAGAGCTGTGAAAGTATAAAAATAGAAATCTGGTCAGAAGTGTTCTAAACTCAAGTCTTTGGGAAGGGAGGCTATAGCTCAGTGGTACAGTGCATGCCTAGGATATACAAGGTCCTGGGTTCAATCCCCAGTACCTCCATTAAAAATAAATAAATAAATACCTAATTACCTACCCCCCCCCCAAAATACTAAAACAAATCTTTTAAAGATCCTAAACTCAAGTCTAACTTTCAGTACCTTCATCAGGGCGTTCACAGAAGCCAACATGCAGTGCTGACACTGAGTTCTGCAGTGTCTTTCCCTAGAATTTCAGCTGGGTCAGCACCATGAATGTTACTGCAAGGGACAGTTGAATTGAACTTTTTGCTGCAGCCTAACGTGGATCCACCATGAAGAAGCAGAGATACTAAGAATCATTCAAAGGTCCAGTGGCTAGATTATCAATTGTACGACCTCTTCATTTTCCAAATTGGTCATAATTCTTTACGAAGAAAAATGAAAGTCTTTTGAGTCATTTTACACTTGAACCAAAGTTCGGCTGATCAGGACGGAGGATTGGGTTATAGAATACGAGAGGGAACTATCCTCTTCCATAAGCAGAAAAGTTATTCCCACGGTTCTCCATGTAAAAACTGAGTGTCACCCCTAGGCATAAAGTGAACAATCAATAAATCCTAGCTGATTTTTTTTTAAAGAAAAAGACACATTGCTTAGTTAAAGCCCATGTATAAAGCTAAGCCATCTGTACAGTTTGATTGTTCCCTGCGGTGAGAGAGCTGCCAGGGATTGCTAAGGAGATGGTTGTTTAAATATAAACATTGAAGGCCCCTGCATCTAAATATTGGAGTGTGTTTGCATGTAAACTGATTAATACATACTTAATTTATGCTCAATAGTAAATTAAAACTACCATCAGGACACACTCCACTAAACTGAAAATCAAGAGAAAAGCTGTAACATTCATTTCAGGGACCAACTTCTGTTTCAAATGTGTCTAAATGGATAGTTACGCATTTAAAATGTGGACTCTTTTCCCATAAGTGAAACAAAATAAATTGCACTAAGACCCACTTAAACACTTACTTGGAAATCTGTTCAAGTTACTGATACTTTTTTTTTTAAGAGCTCTGATACATCAGCACCCAAAATAATAATGTCATCAGTAAGTTTTCGTCAACATGTCATCCTTTGTCTCTAAAAGTTAGATGCCTTTTTATATTTAAAATATTGCATACTTATGTATGAATCTCCCAAAATGAGCAATAAGATAAAATGTACCTTCCAGAAACATCTCTGAAAATTTTGTGTTGTATTTACATTCTTGATAGAACTGATCATTTATCCAAGAGAACTATTTTTTATTTAAAAAAAAAAAACCTTCTTGCACTTATTAAAGAAGAATGAGTAAAATCAACACAGAATGTTATAAAAATTACAATTTAAATACGTTAGGTTATAAAAGTAAATTATCTAAGGAGATCTTGTACAAGAAAACCATTATATATTTTTACTTTATAGTTTGGAAACATGGCGTCTATTGTCCATTTTGATTTTACCACTCAAATTCAAATGCCAATAGATTTATATTGAATTTTTGTTTACTCAAGAACAAATCTATTCTATTACCAATCTCTGAAAACACACATCTTTTTAAAATGAATTTTGCAGTGTATTAAAAGCACTCAATAAATCATGTATATATATATCAAATTTCTATAAATGTTCTCAGAGGAGCCGAGGAAACACAGGTGTTGGTATTGCTTCATATGAGTTGTTCTGAACACATTCATGACAAAGTCTCTGTGATTCAGGAAGAAACTGTTTCCTGGGTCAATTCAAAGATCTTGTGCCTTCCAGGTCACTATTCTAGCACATAATTACCTTTGTGATGATTAAGTAAAAGAAATTTGAACTATATGTTGTCATTTGAAAAAAGCATGTGCCTATGTGTGAATGTGTGTACAGGGGTAAGTTCTTAATTTTTTTCTTTTTTTTTTTTTAACATTTTTTATTGAGTTATAGTCATTTTACAGTGTTGTGTCAAATTCCAGTGTAGTTCAGGGGTAAGTTCTTAATGAAAAGAAAGTAACAGTGGCTGACTTGTGTATTTTCTGAGATTTCAGAGGCCAGTAGTGTGACCAGGGTGCAGGGGGAGGTAGGAACATAAATTGGAAAATTGAAGTAATATGCGCCTTGATTTTTACTTAAAATGGTACTGTTTTCACTGATACTTCAGAAATGCAAAGAAAATGAAAAAGGTAAATCACTTGTAAAACGTTTTCTCTTGCCCAAGCTGGCACCGGATGTTGAGGAAAGGATTTGGCTTTTTTATTAAGTAACTTCCTGCTTTAATTTTCCAAGTAGGACCCTAATCTCCTGAAACAGCTATCCAGCTGGCTAAACTCACTGGGATCAGGGAATGTTTTAAACACTGTGAAACCCTAATCACATTATAGAGACTGAAAATTATGAAAATAGTTTTTAATGGTCCACCTCAACGAAAAATATCGCAGATCTGTTTTTTAAATAAGAGTAATCACTAACATACATTGTAAATGGTATCCTGGCTATAGGAACATTAGAAAATTTAAGGTCTTTGTAACAAAACTTGGCTATTTTAAATATGCTTCTCAAGTAATTGAGGCTCCTGGCCCTGCAATTCAGGAGTGTCCAGGTAATACCACTAAAGTATTTAAATGTGTAAAAATGTGTCTCATAGCCTTCTACAAACCATCTTTTCATTTCATGCATGTAAATGGCCTCATTAGCCAAGATTGCCGTGGGCATAAAGCATCAGCCAGGTCTCAAAGTGCATCTTAAATGTTTTAATAATTCTTGGGCACCTTTTGAGAATTTTAATGTTTTCTCTTTAACTGTAGTCATTCATGAAATTAACAAAAGAAAAAAAGAAGAGAAAAATCTTTCTAAAGTGGAGAAAGAACAAGGTAAAACTGAGTGTGAACGTAGTTTCTCTGTCTCTTAGCTAGAGACGTTGTTTAAAATTGTCAGAAGCAGCTTTTAGAGGAAATGGGGTTTTTGAAGTAGCATCTCTAAGGGAACGCTTGAATAAAAAAGAAAACTCCAAGACGCCTGAGGGAAATAGGGAAGTTGCAATGATAGAATTTTACCACCCCCTCCCCATCTGCTGGAACTTTTGTCATAACTTACAATAAATAGTCATGTTTCTGAGGTTCTATCGAATGATAAGGGAGCCCGAGTGCAGGTGTCTTATTTAAAAGGAAAAAAAAGCAAAAGGTAAATCTGCAAAATCCGCAAACTGTGTACTTGGTCAATGGTTAATTTCCAGATCCCATTATTAGTCCTTCAAGTATCATGAGTTTGCTTTTTTTTTTTTTTGGTCTTTTTTTTTTTTTTAATTGAAGTATAGTCAGTTCTAATGTGTCAGTTTCTGGTGTGCAGCACAGTGTCCCAGTTATGCATATACATATAAATATTCGTTTTCATATTCTTTTTCATTAAAGGTTATTACAAGATATTGACCATAGTTCCCTGTGCTATACAGAAGAAAAAAAATTTTTAAATCTATTTTTATATACGGTGGCTAACATTTGTAAATCGAGTTTGCTTTCAAAATGCATAAAGCAGTGTACTCAGAAGTTCAGATCACCTGTTCAGTTCAGTGTTACGTACACAGATGTCCAGCTTCTCTTTTTTCACCAAGGACTCTGTTTTAATCTTTGCAAGACCAGGTAACTCTTACTTTTAACAAGGTGGGATTGCTGGCCTGCCATTTACCTCATCACTCAGCTCTGGCAACTGCTCTGCTGGCCTGTGGCTACAATCCTATTATCTAATTAAAGGCTGTAAAGAAACTTCTCTTCTTTTAATAACAAATTCTAGAATCCTCAGGCCAATTATATTCTTATATTAGTCATAGGCTTCTCTCTAGGTCACAGGAAGTCATGACCTCTCTGGGGTCTAAGTCTTTTAAATAACTGGGAAGTTTTTGATGATAATGTTGCCACCCTGGGCAACCTAGCAAAGTCTTCTAATTAAGAGGAAGATGCTTTAGTTGGATCTTATCTTCTGACACTTAAACTGTTAAAACTTGGTACCTAATATTTCTTGAATAAGACCAGAAAAATCAAAGCAGTTTGGCCTGACCCCAAAGCCCACACTCCTTCCCAGCAGCACGGCAAAACACGACGCGGACTCCATCCTTGGGTCCTGATGCACCTGTCACGTACTCAGCTGAGGGCTTGTTCGTTAGATTCTTTCTTCCCCAAATTCTGAAAATGCTGTATTATTTTCTCTCTTCTGCCTTCTTTCTAGGTTGTTACAGTTTTTGTCTTCATTCAATGTTAGTGATATATATACATGTAAGAATTCTGTCAGTGAAACAAATTCAAACGGAACTATTTATGGAGGGTAGTCAGTGTTGGAGTTATTAAGGTCACTTGTGAGCCGAAGAAAGATCAAAACAAAATCACTGAGTGGAATAATGGGATAGTTCCCCTAAAATGCTTGCATGAGACATGAGCAGGTTAATGGTTCACAGGGAATTTTGAGCCCTCTCCCGCCACTGACTTCTGGCCCCACAGCTGACCCATCTCTGGGGAGCCTTCTATCCAGTTTGCTTTGTTGAGGAAGTCTGTCTTCCTTTTGGAGCCTGGGCGTTCCTGCAAGTGATGTGTTTTTAGAAGGAGCGATCACGTCTGTCTCCTCAGCCCACCTAACCAAGAAGGAAAGAATCACATAAGGGTTAAGTGAGAGCCCAGTCACGTAGGGATTGGAATCCACGTTCCAGCAACTGCTAGCAAGGGGAACTGGGGCAAGCTGATCAGTCCTGTAGGCTTCCATTTCCTCATCTACTAAAGCAGGTAAACAGAGAACCTACCTTGTCTTGTGGCTAATTACTGTGTTACAGATACGTGCTGTGCAGAATGTTCATTTGAAAACATTGTGCAAGATTTTACTAGATGGTCTACTAGCTGATGGGATTATAAAGTGAGGTAGCTGGCATGCCTTTCCCTGAGACGTTTGCTGCTGACTGGGAGAGTCTGTTAGAGGTCACCGCATGGGAAGAGTTACGTTAGACGTTACAGAAAGTGTAAGTCGAGGACCTCTTGGAAGCTCATGGGTGGGACACACTGTCTTTGTGCTTTCTGAGTATTTTGGGGAGAAGCGGTGGAGATGAGAGGAGATGAGGAGGAAAGCCTCCCGGAAAGTGTCTGAGAGCACGGTCTTTGTGGATGAAAGTGAGCATTTCCCGCCGTGTGTCGTGCTTAGTACAGAAGGATCCGTCTTAAAATAGAACAGTTTCCTAAAAGGGAAGTAACCGTGAACATTCTATCAAGAAGTGACTGGAATAGGTGGGTGAAATGCAAGTAGGAAATTAAGTTTACATTACGGTACATTTCATATTTAGTTCAGAAGTGCCAGGTTATCTTTATAGAAACAGTTGTCATGAATCTAATGATGAGTTTTATTAAGATAGAACTCTAATGCTTGCTTTAAACCTACAGGGACTAAATTGTTTAAAGAATGTAACATGTCTCAAGAGTCTTCTTCCTTTACAAAATTAACTCGTACTTGTTCTTCGGGACAAGTGCGGGAATCGCCTCTTTTGGAAACATCTTCCTGAACTGCCTGACACTTGCGCTTACCTGGGTCTGGTTTATATCTCACCTCTGATGGCATTGCCCTACCGCTGTTTAACTCACGCTTCCAGCTAGACTTTACTCCATTGAAATAATCCATTCTTTTTTTTTTTTCTTTGCATTTCCACTTCCTATTACAGTAATTGACTATAACAACTCTGAACAGATGTTTGTTGATTTAAATAGTGAAAATGTTAAGCTAATCAAGGTACATTATAATGAAACATGTCCTAAAAATACTGGGGGTTTGAATAATGCCGCCCACTCCTAAGATGCCCATGTCACCTTCTGAACCTGTGAACATGCAGCACTAATGGCAAAGGGACTTTGCAGACGTGATTAAGAATATAGAACATGAGATGGGGAGATTATCCTGGACTATCCTGCTGAAGCCCAGCTGCGAGAAAGGAACCTGGCACAGGAGGGCCAAGAGGGAGATTTGGACAGAGATGTAACTAGAGGATAATCAGAGATCAAGTGTCGCTGGTTTTGAAGATGGAGGGAAGGGGCCTCTAGAGACTGGAAAAGGCGAGGAAATGAATTCTCCCCTAAAGTCATCAGAAAGATGCCCAGCTCTGCCAGAAATGTGATTTGAACCTAATGATGCCAGCGTCAGGCTTCTAACCTTCAGAAATGTAAGATAATAGATTTGGGTTAGCATAGGCCACTAAACTGGAGATGATGTGCTGTGGTGCCAGTAGGAAACTAATACACTGAGCCACTCTGGTTGTACCATATGTGCGTTGGGCTTAACTAAACGTCGAATCTAATGTCACCTGATACTCATCTCTATCCGCAACATCCAGACACTGTTATGAACTGTACTGTAACTTTTAAATCTCTTTTTTATAACTTTGTTTTCTTAAATACATTGGCCAAATAAAGGGATATTTTTAAAAACCCAAATATTGTAAAACACACACAAAAATGAACACTAGGCGGTAAGTAAAATTTTGACCTCCTTTTCTCAGAAAATGACACAAATACTAAAATACAAAAAGTAAATCCCATCAATAACACTGTCATAATATAAGATGGTTTGAAATAAGCCCAAGGCTTTTGTATTAAGATGGTATATGATTACTTATAATAACGAGGCTGTTGTAGGTAAATGAATCAGATGATAAAGCATGATTATTTTTAAACCAAGATTCTTGTTCTAATCAGTTTATTAAATACTAAATAATAATATGACATGAGAAACGTTCAGTTTAACAGCATAAAAATTGGCCCATTCGTATATTCTCAGTAAGTGCTTACTGATTAAATTGCTGTTAGATATACACACGTCTATTTCCATATATAACATGGCTTCTAGAAATTTATTATACATCTAAATCATATTAGACACTGTAGGAATGGAACAGTGTACAGTACTTGTCCTCAAATCCACAAGTTTCACAAAATACATAGACTTGTGCCAAACCGTATGTGACTATTTCTGAATACAAAAATAAATAGTTGAGATCATTATTTTATTTCCTGCAGTATTTAGAAAAAAATCAAATTACTTGAACATACATGATACCTGTATCAAATAAAAATATGCAGTGGGGAGAATATTTTCAATTAATAGCATTTCTTCTAAAGACTATTTCTGGTGGATTCAAAGAAAATTCCATAGATGTGCAATTGGCTCCAGATGATTAAGAAATGTATATTTTGCTTAAATTTATATTTGTCTGAATTTTAGATTTAATTGTTTACATTTTTGTCTCATTGGGGTAGCCCTCATCTCATAAGGATTAAACCCCTTAGAGATAGAGATAATATAATTTGTTAAGAAGCCTCTTTTTCAGTCCATTCATCAGAATTTGGCTGATGTCTGCCTTCCTCTACACCCCAAGCAATGTAAGAACTAGGTTTGGATTTGTCCTGCTCAGCCTTGTATCCCCACCCCTGACACAGTAAGTGATACAACTCTAACAGGAACTTGATAAGAATTTTTTAAATAAATGAATGAGTAAGCAATACATTGTAAGGCAGGATATTGAGAAGTTAGTAATTTTGAGTGAAGAGAAGCCATTCCATTATATGCCCTGAAATTCTGATTATCTGCCACATGCAATGCTCAGACTCTTACCAAAATAACATGTCACTATTACTGACTTCCCCAATAATTTTTTCTTACTTGTTGCTCACAGTTTTGGGTAAAAATATGATTATTTTCAGCTTAAAGATAAACTGAGGCAGAACTGTAAAATGACCCAGCCAAGGAAGACCCTAATTTCATAACTAGGACTAGAACTTGGGTTTTCTGATTATAATAAAATATATACAGTTCTCTTTGAACTAGGTTTGTATTTTTGAAACAGCCTGACTCAGATATTGACATGGACATGCCATTGGTATTCTGGAGTAGTACCCACTTTTTAAAAATTTCTCTTTGGGACATAATCAAAATCCTGTCATTTTAAGGTCTCAGAGCTGGAACAGCATATAAAAATTGAGTTGTTCGTTAAGGTGACATATTCCAAGGGTATTAAAATACTCATAACTCAGAAGACGCATTAAGAAGCAATACAAAACCGAAGGTGGTGTCAGTTCAAGGTAGAGAAACTAAGGAAATGTGATGAGTTCGTCTAAATGATGCCAACACCATAAATTCAGTGTCTGTAGGGAGGAAAGTTATAGGAGGTTATGGACGATCAAAAAGAAGACATTTTTAGCAATACAAAAAAAAAAAAAGTTAGAACTTTGGTCAATCTTAAGATTTGATATTTTAATAAAATCCAAAAAGAAGACATAGATTAAATTACACATAAATAACCTGAACAGTATTACTTAATTCTCTTAAAATCAGCTTTATTAAGGTATAATTTACCAAATTCACAGATTTTAGATGCACAATGTGATTCATCTGGACAAATATAAACAGTAGTGGGATTACCGCCATGAAGATCCAGAACATTGTCATCACCCAAGAAAGTGTGGCTGTGCCGCCTGGCAGGCAGTACCCTTCGTTGCCCGGGCCCTTGATAACTGTGGCCAACGTGGTTTCCCTGTGCTTTCTCCTTTTATCTAGTCAGGAGACTGTTGTCTGGCTTCTGTCAGTGAACTCAGTGCTTTTGAGGGGAATCTGCCATGGCATGCATCCCTGGCTGCTTTCTTTATAGTTGGTTCTTCTTTTCTGTCTTTTCCCCATGTCCATGCCCTATTTTAAACAAATATTTGTATATAAAAATGCTTTAAAATAAGTGGTCTAATTAATTTAAAGTCAGTTTATTTGATTTTACCTCCAAAAGAATGACTTCTGACTTGGTTTCTACATCTCTCTCCCACCCACAGCTGAGGCCACAGAACTTCTCATTTCACCATCCAGAACAGGTATAGGACCTTAAAAGAAAAATTAGTGTTTTTTTTTTCTGTCCTTGACCAGCTGTCTGCCTAAATCTGTGTGCTCCTTAGCTGATCTTATTAATCACATTCTGTTCACTTCTGTGCTGAAGACTGACACAATTGTATCCTCGTATCTGTTTCTCTGAGCATCAGACTGTCCCTCTTCCTCTTGGTCACATCTACTATACTGTCCCACACACATCCGTTAAGAGCTGTGAAGTACCTAAAATTGCATCTTACAAGCTCACAAGTTGGCATGTTGCATTTTCATGGATCCTGGTAAGAGAAATGAGACTCCTGGGTCAGAAATAAAGGCCTTACTACTCATGGCAGAGCAGGGAGCAGGAACCTCAGGTTGTGTTCATCCCTGCTCCCCCTCAAGTCCCATCAGGCAAGGGACTGGCCATGGTAGACGCTGTAATACAGTAGATTGGGTCACAGCTGAGATCCTGTGACCTTAGGAAGCCCTCATTTTTTAAATGGACTGCAAGCAAACCTGCCCAATCCTTGCCTGGACAGCAAACAAATCTGTCCTGTGCCCCAGGTGAGACAGTACGTTTGGTGTGCTTATATCCTTAACAAGGCAACGCAGAACAAGAATTAATACAGGAAGAGCAGAGAAGCATGAGAGACTCGTGGAGAATGGGCTCTCAGCAATTTTACATCTCAAAATCCCAAAGGGAACACCTTCCTTAATCTTTCAAAAATGATCCCTGTTGATCTTTATCTCAGTGAATACCATCCCCCAGCTTAAAAGTAGGAGAATCCTCCCAGACTTCGTTGTGTTTTTCAAAACTGAAATGCAGTCATTGTCTTCTTTTTGGAGGTTGAACACTCATTGTTTAAATATTTTTCAATAGGAGCCCCTCCTCTGCATCCTTATTGTGCGTCCTCCATTTGAGTTCCCGTCATTATGGTCCTTGGCTGCTGCAATAATGTGAATTGGTGGTTCTCAAAGTGTGGTCTTCAGACCTGCAGCAATTGCATCAGCAGAACACTATTGACAAAGGTGAAGCCTGGAGGGGACGGTGACCCTCTCCAGACCTACAGAACCTCTGAGAGGGGAGCGGGGCAGGGGGAGCGCTCTGCTCTTACAGTCCCTCCAGGTATTCTGATGTACATCAAAGTCCTAGAGTCACTGTCATTGCTCTTAGAACCCTTAAGTGAATTCTCTTGTCACCAAGTGAGCCCACAAAAACGAATCTGGCAGTATCATTCCCCTTAAAGAATTTTTAACATCTTCATAACCAGAAGATAAAGTCCGAGCCTCAGCTTAGGGAGGCTCCTCCAGGAATCCCTTCCAGGTGCCTCAGTCCGTGGAAAACCCTCCTCTACACCCACGGAGCCCCTGGGTGTATGCTCAGTAAAACACTTTAGAGGTAGGTAGGGCTTAGGTTCAAGTTAGACACCCCTGGGGTTGAATCTTTGCTACTTTGCGTACTAGTTGTGTGTCCTTGATGAAGTGGCATGTCATCCTCTTTAAACTAGCTTCAATCTCTGTAAAGTCGGGACACTAATGACACCTGCCTCAGAGTGAAGGAGAGTACTGAATTCAACAACACAAACAAATCACTAAGCACAGTGCATTCAGCTTAGTGAGCCCTGGTGTGTTTTTCAGGACTTAGGAATGACTTCAATAATTACTGTTTCTAATAGTTTCTGTTACTATGATAATTATTGTGGCTGTTAGGCGGCACTTAACATATTAGGCTGCAAGCGTGGGCTTACCTGACTGTGCTCTTCCTAGTTTGAGGGATAACAACAATCCTGACAAATCTGTGTTTTCCATTAATGCTGGTAAACTAAAATCAGCGAATGCATCACCAGCCAGACGCAGAAAATACGCGATGGATAAAATGTGCAAAATGCATATAACACCCACATAAACAGAAGTTTGTTCAGTTGAACAGTAATTTATATATTTAAGTCACCATAGGTAACAAAATTGCAACTTGGATCGATTGAACACTTGATTGAACACTTGTTCCACGCATTTGTTCCGCGCTACACTTGAGAATACAAAGATTGATAAAATGTAACTCTTGTCCTCAAGGACCTCAAGGCCTGGAGGGGAAGACATACAGGTGCATAAATCACAGTGACGTATTGTGTAAGGATAAGTGCTGTTGAAGTTGCACAAAACACTGATGGCAGCACAGCCCGGGCAGGACGGACTTGGGGAGGCACTGTGTCCAAACTTGGAAGGGAAAGTCCTGCATGTTGAGGATATCTGAAATACAGACTGGCAGCAAATGTACAACTGAGTCTCTTTAAAGCCTCTTTTTTACTGCCCAATAAAGCTGGTGACAACAGCTTCCTGCTGCATTGAGAAGAAATAACTCACTCAGGAACTATTTCTCATCCAATTGAGATCGAGGATGGGCAAGATCTTGACAAATGCCGTGTTGGGAGGTTTGCCAAGGGATATTTCTAACCGAACGGCACCTTCAGGAAGTCGGACATGCGTGCACATCTCAATCAGGGCAGGAACACTCTCTGTCCTTCCAAAAGTAGAACTCATTAGCAGAGATGGTGTTGTGTTTCCCAAAACAGCCCTGTTTTAATGTTCCGCTGATCACCTCAGGTGGGGCTGAGGCTGTCACCCACCACGCATAAAAAACGATGCCCAGGAACATTGCAAATTGAATTATCTACCAAAAAATTCATAAAATCAACATCCCCAGTGAAGCTTTTCAATTAGTGTTATTTCAAAAATCCATGAAGATAAAAGGCTGGATATTGTAGAAGCTTGAAAGTTCCCTTGGTATCTCGGTTGATACCAGACGCTCTTAGGACGTGTGGCTTCCACCAAGGCCTTTCTCTGAAAATTACATGGCAGACAGTGTCATTGTAAACTTTGTTAAAATGGTGAAATGTCTCCTTAACGCTTGAATTTTGTAAACATGCCTTTAAGAATTGTAGGCCGTCTTTGCCTTGCATTCATTCAAGGGAGAATATTCACCCCTTACTGACCAGGCTTTCAAACTCATTTCATGTAAGACAGTGGTTTTCTAGAGTAAGTTAGTTTTTTTTTTTTTAAGCTACTACACATCCTTGTAGAAAATTTGATAGGGACAGACTTCAAAGTGTTTCTAACATAGAGCAAATTCTGCCATTTTATGTCCCTTTTAATCACCACCGACTTTCTCATAAAAACAAAACCTGAATTGTATTTGCAAAGGGTTTATGCCCAGTATTTTTGGAAAACCAACCACAGTCAGGCATCCAGTTACATGTAGAGCAAATGAAGGTTGTCATGTGCACATGTCTTCTTATGTGGATGAGGACACATGCCTGCGAAAGCGAAGTTTTTAGTTTTCTTGGCTTATGTGGTGCAACTGCCTATGTCCCTGAACAACACTCCTGAATGCTTCTGGCCGTATATTATTCTGCCTCCCTCTGATGCTAAGTTACTGTGATAAATCATCACAGGGCAGCGCTGCTCGGGCGAGCTGTTGCTTCAGCACACCACTGAAGCTGTCACATGGATGATGTACGAGGAAGGCATACGGATGATGTTTGACACAGAAGATGGGGCTGCCCAGGGAACAAAAGGTTTAGGAGAAGATTCAACATAATTACCTGGTAAAAGTCAACCTGCACACAGCACGCTAGGGAATGCATCCACAGCCATGGTAAATCGCCTCCCTTCTACTGTGCGGTATTTCTGGTGCTACTTTCATAAGCCTCCTTCCCTGAGCTATAGATGGATCTAGTATTTTTAGTGGAATATAAAAACCTATTTTTAGTGGAAACAAAGCTTAAGGGGTGAAATTAAAACTTACCTAAAACTCAAATGTGTAATTTAACTCTGAGAATCTGTATTCTTTTCAACTTGAGGGTAATTTGCCTGGGAAGTTGACTGGTGCTGAAAGTCCCTATTTGTAGCAACCATGTAGGATTTTCCTAGGAAAATATTAGTGCCCTGGTTAAAATCAGGGATTACATCAGGTTTACACTGAACCTTTAAGATGTGATAATCAAATGTTAAAAGAGCCACCACCTTCATCATGGCTGCTGGGGCAGGGTACCCAATAATTCATTTAACTTAAAAGTAGCCCCCGATCCTCACTCATCTTGCTGAATGAAAAGGAAATAAGAATTTAGGAAAAATGAATAGTTTATTCAGATTCCCAGAACGGAAAGACTGACTCCGTAACTAGTAGTTCTCCCTACATAGTCAGTGCTAAATAAGTATTTGCTGACTTGGGTTAAACTCCATAATTATTGGTCCCTTTATTATCGAAGCTCTATTCCATGATGGGAAATGCCAAATAACCCAACCAGGTGGATGAAATGAGCAGACAGTGTTCTAGAAAAAGAAAGAAAATGTTTTGTTCTCGGTTTTAGGATTTTTCCCCTAATTCCAAGTGTAGCCCTTGTTTTAAGAGGAGGTCTGGGCAAAATGCCTTCGACCATCATTTTGCTTATCTTTCCAATAAAATTAACTTGACATGAGATTTGATACTTGTTCATATTCGGCTCTCATTTTCTATGAAAATTCATCAAGGTTGGTAGAGGTACATTTGAACAGAATTGTCCAAAGAATATCTTTGAAGCTGATGTTTGCTGAAACTGTTAGAAAATGTAGGCTAGTTTCAGAAGAAGCCGCAAAAGTTATCTTTAGTTTTTGCTTTGTTATTTTTTTCTATGTCCTGGAAAGTTCTTAAATTGGGGTTTTTGTTTGTTTGTTTGTTTTTTCTGGAAAGTTGGCAACTTAAAACATCTCGGTCTCAATAGAATTTTGGTAATCTCATGATCCTTCGTTCAAAAATCTTTATTTCTTTTTTGCTGTATGAAACTTACCATCCTGACATCCTGGAGGTACAGCTAAAGAGCTGGCCACTTTGGGAATAAACTCCCTTGTAACCATCTGCTTTCTGGCAGAGGCCAGCAAACACTCAAAGTCAAATATAAACTCCCAGCTTGGGCACTAGAGATACCTGGGGGTGACAGAAATGAAACACCCTCTGTGACATTATTCAGTGTTGCCCTTCTGTTTGATTGCTCGATATGTATATATTTTAATCCGTAATAGACTTAGGAGGTTTAAAGAGCTGGTTTATTTAAAAGCAGCTGGAGATGAAACCAGCGACTTTCGCTCTTCCTGAGTCTGGTCTTCGTGTTACAGCTACTCTGGTCCAAGTGTGAGACATGCAGCCTTAGCGGCCAAGGCACAGAATGTCCAGGGATGGGCTTCCGTCCACCCTGACCTTTCATTCAGTAATTTGGAAGGCTTCCTACGCATCAGGCACTGTGCTACAAAAAATAACAATAATAGCAGTAACGGGATCCGTGGCGTTGGTAAAAAGAGCCACACCAAACTGACACATTTGTTTTACATTAAGGAGTAAGAAACTGGAATTGGTTTTTCAGAGTATCTCCTAGACAAAAAAAAAAAAAAAGATACTAAACAACATTCAAAGATCGGATCAGTTGACACCAGAATTATTTGAGAAAAACAATAGATCAATAATATTATTTTTGTGTCTTTGTATCTATTATTTTGTATTTGTGTATATTATTTTTGTGTATATTTGTAAAATAATGTACATTTTGTTCCATAACATTTTTCTAGACATAGGCTGCTCAGATTGTATGAAGGAGTTGAGAACCATGTATTTCCTTAAAGTTCTGTCCACTTTCATTAATTATTAGGACCATATGTTAGGGAGAAATGAAGGAAATACATCTTTCTTAAATTAGATTTTTAAGAAACTAAGAAAGGAAAGAGGGACCACTTTTTATGGTAATGATTTGTTTATAAATGTGTTCCTCCTTGAAACTGTAGGTGCTTAGGATCAAACATATGCTCTTACTCTTAAATTCTCTTCCAAGCCAACATCAGACATCAAATAAATAAGTCTTGAGTAAATAGGTACAAAGAAAATCGTTAGAGACAAAAATAAGAGGCATCAACACCACAGCTTCCTAGATTTACTTTTGGTGGCACACACAGATACGTATCTAGCCTGGATGAGGACATCAGTGTAGATGTATGTAATTACCCATCACCCATAGGTAGGTACTCAGGAAGTAATCTTTTTTTAGAGACAGCAAGAGCATCTGCAGCCTGTGAACACAGTTTAGAGAACGTAAAGCACTGTAGCCCAGAATCATCTCACGTAGGGAATTCAGCTCACTAGTCAAATGTTGATTAGCATGGTTTAATAGAACAGGTTCTTTGCATTCAGATAGACCAGGTGTTAGTAACTGTTGCATTTTTGAAAGTGTGAATTTGGTAAATTTCTTAACATTATAGAGATTCACGACCTTTGTACCTCCAATAGAAGTAACACCACCTCACTGAAAGGGTCACTGCAAGTGTATAGTCAGATAACTTGTGTTATCAAGGATCCTGGGAAGCTGCATTCTTTGATAGTGTTTCCCAAACTGTATTCCTCAGAGCACTCACTCGTGCCCCCTAAGTGATTACTGGTTATCCCCGTGAATCAAGGATTCCATGACCAATTGAATCTGGGAAACACTGCACACTCTGTCTGCCTCTCGGAGATACTAATATTCATTGGCACATTAAAGGCACTGAGAAGTCCTACAGTAAAGGGGGAAAAACACCGAATCTGCTAGAAATTAGCATAAAGTATTGAGCCCACTTGTCTCATACAGACATACACACATACCAACATTTGGCATAGTTGTACCACTGTCTCTGGGTATGAAGGAGTGGATGGTGGCAGATAATAGACTCACCAAAAGCAAGAAGGAACATTTAAAAAGGTATAAAAATAACTAAATAAAAAAATTAAGTTGAGAGACAAAAAATTGGAATTTGGTCTCCTTCAGAGATAGAATTAGCTTCTTCCACAAAGTACTTACTGAATTCTGAAAAACCAGGCAGAGAAGACGACTAAAGCTCTAAGCAAGGAGTCTATGAAAAGCTGTGTTTAAAGCAGTCTCCTGTGATGCTGAGACAATGATTAAAACAAAGGAATCTCAGAGAGCAGGGTTCAGATTAGCACACAAGCTCTGAGCTTAATATCCTCTGGGGATGCCTGCAGCGGGGGAAAATCAGACTAAGCTTTGCTGAAGTTTACCTCACCTGTGCATTTTAAGGCTCTACGCAGGCAGTGGTTTCCTTGTCTCCTCCTGGGATGCTCTGTTGCTGCTTTTGGACCAGCCCTGAGGGGACGAGAAGACAGGTTAAGGAGTCATTCTTGTGTCCAACCATTTCTCTGCATATGTCTCTTTCTGTTCACAGTTCACTCTGGACTTTAGAACATTCACAAGACAAGCATGTCCCACACCAACACCAACTGTATTCATCAGTGGAACCCACAACAGTACACTGTTTTCACCCAGAAGGTTCCATTCACAAAGATGAAAAATAGCATGATGCAGTATATTTTATAAATAAAAACCAGTCTTTGTGGTAAATTATAAGATGTCTCCAGGCAAAACCATAGAATTAATATGTGAGCCTCACGAAGAGTTTGATATAAAGTCAATAGGAAAAAAGTCACTTACTAGGAACAAAGAAGTAGTTACTCCCCTGAGAAGAGGGGGTCCTGGTCACGTTCTGTTTCCACTTCCTGGTCCCGTGGATCGTGAGGTGCAAGCTTGGTGAAAAGTCACTGATCTGTACCATTACTGTTTGCTCACTTTTCTCTCTATATTCCTTCAGAAAAATGTTGCCCATATGAAAAAAATAAGCGAATAGCTCTAAAGGTTTTTTTGTGTGTTGCAGCTTCTTGGGAAGCTGACTCTGATGGAGATTAGCATCCGGGATATTTACGAGAGAGTCCCCTTGGGACCTTAAGTGCAGGGGAGGGTGTAGCGGGCTTGGGCTGAGACGTGGCAGCAAGGAAGGAGTCAGGCCACCCCATGGGCAGCTCTGAGGCTGGACAGCTGTTAAGCCTTCTCCTAACCGGTGTTGAGGGCTTCTGACCTTCATGCCCCTGCGGAGACCTATCACTGAAGGTGGGCTGCCTCAGACGGAGGGAACTGAGCGAGGCAGTTTTCTACAGCTGACACCACCCAAAGGGAGTGAGAACCAGAGCCACCCGTTTTCCAGCAGCCCTCTCAGACAACGGGGGCATAAATCATCATTCCCGAAGGGGGCTCTGGGCAGCAGGTCTGTGTCCACCACACAGAGAACCATAGCTGAGGGCTTGAAGAAAATCAAGTGTGACGGTGGAGGGAAATGGAACATTAAATACTGTTAAAATAAGGCTATCTCCCATTTAGCCATCCTAAATTCTCAGGAAAATTCTTCCCTGTAACGAATCCTAATTTCTCGTGAGGCAGTTTGACATGTGTTGAAATCTGGCATCAAAAAGTTGAATAGCTGCTGAACAAAAGAAAACTTGACTTCTCCCCTTTCAAAGCTAGCGCTGCAATCTGCAACCCAATGCAAAAGATTTTTGAATTGCTGAGCTAAACATTTCAATTCACAAAGGCTTTTGCATACTCTCTTAACTTGTTAAAAAAAAAAACTTTGAAGGATTCGGTGGACTGGGAACCTTCTTTCATCTGTCATCGTTGCCATTATAAGAAGTGAGACGGGTTAGAAACTAGAAATGTTACCCTCTGGAACAAATTACCAACATTTAGGCTTAACTATTTCCCCAAATTCTAACATGAATATTCGTATATTTTTGTTGCAATCGATCATTTGGTTATAATCAGAGTCATGGGTCAGGCTGATTAAATGCCTACTATGCTGTTTCCTTAAGATTGATGGAGATAGTAAGAATGCCTCAAATACTTACTTTCTATTATGTATGCATATTAATTACTCTACCTATTAGCATCATAAATCATCCTTTCCACTAATGACACATTCTTCACACTAATAAGTAAAAATTACAAGAGCAAGCACTAAAGCAGGAAGGCAGTGGGTGATTTAGTAAACGAAATGAAGCTCAGCCCTGTGTATCTAACAGCTGTCTGAGTTACTTTGTCCCTACCCTTGTGCTACAAATGCCACCCAAATCTTAGACCACAAGGAAATTCTATTATTCGTAGATAATTTTAAGATGCCACAGGAAAGTAGGTGATACGTTATCACTCGTAAAAGGCCAGGCTGTAATGTCAGAAAATTAATCAAGCCTGAGCAAGACAGACCCTTGCTAAACGAAAGCATCCCTGCCTCCCCAGAACTTGATCCAGCCAAAGTCAGATCGGGTAATATATCCCCCCTCCTCTGAGTTTGTACATATTCCCAGAAGTCAGGAATGGCTTTGCATCTCGATGAATCCTATCCATGGTGCCAGTGTCACTGTCATTAATCCAAAGCTTTGATCTTGCCAAGCACTGTTCTAAGTGTTTACATTCATCACCCATTTAAACCTCCAAAAGCCTTACGAGAGAGGATTCTTGTCTGCGCTCTGCATTAAAGGTAGAGGAATAAACTCAGTGAGAAACACAGCACCTTGCTCAGGTGTCCCAGTAAGGAGATGGCGGTGGGACTTCAACCCAGGCTGCTATCTGGGCAACAGAGAATCTACAGTTAGTGGATGAACGACACTGCCCTTGCTGTGGTTTGAAAAGTCGTCTTCAAATAATGAGATTCTTGATCAGTCAGGTTTTCACTCTTCATGGTATTTCCATATTAGTTCTGTGCAGTAAAGAACACGTTCTCTGTTCGGGGGGGGGGGAGGGGAGCATGGTTGTCACGGAGTTCTGGTGGGCGATGTCTCAGCAGGCCGGAACCAGTGCCGTTGGTGCTTGGTGGCATCGTTGTCATGATCATCAACCAGCCGCATTCTGCTTCCCCTTTTCAAGAACATGTGATCTCTTGGTCGATGAAGGCACCGTGCTTTTTAAGCACCTGAGGTATTAAATGCCCTCAGAGTTCCGGTCCTGGACGGCTGCGGGTTACACACAGCTTATACTTTCTCTGTAGCGACTCCTGCCTGCCATGTCCCCAGACAGCGACAGTCCCACTTGAGCTGGGGCTCCAGCAGACGCCTTTCAAGTGAAAAATTCAGAGCCTTACTTTTTTTTCCCCTCATAAAGCACTCTGTAGCATCTTTCACAACATTCTAGAAACCTAAGTTTTAAAGAAGGAGCCTGTGAGAATTAGACTCTTAAGTCAGGACATAATACTTAGTATGAGCTTTTAGGGGAAAAATTATGCTCCAACTGTGTTCTCTTTGCCTCACCATCACCGTCATTGCCCCTTTTCCTGGCTCTAGATAATGAAGAAAGAATAGGATGAGTCACAAAATCAATACAAGGTTCCCACACAGATGTCAAGAGTGAGTTAAGCTGGTCTAGATTAAGTGAAACCTGTGCTTTTCTACGGCGCTGTATTTTCATATTAGGAAAATACTAAAAAATAAAAAGCCCATGTCATCACCTTACTTTTCCACATTTAATATATAAGGAAAAATAATTCCTCATTCGTCACATAAATCATGGTGTTTTCCTTCCTGTTTAGGATCCAAAGCAGTTCAGAAACAAATGTTAAACTCGGGCTCTGAAGATAAATAAAAAACACTTTTAGGTAGTTTATTTGCCTTCTTTATGTTTTTCTTTGTCCTGATTTTTTTTTTTAGCTTGTTAAAAGTAAATTCAAATGTGTTTTACAAAGAGACAAGAAGTAAATAAAAAAATTAAAATACTTAGATTTACTAAGTCAGGAGATAAAAAAAAATTAAATAGTGCATTTTGGATTGATCTGTATAGAAATCGTAATAATGACACGGTGTCTATATTCATACCTGGAAGTAAAACTGTTGTACTAGCTGTAGATGCAGGTATAAATATAAATATGAAAACCCCGCAACCCTGATCATGTCTGTTACCCTTTTCAATTGTACTGTTAGGTATTAACTGCATGTGCCAATTTTATTGTGAAAATACAGCCACTGTAGCAGTAAGGTAAATTTCGATAGATGAAGGTCATTTAAGCAAACAATTAAATATTATTTTTACATTCAATTCACCATTACTTCTACTCAGTTGAACAAAAACTAATTTTTACTTTTCGTTCAGAGGAATAATTATCTAGTATCTTCAGTGGGAAAAACGTATTCAAAAGGTCACAGCGAATAAAAGGGAAACAGTATTCTCCGTAGCTGCAGGTGGGAGCAGGGAGGGCCCTGTGAGTCGGCAGGTCTAAGGGTTTGTGGGGAAGGTGAGATAGAGACGGACGTGTTAGAAAGTGACTCCAGCTGGAGCAGATGCGATCAGGAGTTTGGTCAGCAGAGTTATAAAAGCTGGAATGTTCAAGGCTTGAACAGGTTCACGTGAGAGTGCATTGAGGACACTGGGGTTAAAACAGGGCCCTCGCCAAAGAAATGGCAGTTATGTAAAGGAAAATAAAAACTTCTCCTTGATTCATACCTGCCCCTGGATCCAATTTCATCTCTGTTTCTGTTTCTGCGGTGAAGGGAACCTCTCTTCTAATCTCAAAGGCTAATTGTTCCCTGGGCCTATGGATATAATAAGCAAATCCGTGAAAGATACCCATCACACGTGAGATAATAATGTGTTCCTTTTTAATATAGTAAACAATAAAACTTAGTAACAGGTTGAATAACAATTGCACTTACATGGGAGTGATGAACGTAAATAATCATTGGGACGAATGCTTCAGCAATAAAGTGCTGTGAAAGTATCTGGTTTCTTTTGGGGACAGATGTCACGTGTTCTTCAAATACTACTGAATTTGCTAGATTTGACTTTGAGGTTGGTGGAAATAAACATGCAGTGTTTACTCATTCAAGTTAAGGACCCCTTAAATTCTACCCTTACACCTCCAAGGAGGGGCCCCACGTAAGAACCCTGTGAATGGTTTCTAACTGCATGTAGAGCAAACCAGGACTGTGGCTAAAAATCCTGTGTGACTGGGAGCCTGTCTTGTGCTGCTTTGATCTCAGCTCTGCTCTTGCTCCAATAGTTCTGGAATATACCAAGCTTAGTTGGCCCATGGTCTCTGCTCCTCCTGCCTGGAATGGTCTTCTCTTTTTAAAAAATTTTGTTGTTGAGTAGAGTTGATTTACAATGTTGTGTTAGTTTCAAGTGTACAGCAAAGTGATTCAGTTACATATAAATATATATATATATTTGTAAATAAATTCATTTGTATCATTTTTAGATTCCACATATAAGTGGTATCATATGATACTTGTTTTTCTCTGACTTAGGATAATCTCTAGGTCTATCTATGTTGTTGCAAATGGCATTATTTCATTTTTATGGCTGAGTAATACTCTATTGTGTGTGTATGTGCATATATATATACACACACACGTTCTACATGCATCCATATGTGTATAGATACACACACACATGCACATGCATATACCACATCTATATGTGGAATCTAAAAAGACAAAAGCTCATTTACAAAACAGAAACAGACTCACAGACATAGAAAACAAACTCACGGTTACCAAAGGAGAAAGTGCTGGGGAGGGATAAATTAGGAGTTTGGGATTAGCAGACACGCACTACTATGTATAAAACAGATAAACAACAAGGACCTCCTACATAGCACAGGGAACTACAGTCAGTGTTTTGTAACAATCTATATGGAAAAGAATCTGAAAGAGAATGTGTGTGTGTGTGTGTATGTATATGTATAATTTAATCACTTTGCTGTACACCTGAAACTAACAGAACACTGTGAATCAAATATACTTCAATAAATAAATTCTTACATATCTCACTCTGAAGGACACAACTCAAGTAGTATTTATAAACTGCAGATCACATACTTTTACACCCTTGCTGAGCACCGGTCAGTGGCTTACTTAGAAAACCCATGATCCAGGGACATTGCCTGTAAGGACTTGCCTGCTCTCATTGTTCTTTTTCCTCTTCTACTTCGTTTTCTTCCCGTTTCTTATTGATTCCCTCTAAGTTACCAAGCTCATCCCTGCTTTGTGCCTTTTGTTAGTGTTACTTCTTTTAATGAGAGTAAGTTTCCCCGTCTGTACGTCTGTCCCTCAGTTCTCAAACTAAATGCCACGTCTTCAGAGAGAGCATCCCTGAGCACGCTAATCCAGTGGCTCCTCTCCTGGTTCCTGTGATTTGTGGATGTGCCAGGGCCTGAGCTTGGCAGTGGGCCTGTGACGGTGCCGACGTGGATTTATCCTGAAAGTAATAAGGCTTAAACTTCAGAGCCCCCTCATTCGCACGAACCCTAGCCGCGACTCTTGGAAGAGTCGCAAGTATGTTCACAGGGTGAGATGTCCTTGCAAACATTTAATTGCTGTTGGTTCAGACAACTCTTTACGTTCTGGTTTATTCTTTATTGGGCAATCACCAACACGTCCAGCTATGCCAGAATAATAGCTGTGAGCATCTGTGCACTTCTTACTTATTTTCTTAAAGAGAACACATAAAAATTGGACCTACCCCGGATGAACAAAACTGTCATAGCCCATGCTTTCAAGTATAAAACAGTCCAGTTTAGTGAGAAAGAGAGACATTAAGTAAAGAAAAATACATACTAGTGCAAAAATGACTGTATTGGGCTGAGATGTGATAGGAAGACTTAAATAGAGAAGAGTAACTTCATCATTTAAATGAATGTCAGGTAAACAGGAGAGAGAACTATTACCAGTTCTTTCAGAGGCAATGAATTGTGGATTGAAAGCATGGTTTTACTAGAAATCAAAGCAGTGCAAATTAAAACAATGAAATACTATTCGTCTATCAAATTGGCAGGATTGAAGAGAATATTACATGATAGTGTCACAGAACTTCCTATCTCCTAGAGTTAAGAAATTGGCCATAGGTATAATGAACTTTCCAAGGGTTTTCTAGACTTCTAGCAGTCTACCAAGGACAGGAGGAGAAGTTATGTGCAAAACTCATAGATTTCAATGTTGTTATTTACAGTAGCACAACTTTGATAACTATGAACTGAGTAATGGGGAAATGGTTAAATAAATTGTGTCATATCCATGTGATCGTCAATTCACATTTTAATTTGTAAGACTAATTAACAAAGAGGAAATACACATTATTTTGACAAAATAAAAGATTGAACATTTGCATACATAGCATGATCTTAGTTCTGTATAATTACTGGAGACAAGTATACCAAAATGATAATGGTAGTTAGAGAATGCCTTGTTTTTATTTTCCATTTTTAATTTTCTATAAAGATGTATTTATAGACTATCACACAAACACTGTATCGCTTAAGTGTCATAAGTCCTGTTATTAGAGGAAGCATGCTCAGAGGACAGGCTTCTCGGATGTAACGGAGTCTGCATCCATTCAGGAAGCCGTGTTGACAGGAGGTGGGTTCTTCTTGAGGGCTAAACCCAGCCTCTACCAGAGGTTCCCTTCTTTGATATTCAGATGGTGTCTGGTCATGATTAACTTGATGCTTGAAGATGCTGACAAGAGATGTTTGAAACAAAGTTTTTGAATTATTAACGAAACTACAAGGGCAGAATCAAATGAATCATTGGAACGCGTCATCTTAGAAAAGACCCATAACGAACACTGAATTTTAATGAAGTCCACAGTAACACTGAAATGCATCATTTCATTTGCCGTTAACCTTTCTGATAGCTACTTAGAGGTCTTTAAATTCTTAGGACAGGGTGCCATTTAAGGACAAGGACAAGTGACTGTTTCATTTAAATGATCACACTAACTAAAACATGGCAGAGAAAGAAACTCAGGGAGGGGTGTGTGTGATACAGGGGGTCAGAGGAAATGATCAGAGGCAAGCCGGGAAGTGTTTGTCACAGAACTTAGCCAACCAGTGATACGCTCTCCTACATGTTTCAGCTATAACACAGCTATAAAAAAAAAAGTAATAACATTTTTCAAAGGAAGAAGTCTTTCACAGATATCTGACAGGAAGGAAGCATTATGATCAAATTGTACCAGGATTTCTCCAAGTATTTATTCAAGTGAGAACCAAATCATTTAAAATCTGCAGAGGAGTCCTGCTAAGGGAGCAATCTAGGGGGGCAATTGGACTTGGAAGGCAGATTGTCAGAAACAGGCAGTGCTCCGAAAATGACTCTGCAGCGTCTCCCGTAACACATTTCATGGCAGCAGAATCCTGTGAATATCAAAGCTACACTTCCCAGCCCAGGTTCCGGAGAAGCCGGGTGGCCCAGCGGGATGACAGATGAATCCCAAACACAGGGCGCCATTCCACATCCAACTAAAAGTTTTGAATTGGTTTTATTTTTAGCTTAGTAGTTAAGAGTTATGTCACCAAGAATTCAAGGGCAGTGCTTCCAGGTGAGAGAGAAGTAAGTGCACTAACAATCCTGCCCTCCCCTCCCCTCCCCCAGCACCTCCCCTCCCCCAGCACCTCCCAGCCGCCCCCCGACGGTGCGCCTGCTCCTCCTCCAAGCCCGGTGCTTTTCCGAGTCCTCCTGACTCCATGCGGTGCCTCCTTCTGGAAGCAAGGTTATTTGGTTTTCTTGTGCTGTTTTAACAACTTTCCACAAGTACAGGGGTTGCAGATAGCACAAATGCTTTACCTGGCAGCTTCTGGAGGTCAGAAGTCTGATGGGTTCGAGTGGGTTCTCTGCTGTGGGTCTCCCACGCCTGAAGTGGGTTTGTGGTTGGAGTCTCTGGGGGGAGTCGGCTCCCAGGTTCGCTCAGGCGGTAGGTAGGATTCAGCCACTGGTTGTAGAACTGGGTCTGTGATGCTTGTGAGCTGCCCGCCAGAGGACGGTCTTTGCTTCTAGAACTTTCTCCACTCCTCTTCACGCTCCCCGTGTGGCCCCCTCAGGGAGTGGGGAGCAAGACCCTCTCACGCTTCAGATCCGTCTGATTCCTCCTTTTTCCTCGACTCTCTGACTCCAGCCAGAGAAAGTTCTCCTCTTTAAAAAAACCTTTGCGGAGACCTAGATAATCCAGAATAACTTCGCCATTCAACGTCACGAACCTTAATTACACATGCAGAGCTGCTTCCTCATGCCAACTAACACGCTTCCAGAGATGGGGACACAGACATCTTTAGGGGGTCATTCTGCTTGTCACACAGACGCTGGATGGGTGCCAGGCAATTTATTACTGACTTTCTTTTTTGAGTGTGTGTGCTGAATTTACAAATAACTAGAATGAGTTGATGAAATTCAACTAGTCGTGTAACGTTTCGTATTTTTTCCGGAATTGCTTTAATTGCTTGGTTATTTAGGATTTATCACAGCTTTAAATTTTAAATTCACCAAATCAGTCAGAGCCACAGGATTTCAGAGAAAATGTACGGCTTTGGCTGTTTCATTTATCAGTATTTTGACAAAATCAACAAGCCGATCAGCTGGCAGGAATCACCCAGTCTTTAGTAGCTGCTTTTCTGTCATTAAATTCAAGAAAACAAGCATATATTGATACCTGTTATCTTATTAATTTCTAACACAAAACACAAAAGCTTTTCCAAATTCGTTAAAATGTATTAGAAGGAGGATTAGTGTATATTCAATTTTAAAGATGAAGCTTGCTTTTGAACACAGACCATCTCTGTAAGGCCAGACCAAGCGTCCTGAGCACACGTCTCAAGCACATTCGACCAGGCATGCTGGGCCAGTGACTTCTGGGCTGATGGGGGAGGGTCTCTCCTGAACCTGGAGCACAGGGAGACCCTGGAATCCTTTGTTCCTAGTATTTTAGCATCAGTTCTGCCTTGCGTACCTCTCCAACCCTCTATTCTAGCTATAATTGAGTCTTTGCTATTTTTCCTCTTTGAAGAAGCTTTGCCTTCAAATTAAGTTAAACAGTGACGAGGATTTCCAAATGTACCCACATAAGTTTCCTAGAATTACTATCATATAGTTCTGGAGGTTAGAAATCCAGGATGGGTCCCCCTTGGGCAAAAATCAAGTTGTTCACAGGGCTGTGTTCCCTTCTAGAGGCTGGAGGGTCAAATCCATTTCCTTGCCTTTTCCAGGACACCCGCATTCCTTTGCTCATGGTTCCCGTCCTCCATCTGCAGGGCCAGCAAAGGCCTTTGATGTGACTCTTTCTCAGAGCACGTCACCCTGACACAGACTCTGCCTCCCTGTGATTATATTGGACCCCCAGCGTAATCTAGAATAGTCAAAGGACCATTGTGATTATATTGGACCTTTAATCTAGAATAATCTCCCGAAGTTGTAAGGTTAGCTAGTTTGCCACCGTAATTCCACCTGCGACCCCAACTCCCCGTTGTCATGTAACCTAACACACATGAAACTAATTCATTTTAGATTTAGTAAAGAGCCAGTGGTTATAGGTAAAAATAAAATGTGTCTGGATATATTCAAAAGAACAAAAGGAAAGGATTTAGATTTTTGGCCACTTTATGGCCTAATAACAGGATATTCATTGCTCATAGTGTGCAGATAAACTGAGTCCATGAGATATAAGAGCCCTGATTTGCAACATCATTTCTGTGATGAAATACTCTCACCAGGGCTGATTTCATACCACCCACATTCTCGCCACACAGCTGTCCATGTAATCGCTGAGCAGGTTGCTGGGAAGACATGCAGGCAATCGGCTCACGTGAGCAGGTTAGAGCCAGCATCAGTAAACCACAGCAGATCTCCAGGCATCATACTTGGAGAGACATGGTTCTGTGGTTAGTGATTATCCATCACTATCGAATTCCAGTGTCAGACAGACTTGGAGCAATAGCCCCAAGTCTCTTCTTTGATAGCAAACAGTTGAACACTGTCTATCACCAATTAACTCATCTTTAAAGTGAGGATCATACCTTCTTAATAGTTGTGAAGATTAAATCACGTAACGTATGTGAAGCATAATATCCACTAAATGCGTAACAAATATTTATCATTGTTACAAGTCTGTTCTAGAGGAAGGGACAAGGCTGGGTAGATTTTGTGTGTTAAAGACAAGGGCTACAAAATATGAGGCTCCTAACAATGTAGCCTGTTATACAAAAAGTTCATGTAGCTTCGAGACTAACACACGTACATGCACGTACATAGCCCGGCACCGTCAGACAAGCCAGTGGGCAGGTGCCTCTGGTCACCAGCTGATTTCAACCCTCAGGAAAGGGATGATGAATGTGAGAGCAGGGTGATTTATAAGCATCTTGCCTCTAACTAGTATGGTAGTTGGTCATACTTTTGATTTGTGGCCACTTTGGCATAAACCAAGATCTTGTAAGTGCTTATTTCCAAATCATATCTGTCGCTCTTGTGATTAGAACCTCCAACTCTTTTATATAGTTTAAATGGTAAATTCTTTAACATGAATTTATTCCTTATTTATTCCCAAAGCATCTATTGAGTGACTATGTGTCAGAATTAAATGCTGCCTCTGCCTTTGTGAACCTTCCTGTTGGGTGTTACTGCCGTTCACCAAGTCATTGAAAACCGATGGTGTTAGGAATTTAGTACCGTCGGCGTGGGCTAGGGGTGTCTAGGGGTGAGACAGACCCCATTGTGGGAAGGACATTTCACCCGAGAAGGGTAAGCAGAAGTAGAATGTGGCCAAGTGAGGGCCAGAAGACACATGAGGCAGATTTCAAGCAAATGACACACTGACTTGAAGGCCCCGGAGTGCCTGGAGTCGGTGGGCTGCTTCACTGTCCAGAACTGAAGGATGTCTTCCCTCCCGGGCTCTGATCTCAGTAATTCAGCTGTGCTTTAGGTCACCCTCTCCCATGGCTCCTGAGGTATCAAACTTTCCTGTTTCCGACAAAACTTCACCATGACGGAGGTCAGATACTTGGATTATACTCAGTGCTAATGTAATTTTTTTTCTTTTTACCTGTACATCTAGTTATAGGTTCCTTGCTTAGGTAAATCAATATTTATTTTGGAATTTGTTTTTCTGCAGAGCAGTTAAAAAGACTAGTTTTTAAGTACTAAATTACAGGACTGTATAGGATTACAAAAACACGTGTATGAAAAATGAATTCTAGAGCTGATTTGCTTTTTAAATAAGCTTAAACGTGATTAATATTTAGCCCTTAATAAATTCCTGTAGTAATAATGAATAGATTAAACAAAGCAGTGATAATTCAGAGGTCATGAAACATACATAATGTTACCAGATATTTTTAATCCCAGGCCCAGACATAAATTAGGACTTAGCTCAGTACACTGTGTGTTCATAGTTTCGATTCTGCAGAGACAGACCTAGGTAACATGCAACTGCATGCATCCCTTTAGCACATTTCTCACTTGCTTCCATTTCTATTTCCTCTGCTCAGTGATAAATCAGTTGCTGCTCAGTTCAGACACAGAATCAAGCACCAAGGGACCGTGACTCCAAAGCGGTGTTAGAAGGTCAGCGTGAATCATAGCAGCCAGTTTGGACCTCCATACCTGACAGAAGAGAAAAGACACAGTCTGTCCGTAGTTTTCATATTAGACCAGAGTGGAGGACTAACAGCTATAGACAAGTATTTGCTGTCATTCCAAGCGTTTATTCTTCCTCCCCATGAAAGTTCATATAAGCGTATGTTAACATTTTCAGTTGCTATGGCAATCTTTGTAGAGCTGTACATAAAACGTGATGTGTAGCCAAGCCACACGCTTGAGAATTGCACTTATACCTTTGAAAGGAGAGGAGATAGGAAATGTGGTGGTCGGCCAGAATCCAGAGTTTATTCGATTGAAAATACAGGATCAGGATTTTAGAGACTTAAGCCTGTGACAACATTTAGATGATACTAATTTTGAAACAAGAGGGTAAAGGAAAAGTCCATCAATTGGTGTTATTTATGCATCATACGTGAAGAGATAGAGGTAGTTTTGTAGTTAAAAGAATATCTGAGATAAAGTCAAACATGAATGCCAGAGGACATGAACTGAGGTTGTGAAGAGGGCTCCAAGAATGTGAATGTTTCTTTTCAAATGGGAGCAGTCACCCTGCAATGGAAATGACTAAGAGAAGCAATTAGCATAAAGAGTTTCCAAAGGCAGTTAAATGATCATAGTATTTGAAGGAGTCATAAAAATTTGATCATTATAAGGACTATATACAGCACTTACATATTTTCAACGTGCTTTATGGTCATTAACTGGTAATTAGCAGAAAAAGTTTCTCGCTCCAGGGAAATAAATTGAAATACATATTTTGCCCTCCTTACTATATAACATCTCCCATGTAACTTCTCCAAGTTTGTAGTGGATTTCATTCCTTGTTTCTCTCAGTATTTAGTTGAGATCTAAACCTTTATGATTTGTACTAGTGTGTTTACAGATTTAAAACATCCTTAAGAAGTTAGTATTCAAACATGATTAAATATTTAATACTGGAGGGATGTTAAAAGTTAGCTTCTGCTCTATGAGAACAGCATAAAGAACACAGCAAAAAACTTATTAAAAAAAAAACCAGAGCAGAACCAAAGTAAGAGAATCAGAAATTAAAATCATTGTCTCGAGGAAAACAATGACTAATAAAGTATACTAATCATTGCCTTTCAAGTGAACTGCTTTTATTGACAGCCACGTAAACTCACCACGGGGGTATGGAGGGTTATGGTAAGGAAAGAAAGCAGCATAAAGATTAAATCTCACAGTAATCATTGAAAGTAAGTGTTATTACGTTGCTTTACAGATGAAGAAACTGAGACTAAGAGAGGTTAATTTAATAGTCCAAGGCATAGAGTAAGTGGATGTCAGAACAAATCTTCCAAGTTTATACGATTTGAAACAGCCTAATCTTCCTTTTTCACTACATCATCTGTACCACTTTGTTAAGCACATGAACAGTGTCTTAAGGCTGAGTCACAATCTAGGGATTCTGTGCCCTGAAGAAAATGGCACACCTCCAAGTTCCTTCAATACAAACTTCAAACATTTTCCAAAATGAGTGGAGTCATAGAATAAGGAGGGGAAACCAGAGCTGTATTGCTGTTGAAAATTCTGCTTTGTGGCAAAGCATAGTGATTTTCTAGTACAGCTTTGTGCTAATTGTACAGACAGGGAGATAGAGGCACATTCAGATAGAAAATGGAGATGTAATATGGTGCTTTGGAAATGATTAGCCAGCTGCCAAGAGTAATTCACATCTATTAATTCTTAAAGTACCTCAAACACGGCTTAACTCTTATTATTGTCTTTGTAGATTCATGCTCACACCATGTATCTAAGGGGATGCTCTGAAGAATTGATCAGAGTTCCAATTTATACAGCTAGCATTTCTCAGTATATTGAAAGCCACTAAATATTGGAATCAACTGACACCATTGACTAAAGTAGTGAAACCATTTTATTGCAGTATATTGAACTGAATTCTTTGAGATTCTTGTTTCAAAACAGTGAAAGGAATAAATATAAACTATATCTGACAGGTAAAGAAAAGATGGAGAGCAGTCATTTGTTAAAATCACTTTAAGGCAAGCTATTGTCTTAAAATACGATTTATATAGAATAATTTAACTTTGTCACCATCACAGGACAACTTTTATATCTTATTATTTAGGGTATATATATACATATGCATTATTTTAAATTATATAATTTTCATCATTAAAATTATTTCTAGCACAGTTTTTAAATATACTAGGTTGATTAGCAAGTTAAGGAAAGGAATTAATATTAGGGAGAAAATGTCATAGTCATTAGCCCAGTATTCTACTTAAATTTTTCACAAAAAACTAAACCTATTTTATAAAACATGACATTTTACTCCATCCTCAGGTGCCTTTCCTAAATTTGACATCATGTAGTTTCCTGTTCATAAAGATTTTGGCCATATTCTTAAATTGGTTTGATCCAAGGAAATCTGTGTATGGCATCAGCTGAACAGACTCACAAGACTAGTATTTGAATAAGAGTAATTAATCAATGGTAAATCTTTCCCCAGGCACTTCATTTCCTGGCCATCTCAGGCTTTTTGAGTAACAAAGTAAGATTATTTATAACAGTGGTTCTCAAACTTTGGCTTGCTCAGAATCACCTGGAGGGTTTATTAAAAGACTGTTGGGTTTCATTTTCAGAGTTTCTGATACACTTGGTGTGGGAATGAGGTACAGGTGAAGGAGTTGGAGTGAGAATTTGCGTCTCTAACTAGTTCCCAGCTGAAGCCTTAGCCTCTGCCTCGAGACCATACTTGGAGAACCGCTACTATGGAGAAAGCTATTGACAGTGTTTAGCCACGGGAGTGTTCCAGGAAATAATTCATAACAAAGTGTACCAGACCTGTCATAGGAAGGTAATTGTGAACCCATATTAGAAAATATGGTATTGTTTTAATGAATAATTCACAGTGTAGTTATTTCAAAAGCCTTTGCCATTAGGTGAAGACCTTTTATGATGTGAATGTATCATCTAAGTATTTCTATGAGCTGATCACACAGATAAATCATTTAGGCCATGTGCTAAGTTCAGCCTAATTTGTTTAAATGAAGCAATGAGGCTAAAACATTGGGTTGCATGAAATGCAGAAATCCAAGTGATAGTCTATCCAAACTTTAGTCATTATGGAAAAAAGAAAAAAATAATAAAACTAAACAAAAGTGACATTTGTTTATTTCAGCCCTCTCTGGGATCTTTTTACCCTTATAACCTAACAGATTTTGGTCTTCTGTGACCTCTTGTATGAATCACCCACATCTGACAACTCCTAGATGGGAGATAAAAGTGGTGGAACACAGAAAACAGATCACACACAAGTGATGGGAAGGCCATCCTGTCGTTTACATTTGACTGTGATCAATATGATGAGACTTGATGAAATAAGACTTTTTCAGCTTGTTTTTGTTGAAGCAGAAGAGGGAAATGATAGATTGAAACAAAATGTAGATGACTCATTAAGGGAATATATGAATTTGATAAGTTTTTAAGGTGAACTTCTACAATTATTTTTGTTTCCAAACTGTGGAGTACCAAGTTAATGGGGGGGGGGGGGGAACCTGATGAAATCATAATTCACCAAAAGGATGAATGAAAAACATAAAAATTCCCTATGACCAAATAAGAGGCAAATTATGGGTGAATTATCCAGGAACCAGACCCAAAGCAGAGAAATAATGTTTAGGGTCCAGGACACATTTAATGAGCAGCTGATTAGTATCATGGGAAATATAATTTAAAACCCTAAACAATGAATAATTAGAAAGTTTCTAGTTGATTTTCTTTTTCTACTGTGTTCCCCTCTTCCTGCTACTTGTGACAATAGCTTCTATCGTTTGAGCTTTAATTTTTTTTTTTCAATTTAGTTTTTTTTAAATGTATTTTTATTGAAGTATAGTCAATTTACAATGTTGTGTCAATTTCTGGTGTACAGCACAATACTTCAGTCATATAGGAACATCCATATATTCGTTTTCATATTCTTTTTAACCATAAGATACTACAAGATACTGAATATAGTTCCCTGTGCTATACAGTATAAACGTGTGTTTATCTATTTTATTGAGGTTTAATTATGAATTCATTTTCTCAGAATCACCCAGCTCCCTTCATATAGAGTCCTGCAGTGTCAAACGATGACTTACGGTGACAAGGGAAAATTTACAGTACATTTGGTTGCCCCAGTACAGGTGTATCCAGGGCTCTTTAGATATATATTGTTCCGCTAAGTTGAGGGGCCCATGAGCAGATTAGCCTGGATGATAACTGTAAATTCCCAATCATTTGTCTGGGTCACATGGGAATACAACCATGTCAACTATGGAAAACACCAAACTCTTCAACTGGAGTAATTAGAGAAGATAATCAATGACTTCAGACAAACACTAATGATGGTTCTGCAAGTAGATCCAGTGGCAGCATGTGGAGAATGTGTGCAGATGCAGTAAGAATGTACGCCACAACAGTGCAGCAGTATTAGTAAATTCCACATCTTTAGTAGCAGAGAAGTTCAAAATAAGTGTAGAAACCACAACCAAATGTATTTATTTATATCTCAAGTGTGGGAAAATGAATCAACGTGATAAAAACAGAAAACCACTTGTAGAAGGGTATGGCCCTTGGAGCTGTTTTGATGGCAGGACTGAGAAGCATATAAGGGAAAAAAGGAAGTATTGAAATGCTTATTACTTAGGTCTAAATGACTGCTATATAAGGATAATGTATGTGGATTCTTACACATAAATGCATTTACATGGCAAGAAGGATAAACGTTGTACAGATAACTTCTGCTTTTGGCCAAGCTAGACTAATTCTAAGAGACTGGGTCTACTCTCCCACCTGAAACAATTACAAAACCAGAAAAAATGTATGAGACAGCAGCTTTCATGACATCAGACATCAGGCAATGAAAGACAGTGATCTCTGAGAGAAAATAAATGAGGTGAACGGCACAGTTTCCTTGGACATTACACCAAAGAAGATACCTGGAGAGCAAACAAAACAAAACAAAACAAAACAAAACACATGAAAAATGCCCAAGATTATTACCTATTAGATAAGTGCAAATTAAAATCATAGTGAACTCCTACTGTACATCTATTTATATGTCTAAAACTAAGAAGACTAACCATACCAAGTACGGGCAGGGATATGGAGCTCCTAGAATGTTCATACACTGCTGGTGGTCATGTGAAAACTATTTATCAAACAGTTGGAAGATTCATATACATTCAAACATCTACCGACCACATAACACTGCCATTTTACTCTTGGAAAAGATCAAAGCATATGTCCATACCAAGACATTGATACAAATGTTCATAGCAGCTTTCTTTGCAGAAGCCAAAAACTGAAAACAGTTCAAACGTCCACCCCCAGGATTGTAGATCATCAGTACAATGAGATAATAGTCAGCAATAAAAGGAAGAAATTACAAATACACACAAGGACATGGATGATTATGTAAAGATTTATGCTGAATGAAAGTAGCTTGATAAGGAAGAACATATACGATGCCATTCACATAAAAGTCTAGAAATGCAGTTTAACCTTAGAGACTGAAAGCAGATCAGCGTTTGCCTGTGGGTGGCAGAGACATGGAGGGACAAGGGAACAGCATGACAAAGGGGTACAGAAAAATTTTGAGTGGTGATGGACACTTGTATTTGCTTGATTCTGGTGATGAATTTATACTCACACTTGCATGTGTGTGTGAAAATATATTGTACACCTTATGTGCTACATATTGTAGTTCAATCATATCTTAATAAAGCTATAAAAATATAAAGCTATGAAAAATGTAAGTAAATAATTCTGTATATAAGACATTGTAAACATGACGTATCTCTATTGGAAAAAGTCAACTTCTTTTTGAGGGGTTGGAGGATTAGTTGTAGGAATCCACAGAGTTCCTGTCGTAGCTCAGGAAGTAAAAATGTTTGGTCCTGTAGAGCCCCCAAAAGTTATCTGCCCAAAGAACTACACTTTTGGATTCACATGACTAGGAATGTGGAAGTCACTTTTCAAAAATGCGTTACACAACTGGAAGGCTTTGGCAGGAAAAAGAATTAGCAATAACTGGAAAGTTAATAAGAGAATCAGATAAGAGTTGTCCTTCCATTTTTTTGGTGTGACAAATTGTGTAACCCTAGCTGAGTGAAAAGGGTAAGATGTGCCTGGGAAATTGCAGTCTCCAGCTGTAACATATACATAGCCCTGCACTTGGGTTTTATATGTTTTTGTTTTTTTGTTTTGGTTTGGTTTTTTGCTCCCCAGATTATCTTCTTTGCTGTAATGTCCAAGGAAACTGTGCAGTTCACATCACTTATTTTCTGTCTCTCAGAGATCACTGTCTTTCATTGCCTGATGTCTAATGTCACGAAAGCTGTTGTCTCATACCTTTCTGGTGTTTATTTAATTTTTATTGAAACTAAAAAAAAAAAAAAAAGAACCCACTCCATTTCTTCCACCCTCTGCCTCTTGTAACCACCGATCTGTTCTCTGTATCTACGAGCTTGGTTTTGGGGGATTTTGTTTGGTTTTAGAACCCATATATAAGAGAGATCATATGGTATTTGTCTTTCTCTATATGACTGATTTCACTTTGTATAACACCCTCAAGGTCTATTTGTGTTGTGGCAAATGGCAAGATACTATTTTTTATAGCTGAGTAATATTCCATTATATATACACACCATAATTTCTTTATCCATCAATAGATACTTAGGTTATTTCTGTATCTTTGTTTTTGTAAATAATAAGGAAATAAACATGGGGGTGCATGTATCTTTTCTAATTAGTGTTTTCATTCTCTTCCAATAATACCCAGAAGTGGAATTGCTGAATCATGTAGTAGTTATATTTTTAACGTTTTGAGGAACCTCTATATATACTGTTTTCCATAGTGATTGCATGAATTTACATTCCCATCAAACAGTGCACAAGGGTTTCCTTTTTCCCACATTGTCACCAAGACTTATTTCATGTCTTTTTGACAATAACCATTTTAACAGGTATGAAGTGACATCTTACTGTGGTTTTGATTTACTTTCCCCTGGTGATTAATGATTTTGAGCATCTTTCATGTACCTATTGGTCATCTGTCCATCTTCTTTGGAAAAAGTGTCTGTTCAGGTCTTCAGCCCATTTTTAAACTGGATTGTTGGGATTTTTTTAAACTATTGAGTTGTGTGAGTTCTTTATGTATCTTGGATGGTATATAGACTTGGAAATTGTAAAAACATTCCTGAGTAGAACAAAATTTGGTGACAGATTAGATTTGAGGTAAAGTAAAATCAAGAGTGGCAGACAAATAAAGGATTTCATCTTTGACTACATGGATGGATAATGTTGCTATTAACTGAGTTAATGAAAAATAGGAAAAATAAGTTTGGAGCATAAACTTTGAATGGAATATATTTTTCAATAAAGATTTTGAATCTGAGGTGTATTAAGGCATCTTGTGTTAGATAATGGTTTGGGAATGTGGATCAAGATCTCAGAAGAGAGGATGAGCTAGAGGAAAAGATTTGAAACATCTTCATACAGATGTAAAAAAATTAAGATACTTCAATGAAGAAAAAAGGTTGCTGGAGGAACACTGAGGAATACTTTGAAGAGGCAAGGAGTTGAAGGTTAGATGGAAAGAACTAGAAATAACAGTGAAGTAAAAAGAGGTTCTGATGACAAATACGTCAATGAAAAGATGCTCCAAATCATGTCACCAGGGAAATGCAAATTAAGACAATGAGATACCTCTACACACCTATTACAATGGCCAAAATCCAAAACACTGGCAACGCCAAACGCCAACAAGAATGTTTTTGATTATTATCCTTTTTAATGAGTTGATTGTTTTACTGTTAAGAAAAGTCTTCCTATTTCTAGAAGGACTTACTGCTTTGAAGTCTGTATTTGCTGATGTTAAGTGCACACCCATTGTAAGCAGATTATATGACATGTTTTTCTATATTACAATGTCTTATCTATTTTTATAGTGTGCATTGTTTGTACATCATATAATTGTTTCTTGCTTTTCCAGAATCCAGTGTGAAAACCTCGGCCTCTTATTGGATTGTTTCTGCTACTTATGCTTAATATAATTTTCATGTTATTTGGTTTAAGTTAACCACCTTGATACTTGTTCTCCATTTATCACTTCTTTTGTTTGTTTGTTTTTCTTGTTATTTCTTTCTCGCTTTTCCTTGGCCAAATTGACTGTTTTTAGCATTCCATTTCTTTCATCTTTATGCTTTTTAGTCACATCTGTTATTTTATTATTAATTTTCAGGGTTTGTACTAGTTTAAAAATATTCAATTTTAATTTATCAAATTTCTTAATTTCGGAATTTAATCATTTCACACGTCACGCATGGTGCTCCTTTGATTTCAACAGCCAAATTTCCTCTAGTTTCATCTACCCGTTGGCACCTTCAAATAATGACTTTTTGTATATTTCTAGAGTATATAACTGTTACCTACAAGATCTTCCTGATAGAAACTCCTCCACTGTTACCAGAAATGGAAGGTCTTCATTTAGTGTTATACATATTATAACATGGATTAGAATTTTAAGACTATAGAACAAAACAATGCTACCAAATATCTCTAGCATGTTGTTATGACTATCCACAGATACGATGTGAAACTAAATATGTGTGTGGGTGTGTATGTTTATGTTTCATCTGAAACTCACTGCTTTGATACTTAGGATTCAATGAGTCTTTAATCATATGGAATGTTTATTCAAATTATCTTAATAGCCTCACCTCTTTTTCCACTGGGTTGCTTATTCACAGCAGTGAACTTCAGGTATAGGCTGCGTGCAGCTCAGAAGCATGTGTCCATGTTTACTGAGTGGAAGAGGATAGAAAAGAGGACATCTTCTTGTCCCTGAGCAAGTTTGCTGTGTAGTTGAGAACATCAAACATGTTAAACCAGCTCTTAGATTTTTTTAACCCAAATAAAATGTACAAAGAGAGTGCAAATTTATTTGTCATAAGGTTTAGTAAAGGGTATGATTTCTATTTTAAAGATATTATTCTGTCTTCTTTTACTCTAAATTAAAGTAGTTTTTATGCTAGGACTTTTGAAGGCCCCTCATTAGTTAGAATTTTGATAAAAAATAATTTAGAATCTATGCAAAAGATATATTGAAAAATGCTTTTTAAATTTAAATAAGGACTTCAAGTCTTTTAAATATAGCCATAGAAAATTCTCAAGACCACTGAAATGGAAGTCCATATTTTGACATATTCTGCATTTTCATTGTGGGTATGTGTGCATCTGTTTATATGTGTGTATTTGTGTTTGGAAAGAATGCAGTGTAACTTACAACTTCTATGGTTTTTTCTGTTGTCTGTTACAATTATCTTGATTTAAAAAAAATAAGAAAAGTACTCAGTCTTTGTGCTCTGCATTTACGTTCTGCACTGTATCTAGGTAGTTAAACGTTATTACATGGTGATTATCAGAGAGCTGAAGCATTTGCATGGGCCAATGAATTTACAATATTCCATCCTGAATTGAAATATACTTGGTGAATACAGCTGTCATCTATAAAACAGTCTTTTCTGTTCTAAATAATGGACTGTCTGCATACTTCTGAACTATAATTTCTGCAGTGTTTGTCATTACTCTTCAGGTTGATGTGAATTTCTCCTACATGATTATCTGATTTGTTTATAATATTGCACCATCAAAATGCAAGCACAGTTTCAGAATATAATTTGCATCATGCACCAAACTCCATTCCTTTTTAACTTATTTTCTAGCATGAATATTAAACTTATTTCAAACTAATTCAGCTCTTCACTGACTGGAGTGTGAAAATCTCATAAAAGGTGAAAAAGCACAAGACAGAGCAAAAGAATCGTGGAGCATGCAAACCACCATATATTTTCAAGTTGCTAAGGGGACAGGCATCCTTGTAAAACTAGCGATTGCCCTCGAAATGGTCTCTTTTCATCCCGCTGTGTATTTTATGCTTATTTTAGAGGCTCAAAAGAGCTAGATTTATTTGCTTGTAGAATACAATTTATATTTTAGTCTCCTGTGTTCAATTTTACATTTTCCAAAGTGCACTAAATTTAATAAATCTAAGTTAACAGTTCTCCGATGAATACAGGCAATTGCCAACATGACATCCTATTTCTGAGCTGTTCAGAGGTTATGGTGCAAAAACTCTAGAATCATGACACTGGGGCGGTATAAACACATTATTTAAAACATCTTTCTGTTGCTGGCAAATGATGTGAAATTAAGAATGAAACCATTTGATTTTTTCTTTTAGCTTTAAGTATAAAGCTTGAAAAAAATACAAAGAACATTAGAAATTGGAGGTCAAAGACTAAAGATACCTGCAGAAATGCTCGAAGAGAATATATTAATACCTTTTGTATTAATACCTTTCGAGATAGCTCTATTCTCTGAGCCCCAGGATTACATCCGATTGTTTTGCACAAAAATAAGTACTCTACTTGAAACAGTATGTGCTTTATGCAGAAGTCTTTAAAAGGGTGTCTTAACTACTGTTCAAAACAAACTTGAAAAATAAAAATAGAGGAGTTTCTTTTGTGTTAATGTACAGACATACCTAGAAAAACAAATATTCCTGTAGGATCTTGTCAGTGTGTTGTAAAAGTTTATGCCTAAAGGTATCAAAAATCCTTTATATAGTTAATTTCATGAATGCCATTAGATAAATCTCTTTCCTAGGAATAAAGACCAGTAAGATCTCTTTAGGGACGTTTAAACAAATACTGTTCACATAATTCCCTTTGTCCTCATGTGAATTGATTCAGCAAATAGTACTGAATTTGCTTTATTTTTCCAGAATCATAGATAATGGATCCTAGAAATTTGCAAAGGGCTGAGAATCTCCCATCCTGTAAAATAGTCCATTGCTTGCTATTCACGACTTGACTCTTGGAAGCCAACTTGAATATGAGGGCAGTGTATAGACATACACAAATGAATGCATACACATACACAGATGTACGTAAGGAGATAACTACTTGCAATCTAGCTTCTTTTCTTTCATTAGTGATTTGGGTGGTGTTTAAAACCTTTAAAAACTTTAAAGCCCAGTGGTTTGCATAGTCTGAATAACAAAATAAGGCATTGACTCAGTATTTGTAGGCTAGAAAAATAAAATTATCAATATTAAATATTTGAGATAACTTAAGTTGCCTTTTCTTTCTTTGTTCATGTGATATTTCCTATTTTAAATTTGGTTTTCATAAAGGTTATTTTCTATAAGTCAGAAAAGATTTTTTTCCCTTGAAGACAATATCCCACATTCATATACTCTCAAAGGGTTTGAAGTTATGAAGTATTTCCCACATTTCAACTTAGCTATCTATTTTTTCTTTGCGATTTATAGGAGAGATTTATTTGAAGAAATATTACAAAATATAAAGACTACATAAAGTTTAATTTCCACTCATACAGTGGTAAATTTGATATAATGCATAATAAAAAAAACTTTTAAAATCCAGAATGTACAAAGTACTGCACAGTTATCTAGTTAATCTATATTTACTCTATAGGTACAAAAAAGAATGAGTAATTATCAAGAAGTTTAAAATAATGTCTTAATACTTTTGCCATCATCTCTAGCCTTGGCAGGGCAGTAGGTGCAGAAGAACAGAATCAGGCATTGTTCAACCTTTTATTTGTTCTTGGAAGAAAAGGAATGTTTTGATTTTTTGTACAATTCACAAATCCTTACAGTGTCCTTGACTGTAAAACGCAATGTAATATCACACAAAGTCATTTTATTTCTCTGTGGGTATTGCCTGTAAAGCAAGGCAAAATTCTTTGAGACACAAAAGGAAAGCTTTGAACAGCAATTTTTAAAGTAAAAAGAACTCCATCACTAGTACTTCCCATCGAACGTATCTCCAAAGAGAACAGATGATCAGTGTACTTAAATGCCCTGTCATATTTTAATAGAAACTTATTTCTCCTGGGTGGATCTCAGCTCTTCCTGTGAAGCATCTAAGCAGTTCTCAGGCACTGTTCTTTGTCTTCATGCTTTTTTGCTCTGAAAGACGTGAGCTCGACCAGTTTAGATTATTGCTATCCCCAAATTCTCTATTAATAAAATTATCACAGTGGTTACTTCTTTCAAGAAGTTGTATATATTTGGAATGCCAGAGTCAATAAAATCCCTCAGAGAAATTATTTCTCTTGGAAGTCTGATTATTTGAATTTTTATAGGATTGAGAAAGAATTTTCATTCAATAGACTGGCTCTTTAAAGATTTCACAAAATCTGTGAACACAGATTTCTAAAAATAAATCTTTAGCCATCCAAAAACCAATATTTAAGCTTAAAAGGCAATAAATAAATATCTCAACAATTTAAAATGTAATATTAAAACTGGGGCAGTCAGTGATGAGTAGTAATTTGGGCTTTCACACTGGGGCTGTCCTTTGATATCTCACAATAATCCTTCAAGTCATGTCAGTTAAATGGACACACTCAGTATGTTCTCTTTGGGACTTTGTTTTGGTGATGGGTATAGAGAGTTGTTGGACAATACCAGCCTAAGATCTCTCTCTCTGATAGAAATAAATAAAGGAGGCAATAATGAATTCTTTAACCCTGATAATTGGCCACATAAGTAATGTATTAATGTATTAGTAAGTGATTGCTTTATCATTGTCTGGAACTAAAATTTTCTCCAGATTTTCAAACATGTTTCTGTCAATACTTTTCTAGACTTTTTAAATTTTTTTAAATTGAAGTATAGTCAGTTTACAATGTTGTGTCAATTTCTGGTGTACAGCACAATGCTTCATTCATGTGAATATACATATATTCATTTTCTTATTCTTTTTCACCATAAGCTACTACAAGATATTGAATACAGTTCCTTTTGCTATACAGTAAAAACTTGTTTATCTATTTTATATATACTGGTCAGTATTAGATACACTTTTAAAAATGTTATGTTTGGGCAAATGGAAACAGTCCTTTCATTCATAAATGGCTTAGAGTTAAATGATCTAAGTCACTCAAGTTGCCAACCATGATCTACCGAACAAAGACTGTCCCAAAGGACCAGCAGAAATAATCATATTGGCAAATAGGCCATGAAGAGAGGTTACTTCATTGGCTCTCCCATTTGACTTCATTTTTCCAAAGCAACTTGTGATAAAAAATGAGATTTCAGTTTGTAAGATTTCTGCTTATTTAGTGAATGGAGTGCTGGCTACTGTTCGAAGTACTTTGTAAGTATACATATATTTAACTTTTTTTTTTTAGCATCCATATAAAGTAGACCTTATTGTTGTGGTCACTGCGTAGATGAAAGTTTTGAGCCACAGAGAAGCAAGTCTCTCGTCCAGAATCATGCAGGGAAGGTAGCATGGTTTTATTGGGTTTCGGTCACGATCAGTAAGTTCAAGGGTGCTGAGCCCTTGCTGCTGCCAGGGTTCCTCTTCCATTTCGCCAGTCCTCCCCCTTCTCCTTCACCCTAGAAATCCACTTCTCACTTTTTCTCTCCTCCATTATCAAGAGCCTGCACCCTGCCTCACTTTCCGCGGACGACTTTGCTCTCCAGTTCTGCAAGAGCGGCAGCAGTTCGGGGAGAACTTGTGCATGTTCCCACGTCAGTCGGTCTGCCTGTGTGGGCAGCGGCGTGCCCGGCCTTCCCTCAGGCTGCCCCTTACAGGCTGCCTTTCCCCTGAGGCTAGCCCTTAGGTCCTAGACCCCTTCTCCTCTCACCTCAGAGACAGGACGTACATGATCTCCCTGGCATCACCTTACAGAAATACTGTTCTATTGCCCCCTCTTTGAAAAACCCTCCCTTGACACTACATTCCACATTCTTTTGCAACCACTTCCTCATTTCCCTATCATCAGTTGCAACATACTACTATTAATGTGTATATATATATGCTATTCGAGAACGATGAATTATTGAGCACCTAAAAGATATTATTGGAACTTGGGTTAGATGATTTGGGGGAATGTCGAAGAAAGCTGGGCTTTGCTATGAATCAGATGCTGTCAGGAAGTGAGGATAATTCTGTGATTGAACATCTTAATAAATCTTATCTAAGGCAGAAGGAATAAAGGGAAGATAAAGCCATCGAGCACATTATGCATGTGGATAATGTAGTCAAGGGTTGAGAGCATTTAAGCTTCAGGGAAAGATTTTAAAATATCAATGGTATTAAATTTCATATAAAATTGTAATTATGTCTTATCTTTTGCCAGCCACTAAAACAGAAAGTGTGGGGTCCCTGTTTTGTTTTATTTTGTTAAAGTGTACTTCGGCAATTTAACCTCTGATTATATATAATAATTTAAATTTCTTAATTATTTTTAAGAATACACAAAATGTTTCGCTCACAAGCCTGGCTCTATCAATTAGAATTTTTGACAGTAAATAACCAAACACTTACTTAGCTGTGGTTCAAACCATTAGGACATTTTTTTTTTTAAACAGTGAATGACAGACCACTTAAAAATCACATCCTCATGTTTGTTACAGCAGACATAGTCCCACAGGTAGCATGTGCTCAAGAAAATTTATAATCTTAAGTGAATACATAGATTTCCACTAAGTGAATCTATGTAAGCCCATCAGATACTCTGTCATTCACATCATAGAAAAAAAGTGAAAATGTTTGTTACCAAACTTACACTTACTTGAAAAAAAGAATGGGTTGGTGGAAATATTAGCTAGTGCCAACTCATTCTGTTGGTTAATATAAATATAACACGTCTTTTAGAATTTTATAACAAAAAATACACTGTCACATGGAAAAGGAAATTTGCGTTGTGATCAGCAGTAGTTGGGCGATCGCCATAGAAACGACTTCCAAGCCTGCGCTGTACGCCCGAGCGTTGTCACATACAAGTCTCTCACTATGCTTTATTTAATTATCTAGTTTAATTTATCATGGGTACTAGATAATGCTATTTCTATTTAACATTCTATTCCTACTGTGATCAAAGATTCCATTTGTTATTCACAAACGATATAAAAGGGTTTTCACTTTGTGGTCTGGCAGAGGCTAAACTGGCCCTTAGGTTGTAGCTTCATAAAAACATTTGAAAAAAATTGCCTTCTAACTGTGAAAGTAGATGCATTACATTTATATGTCTTTATTTTCCTTCAACCTGGAACATTCTCTAGCTTTTAAAAAAGGGTCTTCAGCTTGACATTTCTGAAAAATATAGACTCACTGTTTTGGAGAATATTTCTCAATATAGGTTTGCACCATGTATCTGCTTGAATAGGAACAAATTATATACATTGGTTAGGAGTAACACAAAAGTGATGTTGTGTACTTCTCAGTGTATCATAGAAAGGGGCATTTGATAAGAGTTTGTTGTGATGTAATGTTAGTGACCAGATTTCTCCACTGTAAAGCTATTACTTTCCCTTTGTAATTAATAAATACTTGTGGGAAGAAACCTTGAGAGTATGTATGTGCATAATGTTTATCATCAGACGGTACACACTGGTTTTAATATCCATTGATAACTTCTTAGCTTCATTAGCCCTTAAGTATTTATTGGTTGTCTTTCTTTTGCAGGGAAGTACATTTCTTTATCCCTAATTTTGTATTTGTTTACACTAGCATGGACTCATGGATTTTATCTTATTCAGTAGCTTATAATCCGTATTATTAGCCGTCATTTTGATATTCAAATTCCAAAAGACAATTTGAAACGCTTCAAAATCACTGATAATTATAAAACCTTCCTTACCCAATGTAGAGACCAGTTGGGTCCATGGATAGTTTTAGTATTAATATTTAAAGAATTTTTTTTTTTTTTTTTTTTTTTTTTGCTGGTGTCCATGGTGGAGAATCTGACAGAGGCACCTGCTGACACTCTCCTAGTGGCATTTCAGGGAAATATGATGTTTTGAAATGCAAACGCTCCCACTCCCAGAAATTCTAATTCTGATTGTATATTATAAAGTCTGCAGGACTAAATGTTTTTAACAAGAATGTCATTCTTTAGTAAGGGTGACTTACGCCGATGTAGGTAATGCAGGAATCCCATTCAGAGACACTGTCAAGTAGGCGTGACGTAATAATGTCTTTCTCACTCACTGTTGCCTGACCACCTAGCCAATGGTAGATGCTAAGGAAACACTTCTAAAGTTAATGAATAAACGGCGAGATTTAAAGAGGCTGAGCTGAAGAGGGGGAGGGGTTTTGACATGAATTATGACTAATTCGAATAATAATTGTTAGCCAGGACTCTACTTTAGCATTTTCTGAACCTCCTCTTAACGGTGTTAGAATGGACCCAATCTGTGCACATCTCTTCCTCTTTGTTGGCATAAGAATAGTCTTCAAGAGGATTTCAGTTACAAACACCTGTGTTAAGGCAATTACTGCAACACACCTATCTCTTGCCTGTTACTGGTACTGGCATTTGTTTTAAAGTCAGTGTGTTCAACACTAGATAATGAATTCTAAGTCATAGCTTGTAATTCTAGCCCTGATCCGTAACACTTCAGCCCTCCACACCCAAATTTTCCAGCTGCCCAAATTCTCTCTCAGAAATTCCTCTGCAGTTCTGTTTGATTTGTGTCGACACCAACATGATGTTGCGAAGGTGCAATAATATTTAAAACTTAACAAAGATTTTCCTGCATAAATGTGACTATAAACCCATTTCACATGTTTTCTCATTAAGACATAATAGAGATAACAGATCATGCTTTTAAGGATTTTCCCCCCTGACCACATATTAACCTGGAGGAAAATCAAGCTTTAATTGCCGGTAATTACCTATGAATTTGATGATCAATAATATATATCTAATAGGTGAAATGATGGTATCATAACACTGAGTTTCAAATTATAAGTAATAACAGTGTTAAGGAAAAACGGTCTTGGCCGAGTTTAGGTTCCTGGTCCATCACTTGAGGTTTCTGGAATGTTAGCCAATTCTTAGAAACCGTTTGAGTTTCATTTTCCTTGTAGGTGAAATACTGTTAATAACACACAGACTCAGAAAACACACGTGCAATAATGGTAAAATAAACTTCGTATCAATAAGTTTTCTAAGTTTCAGTAAAAGGGCACTTATGTGATTTAGGCCTCCTGACGTAATAATATAAAATAAAAGTAATAATGCATATTAAGATAAAGAAATACTTGTTTAAATTTTTTTTCACATTATTTTACTAATCATCTTCAATTTAGAGGCTAGCTATTAGCCTAAGGTTCAGACTAAAGCGTGAGAACAGGAACCTTTCTTAGGCTTATAGAAAGGAAGCTTCTTTGTGGTTCCTTCCACGTGATCGTAGACCTCTGTGTGCTCTGCTGCCCCATCAGGTACCAGAATAGGTCGTATTTATTACTCTTTCTAGTGATGGAAACAAATGCAAAGTTAAGGGATCTGTGTCTGTCCTAAAAACTCAGCCTGGTTACTTCTCTGATGAGACCAAGTCCCAGTAACACCGTGCTCACCTATAGCCTTCTTCTGATGCTCCAAAGAAAAAATAGATAATAACACAGCAGTTTTTCCCTTGAACTAGAACTGAGAGAACCCCCCGTACTCCCAAACTGCGAAATGGCAAAGCATGGTTCAGCTTTCTTCATGGAATTTCTCAGGGAAGATGTCTACAGCTCCCTAGAATCTGACACAAGTCAGAATTAGTGACTCAGTGACTGAGAGCTGACAAACGGCCCGGTCCTCAACTGGCTGCCCTTGCTGGCTCTGGACACACTGATGAGAGGATTTGGGGGGAGGGGATGGGGAGAGAGGACTTGGGAGAGAATTAACCATCGTCTTGCTTTATGCCACTTGTATCCTTATTATGCTGCATCCTTTCTGTCCAATATAAGTAAACCCTCTTTCAAGCAGAGGCAAAATTCAGGGCTTCACTTTGCTCTTCAGTAACCACAGATGAAGTCATCCAAACACCCCTGAGAGAAAAAATAAAGCAGGGCCTCTATTTAATGATCTGACTTGAATTCAAATGGCTTAGGCATCCTATTCACTTTTCATAGGTGTGCTGCAAGTTTTGATGGATGCACACAATACACTTTCCTACATTTGTAACAATGTTTATTAAGTGGATCACTGACTGAATAAATCAAACTGCGTAGTGTAGAGTGGGTCCAGCTTCTTATAATGTCAGGGGCACAGGGGGAAGGTTAAAACATCATTCAAAGATGAGAGTCAAATAAGGCAGTTAAACATTCTACTGAAATACTGAGTAACAGAGATCATGATGTGTAAAGACTGGTTAGACCTCCAAATTTTATCCTTGTCCCGTGTGTTTTTGTATATTACAGCTTTTAAAAAAAATCTCTCTCTACTGCAACCTAGGCAATTTCTGCCGATCTGTCTCTTAGTTTACCAAGTCTCTCTCACACGGTGTCAGATGCACTATATACTGTCTGCTGACTTTAGTGTCAAAGGTTGCATTCTTTATTTCTAAATGCACAAGTTGATTCTTTGGCAAAAATATCCTCATCCTTGATCATGTTTCTATTATTTACATTTTATCCCCTCTTTGACTTCTTTAAACATTTTATACATGGCTTCTTCTTTTTATATTTTTGATAATTACAGTATCTGAACTTCTTGGGGGTTTCTGTGAACCATCTCATTCACGGTGGGTGGTCTCTTCTGTTTGGTGATATTTAGTCGTTCTTTCATAGCTGACTGAAAGTAATCTGAGGACTGGGGGTACCACTAGCCTCAAATGATCTTGGTGTGGTGTCAGGTCCTGCCCTAATGCAGGTGCCCTGCTGCCTTCCACAAGCCCAGCGCTGGCTGACAGCCGCCCAACTTCAGTGTCCTTGTTTGTGTATAGAGCATCTTCATGGTATTTAGCTTTTTTTTTTTTTTTTTTTTTAATTTTTCTTTCTTTTTGCAAAGTCTGGGGCTTTTCGAAATTCTCCTAACACTCTTGTGAGTCAATGGTGCAGTAAAAAGCTGAGGAATCTGCAGAGAGGGTGAGTCCTCAGAATATCTAGTCTGCCATAGTGCTGTGCTATTGTCCATTCTTAGGACAGTAAACTGCCTCAGAGTGATGATTAGCCCTGGATTGGAACACAGTGATGAAGTGCTAGATTCCTTGTGATATAAATATTCCTGTTTTCTCATTATTTTGAAACATAGAATTTCATGCCATTTTCCCAGTTAGGATATATATTTTTTAAGAATAAAGAAGTCTCAACTCTTCGTAAAGAAACTGAAGGCTAATTAAGTAAGATTGGAGACTCTGACTTTGAAATGAGTTTCAACTCTGTTCTTATCCTTCCAAATTGGAAAAGCAGTTTTTTGAATCTCTGCAATAAATAGAATATATAATGGGCAAAATATCTTAAGGTTTTTTTTTTCCTCTTTCACCTCTGCCAGTTATTTCACATGTTTCCTTCGATAAGGTACAATTATTCTGGGCTTCAGTTTTTGTCCATTAAAAAAAAAGTGTAACATTGCCTTTCTTGGGCAATTCACAGATCTGTAAGAAACTTGAAATCACATATTGCTTTAGATTGCTCAGAAACTTAAAATGACATATCTGTGGAACATTTAAAGATAGTTTTATATAAAAATCAGTCACTCAGAAGAAAACATCCAAGTTTAATTACAGTAGGACTCATTTTCTGTACCAAGTGGTCAGAAGGTAGAAACTGGAAGTCAAGTTGGCGTTTACCATCCCAGCTGAGAGTGAAGACTATAGAAGTAGACACGGTAGCTCAGGTCTTTTGTTACCAGGAATTTGGGAAATTGTTTTTTCTATAAGCACTTAATCTGCAACAATGTTTCTTCATCTTATAAACACAGCAAAGCACACATCAAGAAAACGTGGCAAAAAACTGAGCACCTTTGTTAATGCTGCCTGGTTTTCTGACTTGGTTCCTGTTTACTGTACACACTAGTGGAGTTCTGAAACAGTACTTTATTTCCTATGTTGGCTGAAAAAAAATAACTCAACTACTTAATACTCTAGGAGACTGTCTGCCCGAGAGGGAGTGCTTGAGCCGAACAAAAACAGTCTCGTCAGGTCCTGACGTAGATTCCGACCTCCAGATGGTACTTCGTGTGTCATTTCCAAGGCCAAGTGGAACTGGATGTTCAGGGTTGATTTTGTGGTCAATTGAATTAGCATTTTTGAAACTCTTTTGTATCCATTTATTCAAGTGACTCATATAAGCAAAAACATTGCAGAAAAACGGATTATTTTAACATAACTAATAGAGCTTCAAAAATAGGCACTGGTTGTTTCATTGAAAGTTATGCTGTGTATTTCACGTCTGTGAATTGCTCATTCCTTGACATTTTGAGAAAGAGATTCTGATATCTGCAATAAAGAACAGCTTTACAAATGTGCAGCGTTTTTTCCAGCATGCTCACATAATTGAATTGTAGAGGTTAGATCTGATTGTCATAATTATCTTAAAAAATAAAAACAAAATGTTAAAAGCCATTTGCTTCACTGTAACATTTAGCATCAGATTTTGTGTCTCTGATATGTACGGGTGTACACTCAGTATATAATATTCAACACTATATATATGCGTAAAGGCAATCTGAAGCCTAATATATATTAAACTTGTATATTGAGTTCTTGTTCCATTTTTTTACCTTTAAAATTATTATAGGTAAAATGCAACTGCTATTTTAGTTAGTTTTAAAAATCTGGTTACTTTTGAAGTATTGGTCATATTCAATATGCTACATATTTCAGATCTTGACACACAAAAAAGTGTTTATATTCATAAAAAAATACAGCCTGTAGCAGTAAGGTAGGGAATCACACAATTTTCCCTGCTGATAAAAATATATGCCATTAGCAGCGTAATTTCATTAATGAATACAATGAAAACATGAGAATAAATTTTGAGTGTATGCCATACCAATATTCTCAGTAGTTACATGGCTGTTAATGTGTTTGTTCATAATGCTTGTTCATATGAGCTTTGACTAACCAGATAACCAACACCTGAAGTAGAAGGCTTCTTAATACTCATTTTATGAGCAGACTGTCACCGACAAAGCCGTAGTACCTTGTGCATATTATTTTTTAATCTCTGATCTCTTCTTCATTTATAAAAGGCTAAAATAAGCCTCTGGAAGATATTGAACGTGCTTTCAAGTCATCCAAAAGCGAGTACAGGATGGTTTTCGTGTTAAGTCAATATTATTGAACTTTAATTCTTTGAAGTGTATAAATTATTAATTACACATATGCCACTCATGACTGGCAAACATTACTGAATTCTCAAGAACCTCACTATTTCCTCTGGACGTCTGGAAGATCACCTAACTCACGTGCATTATTCTCTTGGAATAATCTTTCTCTATTCTGGGGTTTCTGTCATCTGTAATGAGGCTGGGATCAGATTCCACTTAGTCATCCTTGTGAGTGGGAAAAAAATACTACTTGTAATCCCTTGCTCATGCTGATATCCTTAATTCTTATTAATGACTGAATTAGTTTGAGTTGGGTCCTAATCTTTAAAGGCATTTTATAAGGTCTGTTTTTGAGTAGAGTTTTTGAGAAGTGGCTCCAATTAATTATGCCAATTGTCTCTTTGAGTGCTCTTTCCCCATTTAGGATACTAATTGCATGTTTTTTTCCCCCTTAATGCATATTTCCAAAAACAGAAATCAGTGTTCACCACTTAACAATAAATATAATCAACCTTATTACATAATGTCCATAATTTTCCATAATAATGCCTTACATTTTTACAGTGGTTTACAGTTTACACAGCATTTTCACTCCATCATCTCACAAGCCTTTAAAACAGACAGGATAGTAATTAACTCAGTTTTAAGCATGAAGATACAGAGGTTCAGAGAATTAGAATGGCGTTCATGGCAAAGCAAAAATGTGCTGGATCTGGCTTCTGACCCAGATTTCATAGCCACAGACACACTCCCACGGCCAACGCCCGGTGACCTTCCGTAGCAAGTGATTCACACTCCATGTCCTGTGTTAGCAGTGAGATGGCATCTACGCAATAAAAGGAAGATGAGGCAGTTATCCAGACGGTTCAGCTCACTCTCCCCCGTAGCACCCAAATCCTTCTCCTAATTTAGATATTTAAAGCAAATAAAATATCGCTCCCTTCAGTTGATCAAAGTTTTCTAGTCTTATGCCCTGATAGGCACTTGCTCAATCACAGTGATACGCTGGCATTAACTAGGAAATATTAGCCTGTTTTTTTAAGGTTGCTTCAGGCATACATCCACCCCTATGGCCCCAGGTCTCTCTGTCACACACATATACACACCTGTTCTTTTCAGTTAAACTCTGAGCCAGTACAAGTTGGCATAACAATGAAAAAGTGTCACACTGTCACACATGCTGGCTGTCTTGTTTTTGCTTGAAAAATTACTCCTGGAATTATACTTTGCAGGGCCTGCCAAATCACAGCCTCAGATAACTCCCATTTTTCTTAAAGGCGAATCCCATTCCTCTGAAACAATTTCAATTTCACTCAAAATGGAAATGCTGTTACTCCTGACTTGCTCTTTTGATTACAATGACAATTATTCAGCTAGCATTACTGTGTTAGCTTTCCCTGCCAAACTTCCATACAGTGTGGCAGAGACACATGATATGTATTAATGATTTTAAATTAACTGACTCAAGTATACTTAAGATCAAATGAACTATACAGACTAATAGAAACTGAGTTTCCTTATCTATTAACTGTCCTGTCCATCCCTCGTGCCCCCAGGCATCCCTGACCAGAAAGAGTTACGAGTAAGTTGAAGCTTTCTGTTAATCAGCTTTAATTAGATCAACTGTAAATAAACCTTCAAATCGTGATTTAGAAATAATTAGGTAATTAAAACAGTTTGTTAAGTCCGTAGATGTCAAATTAAAATGGAAAATTTTAAGATTGATATCTAGTGCTCAGAAGCTTTAAAATATTCCAACAAGATGCATTTTGCCTCTTGAAATACATTTGACTTATTTTAAGCTCTTCTAGATTTCATATTTGAATATTATGCTGTCTACTTGCTTACAAGTTTCTTTGGGCATGTGGGCCATCACCCAAATATCACCCCTATGCTGTATAACCACACCGTTGACATGAGCGTAACTGCCAAAGCCTGCTTGTCTTCCAGCGTAGTCAGTGTAATTGAAAATAATTTAAAACATCTCAGGACTGAGAAGGCAGCTATCATCACCTCAACACTAGTACTTCTTGCTTGTGTCCAGGAGTCACCCACCCACAACTCCCGCCTGCCTCACATCAAGGCTGCAGAGCTTCCTGTCAAAGTCAGAACTCCGTCAGGGTCATGTAGGTTATCGCCTGTAGAAAGATCTACTCAGTGTCTCCACAGAGCATCTTTTCTTCTTGTCTCCTTCCTGATTGTAGTCTGCAGCTGCCCTTGGAATAACACTTTAACGCAGACACTGTTTTGTGTATCCAGAATCATAATTTAGGCTTGATCTCCAAAAGTCCACTTTCTTGATAAGATTTAGTTTTCATATTCGTTATGCTGGCTTAAAATTATTTAAGGATAGCAATTCGCGTATTTCCTTTACACAGATAGTAACAAATAAAATGCAAATGTAAGAATTTAAATTGTTCAAAATATGCATTACTTTGTGTACCTTGAGTTTCTAATGTCCAGGTGGACAAATGGAAAATACTTAAATTTACTGACTTCCTGAACTGATGCCTGCACTTGGATTTATTAAGCTACTCCTTCCCATAACAAAGGCTCCTCTCCTTTCTATCCGTAGCTCCAAGGATTTGATACCAGGAAATCCCTACCACACGTATCCACATTTAGTAGTACAATAAAGCATAAATTCCTTTTATGCCATTATTTGATATCCTGTTCATTCACACTGTATTTACAATCATGTGGTTTCCTTTTATAAAGTAATTTAAGCAGAGAAGTATTGGTAAACATTTAACAACTGGTTCTCCAGGGTGGGGAAAAAAAAGGTAGTGTGTGCTGATTTCCACGGTGGTCTAAAAATTACCACCATGGCTGAACTGTCAAAATGGAAGAGATAGAAAAAGATGTGCATAATTGCTTCCTGGGAGTTGGTTCCAGCACACCCTGAATTGTAGTGATTTGGTGACAGGTATTTATTTAAATGCTTTTGGAGAATCTCCCAGCTGGCTTTAACATTGATTTTTATTGATGAACCGTTCCAGTCTCTGGGTTTACAACAGGACCTCTTTCTCAAGTGTTAGGTCAGATAAACATACACAGCCTTAGATTTCAGAAGGAAAAAGAAAACTTAAAATAACAACAAATTCACCACCATTTACAATTAAGATTAGCTAGAGTGCTTCATAGAAATCCCATCAAGATTAGGGAAGTTCTTCCAGCCATCTCAAGATTTTTTTTTTTTTTTAAATACCATTGAATCAAGTTCCATACTATATTGTTATAATCTTCCACACGTAAAATAGCAGTTGAGTATATGCAAGAATTTCAAATCTTTATTTAAATCTGAGCCTTTCCTCCCAATCTATTACTAGCAAATACGAATTAAAAAAAAAAAAAAGAAAAAATAGATACTTTAAAAGGAGAGAAAGCAAGGTGACTGATGTGATGTTCCTTTTCTAAAGTACATTCAAACTTCCATTTAGTGACATGTGCAACAGTCAGCAGTTTTGACACCATAATCCCAATGTACTGTTTTATCTTCTTGCAGACAAGGGGATGGATGATGGCAAAACTATCCTCAGCACCTTGCTGATTTAACCCCTATGTAATTCCTGCACCTCACGCTGATTTTTTAAAACTGGGTAAGCGTACTCTGCTTTCCTTTTTTAATCTGAAAAACTTCCATATATGACTAAAAGTCATGAACAGGCTCTACTGGTACAAAATTGGTTTTTCATGTATATGCATATTAATATGGGAAGAAGCATCTCTCTAGTCATGAAACAGGGTCTGTGAAACTTTACTCAAACCAAAGGACTCTGAGCGCAGGTAACTGGGTTTATGGAGTTTCTTATTTTTAGAAGCTGAAGGCCACTTTCACGCACTTCATTTCTCAAGTGGGGGAGGGGCTGCGATTTTACAGAATCCTACAGAGTTTCTCCTCATGGAATCAAAATATTGATACTCTGCTTCCAGTGTTTGTCTTTCATAAAGAAGTACTTTCAGGGCACAATTTCCTGTACAGTGTCCAAGATCTGTAGATTTACTAGGAACCCAACAATAAATCTGTTTAAAAAGGAGAAAAGAAAGAAAAAAAATAAATTCATTCTTACTTGAATATATTCACATTAAATTTGTATTCATCTAGGAAAAAATGTTAGGTAGAAATATTATTTTAGTCATAAAATTCTTCTTTTCCTCAAACTTAAACCCATGTGATCAGTTGAAATTTCTCTCCTTACCTTTGGCACATCTAAACCGGTATGGAAATTATACATTGCTTGATTCATTCTTGAGGAACATACTTGCATCAGAATTTAAAGATGGATTTTGAAATTTATAACATGATGTTGCTTAAGATATATTTAAAAAAATCAGTCCTTAATGTAATATTGTAGCAGAAGATGCGGGGGGGGGGGGGGGGGCGCGGACGACAATAAACTCTTCAAAGTCTTTGGAGCATAGGGAACTTGTGACCCTGAAAAATAAATCTCGCATCGAAGAAAAATCTCAATTTTCTCTGAAATCTTCCTTCTAAAATAGAAATATTTTATTCCAGTGTTTTGTGAGTTCTAATGGCTCAGACAACTTCTGCGCCCCTGGGGTGGTGCTCCTCTTGGAGATGTGAGCAGCAACAGGGCTCAACCGCTCCACTATTTTTTTTTTTTTTCTTCCCATTTCTATGGTTCATTTCCTTTGTGTAGCTCAGACTGGAGAAAAATCAGCATGTCTGATGAGCATAATATCATCAGGCAGTAAGAGGGACCTGAATTTAGTGGAGACTGGAGCTCCAAAATAAATAAACACCATGTGTCAAATAAAAAAAAAAGGAAAAGATATTCTCCTGTACAAATCAGAAGAGATAATAAAAATCAACGAATAGACAGCAACTTTTTTTCATACCTACACAAGCATCTCAAAACGGCTGCAAACGTTAAGAATGATTGACCTCTTTCGTATTTGGAACATTTCAGAATTTATTTGGCTAAACAACGGTTTATGTTGCCTTAAACCAGATTTTACTGGCTTGTATTGGAGGATTGGGGAGGATTTCCTAAAAACTTTTATATTGCTAAATAAAATATATTTGCTAACCCAACAGCGATTAAATTCTGCTGGATTCTATAATCTAGCAAGCTAAAAGCATCACTGTAAATTAAATTTATCCCACGTTTTGATATGCAGGAAGTTCCAGGACTTTTCAAGGGCACATCATGTTTTCATTCTTCTTACTGCCAGTACCATGAAGGCGTGCACAGGACATCCTGGGGTCACCGACGACACAGGGCTCTCCTTACTCATAGAACTTAGGTGCCTTTGCAGGTATCTGAGAGTTGCTATCTATTCACAAACCACTGAGCATTTCTTTTTATCAAAAAGCCTTCAAATGCTCAGAGGCTGTGGTCAGTGCAGTCCCTTGGATAAATCTAATGAAGATACGCTTCACCAAGGCAGAAACCTAAACAGTTAAAAATGGGGAAATATTTACAACCATTTTCTCTAGCAAATGGAGTCCTTATTTTCTGTATATAGTGTTGGGGTTGTAGTTTTTTTGTTTTTGTTTTTGTTTTTTTTGCTTTTACTTTTTCTTCAGTACATTTCCAATGAAGGTTCCGGGCTATGAGTACAGACTCTCCTGGCCGGTCCCATACATGTCTGCGAGTCGTTTAAAACGGGGCCCCCAGTCACTAAGGTAGTCGTAATTCTGATCAGAGTTTGAGCTGATGGAATCTAAGGAGCTGAGCGATTCAGCCACTGAGCCGTTTCCTTCAAACGCGTATGTCTGCAAGGAATCATAGGGGGGTGCGCAGGGGTCGACATCAGCCTCTTTCAGTCGTTCCCAAATAAATTCCCGAAAGATGACATTATCTGGGATGCTTTTAAATGTCGGTCGACTCAAGAACTGAATTTCTGGAGTCACGTCCCTCCGGGTCTTGGTGTCTCTGATGACGTTGAGGTTTCTGAGCGCGGCCATGTCAAAAGCCTCGGTGTCCTCCTCGCCCCCACCCTCATCATCGTATCTGACGATGTTTTCTCTGATATCTCGTTCCTCGTCGAAAATGAGGGGCTCTTTTTTCCGTCTTCGCATCGTGACAATCAGGAGGATGAGCACTGAAACGAGGAGACGGCAAAGGGAAAATTTCAGTCAACTCACCGACCAACCACGCTGCATCCTGGTGAAATGAAGCCTCTGATGTTGACTTCAGATTTTTCTGCTCTTTAAAGGGAAATGAATGGGCTGACTACTTACAGGGAAGACACAGCAGTAGATGTGCTAAAACTGCTAAAACACCTTTAAAATAGAGCCCCTTTATACATCAAGAAACCCTTTCCCAAACCTGCTCAGAATTGACGTCTCCCTCTTTAATGTGACCTCCAAAGCATGTGACAGAGCCAACTCAAAGGCCGGTTCAAGATAAACATAATAATTTCAAAGCCACGAGACACAAAGGGATTTTTTTTGAACTTCTTAATTGCTGGAAGGGCAAAGTGACATTCATAAATGTTTTGGGTCTAATTTAACAACTGCAATTTCAGAAATGAATTGGTCAGGTTCTTTGAAGCAATGCCTGGTATTTGTCTATAAAACTTGGCTGTTAAATAAAATCCATCACGTTAGACCACAGACACACATTAAAAGCTTCTCCAGGATAGAGTCCCACTTTCAGTATGAAACATTGAACTTCCTTTTTATGTATCAGACCCAGAGAGAAAATACAGTTCATGAGAGTTTTGTGTTTCCCAAAGACAGATTTAAGAAATCAATCATCCCTTTACTATTGGGAATATTTCTTTCTATATCAAAATTAATAAATAATAAAGCACACAATCGCACTGGAAAGCACAAGAGAACAACTACACTGGCTACTCTTTAAATAAACTGAATATACTTTTTCTGCTTTTTAGTAAGTATAGTCAGCCCTCTGTATCGGAGGTTTCCAGACCCAAGGTTTCAACCAACCTCAGACTGAAAATATTTATTAAAAAAAAAAAAGCCAGTTAAGTTCTAAAAAGCAAAACTTGAATTTGCTACACACAGGTAACTGTTTACATGGCATTTATGTTATATGTACAACTATTTATTATAGCTTTTACATTGTATTAGGTATTAAGAGTAATCTAGACATGATACAGGGGATGATACGCATTGGTTGTGTGCAAATACTGCAGTGGGCAGGTGCCGACTCTTCCTGCCAGGAAACCTGCTAAGCCTCTAGTCCAGCCTCATCCACCAGGGACAGATACCAGAAATACGAAAAGAACAGTCCCAAAACTGGTGGAAGGATTCCGCAAACACAGGCCAGACTCTTCCCTGGGACTGCTAGACCCTGGCCCTCGGGTGACAAGAGAGGAGTGTACTGCTGGGACACACAGGACGTCTTCCACAGAGGGCCACTTCTCCAAGGCTGAGAAATGTAACTAACCTACCTAAAAATACAAATGGAAAAACAGACAACATGAGGCAAGAGAAGAATATCTTCCAGGCCAAGGCACCAGATAAAATCCCAGAAGAAGAAATAAGTGATGAGGAGATAGGCAATTTATCTGAGAAAGAATTTAGAGTGATGATGATGGAGATGAGAACTCAAAAGGAGTATAGAAAGAGTTGAAAAATATAAAGAATACCCAAACAGAGTGGAATAAGTTACTGAAATGAATAACACATTAGAAGCCACCAAGAATAGACTAAATGAGGCAGAAGAATGGATCAGTGAGCTAGAAATCAAAAGCTTCACAGACAACCAAAAGCTAAAAGAATTCAGCACCACCAAACCAGCTTCACAACAAATGTTAAAGAAACTTCTCTAGTCATCAGACTACAAGAAAAATGAACAAAAAGAAGAAAGAAGAAAAAAAGACCTACAAAAGATTGCTTTGGCAATTTGGGGTCTTTTATGGTTCTATATAAATTTTGGAATTGTTCTAGCTCTGGGTATTTTGATGGGCGTTGCACTGGATCTGTAGGTTGCTTTGGGTAGTGTGGCTATTTTGATAATGTTGATTCTTCCAATCCAAGAGCATAAGATACCTTCATTTCTTTGTATCACCTTCAATTTCTTTCATCAATGTTCTACAGTTTTCGGAGTATAGGTAACATCCTTGGTTGGGTTTATTTCTAGGTATTTTGTTGTTTTTGATGCAATGAAAATATTTATGCCAGTTATAAAATTCTGGTTTTTGAAGTACAAAAAAAGGGGGGGGGGAATGAAGGGCTGCAAATGGCAAAATATCCTTTTTATGGGTGAGTTGTATTCCATTGCACATATGTGCTACATCTTCTTTATCCAGTCATCTACTGATGTGCATTTAGGATGCTTCCATGTCTTGGTGATTGTAAGTAGTGCTGCTGTTAATACTGGTGTGTATGTATCTTTTTGAATTAATGTTTTTGTTTTTGTTCAGTATATGCCCAGGAATGGAGTTGTTTGGCCATGTGGTGGTTCTGTTTTTGGGTTTTTGAGAAACCTTCATATTGTTTTCCATAGTGGCTGCACCAATTTACATTCCCACTAACAGTGTACAAGGGTTCCCTTTTCTTCGCATCCTTGCCAACATTTACTATCTGTGTTCTTTTTGATGGTGGCCATTCTGACAGGTGTGAGATGGTGTCTTACTGTGATTTTGCTTTGCGTTTCCCTGATATGGGTGTTGTGGAGCAGCTCTCCCTGTGCCTGTTGGCCATCTGCATTCCCTCCTTTGGAAAAAGAGAAAAATGTCTGTTCAGTTCTTCTGCCCATATTTTAAATGGGTTGTTTGCTTGTTTGCTTTTTAATTGAAGTACAATTGATTTAAAACGTAAAAAAAAAAAAATAAAATGACTTGGGAGGAAAGAATGGCAATGAAGGTAGGGGGCTGTTGTAGACTAAGAGTGTGTGTTATCTGTTAAAGTACAGGCTGAAGCTTTTAAGGCTGAAATTACATGATTGCTGGGATTTTCTTTTAAAATATTCCCCCAAAGGAAAGCCAGTGTGAGGGACAAATACATGAAGCAAGATGCTAATAATGTTGAAACCGGGGAGGGGGGGGACCAACAACAACATAGTCACCGGAAATAAAAGTAACTGCAACAGAAATCAGACCAAGAATGGCTTCTTCTTAAGAAGTCAAACCAAGTAAGACACAGAATGGAGAGATGAGTGTCAGAAAGAACTGTGATGGGTGGATGGGTTGAGGGAGATGAAAATGAGAACTGACATAGTGGAGAGAAAAACTGAGGGGAGCAAGTGTCCAATGGAGTTCAAAAGGATGGAAGAAGTGAATGGGCATAAAGAATGAAGGAGGGTGTGAAGAAGGTAAGAATTATGGTTGAATTAGATGCTCTGTTTACTGAAGTCAGTGTCTCAGATGGCAGAACATTTCAAAATTCTCCATTCTCTGTCCTTCATATAATTACAATGACTCTTGTCATATATGTATGTATCTCTCACAAGTATTTCTTCTACTCCACTGTCCATGTATTTTCACACTACCAATCCACCTGCCTTCTGACCCTCGTTTACACTGGAATCTGTGAGCACCATGGGTGTGTCAGCCCACAGGGACAGTACCCAGTAGGGAGAGTCATACCTTATGGAGTTTGTCTCAGTTCCCAACCTTGCCTGAAGCTGAGAAAAAGTGGCAAGTGTTTTAGAAGGTTAGACAATTTAACATGCCAATGACTTGGGAGAATCTTAATTTCTAACTACTTGAGCATGTATAAAAAATAAATTTTAACCTTTATGTAGAACAAGTCTTAATTGCTCCTCAGGAGCTATGGAGATAATCCCTGCATTCAAAAGAGCATTTTCTGCCTAAGTAAGCACAAGATTACATACTTTAAGAGCTTTTATCATACGTCTTTCCTGTCACATGGACTATACTTCTGAGGGGACACAGGAGAAAATATTTAGACCTGGTTGAAGTCTGGGCATGTACTTACATTGTGCTGGTTGTTCGTGAATTTCTATCTCCATCTGACAAGTACGTGCCACTCATTTACTGTATGCATTCGGTGTTCTGACACAGTGCTGCACACAGAAGTGGATGTAATATACTTCCTTGTGGAGCTTACAATTAAATGGCCTGGACAAATATTAACCAAATAAGACAACTGTATGTAAATGTTGAACAGTGACAGCTATTCTGAAAGGGGGAGATATCTTTTAAGGATATATGCCAGGGGTAACAGATCCAGAGGGGAAGAGAGGGCTGAGGGCTGGGATGGGGTGATATGGACAGACATTCTCGGCACAGTCAACTGGTGAGCCAAGGGTTGAGGCCAATGTGGTGGGAGAGAAGCTGGGAGACACAGGCAGCCGTCAGGCTCAGGAACCAACAAGCGTTAAGGAAGGCGTGATATGATAAGATTTATCTTTTTTAAAAATAATCATTGTGATTGGACTAATGTTAGGAAGAAGGGAGTAGATGTGAGAGAAGAAGTCAGGATGCCATTGCAGCAGTAAAAGCATGATGTTGCCCTAAATTTCTGATTTTAGAATTCAGTTTCTTAACATTCAATTCAGCATTTTTGGAGGACCCCAGTATGCAGGAAACAGTGCCGGGTACTGGCAAAATCAAAACAGGAGAGGATCCCTGCATCCAAGCAGCTCAAACTTTGTGGCTTACATATACACAGACACACATAGTACAAATCATCGCGGGAGTCAAGGTAAGAAGGCATAGCCGTGCAGGGGTGCACGGAGCAGGCGGACCAGAGCAGCACCGCTGTCCCAAACCCAAGAGAAGATAAAAGGGAAGGTGGAGGATTTAGAAATTCATACTATAACTAGTGAGCGCCCTTATTCTCAACTTCACTGAGACAGGTGCACATCCAGACACTGCAACTGGAACCCAGTTTTTCCTCAGTCACCTTAGAAGTATTTCAGTCTCACTTTCCCAGTCCACTTCTAAGAGGCGAACAGCATGGTTTGCCCAGAACCAGGTAGAATTCTGCAGACGGAATCTGATCACCATAAAATGGCACCAGCTGCTAAACAAAGCTATTTATATTAAAGATCAACTTTTTCCATTAATGCATTTATTTTTCCCACCCTTAAAACTCTAATATGTTTTTGTTTTACATCAAACTGCAAGACTTTATATATAAATCTGTTGGACATCACTTTCTAAAGTTTAACCCACTGTTTATAGACTATGGCCAAAAGGTTAATGCCAGAGTTTCATTTGATTCAACAATATTTTTTACTGAGCACAGATTTTCTAAAACTGTAAGCCCTGGAAGGGCAGCAATCTTATTCCACAAAGACAGATCTAAAGCACAAAGAGTAGTACTTGACAGTATGATTTCAATTACATTTGTTAAACTGGCAAAGTACAGGCAAGGTGCTATGGAAACATGCAGTTACCTCTTGCCATTATGTTCAATATTTTGTATAAAAAATCAGTTATTATGTAATGAAATAGACAGCATCATAACATACGCTCAGAAAATATGTATGGGAGGTATCCTCTGAGCCAGGATGCTCAGAGAAAGTCTCAGAACAGATGACACTCTTGAAGGGTAAGTCAGCCTTCACCAAGAAACCCTATTTCCTAATTGCTCAGAATTTCTTCTTAGTAAAGAGTTCTCTAAATCTTCACTATTCAAAACTTGGTAGCCACTAGCCATGAGTGGTGGACAAGCATTGGAAATGTAAACATCCTTATTTGAAATGTGCTGTAACTGTAAAATGTACGTGTGATGCTGAAGATTTAATTTTTTCAAGTAAAATATATTTATTGATTACATGTTAAAATTCCGATAGTTTATACCACATTAAATATTAGTATTTTTCACTTTTTAAAAAATTTTTTGCTAATGAGATTCCTTGAAAATTAAAAATTACACGTGTGGTTCACACTTGTGAATCACGATGTATTTCTTTTGGATGGCTGACCTGAACAAAAGATTCAGATACACTAGTAAAATCTTAGTTGCATATGGTCTGAAGGTATCCTACTCTTACAGTAGGAGGTTTTATTACCAAATGACATGTTGGACAGTGAAACAGCTACTATGCTACAATTATTACTGTATTTATTAGGTGCAACTAAAAACCTGCGTGAACAATCTGCCAGCACAGTCAGAACACAAGTTCAGTAATTTATTATGAACAATTATCCATATCAATGGACAAGTAGAATTTAGCTTTTTTAACAACTTTCTATTTTTCAAAACTCTTTGCTGTTCTTTGATCCTGTTGATTTGCATTAATGTTACTAACAATCTGCTAATTTTCTCTATTTGTCACTAATAAAGTTTCACTCGTTTTCTTTTTATCTTGAGTTGGTGGCTTCCGATCAGAGACCACCATGTAGAGAAACATCCTCACCCCTTTCAGTGTCAGTTTCCAACTCCCCCCACCTCCTCCACCAAGCTCTGTACTCTCGTCAAAAAACAGCGAAGTCGGCAAATGGGAATTTCTAGTCAAGAATTTGTCTTCACCTACAATCAGTTAATTTATTGGCTTCCCTTTTTTGTAAAAGTGACCACCTTTCCACATTCTTAGATCCTGTTTGCTCCTAAACCAGAGAATGGCATTTTTTCTACGTCATCCCCTGGAGATGAAGGCTACCTAAGACCTCGACATTTGCCAAATCCAGTGGGTGCTTTTCAGCACTTTGTTAGAAAACACACGTCATATCTGACACAGAACTGAACCAGAGGACACAACAGGGGCAGGTTTTCTTGAGCTAGTTCAGCAGACTGTTCTGTGGCTTTTTGAGGCCATTTAAAATGTTTCACTCACTTTTCTCACGTCACGGCTCGTTTGGGGGCTGCTCTTTTCTGAGCAGTACCTGTGGTGAATCTTCCCTACGTTCCTTCTCGTGTTCTTGCCTTTTCACCCAACACTTCCTGGGCTGCTCAGTGAAACCCTCCTCTGTGGCAGCTGCTGCTGACTGACCTCTAAATCTTCCGTGTATGCCTCTGGATAACCAGAGCATGTTTATAAATGACTACTCACAATTTTGACTGATAATAAAAATGCATGGACTTCTCAAGATATAGTAAATGCTTCATAAATGTTACTTATCATTTTTATCATTTGTTACACTTCTTTTACTGCTACAACTTTTTGCTCCACTATCTTCTCCCCACATAACGTTTAAAGTTTCCAGACTTACGCTCATTATTAACTTTCCTCTAGTTTGTTTTGTAGCTTGTACCTTTTTTCTCAAAGGAATACTCAAACCAGAAGCTTCCAGATCACTTTGTCTCCAGCTTCCTCACTTCCTGTCTTCACCTCCTGCTCACCCCACCACCTCAGTCAGCCAGTCCTTACATATTCTAACCCTTGGCGTGTGCACCCACCTCCCTGCCTATTTAAGACCCTAACTGACTTTAAATCCCTGCTTCTCTGTTTACTGGACGTGTGAACTTAGGTGAGATGTTTTCCCCCCTCGCCCTGCCTCTTCTCCAAACTGCAGATTAATAATACTTACCTCAAAGGAAATACCTCGTAGTAACTTTATGAAGATTGAGTTTATATTTTTTATAGTGTTTAAATAGTGCTACATATAATAAGCACTATCTGATTGTGTTAAATGTCATTTTTGTGAATTTCTATAATTATACAAATCAGTTCCCATCTTCTTGGGGGTCTTGCTTAAATCTGAATCATATAACTGGTGCCCAGAAAGAAACATGCACTTTTACCACTCACACACATGTGACTTTGATAACCCTTATTAATTTAATGTACTTGACATCTATTCCATTTATTGGATGGTAGAATAATGACTAGTAGAGATGCGAGGCCTATCGCTGATGGGTGTAAAATGTATTAACAAAGGAGGTTAAACTAGCAGTAGAGTGTGATACGTACTGTTCACTGATTTCCTCCCCAAATCCTTCTTCCTCCTGCATGTCTTGCACTAGGCCTTGAGAATATATTGGTTTAAAAAAGAGAAATATTAAGATCATTACTCTCAGGGTCCTTTTATATTTGAGCAATGGAAACGTATTTACTAAATGTGAAATGTGTCACATAGGAAACACACAGGTTTCATGATAAAGAATCACAAGTGTGAAGGGGTAATTTAATCAGTGGGTAAGGATCTTCCCTCTGAGAAGGTAACGCTGAGCTGGGGCATCAAGGAAAGTATGAGTCCAGCAGGTGAAGAGATGCAGGAAGCATGTTTCAGAAATAGGGAGGCACATTTGAGAGCGAGGCCATGTGGCTCTTCCTACTGGGTGAGTGGAGAACCACAGAGAGGTAAGCAGGTGTCAGAGCTTGCCTTGCTTTGCGGGCTGTAAAGAACATTTGGATTTTATGTAAGTATATCTGATGCTACTAAAATGTTTCAGGCAGAGAAATAATTTGTTTTAAAAACTGAAATGGTAGGAAAAATACAGGGGTGCTAGTGCAGTCTGCTTGTGCTCACAGATGGATGTCATGGGAAATAACATCTAAGCAAAGATTTAAAAGATGAGAGAAGTCAACTTATCATTTTGTCTGGACCTGTTGTGTGCTGCAGAATCAGATGTATGCAGATTCCTGGTAACAAAAGGCCAAAAACTGAACTTTTACTTATGAACCCACTCTATTATTCATAGTCATGAAGGGTAAAGATTTGTAATTAATAAAATTCAGGTGTATGATTGAGGTAAATTAGATATCAAAATAGCATTTTTAACTGAAAAGTTGAACTTAACAAAGTATCCTTGAAATCTCTACTGCAATATTTTCTCTAGATGGATTCTAAAAATCATATTATTTTCCTCTTGAGCCTGTATCTAACTCCAGGGTTATTAAACCAAAAATATAATTTAAATGCTCTTAACCTGTGTCATATCCATTCTCCAAAAAAGAAATGACAGAAATAGGCTGGATCTTAAACTGTAGATTGTTATGAAATGGGAAAGTCTAGGTCACATGGGAATACTACTTACAGGTGATGACCAAATCAGACGTTCTTTTCTACTAACGAGTACACCCAGGCATGCAGCACATGCCGTCTCTGTGTCAGGTCAGCATTTTGCGAGATGCTACATATACAATGGTGGATATGCTCGGCCCCTGCCTCCAGAAGCAGGAGTCTACCGGACGAGACAGACAAGGAGACAAACTAATGAAACCAATCAGCCACGTTGCACTGGTGTTATGGGGCCTGTAGGAACACCGCCCGCCTTGGGCTCACAGGCAAAGGACGCAAGTCTTGAATACAAAAAGGAGTTCCCCTTGTAGGCGCCGGGGAGAGGTATTCCAGGCAGAAGGAGCAAGGCAAGGAAGAGGAGGTGCAGCACACCAGGGGGAGCCTGGGGAAGAGCAGCTGTGCGACTCGGAGCAAGTGCACTGGGAGTGCAGAGAGAAGACTGAACTGGGGGCGAGTAGTCAGGTCAGAAGGAAGGTAATTCTAGTCTGGAAATGATGGGGAGCCATGGAAATCTTATTTTAAGCTGGGGCACGTCACATTTGCTTTTAAAAAGCTTACTCTCTGTGTGGTACTGCTGGATCAGAGCTGATGGAGACTGAGTAAATTGCCTTAATTCAGGAGGGGAAAGATGGACCCTGGACAAAAATCAGGTGTGACATCAAGGGAAAGGAAGATACAGATTCAAGAATCAACCTAAAACTGACAGTACTTGGGGGCTGACTGGTGAGGCAGGATGGGAGATGATTCCCCCATTTCATTTAGACATTGAACTTGATTGTCAGATTCTGCCCCCTTGTCACCTTTTCTCTTTACCTTGCTTTTCTTCTAGCAATATTTGTTCAGAAGCCTGCGGAGGATTGAGTTACAAATTCTGATAGAATTAGAAGTAAGATTCACACCACTTCTTGAGGTGTTGTAAAGAACGAGTCCTCTGTGCATTGGAAGGTCCCATGCCAGGTGGGGCACCCCATCCACACCCCGCCGAGTACTGGCTTCAGAGCCTCTAACAGAGGAGACAGAACCGAAAGAGTAGACAGTCCTGGTTATCAGATTCCAAAGACTTAGGAAATCAGGGGCAAAGAGACCAACTTCTGAACTGTGAAATGTTAACATCTGAACACACTGATGATTAGACAGAAGCCCTTGGTTCCAAATATTTCCGTACAATAGGCTCCATTTTGACTTATTTTTTAAATGTTTCCTTAAGTTTACAAAAACAAATAAAATACAGGACTTAGAAATGCTTCCTTCACTCCTAAGGATCAAATTTCAACTCTGGTGTCTATATAAGGAAAATGCTCAAATGAAACAAAAAGAGTAGCCACACTTAACTAAATTTTGATCAAAATCCCCCAAACCTATAAATTTACCTTGAGATGCATGTATGTATGTACACACTCATACAGATCATGTACAAGAACGTAGTCTAATAAAGGTCGATTTCACTCACTTTTGGTAACTGAGAGGTGATGGTTCTTAAGTAACTAGAATCATCAAGGAACCTAAACTGCAAAGAACGCCTAGGTCAGAGGTGGAAGGATTTTCTAAGAGAGACACCCTTTTAAAAAAAAATCAAGAAGTTACTTAACTGTTGGGTAGAATTAAAGTCTAGGGAGTACAATTTTATCTCTCCTTTGAAATAAGGTATGATCCTGTGATAAACTGGTCAAGTTCTTTTCAAAAACAGTCACGCACACACCATCTCTATGTGCTCATTTTTTCTGATTCTATGCTTTTGCGCTAAAGATACTGTCATTTTAAATACAAAGGAAAACGTTTATCTTCCTGTCTGGATTATTCAGCTACCATAAGATAAACACATGATTTACATCTTATTATGACAGAGCAATAGTAAGTAGTTGCGATGGTTCCATCTTTTTCAAAACCCTTGGATTCTAATCAGACTTTCACTGGAATTACTTGCCACCTCTAATGAATTTCTAAAAGTTTTGGCCATCTGTGTGAAGCTATATAAAAAAAAATAGTTTATTCCCTTCTGGATGTATTTGGTTAGCTGAAGTTATAGAAGATAAATGATCTCATATAAAAAAATCGAAGTTAAGTGTATTAGTAAGTAGGTCTTAGCTTGGTTAACAGATTGAGAACTTGCTTTATCAATAACACTTAAAATTTATTGAATGTTTACTAAATGGCCGGCACATGAATTCTCATTTAATTTTCACAACAATTACTTTCCCCTTGTAAATTAAGAAGCTAGCCTTAGACTTAAAGATAAGACAAGACACAATAAACTTCCCAGAAGAAAACATAGGCAAAATATTATCCGACATAAATCTCAGCAATGTTCCCCTAGGGCAGTCTACCCAGCCAATAGAAATAAAAACAAAAATTAACAAATGGGACCTAATTAAACTTACAAGCTTTCCACAGCATAATCATAAGCAAAACAAAACGACATCCTATGGAATAGAAGAAAATACTTGCAAATGATACAAGTGACAAAGGTTTAACTTCCAGAATACATAAACAGTTCATACAACTTAATAACAACAAAAAACCAATCCAAAAATGGGCAGAAGACCTAAAACAAGCAATTCTCCAATGAAGACATACAAATGGCCAACAGATGCATGATAAAATCTCACCATTGCCAATTATCAGAGAAATGCAAATCAAAACTGCAATGAGGTATCACCTCACACCAGTCAGAAGGGCCATCATTCAAAAGTCCACAAATGATAAATGCTGGAGAGGCTGTGGAGAAAAGGAAACCCTCCTACACTATGGAAAACGGTATGGAGATTCCTCAAAAAACTAAAAATAGACTTATTTATGTTCCAGCAATCCCATTCCTGGGCATATATCCGGAGGGAACTCTTAATTCAAAAAGACACACGCACCCCAATGTTCATAGCAGCACTATTACAATAGCCAAGACATGGAAGCAACCTCAGTGTCCACCGACAGATGACTAAATAAAGAAGTTGTGGTATATTTATACAATGGAATACTACTCAACCATAAAAAATTAAAATGCCATTTGCAGTAACATGGATGGACCTAGAGATCGTCATTCTAAGTGAAGTAAGCCAGAAAGAAAAATACCCTATGATACCACTCATATGTGGAATCTAAAAAAAGAGGACACTAATGAACTCATGTACAAAACAGAAACAATCTTATGGTTACTGGGGAAAGAGGGTGGGAAGGGATAGATTTGGGAGTTTGAGATTTACAAATGTTAGCCACTATATAAAAAAATAGATTTAAAATTTTTCTTCTGAATAGCACAGGGAACTTTAGTCAATATCTTGTAATAATCTTTAATGAAAAAGAATATGAAAACGAAATATGTATGTATATGCATGATTGGGACACTGTGCTGTTAAAAAAAAAAAAAAAAAGGAAGCTAGCCTTAGAAGAATGAATATTCCCCTAGTGAAGAACTAGTGTATGTTGGAGGCAGTAATAAAAGCTAAATTTTACCTAATTCCATAAATCTTGTTTTTAAACATCATACAATTATGACTCGCATTGCTAAATTCTTTTACAAAAACATAAATGGATTTACAAATTATACTGAACCCCAAGAACACATAACAGCACAGCCTCAGACGCAGTATTAGATGCCTGCTGTCCTTGCTGTAGAAAGTTATACGGTGCTTTCACTGGATGCAGTTAAGGAATACACCCATTACCCAGTACCAATGTTGGATGCCTCCCAGTTTTTAAAAGGATGCTGCATAATCTCTTATAAAACTGCAATTCTACTATGAGTTATAAATCTAATTTAACCACATAATAAAATAATCATGGAAAAGTACAATTAAATATGTTAATTCTTGGGAAATTTTGCACTGCTGAAATTTCAGTCTTTTGAAATTTGCAAGTAATGATCAAATCCACCTTAAATCTTTTCTGAAAAGAAGTGGGATATAAAGCCATTTCTTTTTTTTTTTAAGCTCCCATATTCATTGGTCTTTTTATTATGATGTATTTCAAACACACAGGCAAGAACAGAAACTAGTATAAAGCACATTCGTGTCTTACCATCTGGCTTTATCAAATCTTAACATTATACCATATTTGTTTCAGGTCTTTTTTTAAAGAAATTAAATATTACATACTTCACTCAAGGCCATCATTTCTAAAATATGCCTATTATCAGAACAACACAGAAAAAGATTCTCTCTAGTCTAATATAACTCCCCTGCAGAGTAATCTAAAGCAAAGAGCTGGGGGATAGGGTAAATTTTTTTTTAATCTTGAAAAAAATTCAATTTTAAACATCAGCCATTTACCTTCACTGCTGTTTTTAAAATGAAATTGATCATTTTCCTAAGTTGTATTTTAAATACGCCACTGGAAAGTGTGGCTGCTGATCACAGACTGCTCTCTGAGCAAAATACCAGGGATTAGAATATTTGCATGTGTTCTCAAAAGGGATGAAAAGGAACAGAAAAGAGAAGTCATGATCGATGCTCACAGCGCAGGCGCTTAAGCAGTACCTACCGAGCAGCGTCAGGACGCAGGCCAGTATTGCGATCAAGGCTCCGGTACTGAGGCCAGCAGGGAGGACGTAGGCTTCTGCGTTGCAGGTCTGGGCTACCCCGTCGGCGTCACAGTCGCAGACACGGATGGTAAGGGTGTTGGTGCTGCTGAGGGAGGGCGATCCGCTGTCCACGATGAAGATTGGCAGGTAATACACAGACTGCTCCTGTCTCCGGAAGCCATTTCTCCTGGTGAGAATTGAGGCTGTGTTGTCTAGGATAAAGGAAGCAGATGTGCAACACAAGATTGCTGATGGAATCTGTCCTGCCAAACTGTATCTAGTTTAAGTCACTCCATTTAGCTTCTTTTTGGCAGAAAGCCATATTTCCAAATATTGGTTCATTTGAATACACCTTATTACACTTACAAAGTGCTACCAGTTACAACCAAAGAAACAGTTATAAAGTAAAACTAAGTAGGAAAGTGTTTATACATCATTTATTGTATTACCTGCAACTCTGTAAAAATTACATATAGTATACCTTCTTACTGATCTTGAAATTCAAACCATATCCTTATAGAGAGGATGATAAAAAAAAAACAGGTTATATATTTCTGCAGTCCTCAGATAGCATAGGTAAAACTTCCAACCCATCCTTTCTTTAACAAGTTCCCAGCTCAATATAGAAACAAGTAAAATACTAAACTCTAGTTTAAATTAAAATGAGTATGCAGAGATATTCAAGAGGAATTATTATATAATTTTTTAAGATCCATGTTGGTACACAGCCTTACCAAAACACCCTGTATGTAAACATTTTCTCAGTGATAAAATAGGTCATTTGGATTTAGTTTATATTTAATATTCCATCCCATTTAAACAATTATAGCAATTATGAAACTTATAGCAGTGATCAATAATAAGTCTGTTTCACATAACTGTGATTTCTATATCAGAAATAGATTTTTAATCTAATAATTTGTCTAGTTAATTAATTATGGAATTTATGTGATTCTTTTAAATTTACAGCAATTCATGAAAATATAATGGAAAAGAAGGACCACCAGGACCACAGTTTCATCCAGTGTTTGTTTTCTTAAGTATGTATCTCCTTTCCAAGCTGTCAAAAAGATATTTATCCAGTGTTATCATGAAAGAATTAACAAGACTAACGAAAGAGCCAAGCTGAAATCCATGCTCTCTCAAACACCGCAGCAAGCACACTGCACTTACAGATGTGGCAGGAAGGAGAGAGTTTGATTTTCAGATTCCAGCTGGTAGGTTTTTATGTAAACAAATCTTTTATTTTAAAATGAATTCGAGAGGTGTTCATTAAAAAAGTACCCCAGGAGTTGTGGAAGGATACTGTCATGAGCGTGTTTCTATGGGATTAACAAACACATCGCCCCTACGTTTCCACCTCCCAACCATTCAGATACTATCCCTATTTATGATGGGATACGCAAAGGTTTTTTTAAAGTTTTGATTTGTAATCTAACACGCCTAACATCAAATAACACACACACATGACACATTGAGGAGCATGTGCTAAAATGCCCAATATCTGCTTTATGTGATTTTTAAATTTATAGCAGTATTTCTGTGTTCTGGAAAGAGATTAGGAAATTCATCACGTTCTGTATGTGCTTGGAAGCCAGCAAATGGATTGGTGTTCATTCCTCCTCTACCTTAGGCTTTCCTACAAGGTTTCTACAGGCGAGGGAGCCCCGGGCTTGACTTGGGGAAATGTTTCTATTGTGTGGCTGTGTGAATGCCCTGAAAATCCAGCCGTTTGAGTGCAACCATGCTGTCCAACCATCATGGTGGCGCTGGATAATGATACACGTGGGAAATCTTCATACTCTTCTTCGGTATGAATTCCCGTCTGCCTTTGTGCTGGATGAATACAAGGGCTGAGAATTACCCTTTCCAGCTATGATTAAGTCAGAGAGTTTGGGATTACTCACAAAGAGCGTGCACTTCCTTTTTTGTTACTAAGGGGAAAAGACAATGTTCTCTTTAAGCAGAGAGCGGGATCAGAACAATTTATTATTTTCAGATTGAATTTCTGAGGCCAAAGTTGAATTTTCTGCACTAAAATAGGTGGTGGCTTCGGGCAGAAGCACTTATGTCCACCTTCTGAGAACAAGTCTTTTTAGATGAGCCAGATTGGACTTACAAAGCCAAAATGTACAACTAAGTTTCTGAAACCTGATTCACACGTTCAAAATGGAAGAATTACATTTTCTGTATCGTTGGGGAACACTCTTCTCTCTGTATACAGAGAGAAAGAAAAAGAATATTCAAAATTAAGATAATAAACAGCAGGTGCTCAAGCTTCCCTTAAAAGTTTTTACAATTCTCTATATACAGTCTCTGTAAGTATCTATATATGTATATATAAAATTAAGCAAAACCAGAATCTACCTACAGGTGCTTGTAAAAATGTTTCCATAATGACATTCAGGAGTGTTTACCTTTGAAGCAGAGACATGGGGTAGTGGGGATGACAGGGGATTCTATTCTTTTTATATTTTTTGGCATCAAGAGCATATCTGCGATTATTTTGCATGGATTGTATTTTTATATTAAAAATAAAAGAATAACTGATGCTGGCATTGAAAATAGTAAGTTGATTTAGGTTGAAATGTGTTAAGTCCAATGATTTTCCTGAAGGTACACGTAGGGAGTATCATCCTTATGAAGGCATTTGGCTGGCCCTCAACTGATCCGAGACCCTGGATGGTACACAAATAAGCAAATGTCCAGAGGAAAGACAGAGAGAGATGGATCTGACTTCCCCTCTCTTTGGACTTAGGCCTAAAATGATTTAAGGAGCCATTTCTTTTTCATGACAGCAAATCCATTGATAAAAATTACTTGAGGGGCTCACTGCCCAGTAATTGATGTCCTTGCTGGTATGGGGAAAAAATCCACAATCAGCAGTCCTGAGTGAGAAAAAGTACTTGCTGAGAAAGCTTCTACCTGCTGCCTCCTCTGGTGACGCAAGTTAACCTTACCTTTGTTGTCTTTCAGTGAAAAGTTGTGGTTATTCGTTGCGTCGGTTGTTAAGCTGAAATAAAACTGGTGCCCGTTGGATGGCTCATCTTTGTCAACAGCACTGATTTTCTGGATAACCTGGGGAGAGAGGGAGTCCAGCGTGGCAGCATGTTGATGTGCTCTGCTACACAGCAAATGTCCACCTCGTAACAAATCCATCTTCCTGAATGAGCAGGGAGGGAAGGGTCAGGTGCCCTAGCGTGAACCCAATCTCAAAAGGGCTCTGAAAATCACATCATGGCCTTTTCAAAATTCATATTTGAATTTACTTTTGTGAACCGCAGGAATAAGCAGCTGACTGTTCCATGCCAGCGAACAGCACAAGACAGTGCCAACACAGATGAGAAGAAAGCTCATCGAGGTCACACTCCACTTAATTGTTAGGACTTAAAGGGACGTAGGGCCACCGCGTCATGGAGGAAGCAGCCCCGTCGAGCTCAGCACACTTCCTCCCTGAAACAGCCTCAGCCCTGAACCGCTTACCGCGGCTTTTACAGCATTCATTACCTTTTCTTCCCGAGGCATTGTCATCATCCCACTGAAACTGGAATTTAAAAGTTAATATTAGTTTATGCTGCACATCAAAGTGTTCATTTTGCTGAAACACGCCGATTACAGTTTACCTGAAAGCTGGCAGGATTGCAAAGGCCACGGCGGCTGGGGAGGTTTAAAGAAGTCAGCCCCGAGGAGCTGGGGGTCCCGGCGCCCACTCACCTGGCCAGGCTGGGCGTTCTCACAGACCGTGGTCTCGTAGTCCATGGCGAACTCGGGGGCGTTGTCATTGATGTCGAGTATCGTGATGGCCACGTAGCCTCGTCCTACCTGAGATGGATTCTCTAACAGAGAGGAAAACGTTTCATCATATACAGGCACACTTCGTTCCTAGCGTGCGTCCCTTGGATGTGCTTCACAAATACTGCGCATTTTACCAACTGAAGCTTTGTGGCAACCCTCCATCCAGCAAGTCAATCATCCCATTTCTCCAAGAGCACCTGCTCACTTCCTGTCTGTGTGTCCCATCCGGATAACTCTCCTAATATTTCAAACTTTATTATATGTGATCTTTGATGTTCCTACTCTAACTTGCTAAAAGCTCAGATAGTGGTTAGCGTTTTTAGTAATAAGTATTTTAATTAAGGTGTGAACTTTTTTTTTTTAGGATGCTACTGCACATATAACAGACCATAATGGAGTGTAAACGTAACTGTTACGTGCACTGGGAAACCAAAACCTCTGTGTGACAAGGCTCGCTGTGATGCTCACTTTACCGTGGGGGCTGGACCAGAACCTGCAGCCTCTCCGAGGGCTGCTGGTACTCAGGGGGAAGCTGTTACACCAATGCTGCTTTACTTAGGAAACCCATGTTGAAAACTATCAGAATCAAACAAAAATGCTTACCTCTCGAAAGCACAAATCTAATAAGGGAATGACCAAGCCTCAAATAAAATCCAGAGTCATAATATTGTAGACTTTAAAGGGAGAAACAGAAATTCTGATCCAAAAGTCGTACACACACGAGTGACAAGTAAGCCATGAATTTCAATATTCTTTGATGCTACAGCTCATTTTTGTATGAATATATGTATATATTATGTACATACTCCCTGTTTATTTACTGTATGATAAATGTATGTAACATGCTTACAATATAATTATGCATTGTTCTTTCAACACTTTTCTTATCAGAGACTAAAATTAGTTCAATATCAGAACTTACAAAACTGAGTGTCTTGGTTAGAGACCAGTTTACTATTTTGTGTAGGCTATTTGACCAATTCCCTGTCAGCATAAATGCAGATACGATCACAAAACAAGAAGCCCTCTGAGGGTAACTCAGGCCCATTATTTTGCGGTAACTTCTTGCCATTAGCTTTGTGAGTAGCAAATAAAGTTAGTGAATATAAATGTATTTCCCAGCTTGAAATTAGGGATTTTCAAAATGTTGCTTAATTCAAATAAGCACCTAATGAAATTCAAGTTGAAATTATAAACTCAAGAGGATGCTTCTCCACTCTCAGTGTCTTCCAACCTAATTTAATGTTAAATCTTACAACTTACGGCTCTCCATTGCGAGGACTGTGATGTTATGAACAGCATTTGTCTCTCGATCCAAAGATTTGGCGGTTGTAATAACTCCGCTGTTGGCATCAATGTTGAAGTATCTCTCCAAGTCTGTGTTTCTGTCAATTGAATACCTAATTGAATATTAAAAAAATTAAAAAGTCAACTCGTATGTTTATCATTTGCTAAATCTATTTCATTAATTGCACAGCCAACTGCCAAATTCTGCTGACTCCATGCTCCGTCATACTTACATAAAATACCCCTAGTGTAAAATTTCACCAGCGTTCTAGTTGATTCACAAACCACTTGCCAGTAATCTCTTTGCTCTTCTGTCCAACAGTACAAAATGAACATAATAAAGTTACCTTCACGGTGGACTTGAATATGCCGTTACAAACTTCGATTTTATTTTATTATTACGTTGGCTCCTAAAAACCATTTACAATAGATCGAGTAGCCCTGGTCATGATGAAATGAAATATATGTAGACCTTCTAAACATACACGACATCTGACCCATTTCAAATATACTTAGTAATGTCTTTTGTCTTAACACCAGACTGATACTTATCTTTTTAAATCTCTCACTCAGGGGTCTTGACCCGGATTCCACAGATATGTTTCAAAGTAGAACCCCTCAAATTACACAAATATTTTGGTGTGTAGAAGTCTTTTTGCAAAATATCTACTATCCAAATATTAGTGAAAATTACTTCTCCCCTTGAATTCTTATTCCATTTTGCTGTTTTTGGTTAAATACACAGAATTCACCCTTCCCTCATTAATGACAACCTGCAAATGCCCCTTACAGTCTTTCTAGTTGGGTGAAATAAGGACTGTCATTTAAAAACAAACAATTAAACAAATGAACAAAAGAACAAACAGATAAACATGCACTCAATTTAAGAAAGAATTGTGTTTCCAAAGTAGTTCAATTATTATGAAATGGCATCAACTCCTCAGAGTCTGCTATATTACAAATGCAAGGAACATGAAAAGAGAAAATAGAAGAAAACGTTAGAAAAAACTGACCATAAACCAATAAATAATGTCTTTGCACAGTAATGTGTGTCTGGATGTGGAGAATATTAGAAGTTATTTTTTGACGGCTTCTGTTTTCTTGATGGCACAGGAGACAAGGTTATCAGCTAAGACAGGAGAAGGTGGTTTGAGAAGAGAATTCATTTTTCAGACAAGACAAAAATATATGTACTGGGGAGAGTAGAGTGGAATAGCTAAGCATTGTGGACTTCCCTTGAGATTCACGTCCATCAATGTAATGTGAAACCAGTCATCCCATCCGTGTGTCTTGCTCTGTTCTCATCTATGGGCTCAAAGATACATAAAAAGCAGAAGGTTGGGTTAAACCAGTCCTGGACAGCGAAAGGAGACGGAGGTAAGGCGGATAGCGATGATAATGAAAGTCCACGGGCTCTACGCTGGTAAGGGAGCACTGAGGAAGTAAGAGAAGGCAGACTGACACTGAGAAGATTCTGGCAGCATCAGTAGGGGGTAGGACTTTATCAGGATGCAGAATTGCTGGCGTGGGAGGTAGCAGACAGGATGAGATGCTTGAAGTAGATTTTCAACAGCAGTGAATCACAAGCCAAGACTCATAAGAATCTGACAAAATCATAGCAAAGAGATCAGTGAAGTCAAGAAGACCAAGCAAATGAGAGGCTAACGAGTTTGATGGGTCATGGGTGTCGCGGAATCAGCCACTAAGCATCATGCCATCATGCTGGTGGGAAGAAACACTCTGGGCACTAAAACCCTCAACAAATCACGGGTGAACACTGGGTGTCTGGTGCTTGATAGCAGCATGAAAGATTTTTGAGTAAAGTCTGATGATGCATTCTGCAAAAGAATTGAGAGTTTTGAACGGAAAGGAAAATTAAATAGCTTGAAAATGGCAATGGCAGCATAAAACGTACTCACCCCCACCTCCAGGATCTGCGCTCCACGACATGTGAGAGGAGAAAGAAATCTTGCTGCGTCTCCCCATCCCCTCTACTTACTATCCTTGCATTATTGCAAAGTGTCTTCATTCAGATCCAGATCAAACCATGCTACTTACGCTGTACGTTCCATCTGCTGACATTCTCAACAATGTTTTTCCCTTGGATTTAGATCCCTTTCCATCTATACAGCTTTAGGTGAATCAAAAAGGTGTGTTTTCTATTTTAAAAAACAAATTTCCTCCATTTGGGTCAAGTTCATCCTTCGCGTCCATGTTGTCAAAGCCACTACTCACTTGTTTCTGTTTTTTTTTAATGTAGCTTTATTGTTTTTTTTTTTTAATTAATAGACTTTTCAAGAATAGTTTTAGATTTACAGAAAAATTTATATATATATGTAATATATACTATAAATTATTATATATATAATTGGTGATTTGAGAATTACTGACATTGTCTCCTGTTCACTTATTCATGCATTCAGCAGTTATTCTTGAGCACCTGCATGAAACTCTATTTCAGGAAGTATAGTGCATGAACAAAATATTTTTAAAGACAGCAATTCATAATAAGTATTTGGGAGGAAACCAACAAATTGCTATCCTCACATCTGATGAAGGGAACTGGGGCAGGTGTGGGGAAAGAATGAAGTCCTGGCCTGAGAAGAGATGGAAACCTTGGTCAGGACCAGAAGCAGACAAGCTGTCGAGGACAATCACAGTGGTCACTGTATTTCTTAATCACAAGGACGTGCGATCACCCAGCATAAAGGGGTTCCTGTTTTCTGCCAGTGCCTCAGGACCATGCAAAAAGCTAGAGTGTATGTGTGGGACATGAGCTAATATATAAAGTCACCTGAGAACAAGCAACATAAGGAAAATCTGGGCACTCTGTAGAGTGAGAGGGGCAAAGAGTCTTTAAACTGGAATCTGGGAGGGCTGAGTGAGCCCAGAGAGGAAGCAGGCCCTGCAAAGTTCAGAGCAGCAGACTCTGTATCTCTGCATCTAAGGGACTAAGGACAGAGAAACGCAGTTGCCAGAGTTAGTCAGAGGCTGAACAGGAAGGACAGGCTTGGTGGTTCTCTCATCATGACCCGAAGTTCTCTTTAATGCAGCATCTGCTGCAGTCACTGGTGTGTCCTCTCACAAGCGTCCCTCTAGTTTCTGTAAATTACAGCCTAAAGAACCCGTCCTCTTTCACTGCATGTCGGAGTGACCGACGAGAGAGATCACTTCCATATTTCCGCAGCACCAGCAGTTAAAGCTTCTGCCGTATCCATTTATTACACGGACACCTCCAAGTCTCAGTATCCAGCCTCAGTCCTTTCCCTGACATTTCGTAAACTACTCCAGACGCTGGCAACATCTTCAGCTAAAGCTCAGTATATCTAAAAGCAGATTCACTAAACTTTCCTCAAAACTATCCCTCCCTACGACATATAGTGAGAATTTAAAACACAGTTTACATTTTTTCCCTAATCCTCAAAACAGCTCTGTGAGGTCGTGTGTGACAGAGACGTTTATTTGCATGCCTAATATCCATATGCCCTTAATTCTTATTACTAGAAGCCGGCTTTCATTAGAGGCAGCCATGTGTCCCGCTGAAAAACTACACTTGCTAGCCTCCCTGCAGATGCAGCATCCTTATGTCTAAGTTTCACCAAATGAGATAGAAAAGAAAGTTGTTTGGTTGAGCATCACTGAAAAACTCCCCAAAGGATAGGAGAGCATTGCTAATTCAGCTGGCATTTGATTTTTGCCCCTTCCTCTCCATCTCACCCAGGACATGAAAGCAATGGAAAGCAATTCAAAAACCATCTTGTAACTACGAGGTGATGAGTACCTGATGTAAGAAGCCAAGCTCTTGATGACATTATCCTGCCAAATTGTCCGTCTTCGAGTGCTGGCTCCAGGCTTCTCATTGGTTAACTCACTCATGTTAAAGCTTTGTTTCTACCAGCCAAGCACAACTTCCAACTCGGGTAACAGGTACCATTTTTGCTATATTTCAGCACTGGGGCTTTAAAGTCTCACAGCTGGTTGCTGATGGAGCCAAGATTGGGAACTGTGCCTGTCTGAGCCATCCTTCTGGTATAAGACGCATTACCTAGAGATGAGCGCTGAGTCTCTGCTACCGACAACTCTAGAATTGAGCCTCTTTTCATGTTTTTCCCACTGCTCCATCTAAAACTCTTAAGGCAGTCACATGGATGTAGTAACTGATTAATGATCATATCACGTGAGTCTCCATTTCTCTGCTTTTCCTCACACTGGCCCTCCTGGACTCCCATTTTTCCTCCTTCCAATTATTTAGTCTTACTATTCCAGGAGATAACCTTCTAGCATTAAAGCACCAAACCTTCCCAGTCCCATCAGAAATCATGCCTTTCTAAGAAAGCCTGTAGCATGTATGACCCGTGGGCTTTATTTACTACATGTTCCTTGGGCTGCACACCATGAACCACAGACTGGGCACTGAGAGGCAATATTTATAGCCATGACCCCACAACAAACCTAATGTACTAATTTGGGCTTTTCATTCACCATCTGTCCTCTTCTGTTTCTTCATCTGCAAAATGAGGAAAAACTTTACAAGATGGTTTCTCATTTCCAGGTTGAACCCTGGATTTTTAAAAATAAGTTTTCACATAAGATCTCTCCTACAGCTACACAATGAGTGGGTTGGGACCACATCTTATACATGTGTGTGTCCTCAGTGTTCCGCACATCTGCAACAAAATGAGTCCCCTAATAAATGCCTCTAGTTATCAGTGCTGCTGCTGGATAAGCTATGGAGGTCGATTAAAACGGTCTTCATGTTCACAAGTAGCATACCTATCACCCCGCTACTGACACGCATGTCAGATCCATAAACAGGATACGCAGGTGGGTGAGGCTAGATTAACACAAACGTATCAGTGCTACTCCCCAGCTGGCAAAGATAATGTAATAAATAAGCATCAAAGCCCACAAACGATAAATGCTGGAGAGGGTGTGGAGAAAAGGGAACCCTCCTACACTGCTGGTGGGAATGTAGCTTGGTGCAGCCATTATGGAAACAGTATGGAGATTCTTCAGAAAAATAAAAATAGACTTACCTTATGATCCAGCAATCCCACTTCTGAGTATATATCCAGAGGGAACTCTAATTTGAAAAAGATACATGCACCTCAATGTTCATAGCAGCACTATATATAATAGCCAAGACATGGAAGCAACCTCAATGTCCATCGACAGATGACTGGATAAAGAAGTTGTGGTATATTTATACAATGGAATACTATTCAGCCATAAAAATAATGTCATTTGCAGCAACATGGATAGATCTAGATATAGTCATTCTAAGTGAAGTAAGCCAGAAAGAGAAAGAAAAAGACCATATGACATCACTCATATGTGGAATCTAAAAAAAAAAAAAAAAGAAAAAAAAAGAAGGACACTATGAACTCATCCCCAAAACAGAAACATACCTGCAGACATAATAAATAACCTTTTGGTTACTGGGGGGAAGAGGGTAGGAAGGGATAACTTTAGAAGTTTGAGATTTACAAATGTTAGCCACTATATGTAAAAATAGATTTTAAAAGTTTCTGCTATATAGCACAGGGAACTATGTTCAATATCTTATAATAACCTTTAATGAAAAAAACATGAAAACGAATATACGTATGTATATGCATGACTGGGACACTGCTGTACATGAGAAATTTGACACAGTAACTGACGGTACTCCAATAAAAAAAATTAAAATAAGCAACAAATCTGATAAACAGAAATAGTTGCATCACTTGAGTTGAAACCTTAATCTCTTAAGAAATGTAGGCATGTGTGTTGCTGCCAGCACTGTACAGGTTTTGATACAAAATTTGCTAAAATCCTGGAACCATATTTTCTAACTATGTGACTGGGGCCATGTTTATTTAAACAAGGGAATGTTAATGCTTGCCTTACAGGGCTTTAATGAGAAATAAATTACTTCACACTAAACTACTGAGTTCAGTACGTAGCGATGCCACTGTCTGCATCCTCATCCCCTTTTTCTGATGACGGCAACTCAGTTTTCCTTTGGGGATTCTGACCTTCCCAATCTCATGCAATCTGGAGGGGACTCACAATGTAGACGCCCAGAGCTTCCTGGGCAAGAGAGAGACACTCGTCCTAAGACAGACCAAAAACACTTTCCAAGAAATGTGAACCTTAAACAGAGAGCCAGGAGAAGGGGGGAAAAAAAGGTGGAGAGTTCCCAGCAGTTCACCCTACAGCCGCATTCAGAAGAGACTGCTTACTTTTGATACTTGTATTTCTAGAGAAACCTCACTCCTCTCTTTTCTGAAGACTGGCTGTTCAACTTTCCCTTTCATTCTGTGAGACAATCACAAATAATTCAGAGTAAAATAATATGTAGAAATACAGGCATGTATACAAGCTACTTAAAAATACACACCGAATCATTCAACCCCCCCGCATGTGCTCATACTACCACACTGCCTAACACAGCATCTGATACAATTGTATCACTTTGGTCTGAGGACATACCATGCCGGGGATGCCAGAAGAGCCTGCAGGTAAACATTATTATCACCCCTATAATAAATACACCTAGAGTTTTGTATTTAGATTGCTAGAACTGAAAATGATCTCTTTTACTTCTGAATCACCCCTCACATCTCATCTTATTTGTAATAATGCCATGTTTCAGTTCCCTGGCTATTTGAAGCAGAAGGGCTATTTGAAGCAGAAGGACTTCGGGCTTACTGTGCTGCCTCCAGAAATCGATGTGCTGATTTCATAACATAGCACTAGACTCGCAGGCCGGGCCGACATAAAACATAAACAGACCTTACGTAATTTTTTTTGGCTTGTCCGAATCCTGCCCTCCCTCAAAGCCCAGCTTATGCAATCAGTCCTTCAGATGAGGGCTCACGTCCAGTGAACTCAGAGCGATTACTGGTATTTATCTCACAATTTGCCACGGGACAGCTCTGGCACCTTCCCCCCTTGTATTGTTGAACTTTTATGGGATCTTATTTCTTCACCCAGACTGTACGTTCCCTGAAGTCAGAGGAAATGTTTTATTCATTTTTGTCTTTCCCGTCAGCACTCTCCCCAGAGGTGCGCACAAAGCAGGTTCTTAATCAACGTATGTTGATTCATCGATTGGTCTACGGATACTGACATGGGGAATCAATAGTCCTCTAGACTCAAGGCTGTTCTTACAGTTTTTACCACCTTACTGATGACAAAGTTACAGAAGTGAAGTTTCTGTCATTCAGAAAGATGATTAGAATCAGTGGAACCCAATCTGTCCTTCCAAGTTCAATACATAAAGCCTGATAGTGGGTAGTTGAGACCAAAATTTACCTGAAATGGTAAGCAACTACCTAAAAACAAAAAGCCAGAACCATGTGGGCCCTCAATTACCCACTTCTGCTTTCAAAAATTCTCTTCTTTTTTTCCTAAGTAATCTCAAGTAGCACCTCATTTCCAGTGTTGGCTTCCAGTTTCCATATCAGAAAAGAGGAAGACAAAGTGTAATGAAATGGCAGGTAAGCTCTCTAGAAGGCAGGCAAGCTGTAATGAAGATGTGACATTTCACAAAGGGGTTATATGCTGACCTATCGCTGGGCTCTGGGTTCATTTAACCTTTCAACCTATTGTTACTACACTTCTAAACAGTCCAAGTGGTAAGGTTCCAACAGTGATGGAGAAGCCCATATCTTCTTTTAAGGAAAGGGCAGGTGCACAGAGCTTTTAGTTGGTATTTCAGTGGAGCAGGTAAAAAAAAAAAGTGTATATATATATATATGTATATGTGTGTGTGTGTGTGTGTGTGTGTGTGCGTGAGCGCATGCACGCGTGCTGGGCAAGGCATGGATAATGTGGGAAGATCTCAACTGACCTTGCTGGAGGCAAGTAAATGTATTTCCCTCTAGAATTCTAATCTCTTGCCCATATCAGTAAAGAGTCCCAGGGTAAATGGCAGATGCTAGAGTTGAGTATTACACCACGAAGAATGTCAGTGAATGCAAACACTAATTATCCAACTTCCTATACTGTTTTACAGTCCAAATTCTATTCGCCTAATTTTAAACAATTACAACAAAACAAATACTGCTTTCCCATTCCTCTAAGAACTACAATATTTCTGAGGGTGGAGAAGCACAAAGCATACAACTGTGAGTCTTCACACGACTCTGAGAGCCTTCAGTTCCATCTCCATCTGGAGATTCACTTTCCTAGGACCTCTCAGACTGTGTGACCCACTCGTCCCCCAGCATCTGCTCAAGGCAGGCTCACGTTCTGAGTTACTTGAATACCCAGTGCAAACACACGTTTATGTCCATTAAACGACTATGTAATATTTTCCACATGTTGGAAAATATATGAGTACAAAACCTTCAGCTAATGCAGCTACTTGTAAAATATGTCTCCCTTCATTGACTTCATTGACCTTGAAATAAAAACGGCATGAAAACAATACACGATAATCACAGCAATGTGTGATGATAATGCTTCCTAATACTGAAGCCGTGATGGACAGTTTACAGCATCAGTTATTTTACCTTTCTGACTTAATCTTGAAAAAAAACCTGGGCTGAAGCAGAGATAAGTCCTGGTTTTCCTTTTTACTGGGTTATATGGAAACTCAGGAGGCTAAGTGACATCTCCGAGGACACGCAGCGAACAGCAGAGCTGGGAAGAGAGCCAGTCCTGCAGCGAACGTGTGCGTCTGGGAGCACTCATCAGCTCACCCCACTACACGACTCAGGGAGCCTGGCCTCGTACAGATACCGTGAATGGGCAGGCTAAGTGATTGTGCTGGCCTTGTGAAAAACAGTGGCAAGTAACGTTTCAAGAATACAAGCATAAAATCTAAGTCAAGAAGTAAATTTTACAAAAGCCAAAGAAATATTCATACACACATACACACAAAATAACTTTGAACAAAGTCTCTGTTTGTGAGGTTTAGAGACTAGAAAAGGATGTAAGAAGTACTAACCTGAACTTTCAGGTCACGTTTATGGGTTTTAAGAAGATGAACACGAGGCAGACATCCCCTGCTGGCCAGCTGCTCTTTTATTGATTAAAAACCTGGAAAATCACCTCCAAAATCAGTAGAGTTCAGCCGCTGGCCCGTCCCACCTCTGCGCTTCAGGGAGCCCACGTGAAACTCATTGCAGCACTAACTCAAGTCACGGCCCCCTTGGTCCCACTCTCTCTCCTTCCCTAAGTTAGTATGTAATTCTGTATGTTTTCGAAGTAAAATACTATAAAAAGTGAAATATTTACTCTGAAAGGCTTTAACAGGATGATACACAATGGGATGGGTGAAGAAAAAATTTTAAAAAAGATAAAAGTATCAAGACAATAAGTCAAAATTTTCTTAAATCCTCTCGCTCCTTTAAGTACTGAATTAGGATTTGTGTCTCTCTTTCCCCATACCCCTGCTTTCAACGCAAGCGTTCTCCCTTCCCCGCGTCATATTAAGCACTTTCAGCAGAAGTCAGACTGTCCTGAGCCGCTGGGCTAAGACCACAACTGGACCGTGGCTGGTGGCTCACGGAGGAAGGAGACCAGGACGCCACGAGAGACGCGGCGCTACGACAAACCCCGGGTCCGACTTTGTGCACATCAGGAGGGCTTGGGGGATGCAGCTGAGCTTACGTCCGGGAGTCATCTGACAGTGAAGGCTGGGCGTTACAGGGAGCAGGGGCAGGCTTATTCCCGCTGAACATCTGTGACTCACAGATGCTCTAGTGCACAGCGGATTACACTCTTAGAAATGGTATACGATCACTGCATTAAAAATAATACAGCCATCCATACAGCCTGAAGTTGCTGGACCAGAGAAGCAAGGGGTATGACCTCATTTTTGGAATAACAAATATTTCATACCAATTTTTTACCAGGCTAGGGTATTAATGTCAAATAGAAAAGGAGGAAAGGAGAGCACTAATTACATATACACACACATACATATGCTGATTATTATGTGTATATAAGTAATAAAATAATACTACTAAATGTGTATAATGACTTATATTACACTCTATGTACACATAAATATATACTATATATGCCTGATAGGCTTATTATTTTAGGGAGAGAAAAGATTATGCGCTCTCCTTACCTAAAAATCATTATCTAATGTATATTTTTCAGGACACTCTAGTCAGTGTCCAGACTTAGTCAGAAGTTAGCTCAAAAGCACTCAGCATTACTAAAGATCAGTTAAATCTAAAAGTTAAATCTGTGCTTAGCTTATAAGCTGAACATACCTGAATATAAAACCTTCACTGTTTTTTTGTAATTTACAGACTCAAAATCCAAACCATGACATTGAAAAGTGTTACTTAGGAGCCCAAATTAAGACACTAATATAGTGTAATTTCAATTACATTCTATCTACTCACTTAAATATTATTAAACATTCACTGAAAAAGACTGTCATATGCACACACAAGCATACACAACAACGTGTGAGGATCTCAGACTGTCAACTCTAGGTAAAAAGTGTGGACTGAAAGCTCGTGATGTTTTGAGCTGCTCACACATCATCATTCTGTTCACCTTCAAGAGGCAGGGTTATAACAACGGGTCTACTCTCTCCACAGGACGGCTGAGAGGACGTTTTTAAACAGTCCTTATATAGACACAAGGTATTATTTTAGTTTCTGTAAGTGGAGTTAATAAACTAACAAACATATACTATCCATATAAACCAATATAAAAAAGGATTTGTTTAAAAATTAGTCCCTAATTTAAACTGTTTATAAAATTATCCTCCCACCACATGCGTTCATCCTGCGACTAGGACACGCAGCACTTTATCTCTGAACACAGTTTGTTCTGAAAGAGCTCAGGATCCCTGGCTGACAGGAACGTCAGCTCTGCCTGTGGATGATAACGGATGCCCACAAATCCTGCCACACAGCAGGGGCCCTGGATGACCAGGTGACACGTCTGAATGAGTAAAATGCTGAGTTGTTCTGATCCCGTGTCATTTCTGCTGCTTTGGCTCAATTACATACAACTACCTACAAAACACAAATACTGGTTTTTCTTTGCTACGAACCAAAAGCATCGTTCTATGGAGACGTGAGTGATGAAAACGGCACCTTGCAAAAGTGCAGAGAAGGAGAGCGGGGAGCCCTTACCTCACGGGGCTGTTGGAAGCATCCGGGTCGTGCGCGGCCACGGTGCCAATGATGTTCCCCACTTGGGTGGCTTCTGACACCTCCATGGGGTACAAGGGTGAGGAAAACACGGGGGGCTCGTCCACGTCTTCCACGATTATCTTCACGGTGGTCGTGTCGCTGAACGGTCCCAAGCTTAGAAAGCGAGGGTCGGCGTCTTTGTTGGCAGCTTCTATCCGTAGCGTGTAACTCGTTTTGGCTTCAAAATCCAAGTCCTGTAAAGAAAATTGTTTGGAAAATTAAATTGCCAATTAAAGAGCCAGCAAAGCAGAACCTTGTTTATGAATGTCAGTAAGTGTAGTAGGGACTCAGCTATGAAAATGCATAAAAATAATAAATAGCAATGCCAGTCAGAATCCTTGCTGCTTTCTGGCTCACAGACGATGGTAAGGACTTTTGAGCAAACTTAATCCACTCTGCTGCAGTCCATCGCGTGGGCAAACGCAGGCCTTTGGAATATGATTTGGAAGACAAACTGATAGGATTTAAAAATATTTTCCAACAGGGACATTAAGGTGATACTCTTCCATCATGTGATTTAACTGCATTATCCAGGGGTATACGTTTAAAAGGAAGAAAAATATAGCTTTCCATTGAACTTCTCATTTAAAAGGTCACTGTCAATGATTTCGGGGACTCCATGACAATCCTAAACTTTCAGGTGCTCCAAAGGCAGCTGCAGCAGAAGAGGTGGCATATTGAGTTTGTACAGCCTGAAAACAGCTGATTCTTCTTGCTGAAACACCCGCTCCTTCTCCCTTCTGCATCCCGCCATCAGTGTACACTAGCTCTCTGTCTATATTCGATGCTTGGCAGTTAGATTCCAGAATCTCTATTCTGCAACTTTCCAACAGGATTAACATGCCATCACTTTTCTCAAAAACAGTGACCCGAGTCAAGCCATATGGTAACTTAAAAGTTGTAAGGGCAGCTAAATGTTGTACTAGTGAGGCACCATCTGTGAAAAAAAAAAAAAAAAGAATTATATACCCAACACGTGGAAGCTGTGACAAGAACACACTTCTCTTTCTGCAAGGGGCACAGAGTCCCAGCTTGTTGGGGCTTTCCATCTCAGTCTCACCGCTGAAAAACTGTCCCAAAATATTCGTTACGTTTAATGATGTAAAAACAAAAATTTTAGAAAGTAAAGAAACTGACAGAAATACTATCAAATATAAAGCATAATTGTCATTTCCACGTGTCATTTAATAATAAAGCAATAATAAAAACGGGCTAAAATGTAATGTTGAGAACTGCAACCTAAATTCATCCAGCATGTGTATGGGCACACGTGTGTACACACATGGAGGTACGTGTACATTCCAACTCACCCCAGACGGATATGATGCTAATTAAAACAAAACACTGTAGTTGTATGAACGTAAACTATATATACATACAACATACTCTTGTGTATATATATGCTATATATATGACACATATATACTAAGTATAAAGCACAAATACATACATAAAATACAAAAATACACACTATGTGTGTGTGTGTGTGTGTGTATTTCCACATAAATAGTGCATGAAAAGATTCCAGAGCTCATGTCTGGTTAATTTTATATATGAAAATATATAAACCAATACTCAAAACAGGTTCACAATATCTAGGCCAGAGAGCACTCACTGAAATCTTTATCTGCTTAGCATCTGTCTCATCCGTAGACTGTAAGCGCCAGACTATTCTGTTCAACACTAGCATTTGCAGTGCCTGCTCTGAATTTGGTACTTTGAAAAGCCTCGATAAATTCTTGCTGAATTAGAAAAAAGCTAGAATGCAGGTATCTAAACCTCAGGAGCCTTAAAACTGAACTTTCCCTTTGCCCAGTGACTCCAGATGGCTGAGGCGGAAGGTGGGGGCAGGAAAACAGCCAGTTACATTGTTCTTCTTGACTACAAAGAATTTCATGTAATTACTATGGGAGAATCAAGTTTTAATTCTTATCTGAGGTTTCACATGAAAATGCTGGAGCATGTGGTACCCAGTGCCTTCAAGATCACCTCATTAACAAATTCAGTGACACTTTTATGAGGCCACCCTTTTTTGTCTATTATCTAAAAATACATCTAGCCCAATGGTTCTCAACCAAAGGTGAGATTTAGAACCACTCAGGGGGACTTTCTCACAACTTCCTGGCCCCTTCCAAGATTTCAATTCAACAGATCCAGCCTGAGTCACAAGCATATTTATTTTTAAAAGGATTTTCAGGTAACCATGATGCAAATCCTCTTGTAAGAAACTTGGCCTCCTCGTTGAAATTTTCTTGGGCCTATACATGTAACCCAATATTTCATTTGGATTCTGCTAAAAATAAAACATAGTATTTTTATTCACCTAAATGTATTTAGAGACTCTAAGCATACACAGAACTTGGATATAAACCTATTCACTTTGTTCTTAGATTACTTATAAAACTGACAAATTATGAGAGAAATCTTATTTTTATCTATTATGTCTATGTAAGATAGACTATGTTTTTTAAAAACCCCATTTACCATCTCCTTTGCAATCAATTCAAAACCAAAACAACTTTTAAAATGTTCACTCAGCTTTACCAAAAGGGACAGCAAGTCTTTCTGTCTTGAAGTCAAAGTTTGGCTGATGAAAGAATCATTTAACATTTTATGCACAAATGAATGCAATTATTTTATGGCAACTTGCATTTTTAAATGTGTCTAAAAGGCAACAATATGCAGGAAAGACATCTGGATGCTGCCAAGTCATAAAGAGACACGGGATTGCACGTGATGATTGGTTGCCGAAAAGCTATTAGGAAAATAGAGCAATAAAAGAATTCATATGAAAGGCTATGAATCAAGATTCCAGACAAAAGGAACTGCCCCACAAAATGAGTTTCAGAGCAAATCAGAATAAGCCAGACTAGTTTTCAGGGAGGGGTGGGGTGTGCAGGACAAGACTGTGAAGCCAATTGAAGAAAAAGCTTTTGCAGAAAATTTTCATTCCTGTGTCTCCTTACTGGTTTCTACATAAGCAATGTATTCCGTAACTATTAGATTTAATGAGCAAGGCTATACGTAGGGGAAAAAACAGTTAAAATAACAACGGGGGAAAGACAAGGAGAAGGAGAGGGAAGGTGATTAAGGTAACGTTTTAAACAGATTCAACACTTGAAATGATGTATCATCAGAGACTCGATATATTTGGAAATTTGACCAAAACCCTGTTCACAATGCAGCCCACAAGAGCAAGCCAGAACCTGAAATCAAATTCTAGTCACTGACCCAACTCATGATGCAGTGGAGAAAGTTGCTTCTCCATCTGTCAAGTGACATCTATGTCAGAGACACTGAAAGAGACAGACAGCAGCTTGTTTGACATTTTCTTTCCTAAACTATAAAACTAGGTGGTTGAATTTTATTGCCATCAAAGGATGATGAACTTTAGGATTAAAAAAGCAAGTATTACAACTAAGGCAGCGGCTGGCGACCTTCTCCTGTAAAGACCAGATAGAAAATAATTAGACTCTGCAGGCCCCATGTTCTCTGCCACATGTAAGTAAACTAGTGTGACAGTAACACATCATTTATAAGCACTGAAATTTGAATTCTCTATAAATTTCATGTATCATGCAACATCTTTCTTTCATTTTTTTTCCCAATCGTTTAAAAATGTAAAACCATCCTCAGCTCCTGGGCTGTACAGAAACACACAGGCAGCTGTCTGCCAGTCCATGGTCTAAGGAGCCCCAAATCATGTAGGCTTATCTTCGCAGACTCGAGGCTCACCCCTCTTCCTCCTACCCTTTTGACTACAATTAAAATTGTAATTGATTATACTTCAATTTAAAAAAGAATTAAAAAAATAAACAAAACCAAACAATGAACTATTCACTATGAACAGCGCACTTTGCACCTTCCAGTTTGTACCCCTCTTTCCCGTGGGGCCCTGCCATTTCTCTTACGGAAATCTTTTGGAGACCAATTACCGTGTTCTTTATGAGCAACCCCATCCTGCTTCCTTACCTAACTGATAATAAAGCTTCTTTATATTTATACAGGGCTAACTTCACACAAAAAAACTTCACACACATCTTTAGCATGCATTTAAAAAGATGCAAGGTTGGTATTATTGAAACTAAATAGCAGTGAAAACCCTACATTTATGTGTACTTGGGGCAGACACACTATGTGAACCCCAATTCCCTTTCTGCTATAACACACAGCCATTCTTCCAGTTCTAAGAGCAATCAGTGCCTCATTAGATTAAATGACATGATCATATTTAGGTACCTGCCTACCTCACCAACTGAATAGGATTGCTGTAAATTATTAACAAATTTAAAGCACCCAGAATAGTGATGGATACAGTGTAATCACTGTATAAGCATTTGCTGTTGCTATTCTATTATTAGTGCCATTATTTCCTGCTAGATTATAAGCAGATCAAACGGGAAGTAAAAACTGTGTCTTTCTTGTCTTTGTTTCCCCCATGACACCTAGGCCTCTGTCTTTGGCAAAGTCAGTTTATAATATCCATCTGTTGGATTAAGAATAAATTAATGATCATAAATAGTGGCATCTCAACAGTTCCCCCCTGCCATTTTTAGGTTTCTCAGTAGTAAAACCTAAGTTAAAATACAATCTTGAATTCATTATAAAATCACTGCACTGCATTTTTCTTTCTCTGTATAGCCTGGCTTCTGGTCAACAGCCAAATCTGCTCTCATTAAGCTCAATGACCTCCTTTTGGCCCTTGCCCTGATGGCCAGTTCAGGAACTGATCCCAGTTACATCCTTCTGGAAATTCTCCATTCTGTTCCTGTAACCACGGCATAGTGCCACCAGGGCTGGTTAGTGTGTGTGTGTGCGTGTGTATGTGTGCACGCACACACACGTGCCTGTCTACATAGTTAGTGCCTCACGTTCAATGGTGATTTTGTACAAAAGCACAGAGACCATCGTCCATCATCTTTAAAAGCCTTTCTTTCTCTGGAGCTAGCAGATGTCTTTTGGATCAAAGCAGACTCTGTTCCAGTATCCTCTCTACTTTTTGATCAAATCAACATAAATCATTTTTCCTAAGTAAACAGCTTCAATGAGGCTGTACCAATGGAAAAACAGCCCTCAGTCACAACTTTCCCTTTATGATTATTTTACTGTCAGTAAATCTACTACCTAGAATCTGAGAAATCATCTCCAACCTTGGGAAAGATAAGTCAGCAAGAACAATTTGTATATTTCAATAGAGTAAGAGTTCAAAGGTTATTCCCTAAGAACTTTCCAAAAGCAAAACACACCATTATTATGAACAGCGCATTACGGCCTTTATTTTCTCCCTTCCCTGGGCTGTGCCCAGGAAGGCTTCAGTGTTCCCCTTGACTTGACAGACTTAAGACAGGCTTCCTCCTAACTGTACATGCCCCTGACCTCCCTTTTCTTACAGTCAACCTTCAACAGGAGTCTCGCTCCAAGTTGTAAAACTACCTTCTATCATGAGTATCTAAGAAAATTTCCTTTTCCTTTGGGTTAAGCAAACACAGCACGATCTATACCTGCTCCCGCCCCCTCCAATTACACACACAGACACACAAATGCAGACACTCCAGTGCTTAAAAATTCTTCAGGCCTTTTGTTTCCCTGAGTTGAGTTCAGACTGAATTTTGCAACGTCCTTAAACTCTGTCCTACCTGTTTAACTTTGTCCAGTGAAAATTTTGCTTTGATAGTTGCAACTGATTTTATCAGCTAGGTGAAGCTTTGACTTGTCTTGAAGTTTCTGTGAATCACAAAACCTATATCCGGATTTGGGCAATGTTAATATTATTATTTACAGAGAAGAAGGCAAAGGAAAGATACATTCCCATTTTTTTTTTATATACAATGCCCCAAATTGATGCCCTCACAGAGGTTTTGGGGTCCAGGGAGAAAAGAGCTCTGGGAGTTTCGCCAGCTCTGTGGGTGTCCTCTACAAGGGACTGTCCCTTTAATATCTTACTATGCTGGATTTTGAGATCTATGCTAGAAGCCAAGTATATAACCTTACGTATCTCCAGTGTGCAACAAAAGCCTCGGATATAACAGAGATCCACTGGTTGCTGAAGAAAGAAAAAAAAAAAAATCCATGGACAAACAAATTGTTTGAAAACTCACAAAATAAGTAAAAGCAAATTTAGAACAAGCAGTCAAAAATTACTGGGTGTCTCCATGTCCATTTTATATTTTTATGAGTCATTATTTTAACTTCCAAAAAATCATACTTTAACACAGCTGCTTCTCCAGTGCCTGATACAAATAGTCACATTTTGCAAATAGATTATTTCCACTGTACACAAAGTATCTGGTGCTCTGTAGGTGAACTGGCACCCTGAGAAAGGTATTATGAATCATCGCAGAAACATTTAAACCTGAGACATTAAATTATGTCAAGATATTAGGAATAAGTAAGGCTGTAACTATCAGGAATTGTTACTACCTAGTGCCACGAGGGCCCTCTGATCTCCATGAGTCCTTACATTAACATTTTAACCTAGACATAAAGACCACTGAATGGGAAAAAAAAGCAATTCAAGCAGGTATCCTAAAATACCTCCATTTTGTAACAAAAAAAAAATCTGTGACCACCAACTAAATGCACAGATATTTCACATTGCTAGTTGCACTTGTGTACAAACAGGTAGTACTATATAAACTGCTAAATGTATTTCCCATGAACGACACACATTTATATAGTCCTTCCCACGTGCAGGGTGTTGGTCTAAGCGTGTTACAGTATCAGCGTCTTACCTGCTCCCACTCACTGATTCTCAAAACAATCTCTAAGGTAATATATAATATAACATAAGATAATACAGCTTTCTACAGATCTTTCTGACAAATCTGGAAACTGAGTCAAGGAGAGGTTGAGTTTCTTGCTCACAATCACACCACTAGTCTAACTCCAGTATCTTTGTTTAAAAAAAAAAAATATATATATATATATATATATATATATCAGAATGAAGTATGACTCAGATAATCTAAAACAGAAAAGAGTAGTAGTTAATCCTAGGATGATGGCCAAGGAGAAAAGTGAGATGACCCCTGTAAACCTGAAGCAGAAAAGCAGTGATACTGGTGAGATTCAAGACAGACAGAAACTGAGGGCTGTTATCACCACGATGTCCACTGCCATCACATATTATTTTAGCTTGAGCGTGGAGCACCTCAGTTAACCCACCCAGATTCTTATCCAGGCTCAGCCAATGAACATCTTGCTTTCTCTTTCATGTTCTGTTGTCTGGATCAGCTTTTCCATTCACAGAAATTTCCCACTTTGACTTCTGTATACATTTCTCACTTCTGTGGTAAGGAACCGGCACAAACTGAGTGGCCTAAAAGCCATCCATTTATTCTCTTACAGTTTTGGAGGCGAGGAGTCTAACTCACGGTGTCGGCAGGGCTGCATTCCTTCCGGAGGCTTCAGGGGAGCATCATTCCAGCTGCCAGAGGCCACGTGTATTCTTGGCTGATAACCCTCCCTCCGCCTTGACAGCGCATCCCTTCAGCTCAGACTCTGTTACCGCATCTCTTTTATCTGACACTGAACCTTCATGCGTCCCTCTGATGAGGGTCCTTGCGATGACAATGAGCCCACTGAGATAATCCAGGATAATCTCAAGGCAGATCCCTCGCTTCCATCACATCTGCTCAGTTCCTTTTGCCATGCAAGGTAAAACAGGCACAGGTTCCAGAAGTTCGGACGTTGGTGTCCTTGCGGGGGGCGCTGTTCTGTGTGCCGCGGACTCCTACTCTGAATTCAGGTAGGCTGTTCAGCGTTTATAAACAGAAAGCAGGAAACAAGCCTTGGGAATGACTATCTTCCTGCCCAGCTTCAAAAACCTGGTTCCCACTACTCTCAGATTGATTCCCTAAGGGCTGAGGTCCCCGTTTCCCGGCACGCGCTACTGACTGCACCAGGGACCTCTGCCAACGGGTCTCAGCCATTTTCAGGGAAGCTGAGTTGGGATTATGACCCAAAGGCAGTTTAGTTTTTATTTTCCTGGGGACCTTTATCAAATAGTGGCAAGTATTAATTAATTACTCTTGATCCAAACAATTACTTTGTGAGTAATCTGATAGCAGAGAGAAGATTATAGCAGAAGTCAGCTGCCCTGAGAGTCACTCTTTCTTCTGCCATTTCCTATAATTGTTACCTAAAGGTTTTTAAGTTTTTCTGGAGCAGAGCTTGGACTTAAAATCTTTCTTATTCTTTCCCAGTGTCCACAATATTTTATAACTCCTCTCTTTTCATGTATTTCCCAGCACAACTCATTTCTTGAATCTGGACCACCTAGTCTTGCTTCGATCAATATAATGTGGTGACAGTGATGCTATGTCAATTCTGGGTATCAGCTTCAAGACACCAGACAGCTTGTGTTCTTGCCATTTATGGAACAAACCCAGGTTAGCTTCTGGCTGAGGGGAGGCACACTTCCAGCCCCCTCATCATTCCAGCAGATAGATACCCACCTCTGTTGAGGCAGAACCACCAAACTCACCAGCAGCTGACCTCTGACACACCTGAGCCCACCTAAGACCACCAGAAAAATCACCTGGCTGAGCCCCGACGAAACTGCTGACTGATGAAATCACGACCTAAAGAAGCACTGTTTCAAAGCACCAGCTTTGGGGTGATCTGTTAGGTAGCAGAAGACAGCGGATTCAGCCTTAAGAAAATTAAGAGTGGGTGATGTCACTTGACACGGGATGGGCGCATATCCAGGGAAAAATGAATGGCAATTGACTTGAAATGACCAAATGAATGAGTGGGAGAGAGGTCAGATCCAGACATGGAAATTTCCTTAAACTCCAGGCCCCCGAACTCATCATTTCCTTATTGCTTACGTCCTGTCTTTGCCATCTAGCAGAGATTCCAGGATCCATCGGTCCCCTCCACTGATAATACATGCAACTCCTTTTACTGATCTGAGTATCATTTCTTATTTGCTTTGTTGACTAGCTGTTTTTAAACTCTCTTAAAATACCTTATTCCTGAAAGAATACAACAAATTGCCTTTTCTGAATCCTCCTCTGCCCTGCCAACTTAAGTTGGTCAGTTTCACCAAGTAACGTCTAAAGCATTCCTTCCCTTATTTTACGTGCGTGCTTTATGATGTTCTCAGTCATCCCTTTCACTTTAATTGCCCAACCTAAGTTAGTACTAAAAACCTCTTCTTTGAGTTACAAACCCTCACTCATGACCTTCTAGAAATATTTACCTAGATATCACAGGTAACTCAAATGTAATATATTCCAAACCATTTTAATCACCTTCACACTCCCATTCTGAAGGAACAGCACATTTTTCATCTAGCTACTCATACTAGAAGCATTAGTTTTGTGCTTAAATTCTCTAACTTTTCTTATATACTCAATAAACCCTCTCTTACCTATTTCTTAAACATCTCTTTCTTGGAATCCTACCCATTGAAACTAATCTAGGATACAACATAACCATGGAAAAAGACAGAAGTAAGGAAAATCATACATTATCTGTGACTGGTACTAAGCAAAAACAAAAAAAAAGTCATGAAGGGCTCACTTGAAAATGTCTCTGACATACATATATTCTGAGAACACTGCTCTGATAACTGCCCAAATCAAAGAAAACAAACTACTCCTAAGGAACAGGGTCTTAGTCTCTCTGAGCAAGACCATCACATGTTGACATTAACAATACTATCAATTTTTTCAAAGACTGCCGATTTCTTACTTTCTTCTAAATCTAATCTTGACTATTTAAAAACAGGTTAGATTATGCCTTAATAAACAGACAATAGTCTACATACATGCACATGTGCATAATGATTAAAATGATGTTAGGATCTGCTTATGTACACACAGTAACAATGGGTTGAACAAACTGGAAAATGTAACCTGAGATTTCAGAAGTTCACTTGAGTTACTGTATTAATCTCATCACATCCAGCCTTTAAAACTAAAATCCAAAGCTTATGCTTTTTCACAGTCAGAGGAGACAAATATCTTTGCTGCATTCTGCTGCATTTTGGGAAATGTGCCTTCACAGCAGTAGGATTAATTGAATAATATCTTTGAAAGAACACTGTAATGAGAAGAAAAATAAACTGGAAATGTTGCTGGTTTCATTTTCCTCCTCTTCACATCAGCAGCATTTATGAAACACTGAAATAGACACTTGACTCTGGGAATTAGCCCCTCATTATTACCAGCAGTAGACAAAAGACACGTCTCAATAGTAAGACAGCAAACCCAGAGCTCAGAAATCTGTGCAGCTGAGGGGGAGGCTGGAGGAACAGGACATCTTCTAACCCTTCCTCCCCCTCAGGGAATGGAGCCCAGCAATGTTAGCAACACCTCCACAATGACGCTCTATTATTTGATGGTTTCCACTTCACTCAGCCTTTTCTAGGGTATGAATATGGAGAGATGAAGAAGACAGGACAGCAGAATGGGTCTGAAGTAGCTTAAACACGTTCTTTGGCAGTATGATGACATGAGCCCCAAATAAGCCATCCGTGTGCCAGAGACCGGACGTGTACTTACCCTTCGTAGGAAATGCATTTTGAAAACGCTCATTTTTTTACTTTAATGTAACTCAATAGTAATGGATTTTATAGAGGCAGAATTTCATATTTAATCCCAGCTGAAGTCTTACATTGAAAACTGAAGTACGTCAGAGGTAAGACCGCCGCATCGCAAAGGAAAAATAAAAGTCTGAAGTTCCTGCATTGTAAATGATGCAGAAATGTAAACAAAGAATTCTAGGTAGAAAGAAACAGTTTTCGCTCATATGGGATAATGCTTATGTTCACACCTTGTGAATCTCGAAGCCCTATGTAACTTTATTTACAAAGGTTATCAAATCTTTCATCAACAGCCACAGAAATAGATTGTACTTCACTTTCACTGTTTAACACTGTAGTTTTGTTATCAGTAAAAAAAAAAATACTTCAGATATATAACCATGTCTATTCTTAATGTATAAAAAGAATAATTAAATTACTAAAAAATGTAATTCTATAGCAACACCTACTCAAATCTTTAGCCTTGTGAATTCTGCGTATTTGGTCACGTTAATAAACCTTTTCTGTATACAGCACTGGAGCAATAGTAGCAAAACTGAAGACAATCTTTTACAGTTCTGTACTTATTTTTCTTTTTCTAACGTGTTTTAGAAAAGGGTTGTTTTTCCAAATATATGTATGTATCTGCATGACTGGGACATTGTGCTGTACACCAGAAATGGACACATTGTATCTGACTAGACTTCAGTGAAAAAAAAAAATTGTTTTTCTATTCTTCTCTCCCTGCTCCTAATTTCACCCTGTGCGAAGTACAGCATATGTAGATGTTTCAAAATATGATAATAATTTTCTCAAACTGGAATAAATCTCATTATCACCATGATGGTGCATTGTTTATGAAAAAGCAATGGACTAAAGTTTTATTATACTATAGAGTAGAGAGAAGGTAAGTTCAGATGATTATCAAGCATGGTTCAGAGGCACAAAATAACCTAATTCCAACAGAAATGACTGTCTAAATGGATATAGGAACTCTATTATCCAAATGTAAAGTAATGTTTTGAGACGTACAGAATCATCAGAACAAATACACTTCTGTCCTTAACACACAAGCTCATCAACATCCCAGCAGCGCCTGGTTGTAAATGTTCTCCTAGAGTCAGGGGAGCTGGAAAACCTATCAACAAATGGTTCATTTTTATAGACCGCCCAGAGCACTCCACTGTTTATCTCAGTGAAAATTTATAAGTATTCTAAGAACAATGGAAAAAAAGGCTTCGTTTGTCTTCTTTCAGAATTTCTTGCTTTTAGTCAGAATGCTCTTGAGATTCACATTCAGAAATATATTCCAGGTTTCACAGGTGATTCTACTATTTTCATGAAAAGAATACTAAATTGATGGCATTCATACATTTTTTCCCCACACTCCACTCACTCTGAGGGGGTCTCTGGAAATGTTTTACCTGCACTAGAATACAGCCCCCCATTTTACTGAAATCTTGATCAGCAGAACTGAAAATCAAAATCCTGTCCTGGAGGGACATACGCAGTTGTCAGTCCTTGGCAAAGAGAATCAGAAAATCTTAAGAACAGACAACCTTCATTCTGAGAAAACCACTCCAAAGAGATTTTAGTTTGAAAATGGAAGCAAAGACATTCTTCTGAGATAGAGAATGAAGATACTGTTGATACTGGTGGCTTCACAGTGGAAAAGCACTTAGATTTGGGAGGAAAGACTGCCTCTGTGATCAGCAGACTACATTGCTTTAAGATGGAGGGTGGAGGGACGGACATTCCAGACACAACTCCTAGCGGGTTGAAGCTGCATGGCTGGGCTAAGGACCAGCGCTCATACACCTGTTCTCATGAGCTCTAATGAAGTTGCTGATTTGTAACTGACTTTTGTAGCTCTCATTAATGAAAGCTCTCATTAATTCTAATAACCCTTCAATGAATTCTTTTAGAATTTCTAAGTCTTACAACCCTCATTAATGACCATTTTTACCACTTCCTTTCAATCTGTTGTATTGCTCCGCCTTAATCCCATAGCATGAGGTAGATTTTGTTCAAACTAGTTGGAATAATAAGAATAAAACAGTGTTGAATTCTAAACAGAAATTTTTTAAAAAGGATAAATTTAAGAACTAAAACCCTAGAGCTCAGATCGTGAGCTTAGGAACAAGAACAGTTTTGGAGTGAAGCAGTGATAACCAACCTCAGGGTGATGCCAAACAGAACAGGAAAAAACCAAACATACATATAAGACCTATTATGGACCAAGAAGGGGCAACTAAAAAAGACTTCAAGGCTTTAAACTTAATAATAAAAATGATGTGTTATTTGACTGTGGCCAGGAAAGTAGTAACATTTTAAATAAATGTTTAAATAAACACCATTATAATTCAGTGTTGTGAAAAGAAGTGAAATGTTTGGAATGAATTAGAATGATCACAGGATCCCAATAATAAGGATCCAAGAGAAATTAGAAAATGTAAATTTTTACTCTGTAGTGTATTTTATTGCAGCTGCAAGTAAAACACCTTTTAATATTTATTATCTGTAATCCATTCTTACTTGCAAAGCACTGTAGCTATATGCTCCTCTTTGCTAACAGTGTCCTTGTGAAGGAGGCATAAAGTCATGAAGGAGCCCTGTCCCTTACACTGTCTCATTGGGGCCAACACCCCCTTCCAGTAAAGCTGGCCCCGCTCTGGCTCTCTGAGCTTAGCATGCTGTGCTGTCTCACACAGTGAAGCTTTGCACAGGTGGTTACCTCCGTGAGAAAGTCTCTCTTTCCCTGTCTACTTAGAGAGAAGTGTTATCCAGCGGCTACGCAACTCCTTCTGCGGGCCGTGTTCATGTCTTTTGAGAGGCTGGGTGGGGCCGAGCAGCTGGCTGGCAGCTGGAGCCTGAGCGCTCTCAGACACTTCTACAGAGCCTTGGATGTTTACCCAAATCTTTGTGACCACAGCTAAGTCTATGAAAACAAAAACAAAACCCCACGATATTGCATCTTTACTAGACCAGCTCCCAACACTGAAGAGAAACACACACGTGCACTCACACCCTTCCTTCAACAAGAGAAATAAATGGTCATACAGAAAATTTTACTTCCCCTGTTTACCTATTAAGAAAGGAAGAGCAGGGGCAATTTTCCAGTTTTGAAAGATGAGTAAGAGTAAGCGGACGTGGGAGCAGAGCACAGGAGGGTCCCACAGGGAGAGGGGACGTCTGAAGAGCTCGAGGAAAATGTACGTTGCTTCTAGAAGTTAAAAGCATCTTAGTGCCTACTCTAGATATCTGAATAACACCAGGAATAGTGGGGTATGTATCTGGCAAATGTAAGATGAATAATTCTAGGGATCCAAAATTAGTTCTTTGATATCCACGTAAGGAATTAGAATGTTAGCCTTATTTGAGGTTTTTAAACAAAAGAACCCCTTGATTAATGCAAAACTAGTATTAAGGTACAGTGCTAGGTGTAGTCACTGCACATAAAATGGGAATTACATTTTTAAAATAAATTAATAATATAACTGCTTAAAATGAAAAAGTTATGAATTAACAGTAGTTTTTCATCTAAAAACTAAATCTGTAATAGCATCAACATTTTTTTCAAGTGAATAAATTTCACCAGTCACTAAGCTGGAACTGCAAAGTAAATGCATCCTTTCCACTATTTTTAATCAACTCTTAGAGGGATCACGTTTATGTTTGTTTATTTAAACATCGGTAAGAACTCTGTGCTGGGTTGGTTAGGCACTGGAATACATTAGCAAATAATGCAAAGTTATAATTTTTAAAAATGAGTTGGGGGTGGATGGAGCTTTAGAACTAAAAATTAGGCTGATGTATACCAGTTAGTCACTCCAATATCTATTATTTACTCAGAATTGTGTAGGGAAAGAAGGTAGGAAGAAAGAGTGAAGCAACATTTTCTAACACTAATGATTTTTAGCATAAAGAAAACCAGATTTTTATTTCCACTTATTTCTATGTAGATGTTACCAGCACATTATGAACACCGTAAGTCTATTTAAGTTTTACCTTTTTCAAATAACAAGGTTTCAGCTATCTTGTCTTAATACACATACGTTCTATTATGAGTTAATAATCATTAAAATCGCACACAACTATACTGCTTATTCTCATGTGATCTGTTACTCTAGACTATTCCACTGTCTGAATCTAATGGTTCTGCCCCAATATGGTAACTATATTCTTCACATGAGGATAAAACTTAAACATCAGATCAACTGTCCACATTAGTAAAGTTAGAGCAAACTAACCATCTTAAAAGTAATAAACTATCATTCACTTCTTAGTCTAAATTAATGTTTGTATAAACAGAGTGTTTTACTAGACTCAAAATGGTATATAAAACCAAGTTAGCGTTCAAATCTGAGTTTTCAAGGGATTTTTTTAAGAAGCCCTGCGTTTAACCTAAATGTGCTTTTATGACCCTTGAAAGCTAGATGATGGATTTGGTTCTATACTTTGTAGAGTTCAAAATGGACTAGATTTTCTTTATTAAATATTAAATATTTTACCGGTTACTTTTGCCACAACAGTAAAACTGCAAAATTTCCCACCATCCATGTTTTTCAAGTTTCTCCTGTACACTGTTTAGAGTGTGCCTGATTATCCAAAGACAATCACTGACACTATATGAGAAAACATAGGAGGAGAAACAATAAAAATTAGACAGTATTCTTATATTAGAAGCCACTGGAGAAAATAAAACTTATTTTTAGTTGTCAGGAATTTAAACTGAAAATAACACAATTTTGATCTCATATTTAGCATAAGAAATTATTAAAACATTTAGCTAACTTATATAACAGATTGATAAATCTTTAATTACCCGTTACTGAGCACTCATTAGGTACAAAACATCACTCACGTGCATGGGTTGGGGATCTCTAGGATCAAAAATGTTTAAATCTAAATGTTTAGAGGATTTGGAATGTTTTTGAATCTTAATTCATTAGACAGAGGACAATGCCTTTTTTTAACACTGGAGAGAGCTTCAACAATACACTAAATTTAAGCCCAGTGACTGACATCTCTATGACGTATTTCTGCATTTAGACAAGATTTTTGTCTACGACAGTACTCAAAGTAGATTATACAGTGCTGTTAATGAAATATATTTGGGGTCACATAATATTTTTATGAATCAAGTAACACTGTAATTATAACAGTAACTAATGCATATTTATATTGTAAAATAGTAAAGATCCAGGAACAATTACTGTTAAAATTTTAACATTCTCTGCCATCTCATAATTCTATATAAATGCAATTTCCATAAAATTTGAAACAAAGGGTTTGTACAATTTTGGATACTGTTTTTCCCTATAAAATTGTATATAATTACTTCTCATATTAGTTACTATGTTAAGACAATGTCACCAGATCGTTTTGATGATGTACAAGATTCTACAACATTTAACGATTTTTTATTTTGTTGCACATTTCATGTTTCTATTTATTACTATACTAATAATGCCTTCATGAAGTGTTGAGAAAATTAAGTAAGATGAAGCCTTTAAATTACTCCAAATAAATCCTAGCAGATATTAATCACTACCTAGAACAGCAATAATAATTATTCATGTTACTTTTAAATCACTGGAAGTTATAATTTATTTTTACCTTGTAGATTTTTTTCATGAATTTTATGCTAGGAGATTAAATGCATTTTATTGTTTTCTTATAATTTTTCAAAACAATTCTCTAAAACATCTAGAAATAATACCAAGGAATTGAGTATAAAATTTTTTCTATTACTGAAATCAAATATTTCATATCAAATACACATACATGTGTATTTTTATATTCAAGTATTTATGCTGTCTCATTATAATATATGTAAGATATGTATATATTCAATAAAATAATTTCAGTATATATTCAAAAATTCTTGAACATGTGCAGACTGATTTCAGATAAATCTTTGAGCAGCACTACACCTTATTGCATTCCTTTTATTTTAGACAACAAAACAAAACATTTTACCGACAGTTGGCCTATTCTAGTTATTAAAACTTTTTTTACACAGATTGTCACCAGCTGAGCTAAAACAGCAGCTGCCCACTGGAAATAATTGCAGAAATGTTTTGCCCATTGGCCTGAAATCAAACATATGTTTTCCTATAACAACCAAAACATAACTTTCTTTATTGATGTGTGTTAGTTATTGAGGAGTGTTAATTACAGCGTTACACACCTGGATCGTCAAACTGGCATAAAATCCCAGTATCTTGGGGGCGGGGGTTTCACACATGGTTTAATTTTTAGTGTTTCAAATATTTGAGAAAATAAGACTATACGCTGGAATGATTCTTTTTGATGTATTTTTTTAAATTAACATTTGTCAAAGATCATGTCTATACAGAGCAAATGGAGAAACCAGCGCATTTTCCCCCATATCTAATCAATGTGGGGAGATAATTTAAATATATCAAAGCACAGAAAACAAATTTATGGTTACTGGAGGGAAAGATAAATTTCGAGTTCGAGATTTGTAGATACTACCTACTATATATAAAATAGATACACAACAAGATCCTACTGTATTCAATACCTTGAAATGGCCTATAATAAAAAAGAATATGAAAAGGAATATATATATTTATAACTGAATCACTATGCTGTACACCAGAAATTAACACAACATTGTAAATTGACTATAGTTCAATAAGAACCATGTTTCAAAAAGAAAAAAATAATAAAATAAATATATCATGGCAAATAGTGTTTATTTTGGATTAGAATGATTTTTTAAAAATCCCCTTTGCACTTATATTTAAGGGGTTATGATAGGCTTCACAACTTTATGTGCTCTGATTGCATACATTTTTCAAACACTTCAGTTGGTGTACATTTTATAAAGGAGTAGTCAGTAATGTAGCGAGTCTTCAGCATTTTGGTTTCTATTTCCAACTTTATTTCTATTATTCTCATGCATGTGGGGTGCTTGCCTAGTTGTTTGCAAAGGCTTCTGGCTGGTTTCATTACTGGAATGGTCAGTGAAGAATCATATTCATCTCTCCAGGCAGGTTGTTTAAAATAGCCCGTGGACCAGGATGCCTTACCGTGACAGAGCTCTGGATGAGAACTGTGTGTTTACTCAGAGAATGGAACTGATGCGTGTGGTTCCAAGTGGTACTCAATTTTCTCCACAATCCTGACACTTCAAAATAAATGCATGACTTTTCCCCCTAACATTACAATAACCATGGTTCCATGTGGCCATTCAAATTTGTCTAACACATTCTTCCATCAAAGCAGATGTGGCTTCCTAATAGTGTCTAGGATGTTACCTTCATAGGAAATCAAAATAAAGAAAATAGTACCTTCTGTATAGTGATGATTCCTTCCTGTGTATCTTTGTCAACGGAAATCTTGAAAACCCCTAATCCATCACCATCCACAATTTTGTATTCCATCTCAGCATTAGCTCCTATATCTGCATCGGCAGCTTTAATTCTGGCCACAACGGAGGCCACTGGCAGTGATTCTGGGACATTATATTGATATGACCCTGGGAAATTAAAAATGAGAAATGAATGAAACCTTACCACTAACTAATCAATAAACATTTCATTACTTGACTATTTCACATCATCTTTGCTTAATTTGTTTTTATTTTTTAACAAAGAAGATGCTAAGGCAATATACGGCAAATGACAAGTTTCAAATAGCCTCAAGAAATGTCATGGTACTTTGTAGATAATGATCAACATGTAAAAGCAGAAACAGTTGGCTTGGGAAAGGCAAGCGGAGAATCTCCATTCTGGTATTGGTAGTGCTGAGAAATATGCTGCTTTTACTAATAAAAATACATTTAAAACAATTTTAAATAGAGCTAACATTGAATATTGACTATAATCAAAATGCAATTAATTCATATACTATAAAAACTAAAAAAATTAAAATAGCATAGCTTAGTCCTCAAATGGGCCAAAAATAAGGCTAAATATTTCTGAGGACTTAATGTTGAGATTTACATCATCATGTCTTTTACTAAAACAGTTTCAGAAAACCAGATGGGAAAGTTGAAGAAAGCCAGTATTAGTCGTCTTCTAGTTCATAAATTCACTGAGGGCAGGAATTAGTTGTGTGGGTTGTATGGTGAACTGTTTGGGGCAGAGTGGTATAAGAGCAGAGGCAACGTTATCTGAACAGGAGGAAAGAGAAGCTAAAAGAGAATAACATTTTTAAACTCTCTTTTGTAAAAATTATTTCAGCACCCTCAACTTAAGGAAGAAAAAAAGTTTGGGAGGCAGATGAAGTACCCAAACCACCCCTTTGAAACTAGGGAACACCTCAGGACACTGCACCCCTTCACCGTTTTCCTCTAATCATTGACTTTCTCCTGCTTCCTCCACTCCTTTCCATTCCCTTTTAGCTGCTAAATGTGGTGCAGGTGCACTTTCTTATGAAAAGAAAAGAAAGGATCCTCTTCAAGAGGAATAAAGAAAGGAAAATGGATCCTGATGAAGGGACCACATTCTCAGCTACGAATGGTTGCTGTTTGCAATTTTCTACATTTTGTAAATTATTACTGATTTTTTTTAAATGATGACAACATATACTTATCATTTTTGAGTGACCCCTTTCACAAGTGTCCTTAGGAAAACCCCAAAATTTCAAAAGTTAGAATAGTCACTAAATGGTAGAGAAATTTTTCCCAGCCAAAAGGAAAAATGACATATTCTTGGCTTCCTGCACCTTAATAAGGAGGAGAGTATCTAATAAGCTAGAAAACCTGTGCTCTATCTTATTAAATCATGACAACTGAAACCACAGAATTTCTTAGTGTCAATTCTTATCACTCTAGCTAAAGAAAAGAGAAACAGCTAATTCTATTATGAGTCAAATATAATCACATTAATTGTTCTCTTTTGTTTATTCTTCAGTCCTCCTCTCCTCCCCACTGTAAGCCAACAACACAATTAAGGACAGGTTCATTTTTTGTAATGCGAAACTTAGGGTAATTTTCTTTATTTTGCCAGAAAGTATCAAAATCTCTATTGTACAATAATATAAATATTAAAATATGTAAAACTATTACTAATTTGAAGGAAAACATGGTAACATTCATATTTGCAGGAAAAAAGTGTCCTTGTTTGACATCATTAGCTTCTAACTTCTTTTCCTTAGCTCAGTTCACTATTTTTATCAAGCAAGCATTTAAAGACATTGTAGTCAGTACAATTTTCTTATTTTCTTGACTATTCTGAAGAAATACTGCATACATTTACAAAACAAAAAGGGGGAAAAAGGCAACTAAAAGAGAGTGAGATGAAATGCTTTTTCATAATCAGGATAATTCTATCTAAGGAAATTATTATTTTTTTACTTGGTTAAAATAAAAGTCACTTTGGTCAAAGGAACTAAATTGAGGGCAGGTGGTTTTCTGGTTCCTTGGACTGACTTCTTTTGAAACACAGTGTTTGCATGAAAAAGATGCAGTAGAAAGCAAAAGGCATGTTCAATGTACATGAACTGGTTAAAAGAAAAGTGTGGAATGAAAAATAAAGTTCAGTACTCTTATTTTTATCTTTAAAAATAAAGCAATATTTTTAGTGTGTAGAATTCATGGAGTGCATCTCAATGTTACTAATTGGCAACAACCTCCTAACTTACAGAATGTATAAAACAGCATGTCTTTGAATAAAAAGGTTAATGCATAAACGAACTTAATAGTTGTCTAGTATTCAAAATGTGAACAACAGAAAAAATTTATTTAAGATAGAAAGAACACAAAGATACAATTATTTCTATTTGTTTTCAATGCCCTTCAGTTATTCCGTATTACTGAATTAAAAATCCCGTCCCTGATAAAACTGTGGGAGAATGTAGTTAGGATAATTATTTGTTTGGAAAAATTCCTTTCTAAAGACATTCTTATAAGCTAGAAAGGAGAGCGAATGCCTGTGACATGCAACAGGTCAGCTTACTTCGAGGAAAGCGAGGCGGGTTATCGTTCACATCACTTAGGGTCACGGTGACTGACGTGGTTCCAGAGAGTCCTCCGTTTTGACCAACCATATCCTTTGCCTGGATAACAAGCAAATACTGGTCTTTAGCCTCTCTATCCATGTTTGGAAGGGCGGTCTTGATGACTCCTGTAAAATTTCAAATCCCAGTAAAATACATCATGAATCACTGCATTTATACTAGTGAAGAACACTGATACAGGCAGAAAACAGCTCTGGAGTTGCTGCCTTTTGCTGTTTTGTTGTTCACTTTTAACAATTTCAATCCATATTAAAGACCAAGGGATACAATAATCATATACAATATTACAAAACATGGAAAATGCCGTAATTTGGAAGAGCAGGGTGGAGAGAGAATTATCTTTAGGTTTTATGGAAATGTGGTTCAGGAAACACCAACTTAAAATAAAAATGTACTCAACTAGAAGAATGGGCGGTCGCCTACACAAGTGTATGACAACAGACTTCTCTTTTTCTCTTTCACCCTCTTCAACAACTTAATTCCCAGTGATGTGAAATTCATCATAAACCTTTCAGCTCTGGTCCCTACCAGCTCTCTTCTAGCAAAATAACTAAATATTCTATAAAGAAAAGAATGACAGTTATTTATAAGCAAAACAGCTTTCCAGACTGTGCTGCTGGATGATCTTATGCTGCATCTAAAGGTCTGAGAAAAAGCAGTAAAGATGAGCATCACTGTGTTAATGAAAATCAAGACGCTAAAAACATTAACATGTTTTGTTGTTCATTTCTAATCAGTTGCATTTAGTATGGCTAGCCCTTAAGACTTCAGAGGTATGAGAAATTGATATCAGAATTTCATGTTGCTTGATGGGAAAACTTGACTGAATGATCATTACTGCAGTAAATTAGTTGTTTTATGTTAATACCCACTTATTATGTAAGTATATTAGGCAACAGAATCTATGGGATAGAATTTAGTTTATGTTATATGTAAATCTATAAAATGATGTATATACTTAATATAATAAATTTAGTGTATACACAGAGATAATATCAAATGAAAATGTGTTCAATATTGCTCTATATAGATGTTGAAACGAGCAATATCTTGGGTCCATCTTCACTAATTAGATTCTCCAAGGAGTCCAGAATCCTACTTAATCATTTCTTGTACTTTCATCATTGCCAATGACGACAATGTCTTTCCTGCCCGCCTGGAACCTTTCTGTTTATTGACTTAGTTTGAAAAATGTCTAATCTATTATATTAAGCAGATTCTAACTTTTAGAATTTAAGTCAGAATTTAAGTCCCCAGTGACTCCCAGATTTGAGGAACAGAAACTCTGGTATCAATGACTTCTCAAGAGCAAAAGTGGGTTGTTTATCAACAGTTCTTTGGGAAGAAAATAGTTATAAACAAATTGGGCTAAACGTTCTTTTTTCCTCATGTTCAGCAGAAAAATATTTTTATATTCTCCAAATTTATGAAACGTTTTTAAAAGCTGCCAGTTTAAATTGTTCAAATGCTGATTCTTCAACGGACATGTGTAATAATGGTCTGTGCATGTTACATTTCAGCCCTAATAAGTGACAAGCCAAGGCTACACTATACTAGGCCTGCCCTATTCTTCACAATATTCCACAGTTTGGTAACTATTCTTGGAGTAGGTAAGAGATGAGAAAAACTCTCAATAGTTTAAGAATAATTGAACCAATGTGTTATTGGTTCCCAAGATTCCAAGTTAAATAACACTCACAACTATCTTAAGCAATCATATTTTTGTTTCGTTCTGAGCACTAGCTATCAAGTACACACACACACATACACACACACAACCCCCACAACAACACATCAGTATTTTAGGCATTTAATTATACTTCTTTGAGGGTAGGTTTTGTTCTTGTTGTTTTAACAATCACTTATCCTAATACATGAACTGGGCTGGACACTTGCCACAATCTCAGCAACACAGGGTCTCCTTAAGTAACTCCTTCATTGGACTCTTTTGCTTGTCTACACACTGCTTACAGTCAACTGCTGAAATATCACAATGAAAATCAGAAGAAACAGTCATATACCATTCAGTTCAGTTGATCACTGCCTGAGACGTTTTCTTCTGAGAGCCATGATAACTCTATGAATACTTCATGTCTGGTTTTCAATACTTCTCTTAACTCTATTAATATACAAGACAACGAGCACTGACTTCAGTAAGACTCACTGTTACCAAGCATAATGATTATCATCTAAGAGTTCTGGGACTTACATCTCTCTCTCTCTTTCCATCACTTCCTCCTTCCTTTGATGTTAATCATCCTTTACTTTTTGTAATACTTTTTTTTATAAATTGAGCACTGTCAATCTTGCATATTTGACTAATAGTGTGTTTCACATAGACGATAAAATATTAATGAAATTTTAGAAAAATTTCCCTCTCATTCAGTCTTAATTTTGAATTTCTATTCACCTCTCATTTTCCTTCCAATATCAGTATGTGTCAGTGAGTCTGCACCCCTGCACATTTATTGTGATGGAGAGAGGCCCGTGGTCCATAACCCTTCAACTAATCAGCAGAGGAAACACTGCCACCTCATCGTCTCCTGGTTTTGCTTAGCGGCATTATTTGAAAGAAAACATAGAATTACCAGGAGAGAAGTCTGGTTGTCAAAGCTACTTATTTTTCACACCTCTAATTGTCTCTTTACAAGTGATCCTATAAATAGCCCTCTTCCAAAGCAAAAATCATCACAAAGTTTGCACAAAAAAATAAGCAGGCGGCAAAGGTAATTTCCAAATACCTCAATTATTAAACATATCTTTTACAAGAATGAAACAGTTGGAAGAGAACTGAATTTAAACAGTAGCAATCAAAAAAAGAACAGACTGCTAGCCCTATGGCTTTTGCTAGCTTTTTACTCTGAAATATAGGCCATCTGTGTTTGGAAAAGAATTCTTGTCTATGGGATTCGATTTGCATTTTGCTGCATGTTACTCAGACACATACACACAGCAGCAAACCGTTAACACTGCGTCTCTGAAGTGATAAAGGCTCGTCTTGTCTAGTTACATCCCCACAGTTCTGGGAGGTTTTCATGGAAGATAATATTTACTTTTAATAATCAATCATTTTAAGCCACTTATGACAAGAATATCTCCTGTAGGGAGGAAGTACATATAGCTCAGTGGTGGAGTGCATGCCTAGAATGCACGAGGTCCCAGGTTCAATCCCCTAGTACCTCCATTAAAAAATACATAAATAAACTTAATTACTTCCCCCTCAACAAAATTTAAAAAGTAAACAAATTTAAAAAAAAAAAAAAAAAAAAAAAAGAGACCATCTCCCGTAGCTCTTTAGAAAAGAGACTGGCTCAGATTTTTAGATTTTTCAAATAATCATTTTTGTACAGATATTTCATGTGACCCAGTAACCCAGAACTTTTCATTTATTTATAATCCATGTTCACAAAAAGTATACGAAACATAAATTTATCACTGCTATTATTCAACAACGGTCTGGGTTTTAGTTTGGGAAAAAATCCTCAGATGTTTTCTAATGTCCTACCAGCCACTGATTTTTTTTTTTAAGCATATTCTGTTAGCATGAAAGCTTCTGACGAATTTGTAGGTGTACGACCCATCACAGATGAGAAGCCTTTCTGAAGTCTCCCCCAGCTAAGGGAACAACCAATCAGCGGGGGCTGCGGTCCGCACAGTCAAGCTGGGGATGAGACTCTGGAGTCCAGGCGACCGCACGGGGCGGGGCCGTTCTCGCCATGCGTTCAGTCTGCCTCAGATGTACACGGTCTGTCTCTTCCTAATAAGTCTGTATTTCTTCCTAAACTTTCCATCTAAGCCTGGTACTATTTGGTGTATCTACCTGAAAATGAGGCATATAATAGAACCATGAAAAGATGGAGAAGAGCCAGAAATAGTAAAGATGGAAGCTTCTGGAACATCAAAGGATTCCAGAGTCCCCAGAAGGGACAAACGAAGAGTCTAATCCCGAGCTTGTGAGGGGACGTCCTCAGGAAGCCCTGGCAGGAGTGAGGGCCCTCCACCCTGTGAGCCACACCACAGAACAGAACACGTGTGAAGGGCCCATCTGGGAGGAGGGCTGTGTTGTGACTGCACGACTGACATAAAGCTGGGATGTGGCAAGTATTCATGGAACACATACTGAAGGCGCCCTGGCGTCACACCTCTGTGTTAGGAATGAACCCCTAAATGACAAGTGATATTTAACACTCCATCCATTTTCCAAGGCCAACTTCATGGCCGTGGGATCTGTGCGGTCACGCTGGCCCCATGTTTGGCTTCTGCTCTGCTGATGACATTTGAAACTCTACTAATTTTACAAGAAGTTTGCATTTTCACTTCCAACAGCAAATGATACAGCCAGTCCTGCCGTGTATGAAAGAGATAGAAAAACAGGATCTATTTGCTTGCGGGTTACAGACTAGACAAACATGTTAGAAGCATCTTCAATCTCCCAGTAGATCTGGGGACGCTATGAAGGTGGTGGGCATCTCTGCAGTCCTTTTAACGCTGTACACTAGCTTGTTCCCTGTGCCATTCTCTTTGCCTGCTGAATCGTCAACATTGTTTTTTTTGGGCTACTCACATTCCTGTTTTGTGGATGGAGAAATTAAGGTAGAAAATACACTTACCCTCTGGCATCTGGCCTGTAAGTAGAGCTACAGATGGAAAATGTGCACAGAGATTTTAGCCATGCTAAGTTAATGCTATGTGATTCATAAATAGTAATCATTATTATTAACGTTACTAATAGTATCCCCCTTTAAAAAAATTAGATGTTAAATTGTGAGATTTCCTGGGCCTATGTTTATATAACCTTGATTTAGCATATTTTCAGCATTTTTCCTGTCAAAGTTTTACATTCTTCTCAAAACCCCTTAGATTTAGGGGTTGGGAAAATAATGTTATTTCTCACACAGGTAAGGATCATAATCAACTAAGGAAGTCTACTTCAAACTGTCTTTCCAGCCCTTCACGCGATTAAGGGCTGGAAATTTTCCATCATTGTCAGAAAAATACAATTCCTTTTTCTCCCCATAATTCCTTATTTTTTTCTTTTTGGAAAAAAAAAATGCATTCTCCATATTATGAGAGCAGAGAGGACAAAAACCCCTAGAGCATTTCTGCACCGATGACTATAGAAAGAACGTCCCAATGATTACCATGATTACAGCATTCAAAACTCTAGCCCAAACAAAATTGAACTAAACTTGATCTCCTGTAATACATGATCCTTCAGACTGGGAATTAAAATTAAGTTTGAAGTACTAATCATGTGGTCCCATGATACAGATTATTGTCCAGCTGTTCAACAGGTGAGGTCTTTAACCTACACAGGGCTTGTGAAAAATCTATTATCTTGCAGCAAGCGAAAACCACAAGCCAGTCATTAGTAGCAGCAAAATATTTAACCTCTGGGATTAGCACATGCTATTTTTGGACAGGTTATATAATGCAGGAGGTGTATAATTTGTGAGCAAACTGTCAGAAGCTTGTCAATGTCTTTCTAGGTGCCAAGAGTAAGTATATAAGGGAAGGAGTGGGTGTCAGAATTTAGGTTCTCAGATCTATCAAATCAACCACGAGCACAACTTCTACATTCATGGGATTCGTATCATAAATCAGACACTTTCATTTACTTCTCCTTCAATACTTGCTTAATCAGAACCATTTCTTCCTGTTAGACTTTCTAGGCAGCTTCCAAACTTTACTCCAACATTGGTATAAAATATGCAAGGCAGTCTCTCTGAAAATCCTAAGCAACGATGAACTACGATGGAATTTACTTCCCTGTTTTTGCACATGACAACTGTCATTCTCAAAAGACATTTAAAATATTTATCCACTCCCCCCAGTGATTTGAGAATGAATTAATATCACCACTTTTTATAATATGAAAAACAGGATAAGCAGTGTTCAAATATTCATAGAGGATCATAAGTACTATCAAGTATTCAACACCATAAACTTGGCTGTTTGAGGAAGAATTAGTCTCCATAATAAAGGCAAAATTATTTAAAAAATTGAGAAACGTGGGCTTTTCACATGATGGAGAAAATCAGTGGCTCACACCTGCCCATGCTTCCCTACACACAGAATAGATAAAATATTATTTTATAACCAAGAAAACAGGGCTCCAAATTATAGCCTTACTTTATGTAAACTATTTCATCATCAGAACAAAACAGAACATCTAGCCAATCACATATTCTATCCAGGCAGACTTGCAACTCATACATTTTTTTCCCTCCTAAAATTAAAAAAGTCATTTAATTTCATTTTTGATTTAGCAGATCATCATCCTAATTGCTACGATGAAATGAATTTCCCTGAGAAAAGCAGCCCCTAGAAAGATAAGCTGAACCTACTATAAATTCTACTGCATGGCAGGGAGATTTTGCCTAAGATTTAAATCTGACGCTATATCATTCCTATGCGAATTAATTCAAGAAAACAAAACAAACTTTAGAAGCGAACAATCAACATTTTCTTACACAGACAAAAGATAGCAGCTGAAACACTTCTCAATGTGTAATAGTTTAATTTTGGTAGGAACACTGGTAAATGTAATAAAAAATTCTTAAAAGGTGCTAATGCCTCTATAAATAACATGCTATTTATTACCATAGCACACACATTGGGAGAAGCAGAATAAAAATACTGTCTGTTATCAGTGCCAATGGCATTGAATAAAAGTAACTAGTACTAATCCTATGCCAGGACATAGAGGATGGCTTTGCAAGGAGTGGCGCATTTCAGTCTTTACCTGTCTTCGGTTCCACTGAGAAGTACGGCTGTCCCTGCAGAATGCTGTAGACCACTCGCGCGCTGTTGCCATACGTGGGGTCATCAGCATCCGTTGCTGTCACTTGTACCACTGAGGTCCCTACATGCCAGTCCAAAAACCACTGAATTAAAAACTCCCAAATGCCACAAAGCGTTAAGAACTCACAAAACACTGAAAATTCTACATGAGACTTGTTTTGAATGTTTTTATGTTCCTTGTTCCAAGAGACGTGAAAAACTGATTTTTTTTTGCATAAGACAAACCCCCCAAAATGACAAATGATCATTAATCCCTCAAATATTGAAGGGATATGAAAATATATTGGCAAAATATAAGACTGATGATGTCAGCTAGACAGGAATATATACTCAGATTTGGATGGGACTCAAATTTTAAGCATCTCATCCATCAAAGTCAAGTAACAAGTTTTTACCCAGAGCAATCTCTGTAAGTTTGAATCCCTGTCTAGAAGGCAGCATGACATATGCTAGCATCCTGACACTCAAATCATGGAGGAGACCTCACTGCTGTAGCAAAGTAAAGCCAGACAGAAATGGAAACTTCATCAGAAACTGAATAAACATTCAATCGATACATTTCGTTGGATACTCTGGATACTCGGTGGCTGCTCTACCTTTTCCATAGTTTTATTTCTCATTTGTTTCCACTAACTGAGTTAAAAACAAAAGCATGAAATGAACATTTAAACCAAACCTTCCCAAAGGAAAAAAAGCACAGCAACTTGACAAATTGCAATATTGGTTATTTTTCTCTATTTCGTATGACAAGAGTGTCTATATCACTTCTTCATTTTACTATGTATTTACTTAACTCCATGCGGAAAGCATTTACTGTGGTCTGTTCTTTTTATTTCCATTTGGAATATGATCTTAAAAATACCAGATACTCACATTTGCTTCATTTATATATTTAAGCACGTGCTCTTTTATCATTTATGTCCTAGTTGACAGGAAGGAGACAAGTCCCTTTATGTATTCTTTTAAGGTTCAAGTTGGTTTCTAATAAATTCTGGAAAAGATGGCATTTTTAATCTAACATCTCTTTTAGATGTATTACTATATAGATCTCCTTTTCTAAATGCCTTAAATAAGTCATTAACGCCCATTTTATCATAAATCTGTTCTCTTTTTCACATTATGATTTCCCTTATCAATTCCATTTTCTTTCAAACTGGCTGGAAATTATGAAGTTATATCTACATGGTACCATTTTTTAAATTCTGAAGTTTTATTTTTTCCTTTGATAGACTTAGGAGATGATGTCCTGTGGATGTTTGGTAGGACCAAACGGTGAATGATGTATATTTAAATATCTTTTTAAGAATTAGACCCTGATTATTTTAAAATGTTAGAATCAATGACTTTAATGTTCTCTAGTTCCTCTATAATGCACTGTCTTTACAGCAGTGTTTATTCTGGTGATGCTCAGGGACTGATTTTTCTACTTCACTGGAAAAGAAGACAACTTGAAACAAACAAAATAATGAAAACTATCCTTCAGTGAATTTGATTGTGTGTCACATAATTTTTTCGGAAGTGTTCATTAAGTAATCTATTACACATACTCACACGTACACACACACACACTCTCATGCTTCTCTGTGCTCTTCTGGCAACAAGTGTTCCAAGGGGCTTACGAGTTTGGGTTAACATCTTACAATTAGTTAGTATGCAATGAAAAAATAGGCCTGAATAATAAACACTGAAAACTCATGCTGTGTATGTCATACCATATAGTGGCTACTATAATTATTTGGTTAAACATTTTGATAAACTATGGCTCACTATAAATCTATATGCCATTTTATATAGACATTTCCTGTTCTTAGTTCAAATTTTGATAGTAATCAAGTGATCTCAATTAGTGTCAAGTAAATCCTGAAGACATTTGAAAATCCTTTTCTAAAAAGTTCTGAACCTGCTGGAATCCATCAAATATCTAATATGACTTACATGTATACCTAACAGTCCTGCTGTCTGATATAAGAGAGTGGTCCCACTGGAACCACAGCGAGAGTGCATTATTCAACGTCCAGAACGCTAAGCTCACATTAACCCAACGTACATGGCTATGTTCTATGCAGGAAAGGGAAATCTTAGCGAGACCACAAAGAATGCCCCAAATGCCTGGGAGAAGTATGGAGTTGAACCGAATTGCTTAAACATACCTCAAAACTTCGTGTTTCTAAACATGACTACTTTGGGGAGGGCTCTGTGACTTCTCTTTTCTCTGGAACCTCCCTAATCTTCTCGCTGCTGCTGGCATCGTAGCTGTGTCTGTTACTGTCATTCAACAGCAGAGGCAGGTAATACTCTGAGGGTGTGGGCAGGACTGAGAGACTGCGAACAAGCCCGTTCCGTCACAGAAATGTTTACAGATAAGCTAATTATAGGGAGGTGCTGCCACTGTGGTTCAGAGTTTCTCCTGACTCGGGTCTAGATTCCTCTGGTTCTTTTTCGGCCCTTACTCCTTCAGCAGCTAGAGCCCTGGTGCCCCACATAATGCTCCCTCTCCCATCCGTCCGGAACAGAAATTTAGGGTCACTAAATTGCAGTCCCCACATAATACTCGTCTCTGCAATTCCACTCCCCATCGTAGCGGATGTGTGCACTGAATGCTGGAACGAATGCAATGACCTTTACTTGAAGTAAAACAAATCACACCGGGTACCATTTTCAAGTTAAATACTTGAGACGTGTTAAAATCCAAGTTCAATTATTACTTTAAATAAACTTCCTCCTTCCATCCTATAAACAGGGAATACATATATAAATCACCTGATCTCTATCCCAGCCCTGTAATTTTTTGGGGTGCTATTATTTTGTAAGATCATACCTAAATTACATGCTGGCTGAAAACTATTCTAAAAGTACCTAAATAAATGGAATTTAAAACAAAGTTTAATAGTATTTGAAACAAAGTATATATGAAAAGTAATTTATTTCCTATTTTTCCAGTATTGGGGCAATGTCAAAAGGCCTTTGAGTAAAACAGCCTTTCATTATTCTTTTATATATCTCACACTGAGTATCACTTTACCATTATTATAAATACAATATAAATTTTCATGCATTTAAATTTCTAGAGAAATTGCAAGAAGATTAGTGGTGGCACATGGATGGATGGATGTTTATGGGTTCAAGCATACTCTAAAAGCAAACAGACCAGCTGGTCCCAACGCTAGCCTGGCTGGCCACTGGGGGTCTGCCTGATACCTCGGCCCCAGAGAGATGCTTAGAAAAAGTGATTTATTATCCTCGTATCAGCAAGAAGAAAAGTAAAAGATCATCATGTAGCTGTGTTTGGAAGGATTTTCTTTTTTAACCTCTTAGGCATAATTTTATAATCAGTTTTTAATTTTAAATATTAAACTGAAAAGGGGTTGTTAAGACCTATGTGATTTCTTGAGGACACTGAGCTAACTGTGTGAAAGTAAGAATTTCCTAATTTTCCATATAAATAAAATGATGTGTCAAAAAATAGAATTTGGGTGCTGGCTACTCACACATCTCCAACTTTCCCCTCTCTAGCTGGCAATCACTACACAAACACTAGTGTCATTTTCTTGCCCCCGGGTGCCTATGACGACTTAATTTTAAATACAAACCTCCTAAGATCAGACGGTGCAAAATCAGCTGGCTCCTGACTTACCCACAGGGGACATTTCGGGGACCCCGGCCGTGTAGGGGCCGTCCAGGAACCTGGGCTCATTGTCATTGATATCCTGAATCTTGATGACAAACTCGGACTCGGGTTCCACGGGCTTGTTGGTGAGCCTGTCCAGCGCCTGGGCTCGGAGCGTGTAATAGGCCTGTTCCTCGCGGTCCAGCCTCTTCGTAGCGTGAATGTCCCCCGTGTTCTCATCGATGATGAAGATGGAACTCGCCCCTTCGCCTGACAAGATGTATTTGATGGAGCCATCTCCCTTATCGACGTCAGAGTGAAGCTGGTGAAAAATTCACGTGAGATGAGATTAACTTACAAGAGAGGCAGTGATACGGAGACACATTAAAAAAAAAAATAGTTCTTACATCAGGCAGCAGGATGTGAACTTTTTTACTGTTCTTGGGAAGATAAGCTGGTGTGTCCTGCGCACGGCAGAAAAGGCTATTAGAATGTGTGAGCAAGACAATTTCATTCCTTCCTGGAAACAGTCTCATTTCCCAGGGGATTTTCTATCACTCCCAAAGTTAGGAACTTTTAGTGTTATTTTTGGTTTTGTCTGTCCTTGACAGTTTTAGCCATCTTCTTTGAACAGAGGACATTCAGTAAACATGTACAATTGGTCGCTTTGGTCTTATTCCAAGCAAAGGGACTTGCTATAGAACACTGATAAATTTAGATCTAATATATTATTTAATGTGCTTAGAAATTGCCACATCCTTTAAGGGTACCCTTCCCTCCCACCCCCACTGAAAAAAAATACAAAAAAATAAATAAAATCGATGTTTAAAATCAAGAAAAAAAAGAAATCGCCACATCCTTTAAGGGTACCCTCCTCTCCCACTCCCACTCCTTCTGATGATTATTAAGTACGGATGGAGGTCCAGTCACTAAATTGGTCTCCAAAACCTGCTCTATATTTTAAAAATTGAAGCTGAAAAAAAAAATGACACTGCTCTCCGAAGTCAGAATTTTAAATCAATATGTGCCCAAGACTTCAAGGAAAACCTTTCCTGAAATACCAAGAACTGCATTAGATTTGCGTGATTAAGCCCGGCCGCCAAAGCCGGGACAGCACCTGCCGATTCGCGTTTCCTAGCTGGAGCTGGCCCTGCCGTACGTCAGAACACGATGTTGAACAAGGGAACCCGGGCAAGCTCAGGAATGATCACACACTTTCCTGAACTTCACAACAGACTGAGTGCTGTACTTCTCAGGTTATTTCAACGCTCTTTCCTCCCCTATACCTGCCATGATTCTGGGCTGCAATGAATACAGACGTAAAGACCCAATCTACCAAATGGCAAGGCTTTTTCACTGCCCTGCAGAACTACGCTCTCATCCTTTAAAAGACAAGGTGATAGACGTAGCAGATACAGGAAGCAACCGAGGAGAGTGTACGCCCGGTCCACTTCCATCCTTCCCTGGTAGTTTTCGAGGACGCCGCTTTTGTGCCGCCAGCGTCTCTAAGTGATTCTCCCACGGAGCTGTAACCGCGGTGCAGGTGCTCCCCTCCAGAACACTTCGGTGCCTGGTGGAGCCTTCAGTTGCTGTGGTTTTCAGGCAGAACCAAATAATACCAAAAAATTAACATCTGGCACAAATTATCAGATTTGTTCAGGGTGGAATTATCTAGTGGATAACTCTGCAGCATGATTATGCAGCATAGGGAGAAACTGTCTTCTTGAAATACAATGAATTAATTAATTTTCTTAAGTCTTTCTTAGGGTTACTGTCACCTCCATATTTCCATCTAATTTAAGATGAGGCAAGCTAAGAACCACTGAAGTTTAAATTACAGAGAGCTCCCGACATGCCAGCAGCAATTAATGTTTTCTACATTGCAACCCATTCAACGCTCACGTTGAATGACTTATTTTCCCTTTAACAGAGGAGGAAACCGAGGCAGAGAAAGGCTACACACCGTCTCTGGGTGCACCAAGAGTAGGAAAAACACTAGGCTCGCAGGAAGCCCAGTCTCCACTCCCTGCAACGGGATCCCGCCTCTGAGCGAGGGGCGGTGTCCTGAGAAGTGAGGGCAGCAAAAGTGGCTACAAGGGAGAACGCAGGGAAGGAGGGGACAGGCGACCCGCCCCCAGCCCGATCGCTCCTTAAATCCTAAAGCAGCTTGGTCCCTCCGGGGTGGGGTTCTATGACTCGCCAGGAGGGACCTTTCTCGACACCAAACACTAGCAATAAACTCTACCACACTGACCAACACAGAGCGAAAACTTGAGTCCAGACACAAATGCAGATGACAGGCGATAATAAGTTGTTTTCAAGCAGCTAAGGCCTCAAGTACACCCCCTGACGCACACACTTCTCACAGCTACTCCCCCCACCCCTCCTCACAGAAACGCATCAGTAATACACAGGCTGCGTCCTCACCCAAAGGTTTGCTATCTCTGAATATCATTAGGGGCTCCCATTTATAAGACCAGCCTCTAGGATTCATTAAACTCATTCTCATCCACTGATTGCTGTTTTCAGGGCATGGTGACATAATGTTCCTGTGGTATTCAGGTAAAGGTGGGGGTTATGTTCCTTTCAATATCTAACACCCATTAAACCCCGACTGATTTTTAACTTGAGCTCTGATGTGTTTTACATGATGTGGAATTGTCATTTGTTCTCCATCACTGACAGCATGAAAGCTTAAAGGTTTAAAAAGTCCCTCTCATTTGCTTCTCCAGTCATTCAAGGATCAGAATTCTTCTCTTCCACCTTCCTCCTCCTCCTCCACCACCACCACCACCACACACACACACACACACACACACACACACACACACACACACACACACACACACACACACACACAATTTCTGGAGCCCTGAAATCTACCATCCTCCCCGGCACCAACACTTTTCTCCCAGCTGGGACCATCACTAGGCTTGTAACCACTGCCAAAATTCACAAGCAGAAAATTGCTTTGAGTCTAACCTCAGAGTCCTTGCAAGATCAGTGTGAGCGTCTTCAGTTGAAAGTGGGGGACCAACTTTGAAACGTTAAGATGGACACAAAATTCTCAGATGCATTCAGACGCTGAATCTGTGACATTATGCACACTATTCTAATCTTCACAGGTGGAGTGAAATCCATGCTGTCAGAAAAAACTACTATCCTGTGCTGGAGAAGCATGCTGTATAGAGAAAAATGGGGCAAGTGCAGAACTACTGAATGGAGTTCTGAAATTAACAGGTGTCTGTGTGGCTGACTCATGTGCTCCTTCCTCCTCTCCCTCCGTCCCCCTCTCTCCTTCTCTCTCTTTCTCTCTCTCTCTCTCTCTCACACACACACACACACAGAGGCATGCACAATCTTTGTAAATGACTGACTCTTATGGGACAGAGTACTGCTCTCCACTGTGAAACCTCTAGCCAGGAAAAAAAAAATGCAGTTGTCCCACATTATGGTAAGTGAACAAATAAACGATAAATGAAAAACACAATTAAAAAAGCACAAATATCTGTGCTCTGGGGCAGAGCAGAACTCATGACGGTACGTCTACTTCATCTGCAAATATCCTTGGGAATAGGACCGCGTGATTCATGTAAACAATAGCAACAGAATCTTGATTCACTAATCACCAAAGCTCACTTTTACTGCTTGTGTCCCTAAACCCTTTTCAAAATATTTGCTGTGACTCCAAAGTAAAGATTTACATTAAATAACTTTTTTTGGCAAACAGGCACAAACAGGGAGGCGCACTGACCCCTCAGCTGAGTCCAGTTCATGATAAGATGAAAGCAGCAGCAGGGAAGGAGAGCCAATCATGATGGGAACCCAGTGTGTCACTATGCCAGCCCTGTGTGCGGTGACAACCTAAGAAATACTCTGCCGGGTGGGACTCAGCCATAATCTACACAGGCCAGAATGCAAAGCACACTGTGCATGCGCCTAGCGTATAATATGTTTCACAGTCCCTCGTGGTTCTCTCGTCCCCTGCTTGATGGGGTACGCACTCATTATCTCTAATACATCAGTCCATTCCTTATCAGTCACTCTGAACAATAATCATAATTCAGAACCTTAAAATCTTTCACCTGGGCTAATACAAAACTCCCTAGTTTCTTTCCACTTTTAATAACTCACATCATCTAGGCTGTTACCCTGCATGTCAGAAATTATCTCCCTAAAACATACACTGAATTGTGTCACACAGCTCATCAAACACATTTAATTGCTTCCCACGGTCTATGGGTTTCACCCCAAGTTCTAAGCACGGGGCTCCATGTGGCCATACGCAGTTTCCCTGGTCTCTTCCTCTGCCGCGTCTCAGAGGGCCATCAGTGGTCCAGGAATATGGGACTGGTCACCACTGTCTGAGGAAAGCAAGCATCTCTACCCCTTTCAAGACAAGTCGTCCAACATCTTACCCACCAGCTGACACCCAACTGGCTTAACGTCAAAGTCACCTCTACTGCAGCCTTAACGATCCAGTCCCCCCACCCCCATGCCGCACTGTTTGAATTTCTATGACAGAACGCATTTAATTCTGCTTTATATTGCAAATCTGGTTTGGCTGTTTTCCCATCCAACCTCTTCTTTCATTTATAAACTCCTTAAGAGCTAGGTTCCTTTTATCACCATCTTCCACATTCTCCACCAATAATTTGTTGTATTAAATTTAGTAAATTCATAATCCACTTTGTAAAACAGTAGTGCTTGTTTTATTTCAATTTCTGTCCTTTTAATTTTTAATAGCATTAAGCCAAAAGAAAATGAATGAAACAGAAAACATCCCGTTATCTCCGGTTTGTTCTCCTAATTCTGTAAACCGCCTAGATGGAGATCAGATACCTGGCTTCCTGCGCCTGCAGCAACACTGGCATATGGGCAGGTTTGTGTTCCCCAAGAACCATGGAGGACAGACATGCTTTCTATTCCTCAGGTTCCCTAGCTTGTACAGCACTTCTGACGCACACGGAAAGGCTTCAAGCGGGTTTTGTATTTTAAAAACCCTTGGACGCCCTCAGATGGCAGAATCTCATGTCCTTGATTCATTTTTTATCCACCATTTTTTTTTAAATTTAAGACAGTAAAAAGCAAAACTAAAACCAGATCCATGCACTGCAGTTCTGACAATTTTCTTACATCTATTATTCAAACTGATACAAACCACCTGATCTAGCACCCACAAAAGTCTTAAAAAGTCCAAAGATGGTGAATATTCTTCAAGTTAGCAAAGACTGAAGTAAAAAAAAAAATCAATTCAAAATACTGATCAATTTTTCTTCCCTCCATGAACATCTTAAACTCGGCTTGTTATCTGATCTTAACTGATGATCTTGTCTTGGCATCTTAGTCCCCTCCTCTCTAGAACACAGATTAAAAATATCTACCCTTGGACTTAACTGAACATTTGTGACAACTACTTGAGATGATGCAGTAGAATGTGATTCACAAAGGTAAATTACTATGATGTCAGGACTGTACTTTTTAACGTTTTTGCCTTTGGCAACATATTAAACTTCCATGTCACAAAAAAAGAACAAACAGAGACATAAGATGGAAGTATTAGTAAGGAGATCATGTTTATCACAGAAGTGTTGGCACTAAAAAAATAAAACCGAACAAAGCCTCTGTGAGCCTCACTGACCTACATATGGTGATGGAAAGTATTAGAGGTTTATATTCAATTGTTCCATAATGAACATTTGCATAAGAAAAATGCAGAATGCATTATTATATAAGTAAAAGTTTATACTGCTACTACATTTGTGTACAAAAATGGAATATCAATGGCTGAGCAAAATAAAATACGCTTATGTTCCTTTGAACAGCATGTAAATCCATCTGAGAATGATTTATATTGAATATGAGGCTAGGGTAAATTTTATACTGTTGGTTTACTTATTATAGATTCCTGATTTTTTAAGTTTAAAAATATACTACAGATGGTTAGAACTCACACAGCGAACTTTTACTAAACTTTTACAAGGTTAAAATTATAAGCAGAGAGGGCAGATTTGAACAATAATTGGCAGAAATAAAACTGCTTGAATACACACATTACATGCAAGTTTTCTTTCCTCATTATGTTTTTTAATAGATATTTTCCACATGCCACTGGCTACCATGTAATTATCAAGCTGTTGAAGAAATATTACAAATGAAAACAAGTGTATGAGTCATTTTTTTTTCCGGTTGAAGGATTCCTAATTTATAGTTATCACTGTGGTCCGGGGTAATGGAATATAATCTTCTTGTGAAGCATCTCTGAGAAAGACGCATGTTTTAAGAAATATAAGTACTAATTACCACACACGGAGAAATAAAGGAAAGGGATACAGTTTATGAAGTGCTCAGGTAAGGTTAAAATTGCCAAGAAAATCATCTCATTTCTTTTTCTCTTTCTAACCCACAAAAACATTAAAAGAAAGGAGGGACTACTCAGATTATTTTTCTTCACAGGAAAAGTCCACGCTAATCTAGTGGCAAGAAACATTCAGTCTGGGGTCTCAGTTCATCCTTAGTCTGCTCAATACATGGGAACCAGAGGGACAGCTACTGAATCTCCACTCTGCTCCTAATCGTGCTTCCTTGATCACACTTAAGTCCCAGTTTACCGGTAGTTACAGATCAGCATCCTAAATGTCCACTCAGCCTGGGACCTTAAAGTGAGGATAAAATAAAGCAAGGCATTTGGAGGTATTTTGCAAAATGTCTATGTTCAGCAGAAGTACCTGCCTTCCTTGGGGGGCAGGGGGAAGGTGGGGATCTTGCTTGTGTTTGAAAAAAGTTCTACATTTAAGTCTATGTTCCTCAGAGCTTCGCATTAAGAACCACATCTTTCTCACCAGGGACTGAGTGCTAACAGCTCAGAAAAGTGCTTTCCATCCCACGCGGCCACATCTAACTCCCAAAAGAAAATCTCCGCCGCAGTCAGCTTATCCTCTCTCTGGTTGCTGTCTCCAGGTCTCATCCAAAACTCTCAAACAACTTACAGATCTGCCTTGAGTCGAATCCTTACTGATCAAAACTCCTTGTCACCCAATTTAATTGGGAGAACATCGTGTTGTCCCCTTCAGGGCTCTGGTCTACTGCCTCGCACACTTAGTTGTCAACTCCAAGTCGTCAACCAGAAGCCGTTAAAAGGCCAACCCCTGGAAAGCTTAAGCTTTTTTCTTTTTGAGCAGAAGTTGAGCAAAAACTGCATGTCCCAGGAGGCCAGAGCAGGGCTATGCAAAGAGCAGTCCTAGGACCAGATGCCACGTATCCAAGTCAAGGTAAGTATGGAAATTCAGAAGAAGCACTTAACAAACGTGATTGTCAATTTACCAAGTAATTTAATGTCTCTTCAGCCCAATAATAACACCAAAAAGGGGGGTTAATTTTGTATCTAAGTAATTCATTTTTAATGTAGTTACAAAATTATTAGGAGGTCAAAACATTACGACCTGAGTTCTTACAAACCAAGAAGCTTGCACACAACAATGGTGAAATTTCCCCACAGACCAGCCGAGAAAAACTGGGTCAGTGGGTCAGACCCCATGGGCAAGCTCTTTTGAATGCTTCTCGGCGGTCATCATCCTAAAACTTCTCCTGTCCTACCGTCAGGGAAGACTGGAAGACACTCACCACCACAGAGGCATGGCCTTCTGAAGAGGCCACCTTTAAGAAGGGCAAAGATGATTTGTACGTGGCATTTTGGAGAAAGCGTTCACGTGTATGTTGCAGAGGGTTGACAGCACCATGTGTTTGCAAAATATTTCCAGAAGTCTTCTGCACTGCACCACCTTGTGCATTCAAACACAGAAACAAGAGTGGTTAAAAGAATGGAAGTATAATTTTGGAGTCTACCTTTGGGGTGAAAACGTCAACATGCGTTATGATTTAAGAAGAGAACAGTCTACACTGTCTTATCAATTCTAACACAAGGGGAGTATGTATCCAGTGTGACCCGATGGACCAGCAAAGACATGGAGAAATACAGTGTCAGGGAGAGCACAGCCCAGGAGGGCGAAGACGGAACAGCAGCTCAGCAGGAGGAGGACAGCGCCAAGGCCATGCAACGCCTACCCTTATTAATAAGAGTTTGGAAGGGAGGCCTCACGGTTAACTCTAGATCCACAGCAAGGACACACGTGTACTTGTGATTTGTGATATCTATTTGGTAAACTTGGTCTCAAATATTCTTCACTGGGTATTTAGTGTTTGTCTAATTAACGACTTCTGACATCTTTGTAAAGTTTCACATTAAAAAAAAAAATCCCCCTGGCAGTTATTAAAAGCACCAGGTTGAAAGCACCACTTCAGCAATTACCTGGACCAGAGGGACACAACTGATGTAATTGTGGTGCCCAAACTGGATTGTCCTGGTAAAATAAAGTCTGCATCAGGTCTGTTTCTGTCTTCGTCTAGACACTCAACACGTATTTATCATCTATTCAGAATATGTACAGAGTATTCTCCACTGGTCAGGTGTACGGGTGTGCATGGATGGAGACGAGACAGGACAGGGCAAGAGCCTAAGGCACTGAACCCAACAGTCCCCATCGTCGTGAGACGTCTACGCCAGGGCAGGCTGTCGGAGCACCAGGCTGAACACACCACTGCAATTCTGATCATCACAAAAACGCACCCACTAAATGCTGAGAAGTCACACAGCAGGGTAACCAAGCCAACTTCAGGGGCTCAGGAAAGTGCTTTTTAAATAAAGAATATTTAAGCTGAGCCAGGCAGGCTAGTCATTAGTAGGACTAGTCTGCGTAATGAAGGGCAGAAGGCAATTTCCAGGAAGAAACTGGACTGAATGATGAAATACACTCCTAGGGATGGGCCAGGCTAAGCAATACTCAGGCACCACTAATTTATAATACGGAGTACCTTGCGGAATATTAGAAGCATTTGATGTTTTGATGATGCAAAGTGATGAGGCATTATTAACGTAAACTGCATTTTCTGTATACGACCAGGTCATATTATCAAGACGTAGGGATGCCCTTGGGCTCTGGGCATCCATCTGGGACCAGAAAGATAAACAAAGAACAGCTAAACGCTCTGCTTATATTTTATGTGAAGTTAGTCCTGGTCAGACTGAGAGAACGTTAAGGTGATGCAAGAACCATGGGCAGCAGGATCTGTGACACAGAAATGATTCGCGTCTGCTCAGAAGATAAACATTGTCATCTACCCATAAGCTTATGATAAAAAGATTGAAAATATAAAGCAAAGAGAGTAGGAGTGGAAAAAATATTGCTGATCTCAATTAAACTTCAGAGGTTCTTCTGTACAGCACAGGGAACTATATTCAGTATCTTGTAACAACCTTTAATGAAAAAGAATATGAAATGAATGTATGTATGTGTATGCATGGCTGGAACATTGTGCTGTACACCAGAAACTGACACATTGTAACTGACTGTACTTCATTTTAAAAATAAATAAATAGATAAAACCTCAGAGGTTCTTTTCAAACTGAGTCTCCCCTCTGGGGGATCCACTGTGGGTCACCCATCGCACCCACCCCGCTTCACCCTAAGGGCTGAAAGACCCCTCCAACTGCTGAAGTGCTGGAGCCCGTCTGCTCTCAGCCCTCTACCACTGGCTGCAGGAAGACTCACCCTCCACAGGAGAGGGACGCCCCATCTAATACCACGCAACCTCCTGGGACAGACAGAATCGCAAGACCAGGACTGCAAGTCAGAGTGGAAAGGTCCATGGTATCTTCACTCCTCCTGACCCCCTTGGAGACACGTGTTTCCACTCCTAGAGCGAGGTGATCCCACTAGGTTCGTGGTACTGCATCTGGACTCTCAGCGCCAAAGGACCAATGCACGAGGAGAAGCACTGCCATCCTGGTAGATGTCCTGGACCTTGATCACCAGGAGGAGGTGGGCTTGTTATAAAACGGAGGCAGGAAGAACAGGCTTAGCATCTCGGCGCTTGGGTACCTTTGATACTCCCTTGCCCCATTTCACAATAAATGGACGAGTCCAAGAACCTCAGCCTGAAGCAGGCTGGGTGATGAAAGGACAATGATGAGTATCGGCTGTAACCTGGAGACCGGTGACAGCATCAGGGGCTGGAGTTCATTGTGCTGAACTTCTTGTAAATTCCACTAAGAAAAGAGGTCAGACACGTTCTGTAGAAGAGGCTCCGTGAACTGATTACCTGAAGCAAATGGATATGAGTGGGGCCACGGGCCCCCTAGGGGAAGTCAGGGCAGCCTCCCAGGTCCACTTCCCACCTGAGCCCATGAAACACTGAAGCGTTCGTGTCTGATGCTTCTCAGCTAAGTCCTTCCTAAAAACCGTCACTCACCTTGGGGAAATACACAAATCTGGCCGATTGCAAAAATGGCAAAGAGCGATAACACTTCTTTCTCGGGGGCATCCCTCAGTCAGTGACTGGCTGATTTAAAGCTCCTCCTGCTCCCCTGATCCAGACAACTTCGAAGAGCCTTCCCAGCTCCAAAGTTCCCCAAAGCTCAGCCACCTTCTAGGTTGTGATGGCACTGCAGTTCAACACCCCCCACCTCAAGTCTTGGTTCCAAAAATGCACTCCAGTGAATCCCCCATGGGCAAATCCCAGTCTCAGTCTGTTTCCTGGACAGAGGTCACTAACTCAATGACTACTGAGTGGCAGGGCTTGGCTCTCCGAGGACATCTGTCCTGCATACCAAGCCTTTTCCTGCAGGGGCACAGGAGAGTCAGAGGCACATCGGCAAAATGTGGTAAAAGCTACATGTGTGCAGATCCAAAGCAGCCACAGCTGAAGGAGAAGCTGCAGGCTGGCCAGACTCATAGAAGACATCACCCTGGGCAGAGGGTCCCTTGTTTCTTTCCATCCATACCTGATACAAACTTATTTTTCCCATGCTCCCAAATGCTTTGATTTCTAGAAACTTCTCACTATGAATGAACCAGTCACAAGGGTAGGGAGGATGCACGTGGTGTTTTCCATTTGGAGAGGGAGAAGCAGAATGGCCTTAACTCAGTGAGCCCAGGGGCCACATGTGCACCCATTTCTCCTTACACAGCCCCTCGGTTCCCCACGCCCCGGGCAAGTGTCATATGTCCACCCAAGGTGGGATGTCCAGACCTACTACATAATAGTCCAATCGGAGTAGGTCTCCATGGGTCCAGACTGTTTTTAATTTTTAAAAGCCTTCCAGGTCATACTCTTATACACCACCCAATGCAAGAACCACTGACCTAAAAGGAAGAAAGGAACACAGGAGCTAAGGGAAATATTCTTCCATTTTACTGATACTATCATTTTGAAGGACTGAGGAAAAGAAGTTTATTAGTGAGATAAAAAAGAGCAAATAGGCACGCCTGCAAAGTTTAAGCAATACTTGGTCCCCCTTCGCCCCCCCCCAAATCTCTGCCATAATTTCAATAAACACAAAAACACAAAATCAACCTGTTTCACCTGTCAGGACCCTCCATGGGACACGTGACTGTCTCATCTGAAATACAGCAGGTATGACAAATAAGAAGGCTATATTCTGGCTGAGATGAGCTAAGAAGGACTAAATCATGTTTTCTATTCTCTAAAAGAAAAAATATCATTTAAAAATAAATGAAGACAGTAGAGCCCCTTCTGAGCTTTCTCAGCACCCAAGGCAGCCACAGGGATGTGACCACCACCATGCCTTCCACCACGGACAGTCTGGATCTCCATGTTTAAAGCCTTACGGGTAATGTTTCTATAAAGAAATGGAATAACGTTAGTGCGGCTATAGGAACGCAGGAGAGGTAACTGGCCCCAACATGTCTCTTTGTCATGCACATTATTTTGAGCTGAAAACAGTCAAGGCCCAAAAGACTCAGGAAGAAATTTTGACCAGCTCCCTAACTGCCGAAAAGAATTTAGATAGAGGGTCTGTCCCCTAGAACTATCACCAGATACATCCGCAAAGAGTAGGGGCTGGGCGTGGTGGGGAAACTCTACCTAACAGGGCCTGGAGCCCAGTGTCCGCTGGGTGCCCTGCTGCCTCTGCCCAGCCCAGCAAACACTGGCTGACCAAACGTGCACTTTTATGGAAAAATTTTTCTCCCCTCTGAGGTTCTAAACCACCCCCCCCAACAACCTCTTTTGTTTTTAGCTGAAAATAGTATTTAAGGTGAAGGTTTCAGCCCTTTTGGCCAGTTTCTCAGTTCTCCTGGGTCTCTCCCAAGTATACTCGTTAATTAAATTTTATTTGCTTTTTTTTTTTTTTTTTGCTTTTCTCCTGTTTCTCTCTCTCAGGTCAACTGAATTCTTAGACCAGCCAGAAAAGCCTAGAAAAGGACAGGAAAATTATTTCCTCCTGACACCAGCTTGCAATTTGGTTAAAATAATTCAACAGAAGTAATTAGTTTTTGATTTAAAAATCTATGCCAAGAACATACATAAAGTAACTCTAAAGGGTTCATCACAGTAACATGCTACCTAAACACAACTGTCAGGATGAGGGTGCTTGTTTTAGAGGGGATGTTATTAATGATACGTATTTATAATTTGTCTGATATCTTATGCACACATTCAATTAGCATCACATACAAATACACACACTAAGAAAACCCATTTGCTCTTCTTTTGAGATTTACACTGTTCTACGTTTTCTCTGTGCATCATCCTGTCCCATTATAGATACGTGGTTTAGATGTATTATTCTATTTCAATTTGAACCACCCAAAACTCCTTGCAGCAGTAACGTGATGATAATGATCTCCTGGTGGAAAGCCTGTCACTGAGGGATATTGAAACAAGAAAACCTTCCTGAAGGGCATCATTTGGGGTGGATATTTCCCCCTTGTTTTCTGTGTTGCTTCTATTAACTAAAACTTCCTTTGCTGTGGACCCCACCAAAAAAATTAAAATAAAAAAGTGCCAACTGAATCTCCTTTCTTTTACATTAACTGTGATTTTTTTTTAAGTCCATAATGGAATAAACATGCATTGTCACATACCAACTATAAAACCATGAGTCACCACTGCAGGTGGCTGATTCTGGACTGCAGTACTATGTGAAATGGGGCCACTCTAACCCTGACGGAAGTACAACAGAAAATTTTTCTGATGGCGACCAGAGCCAGGCTAACTCAAAACCCCATCAATCCGGTTAAAGAATATAGCCTCTCTGCTCCTTTCTGTCCCCTTCCACTTCATTGGTTTATACCCACAATCCTGACCTTTATCCACCCTGCCTCACATATTTTTTTTTATAGCTCTCTTATTCAGATAGCTAATAGCGAGGGCTGGTATTTACTGAGTGTAATTATGTGCCAGACACTGCGGTAAAGGGGCCTTTAATTCTCCTAACAAACTTCTCCAGTGAGCATTACTGGCCTCACTTTATACACAAGGAAAGTATTATTTAACAGGATGAAGTGCTGGGTCTAAACTTACACAGAAGCGTCCGACTTGACTCCAGATCTCCCCAGCATCAAAGTCTGCGCGCCACCCAGTGTCATGGGTGGCGCGTGCTGCCCCCACCCATCTCCCACCATAGGAAACGGATGACCTGATAGGAAAAACCCAACCAATCGTAAGGCAAAATGAGAATTTACAGCTGCTGAAATTTTGAGGGTTTTTTTTCCTGATGCCTCCTGGTCCTTTGAGCCCCACCCCCAAGGAGTATCAACTCCTAACGGTCCCCCTCAATAGCCCACCAGCTCCGTTATTTTGTCTCTACTTCGCCCATCACTGCTCGGAATCAGGATTTCATTATTTCTCACGTGCATTAAAAGCACAGTGATTTATACTTTCCAAAAAACTTGCAGACTCTCACCTGCTGCCCCCTCTTTTAACGTCTCTAACACACAGTATTACAGGATTGTCACATGCGCCTTAGTAATAAAATGCAACAGTCTCAGCGCTCCCCGGCTCAAGACCACGGATGGCTCCCTACAACTTTCCATGTTAAAGATCAGCTTAGCATTCAGTGTCTCCAATGGTGTGAGCTCAGTGACTGTAACCTGCACCGTAATTCTACCACAAAAGAACAGAAACCTGGATAATTCTAAGCTGTTCTTATTTGTCCCAGACATCCCAGTTACTGAGGGTAAAATGCTGTTCTTTGATTCTTCTTCTATTTCCTACTAGCATTTCTCCCATAATCTTCTACATCCTCCCCTACCCTGCCCTGTCTCTGCCCCGGAATGCAACAGGCTTTGCAAAGCAAGATCACATTGCCTAAGGCTTTCGGCAATCAAATCCATCAGATTTCATACCAAAATTATCTGTATTTCACATTGATCTAACATGAAAATCAAGGAAAGCCAAGTAAAAAAGAAAAGCGCACACGAAGCAGTAACTATTATTCGTAGCTCAAGGAAACATGATGACACCAGCTTCACCAAATGACAGGATCTGCTTTAGTGCTGCCACGGCATGCAGCTTCTCCAGAACATCTCTGAAGATCTTATTTTTATTTTCTTTACAAAATCAAGTCTCTGCTGCAATCACACTGAGGGGTAGTCTACTCTGGTGACAAGTACAGGGTGATGAGATGCTGGAAGCAACTTATGGTTACCACCATTAACAAAAAATCTCATCTAATTCTTGGAGCTCCAATCTACAGACTGGACTTAGATTGCCATACAGGCTTTTAACGCAGTGAAAAATGTGTCTGTTTTGTGATGAAATGGAAATAAGTGTATTCACTGAAGTTTCTCATACACACGCGTATTTATGCAGGAGCAAAAGTCTTATATAAACCTTGCGGGATGGAGACAGAGACACTCACCCCTTCCTCACATTCACGTTCTGAAGGGTAACTGTTAAATCCTTCAGCGTGAATAAAAGAGAAAGGAAACCAGAAGCTGGGTGATTTACAAAGAGGGGTGGGGACGAGGAAAAGCCATTAAACCCTTCAAGCAGGGACTGAGGATGTGCTAAGTACAGGCTGAATGGTACCCCCCATGGCTTCACTTAACTTTAATAATGATTTTTTTGTAATGTCGTATAATGCAAGGTGTCATGTTTTCTTTATGGAAATCAGCAAAGAGCTGAGTTGTGATACCAGCCAAACAGCGCAGGTCGGCACGGATGACGGGGCTTCTGGAAACTGGTAACAACGGGGAAGGATCCTCTTCTCTAGTCTGTGGCCCTGGAGGGCTCACAGCTACAACATTACAGTGCAACTCTGTGGCCACACGAGAAAAAAAGCTAAAAAATGTATCATTCTAGGAAATGAGATTATTCCTACACTTACCAAACCAACCTTACGAAGAAGATTCTCCTACACATATTCTCCCATCTGCACTGGTTTTTGTTTTTGTCTTATTTTAACGTTAAGGCAAGAAAATGAAAACACAAAATGACTGGCCCACAGCCCGGGAAGACTGTCTCCCTCTTCACCTGCAAGCTTCTCCGACGGAGGGACCCCAGGGCTTGTTCAAGGCAGAGGTGCTCGAGTCCTCCTACTTGTTGTGCTGAACAGACACGAACTTCCTTTCAGGCCCTAGAGGGCACATCACTTCAGTCCTCTAGAGTACAGAAACCAGGACACCCTCCCTTTTCCTTCTCTGCTTCTTTCTTCCAAACTCTCGAAGCGGTCTTCCACGTGTTCCGTCACTCTTGAGAAAGGGCTGAAGACAGCCGGCCCTCAGGTGCTCCGCGGAGCACTGCGAGAGCGTCTTAGAGCTGGTTTTTCACACACGGAACGTCAGCCTCGAGAGGACCGAAGAAAAATCACTACCACCAGGGCAAACCAAGTAGTTAATACAGTTTTCCAAACTCAGTATCCAAGTACCATACAAACACACCAGCACACTACACAGAGAAAGGTTATCTCGTCACATGCCACCTAATTAAAAGCCAGACATACCAATTTAAAATAAAGGCCAAAGAGAAACAGAGAAGGATGAGGGGGACTGGAGAACGTACTCAACCATCAGGGCAAAAGGAATTCAAACTAGTTGAGTTGGTATTTGTTTCCCCAATAATGCTGTCCTATTCTAAGAAAATTCTGAAACTAGAGACAGGAATTTGGGGGCAGACTCAGAGAGCAAATATTAAATTATTATTACACATTCTACCACCTCATGTGGCCCCCAGGAATTCTAGTGAACTGTCCTGGCATCACCCTAAATAGACAGTGACCAACAGTGGGAGAACACGGGCTGTGACCAGACACCCGGGGCCAAGGCTTGGCCCCAGTACTTGTTAGTTACGTCTGTAACCATCTTTCGGCTTTAATCTTCTCATATATAGAAGGTGACAAATGATAACATGTCTTCCAACCTCAAAGAGTTTTCGTTAGACTCAAGTGAGATGTTAAGGGAAAAAAAGTGGCTCACAAACTACAAAATGCTAAATAAAGAGTGCTATTTGATTAAGAACACCACGTAGAAAAGATAGTCTCAGATCAAACTATTTTACTAATTCATGTATGTGCGCCAAATGCTAACTGAGTACACGTGTTAACACAGAAATCCACACATGCATATAAACATATGGATACATGTGTACACATGTCTGCACACACACACACACACACTCAGGTGCACACTCGGAGATGTTCCATGTTTCAGATGGAGAAGGTGAGCACAGGGACTGAAAGGCAGAAGTGTCATTCCCAGCTTTCGGATTAGATCCCCCTTAAGGCATCTGACACGTGTATAAGGATAGCTGCTTCAAAAGCAAGAGCGTTAATGAAATCTTCAAACATTTTTTTCACATTTCAGAAAGGCTTTTTGTAAATAAAGTGTTTTTTTCTGTTCAGTTTGTCTAAATAATCTACTTCATACACCTACAGTGAGTCACTATGGTACATGGTGCTTTGTAATGCAGTGGGTGCATTTTTAACTAATCAATTACCTTTCATAAACTGTAAGTCTATAATAATGGCATTTCTACAAACAGTACTAAAATTATTTAATGCAATTTTTTTGCATTAATGTAGTACTTCTGACTACTTGAGTGAACAGGAAATAAAGGAAGAAGTGGGAAAGAATATTAAAAAATCAGTGTATTTCAAGTTTTTTTGCCCTTCACTCCCAAAGGGCCCTGTTAATGACTAAGCTTAAAAGTCAGCTTCTTCACTGAGTCATCAATCCTACTTGCTTCAAATCAACCAGATTCAGTAAGTTGTTTTTCTCACCTTCATTAACGAACACCTCCAAGTGGCGATCCCTCAGGGAACTTCACATTCAATGCAGCCAAATTGCAGCTTAATCTGATATTTCCTGTCTTGAGCCCAAAACATTGGATTTTTCATCCACTGCACACACTTCCTAGGCGTGAATGCTGCTGCTATGATGATGCTGTGAATACAGCGGTGGATACGGCAGCATCTCTTCCCTTTTCTGTATCCTTCCAACATTCTCAACTCCACATTCAATTGTTAAACACCTCATAACCACATCGCTTTCCAAGTAACTTGTATTCACTTTATCCTTTCTACCTTCATTCCCCTTCCTCTTACCTGAAATCCTTCACCATCACTGAACTGACCTTCTGCCTCCAGTCTTGCCCCTTTCAATTGAAAATCTTTGGATACTTGCCGAGTTGGCCTTCCTGAAATTCCAATAAGCTCAAAACCATCCCCCAAATGTACCAAAAGACAAAAGGAAGAATAAAAACCAAACAACTCCGTATCAAGTATGTTAAACTTTCATGACACGATTCCTGATTCACGGCTCCTCTGTTCTGCTTTGGCCCCTTAACTAACTGTGTTTTCTCCCAACTCCATGCCTCTGTATAAGCTACTCCTTTGGGACAAGAAATGGTTTTCTCTTGTTCCATTTATTTAGGGACTGCTTTCCCATCCTTCAAGGCTCAGCTGAAATGTCACCTCCTCTTTAAAGACTCGCCTGATCCCTGCCCCCGCTTCTGTTCGTGCTCTTTCCCTAATCTTCCACTGCATGTTTATAAAACCCACCACCAGACAACACTGAGATTACCTGTAAATGTCCTCGTTATGTCGTGACCTACAGAAAGGACAAGATTTGTTCTCTGCATATTTATACCCCCAGCACATAGCCACATGGGTGTACAGCCCATGGACTTCATATTTAATCGAAGAGTCAGTTAACACATGTCCTGAAAAATATTCATGACACGACTTCTCATAGGACCATTACAGACCACAAATTTCTCCCTTTTTTATAGCCCCCAAATTTGGTTTTCAACCAGGCAAACTGTCTTAGCTGAATGTAAAATCTAAACTTGTGGGTTGGGGGAGGGTATATCTCAGTGGTAGAGTGTGTGCTTAGCATGCATGAGATCCTGGGTTCAATCCCCAGTAACTCCATTAAAAAGAAAATGAAATAAATAAATAAAAATAAGCCTAATTACCTACCCCCTCCAAAAATAAAAAAATTAAACTTGGATAGGGTGGAACTGTCCAGAGTAGATGCTTACTTAAAAATCTCCGACTGTCACTAATGGCTAACCATCCGGGCATGGCGTCCATCTTAGGGAAAGCAGGCGTAACTCTGCTTCCCTTTCCTCCCTACGGAGACACATAAACAGCACTTACTACGCTATTCCTTAGATTACACAGATGTCTGGCAAGTGGCATCCCAAGAAAGGTCTGTCTGGTCAGTGAAGTGGTGACTGTGGGAAGCCATGACCTGCAAGAAATTCAAGCACTTGTACGAGTTGACCAGATCGGCAGGTGGCCCCTAGGAGCTCTGAACTGGATTATCTATAAATACACCTGCTGGTGCCACTCGGCGTGGTTTAGAGCTGCCAAAACGAACGCGAACGTAACGTGGCAAACAGGGTTTCTTCCTTCCCTTCTCCCCTCCGTCTGTCTCCTTCTTCCTCTCCTTTCCCACTGCACCAGTTTCATTAATTTCAGATTTTGTGTGTGTTTAGGATGAGCAGATTTGATAAAGCACGTCAAAGCCAGCTTAAATTCAGTGATGATGACTTCCCGTTTTTAAGTTTTTCAGTCTTTTAATTTATTTGATGATTTGAGCCAGTGATGTCGAGTTTGGTTTATGGTCTAGTAGAAATAGCTCTAAGTGATTAAAACGTCCACTGTATTAGGTTTTTGAGGGGTGAGAACTGTGTGCACTAGTGGTACTTAGTAAATGTTTACTGAAATAACCGTTCGTTATTTCACATGCCCATTTTAGCCCAAACTTTGTACCGAACCAGCCACAGTCCACATAATTTAACTTTAATACATCGTTCCCTTGATGAATCTGGATCAATTCCTGATTATACATGCTAGTTTTCTACGTGTTCAAATGAAGGACAGAGTTCAGTAAAAACACTGAGAAAACAAAAATCCTTACAGATAGTACCTGCCTTTCTTCTTGCTTAATATTTTAAGGCAAGATTTCAGTACCTTTATTTCACTAAGATCTATCCTGTTAAACAGTAAATGTGATTTACTGTCCTCCATTCTTCACACTAACTGGTTACTTCTTTTGCCTCGAATTTCACCAACTTATTCAGGAAACACAGTACCCATGTATCTGCTGAGTGCAGCGTCCTATTAGTCTCCGTCTTCTTAGAAACTGTAGTTTCTTAGCTACGTGCATCTGTGTAATATATTTTAAAAATACTTACATCAGACCATCTGCTCAGTGCTGAAAACGTAAAAATGAGAGACAAAGATCCTCCCTTTCAAGAGCTCATCCAAGGGAAGAGCCAGTCTAGTGAGCAGGAATGAGAGCTCTTACACTGTTGTTTTTGCCTCTATTTATCCGGACAGCCCATCCGGTCTTTTATGGAACAGAATGCAGAACTAAAGCAGTTCTAATTTTGCTCTTCGTCTAGCTACACCCTGATCACGTAGATCAAATCTAAAGTGTCGCTTGAGAATTCTTCAAAATGTTTCACTTGCATTTGATGCTCACCCTACATCCTCACGCTTGTAAGAAAGTTTCTAGCATACCTCATGAAATGACTGGCAAACAGTATGTCAGTTCTTGGTAAATTACATTGAACTTACACCAAAACGACCTCTACCAGAAGCAACGGCAGAAGTCAACCACCACCTCCCTCAAATCAGTTTCAAGTCATGTTCCTTAGATCTCTGAGCACCTAAATATATGTTGTATAATTCAACGAACTTAAACCATTAATTAAACAAAATGTTCTGCAAGAAAAGCTCCTTCTTTCTATTCATATATACACGCATACACATACATACATACCAAATTTCCACCAAAATTAAAAATACATAATTTTTGATAAAAATTTCCTAAGTGTTTCATGAATGGCTTTCAACCTGCCTATGTCAATAAATGTTGCTAATGATAATGATCCTTAATTTTTTTTGATAAAAACACTTACGAATGAGACAGTCTTGTATCAGAAATGAGTTTTCACTGAGGAGCGTGAAACCAAGAAGATATCTGACCCAGAGAGTTATCACCCCTTAATGCTAGTCTTTGACATCATGTTGAAGAAGAACCCAACCCCATCAGAGACATTACGTTAACATATCCAATTAAACATTTTCAGTAGAGATTTACGGCTTGCTTTGTAGAGGTGGGTTTACCCTGAAGCTAATGCCCCTTAAGACTTCAGACCTCACACTCGCTCAGGGACTGGGGAGAAATGGTAGGTTTGTTCATGCAGTCACAATTTTGTAAAATGTCCAAAAGCAATCGTTAAATTTTTTTCTTGTGAAACTCTAGAACCCACAAAACGCGTATCTTTTTCTCTGGTTCACTTTTTTCAGTGTTAGGTCTGCTCCTGAAATATCACATAGCATATCAAAATGTTGAGCTTGAAAAATTCTTCCTTATCCATCCCCATTATACAATCAGGTGCCCTCGCTGTAGAAACACAAGCCTGATTATGTGTTAAATACCAGAGTGAAAATGTCATTATTACCAATTCATGTTACAACCGTATTTAAGCCACATGAACTGCCACCATCTACTTAATGCCAGGTAACAGCTCTGGGCCTGGGGAACCAGAGTCCACCTGCCAATGCGAGAGAAACATGCAGTTGCAGTGAACACTACAGTTATTTACAACACAATTTAAAATGAACGTTCAGCATCTTACTATAGAATGCTGCTTAAAAAGGTTCTGTTGCTCATTAGGATTAAACATTTTCTTATATTTAAAAGTTTAATTTTGTTGTAATCTTTGCATTGTTTCCTTGTAGAGAAAATAACTCCCTGTCTAAATCAAAGGATTTTACAGTTGCAATTTGCATGCTTTTCCTCATTTAGATGATCGAAATCAGAGTAAAAGCAATAAATACTGCCTTCATGATATATACAATGAACGCTAAAACCAATGCCACTAGGAAGATGATATATACGAAGTTCCCTAAGCACCGTTAGATAGTTTTCCGTTAAGTCTTGTCATTTGGGTCTCTTTCCAAAGATTTTAGATCTTCTCCTCCATCTTATTTAATATCTACTACACTGGGCAGAGCTGTCTTAGAATGCTGGCTAAGAATTTATTCTTCATGTATTTTCTACAAGTAAGTATTCTGAGTTAGAAAATGGAGGTCTTAAATGACCAGAATTTGCCTCAACGATGACACAAGGAATTTCATGCCATCACTTTAACCAGACGTATTTTTACTTTATGAACACAGCATATAATGTCTACCACATTGCCAGCACATTTTAAGGAAATGATCCAGTTTTCATAGAGAATTATATGTTATATCCATCCCTTTGGCTGGAGAATTTTCCAATACAAATATGTACATTTTTACATGACACACATTATATGGTACATACTCTCGTTTTATATGTAGTACGGTTCTCTAGAAATTAGTTTCATAAAAATGTTAGATACAACATACTGAATTTGGTCAAATCAGTGAAGCTGACCACCCTGTAAAAAATGACCAGTTCTCTACTGACACTCTGTACATCCATTCCTTATGGATTTTTCTCTAGATAATGAGTCAGCATCTAATACGCTCTTTATTTTCATTTATTTGGTCTCGCCAGGTCCCCGCTAGGACATAAGCTCCACTCAAGGTGTCTCGCTCCATCTTTGGTCTCAACTGTTATCACTACTTCCTAATTGGCTCTGCTCAGAATTTCCATCAAAAAAGGATAAGGCGGATAAAATGCGGCATCAGACACTCGTGAACAGTTTTTGCAAAGCCTAACTCAATGATCCTCCAGGTGGTTTCTTCAACCCACCAAGGTCTCTTCAGGGGCCGTGGAGAGATGGGTAAGAATTTCCATCTGTACCGCTCAATTTTCCATAGAAACTCTCTGTACCATGCTAAGGGTTAGCGCTAGTATCTGACTAAATTTGGTATTCATAAACTCAAGCTAGGATGCAATTATCATTTATAGACTCAAACTCAACATTCTACAAGAAACCCGGTTGCCATGAAACAGTGCAATGTTTTTGCCAACCTCCTATATCATATATGCACATGCAATGAATTGAAAATTCTGCTATTTCCAGAAAGGATGCTGTATTATCTGCAACATTTTGAGCTTTTCAGAATTTTCAACTATTGCTATTCTTGCTTCATCATTATCTTACTGTTAATTTATCTTCATCATCGATATCCTTTTCCTCCGGTTTATTTATTTGGGGAGATTAGTTACCTAAAAATTGGATGTTAAAGTGTTTATGCATCGTGGTCCAAAGCACAACTCTTTACTAAAGTAGATACAGCTGATCTTTGTTATTCCTAAATTCTGTATTCATGAATTTGCCTTCTTGTTAACATTTATTTGTTTGGAGTCATTTCTGGACATACGCAGAGCAGCAAAAAAAATCTGAGTCCCCTGGTTTGCTCAGTCCTAACGACAGTTAAACAAGTCAACACTCTGCCCTCCTGTTTCAGCACTCATATTGTAAATAAGTGCCTATTTTGTGATCTACTTAATGCCACACTTTCTGTATCTTTGTGCTTTTGCTACTTAAAGTGGTCCCCAAGTGTAGTGCTGAAGTGCTACCTAGTGTTCCTCGGCACGAGACGGCTGTGCGATGTGCCTCGGGGGGAAGAAATATGCTGGCGAAGCTCTGTTAGGGCACGAGGCACACTACTATTGGCTGTGAGTTCAATGTTAATGATCAACAATATAGGTATATATTGATATATTATACATAATATACATATACATATGTGTGTATATATATGCACATACATGTGTGTGTACACACACATACATATACACACACATATGGTGCCTTTAAACAGAAACACACATAAAACAAGGTTACATGTTAATCAGTTGATTGAAATGTGACCAGAGGCTCACAAGATCCTAACCCTGTATTCACCCCAGGAGCAATGGTTCAGTATTTGCTAATTCAGTGTTTATGGCAACTTTTTAGAACAACTATCATAATAAGTACCACCTGTACATACATAACTACCCATCTTACGGAAAATCTGGCTCCATTTTACAACTTTTTGTTATCCTTATATTCCATTTCCACCAACAAATTGAATTCAACCAGCAGAGTACTCAGAGACCAAGGTCATTTTCCCTTTTTAAGATAGTACCTCTCCCTCTCAAGTGGCAGATAGATATTAAAATGTGGCAGAGGAACAGTCAGAAAAAGATGTAGAGAAGAAAGAGAGGAAAGGAAATGGGAAATATAAAAGTGGAAAGGATCTGAATTGCACACATGCTGCTGGGTATTCCCTTGTTTCTGGTAGCATCTCCTTTTAAAATGTCTAACAGGTTGACTTATAAACATGAAATTATTCTTTCTCAAGTGAAATAGCTCTAAATTTGTACCAAGAAACCACATTCAAGTATATAAAATGCTTACGGTAAAAAAACAGTTATCATATGTACATTTGCATACATTTGCATGAAATTTATATGTATGGTCAGATTATATGCATGCTACTTTAGAGAAAAAATTTAAATGTTAACCTGATTTCTTATTTAAATCATCTTTCTCTTCCCAATTACTTTTTAATCATCTACTAACTGTGGTTGACATAAAATTGAATACATCTGGAATATGTAACAAAAAGAAAGGTTGAAGAGGGCCAGTCCAAGGGGTACCAACCACCACCATCAAATCTTTGTGAGTGCCAGTTCTCTGATAAATGGCAATGGCATAGCCAACAGAGAAAAGTAAATCCAAATTTGGTAGATGTTCCTCCAAAACACTAAAGAGACTGTCAGTTCCTCCCATTCTATCTCCATCTTAGGCAGTTACTTACTTGTATTTTATAGTTCCACTGACTTCCAAAATGTATTAGTGAGGACTCTGTGACAATTGAATCAATGTCAGAGATTTGGGAGGAAAATCCACTTACTGGCTTCTCAGTCAAAAGGCCGAGACTTGAAGCAAGGCAACTGAGGATGCACAACCTAAAGATGAACTCATTCTCAGTTTTAGGCACGTGCTAACCTTGATCTTGGGTTTCCCTGAGAGCAGGACCCTTCCTAAGAGTGAGATGCATAAAATTTAAAGAGGTGCTCACTCTCATTCATGCAAGTTCTGATGGTAGAAAAATATGAAGAATGGCATGTATCCCTGGGAATAAAAATACACTAGTGTTCTTTACGCACTTTTTCCCATTTTGGTTTTGTAACTCAGCCCATCATGTTCGTGTAATTCTGTATTTCAGGCTAATGAGCTTTTGAATCACCATGGTACCAGCTCTTGATAAAAATAATGATAAACACTCAGGTGTGCTTAGCATTTTGCTGTAGATCAGCATGAAGTAAACACAAAGGAAAAGTCACTGACTCTCTGAAAAATATAGATTAAAATCACTAAATGGTTGATGACACTTTCCAATCAGATATAATCAAAGCTAAAACAAACATGAGGAAAAGAATTTAGTTTCTCTGAGCAGACATTGTTACAAAGCCAACAAAAGGGGCATTCTGTATTCTTATGTATACTTATTTTTTAATATAAGAATATAGTACACTTAGATACCATATTTTTTATATACTTTCCTAAAGCTGAATAATAGTTATACTTTGGTGGTCTGTGGGCACAGGGTATGAATTCTTATCAGCTTTCTCACATCACACGATGCAGGGGAAAAAGGAGAAAGATTACCCCCCAGTTATGACATCAATCTGGAGTGAAGAGTTTGTGAAGCTGGAGTATGTCTTCTCTCCATTCAACTAGATGCTTCGATCTGGATGGATACATTTGCTCCAAGCTGAAGAGTTTTCTTTTCGCCTAAAGGCAAGCCTCACCCCGGGGATCATATAATTAGCCTCCTATGTGCTTTGGGGTGGGTTTAGCATTCATTTTACCTAGAATCCTTGAGGATTTTCATACTCAAATGTGTAGTATTTGCCCTCCAACTCATGCGGCTTTCATTGGATGTAGTCAACAGACATGATTATTTTTATACGTGAAGAAACACTTATTGTAGCGACAGAAGCCTTTCGTTTGCTTCGTACTGTGAGCTGCATTTCAGGGAAACCTCTGTCCCTTTGTATCATGTAGCCTTTGGATGATTTAATCCAGCATCCTGTCATCTATCTATTTATGCATTTAAGAAAAACAGCCCCTGGCCCTCTTTCCCTCTCAGTTTTCTTTCCTTATGCTCTAGAACACCTGCCCACCTGGGCCGACTCCTCTGTGATGGCAATTCCTAGAAGACCAGCAACATTCCCAACATGAATTTTCTCTGCCTCCTTCTGTGCGTAAGGCTACCAGAATTGCCAGATATTTTGGCTTCTCCTTATTTATCTTTCCAATCACACACACACAATATCTGTTTCTACAAATACTCACATTACATCAAGATGCCCAATACACTTCCCTCCCTCAAAATGTCAGAATTTCACTACTCCAAGAAATGTTATGCACATAGGATTAATTCTCAGCTCTTAAGCTGGAGATGTTTAAATGCTACCATATTTGGAGCAAAAATGAAGTAATCAAACTCAGTTTCTGAATTCAGAACTTCATGGAGTATAGGATGGCAAACCTTAGCAAGAGGTTTGACCCAAACTTCAGAGTAAATAAAATTTTGAACTAAGGCATAATCCTAAAAAAAAAAAAAAAAGAAAGAAAAGAAAGAAAATTAGCTGAGAGATTAACAAACAATTCCATTTATCTAGTTCCATTAAGCATCACTTCTCTTCAGTAGAATCCTAATGACACTGGAATCTCTTGCCTCCTGGGAAAGTCTCAAAGATGTCATTAGCTTTCTAGATTTAGAAAGTATTTGAGAATAAAACAATCCTGTGTTGTGTGTGTCTGTGTGTGTGTGTGTGTCCTGCCCTTTGTTCAAATTTGTGGTTTGAAAAGCTGTCCTCTGTAATTTTAAGTCTGATTTGACTTGGAATATGTAAAATTTAAAACAGTCAAGTGCTGAAAGTGTTTTTATGGTATTTATCAAATTATTACTCTCTAAGGATTACCCAGAGAGTGCCCAAGTATTGTTCATCAGTAATTACCAAAAAAATAGTATACGTGTTGTAAATTCTGTTCCCAACCTAGGATTTTATCAATTTAACTAGTAACTGTTTTTCCCATCAAAAATAATTTTTACTTAAGGCTTAGTATTTTGTACATTTCCAAGCATTTTAACAGGTGCTATCTGCTGCAGGTTCTGACTCCAACTCTGTGGCACAGGGAGCTCTGGCATCGCTGTCCCTTCCTGACAGATGAACGCACAAGGAAAGGGAATTTAAAGGGCTTGTCTATGCACAGAGTGTGCCAGTGTGAGGGGTCTTGCTTGGGTTTATCCTTGCTTCTCCTTAGACTATAAGCTGCTTTGAAAATATGCTTTAAAAAGAGAACAGCTGACTCAGGTCAATTATAGAAAGCAGTGACAAAAGGCAGAATAGAAGTATGTACCACTATTAACAAGAACAGCTAACCCTTTATGAATGCTTCTTAGGTACCAAAGATAAAGCACTTGACATGTATTATCTTATTTAGTTCTAACGACTGTATCATGTGAGACCCATCATTAAACCCATTTTACAGAGATTTAAGTTGACAAAAGCTGAGTACAGTTGACCCGCCGTATCCCCAGATTACACATCCCTGGATTCAGCCAACTTCGAAACCTGTAGATAAGGAGGGCCAACTGAACTAGGACAACTTATAAATGGGACTTGAGCATCCTCAGATTTGGGCACCCTTGGAGGGGTAGGGAGGGCCATGGAACCAATCCCCTGTGGATACTGAGGGATGATGTTATTTCTAAGTAAGTGGTGATGGTTGAGATTCACACTCAGCTCTCCTTGATTTATGAATCTGAGTTAGGAGTTAACAGCTAAGTAGGCTACCTTCCTCTCAATGCTCTGCCCTAATCTACCAATTCATTACCATCTGTATTAGGTTAACACAGCCAATAACGGTCATGGAACACGCAAACTGTCACGTAATTTCCAATTCCCTATGAGAGAACACAACAAAGCAGAGAGCTTCCATCTTAATTCTCTAAGGCCCTTATTTGTGGGGTCTAGGCCCTATTTCTTTTTATCCTCCACATGCTTCTTTTCAGACAACCAACTGAAATTTGTGTTGAACATTCCAGAAAGCTCCAAAATAACCTATCTCCTTTCCCCCACCCCATTTCTATTTATTTCCTTTGGCTGGGTTTATGGCAGGCTTAAAACAGGGCCAGGGCCATCAGAGGAATTCCAGGGATGGTAAAGTCTGTGAGCCCAGGTCATCAGAGTGAGAGAACTACCCGCGATTCTGTGAGCTTCCCACGCCATCAACAACCACCCGGCCTGTACCTTGGGCACGATGCTGGGGGTGGACGCGACCCTGTTCCACACCGGGCTCACTCACTTTTGAAAATACACTCTCTCCCTTTTACACTTCCACGTGAACCCTTCCTTTGTTTTTACGCTTACAACAGCCTTGTGAGGCTAGTGTTCTTCCTACATTCTAAGTAATGAAATGAGAAATGGAGTTATTTGCTCGAAGTCACCCCATTGGTAGGCGGTACAGCGAGTACTCAGGCCCAACTACATGACTGTGAAATGTGTGTTTCCACACCACCGCGACGGACAGATAGGCCTGAGGCTGCCTGGTCACCCATCAGGGTACTGGACAAAGAACTCCCAAATTCAGAAAGAGACTAGAGTAAATGAACTTTAAAGCACCAAACAGATCTAGTATTAAAAAAAAAAAAAAAGAATTGAAATTAAAATAAGAAAATAGTATTTTTCTTTTTGATGAAAATATTTGATAGTAATATTTAATTTCAATAATTAAGGACACATGATTTGGAAAACAAATCATTTATGTGACAATGTGTATCTCATGACCAAAATTACATAAAATACTTTTTTGTTGCTGTTGTTGTTAAATTCCAAGAGAGGTCATTGCTTAGAAAAATTTAAAAAGAGCTACCACATGACTGTTGACGCCTCTGAAGTAGCTTCAACTCCTCCTCCCTAAAACTTCGATTTCTCCTACACACTCTAGCTCTGGATAGAAAGTTAAAAATAAAATAATTTCATTTGCAGCAACATAGATGGACCTACAGATGATCCTACTAAGTGAAGTCAGTCAGAGAAAAACTATCATATGATCTCACTCACATGTGGAATCTAAAAAAATGATACAAATGAACTGTTTTACAAAACAGAAACAGACTCACAGACATAGAAAACAACCTTATGGTTACCAAAGGGGAAAGGGGGCAGGTAGGGATAAATTAGGAGTATGGGATTTGCTGGTGCTGACTACTATATACAAATTAGATAAACAACAAGGTCCTGTTGTTTAGCACAGGGGATTATACTCAATGTCTTGTAATAACCTATAACAATAAAGAATATGAAAAAGAATATATATGTGTATAAAGGAACCACTATCCTGTACATTAGAAACTAACACAAAATTGTAAATCAACTATAAGTCAATAAAAAATAAAGTACCGTGAAGAACTTGATTTGATCAGTGTGCCCAGAGTTTATAGAGAATTCAAACTTTGACCTAAGTCACAAGCCATAGACAGTGTGATGAGAGCAGCACTGAAAAATATCTATTACAAGATACTAATCATTTGAATATTGGTTCCCTATGTTTTTGATCAATTTCCCTGTGAAATCTTCACTGGACCTGAAACAGAATGCATCTCCTCCTCTGACCCCAGCCCTGAATCTCACTCATTTGTGTATATTTTCCATCATTAATTGTACTCACATTTCCAACAAATGATCTAATCAATAGGAAAAAACAGTCTTGTTTCAGACCGTTACCCTCCACAACTGCTCTCCCAACCTCACTGCACACAGCTGCTGTGCCACAGATAGGAGTCTATCTGCAGGAGTTACAAGGATCAACCAGAAAGACACCTTATCCTCTGTAATGAAGCTTGTATTTTTAATGTCAGTGCCAAGTGTACAATACTATCACATCATCTGACATGAGTCTTTGCAAAAAGCACTTTTCCAAGGTTGTGTCATCTGCTCTACAATTCAAGTTACTTTGATTTTAGACGTGGCTCTGTGTTCCTTTATATGGCCCACGTGTGATTTTAGCATGACAATGAGCCCTCGCCATGTGCTGTGGTCACATGATTCTCACCTGTTTCCTTAGTAATCATCTCTACCGACCGACGGCTTCACTTTTCTTATATATAACAACACTGAATCCCAATGACTAGAGCTCACCAGTATCTGCTTCTCCTGAATAAGCAAAATTAGCCACCCAAATTCAGCTGTTAGGATTCAGCTGAGTAAATTACACAAACCGTGTAAAGGACAGAGCGTACGCACTCCAGAACTGCGTTTCTCAGACACATTATGAAACAGAAAATGCCGACTTTCCTTTCTTCATTTCAAAGAACCAAGTGCAGGATGTGTAATCTTTTACTCCCCACACATATTCTGCTCCAGTGTGGACCCTTAAATGACTCACCAATCAGAAAAAATCTAATTTGAGCAGGGTTTGACTAATTTCACTAGTCATCATTGCAAATCTTCCAAGCTCACATCTGTTGAGCATTATGTATGTGTTGTCCAAATCCTGATTGTGTGTTTTCAGTTAAATACCTTAAAACATGTCAGCATTTTAACTAAGAAGATAAGTCAACATGCTCAGGGAAGTATTCTTATCAGATAATTGTGTGCTGTTTACACACAAAACTTGCTGGAATGACGTCAATCGTTTCGCTTCTTGTAATTACCATTCCTCTAACACAGCCCCATCTTGAGAAATGACTCTTCTGCATTTCTCTTACAGAAGACAAGGATTCCAGCTGAACTAGACATGTAGACGGCCTCCCCATACCATCTTGGTTTTTCCCACCATATCTTTTGGGCACTCTGTTATCTGTGTGGTGACAGAAGATGATCCTAAGGCTGATCTGAGAAGACCTAAGGCTGGTTGAGGCCACCGTGGATGTCTTCCTGGCCATTTCCTTTTCTCTGGCTGATACTCACTGGGATGTGTTCAGACCTTCTCTTCTATTGAAATGTTAAGCCAGGAGGTAGGGAAGTCAGCTCAGCTGACCTGTGAGCCTGTCTCCGTCTTCCCACAGCAGCGCACTGGAAACTGCACGGCAGTGTAGGGCCAGCCAGCTACACAGGTCCTTTATCTAATTTTCTTATCCCCTGTCCTGGGATGAGCCAGTGGTCTTCCCACGTGTTTGAAAGTGTACTTTTATCAGTTAAAAGTCCCTAAGTGTACCATATGCTTCATACACCCAAATCTAGAATTTTTTAAAATGGAGATTTTTTTCAAAATTGAGTCAAAGTCCTAAATATCTCCCTTCCCAATTCTTAGTTAGTTACTTTTGCGCACCTTTTTCTGGAAATTGCTGTTCTAGGATTCATTTCTAATACTTCTGTGTCTTGGCTAAATACCATTTTAATCTCTCCATTATTATCATGCCCTATTATCCTCACTATGCAGTTTCAAGATTTATTAAAATTTAGGAAGCAGTATGAAATAATTTGAGAGACCTGTAAATGGACCCATGTCCTCTTGGATACACACCACTTGAAAGGTAAGATTTCAAAAGCATAGGCTGAAAGGGCTTGATAATAATGCAACTAAATCTGATACTCTGAAGAAAAACCAAGTATTTTCATACATGTAAAACATCTTATTAACATTTTTATAGAAATTTACTTTCCAGAATTGACATGAGCATCCAGATTTGCTTTCTAATTCTTCTAAAGTATAGTGCTAATGACTGTCCCCAGACTCTATGCGCTGTTACTGCCAAATATACCCGATACGTCATCTGCAGTATAAGAACAACCCCTCCTTTCTAACTCACCAGGCTTTTCTGGAGATTAATCAGTATTGACTATGAAACAGAAATGTCATAGGCTCTAAAAGAGTCATTAGGAGAAACTCTCGTTACTAAATCTTCTCAGACACTAACTATAGAACTACTCATTGTTCAGAATTCAGCTCTCCTGTGAATGTATTAAAATGGAAGACATCAGATTGCTCCCTCTTGAGCTTCCTCTTTTACCTTGGCCAACTGTATCTATTATTTTTCATAACACGCTTTTATTTATAATTGTGAGGGTTAAATATCTGTGGCACACCGTTCAGTACAGTACCGCTCTTTATATTCTGCAAGCAGTGAAGGGGAAAGCTCTTATTTAACTATAGATCAGTAGACATCTTCTTGGAGTCCTAGAGACAATATTATCACATGGCTCAGAATTAAAAAACAAAATCAATTTCCCTGAGACATTCTAAATTGATGTGCTTTTTGAGGAACAAGATCAATTACGACATAAAATCATGGATATTACCTGACGGCATTTTAGATTTTAAATCTGAGCCACGTTTCAGACAAACCTACTCCCTCATCCCCCAAAACGGACAATAGACCTTAATGAATCATTCAGTACATAGCCCTCAAACCAGCAGTCATATTTACTCCAATCTACAAGGACAGTTTAGATACTCTTATACCTCCTTCAAGATTCAAAACTTGCATATGTTTCTTCAGTGGAGAAGCATGGCAGACCCCACCTTGATGAAGTGATCAAAGTCAGTATGAGGACGGACAGGTCCTCTCAACATCCTGTGCCTCCTGATGAGATGCAGGGAGAAGGGCATCTCATCCCTCCTGTGGAATTCTTGCCGTCACTACATCACCTGACACGTCTGCTTCAGGAAGAAACATGACACTAACCCAGACCGTGAGAGACTCAACCGAATTACTAGTTGAGAATGACAACGGAAGTCTAAGGAGACGAGACGAGTGCAGGATGCGATACTGAGCTGGCTTCTACCAGAAAAACCACATTAATGTAACACTGGAGAATTTTAAATATGACCTGCTGGTCAGTAAAGATTGTTACACCAATGGTAACTTGCCAGTTTACACAGCAGGTGTAGTCATGTAAGAGATGAGCACTTGGAGAGGCTGGGTTCTGCAATGGTACTTTGCACCCCACCTGTAAGTCTGAAATTATTTCAAAATAAAGTTTAAAATTTTTACCTATCTGATCTCTATCTGACAGATGAGAAGCTTGTAATTTATGACATTTTAGAGCATTGCTCAAAAGAATGAGAAACTTGCCAGTATAACCCAGGATTTCCACTTACTCATCTTTCCACTATATAAAGCTTCCCCCAGTACAGTGGGAGAAGACTCTGCCCTACTTTCTAAGAAGATAATTCCTTTTTCTTTGCATTGATTTGGATATTGAATAAAAGGATCATGAAATCACAGAGGTTTCCCAGGCATCCCCATGCAAGCTCTCATTCACGGATCCACGAATCTGTTCCTCTGGTGTACCCACCTCCAAAATAGTAGATTAGCTGTAGAACTTACTGCTTTCCCCCTGCCATCTGGTGACCTGCTTGGCTGATCAACCAGATCGTGAATTTTATGAAGAAGAGTTTATTTCTTTTTAAGCTCTTTTATCTCGCACAGGACCTAACATGGAGTGCGGACTTAACAAGTATTTGAAGAAGAAAGAAGAGAAGGAAGGACAGCCTCAACAGCACATCAGAGAGAATCTGGGGGACAGCATGTTAAGCATATTTATACAAACTACCATTTCTCTCCAGCGATCATAATCACTATGATGGATAATCAATATAAATCAAACAAAATGATTAAGATGAAATTTCTCCCACTCTGCTACTCATCTATAGATGCTTAAGCCAGCAAAGACTCAGTGACGGCCCTGCTCCTTATCTAATTCTGTCATTTATCTTGGGGGAGTCCCAGAGACGGCTGTGGATTCTGACTCCGTTTCAATGAGCACGGCCCAGAACACTGGTCAACCAATTACAGGGCACCTGCTGTAGAAAAGGCCCAGTGTCATCATTTCAAGTTCACAGCTCGTCTTCGTACTTAAAAACTCAACGTGAACACAGTGTAAAAACACAACTGGTAGAAGCTGAATTTAATTTTTTAAAATAATTTTTTGCTGCCTCCATCACCAAATGGATAGCAAGTAACATGTGTACAAACACAAGCATGCATTACAGAAGCCAGCATTTTTTTTAAATGATTTTGATCGACATAGACAATCAGAAAATTAAGAGCCAGTCAAGGCTAGCTAGTGTGACTGTAATTAGGCTTATAACTCCAAGTCCCTCTCCTCCGACTGCTAGCTGTGGAGTCTCACCTGTCAAGTCTCTGGTAGTTAATTATAACCTTCATTTCTAACCCAAGATAACTTTGGAGAAAAAAATAAGCAATATTAAGCTGAATTAATGGCAGGTCTCTGCATTTCCGTGTCAAAATCTACTATATTTTTTTCATTATGGTTTTAAAAGAACAAACCAAGACTTTGGTTTGTTGATTTTACATGAAGAAAATGCATCTACTACTTTAGAATTCTCCCAGAGTTTTGTAAGTTTTTAAAAATAGCTGCCAAAAAATATTTCTAAAAGTCTGAACTTATTTGCATCCCACAGAGCTGATCCATGTCCAAATTCCTTTTGAAGCCACCAGGAGTTCCACATTTCTATCAGCAAAGTAGCAAGAAGATAAGAACAAGGGTCCTTACCATGCACTCTGCTTATAAAGACGTTAAGGAGCTGGGTTTTCTGTGCACACATAGGGAAAACAATTTGCTTTCTTCTAAGATTAGAGCCAATTCCAGGTAATCTACATATTTAGAGGACATGTTTGCTGTTTTCTCCCACCGGTATCCAGAAAATGTAAATTTTACCGTGACAGATATGCTCTTCCCTAAGTCCTCAATATTGGGGATTATTTTCTTTTTCTGTATTTGATATAAATTTGCTCTGTTAAGGGATCTGATTTGTAACCTGGTTTTTTAACCTAAACTATTTTCAAGATGACGGTTTCTTTTCAGGAACCCTGACTGGAGCTTTAGTGATCAGGAGACAGACTCCCTTGGTGAGAGACTGCCAAGGGGTAATGACATGCATGGAAAATGCTCACTAACACTTTCAAGCTAGCTCAAATTGAAGGCAGAGTGAATCCCACGCTGCATTTCTATGTGTTTGATTTCGACTAGGGTAATAGGCATAAATTCTCCCCGAATGAGGAGGGAAGAGAGGGGAGTAGCAGAATAGGTAAGAGTAATGTTCACAGCTCGAGAAGCAGACTGTGGAAGAGGCACGAAACACACATTTCAGGGAAAGTGATGGCCCAGAGCACTGCAAACGACCGGCAGCCCATTCCGGTGAGCAGAGATGAAAAACAGTTAACACCCAGAACAGAGGCTGGGTGGCTGTGTAGACAGAACTCTTTGTCAGACAGGGGACGCTGAGTGAGAAATGCCAAAGTGAGGAAAAGACTGGACTAGAAAAGTGCAGAGTGATGCAATGAGGATCGCCGAAAACGGCTCCTTCACGTGGACTTCAGAGAGTCACATCGGGGTGATTCAAAGTCACAGGGAGAAAAGAGAGGACTCTCCACTTCACTGTCCCTGTCAAAGGGCAGGGAAACGGCATGACTGGTAATTAAGAAGTGCTCTTAAGGAAAGGTGCCCTGCTAACACAGTGCTCCCTACAGCGCGATGACTTGAGTTAATACCGCATTGCACGTTTGAAAGTTGCCGAGAGGGGGATCTTACACATTCTCATCACAAGAACAAAAAAAATTTCTAACTATGTATGGTGACGGATGTTAATGAGACTTACTGTGGTGATTATTTCTCAGTTCATACGAAGACTGGATCATTAGGTTGTACACCTGAAACTAATATCATGTAATATGTCCATTACACCTCAATAGGAAAAAAAAAAAACCTCCATCGGAGTAATGACCAGTGACACTTTCCTTAAGTCTATACATTAAGACTCAGCAGTTTATCAACTTGTATCCCAAGAAAACGATGAGATGCTAATGACCAGGTCAGAGCCTAACCCAGCCCACATGTCTGTGCCCTGGGGACCTCTCGGTGAGGCTTCGAGCAGCACCCCGACCCCCCTCCAACAGACTGCTCTACCTCAGTCTTGAGCTGTCACGGTAAACAAACCCAGTAAACCGGCCAAAAGAATAAAGCCATAAGCCATTTTGTGGCCTCTTTATCCCCAATGTCTGAAAGACCAAGTTTTATTTACTGTAGAATCATTTAACTGACCTTGTTAGATACCAGCCATGAGTATTGTCTCCATATTTGAAAGTGAAAAAAAAAATTTAGACATGATTTCTCTTGATGCTCTTGCATTTAAAGATGGAATCATTTACCCACTAACCCTATCTCTGCCGTAGTCTAGTCTTATCCAAATATAAAGCCACACTGTATTTCCAACCTCACCCACTACAGACCACCCCTCTAACTAACTACAATGAGTTTAAATACTGTTTAGGACATAACATAATGCCTGCTTTCATCTGTAAGGTCACAAATATAACATTGGACACATAACACAACAGATTATCTATAACTCAGTTAATTTATAACTAACAGGTAGGGAAGTAGATAAATCAAATAATGTCTAGATTAATTGAACGTATGTTCCAAACAGTTTGCTCTCATTTGTTCTCAGTAAAAGACTTGAACTGTAGGTATCGTTGTTCCCATTTTACAGATGACGAAGCTCGAATTTGGTAACATCAAGCAACTTAACCAAAGGTAAACAACTAGGAGGAAGTGGCAGTCAGCAATAAAACTGACGTCACTTTGACACACAGTGTCCTTCGCCCTTACAGGGTCAAACCAGGCTATCAAGTGTGGCAAGGTCATCACTCCTATTTTCCAAATTACCCAAACAGCTAGATTTTATCAGGACGTGTGTTGCTTCCCAGCCTAATGGGTTAAATACGTGTCTTGAAAAGTAATGACTAGGTTCCTTCCTTTCTTCCTTTGATTATCTGTCTATCCACTGTTCCACATCTTCGCCTAGAATTTTCTGCTCTCTCTGTCCTGTAAAAACTTCTACTCATAGCCATTACCTCCCTCATTATAAAAAAAAGAAAGGAAGAAAAATGTATGTATTCTATGATTCTACACCCAAGTGATCAAAACTTCACTGAGATAAAAGTTATTCTTATAACACTACCCATTCAGACCATCCCAAAAGACTCACTGAATCATCCCATAAATACGATCTAAACTGCTCATGTCCTCTGCCACCTTTTCTCAAACAAATATAAATTGCTTCTTTTAAGGCATCTCACACCTGTCTCTCTTCTCTACGAATCCTCTCTCCATTTCAAGTTATTTTATTGCCCTTTTTCTGTATTTTATTCAATAAAGAGGTTTTTGGTTGTTTTTTTTTTTTAATGTTTCCATCCTGAACGTTTTACTGTGAACGGCAGTTTTCAAAGCCCAATACGTGGCCTCCAGGAGATAAGCACAAACTCGTCTTCTGTCACATAAAATCTGCTAAGTGATCATCTCTGATTAATTGAAAGGGAAGCACAGCATATTTGTTACCTGATCAAGGAGCCACACAATTTCTCTTAGAAAAATAACATCAGCATTGCCCTGGAACTTCATATGCATTTGGGATTTAAGCAACCTAGGGACATGCATTCATAACTTCAAACTGACTTCCAGGGATTATTTCAATGTAAGCATTTTGAATTGTTATGGCAAAGTTTTACAAAATTTAAAATAATGGCGTTTAAAAAATTTTTAAATTATGTTGATTTCAAAACATCAACCTCACCCTGATGGGAATATTTTGGTCATCTTTGGAAAAACTTCACATTTGTGCAAAAGCGTGATTTCACCTAATGACTACTGGTTCTTTATGAAGTAGCTGAATATTGTAGACCTTGATAAATGTCCACTGAAAAAGTTTGATGGATTTCTCAAATGTTCATTAAGAATGAAATTATGAGCTAGATTGTTAAGTCAGTAACATTGCACTAGGTTACTGCTTTCACTTTGTTTACAAGAAAACGAGAGAATGAAAGACAGCACATGGAAAGCCTATATGATGGCGCTTTGATAAAAGCAGAATGGTTATGACAAGAAATATACATACACACACAAACACACCGCTGTGCACTCTTTCTTGGAGCAGAAAAATGCTATGACTGGGCTAAAATAAATCCTAATCCACATCCCTAGAAACCTTTAATGTGTTCAGATCCTTTTGTTTTCAACGTAGCATCCGTCAGTGTTTGCACAATGTAGACACGTTGAAGGGAAAATAAGAATAAATGTGATAAAGCTTACCTTGCTTTTTGTAGATACCCACCAACAGAAATAAAATTTTTACCTTTACTTAGGGTTTATTCAAATGAAACACTGACCCCTGGAATGAACAGCAAGGATTCTTCCTCAGTCCTTCACAGTGGAACATTCACTAAGGGATAAATCCATCAGTTTGCTGTGATTCACTTCACCAGAAAAACTGACAAAGTACAGAGTGAAAATGCGGATGGACAGATGTTCTGCCAACACACTGACTGAGAAACCCTTCAGCCGTGCTCAGCACCCAGCTGAAACACTCCGGAAATCTTTCCGGACATGAAAATAATCAAACCTGCAACAGACCAGGAGCAGATACCAGGATGGTAGGGGCCAGGCCAGGCTCCCCTGAAGCGCCCTTCAGTTCAGGAGGCACTCAGATGGAACTCTCTGCCCAAACACGCAGGCAGAAAGAAGCTGTGGAAAAAATCTCAATTTGGCTACCACTTGGCCACCAGATAAACACACCGCAAACTGCCCACTGTTCATCTAATGTCACCTCTAACTGACTTCTCTTCACATCCATTTTTAACCAAAATGTCACTTTAAAAAGCAAATGAAAGAACACCCATTAAAACAAGGCCACCACTGAGAAAAATGGGCTTGAACTGGTCATAACTTAAAAGACAACAGGCTCCATAATTACACTTTGCAGGTTTTTCATGGCGAGAATCGGAAAAGGATGTATAAGCATCAAGTCAGCGTGAGCATCATTCACCCCCAAGAAAGAAGCTAAAAAGTCAACTGGCTGTAAGAACCCACTACTCTTCACTTATTCGTGAACATCCTTGTTCTAATTTTGGAAATGGCACTTTTACTAACGTGCCACAATCATGGTCAACTAGGCACTTGTAAGTCCTCCTCTGTTTCTAGGAATAAAGCGTCACTCCCTGAGCCGCAGCTTCACTCTGACAATAACATCTAGGTTGAAGTTTTAGCCTGGCTAACAAATGCCAAAAACCTCACAAACTCTTTCGCAGGAGTGACAGTTTTGCGTTTCCCACCCCAAAGCAAAAAATGAGCAATTCTCCATTCAGACACTGACAGCCATCCCCTTTGCTTTCAGAAGGCCAGACGCCCTACCTTGCCTACATAGAGGGGGTCTGATCCCATGTACTCCTCCAGCACAAAGAACTGATTCCACACCCAGCTGCGCTTGGTCCGGGACCTCCCCGACTGGAAATAGGGCTTTGATCTGGACCTTGGGAGCTCTGCTTGACTCATCCCAGAAAAACACAGGAAAAGAGCTATTAGCTGCAGAAAATGGCAGAACTCCACTTTGCCCAACTTCATCTTTTTTTTTTTTTCTTTCTTTTTCCTGTGTAAGAAAAAAACCTTGACAAGAGAAAAGGCACAGTTCCAGTTGGCTTAGTAGCTCTTGCCTCCGGCAGGGTGTCAGCTGGGAGTCCAGAGATAATAATTTGTAGAGAGTTCGATTGGGAGAGGTCACAACTGCTGAATAACCTTCGCCAAAGAATGGTGTGATAGGTACCTATCAGGACAGAGAGAAGAGCCAGTGTGAGAAACCACAGCACATAATAACGTGTGACTTTCATTTACTAACTTAAACTAAGACAGAAAATTGCAAAAGCCGTTGCCACATTCATAAGTTACTTAAATACTGCTGATGCAGAATTATCCTGATTCCATAATATAACCTAAAAATTTCGTGTTTCTTCTAGGGCATTCTGTTTGAGCATATGGTTTTATTTAACACAAATGGAGCAACATGTCGGTTAAAAATATCATTTTAATGCTAGCCGTTATTTTTTTCTTCTATAGTACAGTCAGTTTCATTCGTTGGTATTAGACTATGAAAGCAAAGCAGCTCAAAGCAGGGATTTAACCAAATGGAAAGGACATATGCTGGTTTAAATCTCTTCTGTGAAACTGTAAAGAGAAATAAAGAAGTATGAGATGCTTCAAAGCTGGTTGATTGATTCTGAGTCACAGAATACCAGCTGTTTTGATGTGTTCTGATTTGATTGTGATCAGCTGAAAAGCTCAGTGGTTTCCAATTTTCACCCTTCAAACTTATTGTCACGTACGCTGTGGAGCACGGGAGGTTATTCTGCTGCACTAAAGTTATTTACTCCTTTACAAATATTGATTGACAATCTCACAGGATGGCGAGCGCACAGTAGGGCCTTTCTCCATCAAGACTGATGGGACTGAATTGTACTGATCATCAGAGGGGTGAGAAAAATCAGTTGTATTTATGAGAGCCGTTCACAGTTCTATGCATCCAGGAGGTATCTTAGCAGCAGTACAGAGAAACCCTTTTATTCTAAAGTCTACTTATTTCAGTCACAGAATTCTGATTATGCCAGAGATATAAAACCAGTTTATGAAATAAACACCGCCCGAAAACACAGAGGCATGAGAATTTCCGACAAAGTGCTCACTTAAATCACTACGCTGCACTTTGGTTTATGAATTCATTTGACTATCTCTAAATAAATCAACAATCAGATAATTAAGGCAAAAGATTAACATTTGCTTTTTTTTGAGGGAGAGGAGAAAAATGCAGTTTTAAGAACACGAAGCCACAAGACAGCTCCCTATCAAAGCAGAAAACACACTATCTTTACATCAGCTTTTCCAGCTTCCTACCTGTCTCTCTTATAACAAGAATGTCTGCTACTCATTAGATGATTTCTGACAGTCAAATTGCTTCTGGAAAATGCCATATATAGTAAGACAGGCGAAACTGATTGCATATGCTATAACAGTCCACACAACTGGAAGAAACAGGTTCGTGGGCTTTGAGCTGTATTCAAATGAACATATTCTGGTTAAAGTTTTGAAATTCCAGAGGCTATTCCAGAATAATCCAACATACAGCTAACTGATGTGCACTGAGAACCACCAAAACAGGTAAACTTTTATTGAGCCATATTAACTGCAGTCTGCGCACTGAACACCTTCTCCCAGAATCCAGATCTCCCATCTGATGATCAGAAATGAAATGGGTCCATCTAGAAATCACTCTAGAAGGGCGAGTTGTTCTATGCTTAGAATTATAAACAAGAAGTAACTTGGGGTCATCTATTGATACTCCATCCTTGGGTTCCAAGTTCACTGCAGGCTGGTCTGAGCTAACCCACCTGAGAGCCGGGTTACCTGGAGTTAAAGAACGCAACTAAGTACTTAACTAGGAAACGGTGCTCTAGGGTAGGGTTAGTCTGTGATGAGCCAGGAATCCTGGCCAGGCCCTCACACTGAGTGGCCTTTAGTTGGAGGCAAGGGGAGGGCCACGTGGCTCCTGTTGCAAACCAGGTTCCCCGGGGAAGGGGATGGAGGGAGTGGGTTAGAGTTCTGGTGACAGGACTGAAACCGGCCTGTGAAACTGCTGGCTAAAGAACATTTCCAGTCTCATCGCTCTCCTTCCTCAAGAGAAAATTAATTTTCTCATAAAAATAAGGGCATAAACACTTTGGTCCCTAAGACAAAATGTTTAAAAACATGATATAGCTCAATTATGTTATTCAGCCTCTTCTGTGGATTAAGTGAACTTGGTAACATTGCTTCAGTGCGAAAATGTATCCAACATCCAAAAAATCAGCAAACGAACTTTCGGAATTCTAAATTTGGGGAGTTATCATCATTATATACTGCTAAAGTCTGGGGGCACCTGCATCAGATAAAGATTCAAATTCTGAGTCTCTCATGCCTTCGCTATGCAATCTTGGACAAGTTGTTTAAATTCTAAACTAAGTTCCAGAGATGAATCCTCAAGCCTCCCACTTGTAAAATGAAAATGTTAATAACTGCATCTGATTCATAGGATTAAATAAGCAAGTCATAAAAAGCTAAGGATAATGCCCAGCACAGCTAAAAGCACTAATATATATATATATAATATATATATATATATATTATATATATATAAAACAGTTGTTGGGGTTGCTATTATCATTTTTTTCAGTTTGATACTAGTTTGTGAAGTGACCTTAGTTTTTATCTTAATGTCTTCTATAGTAAACTGTTTCAGAAAACTCTTAACACTGAATGAAAATATTCTTGACAGCTTTAGTCAGTGCCCGAGCACTATGCAGATCATAAACCAAAACATCTAGATGGATACAAACAATGACAACAAAACGCTTTCTTACAAAAAAGAATGTAATATTTTCTTTCCAAAAGCCATGTCCTCGGTAATTTTTATAAGTCAAAACTCGTATCAGTACTGGAGAAATTTATGAGTTCACTCAGGATGTTCACTCAGGATGTTTACCGACAAAGAAGAAATGTAACCTGGGCTGGGAACGGGATGACTGTGGTCTCTGTCCCAGAACCTCCACCACTTGCTGCAATGACCTTGGATCCCTCTGGGATTCCATGTTCCACATTTGCAAAATGCGGCATCTGAACTACTTTCTCTTATAAAGTCTGTTTGTTACAGGTTTTAATTACTTGGAAATGCTTTTGTTGCCATTTTTCAGTTGTGAAAAAGTATACATTGTTAATAATTAAAGGGTGGAGAGATTAAAGAAAGTCACAGGAATGTAAAAGACGCATGTGGCATATTTATGAGATGTAGCATGCATTTTTAACATGAGATGTTTAAATTACTCTTCTTGCCTCTTGATATTTCTCTTCCATTGTGGAGTTATTGGACTAGCTAGAACATATACAAGAACTGGGTGATAGAAAATGCCAGGGGTTACTTTACAGTCACTGAGATAATATTTGTAAAGATACCTGAGAATTCTGTACTTTCCTACTTAAGCCAAGGGTTTTAAAAGCAGTTAGTATTAACATGTACCTGAATGAACAGGGATGTTTACCCTATCTCCGCATCTCAGTATCTAGAACAGGAGCAGGCATCATAATTGGTATTCAGAAAATATTTACAGAATGTTTCTTTTCATTAGAACCAACCTCATTTTCTACTGTGAAATACTGACCATATAATAAGGCAACAGATAAACTTCTTGGTAACTCTACCATGTTTATAAGTCACAGCCACTTTGAAAACAATTCCATCGTATTTCTCTGCAGGGTTGGAAGCATTTGCCATGCTCTTGAGCCAAACTTCCTCCACCTTTCCTGAAGGCCACAAGCGGGCACAAGGATACTTTGACTGGAGGATGAAACTCTCTTTCATGAGGCAGATAAGTGCCTTTCTAATACCCTCTGTGCCGTGCGCTTGTAAAGTCGGGAAAACATGCATGAATGAGTGTGATGTGAGCGGGGCAGTTTCATCATGCGTTCACTAATATTTTCTGTAGTTACGACCTGATACAGCAGGAAGGAAAGTTGTCTGGTCCAGGGCCTGGAGTCCCCTTTCTTTGTCAGTCCTCCGCAAGTCCCTGACTGGCTTTCCAATCAGATCTGGTTTTCAAAGTAAGGGCCCATGCCGCGGTTCACCCCAGCTCATCCTGTCCGTACTGAGGTACCACGAAAGAAACGAAGGGCCCTGAAGCATGAGGAAAAGCCTTCGATTACTTGTGGTCATCAAACAGGAGTAATCAAGACTTGAACTTAAGATTTCCTATCCCATAACCTCACCCAAAAGGCTTCCAATCTTTACACAAATGTCAACACGTATGAAGGTACCACAGTGACATTTGGGCCATATCCATGAACTTGAGCAGCCAACCGATCACAGCTGTTGACTTTTTCCCCGATGGGTTAAATATTGCCTGGCGAATCTGCACCCCAAACCCCAGAGCAGAAACCCGCGCCCTTTCTTCTCTGACTTCCATGTTGCCCATCTTCTCCCCTTCTTCCACCCTGTCTCCTATGTGAGTGTCACATCCAGGGGTTAACTAGGGGGAAGTCACATCAGAAACAGAGACCTCTGCACCCACGCTGTGCCGTGGGTCATCATGTCTCCATGGGAAAGCTTAGGAGAGTGACACTCTGGAGGTCTGGAGCACTGACCTGGTCACTACGACTAGCCTAGGGAAAAAGGACAGTACAGAAGAATGTGTTGGGAACACAGTTAGGTAACCTCTACAGATCTGTATCAACTTTTGGACAGTTACAGACGTGTAGCATTATAACTTCGAGGAGAAAAACAACAGGAAAAGGTTACGTCTGAGGGGCCAACCACAGATGTTTGAAAGAGCAGTGGTGATGGCGACCAGACAAATAATTGATCTAAAATCTAAAAATATCTGGGTAAGGCATCAAACATTATTTTGTTTTTGCTCTGATATTTTAAAGCCAAAACTTGTTTTTTTTTTTAAACTTATAACATTAGTTAGGTTGTTTTTTGGGGTGTCTTTTTGTTTTTGCCAAACTAAGAGTACATGAAAATCACCAAAGTAATACTGTGACCAGCACAAAACATCTTCGTCAGAGAATACAAAATTAAACCTCGCAAAGGAAATCTTAAATGGACCGGAGCAAAAAGAAAAAAACAAGGGAGAGGGGTGAGAAACAGTCAGGTGGTATTTACTAATTCAACATCATTTGTTTGACCTAAAATCACTTTATCATGCTATTTTTTGTTCCAATTATTTTTGTTCAACTCAGTGGCAAAGAATTATTTCCAAATAGATAGTTTATTATTCATTTAACCTTAATAGCTAAAATTATTTTACCCAAATAAATTCATTACTATAAAATTTTCTTGGATTTTCTGCTCCACTTAACACCTCTGTGAACCTATTTTCAAAAATCAGATCAAGTGACCATCATGCTCTTAATCAAATGTTTCATCCAGACCTAAAAACAATGACTAAAAAATCCCTTAATAACAACCAAAAAAAAAAAGGTATTTTATGCATCAGCATACCTGTTAACCAGCAAAAGGGCAAATCTTCCAGACCCTGTTCTATCTAAAGTCAACATGATAAAAACACAATATGTATCTTACTCAGCCACTCACATCAATATATACCCATAAACACATGCCTAATTACCAATTAATTTATCCTTGCGAAACTGCCTTTCAGAAAGGCACAGACAGCTATCTGCCTTCTAGGAATAACTTGGGCTATAAAATATGACAATCAATTACACTAAAAGGAAATCTATCCCTAGTTTAGGTTTGGTGGCACTGAGTTAAACTGAAATGTGTGCTTTGCAGTCCAATATCAATAGTCAATGGCTTACCTCAGTTAAAGACTTTATACCATGAATTTCTCTAAAATATACACAAGGAATAGATGTTCAAGCTCTGGGTGCCTGGAGCTGCATAAGATATAGGTCTTCTGCAACTGACTTGAAATATACTTAAGGCATATCACACTAACAAATAGCTTGTTACCTACTGGTAGTTTAAAGAAGACTTGAAGTCCTGCCTCTTTACAAAACTGGTGCAATTCACAATCACGTGGAAGATGAGAGTCCCAAAATAAATTCAGTAATTTGCACTTTCTATGAAAATTGTAAGAACGCCATTCGAGGACTGTCAGTATACTTGATAGAAAATAACCCCTGAGAATCAGAAAAATCCATGATGGATAACTGCCAAACAACTTAAGAACGTAACTCACATTCCCCAAGATGTTTTGCTGGCTGGTCTAGAAAACATAGTAGTACAAGAAATCACAGTTGTAACAACAACAAAATGGGGGGGGGGGGTCGTCTTGCTGTTGGGCTGTTGGGAGGAAACTGTCATTTCCAAGTCAGCTTTAAAGCTGAACTACATTTTGCCAAGCAGCAGATTTTTAATGAGTCCTTGTGAAGAGGAACAATACAAGTTTGAAAGTGGAAGTTAGCACTTCACAGCAGTGGCTAGAGGGCACTGTGAAGGCATCACCACTGCTCTCAGAACAACCTTCCATGTACTAGTTCTTTTGTATAGTCTGGCCAAAGAAGCCTGTTCTTTTTCGGAGGCTTCTTCGGTATTTAACGGCAATTATTTAAATTCAGCAGAGTCTGCCTCCTGATTCACGCAATGTCTTCATTAAAGACCTTCATTTGCCCTTGCCTTTCCCCAGGACAGCAGCCACCTGTCTCCACTGAGGTCCGGACTGTGATTTATCTCTGGGCACAGAGTTCAAGTAGTCTCATTGTTAAAAAGGTTAACACTCGTTCATCAGTACTTTTACTGATTTTTAAAGTGCATCCACTTCATACATTTTGGAAAATGCAGAAGGGGGAAAAGGTCTGTTCTAAGCTCGCATTCACGATGCAAGATGCCATGGGACTACAATGGAGAGAAAGTAATCCGGGACAAGAAGCATTTCAAGACCTGTGGCCACACTTCACCTCCAACTACCACGTGCAAACAGAGCTTTTAGAGACGATGTCTATGGGGTAGAAAGAGAGAGGGTGTCACCTCAGTGCTGCAGAAGGGAACTGTTTGGTTCTCCTGAGCACTCATGACGGGCAGGGGGGAATTAAAAAAATAAAGAAGTTATCCTGCTGATGTATGAAGATTCCTCAAGTGGGGGGAACCACAGAGCTGGAATTGGCACGAGAAAAACCTAAGCGGTCTTTTCTATCTTTACAAAGAACACAACCACAGTCCATAGACGACTCGTGAAACGCCCAAGGTCACACGGCCAGGGACTGATGGAACTGGGCATTTCTGGATGCAACAAAAATTTACAGTGCTTGTTCAATATTTCTCATTCTGATAAGGAAGATGTTTCTAATTTACTACCTTCAGAATTTCTCATCCTTTCCAAAAGCCAAAAAAAAGTAGATTTGCTCTAACTCAAATTTTTACTATAACCAATGAGTTTGAATGTTGCAAGTAGACCATCACGATTCCATCCAGAAGGGTCATGATACAGAGTAAAAGTAAAAAGGGAGCTGTTTCTCAGGATTGTACGTTTAGATGTTACCAAAAAATAGAGAGTAAGCAGCACCCGATTTTGAAATTGCCTTCTGCCTTCTAAACAACCCTGGTGATCAAAAAATAATAGTAACTTCCTACTATGCTGTAACTCTATGGTAGTTAACTATCACTGCTGAAATCTGAATAACAGTCCATTGAATGTTTTAGAAATAGGGTACCAACTCAGGAAAATATCTTAGGATACAAGAATGCGTATGTATGATTATTTGGTTTTTGCTATAAATCCTGTATTTTGAGATGTCTCCCTGTTCCTAATGTAACGGTTATAATCACTCTAGATTTAATATTGCCATTTTCAGCTTTTACTATGGAAATACACTATCATGTTTCCTTTCTGCACCATTTAAAGTTTAGCATTAACTTCAATAACTTTAATACTGATGAAACAGCCCTTTTTTTTTGTACTGAAAAGGTATTATTTTTTACATTTTAATTAGTGGGGCTGGGGACCCTCTGTGATATGTGACTTCTCATGTAAAGAGACTGTAATCAAATCCATTAGCTCCTTGGGCCAGATAACATCACAACCACAGACCACAACCTCCTACCGATAATTAGCCTAAATATTCAGGCAGGGGCCCTGGAAATGAATTACACAGCCTGTAGTTTGCATCTGGTTATCAGACATGGAATGAAAAGTTCTCTAAGTGAATGACAGAGTCAATTTCAACTAAGCACGTATAACCTCGGCCATGGATGCAAGGAATTTAAAAAAAAAAAGGAACAAGTTTATAATTAACTAGAAGCCTATGTAAGTTAAACAAAGTGTCTTCTGAGCTATTTATATAACATCAAAATGTTAAAATCGTATTTAAAGAGCTTGTTTCTTTGTATTTTTACAACATATCTCAGCAGTATCCGTTTTCATTTTTAAATTTCCCTTCCATTTACACTGAGGCAGGTAAGAGTTACGTGAGTTCAATACAACATGTTTCAGTAAACACTTGGCAAAGCAGCTGCAAAGAAATTCTACCAGGAAGAAAATCTGCAGCATAATCTGAAATGAATGTAAAGACATTCATGTCGGCACATTCATTGGCACTGATAATTTTGTCAGTGAGGAGTCTTGCAGAATGAGGGGGAAATGTCTGCGGGGATATCTTTCTGCAGAACCAGCAGATTCCCAGAGGAGGCACTCAAGTACTGCCTGTTACAGCCAGATCTGCTCTGCTTGTCAGAGGCGGAGGAGCGGGTCACACACAGGACTCTGATCACATGCCTTTCTTCGCTGTCCTCAGCTCCCCTTACCACCTCATTTAGAAGCCACTGAGTCCTTCTTGCTAAGGACAACAGCTTCCATCACCATCCCTTTGCAATCAACGAAGGTGCCTTGTTATTTCAGAAGTTTCTGAAACTCCCAATTTAAGCTAAGGCTTTGAAGCCTTCCCAGCCAGTAAAAAGCATGTGGGGTGGGGGGCGGAGAACCGTGATGCGACACAGACTGCTAATGCAATAAATGAGAAAATCAAAGAAGGTGACGATCACTGAGGCATAAATTCTCACAACACTGAACAATTTACAGTACTTAACAAAAGATTTCTAAAAGAGAAAGTACTGGACTTTACACAGAGATGTATGCACTTCCTTACATCAGTGGCAATTCTGAGAAGTTCCTATCAGCTCTGCCCTCACAAAAACTAACATGCTGAATGCCAGCGAGACCAACAAAGAAATCGCGCCTGAGGAGACACGGTGGGGGGAGTTTCAGATCCAGGACGGCTGAGCAGTGGCCAACTCAGTAGGCTCCCCATCCTCACTCCTTGACTGGATACTAAAAACTAGAGTCAATTCAAGGGTAAACAGCAGTAATATAGATGCTTGACAATTACCTTTTGATAAGAAAGCTCTGTGCCATTAAATCAATAAAAGTTGACTTAAGAAGAGTTGTGAGCCTGTCAGCTGATAACACAGTTCTAATGACTTACCGCAGCCCTTAATTACAATAATATCTCACGTTGGAAGGGTACAGTGCCCTTTTATGAAAGCTGCAAACCTTCCTGGCTTTTAGCCCGTTGATGGTCTGCACTACGGATGATGGTTTTCTTTTATATCTCTTTCCACAGACAGACTTTCAGCTAGCTTTACCAGATAAGACTATTAAAGTTGGATGCTAGCTAATTGCTTCTGCCACTCCACTCCGTATGAAACACCAGCAGGGAAGCACCACTTCCACAGAGTTGCCAGTTTGATTACCTGCCTCAATCCTTTTGCATTTTAATTCAGATTGTTCCAAATAACCCAGAAATGGAGGAGGATTCTTAACGTATTGCCCTTTACAGAGAGTAACCAGAAAAGAGCATGTGCAAACAATATCTAACTAGGTCTTCCAGAAAGAAGTACATGGTGACTTACTGAAAGCTTCGAATGCAATCACTTTCTTCCTTAGTGCTTTCTTGACTACAACTTGGCTTTTTAAAGACACACTTAAAACTATTCAGATGTTGCTGGCAGTGTATCAATGCAAACTTTCCTTAAAAAAAAAAAGCTGCTACTCCCCCTAAACTCTTATAAAACACACATTTTTGTGATGTTAACCTGGTATTTTTAAAATGCATTCTTGTCCCTTAGCTCAAGCCATACATTAACACGTTACTTACATTTTTTCCCTATTTTCTCCCCATAAAGTTCTGTTTGTCTACTTTTGTAAGAAAAAAATAATCTGAATACCTGCCTGGTTACAGGAATTACGAAGGGCGAGTCTTACTTAAAGATGTTTCACTTAATAAATGATCCGATAAAGAGAAGATACTTCTTACAAAATAAAAGGCATCTTAAGTATATTCATGGTTCAATCTGCAGATCTCCAAAGCCTGGAGACACCCAATCCTGGATGGTTTCTTCACAGGTTCCCATCTGCCCACTGCTGGCTGAACTAACTGCCAATCTTTACTCACCTGAACTATATCTAAGAAATCCGTAAGGTTAACGGTCTAAAACGTGGAGCCAATGAAGACAATAGGTCCTTCCTCACTCATCCACGCTGGGAGGCTGAATGCCCGCAACCAGCCGTGGATCAGGTGTGCCCACGAAGAAGTCCACCAAGCATTCCGGGAAGCAGGGCGCCCTTTTAACAGCGCACACCTCAGGCACAGCCGGGCGGAAGGGAAAGGGGGTGCCTGGTAGAGGCCAGCCCTGCGGCTGCCCGGTAGCAGCGGAATACTAATCACAGTGAAAAGGCGAAGCGCCCTTACATGAGCTCCACCTTCACGAAAGGTAAAAGGAGTCTACGCAGATGGTCAGACGGACTCCTGCACAAGCAGGCACACACCCCCTTCCAGTCCCAGCCCGCGGCACAAGTCGGATGCCCCTCCAGAGCGGAGTTCTGCCCCCATCCGTTCCAGGTCAACGGAGGGGGTGGGGGGGTATCCCTCGCGCTCCTCTTTGGAGAGAGCGGGCCAGACTGTGCTCCCGCTTCCTCTGGAGAAGGCAGGCATCTGCGCTCTCCCTGAACTCGCCAAATCAAACCGCACCTGGTGTCCGTCAGCAGCGGCTTTCCGGGCCCGGAGCCCTCAGCTCGGTCCGCCCAGCCGTCCTGGCCGGCGAAGCCACGGCTCAGGGCCACAGCAACTTGGGGACGTCAGGGAAACTCCGCCGGCCGCCGAGTCCCGCTCCCCGAGGCGCACGGCCAGGGCGCGCTTCCGCCCGGCGGCGCCCGCCCCAGCCCCCAGCAGGCGGACCCACTCACCTGGGGCCTCGCTGCCCTCCCCGCGGCGTCCGGGGCCAGCCGCCCGGGCGTTGGCATCCGAAAGGGTGCGAGCTCAGCAGCCGGGCGCCTTGGGACCCAGTGCGCGCCGCTGGGCGCACGGGGCGGACCCGCGGCGCCCGCTCGGTACTCGCGGCGGCGGCCGGCCGGGCGCCTGCTCCAATCACAGCCCTCGCCGTCGGACGCCGGGCGCGGGCTGCGTCGTCCCTGCCCCGGCCGCGGGCGCCCCCGGCCCGCCGCCTCCGCCGGCGGCCACGGGCGGCTCGGGCGCGCGCGTCCGGAGAGAGGGCGAGAGGGCGAGCGCGGGGGAGGAGGAGACTGGGCGCCGCGGCCGGGCCGGGGCGGCGGGCGGGCGCCGAGGAGGGGAGGCTGGTCGGCGGCGGGCGCCTGCAGACAGCGCCGTGCGTGGCCGGCCCGGGGAGCCGCTGAGACTTCGGCACCTCCCGCAGCCCCAGCGAGGGCTCCTGGCAGGGAAGCCGCTCAGCCGGCACGCGCGCACCCCCGCGCGCGCACCCCCGCGCACCCCTCCTCCACCGCCCTCCTGACAGCTCCGTGCCCACCGAGTCCTTCGCAGGAAAATCGAGAGGAGCGGTGAAAGTAGGAGGGGCCGCAGCCCATCCATCTCTCCGCGAGGTATTTGCATCTGAAAGCGCGGAACTGGCGGAGAGTTTGGAGAATTTTTTCCAGCGCCCTCCCCTCCCCACCCCCAACGTGTCGTGGAAGCCGTGATCAATTGAGCTCCTGAGGCATGAAGGCAGAGTCATAAAACTAATCAGAACTTACAGTTTTCTTGCGTGATAGTTTTGCCCTTTCAATCTCCTCGGACTGCCCTAGTTCTACTTTCTTTACTGGCAGAAAATTCCCTCCCCTGCTGGGCGCTCTAATGCAAAACTCCCGAGGTGTGTGATTTACGCGCCGGGTGGGAGAGGGGACCCTAGCGAGGTGGGGAAGGGGAGCCGGTCTTCTTTTCCGAGTGCGCCGCAGCCGGTAGAGTTGAGCACGTTTTGTTTTCCTCTGCTCTGGTGCTTGATTTAACCTGATGGCTAGATGGTCTGTCGTAGAGGTTAGGAAGGTGAATAGATCATTTCCAACTGCGTTCGTTTTCATTTTTCTCATCCTGTCAACGGAACTCGCTCTGCGTCTCTCATCCATCCTTGACTGTGATTCTCCGGAGAGCGGTCCTGTGGGCACGGGCTTGCCGGTGTCAGCACCTCTGCATTCTTGTTCACCCAGCACACTTGCTCAGCCCCCCATCCAGCTCCTCCTGTCCACTTAGCTTGCGTTTTCTCTCTCATCTAGTTAGTATTTAAAACTGAATTCTACGCTAATAATTCTAACAGCAAACCTTTTCTTTTTCCAGCTTCTGTTCATTTCCAGATGCCATGCATGCCACGCCATTTACTTAACATTGCTTCACTTTACAAGTTAGATTTCCAAGCCAAAACCTCTCCAGCTCCAGGCCTGCTTGGATGGCCATTTCACGGTCCATTTCCATTCAATTGTCACCATCACCCAAACTCAGTACGTTTAGAACAGACCTCTTCATCTCTGCATAGATATCGCCTTGGATTTCCCCGTATGGACTTCTCTTTGAGTGCATGGTCATTCTCCTGGTAGCCAGACAGGAAACCCTGGCTGCTGCTTTGAAGACTTTGATGTGATTTTCTGTGTGAAAATCCTCAATTATCCTGGCTAATATCACACAGTCCAGAACTTCAGTTTTTGTTTTTGTTTTTGTTTTCTGGCCTTATGTACATTTGTCTTGCTTTGTCTAATGAATTTGCTTTTGGGATAGGACCTATTAAAATTGTTCTGGACCAAAAGCTTCGGGAAGGCAAAGATTCATATTCAGAATGATTCAGACATTTTGTTTGTTGAATAAAGAAGTGAATGTTCATATCCCATCCAACATTAACTCAGCTCTGAGCCCACCAACCTATTTGCAAGCAGCTCACTGACTGCCTGGGTCTTTCAACTATAACAGATGATCTGTGATTAGGAATCAGGTACTGTATCTTCATTTATTTATTTTAATCAACAGACACCACATAAGAAAGGAAAAGTTTTGAAGAGCTTTTTAAAAGTCATTTTGCTCATATTTTTCCTACAATTTTCCTCAGTTTTTAAAATTTTCTTATGCCTCTGCACAAATATTGATCACCAGTTTGGGCTTCCGTCTTGAACCTTCAACTTTGCCTTCCTTTTTAAAAATGTCCTTGAATTCTAGAAGGGGCGAAATGAGTTTAGTTAACCAAAAGACTACTTCTTGTTCTGACATTGACAAGCTGTTCGTCCTAGAGGAAAGGCCAGGTTCCTCTCGCCCAGAGAGTACAGCATGGAAGGCAAGGGTAGGAATGGGGGAGGGGGGTGCTTCAGACAATTACCGAGAAGCACCCTTAGACTCGGGGAGGTCAGGGGTGGTTTCTCTCTGGGGAGATGGCACTGAAGCTGAGACACAGTGAAGATCTGAAGGAAAATGACCTGAGCAGAACAAACAAGGGCAAATGTTTGCAGAAGCAGAGTTGGGTGTATTTGAGACAGAGTCCTGCACAAGGGGGTAGTCAAGATTGATTGTGTCGGATTTGCAAGCAAGGGACAAATCTTGTAGGGCCTTCTAGGTCTCCTGAAGGTGTTTGTGCTTTTAGGAGGAAGCCCAACATTGGGAATGATAAATTTAAAAAGTTTATGCTGTGGTCAAGTCCAAGGTCAAGACATGTTTTATTAGACCCTTTCTCCTTTTCCCTCCTTTTCCAAACAACTTTTGGTTGATTAGAAAGCTTTGTTTTCTGAGAAACACAAAGAAAAGAATCACTGTATCAGATACATCCCAAGATGCTACCAGATGTTTACATGTATTCCATAAAATACAAATGTAAGTCATAACTGCCTAGGCTTACAGTATGAAATTTCATGTTTCCATATAATTTTCAAATTTGTTTTAATATTTCTATTCTTATATACATCAGTCTTTTACAAATCCTCTCAGTTGAAGATTTGATTTCTTCAGTGTCCCATAATGCTGTACATAAATTTGACAAATGTCCCCCTTCCCTTCCTACTTAAAACAATACTTTCAATTTATTTTCACTCAATCAAATCAGCTGTACCAGATCTATATTTTGGAGAAGGAGGAGTCAGAAAAAGTAAGAGAACTTTGCCATGATTTCTGTTGGAGACAGGATTTCCCTACATGTTTTACCTCCCAAAGCAGATTTGGTACAGAGTTTCGGTGAGATTGCTGATTAGATTATATTCAAATTCATTCCATCCTGCTCTTACTCTAAAACCAGAGATATGGCTCCAGTATCTGGCAGCTGAGAGCAGAAAAGAGTTAATCAAGGAGACCTGAGTAGTTTGAACAATTCTGCCATGAGTAGGAAAACATAGATGTGGCAGAAGGTAAGAAGATTTACGTAAGGCAAGCTCTGAAAAAGTTGGGCCATTTATAGTTTCCTGTGAAAGCCTCTCCCAATATAAACTTGTGGATAATAATACAAATATATCTTTTCATTATGTAATACTTAGAATTTTCCTGAGTATGTCTATATTCTTCAATGTATTTTATCTAGTTAAGTGTACTTCCATTTTCCAGAAAAGAGAGGATTTAGTAGGAGAGATATCTAGCACTCTGTTCACTAACTTGGTAAATATTATCCCCTGTTGGGTGATCCTTAGCCTAGGGGCTGGGAACACGGAGATGAAGATGTAGTTCTTATCTTCTGGAATCTTCCAACTTATTGTGAAAATAAGAAGGTACTTACATCTCCATCCACCATGATGAGCATTGCGATTAGACAGACACAGAAAATCAAGTGTGGCCGCCCATATGAGGGGCCCCATGGCAAACAGTCTTGAATGAGAAGAGAAAATGTTTGGATTGTACCATGAGAGCTATGTGGGACTACACAGAGTTCTGTGAAGGGAGATGTTGATGGTAATTGCAGAAGAAGGTCACACCCTGGTGGCCTTTTTGAAGTAAGCATGGCACTGGAGGTGAGAAAATTGCCGCAGAAATGCAGGTGAGAGAAGTATTGGCCTGGACGCTAGTTGTGGCAATGATGTATGAAAATCCCTTGGATGTAATCGGAAAACATGAATAGGTTTAAGGATGTCTTGAATGCAGTTATCAACAACGGAGCAGAAATGATCACTAAGAGAGGAAAGGCATGCGCTTAGGGTTAGCATCCTGGAATCACCCCGCCTCCACCCGCAAGCACATCTCACTGGTGACTGTGCCCCTCACAGCAACTAGACAGGAAGAATGCAAAGTCCGAAATGATACAATTTTGCTGCTTAAGATGTTCTCAATGGCTCCTTTTACATTATCCAAAAAGCCAGTCTGATGGAAGCAAACTAAATGCCCATTGACAGATGACTGGATAAAAAAGTTGTGTTTTATATATATATATATATATATATATATATATATATATATATATATATATACACCATGTAATACTACTCAGCCATAAAAAAGGATAAACTAATGCCATTTGCAGCAACATGGATGGACCTGGAGAACATCATTCTAAGTCAAGTAAGCTAGAAAGAGAAAAATACCATATATTACTTATATGTGGAATCTAAAAAAAGACACAAATGAACTTATTTACAAAACAGAAACAGACTCACAGACGTAGAAAACAAACTTACGATTACCAGGGAGGAAAGCGGGGAAAGGATAGATTGGGAGTTTGGGATTTGCAGATACTAACTACTGTATGTGAAACAGATAAACAACAAGGTCCTACTGTTTAGCACAGGGAACTATATTCAATGCTTTGTAATGGCCTATAATGAAAAAGAAGATGAAAAGGAATATATATATAGATAGATAGATGAAAGGGAAAATATATGTGTGTGTATATATATATAAATGAATCACTATGCTGTATACCAGAAATTAACACATTATAAATTGACTATATTTGAATTAAATAAATAAATAAAAATTAAAAAGTCAGTCTGTCCAAAAATGAATACTACTTAGTTAAAGGGCCCTGAAGATATTCATAGAACAAGGGAGCTGCTGAGACAACACAGGGTTATTTACAAAATTCAAGGATGTCTAATGGGGTCTAAAGAATTCTTAAACATTTTTTAGGTTGAGGAGGGCAAGAGGCCAGTCAGGACGCCCAGTAAGAATGTAAGAATGCAGTACTAAGATCCCACTTAAATCAATAAAAGTGCCAAGCATGGAAAACCTTAATAGCATAAGGAAAATGAGAAAGGAAAAAAAATCGAAAGTCATTGGTAAACTCATATCTAATAAGGTAGGTGTGTCCCAATAGGTGGTATGAAGGTGTCCTTGGTGATGGAATGACACGGGTGGACCAGTCCTGGGGTTTCTATTCACTTCAAATACACAGTACAGACAAGTTTCACACACGACAAAGATGAGCTCTATTTATGTCTAATGGTTAAATAGAAAAAAAGATCTGTAGACTTTTAAATCTACCTACTTGTATATCTTATGCTTTAGATTACAGGCAGCATGCTCCTCACCCCAACTGTTCAGAAAAAATTTAAAAATTAAAAAAAAAAACAAAACAAAACACTGAAAGAAAACAGGAACAAAATGAGACTTGGAGGGCTAGGAAAGCAAAGGTGACGGATTTGTTTTTCCCCTGTTCTAAGCCAAGGAAGTCAGCCAGACTCTTATTCCAGTCTCCTCGAGTCAAGTCCTCCAGCTTTTTCATGGGGCTTAGAATAGCTGAGAGATTGTGGGTCACTGGTTATCAGTTTAAAGTAGAAGTAGAGCTTTCTGCCCCTGCACGTCACATTTCTCATCATTTCCTTTCTGATGAACACGCTCAGATAAACACCTGATTTGGATTTGGTATTAAATGCCAAAGCAAGGGAACACTTACTTAAATAGCGTATGATACTACAGATGTGCAGTTGTATCTCTGGATTTAGAACAGTTGGAACACAAATTACTTTTGAGAAAGCAGCTCAAATCAAAACTGTCAGAAATAATAGAGCTAGGCCTGTGCCGTCTCTTGAATTATAGTTGTTCCATAAAAGCCTCTAAAACCATCAGAGAGAGAAGCAATAATGCAAATTTCTGCTAAACACTGCTCTATCACTCTGTGATAAACAGTGGACTCTTTTGGGAAAAGTTGATTTTCACAATAAACTCATTTCAGAAATATTTATGAGGTGTGTGCTGTGTACCAGGTTTCACGCCACAAAGTAAAGGAACTACAAAGGAAAGTATGGGCAAGGCCCCGTGGAATATTCCAGGCACACACAGATCTATAATAAAAGGAAGAGATGAGGCTAAACTCTGTAAGAGAACAGCAAGGATTTGAAGGAGGAAGACACTTGCTATTGGGGAGCCCTGAAAGCAGAAACCAACAGGACCTTTCACTTGGGTCTTGGACATGAGTGTGGTGTGGTGTGGATGTGGGAGACACCACAACGTCAGGAGAACGTTCGGAGAACATCAGGCCGTCTCCAAGGACCAAAGGGATTTAATAAGGGAATTTCTTTTTCACATAAAATGAGATTCTTCTCCATCATCCTCTGCTCACCTAGACAGAGAGGGCTCCCTAAGCTCGTGGTCACCGCTCAGCGTGTGCGGAGATGCTGCGCTCCGCTCGGCCCGCGCCCGCAGCGCAAACCTGACCGCTCCCTGTGTGGAGACTCGGAGCGCTGGCCGGCCCTGGGCTCTGTCCGTTTTATAGCTGGCGCCACTCAGTTATGTTTAGTGCTCTCCTAACACACATAAAACGTGCGCGTAGGAGTGACCCTACTTCCAGCAGCTGTACGCAGCCCAGAGTACAGCTCTCTGGAGTACGTGACTTTGAGGCTAAACTCAGGTTCAGAAGGAAAATCCAGGAAGGGAAAATGTGAGAGAAAACGATATGCTTCAGGGAGAAAGATTAGATGAAATGAGCCAGTTTCTTCCAAGGAAGGTAAGCAAGCTTCATAAAAGACTGAAGGAGCGCCGCCCTGGAAGGTACTTGTGGTGAAGGAGAGTGGTCTTTTTATGAACTTGAACTGCTGCACGCACAGAGATGGCGTCTGAAGCAGTCGTTATCTTTGTGAACTGCAAGTGGGTCCCCTTGGCCACGTTTAGGTCTGAATGATTAAAAAGGAATGTAACAGCATCTCTCGTTCACTTCTCTTCCCGTCTAGCAAAACGGTCACGTGACACCCCCAATTAAGGAGGGCCCCTCACTACAAGAGACTAAATCAGAAAAACTAACTCGATTCAGATTGATACCAAATAACAGGCCCAACATCAACAGACTTTATGAACAAGATAAGGCACGACATTTTCTGATGCATTTGTGTATTTGTGTGAGAAAAAGTCATGGTGGAAATAAACCCTCCTTATGCCACGTTTTCTTAGGGCTTTTGACTGAATGCAGACAGGAAAACGTTATAGTAAGGAACTTACATATTTCCTTCCAAATACATCTGTGGATACAAATCCTGGTCTTTAAGGGTTAATGAGCCTCAATAAGCAACTGAATCAGCAACAGTCACCGAGGATAACTGAGCTTCCACCTTATGCATGAAATGACCTGCATATGACATCTTTGATGACACTTCAGCATATTCCCTCATTTTATCAATGATGAAACTGAAATTCTGGAAGGTAAAGGGATTGGTTCATAATCTCATCATATACTCCTGGTCTGGGAATCAGCATCAAAACCCAGGATGATGAAAGTGTGCAACGTCCAACATGGAAGTCCCCAAAACCCTGGAGAGTCAGACATAATTATCTGATATTTTGCATTTCAAATACCAAGTAGGATTTTTTGTTTATGTTTCATAGCTCTCTTAAGCAATGGAAAAAGAATTTGGTTGTAGCCACACTCATTTTTAATTTAACGGTTTTTATAGTTTGGACTGTAGTGAATTTATAAAAATTGAACACATTTTCACAAATAATTCTGTAGACCTAGCTGCTCTTCATCACACCTTCAAATTTTATTTAACTACGAATATAAATCATAATTCTCATTCTTAGGAGAATAAGAATTAAAGGAGTCGGTTTGCTTTAGAGTAAAACACCTATGTTCTGAAGGACTATAAAGTCAAATGAATAGCTCATGGCAAGAAAGTTATTTGGTGTTAGAATCCATACTGATTGCTAACTCAGTTCCTTTATCATATGAAATATCAAGTAGTCCCACCCCAAAGTGAAAAAAGCTAAATAAGTTCATTTAAACCATGGTTAATGAATAAAAATAGCTCTCTTATTTGTTACAGAATTATTAGGTACTCTTTAAACATTTAAATATTCCCCTGTAGATTAAGACAAAAATATACCTTTCTAAATTGTGAAAGGCAGCTCCTGAACTGACCTTCAAATCTGCCTAATTTGAGTCTCATGTTAGAGGGACGCTATAAAGGAGCAAAACAAATGAAGTTTTAGGTGTTTTAGTTTGTTTAAGCATGTGCCCCAACTCAGCAGTCCTCTGATTATACCCAACCTGCAGATAACTTAGGCCCACATAGTAGGGTTTTTTTTTTTATTTGTGTATCTCAGTATTTGTTATTGGAAGATTATGTATAAGTGTCTGTTTCTGGGTTCTACACACTGAAGGTCTGACCACACCGAGGCTGCGTTTTCGTATTATAAAGCGTGACTGACACGAGGACTTTCAGTTCCCTTGCGACGGGCAAGCACACGCCATTTACCACAGTCAGTCTGCTCCTCAGTTTAACTGTCGGGCATTTGCAGGTGTGTAAATTTATCATCCCTAATATTACGGGTAAAATGTCTTAGTCTGCTCGCACTACTGTAAGAAAATGCCATGGACTGAGTGGCTTACACGACAAACATTTATGTCCCACAGTCTGAGCCCTAGAAGGCTGAAGTCAGGGTGCCGGCGTGGGCAGGCCCTGAGAAGACTCTCCTCCTGGATGTGGCTGCCTCCTGCTGGGTCCTCTCAGCCAGAGGAGAGGTCTTCTCTCTCCGCTCCCCAACACGGGCCCCAGGCCCATCCTGAGGGCTTCACCCCCCAGGACCTCACCCAAATCCTGTATTGTCCCAAGCCCCCACCTCCAAACACCATCATACAGAGGATCAGGGCCTCAACATATGAATTTGGGGGGAATGCATTCAGTCCATAGCATAAGATATGCAAGTAGGCAGATTTAAAAATCTGAAGTTTTTTTTCCATTTAACCATTGGACATTATTAGATCTTGCTGTTCTTGTGTGTGGAAGTTATCTGTGCTGTGTATCTGAAGTGAATGGACACTCCAGCACCGGCAGAGCTGCGTTATTACACAACCTGGGAAATCTTAGTACCACCCACTGGGACGCATTTACTATATTATGTGTGAGTTTGCAAATGGCTTTTGATTTTTTTTTTCTTATTTTACTTATGCTATCAAGGTTTCCCAAGCTTGGCACTCCTATCGGTTTAAACAGGATCTCAGCATTTAGATAAATCTATTAGAAGCCAGAATAGCAGAACATGAATCGTCATGTTTCATGGAGACCAGTTATGAAATGTTCTCAAGTAATTTTAGCTCCCCCGTCCTAACAGGATGGTTTAGATGTTAATTAATACCTTGTTTGTAAGGATTCTTTCTCTGAAAAATACAGTTATTTCAATAATGCTCAGCATATTCTTCCATATTTATAACACACAATCATCATACTCCTAAATTCTGCTTCTTATACTGATTTTGTTTTGTTATTTTTACTCTGGCCTTAAAAATAGAAAAAGTTGATAATCATTAATGAGAGTCATAGGAGGCATGAATACAATACTGTAGTTTTATATTTTCAATTGCATGTATATAAATAGCATTGGAAGTACAATAATGCAGTTAAACTAAAAGGAATCTTTTTAAAGTCTTTGAGGCACAAAATTTTAATTTAGGGATATAATACATTATACCCATTTTAACTAATAAGTAAGAGCATTTTAAACAGCTATTAAATATACCATGTACTACATTGGTACAAGGAGTTGAGTATAAAAGGACCTGTTATGTTTTTTAAAGAAACATGTATAAATTCAGATATTTTCAGAAATATATTTTTTTTATAAATATAATCACTGAAATTAACACAAATCTATCATTCTCTTAACCGACGTAAATCTGTATCTTTAGATTTCTCTTCCTATATTTTTTTTTCAAAATTATGTGACAGATTCCAAAAATATATATCAGGTCAATAAGAGTATAGTCATTGAAATTCATTTTCATTTGTTTGTTTGTTTGTTTGAAGAAATGCTGAGTCATATCTCATTTCTATGAAAGGATGTCATGGTTGGCAGGAAGAACATTGCTCTGAAAAGTATCTTGCAAAAAAAGCAGGTAACTCTTTCTCTGTAAATTATCTAAATTTAATGTTTACTGCAGCCCGAAGTTAGATAATTAGTAAGAGGAACAGATCAAATTCAAGGGGAAAAATAATCAGTGTGAAATACTCATTTTGACCATTTAAAAAAAAAAAAGTAAGAGCCTAATAGTTGCTCTCTAACTGTCTGGACTGGGTATCAAAGTTAATTGAAGGAGGAAGCTGGAAAGTACCAGATGTGAAAGAACACAAAGCACAGTCTTTCGCACTCCTGATTAACCGAGCTTAGGATGGAGGTATTGAGAGACGTAACTTCTCTGCGGTTCTTTAAGTCAATTAAGCACTAATTGGGAAAGTTCTTTTCTGGCAGTTTCATCAGGAAAGAAGAGGGGGAAATCCTTTCTTCACACCTGATCTGACAGAAGGCACGAAAGGCCTCCTCCGTGTGTGGGGAAACAGGCCCTGTTCCTTTCAGCTGAGAGCTTTCATCTTACCCCCATCAACAAGAACTCAGTCCCCTTTTGGAATGTATTGTCCCCAGCTAAGGCCCTTGTGAAAGGCAACAGATGTTGCTAAGATTGCACGGGCCCGTCCTCTCTCCTGCTTCATTTTTAAAGGCAGGAAAAGAGAAAACGTGTGAGACAAAGGATCCCCAGCTGCCTTAAATCGCTGGACCATTTGGCACTTGAGCGGCTCTGTCCACACACGCTCGGCTGGCCTGGCAGAAAGGGCTGAGCCCTTCCATTCAGCTGGAGGTCAGCGCTAACGTGCTGTTTCGTGGGCCTCGCGCCTTTCACACGAAGCAGCTGCCTCTGATTGTCAGAACAAATTGAGGTGATTCAAGCCACCAGCAGGGCATAACTCTAACTTCCATTTACTGGGAAGGCAGGAAAACGCTCAGAACAGACCAAACGGGGTTGCCCACAATACACCGTAGGATTAGATTTGATACACTGGATATTAAGACATGGTCCTATAGAAAAGTGGGCCAAACTGACATAAGAAACTACAAGATAGTTATGGGAATGACAATAAGGAAATACAGTACTCGGGCATTTATTAAGTTACACCTAATTATCAAATGCCCTGTATTTCTAGATCTTCTTGACACCTGAGGAATTCTCACCATCCCCGAGATAGGTAACAAACTCCTCAGGCACACCTGACACAGACAGAAGGCTGACGACATTTATGAAGAAGAAACATCCACTGAAGCAAAGCGGGAAGTGCTTTTAAGCAGAGTGATGGTTAGGCAAAGCTTGTTAGGTCGTCTTCCGATTTAAGCACAGAATTATATGAGCAGTTTAAAACTAATAAGATAGATTTATTCCAAAAACAAAGCAGTAAAGAAGGTATGTTCAGATGATAACAGAAATTAACTACATAAAAAGCAGCATCAATTGATATAAATGACATCATCATTTTTAAACAGGGCTTTTGAAATAGAGAAATTTTAAAAGAGCATGTTGCAAAGATCCCGTATTTACTTTAAATATAAACTATCCCTAATCCATTCAGTGAGAACAACATTGAGCAAATATTATGTAAGAATAGATGCTTTTCTTCTTTAATGGAATTATATTTCTTAAAATACTAGGGTCAATTCCACATTTTTTAGTTCCCAACATTTATTATTGGGTTAAAGTTGAGGATAATTATTCCACAAGCCCCTTTCAATCCCAAGTCTCCCACCCATAGGTAGTGGGAAGATTTTTATATGTTGGAATATATTTTGCTTCAGAATATTTTTCTTCTCCTCCCTGCTAGAACTGTAGTTATTGAGAACAGTTAACATTCCTTATTTATGTTCAAAGAACTTAGCAGAGAATTTTGCATAGCATGTGCACTCAGTCATTAATTGAATTAGGTTTAAATATTAACTGAAACTACTTTGGTATATAAAACATCACACAAAAAATAAACAAATGCAAATATATAAAAGATACTACACATTTTTCCAACCTCATAAAGTAAATAGCGTATTTTCCAACCAAGGTAGTCACCTCCCAAATGACGAGGGGCAAATTATTTTGTCAGTGAGAACTCACTGGCCTTTGCTTTAGTAAAGCGAACACTGACCTTTAAGTGGATTGCACATTCATCTACATAGGGACTGGCTATATCGTTTCTGAAAGGATGATCGAAATTCTGAGTAGTAGTTAATACTGAGCTCTTTCTGCAATGTGGCCTCTATATTTTGTTCCTATGTGTATCTCTTTTCACGACTGACAATGTGTATATTTTTCAACTCACTCCTTTCCTAATATATCTTAATGAGTCCCTAAAGTCTAGAATTCACATGGACTTTGAAATCTGGCCACCAGTTCTTTTCATGTGTCAGATGCAAATAGAAATATTTCTTCAAGATATACATACTATTAATAATGAAGATGGGAAATGATATCTCTGTTTGGGAAGTTAATTACCCTGCTGATACTGGTGCTAATAGCTCCATAACAAATATAAATTCAGTGTATTGATCTGTTCAAGTCGAATCCAGAGGGTGTCTGGTAACACAATGAAATTTACAGTGAAATTAGCAGCAAGGAAGTTAGTTCATGACTATAAATCATCATAGAAAATCAACAAAGACATTTGGCATAGGGGATATGGAGCCAATGATATATTTGAGGGAAAATTAGTTTGTTAATGCACCTCTCAAACCACTGGGGGAAATATAAAACATCAGTAGAACAGTTTTTCCAAAAAAGCAGGTGACCTGAAAACAATTCTGCTGTCATAAATTTGTTCTTTCTTTTTCTTCCTTCCTTCCTTCCTTCCTTCCTTCCTTCCTTCCTTGCTGAGTAACAGTCAAGGATTAACAAAATGTTTAGCCTGTCTAACTGTAGGTGCCAGGATGTGAATGAGAGAAAATAATCCTGAAGCTAATTAGACATTGGTGTGACGCAGAGTAGTGAGTGCAGTTACAGTTCTAGGAAAGAATCACATCCGCTATCTGTCTTCATGCTTCAGGGCAGAGGCTGCTCCCCAGCTGGGTCAGGAAGATATTCCCCGATTGGTATTGTGCAATTAAGTGTGTTTATTTGTCTTAGTGAAACATCGGGCATTGGCCACTAGACGGGAAGTACCCTTTGACTGTTCAGGAGGGGAACTCCTATTTTTCTTTCTGACAAAATGATGGTTTATGCCAACCGAAGTCAAGTGATCTTCACCTTTATGGCATGACCAGCTCTTCCATTCTTAAAGAACTTCGGGTTTTCATTGAACATTCAACGGAAAATCCAGTGGAGGATTATTTGGAAGTAGTTCTCAATGATTACTGAAAGTTATTTGCCTTTATTGAATAAATAATAATAATACTAAATAATAGTAATAATACAAAGTAATAGTAATACAGGTAAAGGATGAAAATATCTGCAATGTCTAAGCAGCTAAGACTGGCAACTGCCTATCAATATTGGCCTTTCTGCTATTTGTGGACATTTGAATGGTGTGCATTGGTCAGCCTGCCTTAAGCAACACATGGTCAAGGGCCCAAGTGGTCCAGGATAGAATGTGTGTGGTGCTGATGTGTGCCACCTCCACCTCGTTTGTCTAAGGGGAAATCCCTGACTCTATTCTTCTGCCCTTCCCCCGCCCGGGTCTGAAAAGACCATGTCCAAGGTCATCTTAGAAGCTATGTATTAAATATGGCGGAACCCTTTTTGGCCTATGTCACTGGATGCATGGTTTTGTTGATCAGAACCTGCTTACTTTCCCTGAAACATTATCTGAAAGACAAATGAGCTTCTATCTTTTTGGTCTATTGCCTTTTGGATTCTCTCCATGATTGCAGTTTGCCTAACTTAATGCACCAAAAATTTTTATTTTTACATGTTCTGTTTCTCTTTCATAGGAATTTAGAATCTCTAAAGAACTATAAGTAAGCATAGTGTAAGTATATTTATTTACTTTTAAATTTTAATGTTTACTTTTTCACCACACACATTCCAGCATTTATCATTTGTAGACTTTTTAATGATGGCCATTCTGACAGGTGTGAGGTGATATCTCATTGTAGTTTCAATTTGTATTTCTCTGTTAGTTAGCAATATTGAGCATCTTTTCACTTGCCTATTGGCCAACTGTATGTTTTCACTGGAGAAATGTCTGTTTAGGTTTTCTGCCCAGTTTTTGATTGGGTTGCTTTTTTTTGTTATTGCTTTTTTTTGTTATACAACTAGTATGAGCTAGTTGTATATTCTGGAAGTTAAGCCCTTGTCAGTTGCAACGTTTGCAAATATTTCCTTCCAGCCCATAGGTTGACTTTTCATTTTGTTTATGATTTCCTTTGTTGTGCAAAAGCTTGTAAGTTTAATTAGGTCCCATTTGTTTATTTTTGCTTTTATTTCTACTGCTGTGGTCAACTGACCTAGGAAAACATTGCTACAATTTATGTCAGAGAATGTTTTGCCTATGTTCTCTTCTAGGAGATTTATGTTATTCTGCCTTATGTTTAAGTCTTAAGCCATTTTGGGCTTTATTTTTGTGTATGGTGTGAGGGAGTGTTCTAACTTCACTGATCTACATGCAGCTGTCCAGCTTTCCCAACACCACTTGCCGAAGATGCTGTCTTTTCTGCATTGTGTATCTTGCCTCCTTTGTTGAAGATCAGGTGACCGCAGGTGTGTGGGTTTATTTCTGGACTCTCTATCCTGTTCCATTGATCCATATGTCTGTTTTTGTGCCACTACCACACTGTGTTAATTACTGTAGCTCTGTAGTATTGTCTGAAGTCTAGGACAGTAATTCCTCCAGCTTCGTTCTTTTTCTTCAGTATTGCTTTGGCAAGTCTGGGTCTTTTGTCACTCTGTATAAATTTTAGGATTATCTGTTCTATTTCTGTAAACACTCCTACACTGTTGGTGAAAATTTAATTTGGTGCAGCTGCTATGGAAAACAGAATGAAGATGCCTTAAAAACACTAAAAATGGAGTTACTGTATGATCCAACAATCCCACTCCTGGGCCTATATCTGGAGGCAACTCTAATTCGAAAAGGTACATGCACCTCAATGTTCAGAGCAGCACTATGTATAACAGCCAAGACATGGAAGCTACCTAAATGTTCATTCATAGATGACTGGATAAAGAATTTGTTATATATAGATGATAGAATACTACTCAGTCATAATAAAGAATGAAATAATGCCATTTGCAGCAATATGGATGGATCTAGAGATTATCATACTAAGTGAAGTCAGACAGAGAAGGACAAATATATATCACTTATATGTGGAATCTAAAAAAAAAAGTTACACAAATGAACTTATTTACAAAACAGAAAGAGACTCACAGATATAGAAAACAAACATGGTTATCAAAGTGGAGGTGGGGAGGGATAAATTAGGAGTTTGGGATTAGCAAATGCAAACTACTATATACGAAACAGACAAAGGGAACTATATTCAATAGCTTGTAATAACCTATAATGAAAAATAATATGAAAAAGTAATATATACAGCTGAATCACTATGTTGTACACAAGAATCTAACATAACATTGTAAATTAACTATACTTCAATAAAAAATTAATGTTTAAAAATGTATTACATACATATAACATCAAATTTAAATACATCCTACCCAATTTGTTTTAGTTCCTCCTTTTTAAAGTCCACTCCCTTCTAATTTGCTGTTACTAGACTGAGGTGCTCTTAATCCCACCACTAAACTGCCTAAGACCACACGTCTGTTGAAAATCATTAAGGTTGGAAGGCCCTTTATTTCAGAGAAATTGTACTATTTATATCAGAAGCCAAGATGCAGGGTATGCAACTTCTTTCTTGGCTGTAGGCTCTATGATTTACACTGTTGGAGTCACTTATCCTGGAGCTTCTCTCTTTGGATTTGATCTTAATAATACATTGTATACAATCACTGATATTGTGATCTAAAGCAATTTCTAACATGAAGCTGATTATTAGAGCAACAGAAATTTGCTGTTGAGTTTAAAATTGTTTTTCTATATTTATTCACTCACATGTGTATGTTTTAACTTTAATTAATTCCATTTTAAGACATTTAAAATGTCCTATTCAATTCCACATGATTTATAGCAGCTGTCTCCATCTGTGAAGCGTGCTCAGAGGAACCCTTCCCAGCAAATGAAGTGGGAACTCAGACATCTCAGTCTGCATACCATGGGGACTTCAGCCCGGCTGTTCTCGCTGATAACCCCCAGCTAAGATCATCGGGAGAGAAAGAGAACTTCCTCTTACTCTCTGCACAGTATCATATCCTGTCTTCTACCACACGTCAGGTAGTGGAAACATCTGTTTTATCGGCAGACATTGCGCACGGTGCATTTTTTAAGTTGTAGCATTCACTCAAGAACTTCTTTTGTATTTGCTAATAAAGTCTACCCATAACATTGATGCCTCTATGATTCAATCATCTTTTCTTTAAATCATGATCAAACCTCATTTGTATTTTGAATGGCTTCTTAAACCACGGACGCCTACATGCCCCACGAAGACAACTGATATCGCCAAGTTAGTACCAATGGGGTGGGGAAGTACTCTGCTTTCCATGTTGACATTACCTTTACTGAGAGCAAAGCTTATCTGGGGGATACTCTGCCTGTTTCCAGCCAAATTCATTGCCTTCTCTTCAAACATCTAGTCTTCCAGAGTGAAATTGTCTCCTTTCATTACCGGTACCACCCACAGCAGAAGCCTCACGGTCTTTTCCTCCTTGATTTTCCTCACCGCCCCCCACACCTGGTTAGGAAATACCATTTCCACACCTGTCTGCCTTCCTCCTTCCCAGTCTCACATCAGTCCTGCCGCGTCCTCTCACTGCTGGGTTATGGAAGAAAGTCCTCACTAGTCTCCCTGCCTGTCTTGTTATTTGCTCTGCTTTTTATTCCTTCCACTGCTGCCGGTCATTTTCCTAAACTAGTTTGGATGTTGCCAGTATCTTCTCCCCTAGAACAAGTAAGGTGTCCTTACTGTCTAAGGGGACAGGTCAAAATTCCCAGGGGGAGCATTCCAGTCCCTCCAAGGTCTGCCACCTCCTGCCCATCAGCTCTGTCAGCAAGCACGCTTGGGTGCCTGTACTGACTGCTTATTATTCCCTGAACATGGCCACATTGTTACGCCAATTAACTTTGTTCAGACTGTTTGCTCTCCCACTACATCAAAACCCCATTCGACATTTAAGCCTCTATTCAAATGTTATTTCTTTCATAAAACACGCTCTAAACCCCCTTGTAAGAACTGTCTCTCCTGCAATGCCATAGCATACTACTGCTTTTCTGATAAACACCTATGCCCTTACATTCATGTGTCTCTTCCTTCCCTGCCAACCGTTAAGTATAGCCTTCCTGAGACAGTGACCATGTGATTCTCTGAACACTTAGCTTTTCACAACGTATGTTTTCAGTAAATGTTAGCTGAGCAGATTATCGCAGGGATTGGAAAGGAAGCAACACTGATCACAGACTTTTTTCTCCATGGGACTCCAATCTGTCCATGAATAATTAAAAAATCAGATAATCTTCTAATCCTGGGAAATTAGGGAGCTGCTAAACCAAGGATTAAATGAACACTAGAGCTAAGGGAGGCATCATTTATCCAACCTAGAAAGAGCTTCCTAGTCAATAATGAGTTATTTCACACCACTGAGCCAAACTTCTATAACATGCAAAGATTCCTTTTGTACCAAATGCTTTATAATGATCATTTAACATCCTGAAATGAAATCCATAGATAATAAACCTACCTCTACACTTAGAATAACCAAAAAAACTTAATATAATGCCCCAACAGAAAAATAAATGAGATAAAAAGAAAACAACTGACATTAAAATAATGTATATTTCAATATATAAATGCTCGGGGGTAGGCTCAAACTGCCCCACCAACATCCAGAATGCCTACACTGAGAGTCACTGATTTAGATGCGTTTTAAAAAGGAGGAGGAATTTTCTTTGGGGGAATCAACAGGACCCATCCCTGCCTTTCTGTGACGCACTCAAAAGAAAAGAAGGGGGAAACAATTGAGTCAGTCTCAAAAGCAAAGGGTCCTCTCTTTTTTGTTATATTTAAGAGCAGAGAGGGAGCTGAGCAGCCTTTGAATGGAGAGAATGGTTACCTCCTAAGTCAGATGACCAGAACATTTGGGAGGAGCACAGAACATGGTACAGAGACATGGTTCATTTGCCTTAAAGAACATGCCGTTACCTGTTTGTGTCTTCAGATCTGTAGTCTAGCTTTAAAGCAGTCCAGGGGTTTATAGAATCAAGGAGGGTATAGTGACAAAAAAAAATATACATATACAATCAGACTCGGCGCAAATCCCGCAAGAAATCTAAAGGTAGAAAATGGCTCATCTGTTTTTAAACACTAAAGCTCACTCTTTCCCTCTTTAAACACTCCAGCTGAGGGCTAATTTCCACTCATCCTCTTTAAGTGATTATAGACACTAAACGGCCACAATTACATGGCTGCATCTGAACGCGATGTTTGATGAATGTAACCACAACAATCACAAACCAACAGAAGTTAGGAGAAAAATGCAATAAACTATGAAACTATCATTTTTAAAACCACCCCACTGAAGCAAAATTACAACATGAACATTCAGAAAGACCAAAAAAAAAAAAAAAAAAAAACAAAAAGCCTAGCAGATAAGATCTATTAGGGAGGAAATGTTATTGTAAGTGGCAATGATAACTAGCTGTTCTACTTTCCCTTGTACAAATTAATGGTTGTGTTTCATCTTTAGACCGTTGGGGGAGGGTAATGGAATTAACACAAACATTAGAGAGGAGGTATGCTAAGTAATGAAAATTAGACCTTAGAATCTGAATTTGAGCTTCCTAATTTGCTTGAAAAAATGAATGTGGGGAAATGTTTTTAATTTGTCCTTAGTATGCTTGTCAATTACGTCTGCGTCCTCTTACAAAGTATGCACTTTCGCCCCACCCAGTGGCCACCTCATGAATAGCCACCATCCCCCCCGAGGAAGAGAATTCCTTCCCCGAGTGGGTTTGGTCCTGGAAACACAAGGGCGGAGGCTCTCCTTGTGGCTGACAGCTCTACGCCAGGCTATCATTTCCATCCGCGGTTCCAACACCTGCAGTGAGCTGGGGGGGCCAACACACCCTGAAGTGCCGGCAGCTTCAGGGTGACCACCAGATGCTTCCCCGTGCGAGAAGAGCCACAGAGTCAGCTGTGTGCCCACGCACACAGTCACAGAGGAGAGGGGACACACAACAGGGGAAGGAAGATTGGACTCGGGAGAGGAGGAGGGAAGAGATAAGGCAATGAGTTAAAAAAAAAAGAGTGCAGACCCAGGAGTTTTCACTCTATGCTAAAGACATGAATTTGGATGATTCTCTTAACCCTGTTTCCGAATCTTTGAAGCATGGAGAGTTCAATTTCCCTTGCTTGTAAATTACTGTAAGGAGACAAATGACAAACTTTGTAAATAATACAGTTACCAGGAAAAGGTAAAATTTCTACAAAAGTTTCACGAAAAGCTCGGCTATCTGTATTTTGCAGGCCATACATTATTTTTCCTCTGTGTCTTCTACATGCACGAATGCATACATGCACTCAGAGACTTAATTTTACAATCAGGACCAAACCAGAGGAACATAAAAAATAATTGATAGAATCACCTTGCCAGGGGTTGTTATAGGATATCTAGCTGTACGAATAAAAAGGTTTTTTTAATTGTGAGAACTTTTTTTTTCTTATTGCTCCCACTCTATTATCTCAATTTAGTAAATTATTTCTAAGTAAATTAATGGTTTTATAAAATATATTTTAGATTTTAGGTACCAGGATTAATATAAGAGCAACGCTACCACTGAAACCACATTAGCAAACTGGAAAAAAAAAAAAAAGGAAGAGACTTTCTTTTTAACTGTCTAGGATACCAGTATGAAGTCTGTAAGATGTCAGATTATTCACCAGTGTAAATGAATACAATTTTCTCAGTTGCCATTCTTCCAAAGCCTCTCAGAACACAGACATTTCCATTATCTCCAAATCTCACAAGAAGACATAGCAATCTCTTCTAAATAGAATTTCACATATTTCCCTTCGTCCATTCATTCAAAGAAGCATTCATTCATTCTTTAACAAGTGACTCACTGTCCTCTTAACTTGTGACTTGGTCCTAAGGAGTGGAAGGACATTCCCCATGCCCTGTAAGGGACGGCAGCATAATGAGGGAAAAGAAAAGTGAGCAGCCTTGGTCATGACAGGGTGGGGAGAGATATAAGCCAAGGTTTTGTGGGAAAACAGAAGGACTATCCCCAAATAGGTACATGTGTGATTATTTCCTGACAAATGTGTCCGTTCATATTAAGTCCCAGAGATTGAGAATAATTCTAGCTAGAATCCAGATCTGTCATAAATGATTATGTCTTTTTGGTAACTTGGTTTCCAGATAGATCCTTGGTTTCCAGGTCCCCTGGGATCTCAGATTTTCTCAGGGGTCAGCTAGGTCTCGTCTTTTCTGACTATATATCTTTGGATTTTTCTTCATATTCTTCAAACAAAAAAACATACCTTAACAAGCAGAATGCAAAGGCAAAATGAGATGCTGTCTTATTATTGTGAGACATTAAGTTGATGTGCAAAAATGTACAACAATGACAAATTTTTTTCAAAAACATTTTACATAGAGCATTTGTTAACATGAATAGGTCTCTATTGTTTTTTAATTAGTTAATAAATACATATTTTTAAAATGTCTGTTTCAATTTATAACATGGTAACTGTCAGTAGGTATAAGACACATTAATAAAGCTCTTAAGGTCCTCAGTATTTTTAAAGTATGAAATGGTTCCTGTCCTCAGGAACTCATTATCTAATGTAAATTATTTTAATCAATTATGTGACTTTATATTTTTAATGCTTTTAAAAGTCACAATTCAGAAAAGTCAGAATTTCACAGAAGATAATTTTCAGTTTTATTGTATTTGAAACATTACATAAAATAATTTGTTAATTACTTAGCACAGGTGAATGTCTATACAGCAAAGATTTTTAATGTTGCACCTCATTTCTGATTAAGAGGTTTATTGTTATTGTTGTTTTGTTTGTTTATTTTATATTTTGGTGGATTGGGGATTTTTAAATTTTTTATTGGGATATATATATATATGACACAAAATTTGCCATTTTAACCATTTTAAGTGTATAATTCTTGTAAAATTCTTCAGCATTAGCTATATTCACAATGCTGGGCAGATATCAAACTTTATCAGCAACCTAAGCAGAAGTTTTGTAACCATTATATAATCACTCCCTAACCTTCCCTCCCCCAACGCCTACCAACCTCTAACATACTTTCTCTTTAGTGTTATTTCATTTTTTAGAAAACTCTTACTTTTGTGTATATTTCAAAAATATTTTGTTTTCCATGGAATTATATTTAACATTCTGAAGTTATAACAGTCCATTTAAAATAAACACCAACTTAATTTCAATAACGCAGAAAATCCATGCCCCTAAACAGCCCCGTCCTCCTGTCCTCTCTGTGTTGTTATTGTTACAATGTGTTATCTTTATAAATGATGTGTAAAGTAACATGGATTTATAATTACTTTATGCATTTATTGCTAAATCCTGTATAAAATTTTTAAAAATCTTACTTATTTCTTACTTTTACTGCAAATGGATGTTTCATAATTGAGAAAAATAACTTGAGAAAAATCAGCCATTCAGGATTTCTCACTGTGGACTAAGTCTGTAATGCTAATTGCCTTGTCATTTTTTATACAATCAGGTCTCAAAACCGAATTGGTCATGAAGTGTTCTCTTCTCAGTTTATTGTCTATTAAATATAATTTCACACCCACTTTCAATATCACCTTATTATACACAGACAAGTGAACTGAATTATCAGACACCATGAAAATCTAAATATTATCAAATAATGATTTTCCATTTTAGATAAAGGTGTACTCAACTTATTTTGTAAGTTGTTACATTGATAAAAGATTACAATGAAAATAGCATTGTTATGACCCTGTTGGTAACTGTATCACTGACTTTCTGAATGAAAGAGTATTTTATGCCGTAGTTTCTCCAGATTCAAATTAGTAATTATAATAGATGCCTATTATAAGAGAAGATAGCACCATCTCTAGACTAAGATGATCCTTTTATTAAAAAATCTGATATATATGTGTATTATACTTTAATGAGGCTCAATTATTATTATTGTATTATAATTGATAGTAAAACTTTTATTAACCAAAAACCTTTCAGTGCTTGTCAGATGTCACTTTTAACACAGAAATTCTTTTCCTTTCTTTTTTTTTTTTTAACATTAAATGCACACTCTAAAGGATTCTAAAGGCTAAGGCAGTGTTTAAGTTGGGTGCACGCTCTCTCATGAGTTTAGTGACCATGAAGCATTTCACTCTTGGGCAGTGCCCTCGTCTGCTAATGTCTCCTTTCCCAAGTCCACAGTTTTCAAACTTTCAATTTTTCCTTCCTGTATCTTCAAAACAGTTAAGTAGTTTAAATCATTCTAAACCCACCACTTTTGGAAGGATTTCTGTCCATTTTTAATTGAGATTGTCATAATGACTGTGTATAATGTGGCAGATTATCAGGGCCACTTATTGAATTATTAAAATTTTCCTGTTTCAGAAGGAAATAGTGTCAAATATGTAAATTATTGATCCCCCCACTTTTTTAGCCACTTGTGAAAAATCCATACAAACAATAAAGTGTTGATCAATTATTTGGAATTTAGCAAATTTAACAATATACTCAAATAAAATGCCACAGCCCTTTTATATACTATTTTTAAATCTAATTTTGAAGCTACCTCCTTTTAGCATCCATTCATAAAACTCTCTTTGCTCCTATTAATGAATGTTTTTCATTTAGGTTACATTTGAAAGGATGTAAACTTTTATAACTAATATGTGAAACCGAAAAAGAGAGTTCCTGTGAAATAACTAGGTAGTGTTTAGATCAAGTTTCTAACATTTAGGCCACATTTTTACAATGTAAAATGTTGATATTTATTTCTTGAGTAGTCTATAAAAAAATCTCATTATTTTATACTAACTCCCTTTCCAAATACTTTGTTCCAATTTGAAATCATCTTATATTTATTTATATTATTTAAAAGAGCATCAAATTTCAGTAATTCACATAAACTTTCACACATTTTTTATAGATATTAATATATGACTATTGTCTTATTTGTAAACCAAGTGTGTTGTATTCACAGAGAACTGAATATATACATTTAAACCACTTCCACAAATAAATATGTATTTATTATATACAAAAGAATTAGAGTTTATCAAAAATTTCTTTTTCTAGGAATTTTCAACGTGGCATCAGAGCTGGAATATCTTTAGGTAGTTTCTACAAATTGATATTCATTTACTATGTCCAATATAATCGGAATTCATCAAAATTTCTTTTAAAACACTCCCAATATGTCATTACCAATACCTAAATATGCACAATTTTTATTAAAAGTAAAATAAAAAATAAAGAGGAACCAAAAAAATAAATGTACATGTTTAAAAGGCCTACTCCTTAATGGGTTTAGTCAGCCTGGACAACTAATTCTGTTGTCACAGCTAAAATAGCTAGTTAAGTCTGTGAAAAGAATGATGAAGAAATAAGTCAGACGAAGAGTTTGAGTTAACCATTGTTTAACTGAGTTTCAGCCACAACAGATGAAGCCCCATGGAAATAGACAATGACTCGGTTTTCTTATTGTCGACATGGACACAGGGCACTCATTACGTTCAGCAAGCAGCCTGTCAAGCCTGAGTCACACAATTACTCACTCAGACACCGCCTCCACTGTCCTTTCAAGGATTCTCTCCATTGGAAGCCACTTGACTTTTTGAGATGACATGATCATACGCCATCAATTATTCTTATCTAGAAAAGATTTTACCAAAAGAAGTGCACTTGCTAGGTGAATGAAATGATTAAGTAAATTAAATAAATAATGAAATGTGTTTAATCAAAAATACTAAAAAAAAAAAAATAGGTAATTAAAAAATAAAGTGGTAAAGTATTAAGGGAAAATGATCAACACAGAATATATCTATTTTTACTATTACTAAGTATAGTGCACTGTTGCAAAAAAAGAGAATGTTTTAAGAGCATTTCTTATATACATTGGGTGTACACTGTACATTAGCAAGTAAAGTATAATAATATCATGTTGGAATACTTTGGAAAAATATAAATATTTTGGAGACCAAAAATTCAAACTCTCCTTTAAAGATAAAATATGGAGTGGGATGTAGCACTTTTAACAACTTTAAAACTAAAAACTTGAAAACTTTAAATTTTAAAACTAAAAAATTTTGCTCCAGTGAAAAAAGAGAGTATTCAAATTGGTGACCTCTCTTTTAGTGCCCTTCTGTAAGAGACAATCAAACATTTCTTCCTTTTGCATTTTGCTATTCTTTCAACAATGCTCCACTTTGAGATCTTGTTAAGAAAAAAATTCAATATTATATATACCCACACATTACATTTATTAATGTTTATATTTGATTTCATAAATGACATATACTTGGAGGAGCAAAGACATTCCTTGAGAAATATTTGCAGTGCTTACAAACATTTAACTGATGGGTAAAATGCAATCTTCTCCAAGGCAGATGGTACTCCTACTCCTTATTTCTAAGGCTTCATAGTGGGGTGCGTTTTTCTCATTCTTTATGTCACTACTCAATACACCCACAGTCAAGTTGAAAAAAATATATTCTGAAATTCAATCTTGATAAATGTGGGATGTTATGTAGTTTCAATCATCTTCAATTTGCAAATATGTTGTTATTTAAATGTATGAGTAGTTTTTTTTTTAAAGTGTTACAATAGAAATAATCCCATTGGTAATGAAAATTTTAACTGTGTGTTTACAAACATTTGGTCCCAAATATTCCCAGTCCTTACATATTTAAGAACTAACATATAATGAGATGAAATAATGTCATATATGTATTATGCTTATAATAAAAAATTAAACTATATAAAATTAAATTTAAAAATATAAAGAGTATAATTTCTCTAACTACATAAAACAATTTAAAAGAGCAACATTTTGTAGCTACTTTACAAATTAAATTTTAAATGCCTAATTAGAAATATTTTATTATTGCTCTTTATATTAAACCAACAACTTCTAACTCTTAACTACAGAAAAAAGTAACTAACATTTGTGTTTTATTTATTTAAAGTTTATAAAATAACCTTGAATTTAAAAATTATAGCTGCTTTTTATAATATTTTATTTTTCGAATGGACATTTTGATTACTCTCAACTTTTTATGATGATATATTTTATTGTAACACTTGGTCTAAACATTTTCATGTTTGCAGAGAAGTCTCATTTCTTGTGATGAATGGTCCAAGTGTAAAAATCCTTTTAGGGCAGTGCACTATTTTCACAGCAAGACTATACTATTAACTGTACCAGAAACAAGAGCTATTAACAGCTGTCATCACCTAAACACTAGAGGGTGTGAGTGTGTGACGTTCCTTTTCGTAGCTATTTCTTCTTATACATCCCTTCATTAATAAATGGCTAAATATGTCACCTCCCCAAGTATTAGCTCAAGTGCCACATTCTCGATTAAGCCTATCCTGCTAACATATTTGTATCACAAATCTCTCTCTAGAATCCTCAATCCCCTCGCTCTGCATTTTTTTTTCTATAGCCTTTATCACTTTCTCACGTACATTATTTACTATAAGGAACGAAAAGTTCCCTTGATGTTTATAGTAGCTGCACGGCTGTAACTCTCATTACATTATACACTTGCAAAAAGTGGTGGGATACACTGAAACCAGAATTATGGTCCACATTCAGTTCATGAGAGACAGATTTTTCACCTATTTGAGTCCCAGATAAACATCTAGAAGTCCTGGCAGGAGAGGAAACATTTTCAACGAGGGGACTTCCCTGAACATTTCAGAGCTTCTTGTTTCACTGATTTTCACCTCGTAGAGGGTAACAGTCATCCACCGACATGACCGCTAACAGCCATCCCCCGAAAGGTCCAGCCCTTTTCAGTGGTGCTGCTCCTAGCGTGACAAGCGTGTCACTACTCGGACAGGAAAGACTTTCTCCTCTACAACAGGAAAAGCACATTCTAATAACAACACTGATGGTTTTCACATTTGGTGACAGGGGAATGTGTTTTCATCTAATGGGCGCTGTTTGATTTGTAAAGCAAGGTCCTGTGCTGAGAGGGAGGGGACGTTGGGACAAGTTTGAGGACAGTTGAGAAGATGTGACTGAACTATTCCACTATGTAGAAGAAGCAAGAATCTGAAAAGAGGGTGAAAATAAATATACACAAATATATACAAGGTTACATATATGATATAGATACATGATATGTATGATTTATTTTTATTCTCTTTGCAATTATATAGTTTTTTGTTCGTTTTTTTGTAAACTGGTTCAGCAAACCTACATAGGCTTAGAAAATGCAGATATTGGGTATGTCCAACTCTGAACTTATTCCAGGTGGTTACGAGTGAGAAAGAAAAGCTGAGGTTATTCACAAGAGTAAGGTCAAGGAAGAGATCCCAGCATCTGCGCTGGAAAAGAGGTAAACAATGAAAAAAGGGGCTGGCGGAAGGAGGAAGAGGAAATAGGGGTTTGGAGGGCTCAGTGATGTTGCAAACCAGGAGTTAAGGCAATCATGGTGCAGAACCCTTGGAAGAACTACACCCCGTGGTCATAGAGGATAATTAATTTTATGATTTCAGAAAATTAAACCATCTTTGTAAGCAAAATCTTTCTCTGAATCTTAAAACTTCTTTATTCCTCATTTATTGTTCTATATATTTTTTTGAGTCTCATGTGGATTTTTGATTCTGTTTACTTATCTTGGAATGAAGAGTTGCTAGTACATTCAGTGTTTCCAGAAAAAAAAAAAAAAAGGTTATGGCTTACCCTGTGTTTACTCGCTGTCCACTGGGTACACTTCTCAGATAGCATCAGAAAAGAATTGCTGGACTGAAGCCTTATGTTTTCATATTCAAGCAGCAATTTGGCAGAGTTTTGCTTAGCTCAAGCCAGTGAAGTAAGGAAGACCATTTTAGCATAAGACACTTTATAGCATTTGTTTGTGTTCTAAACAGAAAGCTCACACACCACCCTGTTTAGCAGAGAAGGGAAAAAAAAAAACAAAACAAGCAAACCTGGGCTTCCTAATTTGTATACATTAGATTGATGACAGAATTTCTAGACCCATTTCCTGGGCTAGGAAATATTTATGTAGCATGATTCTACTTGATGGAGGTACAATGGTCTCAAAAAACGATGACATCTTTTTCTGTCACTGTGCGAAACGAATTCACAAAACACTTTCATTCACCAGCAGGTAGTAGGACTAACAGCACACCTATGGATTTGCCCACAAAATTTAATATGTTAGGGCAGCACCGCACAGGATACAACTGGTCAATCCTAGTGTCTCTGTCCTCATTTTTCCTTTTAAGATCTTACATTATGCATAACGAGAGGTCCTTGAGACAGAACAGCAACAGGGAAGCGGGGACACTATGAGCCCCTGAATATCTTCTATCTGTGCAGTAGGAGGGCAGCTTCCAAGTTTTCTGTTGGCACAAATTCTGGTCTCTTACCAGAGGGAGGTTGTGGCGCAGAACCAAATCATATTCGTACCATCTGCTCCAATTGGCAGAGCTCGTGTCAGCTGCCAATTGTGATTCTCAGCTCAGCCCTGCAGGTCTTGTACTTCCTTTCAGGTTATTGTCATGTTTTCAGTTTTCAGTTGTTCTTATGAGATTTGGTGTTTCTGAATCATCTTAGGTGTTTCAAAGAAAAGTTGGTACAAGCTTCATGCATTTTAAATTAAAATGTGCAGGTATAAATACATCACTGAAAGAGACTATGTTTCCTCTTAAACTGCTATTATTGCTCCATATGTAAATGTTACCGATTTTCATGAAAAGTTGTTTCCCTGTAATTTAGTTTCCTTTTAAAGCTTTCAAATTTAGAAGCCTTTCCACCACTAGAACCAATAAATATTTATCACTCCTTTGCCTTAGCTTTTTTGTTCATTTGGGTGTTTTTTGTTTGTTTGTTTACTATGATTAAGATCAAAGATTTAAAAAAACTTGGCTAAAATTATATTCTCTAATTTATTGTCTGTGTAACCCTGGACATGTTACTTAATTTTCTAAGCCCATCTACTGAGGATGTAAAATCGAATAGTTCCTAAGCTTTACTAACTCTCATAGTTACATTTCAATGTTCAAATGACTTGACCCATCTGAAATATTTCATAGACTAGGAGATTCTGTCTACTGGAATTTCTTTTTCTGGTTTTTGTCTTCACTAAAACATGCCATCCTGAGCATTTCTTCTGCATATGCTTTCTTGTATTCTCTTTTTCCCTGCCCGTACTTCAGATATTAGTGTTCCCCAAGATTCTCTGTTGTTTCTTTTCTCCCTCTGCTTGCTCTTGCTGAGTAATCTTAATGGCTTTTATAGACTGAATTTACAAAGATTCCAAAATCACCGTCTCGATTTGTGTTTGTCATTAGTATCACAACCCGAGTACGTCCCAAACTGAATTTAACTACCCCCCCACCACCACCAGCCTGCACTTCCTCTGACCTTATATCTGAGAAGTCACCATCAGTGAACCAGGCACTATCCTGACAGTCATCTTTGACTCCTTTCCTCCCCATTTATTATGAGTGGAATCATTAACTCACCCTACTTTGATCTCTAAAACATTATCTGATCCTTTCTCTGTGCTTTTATTTCCAAGACTTTCTTACTTTTCAGCTGGACTATTGTAATAGCAAACTCTCAGGTCTCCAAGCCTTCAGATGTAACCACACCACTCCTCCTCCACGTAGCTAAGACTCTGAGGACATAGTTTAGTCATATCACTGCATTGATTAAACTTTGTCAGAATGTCTCTTCCTGAAATAAGAACAGCTGCTGGATAGTTTTCCAGAACCTACACACGAAATACAGAAAATAGTCGTAGGATTGAGAGACTGCTCCTGTTGTTGATGGAAAGCATTGTTTTCAGTCTGTTTGACGAGGTTCAACAATTGTTATGCTGTTTAATAATTAATTACTAATGAAAAAACAGGAACAATGATAAAAATGAAAAAAAAAAAAACCCTGATAATCTGCCATTATAAAAGTAGGTGAGAAAAGTACATACGTATTAAGATTATAAAGACTGATTCATTCCAAGAATAGTATCAAAATAAAAACTTATATGAATAGGCTGCAAAGCAGTAGTATTGTTTTTATAAAATATAATCCAACAAATACTACTTTGAGGTAAATACAAACAGCAGAAACTCAGAAAAGAAATTTTAAATACAAAAAATAATTATTTTCACAAAATTATTAATGAAACAGAATCACTTCCCATATTCAGGGAGAATAATCTATAATGAAGTTCCAAGAGACTACTTGGAAATAATAAGTTTTGTCAACCTCTAGAGGGATGTGCGATTTTTAGATGAGAGCATTAGTAAATGATGGAATCATGGTCCCGCAAAGATATCTGTAACCTAATCCCCGGAATCTCTGTATATGTTATGCTACATGGTCAAAGGAAAGTAGGGTTGCAGACGGTTAAAGCTGATTCTATGATTGGTAGGTTATCCTGGGTTACCCCACGTGAGCCCAGTGTAATCACACTAGCCCTGAGAAGTGGCAGAGGAAGACAAGAGGGCTGGTCAGTCAGAGAGAGGTGATAATGCAACGAGCAGCAGGGGAGATGAGCTAAGAGAACGGTTCTAGTTTCTATTATTTGCTCTGAAGAGGAGAAAGCCATGAACCAAGGAGTATGGGTGGCTTCTAGTAGCTGAGAGACGACTTCAGACACAGAGGAGATGGGGATCTCCTTGCCAACAAACAGGAAGGTCTGTAGATGCTCACTATCTAAAAATTCATAATGCAGTCCATTTTCAGAAAAGAACGGATTAACTCTGATAAATGAGGACTACTTGGATTACCATTTGATCAGGAGGTGAATAATAGATTTAAAAAGAAAGAGGACTCAATGATTTTTATATATTGTAGAGAGCATTATTGAGTCTGTTTCGTTCACAGAAATAAAGTGCAATAAGGAGAAAGTCTAATGCTTCTTATCCACTATCTCTGTCTCAGAAGTTAAGACTGCTGGTCAGCATCCTTAGAAGACATTGAGGGACGGACTGTGTTTATATGTAATCGAATTAGAACAGTGTTTGTTTTTATCTGATTTGTGTTACGTGCTATTTTCTCTTTTAATTACAAACCCAGCAAGGGCAAATTTATTAATCTTCTTGGAAAGAAAAATTGTTCTGTTTGTTTGTTAATCTGGCATGGATTAACAAGTCTACTTGTATGTCTAACAGAAAGGAAGAGTGATAACTGTTATAAAAATATAATGGGTTATCAAGATTAGTATTATTAAACTACTGTCATACGCTGACACAGCTTTCACTTAAGTGCACAGAATAAATGAATAGATCTCTTCTGTAACTCAGATTCAGCTGGGCTTTTATTTGATCATTCTGTTGCCTGTAATAAACCAGAGCGTATTCAAATAGAGCGAGCAAGCTCTTCTCTTTTTAAAGCTGAATTAGGAAGCATTTTAACAGTGGGTGAAATCGCGGAGACTGCATCTAGGATGAACCGCCTTCACTGGTGGGAAAACAGCTGATGCCAGTTGAGGACATAGATGAGGAAGAGCTGGGTGACTTTGCCAAATTAGCAATACTTCTTCCTTTTTCTTTAAAATAGAGATTTGAATTTGCATTATAAAAATATTCATACTTGAAGTTGATCACGTAGACGTGGATTTATTTTCCACATTTTATAATTATTTTATTGGGAAAATAATAAAGAAGTGTACTTATCACACTAAACAAGAATACATGTAATGTATTTATTAAAGGAGCCACGTCTCAAGAAGTTATGACCAGTTTGTGATCCAGTTGATCATTCAGCTCTCTTCACGCTAAGTTTATATCCTAGGTATGTGTAACAGGGAATTATCTTTACCATTAAAAAAGAAAACATCCACTATGTTCCTAAAATGTAGCCGGTGCCGAGGCTGCATACTTTTCTCTTTGACAGAAATCACTGATTCACCCATTGGGACAAATCAAATTCTGGCAGGAAGTGCTACTCATACGAGATGACCAATTTGCTAACATTCACCAAACAGATTTTGTGATCATACACGTAACATTTCCAATTGAAATTTGTGTCATCTCCATCAGCACCCTAAACCAGATACTGCTTAGGGAATACTGAGAAGGCTGTGAAGACAATTTGGTCCAAATTTCATTTAAGTAGGAAAAATAATAATAGATTTCCAATCTATACAAACCCCCAAATTTCTTTACGTATCTTAAAGACCCTGTGAAATACCCATGTAAAAATCCACACCGGAGCTGCAAAACACAAATTACCCTCTTACTTATCAGTGAAAGGACTTTGGTGGTCATTATTATCATCTTTTTTTGGGGGGGACAGAGCATAATCCTGTTACAGTATCAAACACAAAACCATTTTTTCCCTAAACTTTAGCAAATATACACCACAACTACAATGACTATGTGTTTTAAGATACAGACTCTATCAATTTTGAGTGTAAATGGTGTGATGTTGAAATTACATAAGGACAACACTCATAAACTGTGATGGATAGTCATTCAATTCTAATGTTATTAAGAATCAAAATATCATAAGGATAGATAAGGAAATCAAATGACACCAAGCAAAACTGCTGCTGATCAAGGGAGGGACTATTTAAATGAGGTTTGGTAATGGGAGGACAGAGATTAAGGAAGCAGGAACTATGTGTTTGGGTGGCGGCTTAAAGCCAGGGCCAGTGAAGGAGGCAGGGCAACAGTACATGCTAGAGATACATCAGTTACCCAACCCAAGAAACCCATATCCTCAAGACTACTGAGAACTCCAAGAACCCTGAGAGCAGAAGACCAACTTGTCATTACAGTGTATTTTTTTAATGTGATACATCTGCTCATATTACAATTACTCTCACTAACAAGATCTCTCTCTCTTTTTTTTTTTCTCACATATTAAAATTTCAACTACATTTTTGGCATCTAGTTATTTCATGACTACTCATCCTCCTCTTCCTCTGATCAGTGATGAGTATCAAAATGAATACATAGAAATAAATTCCTTACTATTTGATGCTGACAGTTTTGCAGCATTTTCCCTGTTCACTAAGTCCTGGCCTTTCCAGAAGATAAAAGATGTATTTGAGACCACGAGGTGGTCAGACAGTTCCTGAACACCTTGGAAACCAGCCAGAAAATGGCAAAAACAGTTTCTCCCATTCTTTGTTCTTTGCTTTGATATTTTTCTTTCAAGTCTGAATGTCTCCTTGATGCCAAAACTCTGGTGAATCCTGTATTGAATCAGTGTCACCTCCATCAGCAGAATATGCAGGGAAGGTTGTGAAGACAATTTGGCCCCAAAAGTTGTAATAATCATGTATTAAGAAGCAAGAAGTTCACTGCTGCATCATCTTCATAAATCAGTAACTCCACCATAAATCAATAAATTCTTGAAGAGTTGCCTATTGTCAAAGAGCTCTGTTTGTAAGATTTTCCTTCTTGCATTATAAATGTCTTCAGTATTAAATAACCTCCTTTCTCACTCAGGCTTCATGATTTGAATATTATATAACAGGAAATGCGCTCTCAACATCATTGTAAGGGCCCTGGAGTTTTGGGAGAGATCTACCAATGAAGACTTTACTTTCACCTTTTAAAATTTCTACTCGAGAGCAGCATGCCCATAGTTTACTCATCTTCTAATGGATCAGAAAAGATGTCACTCAGCAATAATTTGCTAAAGATCTGCTCTGGCTCTTAAGAAGGCATTTTATTTAACAACAAATGTGTAAACATGATGTTGTTCTATGCATTTCCTGTGGCTTTAAACCATGCCAACAGAGAAAACTGGAGGAGAGGGAAGTTATTAAGAAAAAAATACTATGTGATGTTCTTGACCAATTTAGACCTTGTGAGTTAAATATTATGATCTTTAATTAATCAGTGAGGCTTTTTCATTCTCAAAGTATCCAAATAATCAGTCTCTAATCTCTATAGTACACTTTTCATACATGTTATTATGCATTATGCCATTCTGCATACTTAAGGGAAGGTACATATGAATTGAACTGTCTCTCTGCAAACTCATATGTTGAAGTATTAACCCACAGTACCCCAGAATATGAACTTATTTAGAGATAGGGTCTTTAAAGAGAGAATTAGGTTAAAGTGAAGTCATTAGGGTGGTCCCTAACCCAATATGACTGGTATCCTTATAAGAAAAGGACATTTGGACAAAGACAGGAATGGAGGGAAGAAGATGTGAAGACATAGAAAGAAAACAGCCATCGACAAGCCAAGGAGAGAGGCCGGGAACAGATCCTTCCCTTGGGCCCTCGGAAGGAACCAACTCTGCTGACACTTTGACCTTGGACTTCTAGCCTCCAGAGTTGAGAGAGTATCAATTTCCATCATTTAAACCAGTCAGTTTGTCATACTTTGTTACTGCAGCCCTAGCGAATTAATACAGAAAGTAAAGCAATGCTTTTCTAATTAAAAAGGTGTTTAGAAACATCCGTAATGGACGAATGACCGAAATCCAGGTGGGACAACTTATCTCTAAAAAATAACTGGATATAATGTGTTGCAAGAAGGAGCAACGTGGTCAAAGTTGAACATCATTCTTACAGAGAGACTGTAAGTGAGCAAACGATCAAATAGAACACAAAAAGAAAGATATGGCTAAAACAGGGGAACAAAAATAAAGACGGGGACCTAAGTGATTCCATTTTATTAGTCAAGAGGAGATCATGAAAGGGAACTTAAAATAAAAAGAAGTTTTACTGGTTCAAGTGGAAAAATGATCGCACGTGGTTGTAGACTTGCCAAGAATGAGGCTCTGGGCGTGGCAGTGCACAGTCACGTAGAGAGGAGAAAGGATGCAAAAGTTGGGAGAAGGTAGAAGATGGGGGATTTGAAAAGTGCCAAATCATTTACATTTAATTTTGAAAGTGATTTGGACCACATGTTAACCTTTCTAGACCTAACTGTAAGGAAGATGATTCCACTGGTACTTTAGACAGAGCTGTGATAAAGGGGGTACAGACTGGAAACAGTCTGAGGACTCCTGTCTTTGTGAATACTGAACCATGAAAACATGCCAGAGGGAGAATTTCTCATTTCATTAGCTTCATTTGCCTTTTTCCTAAAATTTGTTGAATGTCACGCATAGAAATGCACCCTAGTTTTGCTCATGTGTTTACCAATGTCTTGGACTTCTCTAGCCAGGGGGGTACCTTACATTACCACTGTCTTCCATTTCATTAGGCCTTGTATGGAGTTTGGACTCTTTGGATGGAAACTTATAAACACAGTTTGAGGAAGACATGATGACAGTCTGGATTAGTGTTTTTTTTAGTGTACATGAGAATCTCCTGGAAGGCTGGCTACGAAGAAATAGAAAAAAGAAAGTAAAAGCCAGTTGCTGACCTCTGCTCCCAGAGTTTCTGATTTAGTAGGTCAAGGATGGGGCATCTTGAGAATTTGTGGGTAATGCAGGTGCTGGTAGTTCCAGACAACACTGAGAATGCTGCGTTAGAGAAATGGTTCTGAGAATGGAAAGCAAAGTGCACGGGAAGGGGCACTTTCTAAGGGATCAGACTGCTGTAGTTTTGTTTGCTTGTTGACCGTGCATAACGGAGTTACTGCTGGGTGTAACGGAGTCTCTGCTTACCACTGGTCCAGGAATTACATCATTTTCCTCTTATTTTCTTGTTAATCACTTTATATCCTTTCATCTTTCTATCCTTCCCTTTATGTTCCCTGTCCTCTTCCTCATGGAAGCTCTTATTTCCATACCTCTTTTATTTTACATTTTTTTCTAGATTTTAAATATTCAAAAGGAAGTATCTCAAAAATGATTTTTGTAAAATAAGAAATTATACGTAAACTCACTTTTCTTGCCCTGTGTTTCAGAAAAGAAATGTACTAGGTGTGTTACTCATATCTAATTTGAAATTATTAGTAATTATAGTAGTTAAGCACGGATCAACATCTTTTTGGATGATTCCTTTTATTAGCTTAAAAGATGCATATGTCTAGATGTGTTTTTAGAAATTGGTGTGTCTTTAGAAACACTTTATTTCAATCAAGGAAAATTATGCCATCATGTATCAGAATAACAATGGAGATTAAATATATTCAACTGTGATCACTATGTTCAATTGTATCTTGTGCGTCCCTAGGATTTCATAATTTTATGACTATATCAGAACGTTAGAAGGTAGTCCAGTGGTCTAGGAATGTGATAGTATTTGATTCACATAATTTTTAAGGAAAGCATTACAATATTCAGTAGTGATTTAAAGTAGTATAAATAGCTTTGTACTTCTGGTAAACTTCTGTTCTAAATCACAGAAAAACAAAATAACATTGTAGAAGTTGTCTAGTTCATTCATTTTAAAGTACTCTAATATTTTATAATATTGCTCTACAACTCAAGATGATCTCTTTTCCAAAAAGTAAGTATTATTTGAAGTACAGTCAGCATATAGTGTTGTCAGAATACTTCTGTCACTCTCTTGCTTCTTTTTTTTAATTAAAAAATTTTTTGTTGTTTTTTGGGGGGGGGTAATTTGTTTTATTTATTTATCCATTTATTTATTTTTAGAGGAGGTACTGGGGATTGAACCCAAGACCTCATGCGTGCAAAGCACACCCTCCCCCTCTTGCTTATTGTATATTACTTCCTGACCAAAAAGATAATAACGTTTCTGAGAAACAGTGAGCCCCTTGTAATTCAATTAAGTTTCAATTAGTCATAACATCCCATATGTTCTTGTAACAGGGAACTAGAAATAGAATCTACAGAAAACTATATAATTCACGTCTCTTCTGAAAAGAAATTTCAGGCGAGAAATTATAGTCACAAGTATTAAATGCTTAATTCTCAGGCTGTGTCTGTCTCTGATATTTAATATCAGTGCTAAAACAGTCCTCCGTTTGAATTACCTGCATCAACTGACATTAAACAGTGAGAAAGCACACTCTGCTGTCCTCGTATGTACGTCGTTATCACTTGAAGAAGTAAGTGGGGACATGAAGCGCTACAGGAGGAGCCAACCTTCAGTTCCTATTTCTAAAGCCCAACAAGGTGACTTCATTGGTAGTTGTGCAAAGATACCTGATTAAATTGGAAGCACCTGCAGTGAACTGTCGGCCAACTGGACAAATCCGTGTTTAAGCATTTTTCACAAAGGATGTCTGTATGCATTCTATTGTTCATCCAGGGTTCTTCGAATTCGATACAGAAAATAACAACTGTAGTTTTTCAGCTGAGAGTAGATCAAATCAATTCTATTTGATCTACTAATAAATCAATATCTTTGTCTAGTATGAAAAAGATCCATGCGGAGATTTAGCAGGAATTTATAATTACTATAAGACTTTCAGTAAAGTGCAATTGTGAACAAAAACATTTAACCCTGTGGAGCCATTTGGAAGACTGAATAATAACTCACTGGCAAACTGAAGTCGGCGCCTTTTAGATGCAACTATTAGCTTCTGGAAAACAAATGGAGGATAAACAGTTGTGTGACCTCTGCTTAAATCAACCTAAACTCAAGGGGAAAACACAGGGATGGCACAGGGGCTTGTCTTGCTCAGAGAATTTCAGTTGATAAACTACTTTCCATGAATTTTATTGTTCTTGCAGTTAAGGACCAGCACAAAGAGAATAGCAAATATTTCTAAATTATAGAGCCAATATATCAAGTTTCCAGAACATGTGTCTTTAATGTAACCTCACCAAAGTTTTTTCATCACCAGCCTTTTAGCAAGCTGTTTCTTGGGGAATAACATTTCTTGACTTGAAACTATTTGTGCTTGAGTGTCAATCACATCATTACCACCCATAAAGAGAGATGTTAAGACATTTTAAGCATCCTGCTATGCTGATGAGACAGAAAAAACCAATGTGACATGCCAGACTACAAGAGTAGTTTCTCAAATTTGGTAGCAGATTTGCACTTTGTGATGGATAGAACAAAGGCCTCTGAAAGATGTCCACACCCTACAATCTCCAGATTCTGTAATTATGTTACCTTAAATGGTGTATTAGTTTCCTGGGACTGCTGCAAACAATGTTCAAACTGGGAGACTTTAAACACCAGAAACATCCTCTCGCAGGTATGGAGGTCAGAGTCTGAAATCAAGGTGTTAGCAGGGTTGAATCCTCTGGAGTCTCTGAGGGAGAGGCTATCCCCATCACGTTCTACTCTGTGTCTGGATGTCTAATAATTTTCTGTCACTTAGAAGGATACTCCTCAGTGGAACTAGAGCCCACCCCAACCCACAGTGATCTCACTTGGGGCTCTTTAATTGTATCTGCAAAGATCCTCATTCCAGATAAAGTCACATTCTGAAGATCCAGGTGGACATACCTTTGGGAGGCTACTGCTGTTCAACCCACTACACGCGGCAGAAGAGACCTGGCAGGTGTGACTACGTTAAGGCTCTTGAGATGGGAAGGTTATTCTGGATTATCTGGATGGGCCCATTGTAATCACAATGAGCCTTATGAGGAAACGGGTGAGTCAGAAAAGGAGACGTGGCCATGGAAGCAAAGGTCAGAAAGGAGAGAGAGATTTGGAGATTTACACTGCTGGCTTTGGAGATGGAGGGATGGGCTAGGAGCCAGGGGATGCAGATGGCCTCTAGAATCTGGAAAAGACAAGAAAACAGAGACTCTCCTAGAGAGACTCTGACACATTGAGAGACCCTGACTTACTGACACATTGAATTTAGGACTTCTGAACCGCAGAACTCTAAAATAATAAATTCGTTTGGTTTTAAGCCTCAAGAGTTTGCAGTAATTTGTTACAGCAGCAATAGGAAGGCAATAACATGCTCTTTCTCAAAGTCACATAATCGAGAAGTATCAACACTCTACCTTCCTATAGGAGGAATTTTTAGAAATTTTTAGAAATTGTCAGATTTCTAAGCCATACAGATGATATAGTCACAAATGATTATAAATTAGTTTGCCACTGAATTCCAAAATCATCTTAATAAGAATTTATTAGTGATGGAATTTTTTCTAAATTCATCTTTGTTGTTGATACAAAATAAAGGCAGAATTACGAAAAATCTTACATGCATTCTAAGTACACATTTCACGTGAAGAAATGAACCCGTTTGTATTTTATAGTTATTAAGACACACCTGACAAATGCTCGTTGTCTGTGGATGCCAATAACACGGTTCATCAAATTATGGAGCCTACTTAATACTAATTGTTCTGTTTAACTTCATTTTGCTTTCTAATGTAATGGAGTCTTACAATTAGAAAAAAAAAATCCATTATGCTTCCACATCTGACAGGTTTTTGCCCCACAAAAATTTCAGTTTATTTGAGCACTAACATTGTAGCTAGCAACAATTTTGGAAAGTTTAGTGCAAGTGCAAAAAAAAAAAAGAAAATACCCTTGCAAAATTTACCACAATTGTTTACTTTCTGAAAATGAGCACTAAAACATTTGCATAACATCTGCACTGCTTGGAGGGTTGAAACACTAAAGCAATTAGCTCTGTTTTCTATAATGCATGCTGCAGCTCAAGCAACGTGGAAGTTGAGCTAACTTAATATTTCGTTGGAAAAGAAAAGGCACTTTATTTGCCCTTTACTTCTAGTGCTTCTTTAAACTGCCCAATCATGCTTAATGTGTTAAGAAGCTTGTATTCGAGACAGTTTCAGGAAACATCATTTTAAGAAGAAAAAAATCTCTAAGGGACCTTCATTCAGTCTTTCTAATATGTGCTTGTTTACATCTACTTTCTGTACTTGAGTAAAACAGATTTTACACAGCAGTTAAGATACAGCCTATAAAGCTCCATGTGTACTATAAGAAATTACAAGGAATAATTTCTAATAGTGATATGCCAGAATTACTATGCTATTCTAGATTAGATGCACTGACCGGTATTCTTTTCAAATTCTAGATAAATATCAGTCCCTACAAGTTTATTTTTAAGAAAATATGTTCTAATTAAATAATCAGATCTTATCTTGTTTTTGAATAGAGTCACAAGATTTGACAATAGACTGTTTCCTGATTTGCAAATATATTTAAATTGGCAATGTAAAATTTATTATTAAGTCAAGTTAAATTCTGTTTTAAAATCATCATGATTATATGCACCATACCTTCAATCTAGACTCGCTCATAGTATTTATGGAGCTAGATGCGTGCCGCAGGCGGACTCCAGTAATGCAAATAAAATAGAAATGAGCATTAAAAGGGTCTGCTGTATTGGAAAGACATGAGCCATCTCACAGCTGAACAGGGCAGTGCTCAAACAATTCTGTAAAACACCCAAGAATGCTAACTAAACAATAATTTAATAAAAGATATGTTGATGCATGGCTTTGACTGCCAGAAAGAAAGGGAAGTGACAGGTACTGGCGATGAAGAGGTCACCGGGAGCGAGAATGGTGGGTTCTCAAGTGGATGAGGGGGTAGCTTCCCCCGTCTTCTTGGAGAAGGGCAGGTGATGCAGAAGTGATTAGTGGGTTTCAAAACCCAAGCAGGGAAAAGAAAAGGGGCCAGGGCTCTAGGTGGCGAAATAAGGAGTTAAAACTGAAACCTCTGCAAAAAGCTGACTCCCTGGAGGGGCTATTCACCCTCCATAGAAAAAAGTCACACATCCTTCCATCAGAGGCAAAGTAAGAAAGCTTGACTAAGCCATGTGTCAATGTCCAAAATAAGTAAAACACAGTGACATTCCCTAGAGACGCTGACAACCACAGACCCATCTCTGTCAGGTTTGAAGTTAGAACTCACACTGCCCCACAGTGAGGGGAAGCTGTGAACCTGGGGCAGTTGAGGAGGAAGTCCAACATCCATAGACTAGGTCACAGTATTTGGCTGATCATCAAGTGCTTCCTCTGTCCTCGGGGACCTCTGGAGGGCAACCACACTGGACACATACAATATCACGTTTCTGAACGCATCAACATGACAGCCCTCTTTCCCCAAAGCCCTTTTTACTGAAACCTAATCTTGCTTCAAGTCCCTGAATGCAGGGACAAAATCGCAGACCACTGTTCATTTCGTGCTCAGGTCATCTCTCTCTCCAGGCAAAGTGAATAACTAAGTGTGCTAATCAAGGCTGATCCTGAATGCAGGAGTCATTCTGTTACTGTCATCTTGAAGCTGGCACCTGCTATGAGACAGAGTTCTGTCAAAACCGGGTTCCCATATTTCACACTTCAGTAAACAGGTCACAAGGAAGTCCCCTGGCGATTCCAAGACTGACCACAGAAGCAGCACTCACCCAGGGTTGTGGCCGAAGGGGGCAAGCTGGGAGTTCCAGTACATCTTGGTTTAGCTTTAAGACCTAGTTATCATTCATGCCATTCAGACCACTTCTATAGGACTGCGGAGTGCTACTCAGCACACACAGGCTCTTATCTAAGTGGGACATGTGACAAACAGCTGACGCTGAGCAGATTTGCTTGCATGGACACCTGGAGTTTCATGATTTGGCATTTAATCATTTTGGAGATTCAGCAGAAAAGCAAAGAATGTTTCTCAAAAGTAGAGTGGTTCTTTGGAGAAGAAGGCATGACTTTGCTCTAAAACTCTGTGTGCAGCCACTAGGGTTCAGATGTAAGCACCTGACAAAATTTGCAAAGAAGACCCTGCCCACTGACACACCCACATCAGCTCAGTTTTAAGGTCCAAATGTTAATGCTGCTCACATTCTAGTCTGAATCAGAAAGGAACTTTTACTTCTTTTCTTGTTCTGTGTTCAAATTAGAGTACAGTATTTTGTGCCATATGTAAATATCCTTAATTTTAGGGTTTGCTTCTTCCAAAAATCCAAAAATCCAAAAGAGATGTGTGCCTTTTGAAGCAGTAGCAGCATATGGTACAACATCTTTCTCTATGATGTAAAAATGGTATCAAGATCATTGCAGACCACTGTAGCCCTCTTCTCTACACAGAAACTATATCAAGGCCCAATATCTTCATGGCATTAATTTCTCCCCTCTAATCCTCAGGTATTTTCTGTTCCCTAGCATCTATCAACATGCTGTCATCTCCAAGGAAGAAATACAAATGATCTATAGGCACATGAAAAAATGCTCAATATCACTAATTATCAGAGAAATGCAAATCAAAACTATACAATGAGGTATCACCTCACACCAGTCAGAATGGCCATCACTCAAAAGTCCACAAATGACAAATGCTGGAGAGGCTGTGGAGAAAAGGGAACCCCCCTACACTGCTGGTGGGAATGCAGTTTGGTGCAGCCACTGTGGAAAACAGTATCGAGATTCCTCAAAAGACTAGGAATAGACTTACCATATGACCCAGGAATCCCGCTCCTGGGCATATATCCAGAAGGAACCCTACTTCAAAAAGACACCTGCACCCCAATGTTTACAGCAGCACTATTTATAATAGCCAATACATGGAGACAGCCTAAATGTCCATCAACAGATGACTGGATAAAGAAGATGTGGTATATTTATACAATGGAATACTATTCAGCCATAAAACCGACCACATAACACAATTTGCAGCAACATGGATGTCCCTGGAGAATGTCATTCTAAGTGAAGTAAGCCAGAAAGAGAAAGAAAAATACCATATGAGATTGCTCATATGTGGAATCTAAAAAAAGGAAAAAAGAACATAAATACAAAACAAAAACAGACTCATAGACGTAGAATACAAACTTGTGGTTGCCAAGGGGAAGGAGGGTGAGAAGGGACAGACTGGGATTTCAAAATTTGTAGATACTGACAGGCATATGTAGAATAGATAAACAAGATTATACTGTATACCACAGGGAAATATATACAAGATCTTGTGGTAGCTCACAGCGAAAAAAAATGTGACAATGAATATATGTATGTTCATGTACAACTGAAAAATTGTGCTCTACACTGGAATTTGACACAACATTGTAAAATGACTATAACTCAATAAAAAAATGTTTAAAAAAAACATGCTGTCATCAATAGAATGATTTGGCTTCATGTGATTTTAATGATGAGGACAATGCTGTTTCTTTTGGATTAAACTGTAGACAGGGTCATGGATGGAGGCAAGCCTGGGACAGCACAGTCAGTGGAGGTGTGCTGCTGTACTTGTCAGCTATAAACCTCAGACGACTTCCAGAGTTTTGCAATATTTGTCAAAAGGGGGAAACAAATATTCACCAGCTCACTGGCTGCATACCAGATGCCAAAGGCTGTGTATTTACCCTGGTAAAAGTAGACAGCATCGAGAGCGATGGTTTCCACTGGAGTCACCAGTTGATTAGAACAGCTTAGAAAACAGCTTAGAAAATTCACTGCTATTCTCTGCATTCCTCCATCTTACAAATACTGACAGTTAAAAGAATATGTGACAGAAAATGTGACTACCTCTGACTCATTCATCCCTATGGTAATAAGATCTCTTCCATAGCCAAGATATGTGCCCATCAACAGATGAATGGACAAAGATGTGTGTGTACACACACACACACACACAATGGACTATTACTCAGCCATAAAAGAGAATGAAATTTTGCCATTTGCAACAACATGGATGGAACTGAAGCATACTGTGCTTAGTGAAATAAGTCAGAGAAAGACAAATACTATATGTTTTCACTTATATGTGCAATCTAAAAAATAAAACAAATACAAAAAAAGAAAACAGACTCACAGATACAGAAAACAAACCAGTGGTATCAGAGGGGTGAAAGGTGAGAGGAGCAGCAAGACAGGGGAAGGGGATTAAGAGGTACAAACTATTAGGCATAAAATAAATAAGATACAAAGATGTAATCTACACCACAAGAAATATAGCCAATATTTTATAGTAATTTACATTGAGTAGAATCTTTATAAATATCAAATTAGTGTTGCATACCTGAAGCTAATATAATATTTTTAAGTCAACTGTACTTCAAACTTAAAAAAAAACACTATTAATTTAAAAAAGTTTGGGGCAGTAGACAGTTTTCTAAAGACAGTTTTCAGAATTGAATACAAAACTAGAATAGATTTATAACCAAAAAAATTGGGTAAGATAAATCACTTAAATTCTACTGATAAACCAAAGAGGTGATTTGGACCTTCAAATAATATATAATCATGATTTTTCAAGCAATGATTCAATGATTATGAATATATACACACACACACATCTGCAACTTGCCATATCTTTTATAATTTTTATACCAAAGACAGTAGGAAATAGAAAAATCGTATTCCAAAGTCAAGAGAAGACATAAGTATAAAAATTGGAAATAGAGTATTAACAAACTTAAGCCAGCAAACCATGTTTGTAAAACCTAATCATATAGAATTTATCTCAATTAAAATATGTAAGATCATTTGACATTAGGAAATATATATTTTGCTACATTATCAGAATATTACCTTAATGCAAAGAAGGATTTAGAAAAACTGGACATCTATTCATGATAAATACTCTTAGAAATATGGAACAGAAAGAATCCTGATTTTAAAAATCTGTAGTAAAAATTCCATAATTAAAAAATCTTAGTAAACATTGTATCTCATGCCGAAGTATCAGAAGCACAGCAGGCACTGAACAAAATTTCTGCCTCACTTCAGAACTCTTGCTTCCCTGATACACGAACATTCACCACAGCAATAATCCCCACGTTATGTCATCTTATTTTAGAGCCTAAGAAAGTTTAGGGAATGTGTACTTCAGCCTCTTTATTTCACTAGGAGGAAACAGGTCTGAGGGGGCTCATGTGATTTGTCTAAATGTATTCAGCTAGTGATGAGCAGAACCTTGACTTGAAGCCAATGTTCCGTGAAAAAAAAAAAAAAAAAGCCAGCAAATAACATGCTGGTTTAGGTCATCTCTAATTAACACAAAACAACACACACACACACACACACACACACACACACACCCCAGCTGTAACCAATCTTGTTTATTAATTGTTCATTACTTATTTAACCATGAATATTAAGCCCAGAATTAACCTTAGCTGCTTTCATCCTGAAATAATAAAAGAGAAACGGAAATACATAAAACATAGGGGTCTTTATTAATAAAATGATGAAATATCAAACTATGCTAGTAAATGTGTTTTGTTATATGGAAAAAATGTAAAAAAAGAAAAGAAAAACAACTTTTAATTAAAGTTCTGTATAAAATTTGGATGGCCTCAAAGGTTATCAGTTTTGCTGTCATATTAGAAAGCCAAGAAAAATAAAATACAAGTTTCTTAGGAACCAGAAACTCAAAATACTTCATCAGAAGCCATTTAGAACTTTAACTGTTTGGCATAAATGAATATATTACATGCTCAGTACAGCTTGAAGAATGAAGCAAAACAAGTTTGAGGTATCCACACACCTCTATAAAACGTACCTCTAAATGAAGGCTGCTGTTCTGTTTCCTCTGTCTTGATTGGAATGAATTAAGTTAATTCCTCTGTCTTGCTTGAATGATTATCTATGGTTGGAAATTACACAATTTGTTTAAGATGCTAGAAACCTAAAAATTTATGTGAAATATCCTAATTTTTAGTACACTGGGCAGGTCAAATAAAATCCATCTCTGGCCTCCTATCATACAATTCACAACCTCTCCTTTCGACCAGGAGAGTGTTAAATTAGTTCTCATAACTTCATGAGCTTCTTCTTTATCTACTGTATCCTTTGCCAAAAGCATACTGGGAACTTGACTTGTTTCTCTCCTTTCTCTTTATTTCGTTTTTTATTCATTTATTTATTTGGTTTCAAGAAATGTAACCTACAAATCATGATTCTTATTAAAGTTGTTTTTCAAAAAATTTTGAAATCAACTAAAAGACAAAGAGAACGAAGTACAAGTAGGTAGTACAGAAAAGGGAGCGAGGAAGAAAACGTAGCAGCTGATGCAAAAGCAAAATCGCACTGGACGCTTGTTAAAAGTGTCAAGGGAGACTACCCAAGACTATTGCAGTAGGGGTCAAGAGAGGCTGAGCTCAACTCTGCTGAAAGGAGGAAGGGTTTTTAAATGCTACAGTGCCTTTATGGAAAAGAACTAGAGGACATTAGGGGGAAGTTTGGTCCATGTGATTAGACCACTGTGCTTGTTAACGGTCACTTGTGGAAGTTAGACTACTGCCCTCCCACAGAAACTGGGAAGTAGGGGTGTGATTTTGACAAGATGACTACATTTCAAAGGAATAACTCCCAGGTCTTCCAGCAAAATGTTTCTGGGTTGTAGAAGATTTCCATCTCAAAGGGGCAGAAAAAGAATTTACAATCACAAGTTTTTTAAAGTAAGTTCTGGGAGGTCAGGGCCTCTGTTCAGGAAGAAACCTGTCTAAAGTTAGTCGAGATAAAGGAACCACTAAGGCCATCTTGGTCTGATAACCATGATACAAGTGTGGAGATTACGATGCTCTTTGTCAAGTACATTAGGTGCTTTAAATTTCCAAGGCAACTGATTTGAACAGTGGGTGGAGATGAATGGATGAACACATATTCTGGTTTACTGAAAAAGAGCCTGACGAATTTCACCAGTTAATACATCAGACTCATTCTTGCTTGTGAGATTTCTGCCAGGAAGGAAAGGTCTTAAAATGCAAACTGGGAGTTAGGGTAGGGGCTAGGGGGTTAACAGAGGAAAAGAAAAAATTAAAAAAAGATTTTTTAAGTTTAATTTGTTCTTACTCTATTACTAAGACTCACATGGCTTCTAAGCAGAGAATATTTCAGAAATATACATGTGTTTTTGTTTTTTTTTACTTGAGAGTTAATTATTCAGTCTTTCATTTTACTAGGTTGAAGATTTTCCATGGGAAGTTTCAACTGACTCCACTGAAACTAAATTGGACCCCGTCCTCCCAGAGGGCGCAGCATGAAATGTGGCACAGATCTAGTCCTCCACGTGCTTTTTTTTTAACATGAGATGAGATACCATGAAAAACTGACCCCTATTTTCCAGTTTTTACAGTTATTAAACCCAAAAAGCCTTAGCGCAATAAAATGATATAACTAGGATCTTATTCACCTTGCTTGTCCAAGTACAGTTCTCCCTGCCATCTGAAAGTACGGCATTCCCATGAAACCTTTTACAAGCCCAAATGGCATAAAGCGAAGAAGCAATTACCTCAGGACACATCTTGCCAGGAGACACGAAGTAAATCAAGACAAAGCACAGGTGCGCACACACGCAGCTGGCAGCTATGGCGGCACGAGGCTGAGGTGCTGAGAGTGGTGCCCTGGGAAGGGGCTTGGTGGTACCACTCTCACGTCTGGGCTGTGTGCTGCCTTCACAACAGCTGCCACAAGGCAGAGGCTGAACGCTATTCTAACTTTCCATCTTTTTTCGTACAAACAAAAATCCTCTTCAGATTTTTTGGGGGGGTTATCAAAACAGGTACTAATGCAGGTCTTTTGTAAACGGGAAATGGTGCAAAGTGAACTTCGGAAAAGCAGAAAATACCTGTACATAATTCCTTTCATGGGCGTTGGGGACTTCTTTCTCACAGCATTAGCTTCCTTACAACACTAGGGAATTACGCACTGCGCTGCACAAACGATATATTAAACCCTGGTGGGTTAGGAGTGTTGATACACTTTTAAAAAGTGCCATATTGTTCCATTGGATAAATTGGGCATTGGGAGAATGATGACGTAAAACTCAGCACTGATTTCAGCTTCTTTGTACAACTAGACAACCAGAAGAATACACTTTCAAAATTCAAATGCAACCTACTGTTGCATGCTAAATCATGTTAATAATTGTATTTGCTTTATATTAATATGCTACCACATCTTTGAATAGTGTCCCCTTTTAAAAAATTCACGTGTTATTATTTTTAAGTGATTGATGTGCAATAGAAATTGGATACAGCTTCATTTGATATAGAAGAGAATTCTAGTGTCCTAAAAATATAAAGGATTTAGTGACTAAAGCTTTTAAAACCTCCTCAACAGAGTATCTGCTTTTCTCACTGTATATTTCAATGAAACCATTAAAACTGGACTCTTAGGTGAGCTCTTATCGCTTCTACTTAATCTGAAAAGAGTAATTTATAAATTTATAATATAACAAGCTGAACACACATGAGACATTCATATTTCAGCATTTTTGAATCAGAAGAAGTCTTCAAAATTGCAAGTATCACCTTCCTTAGAAATGAGTGGATTTGATCTGCCTGCCCTGATGAGTAATGATGCTCAGTGCCTTTCCATGTACTTTTCGGCCATCGGTATGTCTTCTTTGGGAAAAATGTCTATTCAGACCTTCTGCCCACTTTTTATTTGAATTGTTTGTGTTTGTTTTGCTAATGAGTCGTAGGAGTTCTTTATCTGTTTTGGATATTAGCCCCTTATCAGACATACGATTGGCAAATATTTTCTCCCACTGAGTAGGTTGCCTTTTAACTGTGTTGATGGTTTCCTTTGCTGCACAGAAGCTTTTCGGTTAGATGTGGTCCCACTTTGTTTATTTTTGCTTTTGTTGCTTCTGCTTTTGATGTCAGAATAAAAAAATCACTGCCAAGACCTATGTCGGGACCTTACCACCTGCAGTTTCTTCTAGGAGTTGTATGGTTTCAGGTCTTATGTGAGATACCACTTCACAACTGTTAGAATGGCTATTGTCAAAAAGACGAGAAACAAGTGGTGAGGATGTGGAGAAAAGGGAACCACCGTGCATTGTTGATGGAAATGGAAATTGGTGCAGTCACTGTGAAAAACAGTACCGAGGTTCCTTAAAAAATTAAAAATAAAACTACCATATGATCCAGCAATTCCATTTCTCAGTATTTATCTGAAGAAAACAAAAGCACTAACTTGAAAAGATGTATGCACCTCTATGTTCACTGCAGCATTATTTACAATACCCAAGACATGGAAACAACTTAAGTTGTTCATCAGTGGATGAATGGATAAAGAAATTGTGGTATATGTGCACAGTGGAATATTATTCAGCCATAGAAGAGAAAGAAATCTTGCTTTATGACAACATGGGTGGACCTAAAGGGCATTCTCCTAAATGAAATAAGTCAGAGAAAGACAAATATCATAGAATCTCTCTTATATGTGAAATCTAAAACTAACAAAAGAAACCAAGCTTATTAAAAAAAAAAAAAAAGAAGGAAATGGAATACTACTGTTGACCCTTGAACAATGCAAGGGGTGGGGCACTGACCCTCTGTGCAATTAAAAATCTGCATATAATCTGTAGCCAGCCCTCTGTACATGCAACCCCTCCACACCTGCGGTCTGGCATCCATGGATTCAACCAGCCTTGACTCGCGCAGTACGTAGTATTTACTATTGAAAAAAACGCACGTATAGGTGGACCCTTACAGGTCAAACCTATGTTGCTTAAGAGCCAACTGTAATCTCATAATCTAAATACTGTTAGTGCTACGCCCAAAGGGCTAATCACCAAAATTATATTGATATTTTTATTCTAAAACTAAAATTTATTCTTAAAGAAGCAAAAGTTTGTCGGTGGTTTTCATTGGGTTGGAATGACTGTTAATTTGAGATTGTAACTCAGATTTGTTCAAATCCTATACAACCTAACTGCTGTAGAGGAAACTGTAAGGATAAACAGAGTAATAAATAATTCTAAAAATAATGTGAAAGAATATTAAGATGAAGACCTTTTAAAAATAGGCCTAATTACAATGCCTTAGATACACATTAGATATTTCTAAAAATTGGTTTAAAAATTAAAGAAAAAACTAACATAAAGCTGAAGTCATTTTAAATGATGTGTTTGTTAAATTTTTGACTAAAAACTTTAAATGCATCTTAGTTTTAACAAGTTTATTCAATACTGAATTCTGACACTTAGGTACTAGTTTAATATAAATATTTTTCCTTGACCAAATATTTGTTTACCACCATGTACCACCAGGCTCAATTCTACACTAGTCTCTTTTCACAGGTACCAGTTTAATATAAATATTTTTCCTTGACCAAATATTTGTTTACCACCATGTACCACCAGGCTCAATTCTACACTAGTCTCTTTTCAAAGTAAAAAATGCAATGAGTTTTCTTAAGAGACTGAGCTCTGAAAACACATTTTCAATAGTCTTGCCAGTTTCATAAACAGCTGGTGGTAGACGGCATTGCTGTTATAAAAAACAGTGTTGTGGGTCATGTTTTCATTTCTTTTTTTAGTCTGTTTTCTTACCAACAGCCTCACTTCCATTTGGCCTGATCTAATTGCTTTCAGATTATAAGTCAATACAGGTTAACACGACTGACGCAAGAAGCTAGAATGAAAAAAAAAAAAAAATCCCTGAAGTTATCAAATAATTCTATACACTGAAATTTACTTACAAATGTGCTGCTGTAATTCAAAGCAGAAGGAATGGACCGATAATATAGAGCAACACATCCTGTCAATGGCTATTAAGTAATAGAGTAAAAAATTATTTCATTAGTCTTTTTACCTATTAATTGTGAATAAAAGAGATTTTTTAATCACAAAAATTGGAAAAATGTAAGTGACTTGTTACTTTTAGGTTAACTTTTGATCGCCCCCTTATTTAAATCTACAGAATTAATTCCCTTTTTATAGCATCATCACCTTTGGATGATAAATATCACAGCTTATATTAAGGAGAGAGTAAAACAACCTTTCTCTCTCATTATCTACTATTCTTTTCCTTTTTATTATCTACATGTTATTGTATTTATTTATTTATCTCCCAGCTTTGCTGAGATTTCACTCTTTACATTACCTGATGGCCAGGCTTAGTAGGGCATGGTTATGTGGAAGGATTTTGCCTAATCCCAAAGAACCAGGGCAAGAAGTAAGAGAAAATATTATGCAGAGACATGTACTTGGAGCTCTTCCTAAAAGCAGAAAGAACTCATGTCTCCCAAAGGAAGTGGGAGAAATACCATCACTCAGCACACGAGCATCAAGACACACGCAGAGCAGGTGTTTCGTGGAGTAAATGGAGTGACTTGAGGGATGGACTGCAATAAGGGTGCAGAAATTGAAGATCGTGCCTCCCATTTTCCATAAGAAATTTTAAAACTTCCTTATAAATTCTTGCCTTAACCACCTTTAACTTCACAGTAAAATACCCTTGGAAAACATACCATTCATCTTTCCATGTATTTATAGCTCAAATATGTATTCGGGATTTTCCAGTAAGAATAATATACTATTCTTACTTTGCCTGAATTCACACAGGAGTAATTCTCTACAGAACCACACTTCATTTACTTTTTAAGTGTGTAACTCTGGAATTGATTTGAATATAATGAAAATGCTGTTAAATGCACTTTTGTTGAACAGCATAATAAACCTCACTTTAATAATCAAAATGTAATCCAGTCATTCGTCTTCTTGGAGAACATTGCATGCCTGGTGTAAAAGGTAAGGGAGCTCCGAGTGTGCCATTTCTCCTGTTTTAATGTCAAACCAAAGCCAAGAAAGAATTATAATTTATGGCATGTACGTTGTTTGCTAAAACCAAACTCATAGCGCTGTATTTATGCCCTGGGTGCAAAATTGCTTAAATGGATAGAAGTTTAAGAGTGCCTTTATTTTACAACTTCACTGGTGAGAACTGTATAAAGGGTATGTAAAAATGGTGGAAATTCTAAGACATCTTGGGGAATTACAAAGAAAAGTACATAAAATTACAGTGTGAGGAAATTTCAGGAACACGTTTTGCACTACTGAACCCTGGTAAGACCCTAATTGAAGAGTGGAACTCATTCAGGCCTTCTCATTTACAAAATAATAATTACTTTTATTTTTCACTTTTGTTTAAAGCTTTCACATAAATACACTTGGAGGTAAGCCTTATTCCTTTCAGAATACTACTGAGATTTAAAGATTCAATGGTTAAACGAATGAAGGGTTTAATGCACAAAAAAAAGAGAGAGAGATCTTTAGAAAACGAACATGACTTGTCTATTCCAGTCTAATCTTAATCTCTCCCCAAATAGAGAATATTACTGTGGAATATTTTCTTCATTTGAATGTCATCATCTAGAAACAGTCTCCCTTAGAGTGGATGATTCTTCCTTAACAGCACATGGATTCTGACTGCTTTCATTTCAAAAATAATATGATTGCATTCTTAGGAAAAAAATAAACCTAAGTTCCTGAAACAACCTGGTTGTATTCACGTTAGGTACGCCAGTGACCCTTAATTATTACACACATATTATGAATTATATGTAATGAGCTGCACTTACATTCTCCACCGCTGCCCAGACCAGAAACTGCAGGACCAGCTTTGATTCCACCCAGACTCAAATCTGTAAGATTCTCTTTCTTAATTTGCATTCAGAATACCACCACCATTTGACCTGGATTGTCTGGGAGGAGCCAGGAATTTAAGCTCTTTGTAGAGGTCATGCCCGAGGCACAAGAAGTCACGGTTTGAATTACGAGTGGGATTGCGTTCCCTGTACACTCTAAGGCAGTGGCTGGCAACCGTGCCAGAACTTCGGAAGCACCTGGGGAGCTGTATAAAAAAAAAAAAAAAAAAAATACTGATGCTTGAATCCCACCCCCAAAGATTCTGATTTAGTTGGTCTGGGGTATGTCCCGGGCAGAGTTCTGGGTAAGAGTTCCCCAGGTGATTCTAATGAGCAGCCACGTTGGGGAACTACTCAGCTTATAATTGCCTTGCAGAGAGGAATGTGCGCACGACTGGACTTTGAGAAGGTATGTGGATGAGAGAGGAGAACATCTGAGACTTCTGACAATGTGTGGTGATTACCATAGAAAGATGACACTTTTAGCAAAACATTAAACAGATGTTGGCAGTGAACAGTAGGCAGTGTTGCTGTACTGATGTGTCATATGGTGTTGCCTTCTGCGTCGTCATTTTCAGTACACTCCGCAGTGTTGGTCACCGGGGGGATGGCGACGTGACGGCTGGGATGATGTTCTGTCTCCACCAATCCACCGCCGCAAGTCAGGAGGGCCCCTTGACAGTCCCGCCACATTCTATTTTAATTCCTTAATTAACTTTCAGTCTCCCGGTTTAATCTGAATCTCTCTGAGAAAGACTTTATCTTTTTTCACCCCTGTGTCTTCAGAACCTTGTCATGTGCCTGACAACTAGCTAAAATTCAGCAAATGTTTGTTGAATGAATATGGAATAATGACCAACTTGAGTGAATAATTTAAGATTACTTTCGCAACTAGTTCAGTCTTTATTCGGCAAATAAACAAAATGATCTGACCTGAACACTTTCTCCTCTCTTGCCCTAGAGTTTTACAAATTGAGATTCTCCTTTAAAGTCTCAGATGAACTCTTGGAGACCCCAGGACTCAGATGGAGCCTCCTTTATTGGCTCCTTTATCCCTTTCAAGAAGCTTCTGAAAGAAGTAATATGAAAAGTGACATCAAGGATAATAAATATACTGCAAATTCTAGGAAAGAGTTGCCTTGATAAAGCTTCTCCGACTTAAGTAGTTCATCTTGGCGATCTAAGAGCCATTATCCAAGAGTTACTTCTGCCCTTGGGAAGAACCACATGATGTTAAAAGATTAGAGTAGTGTGACAGTGCCAGCTTATGTGAGGAAAAATTCTTCACGGACAGCCGGGAAATACTCTTATCGATATACTATTGACTAGTCCCATCTTCAGATTTAACAACGAGAGTGCTCTGCTCAGTTTTTGTTTTTGTTTTTGTTTTTGTTTTATTGAGTTATAGTCAGTTTACAATGTTGTGTCAATTCTCTGCTCATTTTAATTTGGGTTTCCCCTGACACTCCCAGCCGCTTTCTACTCTCTTCTACGATTTGCCCTCTTATTACATTCTGCCCTCTTCTTCATCACTCCCCCTCTATCATATTGATTGAATTCTCTCAGTCATCTCTAGACCCACATTAACACTTCTTAAAAAATTACTGTTTCACCCTGTGCTCAAGTCCTCTAATTTAGGTGACGTGAGTTCCAGTGGTCACCCTCAGCACTCCACTGCTGTCACCTACGAACCTGAAAGCCACTCACCTCCACCCACATTCCTTGAGGACTTTGGCAACAGTTTTGTTCACAACACCATCTCTCATTTTCCTGGACCACTGTTACTACCCAGTTGTACTTTTTGTCCATAACAACGTTCATTTCCAGCTCACGCTTCAGATAATCTCCAACCAGAAATACCTATCCTGTCATCCCAATGAACCTACCCTTTGCCGTAATTTGGAACTCCTTTCATAAATCTCTTCTGCCCCACTCTTTCCCCTACTGATGCAATTGGCTTTATGGTACATCCTTTCAACAACTCTGTCTCTCTTTTTCACTCCATTGTCTCTATAGCATATCTTTCAAGCAGAGCCAAGCCATTTCCAACTCTGTATTTGTCCAGCTCTAAATCATCTGATATGGCAACCACTCGCCACGTGGTCTACTGGGCACATGCAATATGACTACTATGAACTGAAATGTGCTACATGAATGAAATACACACCAGAATTCACTGACCTTGTACAAAAAAATGTAAAATCTCATTAATTACCTTGGTTGGGATAATTATTCATAATGTGTGTGTATATATATATGTATGTAAACACACACATACACATATATATCAAATCATCATATTGTATACTTTAAAAATATACAATTCTATTTGTCAATCATATCTCAATAAAGCTGAAAAAATTTAAAAAATAAAACCACATATATGGCTTGCTTGTGTGGTCTGCATTATATTTCTGTTGAGCAATGCTGATTTACATATGCCAAGGTACTTACTGTCACTGTCAACTCCTGAGCATTGAACTTGGTGAGAAAAATTATACAAATAGGTGTATTTCTAACCTAAAATGTCCATTTCTAGCTTAAAAAGACCATCACTACTCTTAGACAACCTTTAACTTGTCTCAGAGAGCCCGAGCCCTCAACCAACTACCACAGTTCATACCACAAGTGTGCACAGAGTGCGCACCAAGCCGCAGCTCACCAGTCTAGGAGCTGAGGATGGAGCAGTGAACGAGAGATAAAACTCCCTACCCTCATGTTGGCATTAGGTGAAAAACAAAGCACATTAGTAAATTATGTAGTTTGTTATGTAATTTGAGTGGATAGGCTAAATCAAAAACGTGATTCAGGCAATGGGGATAGAAAATGTCCACGGGGGAACAATGTGGAAGTTTTAGATATCGTCCTAAAAAAGGCCTCAGTGAGATGTGGCATCCGAAGGAGTGAAGAAGATGAGCCAGGACTCTTGGGGAGGAGCCTTCTGGGGAAAGGGAACTTCAAGTGCAAAGTCCTGGCTGACTGGAGCACAGCTGGGGGCCTGGATGGAGCCAGGGAGCCAAGGAAAGAGAAGGCAATGCTCAGAGAGTTTGTGAGGGAGTGGTGGGTGTAGGGGCGGAACACAGGCAGATCGGATGGCTCACCATATGGATTTTGGCTTTTTTGTCAAGTATTTGGAGGGTCAGTGAAGATCACTTTATAAAAGACATAAACTTAATTGGTTTTACTAATTTGTCTAAAGAAAAAATAATGTGTCAAGCAGAGAGGGAGACTTTAGCCAGGAGAGTCAGAATAGAAAGAAAGAAAAAGAAAAAAAAAAAACAAAACACACATTATCAGAGATCCAGAATCACCTCTTCGTCCTCTTCCCACAGCAGCGGGGTGCACGGGCACACACGCCAACACATACTCTTGAGTCTTTAGCCAGCTCTTTGGAGACAAGAGAAGCTGTTTGACCTAGCTATGTGGCTACCAGTTTAAAATGAACATGACTATGCCTTAAACACAAAAATAGGACCATAATAACAACAGATGTGGCTGAAAAGTTAGAGAGTTTGGCAAGGGTATCATTAAGGAGTATGGGTTCATATGGCTCAGAAGAAGGGACGTACAGTAATGGGGAAAATACAGAGTTGCTTCCTGCTGAGACGCCCCAGTTAACCAGTGACACTGGTAACTCGTACCTCTGGTCACTGATTAGTCTGGAAAGTACACGAGTCGCGCTGTTCACTGTCATCACTCAGCCCCAGCCCTGGGTCTCTTTACTTGCAACAGCACAACTTTCTGCATCATTTGCCCTCCCTTATGTGCATGAAAATTTTAAGTAACAATTAACATTACTGTGAATACATTATATTACTCTGTTACATTTCTCTCTCAATCGGGAGAACATTTTTCCTTCTATTCATGTTGTCTGATTATCCTGCCCATTAACTATTAGATTGTTGTGGAATTCTTATTTTAAATGTTGTAGTTCATTTACTCATTAATGTACGCAGTCACAAATATTTATTGAGTTCCATCTGCATGCTAGGCATTAAGAATCAGTAATAAGTTAAACAAACTTTGTCAATGGCTTATAGTCTAAAATTTGCTTCGATTTTTCTTAAACTTGGTTATATTGTTCCTAAAGCTGTGTCCACTTTTTAATATATCAATTTTTCAGTACCTATTTTAAGAAAATAAAATTACTTTCAAAGAATTACATAGAAGTTTCTCTCCAATTTGTTTATAAAATAATTACAGATGTTTTTAAAAGTGTGTTTCTTATCTTCCTTGGTGTTTAGCATGGAAAGCAGATACCTATCAGAGACACTTACTGAGGGAGATAATATTCTTAGTTTTACTTTTGTTAAAAACAAAATTCAACTGAGTAAATGTGAAGATCTAATTGGCTTCATTAGGCAATTCCTGAATCGGGCAGCGTCCCATCTACTGACCAGCCCTGCGCTCAAGGCGTTGTGAGGGAAGGGAAGATTCTTATGGGAAGAAGGGTGGGGCAAGGGAGCTATTAGCAAAAGAAAAGAAGGGGTTATTTTTAGGCCAGGGCACCTTTTGGGGGGTGTGGGTGGAGGGAGAGGAATTGCAAGCATTTTATGTGTAGATTGCCTCCTTCCTCCAGGGCCCAAGGGCTCCGCAGGGCGGGTTACCTCCTTGGTGCCGACCAGAAAATTCCAGACTGGTTGCTTACGCTTACACTTCCTGCGAAGGCCAGCCAAAACTACAATTAAATTAGGTATTAAATCCAGGTTTGGTATCGCGGGCTTCAGCGCAAGTGATGCCATCTGGGGCCTGTGGTTTTTCTCTTTAATACCTTTGATCAGAGATGGACATACCATGGAATTCAGGAAGCTTACGTTGCAGGGCCCCTGACTTCCAGAGAGACCTGTCAACATATGCATGTGGGCATCTACAATTTAAAAGTTTTTTCAAAAATTATATACTTTAACCAAAAGTATTGAAGATCCGTGTCTCTTTCCATCATGACTTTCCTCCACAATATTTTTCTTATTTGGGGTTTCACTGGAATGGATCCAGGTAACATGGGAAGGAAAATATGCTGGGGGACGTACAATTTGGAAAAACATTGTTGGGAAAGTGTCTGTAAAATAAGAAAGAAACGGTAAACTCCTGAACTGAAACTACATATGAATATTAAATTTATGTAGTAAAGGCCTGAGGAAAAATGTAGATAAAATTAATGAAATACAAAACAAAAGTAATAATAAATTAAAATAATTCTGACACGGAGGTGCTATTTTGTAATGAAAAATGATTTCAGATCACACCAAAAACAGTAAGTCACATAAAAGCAGCAATACATTTTGAAAACAGGTAATGAATAGGCTTTTGAATTGTTTGACAATCCAATTAATGAAGTGGCATGAATCATATAAACGTGTTGGACAAATATTTAAATTTCTTGCTGATGTGACATGAAATACTGATACAGACACAGATAACATAAAAATCACAACGCAGCCCTAAAACCGGGACCTCAGTGACACATTGGCTAATGACTTTCATCAGTTCAAGGAGGGTTTAAGATGAGGTTCTGCAGAAGAAAAATCGAAGTGTCCTGAAATCCTACATCTTAAACAACATTCATCTCTCACAGTTTTGGAGGCTGGGGAGTCCATGTTCAAGGACCTGCAGGTTCAGTGTCTGGTGAGGGCTGGCTCCTGCTTGCAGGATCGTAATAGAAAGAACTGGAGAGTTCTCTGGTGTCTCTTCTTCTACGAAGAGGGTGGGATGAGTTCCCTTAGAAGAAGAGACACATGCCCTTATGACCTACTCACCTCCCAAAGGCCCCACCTCCTAGTACTATCACATTAGGGGTTAGGATTTCTACACACGAATTTAAGGGGGACACCAACATTCCATCCCTAGCAGTATATGAGAAATGAAATAAACAGAGTCTTGTGACAGAGAGTAACAGGAGAAAGGAATGTTCTTTTAGGAAAAGTGGATCTCCCTAAGAATGAGAATTAAATGTTACACCTGAGAAGGAGGCAGTTATGAAAACAAAATCCCAGGAAGAAATCCATGCAGAGGAAACAGCAAGTACAAAGTCCTAGAACAACCTTGGGTGTTTTAAGTCTTATGCCTACTTCTTAATAAGCTTACCACCTTCTTTCTTATTTGGCTTTAATTAAACAGATTTTTACAAGATTCCCTCAGTCTAATAGAGTAACTGTGTTGAGGAACATCCACTGCATGTCTAGTATCTCCCACCGCCTGTGCTACAACTAATAAGTCTCAAAAGACCCCTGGAATCCTGTTTAAAATGAGCTTCCACGCAACTCAGTATTTCTCTTGAATTAATTATGAGGAAACAAGAGGAAACAACATGTGACGAGACCTGACAGCTAATTGCATCACTAGCAAAGGAAGAGCCCTTGTTAGGGCTGGGACAAGACGACTCGTGACCTAGTGCTTGCTGAAGAAATGTCAGACTCGGCAGCTCGCTGAAGCAGCTCTTTGAAAAGTAATGCAGCAATTCATCACCTTCATAATTGATAATACACCCTACAAAATGATTTCATTTAAGGACAGACAAATAAAGGAGACCATTTGGAAGGATGTAATGAATGTGAACAACCAAAGAAATCTGAAATAGAAAAGCGCGCTATGAGAATAATGGTCGGCATGAAGTCTATTAATACGCGCTTTGTCTTGGTCAGAGGGTCAGAGGAAGATCGCGGGAGTCTGTCTATGTGAAAACCGCAGTTCTTTCACTTAGTAGCTCTTTGACTTTGAACATCCATTTAAACTTTTTGTACCTCAGGTTCTCAACAATGAAATAACAGTAACATTCACCTCATCTGTTTAGTGTAACCATACATCACAGGACCTTGTAAATAATAGCAACTGTTATCATTGTTGCATTTTTTTTAAAAAAATTACATTTCCTAATTTTTTACCTGTTTCACACAACTCCAATAAGTGGAAACAAATCATCTTCAGGTGATTTGGTTAAAAAATGATGCCTTCAGGCATGATGGTATTAACTATGATCTCTTTCCTTTCTTTTGGTTACATGTAAATCTATGTAGAAAAATCTAAAAGTTTAGAGTAAACTAAATGCAATGCCGTTAATCTTAAACATAAAATAATGATAAAACCTGTATCTTCCACTGAAAATGAATTTCAGTGAGCTGAGCTAACTGAAATATACCAAACTATTGCAACACTACTCCTGTGGTAATTCTTGGTGATGTAAAAAAAATACGTACATGATCTTTCCAACACCCCGGGACCTCTCCAGCACCTCCCTGCCTCTCCTTCCATGACCGCGTTCTCCCTCACACTGCAACCTCTCAATTCCAAATCGCATCTTAGACCTTGTCGTTGTCAGTGACTGCAGGTGCAGCCCACTTTCTGGCTGCCCTCAACTCACATTCCAGGACGTTTCCCTTGTTCTGATGCTAATAAATTCTTAGATCCCACTAGAATTTGGGGTTTGTAGACTTGCTTTTTCACTCTTTTTCACTTTCATTTCCTCACTTCTTTCCTTAAGGAGCTTAAAGTCCAATTACTATAAGGATTTCTTTTTTTTTTTTTTTTTTTGCATCCAACCTCAACTCTCTGTTCCCTCCCTACATTTGTCCTTGTTTGGCTACACCTCCACCCTGATTAAGTCTAACTCTCCACCTACTCTGCATCTGTACCAGAAACTGTGCTGGTGAATTTGACAAAAAGAAATACACAATTAACTGACTGGTCTTATTAAATGCAGGAACCTCCTGCCTCAATTCAGTCTTGAGCGTTCCCGGCAATCATACAACGTGCTCCTAGTTTTTTCAGATGCATACATGCCTAGATTGCTCCCTGGCATGTCCTCTTTTAATTCCCAATACCTCCTCCCCCATCATTTTTCTCTGCTGATGACTTAGCTTTCTGTTTCACTGAGAAAATGGAACAGAGTACAACTTTCATAAGCCCCATAACATTATTTATTCACTTGTTTGCAATTGTGCTAATTTGATCGATGTTTTCTGATAATGTGGATGTACTCTGTGCTTCCACCAAGGGCCAAACACCTCCCTGTGTATTTGATTCTAGAGATACCCTTTCAATTACTCAAGGACTTTTCTTCAGCAATATTCCCCCTTTCAAGTAGATTATTTGTTTTCCTTCTATTGAATTTTCCCATAAGACAATACACCCAATTGTATTTATATCACCTTAAAAATCGATCGGCTTCATTATTATCTCCAGCTGCCCCACAGTTCTCTCCTGTCCTTCACAGTAAAATACCACAAAAACATATCTTCAGTAGCCACCTGCTTTTTCTCTCCTCTCTCGAAAAACTTCAGCTGGGATTTTACACCTGTCACACCAATCAAACAGCTCTTGTCATCACCACGAATGTTAACGGTCATTCTAAAGCTTACTTTAAATCAGAGAGATTATCTTGGATAATTCACTTAATGAGGAAGCCTTAAAAGAAAGTTAGGTTTTTTCCCTAGGGAAAGACAGACAGACAGACAGAGGCAGATACTGACTGACTGGATCCCACCTCTGAATGCTATTTCCAGCTCATGCCCGTGGGGTCCCAGTGCGCTTGTGATCTTCCCGTCTTGTCTGCTTTATGGACTACAGACCGTGGACACGAGACTTGCCTAGCAAGACCTTACAATTGTGTCAGCCAATTCTTTACAATCAAATTCTCTCTCTCTCTCATTCTCCTCTTTACAGGTTTTATTTCCTTGGTTGAACCCTGACTGATAATTAGTACAATGCTTTTTAATAAAAATCATCTGCATTGAAAGAAAACACATGCTTGAACTATAACGTAGAACCTAAGCTTCTATAGAGAGTTTCTAAATTTGTATTTTTCTAACACTTTACTTTTTTAGAGTTGCTTTAGGTTCACAGCAAAACTTAGAGGAAGGTACAGAGGTTTCCCATATACCCCCGGCCCCGACACAGGCATCACCTCTCCCGTTACCAACATCTCCCACCCAAGTGGAATATTTGTGACAACTGGTGAACCTACATTTCCACATCATTATCACCCAAAGCCCATAGTTTATATTGAAGTTCACTGTTGGTGTTGTACATCCTATGGGTTGGGACAAATGTTTAATGATATGTATCCATCAATACAGCATCACACAGAGTATTTTCACTGCCCTAAAAATCACCTGTGTTCTGCCTATTCTTCCTCCTGCCCGCCTCAATCACTGATCTTTCTTACTGTCTCTAAATAGCTTTTTCCAGAATGTCATACAGTCGTAATTTTACAGTATGTAGCCTTTTCAAATTGGCTTCTTTCACTGTGTAATATGCATTTAAACTTTCTCCGTGTCTTTTCATGGCTCAATAGCTCTTTTTTTTTTTTTTTTTTTTTTTAGTGCAGAATCATATTCTATTGTCTGGATGTACAACAGTTTATTCATCCATTCACCTATTGAAGGACATCTTGCTAGCTTCTAAGTTTTGGCAATTATGAAGAAATCTGCTATCAACATCCACGTGCAGGTTTTTGTGTGGACATAATTTTCAATTCACTTGGGTAAATAGCAAGGAGTGCAACTGCTGGATTCTATGGGAAGAGTATGCTTATTTTGTAAGGAACCACCCGTCTGTACTTCGAAAGGGGATTTTTCATTCCCACCAGCAATGAATGAGAGTTTGTGTTGTTCCACGTCCCCACCAGCATTTGGCATTGTCAGTATTCTGCATTTTGGCCATTCTAATAGGTGTGTAGTTGTATCTGGTTGTTTTAAATTGCATTCCTCTGATGACATAGGATATAGAGCATCTTTTCACGTGCAGATTTTTGCCATCTGTGTATCTTCTTTGATAAGATGTCTCCTAAGGACTTCGGCCCATTTTTAATAGGGTTGTTTGTTTTCTTACATTGAAGCTTAAGAGCCCTTACATATTTTAGATACAGTCTTTCCTCAGATGTGTCTTTTGCAAATATTTTCTCCCAGTCTGTGTTTTTATTTTCTTAACAATGTCTTTTGCAGAGAAAAGTTTTTAATGTTATTAAACATTAAAATGTTATTAACATTTAATATTAAGTCCAGATTATCAAGTCTTTTTTTCTTTGTTGTTGTGTCTAAAAAGTCAATGTCAAAACCAAGGTCATTTAGTTTTCTCATATGTTATTTTCTAGGAGTTTTAAAGTTTTACATTTTACATTTAGGTCTGTGATCCATTTTGAATTAATGTTTTTGAAGGATGTTAAGTTCTTTGTCTATTTCTTTTTTTTTTTTTTTTTTTTTGCCTATGGATGTCCAGTTGTTCCGGCACCATTGGTTGAAAAGACCTATAGTTTTTTTAATGGATGTTTCCTTTGCGTCTAGAGAAGGGCAAACCATTTCCTCTATTTCTTATATTGGCCCTGATTAAGATCCATCACAGTGATTTCTTGAAAAGGGTCAAGAGGAGAAAATTTCTCCCCCAACTGCACTCAAGTCTGTCTCCTTATAATGCAGTCAACTTAATTTCTTTTCTAGGCATGTTAAATAGAATAAAACTTAAGAAACAAAGTAAAAATTCTTCAGGAATAATTTTCCCTCTGCTACAGAGACAATGATAAAAATCTTTTGTCACATTTCATATTCACATATGCATTTCATAGTTTGTGAATTCATCATATTCCAGTAAATTCTCTATAAATTGTAGATACATAATATAAACACAGATAATTTTACTATTCTATGTCATATCAGTGTGACTTTACCACGTAAATAAGATTAAGTAAAATGTTTTGGAAAAAGAGATTCAACAGTGTGTTTCTGGCAAAATGTTACATAGAAGTTGATTTTAACTGCTGAGATCTGTCACCTACATAAAATCAAGTTCCCAGTGCTGCAAGTTTTTGGCCTCAGCATCTTTTCCATCATTCAGCCTGGTGCTCTTGCGGACCACAAGAGTATCTCATATACATAATGAATATTTTAATGAGCCTCTGATTCCAATCTTAGAAAATGGATTTCCTCTTCCTGTTTCCTAATAGTATTTATATTGCCTAAAGGAATTTAACCCTGACTCTTTTCGCCTCAAAATTCTTTAAGATGGAGTGCTGTGGTTTCATAAAATAAATTAGGTTACGACTTCATAACTTTATCAAGTTCAAATAGTTACATGTTAAATTTCCAAGACAGTGAGTCTACAGCCTACAACACACAGGGTACTTTGTCAATGTATGGTTTTGAATATAATATTTTACAAATTATCAAGAAGTAGTTTTATTTTGGATTACCTTATCTGTGAAAAAAAAAAAAAAACAGTCACAGCTTCTCTCTTTGATGAAAAACTGATGACTTTAGTATTTGAAACACATTTGCCAATTATTCATTTTAATGAGGCTCTAAAAGGCAGTATACATTTTTAAAACGACCAACTGCAGAAGGTCATGCATCTACATCTTGTTGTTCTAGGAATTAGCAACATGAAAAGAACAATGCAATATTTCAGAGCAGTTCTAACTCCAGTCAGAAGACTGTATCACAGTATATCTGTATTGTTCAGTAGCATATTTATCTATATATAACAGAAAACCTAAGCAAAGAGCATCTTAAAAATATATATGTTCATGTATAACTGAAAAATTGTGCTCTACACTGGAATTTGACACAATATTGTAAAATGACTATAACTCAATAAAAAAAGTTAAAGTTAAAAATAAATAAATAAATAAAACCTAATAATAATAATTGATTTGTCCCACACAATAACTCGGAAGACAGGAGACAGGGCCGGTGTGGCTGTTCAGGCTCTTTCTACCCTTTGTGTCTGCATCCGCAGCAGGTAGACCTCCGTCTCCACGCTTGTTAATTAATGGAAGCAAGAGTCCTGCTATTCGTGTGTGTGTTCCAGGAAGGGAGATAAAGAAGGTTTAAGGGGGAAAAAAAATTACACATAGTAAGACTTTTTTTTTCTTTTTTTTTGTGATTTAGGACATGCTCCACATTCAGGGACTTGAACGTTTCTCATTAGACGTTTTTCTATTGTGTGAACCACCCTACCCCACAACCCCGAGTTAGAAAGAATGTTATTAGATGAAGTATTTGGTTTACTAGCCCTTACAGCATGAAAAGGCAAGTAAGAAGAACGTTTGTAATAGACATTGAGTGAATTAACATCGTCAAGTCCTTTTTTTGTTTTGTTTTGTTTTGTTTTGTTTTGTTTTGTTTTTACTACTGTGTAACAAACCATCTCAGAACCTCGTGTTTTAAAATAACAATTTTATTTGATTTTCAAAAATTTCCAAAGAACTTAGGAAACGACCAACTGCTCAGTTTATCTTTGATCCACAAGGTATAAGCTAGGGACCAACTGCTCAGTTTATCTTTGATCCACAAGGTATAAGCTAGGGACCAACTGCTCAGTTTATCTTTGATCCACAAGGTATAAGCTAGGGACCAACCGCTCAGTTTATCTTTGATCCACAAGGTATAAGCTAGGGACCAACTGCTCAGTTTATCTTTGATCCACAAGGTATAAGCTAGGGACCAACTGCTCAGTTTATCATCTTTGATCCACAAGGTGTAAGCTAGGGCTGTGGCAAGCACAGCAAGAGGATTACAACACAGAGCAGAGAAGCCATCAGAGTTTCCAGCAATATCACAATGTTGTAGAGACAAAATTCTGAGTTTGAGAATGCCAAGGAACCCCAAACTTGAAGGTTCAAAATCCTAGACAGAATGGAGGTACAGAGAAATGAATCTGGCATTCCAGTTTCCCCTGGATGCACATGCCAATTTCTTAAGCTGCCGAAGGCAAAGATACACACAGGTAAGTACAAAGCTTCTAAAAAGCAGAGTTTTGATCGTCCTTATAGTGCCAGGGAGACAAAAGTTGAAAATAGAGTCTGCCAAAAAGGAAATACTCTAGCATCTAGCATATCCCAGCTCTCAGCGGGGAACCTTTTAGGCTAACCTGGAGATCCAGGGGCTAATCAGAAGGACAGTCTTAAAAAATTATACTTAAGTGAGCTCAGTTTCTGCTCTACTCAAAAAGTAGAGACTCAACTCATTCTAGAGAAAAATATTATCAAATTTTCAAAAATATTTCATAGTTATCCAGCTAAAGTGGATTGACTAGTATATCCAAAAAATGGAAATGCTCAAGTCCTATCTCTGGTACCAGTGAATGTGACCTTATGTGGAAATAGGGCTTTGCAGAGGTAATCAAGCTGAGATGAGACCATCACAGGTTAGAGTGGAACCTATATCCAATGACTGGTGTCCTTTTAAGAAGAGGGGAGGACACACAGTGAAGCACAAACGCAAGAAATAACAGCGTGATGATGGAGTCAGGGACTGGAGTAATACACCTGTGAGCCATGGATGCCAAGGATCACCAGTAGCCACCGGAAGCTGGAAGAGGCAAGGAATGATTTCTTCCCTAAGGATTTCACAGAGAAGACAGACCTGAACACCTTGATTTCAGAACTGTGAGAGAATACATTTTTATTGTTTTTAGCTACCTACTTTGTGGTTCTTTGTTGTAGTAGCCTTAGGAAATGATCACATCCACATTCAACTAGATAGTACCAGGAATGTTCAGAAACAGACCTAGAGAAAATCAATAATGGATTCAGAGCAACAAATGTCACAATTATTACAATTATCATAACAACTATGGAAAATACATTCAAGAAAATATGTAAGATTTTGGAAACTTTTACCAGATAATTAAAATTTATGAAAAATGTCAGGTGAAAAGTCTAGAAATTTAAAAATATATATATAATAAAATTGTGACTCAGATAAATAATTTGAACAGCACATTGGAATCAACGAAAGAGAAAATTAATAAACCATTAGAAGGACTAGTAGAAAATATGTCAAAGGAATAAAACTATAGACAATACAGAAAAATATATGACATGGTGAAAAAGCCTAACGGTTGTATGACAGGAGTTCCAGCAAAGCAGGAGAGAAAAAATGAAGCAGAGAAATATTTGGAAAAATAAGTTAACAATTTTCTAAAACCAGTGAGAAACATCACTGTATATCTTCAGGAAACTCACTGAACACCAGTAGTGTATGTAAAAAGAAATCACTGTAGATTTTCATATCATAATGAAACAAAATATGAAAACAAAGATAACATCTTAAAAGAAGTCAGAGAATAAAGGCATATTCTTAAAAAGAGCAACAGCAAGAAAGAAGGCTAAATTTTTAATGATGACAATGGAAGAATACACTTATTGAAATTCCTAGTTTAATTCATATATAAGAAAAGAATAGTCAAATAGCAAAGATTTATGTATTCATCTCAGGAATGTAGAAAAAGAACAGAACATTAAACTCAAAGAAAGTAAAAGAAAAGCATAATGATAAAAACAGAAGTCAATGATAGAGATAATAAATACACAATGGAGAAAATCAACCAAGTAAAATATTTTGGGGGGGAAGATTACTAAAATTTATAATTATTGTAAGATTAATCAAGAATAAAAAGAAAATAGCAGGAATAAAAAGAGGACAATATCACAGATTCTGCAGATTTTAAGAAGTTCCTAAGATGATATTATCAGTAACTATGGCCAATAAATATTAACTTTTTCAAGAAAATAAAACTACAAACTTTTTTTTTTAACCTTGGAACAGGCAAAGAATTTTTTTTAAACTGGTCTAAAATAAAGAAAAACATAAATTAACTGAACTACACTGAAACCAAGAATTTCTGTTCATTAAAAGACACACTATCAAAATTATGAAAAAGAAGCCACAGAATAGAGGAGGAGATTTGCAATATTTATATCTGACAAAGAACCTGTATCCAAAATACATAAAGAATTTCTACAAATGAGTAAGAACAATACAGAAAGTCCAAGTCTTCAAAATTAGTAAAAATCTTGAGTACTCACTTTACAGAATAGAACATGCACATTGTCAATAAATACATACAAATCTGTTCACCCTCCTAAGTCATCAAAAAAAAAAGACATCAAAACCACAGCATGATCCCATGCCACCAATGTGATAACCACTACAGTAGCAAAAGGAAGACTGACCATCAATGCTGAAGGAGTGAGGATGAAGAGCAACTGGAGTGCTCCAGCAGCAGTGTTTACTCTTGCTCTCATCACTTTCAAAGACGCTTTGCCCTACACTCTGATGCAGTGATTTCCATCGTGAGGTAAATACCCATGAGAACTGTTTCCATAGTTGACCAAACAATGCATACAAGGATGTTCGTAACAGTGCTATTTATAATCAAAATAATAATAAAAAGCTGCAACCAGATGTTCACCATTAGCATAGAGAAAGGTATTGTACATTACAACAAATACCACATAGCACTGAGAATGAATGAACAATTGCTATACTCACATCAGATTTGAATCTCACAAACACAATTCTGAATGGGTGAAAACAGACACATGCTATGTACTGAATGATTCAATTTATTTAAAAAAAACAGACAAGGCACAAACCTATAGTGTTAGAATTCAAGATAACGGTTATTTTCAAGTGTGGCTTAATTACTGAGAGAGAATGAGTGGGGCTTTCTGAGGCACTGATCATATTCTATTTCTTGAGGTAGGTGCCAATTACATGTTTGCTTTCATTTTGCCAAAATGTACTGGCTTATGTACTTTTCTGTATATATATTTCCATAAAAGTTTATTTAAATATAAAATAATGTCAGTTAGAACCCACAACCAAAGCACTATGAAGCAGGTGGTAGAGGTCTAATCACCCCAGCTTTAGAGTCTGAAAGGTTTGGGTCTGAATGTTGGCAGTGCAATTCCTGGTCTCTGTGGCCTTGAAAAAATTACTTAACATCTCTGAGAACTCAATTTGGGCATCTTAAGAAATGGAAGAAGCAGTGTTTCTACAGTGGTCGGAATTCTCTTTAAGTTCTCCCTACTGTGATGCACTGGGTTGCCAGTTTTGCTGACGACTCTGCCCTCCTACTCTAGGTAATTTCCAGGACAAGTTGCCTGCCGGTTTTCTCTACTGGGTCATTTTGTTTCTCATTTTTCCAGGGCTCTGTAATGTGGCTGAATAACTAATGTGATCAATGAATGCATTTAAATCAAGGTAATAACCACTTATTTCTAATTTCTGAGGCACTATCTCAATGCCATACAATCTTTAAACAAATGGACCTTTAAAGGGATGGATAATTTGAGGATCCTAAGCTCTGTGGGAGATACTTTGGGACACACCACTTACCAGTGTGGCTCAGGCTTCACAGGATTCCCATCATTAAGTTAACTAACACATTCATCACCTCACATATTTACCGTTTTGTTTTGTTTTGGTGAGAAAGGTGAAGTTCTCTTTGCAAATTTCAGTTATACAAAACAGTATTTTCAAAGTTACCGTTAGAGCCTCAGCACTTACTCAGTTTATAACTGAAAGTTTGTACCCTTTTACCAACCTCTCTATGTTTCCACTACCCTCAGGCTCTGGCCACCAGAGTTATACTCTCAGTTTCTGTAAGTTCAACTTTTTTGTTTATTTGTTTTTTTCAGATTTCACATAAAGTTGTACCATACAGTGTTCTGTCTGACTTGTTTCCCTTTAAAAAAAATGACCTCCAGGTTCATTAATGTTGTTGCCAATGGAGGGATTTCCTTCTTTTTTAGGGTGAATCCCACATTTTCTTTATTCATTCATGTACCAATGAACACAAGTTGTTTCCATACTTCGGTTATTGCGAACAATGCTACAATGAACGTGGGAGTAGATACCTCTTTGAAATCCCTGATTTTGTCCCTTTGAATATATACCCAGAACTGGGATTGCTGGATCATATGGTATTTCGGGTTTTTGTTTGTTTTTCTGAGGAACTTCCATGCTGTTTTCCATAGTGACTGTACCAGCTCAGGCACCAGTTTACATTCTCACCAACAGTGCACAAGGGTTCCCTTTCTGCACATCCTCGCCAGCATTTATAGCTTATTTTCTTGGCTGATGGCCATCCTAACAGGCGTGAAGTGGCATCTCATTGTGGTTTTGATTTGCATTTTGATGATTAGCGATGTTGAGCACCTTTTCATGTAACTGTTGGTCACCTGTATGTCTTCTTAAATAAAAAATGTTTATTTAGGAACTTTGCCCGTTCTTTAAAATGGGCTATTTGATTTTCGCTTTTGAGATGTATGAGTTCTTTGAATATTTGGATATTAACCCCTTATCTAATACGTGGTTCTCAAATCTTTCCTCCACTCTGTAGGCTGCCTTTTCATTTTGCTGATTGTTTCTTCTTGCTGTGCAGACGCTTTTCAGTTTGATGTAGTCCCACTTGTTTATTTTTGTCAGGCTTCATGTCTTAGCTTTACTGTTATCTCCTGTGTTATGTCTTGCCTGATACCCAGGCACAGATGTCACTCTGTGATACTGAGATGCTCCTCCGTGTAACAGTTCCACAAATGATGTTTGCTTATCTTTAGTCCGCAAGCTCATAGAGGCTAATATTTCATTCCCTTCTTTGTATCGTTGTGCCCAACAGAGTCCTCAGTAATCAGAAGTCACTCAGTAAATATTTGTTGAAAATAATTGTATACAAAACAGTGTCTATCTTAAAGAACTTGACCTGGTAATAATTTAGAGTTTCTTCACATAGACAGTTTTCTTTAAATGTACATGAGTAATTCTGAACTTGAGTTTTCTGACAGATTTAAGGATTCAATTTTCCAATAGGAAATCACCTTCCAGGCAGAAGGTTCTCAGGTTTGCTGTTTATTTCTGGTTGTGAATCTCTACTCCCCAAAGAACCTGTCTCTGGAGCCAGCTGATCTAGGAGCTGACTCAGGACTCAGGCAGCACGAGGTGTCTTCACGGGGATGTTGACTCAGGGCAGAAGATCAGTGGTATCATGTCCTTGGTGCATCCATTGATCAACAAGCTCAAAGACTCTTTGGAAGATGGAGAGGGTGACCTAAAGGAGACACTCCTATTTTCCAGCAGCATGTAGAGGGCAACGGTGAGAACCAACAGGAAAGACGCCACTGCCGTGACCTAAATATTCATAATGAATACACTGCTGCATCAGGCACTGTTGCTTGGTTTCTAAAGCCCATTTCATCCTTTTATCTTTACAACAATTTTATAGTTTGGGTCAGACTGAGCCTTTCCCTCCACCACAGGGATGGGCCTAATTGACATAAGACATAAGACATACAATCTGATTCTCTAGATTCCACGGGAGGCAGACCAAAGCCACTGATGACATCATGACAGTCCCATGGCCACAGGGATGAGGTCATAGCATGGAAACAAAATCACGCAGTTTAAAGCAGTATTGACAGAAATACAAAGTTACTTTTGGCATTGCCAAAATGATTTTTAAAGTATGTGCATAATACAATGGAAGATGAAGTACACAACAAGTATGCCTGGAAATAAAATAGGTACATAATAAAAAAAAAAAAGTCCTATGTAATCATTTAAACCTTAAGCTTCAACAGGAGATCATAATGAGCTTAAATAACGTCAGATGAGGGACCTAGAATCAGAAGGATCAGTGAGCAAGAGGAGGTGAGCTTGCACCCCGTCCACTCAGACTGCATGGTTTCATTACTGGTTCAATGCCAGATTAATAATCGCCATCGACTGTCACATTTAATTCAGGCTTTTCTGAGATGATATTAACAGTGCACTGACATTGCAGAATTTGGGATTTCTGTCAAGTAAGTGTGTCAGGGCAGGAAGCTTAGGTGGGGCACTCCATTACACAGTACGCAGGCAAATGTAGGTCTTTGTTTGTTTTTTTTTTAATTAAGGTGTAACTGACATATAACACTGTATTAGTTTCAGGCGTACAACATGATGACTCAGTATTTGCATATATTGCAAAATGATCACTAAAATGTGCGGTTAACATCTGTCACCAGTTACAAAATGTTTTTCTTGGGATGAGTACTTCTAAGACCTACTCTCTTAGTGGATTTACTGCAGCAGTTTAATTAGTATAAATAGTGTTTAAAATGTCATAAAACCGTACTTTCTCACCCGGGATAACACAGTTAGGAAGACCATTAATCAAGTCAGCCGAAATGCACCACGCTTGGAGATCAGATTTAGGTGGATTTTTTTTTCAAAAATGAATTAAAGATTTTTTAAATGAATATCTTAAGTCATATTTAAACATATTACTAGTGTTTATTAATATGCTAAAGAGAGAACAAAACTATTTTTTCAGGTATGTATCTCATTATGACCAATTCAAAATGATCTGCCTTGTGGGATAGGAGTATGTAATTTTGCATATACAGATTTCCAGCTGATTAAATAATTGGAGACATGACATCTATTAAGAAAATACCCTGTTTTGATTGACTGGGAAAGATTTAGCCTTTTTCTTCACATACTAAAAATAGTTTAAACGTACTGACTCAAGAAGCTATTAATGCCCAAATCTGTTTATGAGGACATAGAAGGAATAAAAGCTCAAATTTTATTAGAAAATAAACATTTGGCTTAGAGGAGATGTGAATTATATCGTACAATATTTACCATATAATTTTTAATACACTAACATTTTATTTGTGAGAATAATGTTACAAACTATTAGACTTTTAACAGTAGTTCATTTTTTTCCTCCAGATAAAATTTTAGTTTTTCTAAACATATATTTTACATTTCTTCTTTGTCTTAAAAATATTTGAATTCTAGAAAAGAAGTTAGAGTTGATTGCTTATTATCCATATATAAAAAGTGACTATATTAACAATTTATTCCTATAATTTTATCTAGATAATCCCCGTGCATGATTTATCTCCCCCATTACCTATAACTGAACCTCCTCCTCCTCCCCACTCCTCCTCTGAATGTTGAGAAGCCCTGGAGCCAATTACACGAAGTTCATGTCCAGTCATGTGCTCTCACTGATGGCAGATGCATATACAGAACTTTCTACTAGAAATCCCATATGAACACTGAGCAGGCATCTCAAATCCACTATGTTCAAAACAATACTCTTGATCCCCTATTCCCTCCACAAAAGGTTGCTTTTGTGTCCCAAATCTTCGATCCCAAGATATACCCACGTCTTGAGTTAGAAGACTAAGCATTGTTTTTGGTTCCTATTTCCCCTTCTTATCCAACACTGTCTTTCAGCAAATCCTGTCACATTTACCTTTAAACTGGAGTGGACTCTGACTACATACCTCCACATCCACTGCTAATAATCTGGCACAAGTCTCCATTACCTGATACCTGCCTGCACCACTTCCTAAATGGTCTGTATGCTTATGTTCTTAACTGTCATTCCTCTTCTCCACTTAAGAGTCCAGAATAATTTTTAATAAACAGATCAGAGCATGCCGCTCCCCTAGTGAAAATGACTTATCATCTCATAGAGGCAAGAAGTAGTGTTTTAAACGGCCCACAAGGGCCTTCACAGCCTGAATCTTTGTACCTCACTTGCTGATCTTCTCTCAGTCTAAGAAGGCAAGGAAGACCTTGTTCAAGGATATTGAAACAAGGGAGAAAGGCATGACTGAGTGTGAACCCAGCCAGCGTGAAACAGAAGAAACAGGGTTTTTAAGAACTGGGATTAGGGAGGAGAGATCTTAGACTATCTGAGTTACTAAGTGGCTTCACTCAAAGGAAAAGTAAACTTTTCATAACTTCACGATAGGAGGTAGTTTTATACCTTGGGGCAAGGTACCCACCTAAGTGAGGCTCCTATACTATCTTCCTTAATAGTTACCTTTCAAAGGGATGGTTCCTAGGTCCTTGACAAATACATCCCTGGGTTGTGAAATGAGAAGGAGGTTTTTAAAAGATATGTATGTCAAAGGGCAGGGAAAGAGTTTACAATTACAGTCTTTCTAAGATAAATGCTCCAAAAAAAGGGAGGTCGATCAGTTTCTTATAAGCTAGCAATAGACAAGTGAAATTTGAAATTAAAAACACAATACCATTTACATTAGAACCCCCAAAATTAAATACTTAAGTATAAATCAACAACATACATATAAGACCTATATGAGGAAAACTACAAAACTCTGAGGAACAAAATCAAAGAAAAACAAAAAAAATGAAGAGATAATCCATGTTCATGGATGAGAAGACTACATTGTTAACATGTCAGTTCTTCCTAAAATGATCTATAGATTCAATGCAGTACCAATCAAAATCCTAGAAAATGGTTTTGTGAATATTGACAAATTGACTCTAAAGTTTACATGGAGAGGCAAGACTTGGAATAAGGTAACACAAATTGAAGGAGATAAAGTTAGAAGAACTGATATGACTCAATTTAAAGACTTTTTATAAAGCTGAAGTAATGAAGACAGTGTGGTATTGGTGGAATAATAGACAAATAAATCAGTGAAACAGAATAGAGAATCAGAAAGAGACCTGCATAAGTATAGTCAACTAATACATCATAAGTATGTCAACTGATGTTTGGCAAAGGAGCAGACAATCCAGTGGAATGGTGCTAGAACAACTGGATATCCACATGCAAAAGGATGAATCTAGACACAGACCTTAAACCCTTCATTAATTCTAAATGGATCACCGACCTAAATGTAAAATGCAAAACTATAAAATTTCAAGAAGATAACACAGGAGAAAACCTAGATGACCTTGGGTATGGCAAAGACATTTTAGATACAACATCAAAGATACCATCCATGAAGGAAAAACTGATAAACTAGACCTCATCAAAATTAAAAGCAACATCAGAAGACTGGGAAGACAAGCTACACACTGGGGAACAATACTTGAAAATGACACATCTGAGAATTAATTGACAATTTTGAGGATAATAAAATTAGCAAAGGTGTTCTCCTGTTTCATTCCCATCATCTGTATTTACAAGGAAACCTGTGAGCTAACACAAGTATTTCAAAATAAACTTCCCCTCTGCTTCAATATATCCAAAAATCTCAAACACAGAATCTCAAAAAGGAGATGACAGCATGTCTTTGAATAAATTTGTACGGAAGGGTGAGAATGAAAAAAAATTGACTCTCATGGCCAAAGGCTCTTAGAAATCAGGGCACGGGGCAAAAGCTCATGTGCTAATGCTGCTGTGGAGCGCGCTCCCAGGGAAGCAGATGGGTGATGCAGGATGTGCCGACTGCGCAGGCTCACTGGCTGTCTGCACTGAGGCTCTCTAAAACTACTGCATCCCTGAGCCACATCTGCAGTGGGAGACAGAGAATTTATCTACCGAGCACTGCACAGCATAGCAGGACACGAGGTCCTGCTGGACGTGCCTGTGAGCCCCCTGAGGGACCAGCAGCAGCTGGCCCACTGGCTTCAAGCCCCAGTAGGCCCTGGCTTTCTGCAGCAGCAGCAGGAACAACAAAAGTATGGACACAGCACAAACACTAGGAAATCCCCAACCCACAGATCAAGGGAATTTCATAAATCTGTAAATCTGACGACGTCCACTCTGCAGGCCACTCAGACCGGTTTGCCCCATCTTATAATAATTAGATTTTTCCTGGAATTAAAAATGACTTTCTTTCTGGAGTGGGACACGAAGGTGAGGAGTAGAATCTGTCAAGGTGGTAGCAAGTTGCCATCTACAAAGAAATAAGCGTTGCTGCGTATCTGCTCTGGAGTCTATCATCGACAACCAGCACGACCCTCTTCCATCATCAACACTCAGTTTCCTTCACCCTGTACAGCACTCCAGCTGGTCTGGTTTGCTCGTCTGGTTGTATGATCCAACTCTTAACCCCTGAGGGGTTTGCGTCCTTAGCCATCTCACCCTTGTTGGGCCATGGTTGCTGACATGCTGACATGTACAAATGATAGCTATCACTGGGCACCCCGACACATCCCAGCACCAAGAGACTTGTTTCCAGACTTCCTCCTATTCCTGTGTGGCAGCTACCCTGGACATTTATGATAATCAAGGCAGATTATTCCTGCCAGTTTCGTAACTCCTTCACTTGCCTTCTGGTCCTTTGGCCAGAGGATACTAAAGTGATCAGATGGCAGTAAGAGCTCTCAGTTCAATGGAACCTGACAGAAGCTTTCTGCCCCTGGGAACCGGAACTTCTAACTGGCAGAGTTTAAGATTGTGGACTGAAAAGCATAAATCCCACAATTACATCCTTAATGTAGTGGTGATAGAAGCCAGATCTACTTTTACGCTTTGGTTCCTGCCCCTACACATGGCACATACTGGGGATGTAGTACTGTCTATCAGCCACCACATCAGCGCATACACCTTGTGGTAGAGGATGATGTCCCAAACCCACAAAGTATTTTCCCTGAGTTGACACTCTTAGCTGAGCTTCCAGATTGGCTACGTGTGGCTAATAATGCACATAAGGCCAGTGAATCCTTCTGTCATCTGCCATAAAAAGAGCCTCTTGGTCATAGACAACGTGTAGAATATTAAGTCTATAGAGCTGGCCTTCTATGAACGGAGAAGTAAATCGCTATCCAGGGCAAAGATTAATTCCAGTAATGAAAATCAGCTGCCTCTTCCAAGGGACAAGGGGACAAGTGTAACTGAACTTCCACCAGATGGCTGGTGGCCTCATGAAGAAACAACACCATATTGAGGAATCAGCATGTGCAGTCTTTCCCAGGTAGCGGGGGACATGAGGAGAAACACTGCATCTTCTATCTCAGAGAAGATGTTAAGAATGCTTCAAGTTTCTGGATTCCTAAAAACGTACCAATGTTGCAGGCTCCTGAATCTTTTTGGTGTTTTGGAGGCAGCAGAGTTGCTCCAATATTTCTTGTCTCTTCTAAGGTAAGTTCACCGAGTGAGGACAGCAACAGTCCAGAGCCTCAACAGACACGTAAAATCCCCAGAGGGAGTAGCAATGACAGAGAAGCCAGAGTCCTGTCCCAAAGACACTGGTGACAGAGCAAACCTCTGCAAGGGCAGCTGCAGCCAGAAAGCAAAGCAAACACACCGAGCCGCTATGTGTAGACACTGGAATCCATCTGTGCCCATTTATGTGTTTCCTTAAGTTTTTATATAAACTAAGGTCCCGCTGGTAATATTATGTATATTGTGTAGCTAATTATTAGTCATTAATTGAATACTTAATGATCCTCAAAGTTTGGGAGGCAACTTCAATATGAGAGACAGAGGTGAGCAGAAGGACGATCATAAGAAAGAAGGATTCTCGTGGATTAAAACATTCACAGTAGGGAGCTAAATGAGTGGGAAGGCTACCAAAGGATCAAGGTAAAGAAGTCAGTGACTTAATCTGGCTGCATTGATATTAACACCCAGCAGTATCCATCATTCGTACACTTCACATCCCATCTAAAGTGGCAGTTCAACCATTAATTGAAGGAAATGTTTAGTAGTTTTGATAACAGCTATTTCATGCAACGCAATATGCAAAATAACAATATGAAATATATGTAATATAAATAACATCAATTATCTGCAGGATATCACCTCTGTTCTCAGTCTTATAGAGACGTTAAAGAATAAAAAAAGTCATATCTAGAGTCCGTATCAGGTGTCCTACTTCTGCCAATGTCTCTATCAAAACTGAATCTACAGGTAAGAGTAATATTTTAATTCTAGACAAGCAATTAAGTTATTCACTGATACTGTTTACTCCACCCACGTTGTACGTGATTTTATGGGAGAGGCAGGCCTTACAAAAAAAAACTAAGAGGGAGAATTGTCAGTAATACACAGGTAAAAACTACTTGAAGCTCATGCAATATGCCAGTGAGTACATACGATACAGTAGTTTTCATTTTAGCCACTGCAGTCAGATTCCAGCTAAGCAAAATAAAGTGTTCACGAATGAAATACAAATGGCTTTTAAAAAATTTTAATTCAAAACCTGGACTTTGGCCTTCATGGGCCTTAGTCCAACTTACAGATGAAAAAAAGCATTCGACATCCTTCCAGCCCTTAACACAGTGCATGTGCTTGAATTGGATCAAAGGCATAGATACTGGATTCTGTCCTTTTGAATGCTGGAGCAGTATGACCTTGAGACTTCATTTGCTTCTCTTTGTGTGTATGTTTTGGATATGAAGAAAAAGATAAGAGTTTACATCTAAGTTTTTACCTGGAACGATTCCCGCTGGATTTAACACAGTATCTATCAATCACATGCCAAAAGCACTTTAGGAGGAGAAGAAAGAAGAGAAACTCGTTTCTGAATGATTTAGTCCCTGTCACTCTGTGCCTGACAGTACTGTCAGATTCCCCCACATTGTGTAATCTGTGGATGTAGAAGTTACTTTGTCCTCAGATATCAGAAGATGATAGGCCACAACGAACAAATGCTTCCCACACAACTTGTTAGGAATTTGAGCGAAAGAACAGGGCATACCCCCGTCTCACTCCTTGGGTGTTACCTGGATGTTGTTTCACTCTGTCTTTGTCAAGCTGTCCGACGTCACCTTAACATTTCTGGGCTTGTCCAAAGAGCGAACATTTGACAAAGGGCGTCTGGGCTACCGTCCCTTGTGCTCGGTTCCTACCGAGCTTTGCACCAAGAGCACCACATGCAACATTCCCCTGAGACAACCAGAGTGGCGGCCTACAGTGGGGCAGCTTGACTTCCAGGTCCACCTGCTGGGACCAGACACCCATCAAACTGTCCTGCTCCACAGGAAGTTCTGATCAATGCAGGCTTGGTTTTTCTGAACCCTCTTGATAGGCAGAAAATCACTGGCCTAGAAATCAATATCCTAGTAGGCTGTGTAGGACCATTCAGAGAAGTGTAATACAATACATCTGGTAAAGTTTTGCTGTGCATTTTCACTTCTTATTAACTCCAACTCTTCAGTTCATTATGATAGAAAAATCAAAATTTGAAAAGGTCATTTGAAAGAAAGAGCCGTTGCTTTTACATCAATAAATACCTTGTGCGCCATACAATTCAACAATCCTAAATACATTGACATTTGATGTCTACAATGTTAATCTAGAACCCAAATAGCTCTTAACATCTCTGCCCTATTGAGAAAACATACATTTACAGTTGAGACAAATTATTCATCTTTTTAACACGAATGCGTAACAAAGCATCCATATATACTAAAAACATATGGGTACCACCCTTGTTCTCTTGAGTCTTCCTAGCAGGGCTCAGCGATCGGAGAGCTATTTGCTTTTAAATTGCCTTTTTACACAGTTGAGGATCCCTTTCTCTTTCCAAGCTGTCTGAGGTTGTGTTGCTGCCAACAGACTCCTTTATTCTTTGACTTGTTTTATAGCCAATAATGAGCTACAAAATTCTATACCTCATCAAAATGATAAAAGCCGAAGCATTAGAGAAATCCTAAATTCTCTGTTAGGGAAGTGGGCCCATTATCCCAGCAGTCAGCTCCCTGTCCTTCTTAGCCCTTTCTGCTTCTCCTGACAAGAGACATCTAGAAACATTCACCAGAAAATTACAAAGTCAGTGAAATATAATTTAATACTGTTTTCTTTCTCTTACGCATTAATAAAGTTCCTGAGAGGAAGAAGGTGGAGTTATAAATTTTATTTTTGGCACCGAAGGAAAATACTCCACTTATACCAAAGAGGTGAAGAGTGACTAAGTAAGAAATAGAGTTACTTTTTTTTTTTTTTTGTCTAGCAAATATGTGCTAGAGAGAAGCCTGGCAAGATTTCTTTTACCTCTAAAATGGTTATGAAATAAGACAGACTACCATCTGCAGAAACAGAAACCATAAACTCTCATCAGTATGCAAAAAAAAAAAAAAGACTTTTCTCAGTCTATGGTCATTTTCAGCTGGCAGTCTTGCTCCAAGGAGCAAACACAGTATGTGTTTTGCAGTGTTACCATTTTAAACTGCACACTTCCAAATCAGATTAAGGAGTTACAAATGGAAAAAGAAAATAATTTTAGCACTTGGAAAATTGTTTGGTTTGAAATTTCTTGAAGCACTGAACATGTTGGTGAACAAAATGAAAATTAAAGCTTTACATAATTCAGTAAAGGAAGAGAAACACCCAATTAGCACTTGGATATTTTTAATTAAGTAAAACGTGATTATCTGAATTAGACAAAACTGCCATTTCAGCAAAACTTTATTCCTAATATTTTGAGATGATTTTGTCATTATACTTTTGGAAAGAATAATACACCAATCCCTTATTCAATTTTTCACCTTCTAAATTTTGCAATGCATCATTTTGCAAAATACTCTAGTAAAGATTTACTTTGCAGTATAGGAAACAGTGTCTAAGACTATGGAAACACACATATTGTAGAGTAAAAATATATGTCTATCTATGTCTATGTCAGTGCGTCTCTTAAGAGGATGGAGAAGGGGTAGTTTAATGGAACTAGTAATGCAGTATCAGATCCTATTTGCCCATCTAGAAATATGTGTAACACTTCACAGTAAGTATCTATGTTATTAATAAAAAGACAGACAAATCTTTTAGAGTAAAGCTATTGGTTCCCAGTAAGTATCTGCTAATTGCATTTCAAAATGTGCTTTCACAGTGTGTAGGAGTCCAGGGGTCCCCTTAAGAACGGGGCACACTCAGTGCTTCGGTGTCTGGGCCATCCTGGTTCATGACTACCAACCCACAGGGATGCATGTAGTTTGCAAGTTTCTTGCTAAGTCTATATGACTTTTTAGCTTATCTTGGTAGTGAGATGACCTTTCTAAATAAAATGGATGTGAAAAAAAGGTTTTATATTCATATTATTAGAATTAATGTTATTACTACGATCAGACACCACTAAGGCAAATATGTATGCGCTGTGTGTCACACAGAGGTGAGGGACTGCGAGGGTTCTTGTTACTTACTCACTTCCTTCATCTAAAATTACAGTTGACCCTTGAACAACATGGGTTTGAACTGCACAGGCTACTTATATGTGGATTTTTTTCAATATGTTCATCTTACAGATGCTTCACTAAGGATGGAGGAAAGTCTGTTTGATTAGAGATCACAATATGTGAAATTTAAAAAAAAAAACTAGGATTTGAGTCCTGAGTCTATCCAAACTATTTCACCTTCCTGCCCTTGGGTGAGTTGTTTCTTTTGTTTTTGAGGCAGAGAGAGCTGCATTCGGATTTTCAACCGTGTATGTGTCAGGGGTGGGGTGTTCGGTGTCCGTAGCTGATCAAGGGTTAGGTGTACAAACATTTTTTTGGAGAGGGGGTGCAATATGTTTCCCTACTTCTTTGAATCACTAGGAATTAGCACAGTGCCTGACACAAGGCAAACTTTTAAGGAGTTGTTTTTATAGTATTGAATTGCTTTGAGGACAGAGGAGTGTATGTGTGTGTTCACCACCCAATGGACTATGCCATGTGAACAGTAAATGCTAAGTAAAAAATTTACCCAGTATTTAGGCATGTACTTAAGGGTTTTGGAATAAAAAGTCATTGAATTTAATGTGCTGTGTATTATGTCGTGAGGCTTACCTTATTCAGAATGCTTGTGGCCTGTGAGTGAGCCCAGGGAGGGCTCTGTTCCTGTGACACGTGAAATGCGAACATACTACTGTTCCCTATCTTTGGGGCCACTGGAAAAAAACAGGTTTCAGTTCTGACATGAAAAGGGCTTTAAAGTTGTCACTCTTACCTTTACAACAAGAAAAAAGCAGAATAAACTGAAAATCAACACCTCTTCTTGAACCAATCAGAGAACTGAGGTTACCAAGCATAATAAAACCCCCTAAATCTACATCAAGGCATATAATACTTGGACTGCAGAAAAACAAAGCAAAAATCTTAAGCCACACCAGAGGAAAAAAATCCACCTTACTTGTAGAAGAACAAGGGTAAGAGTTACATCAGATTTCTCTTCACAAACCTTATAGGTGAGAAAAGAGTGGAGTAAGTAAGGTGCCGAATGAGTGAACTACCACCCTAGAATGCTACATCCGGAAAAATTACCCTTCAGAAGTGAAATAGACTTTTTCACACAAACAAAAACTGTGGGAATTTACTGCTTGCAGACCTGCCCTGTAGGATATGCTGTAAAAAAAAAAAAAAAAAAGAAGAAGAAGAAGAAGAAGTAGTTCTTTGGAGAGAAGAAAACGATACAGATAAAAAGCTAGGATCAAATACAGAAAGAGCAGAGGAGAAGAAATAAATCATGCTAAAATAGAATCTTTTATATTTCCTATTTTAATTGATCTAAGAGATCTATTGGTTTAAAGCACTGATATTAATAATGTATTACAGCGTTGGATAAATAAAGCTCATGGATAAGTGAGATGAATGACAGCAGCGCCACAAGGATGGGAGAGAGGGATTGAGAACAGTCAGTTATGAGCTACCTGCGCTGCAAGTGAAGCACTATAGCTAATTAGAAGGTGATAAATGGCTTAGAGAAAAAAGCAGGGAGAGAGAGGAGTACCAGGGAGGTGAGTGATGTGGTCTAAATTTAAATTAAAATGTCAGGGAAAGCCTTACAGGGATTGTACAGTTTAGGAAAGACAAGTGATTGCTGCGTGGGTATCTGAAGGAAGAATATTTGGGGCCGAAGAATCAGTTAGTTCAAAGGTTACACGCTTTATATCTTATCACCCAGACTTTTCTTTCTTAAATGGGATCGCCAAGCAGTTACTCTGTACGGTCACTCCTTTCCAGCCATGTTGACATTTACAATGATACATATCAAAATTTGGTGTGAAGCAGGTTAGTGAAGCACAAGCAAGGTCTCTTTATGAAACAGGCCTGGAACACAGATTTAGGTCCTGAAAACTTGCTGAGCGACCCAAGTGCATCAGGGGTTGGGAAGCAAAAGCCATGACTCACCTTTTTTCTATCTAATCCCAAACTGTGAGACTAAGTTATATGATGCTTCAGCATATCATAAAAGGTTAGGGCGGAGGTTTGTTGCCTTTGACCAAATGTCATTTATTATACAACTTATTTAACACAAAAGAGTTTCGATTTGATCTTTAGTATAAATTATAGAGATAGTAACAGACTAAAGTTTGAGTCTGTACTATGCAAAGGTCCTTGTAAAGTTGCCAGTGGAAATCTGTAAGTCATCTATATGCCTCTTCTGAGCACGTTTGAATCAAGAGTAATGAATAACAGTATTTCAAATAAGAAAAAGTAATTCCTACTGAACCCATGATTTATCATCTATACTAGAACATTTAATCATGAGGATGTGTACATTTTAAAATTAAATTGACAACTTTTTAATCCAAAAAGCCTGTAATAAACATTGTGAAATGAATGCTACTGAAGTAATTTCGTGGAAAAGTCTTATTGTTTTTAATCTGGTATCTATACACGTCCAATTTCTAGTGATCGCTTCAAATAAAAATGAACTACTGACCATTGTTCAGTGATGTCATTTTTTTCAGTTATTTTTCTCTCTTTTATGGATAGAATTAGTCATTATTCACAGCACCAAGTCTACAAAATTAAGTAAAAATTTAAAGGACTTGACAAATGAATGGATGAACTCCTGAAAACTTTATTGATTCACTGGCTGTGAAACAACATGGAGTTTGTTAGATTATCATCTTTCAGGGATCACAGTCATTTTTTTGAGATTTATTTTTCTATTTTAAACAGATAGGCTCTACTTATATTTATTCTTCATTTAAAAAAATAAACTTAACTAGTGCCTAAAATCACAGATTTACTGATCACAGATCATTTAATATTCAAGATGTTCTAGCTTCCCCTCCTCCCAAGATATTCAATTACTCAATGGGGTTTGGTTTAATCTTTCTTCAATATATGGGTATTATTCTTATTAGATCATGTGTATTGACCTTAAATATTGGAAGAAATCAAATCTGTATAGCTAATCATTACTTTTCTTAAATATAAAGCTTATGAAACCATTTCAATCTATGGAGAGATAGAAGTCTGACTTCTGGTTAAGCAGGTATTTGATGCATTACTCACCTGTCTATATCAAATGAAAATCTATTTATCTACCTACTTGTCTATCACATACAGTATAGGTAATATATGAATATAATATATATATATATATATGCATACCCCACCTATATAACATTGTAGATTTTTATTAAATGCTGCATAAGAAACCAGTATAATGTATGCATTTTTCTAATTGTGATTGATACCTAGATCCTTTTTAAGGCTATGATTAACAAGTGTGAAAGTGACTATGGCACGATGCAGAATTCAGTGAGCTGCTATTGGAGCCGCTTCAATCTACGAAGGGAAGAGAAAAAGGAAGTTTGATCAAGGCCACACCAGGATTAACTCTCTCTTTGTAAAAGAGTGCCACGGGATGTTTAACATCCACACAAGGCAGACAAGATCTTGGTTTCACAGCCTCACCTGAATGACCCTCACATACTACACTCCATAATTAATTTACTTCCGAAAGGATGGAGGTTAAGACAGGTGGGATTTGAAAGGGAGTTTAAATTCTTCCACTGTACACTTAGGAGAACTCAGTACTTTGCAGTTTATACTTGTGTATGAGACAATTCTTAACCGAATGAAAATATTTTTTAGTGGAGTTCACTTGTTTCATTTCTCCCATCTTAATGGCAGGACTTCATTCTGGAGCAAGGAGGCCTCAGCCCAAGTTAGACTCCTACCACCACCAACCCCCACCCCCCAGGAACTGGGGTGTTAACTTCTTTGATGATGACATTTCAAAGAGATGGTTCTCAGGTCTTTGAGAAAGATATTCCTGTGTTGCTAAGCTGGTGAGAGGCTTATTTAGCTTTTGAAAAGATTTACATACATTTCAAAGAGACTGAGAAAGAAGTTATAATTACAAGTTTTCTAAAGTACACGTTCTAAGTAAAGAGTGAGGAGGAATTTCTTCCCTTATTTTGAACAGGGAAAATTAAGCCTCTTATTTTTTATTTGCATTTGCCCTTACAGTTTTTTTCTATTTTTAATTTGCTTTTCTTTTTTTTTTTCTTAAGGTATAAAGCACATACATCTGTCTATTCTTACACGGTCTCCCAATTTTTGTAGATTTTGACAAAGTCTTGAAATCAGGCAGTGAGTTCTACGAATTTATTCATCTTTTTAAAGATCGTTTTGATTATCTGGGTCCTTTTCATTTCCCTACTAATTTTTGAATGTGCCTGCTGAGATTTTGATTGGTGTTTCATTGAAACTAAAGATTAGTTTAGAAAGAACTGCTAACCTAACAACATTGTCTTCCAATCATGAAGGTGACATATTTTCATTTATTTGCCTCCTTTCATTTTCAGCCATGTCTCTTAGTCTTCAGTGTTTCTACCATACACTTTGCTGCACATTTTAAATTCTGTGAGGCCAGTATCAATATTTACGACATTTTCCATTTGCTTACCGCAGTTAATCTATACTTTTCCTGCCCTTGCCATCTGCAACCTTACTTAATTCATTTATTATTCGTAATAATTTCTTAGGAACCTTTACATATGCAATTCATCTTCTGCAAATAAGAGTTTTAGTCTTCCTCTCCAGTCAGCTTTTTTTTTTTTGACCTTTTGCTTCATTGCCGGAGCCAAGACTACACGCAGCAAGTGGAACAGGAACGTTAAGAGCGTCTGGGGCAGGCAAGGCACCGAGGGCATAAAGTGTAAGGAAGCATTGCATTTGCTGCTCTCAAGTGCAGACCGTGTACTTCAACACCCTGACAGGGAGTGTCCCCAACAGAGGGCACTTAGCAGGGAGGTCCCTGTCCTAGTTGTGAGAGTATTATTTTTAGTTGTTTACTTCCCTGTACCAGAAGTGCAGCCATCCCTACAACTGGATTTTAATTCCTTCTGTTTAAAACAAAAACAAAAACAAAAACCTTTAAAAATCTTTAGCTGCAAAATGATTATTACTGTAGTCAGTTTGTATCAGGTCTGAATAAATCACATCAAATTTCTCGAAGAGGCTCTCTTGATTTTGACCTAAGTTTATTTATGGAAATAGTACATAAGAGAGTTAGGGTGATGGTATTTCCCCATCTTTAATGCATAGCTCAGAGTCTCACATGTTAGATTTGGAAGAGAACTTACAAATAATCTAAAAATAAGTATATAAATTAAAAACTACCATTTACTAATATTCTCTTATTCCAAGTACTAACTACTACCCTTCTCTAATTTAGTCTTTCCAATAACCATGCGAAGTTGTTATTATTAATCTCTACAAGTGAGAATACTGAAAATCAGAAAGAAAAAAAAATCACTCAACTACATCCTCACTGTGAGTTATTGATGAAGACAGTCCTTCAGAGCCTGAATTTTTTATTTAAATTTTATTCTGTGTGTGTGTGTGTGTGTGAGTGTGTTGTGCACTGATATATCACAAAGTCTTGAAGAGTGCCAGAGTTTTAAATGACCAGCACTCAATAAACATTTGTTGGGTGGATAAAATAATTTTGATGCTTTGTTAGGGTTCATTTCCATTGTCGTCTCTGTTTTTTGGTAATGGCGTATCGCTGACAACATTTACATGAAAATAACTGTCATATTTTGCACTTATATTTGAAGGAGATCTGTTTCTTTGCAGTGAGGCAGTAGGGAAGGTTCAGGACTAACCTTTAGACTTGCCTACACCTTATAAGGTCACATGGGGTCTGTCCTGTGCTGATTTCAGCTTATGTTAAAATAAGGTAAAAAGTTCTCAAAAATATGAAAACGAATATATGTATGTATATACGTGACTGGGACATTGTGCTGTACACCAGAAATTGACACATTGTAATTGACTATCCTTCAATTAAAAGAAAAGTTCCCATCATGCAGCTTGAACCGTAATGAAAGGAATGTTTCCCAGTAGGTAAGTGTGTTGACAAGGGTGAGCCACACTCATGATGCAGGCCACTAGCCTGCCAGAGTATCTGTCTACAGGCAACAGACCACAGACAAAGACTTCAGGCTCCAAAGAAGAAAATTACTCAAAATTAAGTCAGTTTCTGAAAATAGAGACAAGAAGAAAATCTAGAAAAAAAAATAGTAAGCCTAAAAAGAGGGTGCAGAAAAAGGGCTGTATCCCGTGGAACAAAAAACGCAATAAGTGACCAACAGGTCATATGTCTTGCTTAAGCCTGACAGACAGCAGCTCCATTCTCCTGAATGAAGTCAGTGACAGTACTGGATGCTTTACGTCAAGATAAATCTTGCAAGTGAGAAGGTTGAATCTACAGATTTGGAACATACTGGGTTTATTGAAAATAACTAAGCGGGTATCGTCAGAAATAATTTTGGTTAAAATGGCTATTCAAAGTATATGCTTTATGTCTATCCTGGGGAAATCCAAGTTGTTCCTAGAACTCATTTTAGTGTTTCTGAGCTCTGTTGGAATATGTGGCATACAAAATATATAACTGATCCAGCTCTCAGGGAGCTTATAGTCTTATATAGGAGACAGACATTAATAAAAACAGCATCGTAATCATGAATGCATTACATAAAACTTACAATCTGAGATTAGTGCTCCAAAGGAAAGCAACAGGCTTAAAGGAGTGTGTTAACAAAGAAATATGACCTATACTGGGGTTTTTGGGATCTTTCCAAAGAAAACGATTTTTAAGTTAATGCTGAAGTTATGGGTGACCAGATTTCCCACGATAATACATGTAAAATGAAAAGAGAAAAACACAAGGTTGGAGTTTGAGGAACTCCAAGACATCATTTCTTTTAAAAAACAAAGAAGGAATAGACAGACAAGAAGAGAATAAGAGAGAATCAGCCCATGGAAGTCAAGGGAAGAGATATTTCCTAGAAATTCTCCTTCTGAGACCTGTCTGCTAGAGCAGTGGTTCCCAACATGGTAGGTGATTTGGGGTCCTAAGGAAATCTGTCAGTGTCTGGAACCATTTCCAGTTGTCACAGCTCAGGAGGGTGCTACTGGTATCCAGTGGGAGAAGGCCAGAGATGCTGCTAAACATCTTATAGTACAAAGGAAAGGCCCTCACAACAGGTGACTGTCCACTCCAGATGGCCGTGATGCTAAGGATGAGAAACTGAGCACTAGTGTGAGTACAAAGAAGGTAAAGTAGCCACAGACCACATGAGGTGAGAGGAAGCCCCTGGGAAAAAAATGGAAGAGTCATGTTTTGGCATGTTAGATTATAGCTGCTTATAAAACATTCAATAAAGCTATCAAGTAACTACCGCACTGTATGCATCTGGATTCCAGGGAATTTCAGTGATCAAGCTATTGAATGACCTTTAGATGGTATATAATGTTTTGGGATTAAATAAGATCTCCAAGGGAGATCTCCCCTAGAGAGAGTGTGTGCATAGAGAGTGCTTGAGGCCAAAATCTGAGCCCAGTTTTAGGGGTCAAAGAATGAAGCATCTAAGCTTGGAGACCTAGAAGGAGCAGTGACCGAGATAGGAGAAGAACTGTGAGAGCGCATCACCTGGAAACCAAGGGAGGAAAGTGTGTCCAGGCAAACGGAGACTCATCAGGGAGGTGGAATCTGGGAAGAGGTAGGTTATGCATTGTCTAGACAAGACTTGTCACTGTGAACGCACAGAGACTACCCCAGGCTGGAGAGGACTAAAGAGACTGAAGGAAGAAAGGAAATATAGTCAGCAAACACAGGCAGCTCGTGAAGAGTTTTGCCATGAAACAGAACAAAGAAATGGAACGGAAGTTGGAGTGAAATCTAAACATAAGAAAAAAATTTATAATATTAAGATTATGCACATATGCACACTTATTTGCAATACAGTGCAACAGTTACTGGATATCTTCATTTGGCTATCCAACAAGCAGCTAAAAGCGAGCATGCCAAAACATGACTTTCATTTCCCTCCCCAAACTTGTTTCTCTCCAGTCCTTTACACATCATTAACCTTAGTAAATGAATTATCATTCACTCGCTTTTAAAATCTTTTTTGTATATTAGAATATGCTTTATGATTTTTAATGTTCTCTTCTTTACAAATATATATATACATATTTTTAATTTTGATGCAGCATTCAGTTGAAACTCCTCCGGAAAAATGGTAATATCGATGGATTGGAAAGTTTTCTGGAGCACTGAAGTGTTGAAGTGAGAGTAATTGAGACCACGAGTTAGGAAAGCTAGGGTGATATGTTCGATTTGGGGAAGAAGCTACAGGTCATGTAAAGATTTAAGCCAGTCTCATGGGAGTAGGTAGTCAAAGGAGGTAAAGAAAATACATGTTAGAGGTGAGGAGGAAAAGGAACTACATGACGTGTTGAATGAATCAAATAGTAAAGCAACCAGCACAAGGACCCTGTGCTACTTGTGATGTTAAAAGCTATCAGGAATGATCCCAGAAGTGGTGGAAGGGAATTCAGTCATTCAGTAAACAAGGGGAACTAACTAGTTGATTGGTAGCTAAACAGGATGAATTAAAGCCGCAAATGGTACTATCTAACGCCATGAACTTAAAAAAAAAAAAATCTGGTGATGGAAGAGAAATATTTGAAATTAGGTTAATTTATATTTAATACTTCTGATTATTGTTCAGTTTGTCAGTATTGATGCAGAATTAAGTCTCATTCCTGTAGCCTATTTTAAATTGATATTTTAATAAATATTGACACGGATATTTTAAGAGATACAACACTGAAAGCAGCTTATGTAGAAGTTTTTTGCAAAGCGAGAAGAGAATATTTTAAATTGTGGGTGAAAATATTATTTTTGAGTTCATACGACCTCATAAGGCTATAGGATTCTTCTACAACATAAATGGTTTCATCATTGCTGGAGCAAATGGATTGACAGCTTGCTGAGTTCTGAACTATCTGGAGTTGTTCTGGAAATTTATCTCTAAGGCTAAACAGTGTGGCATCATAATTACTGAGTTTAGAAAAAGGAAAGGCGACAAGGACACTCTTGAATAAATGAAATGTCAAAGCAGGGCTGAAGGCAGCAGTCATGCCTGGCATAGAGGAAATCCTTAATGACACTTTTTACGGAGGTCAAAAAACTCCCTGCAATTCCCTTTAAGTGACACGGAGAAGAGTGATCTGTCAGCTGGAACACTTAAGGCTAGCCAGCTAAATTGGTCTAGGGCATCCTGAAGTAAACCAAATCTAATCTCATCAATAATACCAACACCCCAAAGAGATGTACACAGGAGCAACCTAAAACAAGGAATAATATGAATTTTTATCATGTATCGTAATTTTTCCTTTTTAAGCTCCTGATAAGTAAAACCAAAAGTAATATTTACGTAGTTTCACGTTCCCTTCAGTTGCAGCAAGTCAATCATTTTCTTGTTGCTCCCATCTGAGAGGTAAACAACTTAACATGTAATTTTATACATTCCTCAGAACACACACACACAATCTACAACACACAACTTCACCCTAATAAATGCGAGTATTCCATTGTGTTTTTTTCTCTTTAGTTATGTTTTAATCTCAGTTTAAAACTTCGGCTAATCAGAACCCCAGTGAGTCCTAAGCATGGAAAATTCTTATCATTTACTGGCTCAGCTGTCTCCCAGCTTCCTTTATCTCCAACTTACAAATGCCTCTAATTGGGCTATTTGCCCAACATTTTCACATTTCAGTATTATGACTGACCTTGAAAAAACTGTTCTGGGATTCCACCGATATGGCAATTATAGTTCCATTATGCCCCTGCTTAACATAGGAGGTATTTAGACTTCGATCAATGTATTCATTGCACTTTTGATTGATAATTATAACGTACCACTTGCTGACTTTCCTGCCATCCTCATTAACTGTCTTGCCACAGTCCAGAAATATAGTTGCAAGACCCTTGACATGCATTTTGCCAGAACTTATCACTCTGTTTTTACACTTACTTGGTGTTTAATTGTTCACTTCCACTATTACAGCCTCCGTGTATTATTTACTGTCGCTTCCTGGCCCTATGCCTTTGGATAGAAGCATCCTTCACCATTCATTCTTATGTCCCTCTGCCTGCTTCTTAGCTGTGCTCTGGTAAACTTGCGATTTCCAGAGTGTCACAAAAGAGCCCACAGAGACTTTGTCTTTAATTACACTAGGGTTTATGAAGAATCTATTTTCTGATTTCATACTTTAAGGTAGAAACTGAAATCTTAAGTATATTGAATCTCACGAATATTACTATTTTTCCTTGAATCAAGGACGTTTAAATGTACTACCCCATCATAACCTAACAATCTGATTTGGGAAGGTGGTGGGATTCAAGGCTTCCATCAGAGTACAAACATGTTTAAACCACGTACGTGGGCAAGACACTGGGAGGGTGAACGCTGTTTTTGTTAAGCTATTTTCCTTCACCACTTAAATTAACTCTAAATGATGGTCTGGGTCAGGACAGAGCAGGTCTTATTTATTTGTGAGGAAAAATGTCGTAACAATTTGTATATTCCTTTGACCTGATAAATTGTCCTCATCTTTTGTAGATATTTCAAGTCATGCTCTCCCCACGTGAAGCACATCTGATATTTGCTCATCTATCTATTTACTGGGTCACATTAGTGAACGTAGTCATCACTGACCCCCTAGACCATCCCAAGCAGTGAGAAGCCTCCTGTGAGCATCCTGGTCTGTCTCCTTCACTCTCTACACTTTCCACCTCTTTCCAGACTCCCATAATTATATATTTGTTTGACTCTGTATTTCCAATTTGGCCACTAGATTTTGTATCTCCCTGTTCCCAGCACCTAGCATGTGGAAGCTTTTAACGCATATTTATCCATCTACCTATCTGCGTATCTATCCCTCTATAAAGATGAAAAAGAAAATTAAAAAGTTGATAAGAATGAATAAAATATTCTTCACTTATGAACTACATATGAATCAAAAGAGAGCTCAAGAATTAAAGAGTTGTAGCCATAATCAGTGTAGAAAAAGGCAATTATAACTGTTATTTGGTAAAAATGTTTCCTTAACCCATCTACACATTGCATTATTTTATCTCATTTCCTGAGTTTAATTTCTGCTTAATTAAAGGTGATTGTTCTAATATGTAATCACATCGCTGCCTAAGAAAGCAGTATTTTTTTTCACTGTACATATGCTTCTTTTTTTTTTTTTTCTCTCACAGTTTCTTTAAATGAGCTCTCAACAGCACCTTCTTAGCATAATTGTGGACTTTCCCTGTTGCCAACCTTCCAACTGGAGCTTTAAAATAAGAAAAGACTTAGCTGATAGACAGAAACTAAGTAAAGATAATTTATAGTTAAAAAACAGAATACTAGGTGATACACATTTTATGTTTCTTTTTTATGATTTTTATCAATTTTTACGCATTTTATCCATTTTATAAAAAAAATAAGGATAAAGATCATTTTACAAGTAGGAACAAGCAATTATTTTATTAGAAAAGGAATTGATTCATCCAAGAGTGCTATTTTACAATTAAAAATAAAAACAGTATTCTGTAACGTTTTAAAGCCTGATACATTAAAAATGAAAATATGAATTTCACACAATTTCTTCTCTACTGTATAGAAATATATGCCTTATCCTTACTTGCAGAGTCAGAGAACTAGCCTGCTATAAAATGGAAAGGCTCTTTTGAGTGCCATTGAATTGATAGAAGCAATGTGTAAATAATGTATAAAAAAAAATCTCTTGATGGTCTCTAGTTATATCACAAGGTATCAACCCCTGTCAACTCCCTCAATCCCCTCACAGCTCCAAACACCTTGGGGAATAAATCCCATCTACCATGGTCCAATGCAGTCGTTTCATCCTTAGCCACTGAGAAGGAGTATGCATTATTTTTACACAAAACTATGAGTGAATTTGGATGTTGACAGGTAGGAGGAAAGGAGGAAAAATGTAGAAAATATTTAAATTTATTTAAAAAATCAGTTATTTCAAAATCTGTTCACACACCTACTGTCACACACATCCCAAGGGCTATCTGCTTATTCATGTGTATTTTCGAAGTTTACTTACAATGTAGAAAGAGCTATGTTTTTACTGAGTATAATCCAACTTAAATTACTATGTCTCAAAATAATTCATGATTTGCCAGGGAAAATGAAAGCAGTCCTTCAAGTGTACTTCCTTTTGGACAGTTGTTAATCTATACTAAGTTGAAAACAATTCAGTATTTCACACCATCTGTAAAGATACGTTTCATTTGGAAGATTCTCATATTATTGTCTGGATTTGCATAATACCCTCCAGTGGATATTAATTGCTAACAAGATTAAAATTTTAAAGAACTTAGTGTTAAAAGGTGATAAAAATAAACATTTCTAACAATAGTTGTTAGACATACTTTTACCCTAATATGAGTACTTGCTCAATTATAAAATTTGCTTCCTAATGGTAAGGTTAGAATGAAAGTCAACGTTCTTACCCACGGACATCTTTGAACGTATCACAGTGGGTCTCATTCTATTTCCAGGGTACATATGCTGAGTTAATATATGACTGCATTTCTTCCATTAGCACTGTAATAATGCTTCTTTCTTTCTGCCTCAGCTACACAAATTAGATATTTGATTTATTGGGTGATTCTGACAGATAGATTATCATTACCCGTAAAATGAAAAATAACCCCATAAACTTTTCTAAATCAAGGAGAATTTTCAACCTTTTGCAATAAAGTCAGAAATTTAAACCTGGCTACTAATAAAAATTTAGCTGCATTTTAAAGTTTTGTTAGGATTTATATTTTTTCTATTTTATTCTATAAATTATATAAGTTAAAAGAATATTTTATAAGTAGAGAAAACAATTAATTTATATGAATCTTAATATTTGGGGATACTTTTCTGATTCTGCCTGCTCACATTCTGTGATACACTTGCAATCATAGCGTGATACATTTCGTACTCTTCTGTGCTTTGCTGACACGTGCCGTATGTACGCCGTGACTGCTAGAATGGACTTTGTCCTCTGGTGTTGTGCCTACGAAAATGTTATGTTATCTGAAAAAAAGAGGGACTCTACAAATATAATTACAGTCATTAATCAGTTGAATTTAAGATAAGATTATCCTGGATATCCTGGTGGGTCCAATGTAATCAATCACATGGGCCCTTCAAAAGGGAAGAGACAGTTGGGGAGATTTGAAGCAAGAGAAGGATCTGACTTGCTTGGAGATGGAGGGGACCCCAGGGGAAGGATGAGAAATATCCTCCATCAAAAATGACTGTGCTCAGAAGAGGATCCAGAGCTCCAGATGAGACAGCAGCCTTGGCTGATGTCGCAGTTTTAGCCCAGCAAGACAGCATTCAGACAGACCGTGCTAGACTCCTAACAAACAGGAAATACGAAATAGGATGAGGATTGACACACGCTAAGTAGATTCAAGGAATTAAAGCTAGTAATGGTATTACATATAGTGTTTCGTAGAGTAGTTTTCTAGTAAGCTGTGGGAATGCAAGCCAGACGGACAGGAGAGAGAGCAGTGATGAGGCACACGCTCCAGCTGCAGGCCGGCTGCCCCCTCAGGACGTGCGAAGTGGACAGACAAGAAAACGTGGAAGCAAGCGGCAGAGCTCTTCCCGCTGTTTGCTTTGTTTGTTTGTTATACTGTGTTTATTTTCATTTAAGGAAGAACATATTATGTATTTATGCTCTGGATAACAGATGGGGCAGCTTATTAAAAAGGATGAAGGTTCAACAGTGGGAGGCAATAATTTATGGTGGAATGATCTGGATGGCAGAACGTAAATTTATAATTTGCACTTTGTGGATCACTGACATATGTGAGCATGCTTTTCCCACAATATGACTGAAGCCGCACATTTGTTTCAGCAGTAACAAGAGAAACTACTTCATATATAAATAAAACAAGAGAGAGAAGGATGTTAACTAAATATATGAAGTAGTTTATTATAGAAATTAGGGAAAATGAGGGGGTTCATATTGCCTGGCATCAGTCTCTCCAGGAAAGAAACAGTTAATATCATCAGTTGAGAGCAAAGGGGGAGGAATTTAAGCCCCCGGTGAAGGTTTTGATGTTTTCTATTTACTCCATTATTTACAAATCCTTTACAGATAATTATACTTCTTACTTGATGAGGTGTGAGAACTTAAAACCAATATCTAGTACCAGTTGCGCTGCAACCTAATATAATCATGCACCATTTTTTTCTAGCTCTAATTTATTGGGTTCTTTTATTACGTTTTATTTTTTTGTATAGCTTAATTGTGCTCAGTTATAAAATGTTTGACTTTCACAGAACCCAGGACAAATTTTGGTGATTCACTGGAGAGGGAAGAGTTTAGAGGAAAAGTGACTCTTGAAGCGATCAGTCTAGGCGATGATGACACAGACAACCTACGGGAATGGCAATGAGTCTAGCTTCCAAATGTTAGAAAGAACATGATTTTTTACCATGTTGGAAGTGATAAATATGAGCGCCAACCTCTGGGTTATAGCTTTGAAAATAAGTAGTGCTACAAAGCCATTAATTGAGCTAGTGATTACTGGAGGAGAAGGAAGAGGTTAAGAGGTGATCTGAAGCTGTCACTTTGGGAGATGTTGAGTCTATTACATCTGCAGGATATACAAGTGAAGACGGCAATTTAGTTAGCAGTTTAAATGCAGATCTGGAGCTGAGGAAAAGATCTCTGCAGCCAAACATCATTATATATTCAATTATTGAAGACAAAGGACGAGCCAATATTGACTACGAATGACAAATACTGCTTTTTAAAAACAGAGCAGGAAGAGAGAACCCTATGAGGAGGAAGGGTAAAGATGCACTAGGAGAAGAGACAAAGAGGAGATAGCCTCAGATGCGGGGTTATAATTAGCATTTTCTGAGTATTTTCTGCAAGAAATTATTTACGTAAATTTTATTTTTATTTGTTCTTACCATATACTTTCAGGATGTTATTACTGTCAACATTCTACTAAAGAAGAAGCTGGACTTCAGAGAGCTTAAAGAATTTGCACAAAGGTATCAATATAGGACCTGGCCAGGGCAGAAACCCAGGTCCACCTGGATCCGAGGCCATTTCCTTTAATACCAAGCTGAATCTAGAAGATAACTTCAGACCAAAACAATCTTTTGGGTCACTTATGTAACAGCAACTTGGGGATTCCAAGGCAACTGGGTGTAAAACAATCTGAGTGAGTTTTCTGCTGGTGGTTTTCCTTCAATCAGCCTCCTAAGTCTATTAGGGAGATGGCTATCCTTTCTGCTTTCCTGGGTTTCCTAATCATCTAGAAAGTCCGTGCTCTATTTCCCCTTACTCTTTGTTATAAGACTTTCTCTGTTTCTCTCTCTCCAGCCAGAAGCAGAAAGAAAAAAAATCTCCATTCTGTTACATGTCTGCTCATCAGCAAAACAAATTCCCATGGCTCTCTGTTTCTAATCAGAAGGAAGTAATTTTCCCTTCTCACCTGACTGCTTCTCCAGCTTGGCTCTCAGAGCTGACTACTCTCCAATCCCTCCCTCCAGGTACCCGGTTGCAATTTCCCGTTAGTGCTGAAGTTCACTCATTAAACATCTCACCACCGACATCCTAAGTTACTTCTACCCAGCGTCCTGCTCATTTAAGGTCATACCACTCATTTAACTACATTTCAGTTTTAAAAAAAAATCAAGCTAACAAATATATCAAACAACCTTTGTAAATGTTAAGGTCTATGCTGTGCTTATTTGAGTAGATAATAATTGCCTGCTGACATAATCATAAAAATCATCACCATCACCCTTATCATCTCTCATCACCTCTGCCATCCCTGTACTGAGTACCCTCTAGGTGCCAGATAGTGTGCCATGTTCTTCCATGCACCGTTCCATTTAGTTAGTATTGTTTACACGATATATGCAATTTAGTTAGTGAGATTCAGTACATGTCCACATGTGTGAGGTTCACGTGTATCAATCTAGTTTAACAGATTAGGTGTTATCATCACTTTACAGATGAGGAAATAAAGTTCCAAAGTTAGACAGCCTTTCCAGGGCAGAGCCCATTTGAAATATGCTTATTCTTTTTAAGTTCTAAAGACACATGAAAAGTCAGACCCAAGTGAGCTTGACCTACCAAAAATATCCGATATACTTATATCTAGACTTGTGTATCAACTAGAAAAGTTCATGGCGTGTATAAGCACCAAATATGCAAAAGCATGTAAAGTAACAGCAAGTTTCACTTCCCTAACAAAACTGAAAGTGAAGATGAAACATTTAGGAGGAATCACACTTCTATTCGAACAATTATGGCCCAAATCACAACATCTTCTACACTGTTGTTTTATTAGTCCTTTAATCGTTTTGGCCTTGAATCACAATTTGTGTATTACACTAAAACACAACCTCTCTGTCCAAACCAAATGCTCAACTTGTAAAGGCAGACACGAGAGAAGAAATAGACTGGAGGCTACGACTCGGTGGCGATGGAACGTATTTTGTTTAAAGTAAGCATCTCATACTGAAAATATGCCTTCGAACAGCTGCTGGAAGTGAATCAGCACCACAGATCACCTTGTCAGCGCTCTGACAGGAAAGCTGATGTTTAAAGGTGAGTTCCAACTGTCTCCTTAATTTATAATGTAAGAATTCCACAGCCACCTGTCTAAAGGAAGCAATCATGCAGGGTTCTTGGTCCCCGAGCACGTCTGTCACACGTCTTGTTAGACCTCTCGTACCAATCAGCATTTCTGGTAGAATATAAGCTGTTATCACCTATTTTTGCTTCCCAAACTTCGTGTCAGATAATTTTATCTAAGTCTCAATAAGGAAACAAACAAAAATCCTTAATAACCGAAAATCCAATATATCTTACTTGGCTGATGTTCAGATTATTACTCTGTGGCAAAAACTTGCCCTCTTAGGGTTTTAAAGACTTTCAACAGAAATAAGCTTTGTAGGTCTGGTATAACATTTCCACCACCTTTACCTTTACCAACCATATTTTGAATGCTGTCAATAAATCAAGCATCACAGACCCTGACTATAAGCTCATTCTCTTCCCATTGCATAGAATTTACCGGACACCTTTCTCTTGGCTCACCCACTGATGTGCTGACAATTACTAGCTACGTCGACAAGATCAAGAACTGACAAAGTCTAACAAGACTCAACTTAGTCAAGGCTCACATTTAAGCCTCAGAAAAACAGGCCCAATTATACCCTCCAGGGTCATCTGAGAAAATTAAATCCAATTAAATATAAAACCTCAGAGCCAACTACTTGGCCTTCGGTAAGTGCTAAAAAATGTTCTTTTATTTTTTTCCTCCATCTTCACTTCTCTCTTTCATTCACTGCTGAAGACAATAACTCTCAGGTGGGACCTAACAGGCACTAAATTCATACCCATGCATTCATTTACTTATGGGCCGCAGGTTGATCAGCTGTCACCTTTCATTATCATCATCATCCTGCTCTCAAGCCCTGGGAGGGCAGCCTCCTTTTTCTCAGCTTTAAGTCCCAGAGCTGGGTTCAGTGTAATGGTGTTCGTTATGAATATACGTTACATTATCCTAAATGCACTTCCTTTAAAATTTTTTTCTATTTTTTGTTTGCTTGGTTTATCTTGTTTTTGAAAAAAAAAACAACACTGTAAAGCGGAAAACATTAGCAAAAAGATATCCTGAATTTTGTGATCTGGGAAATAGAAATATATGTGAATGTTTCTGAGTTGTTGAAGATAATCTTTTTTCCTCATATAAAACATCTTTAACTTATATGGCACACACTTTCATCTTCTAATATTTAAAGTGTTCATGGTAAGATTGGACGGAAGAGGGCTGGAGAGAGTCATCAATCATACTTCTTTTTAAGACTGAATTCCTTTACTCTATTTTACACTTTCAAAGAGTGGAAGGAAGAGTTTGTTATATAGCCAAGTGGGACACTTTTCCACAAAGGCTTCAAATAGTTTTATATATAAAGCCATATATATATATATAAAAGTTAAATATTTCCCATTCATCTGAATCTCAATGCATTGTGCATGAAAACACCTTTAGCAGTCCTCACGGATAGGTTAACTGAAGTCAGAGGCACCAGATGTTCTGTGTCAGGTGGCGAGACAGAGCCCTGTGAATACCTGGTAACAGTGGCTATGACAACATGGGCTAGCGCCTACGGAGCGTTCAAAGAGTGAGCTAAGTGGGAAGAACACCCTGAAAGCCTTACATGTTGACTGACTGATTGAGTTTTGCATCTAGACAGCTCATGTAACCTTGGTTTCTTCATCCATAAACTGAAACAAATTACGCCTGCCTATCAACAGAAATCATTCCTAAGATCAAGTTTGCTTTTACTAATACAGAATACTGGGAGATCTTTAAATTGTTTTTTAAAGTTATCTTCTCTTATTAATAGTAAATCATAATCTTCGAGCAGAGAGGAAGTTCAATTTGCTTCCTAAATTGTCACAGTGAATGAATGACATCTGGACCAATTCTAATTTGCTTCTTGAGGCGCATATGTTATTTTTAACAGATAGTTCAGGTTCACGGCATGCAGTAACATACATGACTTTATAATAGCATAATAAATGGCACAACAAAAGTGTGCAACAAATCGGCATTAAAAATAAACAAAAATAAAAATTTACCTTTAAAGCCATGATTCCTCAGGGTAAGGAAACTGAAAATCTGAAAGAAAACAGAAAGGGGGAAGAATGAAAGAAAACCATATTTTAATTAATTGCCATTTCATTTTTAGGGAATCCGCCAGGCATTTCACATGTTTTTATCTAATTTAGCTTTTTAAAACTATTTTACATATTTTATCTAATTTAGCCATGTTGCTGTTTAAGAAAACTAAGGTTTATTTAACTGAAATAGTTGTTCGAGGGCCCACAGTTGTAAGAGTGCAAGATGGCCTCGTAAATTCCATGTAGGGTTTTTTGCCCCACTTTGTGTTATATTAAACTCTTCTAGAAGGACGGTTGATGACCAGGGAAGGTTCTGCTCTATGTTCTTCCTGATAATATGGCAGAGTCAATTCAATATGACAAATCTATAATGAAGTGCCTGGTTTGTGCTTATGGGAAGTTGAGCGACATCAGTGAACAAGTGAATGATTTTTTTTTCTCCCTATGGACCTTACACCGTAATGGAAAGTGAGAAAAAATAAACAATAAACATAGCAAATGAGTGTATAAATAATATAAAAGAAGATAATAAATGCTATAAAAATACATAAAAGAGACTAGAGTAGGAAGGATCAGGTGTGCCAGAAATGGGCTGTAGTGTTAAGTTGTGAGTTCAGAGCAGATAGCTTCATTGTTAAGGTGACTTTTGGAGCAAAGACTTGAAGAAAGTTAACTATGTAGATAGCTTAGAGAGACAAGGAAAAAATATTCCAGGCAGAGGGAACAGCCAATGCAACAACACATAACGGCAAGACACTTTCTGGTCTTTTGCAAAAAACAGCAAGTAAGCTTGGTGGCTGGTGAAATGGAGCAAGCTAGGGAGATCAAAGTCGAGGATAAGTCAGAGAGATAATGAGGTAGTAAGGTCATGTAAGCACTTTGGCTTTTCCTTTGAGTTCACTGGGATGCCATGCCAGAGTTTTAGGTGTAGGAGTGACAGATCCATCTTTTATTTTAAGATGACTTAGATTTTGTCAAGATTAGACTATAGGGAGGGAATGATAAAACCTGGGGCACTAATGGTACAAATCCAGGTAGAAGTAATGATGGCTCAGACTAGGGTGGCACCAGTGGTGGCAGTGAAAGCAGTCACATTGTAAATATATTTTGGAGTTCAAAGACAACAGGATTTTTGGTGGGCTGGGCATAATGTGAGAACCAAAGGAGAATCAAGAATGAATCCAAATTTTTTTTTTTTTGGTTGGAACTACTGGAATATTGAAATTGCCATCCACTGAAATGAGTAATACTGAAGATGGAGCAGGTTTACAGGGAGCTGGAGTTCTGTTTTAAAATGTTAAATGAAATGTACACGAAACATTTGAGAGAAGAAATCTAACAGATGGCTTAATACATATGCATCGGGTTAGAGATGGAGCTCCAGTGGTGTTGGGATTCGGGTGGTATGTAAATTTATGATCCTGGACGGGACCACTAGGAGCAAAACAAACCGCAAAAGACAGATTCTGGGCACCCACATGAAGAAGTCTGTGAGAAGAGGAAGGACCAGCAAATGAGAATGGAAAGGTGTGAGCAGAAAAGTAGTAAAAAACAAAGAGGGAATGATGTCCTGGAAGGCTAGAGAAGAAAGTATATCAAAGAGGTGGGAGTGGCTGGCTCAAGCACTACTGTAGGTCAAGTAAGCTAAAGGTTGAGAACTGACCACTGAACTTAGAAACACATAGGAGGGCACTGGCGCCCTTGTTCAGAGCGATTTTGGTGGACTTGGGAGTGGGGAAGGCAACAGCCTGATTGGAGTACGTTTGCAGAGAATAGGGAAGGGGAACTCAGGATATTCTTTTAAAGCATTTTACTGGAATCAGAGTAGATTAACAGAAAAATTTGAATGATAAATAAGTTGAGTTCTAGAATGAAGATAGCCTTGATGAAAGTTTTAAGCTTAATAGTTGGATTGCATTTTCTTGGCTGTACAATTTCACATACACACATCTATACCACTAGAATCTTAGCTATACACAGAAATTTATTTTAAATTATCATTTAAAAATTATATAGTAACAGACCTATTCACTTAAATATGAACTTTTTTGATTTCATAGTCATAGTTAAAGTATATCAAACTATTGGCACAATTAATATACTAAAGGAAACAGTTATCCAGAAATATATGTGTTGTAAATGTTATGTTTGGAAAACTACATACTGCAATACATATGGCCTTATTACATCAATGAACATATTCCTCTACTTCTCTTGGGTTTACATTTGACTGAAATTTATATTCTTTTAATATATTTAATGTAACATATGAATAAACTGCTAAAATGTTCATACAGGCATAATAGAGGAAAGAAAGTATATTAACATCTTCTAGGAAAAAATGCAGGCTAGGGCAGGGGGCCAACATCTCTGCTGCTATTAAACACTTCAACCTCAGATAAAGAGAATCTAGCTTTATGGAACGTAACTGGTTAGACAGTCTAGCTTTTCACATGATCAATACCAAGAAATGACCAGCTGCAAGGCAGTGTTCAGCTCACAAAGATGACTTCAGTCATGTAGACAGGACACACTACAAGTTTACAGGTTCTGTTATCCTTTCTTTAAAAAAAAAAATCCCAAACTGATTCTTAAGGAACTAAAAAGCAAGACTTGTTGTATATAACAATGTTTATGAAACTTTTTATTTCACTAATTATGACTTCTCATTTCCACCAGCAAGCAGTTTTAAGGTCTTTGCTGGGAAGCATGTCTTGAAGAAACTGACTCTAAAACTGGGCAGGCTTAAATTAAGCAAATGAATCTAGCTCTGGGGCTCTTAACTGGGATCCAATGAACAGCACAGCTCACGACAGCCCTTGAGGGCAGTGGTTGGCTGCATAGAGAAGGAACATCTTGTCATCACGAGTGAATGTGAGCTGAGTACCCCAGCTAAACAACTGAGGCTGCCAGAGGTTCCCAAACACTTGCAGGACCACGAGACATGACTCTTTGGGGAGAAGTCTCGCCAGTGTTCCAGAGCACACCCATGAATACCATACTCAGTTCTATTTAGTGATGAACAATTTAAGGTGTGTCTTTTCATTTTCCTTCTGGCCAGAGGACAACTGGCTGAATCCATATCTATGGAAGACCCTGATGCCACAGGGATAAAATAACAGAGAAGCCCAGAATACAAAAGATCTGATATAGACATTTTATACATAATGCACATTTTAAGGGGCCAGAATGTCTGCATTTTCTTAAAGACAAACTAATCTATCATAATGCCCAATATATTGATTTTGCTTTCATTTTTATAGTGTTTAGAGTATGAGATAATAAAAAAAAAATGCCAGGTATTATTAGGTGTTTAAAAAAGTTTCAGGTCATCACTTGTAAAGAGAAAAGACTTTGTTTTGTTCTGATGTTTCCCCTCCAAATACTAACAATTTAAAAAAATTGTACTCCACAGGAATTCAGAGAAAAAAACCAGTGATACAATACTTGCAGTGTATTGAAATCCAGGGGATGTGTGGGATGAAGAGTACTGTGTTACCCCACACACTGCACAGACAGGATCTGAGCTCCGCTAGGAGAATCAGACCCTCTGAAGGAACATTCTCAATGGCGCATGCAAGGCTGTGAAGTTTTCTTTATCTTTTAGGACCACATCATTATCCAGGCTCCCTGGAGCTCTTCCACGACAGATAGAAGAAACATTTCAATCTCAATATTTTGCCTTCACAGTTTTCCTTTGTAAAAGAAAAGCTGATGCTTAATATCCTTTTTCTTACGCTTGAGCTGTGTAAGACAAAGCAAGGAGTCTACCATGGCCTCTTTTGCCTCGACCCTCATCAATAGAAAAGTATTGAGAGCAGCTACAATGAGCAGGGCCCTTTCTGGCACTGCGGAAGCAGGGGTGGCTGGTGTTCCTTCTCCATAATTTCTCCCACTAGAGCTGCAAATAAGCTTGTGTTAAATGGAAAATAAAGGCTTTCTTAATTGTTTAGTATAACTCAGGATAGCATTTATGGAACAAGATCATTTCATATGTCATTTGTTACAAGTGCTTTTAATTATTTGCAGTCATTTTAATATATTTGAGCAGGAAAAAGTTAGGGAGTTAAAGTAGAAGTCATATTCCTAGCAAAATAAAATAATAAAGTTTTTGTCTCAAGAAAATATGACACTTATGCTTTTGGAGGATGTTGCCTACTGATAAAAAAAAGGACTGAAAAATCTCTCTGGTATTATGCAAGTCTTGAAAGACAAGAGTGAGGATTTTTTACTTTTTATTTCTATCTGTTACAGAAAAAAAGATGAACCAAAAAACTCTACTGAAGTATTAATTGTCCAGAGAATACTATGTTATTTAATTCATTTAGAGTTTTTTTATTTTTCCCATTTTCAATTTTCTCCTCCAAATTCCAATGTAGTAAAGAAGTTATAAGTACGTTCAAGTTATCTTATTGGAAAGAGAAAAATCAATTCTTTACAAGTACGCTCTGATTTTACAATGAAACTTATCCCAATTTAAACTTTTATATATTAATGGAGGTATAACTAATATGTAATAAATGGCACATATTTGAAGTATATGATTTGATAAGTTTTGAATATGTACATACTCATGAAACCATCAACACAATATGGTAATGAATATATTCATCACCTCCCAAAAGTTCCTCATACCTCTCTTTGGTCTCTCCTTCCCACTCCCGACCTCGTAACGCCACTTCACATGCCAACCAACCACTGATTTCCTTTCTGTAACTATAAATAAGTTTGCACTTTCTAGAATTTTATATTTCTTTTTTTTTTTCAATTGAACCATACTGTATTTTTTTGCTTGGTTTCATTCAGGATAATTATGTTCAGATTATCCATGTTGCTGCATGAATTGACAGTTTATTCCTTTTTATTACTGAATGGAATTCCATTGCAGAGATATACCACAGTTTGCTTATGCACTCAATTAAATAATTTATGATTTCATTTTATCATCTGTTGGCTAATTATCTGTTACTCTATACTTATTTTGAGCAATTGCTTGGGGAGTATGGTATACATCTATAATTTATCATTGTCTACCTTAAAGTAACATTATACCACATCACATGTAGTATAAAAAGTTTTCAACAAGGTACAGCAATTTCCCTCGCCAAGGCTTTGGCACTGTGATATATATTTCACTTCTACATATTTTATAAAGTACATATCAGTTCTGGGGACATTTCCTTCTACCTGAGGGTCTACCTTTAACATTTTTGAAGATCATGTCACTGATTCCTTTTCAGCTTTTTAAGTCTGATAAAGTACTTGACCCTAATTTATAGATAATTTTGCTTGGTGTACCTTTTATATTGAAAGAGGCTCTTTCAGTACATTAGGGTTGCTCCTTTGTGTTCCTGCTTCCACTGTCTCCATCAGTAAGTCCGCTGTCCCTTTCATTTTTATTCTCTTTACCTCAACTCTCTTTATCACTTATTTTAAGCAAATTGATTATGTGACTTACTTTCATTTTCTTTTGCTCTCTCTTGCTTCTCCTTCCTTCCTTCCTCCTTCCCTCCCTCCCTTCTTCCTTTCCTTCCTTCCTTCTTTCCTTCCTTCCTTCTTTCCTTCCTTCCTTCCTCCCACCATTCCTCCTTTCCTTCCTTGTTTCCTTCCTTCCATCCTTCCTCTTGTTGGTTTATTGAGCATCTCAGATCTGCTGGGTGTGTCAAACAAATGAGTCCTGCTGCCTGCTGGCCCGAGAAGGAGCAGCAGTGCCAGGATATCCACCCACTGCATGGTCTCCAGGTAGCAGAGTCGCCATAAAAGACACAAATTATGCAGGCACTGGATGGAACAACATGTGACTCACACAGAGAAGACAGAGCAAATTCAGCTTTCATAGTGACTTTCGGTTCCCCATATTCAACAGGTGTCATTCCACAGCCAATGCCTGGATGCCCCCTCTTGTGAGACAGACAAAGGATGCCATTCCTTCCCCACCAGGAGCAGATAAAGCAGTGAGGTTGACCAGGTGCCATGCGACACATTATTTAAGCAAAACAAAGTATACATCAAGCCTGGAACAGGGAAAGATATTCCCAAGCAAGGCAATAAACACAGTACAGCTCCATGTAAGGAACTATTTCAGGCCCAAGGCACACTTATGCAGCCAAGAGAGGGCTGAGCAAGCTGCACCTGCCTGCCTTTCCCAACAGCTGGTTGTTCTCATCCAGCTTAGAAAAATGTTATCCATTACTTCTTTAAATATTTTTGCTTCCCCCTTTCAGAGACTCCAATTATACATAAGTAGGCCTTCGGAAGCTTTCCTGCAGCTTACTGATGTTTTGTATCTTCTCGTTTCTGTGTTTTCCCCTGTGTTTTAATTTGCATGGGTTATTTATCTGCAAGTTCAGTAATCTTTTTTTCACATTTTGGCAGTGTCTGCTCTCAATCTTATTCAGTGTCTTTTTTATCTTAGACCTTGCATTTTTCTCCTCTAGAAGTTTGATTTTTTCTTTTTAAATATATTTCATACCTCTACTTAACAAGCTCCGTCTCTTTTCTCCTTTTTATTCTTGTTTGTTTGTTTGTTTTCTGTTTTGTTTCAGGGGAGGTAATTAGGTTTGTTTGTTTATTTAATGGAGGTGCTGGGGAGTGAACACAGGACCTCGTGCATACTAAGCATGCACTCTTCCACTGAGCTATACCCTCCCCCGTTTTTTTTTCTCCCTTGTTGAACATATATGATAGTTCTAGTAACTGTTTTCAAATCCTTGTTTACTAGTTCTGTCATCGGTGTAATTTCTTAGCTACTTCTAATTCATTCATTTTTCTTCTTATATGTGTCATATTTCTCCCTCTTTTCCATGCTAGGAAATTTCTGATTAGATGCCAAACACTGCAAACTTTGCCTTTTTTGAGCATTGCATAATTTTATATTACTATAAATGTTACATTTTTCTGGGGCAAAACTAACTTGCTTGGAAATAGCTTGATCTTGTAAAGTATTGGTTTTCAGCTTTGCTTGTGAGCACACAGCAACTTCTAGTCTAGGGCTACTCTGACTCCCTACAGAAGCAACACCGTTCCAAGAACTGTATGTGAAGCCCTGTGCATGATAAGATTTTCCACTTTGGCTGGTGGGGGCATGAACTTTTCCAGGAAGTGTTCTCTCTGCTTCTTTCAGTTATTTCTCTTCTGGCCTCCAGAGTTTCATATACTCCTTTGTTGATCAGCAGTCAGCTGAAAACTAGAGGTGGACTCTCTGCCCTTTTCAAGAAGTTTCCCTCTATGCTTCTCTCTTCCCTTTAGCCCTCTCCTCTGTGGATTATACCCCCTGACCGCACTGGATTCTTCTCAACTCAGGAGGATGGCCAGACTTGGCTTGAATGGCCCTCTCCTGCATGTCAGCCCCATCGTGCTATCCAGGCAGCCGCCCCAGCAGACTGTAAAGCTCCAGTCACTTGTTTCTCCTCTCTCAGGGGTCCCTTTCTGCCTTGTCTGATTCTAATGCATGAAAATCATTGTTTGCTATATTTTCTGTGTTATTTTTAGTTGTTTTAGATGGGAGCATAAATCTGATTCCTATTATACTATCTTGGCTGAGAAAAGGACCCCCAATTTTTAAATTTTTCTTTATTTATTAGTGTAAAGTTTGTTTGTTTTTCAATTGAAATATAGTCAGTTTACAATGTTGTGTCAATTTCTGGTGTACAGCAAAAAAAAAGATCCCCCACTTAAATTTAAAAGTTTATTTTTCTTTTCCTTGAAACCTAGATATAAGTTAAAATATCCATCTTGCAATGGCTTAGAGTCACACAAATCTCATGATGTTTTAGATATTATTTATAAATTTTTGCTATTTTTTAATTCAAACCATGTCATAAATTCTAATGGACTACTGCAGAAAACTTTAGGTTTTGATTTTATTTGACCTAAATGCAAATACAGGATAATCATTAATGATAATATTAACACATATTTTGGTCTAAATTAGTTGACATTCTTGAAGAAAGCATGCTTAAACATTCTCTAGAGGTAAAATTTTTTAAACTTCCATGCAACATTTTCTCATGGACAGTTATGACAAAGTGGAACAAGAAACTCACTTTGGCAAAGGGCTGCACATCTTGCATAGATATAAAGCATCATGGAGGTAAATATTTAATAAACTTGAGCTGCAGTAGTTAGTTACAATGACTATCATGATATACACCATGGGTCTGTGTACTTTAAGTATAATATTCTTTATAGCTCAGCTAAATCCTCTCTCTCTATTCCTTGTAATTTACTTTTCTAATATGTCTTAATTTGCTTCTTTTTACTACGTAGGGGGGCCATGATTTGGGCAAGTTAAAAGTTTACATGATGACACTGTGACAGATGGGAACTAGGAGGCCAGCTGCCTGGTGAAACAGCAACTGAATGTCAACACCGTTATCATGACATAATATAATGATAAGGGTGTTGACATTCTCTAATAAAGGAGAACAAATGAAACAAAAGATCATCATACAGGGCATCAGAACCAAATTATAATGGACATCCTGTGATCAAAGATGACCATGGGGAAGACTAAAACAAGGAAAAATGAATGACACGACTGCTATCAATGATGACAGGTATCAACAGATGTTTGCCCCTGGCAAGACGAGAATGAGCATCAGAAGTAGAATTTCTGTAACTCAGACCACTTTTCAGCTACCACATCCACCTATTAGCTAAATTATCAGCAGAGTTTACCCTAAATCATGGTATTCTATAAAGAAATTAGAATACTATTATTGTTTTAATATAAAGAGATAACTACATGAAAATAAATTAGGGGATTTATAATTTTTACAGTAAGATAAATAATAAAATTTCTTTATTTGATCATTATCGAAAACCTTTGTTTAATATAAATGTTGATTGATAGAACAGGTTGCCTGAATTGTGTTTAGCATTCAGTATTTAGTATTGCTAATAATTGTTGAAGGCAGCTAGACTAATAAGATATTGACTCTGGAATTATACTATTTTGTCTCAAATTCTGGCTCCACTTCTTTCTAGCTGTGTGAATATGGGCAAATTATTTAACTGATCTGTGGCTGAATTTCTTTGTTTTTAAAGGAGGATCTAAACTGTATCTACTTTTGAGAACTGTTATGTAGATTCAACTAGTTAAGACAACCAGATGTCTTAGAGAAATGCTTGGCATATTAGAATATTTATTGCTTAAAAAAAGCAATAAAATTGTTGCTAGATAAAAAAAAATTATTGCTCAAAAAAATAACCTCTGTGATGATTAGAAAAATAGAACATAGGTCACATTATATAATCTTAAACACATGCGCACACATACACACAAATCCAAATGGCATTTTTAGACATAGGTAAACAAAGATGCTTAGAAAGATTTCCAGTACTATATAATATTCTAAATTAATTCATAATTAGAAGGGCTACCATTATTAGTATGAGATGACATAATTGTAAAGAATAAGATGATTTTTCATTCCTTCCTTTCTTTCCATTCACATTTGAAGAATAATTTCAAAAAAGATCTGAATAAAATATATTTTTAATTATTCCCAATAGTATACAGTTAAAATACAAAGTGATCTCAATAGTTAAGGGAAAGAGTTATGATTGTTCCATGACCAATGAAATGTTTTGTGAAAACACTATAAACATTTTCTTACTGTTGGTTATCAGTGTATAGGGAAATGAACAAAAATAGTAAAAATAATAGGTACTTAGTACACCTTGAGGAAAAACATTAGAAACATTCAGAATTAAAGTGTTTTATGTCTTTGTAAAAAACTTAAGGGCAGTTTGAACAGTGTTAGTCTTCTCATTATGTAACTTGGGATATGAAGTGAGGCAAATCGCTAATTTCTGTTTGCCTCGACCGCCAACATTTTATTCTTTGCACTTTCAATGTCATGAAATATCTCTGAGTTCCTTTAATGAGAAATTTTCATCTGTGTCACTTCTTCTGTGACATCTACATCCATTTCTTCACAACAGCTTTCCTCATTAAGTCTCATCACTTCTGCATTTTATCATGCAATCCTGAAAGTATCTCCATGTGCTATGAACTATTAATACGCTGATTTGCTGGATGAAGAAACTGAGGCACAGAGATATTAAGTAACTCCCAGTGTCACAGTTAGCATAAGACAAAACCTGCTTCAACCTCCAGCAGTTTAACCTTAGAGCACAGCTCCACCTGCACACATTTTGAATAATGTGGGTGATGAAAATGTCAACACCCAGGCCTTGCCCCAGACAAACAAACCAGCCATTTTTAGAGGCGGGGCTCAAGCACTGGTTATGTTTCAAAAGCTTCTCAGTTGAGTCTAATGCGAAGACAAGGCTGATTAAGTTGTTACTGCTTTCGGGCCTCATGAATACCCAGGAAGCCTTAGCAGCATTGAAAAACAAAAGAGGAAAATAGGCTATTTTGCAAATGGTGTTAAAACTGTTGGAAACACATAAGGTTTGATCTCTATTTCACACAATTCCCCTCCAAAATTCCCAATGATCTAATGACTCAATGTAAGAAATGTCACTATATAGTTCAAATACAAAAAGAGAATAGGGATATATTCACGGTTAGGGTTGGGTAGAGAGAAAGAGACCAGGTTAAAAAAAAAAAAAATCAACCAAACCACAGCACTGAGAAACTGCCTGCAAAATAAAACTCAAATCATTGAGCGCACACCATTTTTTGTTATTACATAGTCTCTCAGCCTTTGTCTTTGGAGTCTCTGTTATGAAGACATGCTCTGGGTAAAAGAGCCCTCTAACAAAGGTCCCCTGGGGCAGGGTTTCAGCTGGCCTGTGGCATGCTGCGCTGTATGGTATCAAGCAGTGTTTTAACACACTAGGAATACTGTGAATAGATTTTTGGTTATATAAAAGTTCTGCAATTTGGCAGTCAATTTTCAAACTACTTTTTTCTTCATTCTAAGAAACCTCAAATGGCATCAATGAGGATTTTTTAAATATATTTTTTGAGTGAAAAAAGCATTTTGTGCTGGACTATTCTTTGAACAATTGTTGTGAATTTTCAGCTTTCTAAATGTTTTATAATATTCATTCTTGACAAAATGGTACCCTTGTTGGCACCTCGGGAAGAAATCAGAATGGATAACAGAGAAGAATGCGTTCACTGCAGTTGCTTAGTGAATGAAGGGCTGGAAACTTGGTTAGTGTAATAATTTCTCAATAATTAATTAGTCACACATATTTGGTACAAATAATATGTGAGTATGCTCTTATCAAACATCACAGAAAATAGTGAATCTCTTGTCTTTACATCTTTACATTACACTATGGACCACAACTAGCCTATCCATTTAAGTAACAAGGCTGACAGACATCCTTCATTTTTAGAGTTCTGTTTTCAATTCCAGCCAATACTGGAAAAAAAATGCTCCAGTAAATCCTATTCTATACCTAAAGCAAATCTTTGGACAAAGGAAATTATATTGAGAATTGCCAAGTTTAATACAGAAGCAGTATTTTACTTTGATTCAATAACATTTTGATTGTCTTCTCTCCACAAGATATACTGCAGTATTGGTGGGGAAGGTATAGCTCAAGTGGTAGAGTGCATGCGTAGCATGCATGAGGTCCTGGGTTCAATCCCGAGCACTTCTTCAAAGAATAAGTAAATAAGTGAACCCAATTACCTCCCTCCATAAAAAAAAAAAAAAATACTGCATCATCTAATTTAGGCAATGGTTCAAAATATTCCTGTCTATTTCAACACACTTGGTAGATGATAATTACACGTATGGCACACTCCATTAGGCAGACTAAGATTTGTTTTTCAGGTCTGCAAAAAAGATAAACTTACAAGATAGTTATGGGAAATTCTTGCTGAACTAAAACCCAATGCCTCCTTCTTCCTCTGAGATTAAGAACCAAATCTTTAGGACACATTAAGAGTGAGCAAGACAGATAATCTGTTCTCAAGGAACATGTAAAATAGCTCCCAGTGCCTCCCAGGCTATTGCTGGAAGTACTGATCCTTGGACAATGTCTTACAGTCCAGTGATTTGCACTGGGAACCATGTACTGCTAAGGAGACTTCTAAACTGGGACTTTTAACAACTTGAAGTGATAAGTGCACTGGGGATACAAAATCCACAGTAAGTCACTTATCATAGGATTACAATCTTACAGGACCAAAGGCAATTCAAAAGATCAATTCATCCCACATTCTTGTTTTACAAATAGGGAACCAAAATAGAGTCCCAAAAATTTGTCTCAAGGACATACAGCTAACTAAATGGTAGTGATGGACTACAGACCACTCACCTTCATTCAAGCATTCTTCTCATTAAAACTTCCCAACTCACAGCCACACTGTGGGTGAGTCATCTACAACATCAGTCATGTTATCTTAGGATCAGCAACCAAGAACAAAATGCAGCTGTGAGAAGTAAAGTGCGGCTCCGCCCATCCTAGTCACTGTCAAAGGCTCCTACTGTTTTTGGCATATCAATTATAGCTCAATAAAGCTGGTTTGTTTTGGTTTTTTTTTTTAAGTTTTCTACTTGGTAAAATAACCTCATTATTAAAGTCTGTTACATTTTTATATCAGACTTATTACCACGTGTTTATTTTATGTCAGATAATAACTGATAATTTATTGATAGTTAACTGATCCAGGCACCATTCAAATTAGAAATATCTCACTTAATAGTCACTATTAACGATAACTTTAAGAAGAAATACATAGAACTTTTGAAAGGGAGATGGAATATTGTAGAGAAAGGCAATCTTCCCAAATTAATATATAGGCTTAATGAAGTGAAATACTAATTAACCACCACCCCCAGCAAAAAATCTAAATTTTATCAGAAATAAACAGATTAGAATGGAAAAATATTTTTAAATTGTTTTAGTTTGAGATAATTGAAGAGACACATGCAGTTGTAAGGAAAAAAAAAAAAAAAACAACAGATTGAGATCTTCTGTATCCTTTTCCCAGTTTCTTCCAATGGTAAATTCTTGAAAAACAACAGTGCAATATCACAACCATGATACTGACTCTGATACAGACAAAATACAGAACATTTCTATGACCACAGGGATCCCTATGAAAGCACTGAATTTTTGTAGCCACATCCACTACTTTCCTGCCAAGCACTCTCTCAACCCCTGACAACCACTAATCTGTTCTCTGTCTCTATAATTTTTGTCACTTGAAGAATATTATATAAACGGAATCACAGTGTGTAACCTTTGGGGATTTTTTCCCCACTCGGCATAATTCTCTGAAGACTCACTCATGTGGTCCTGTGCACCAACAGTTCATCCCTTTATACTGCAGAGCAACGTTCCATGGGGTGGAGGTACTGCAGTTTGTTTAATCACTTACCTGTTGAAGGACAAGTGATTGTTTTCAGTTTTGGGCTATATGAAAAAAGCTGCTCTAAATATTCACTTACAGATGTTTTTGTGAACATAAAGCTTCATTTCTTGGAATAAATGTCTAAGAGTGTGATTGTCAGGTCATACAGTATTAGTTGCATCTTTAGTTTTTGTTTGTTTTTTAATTTAACTGTCAAATTGTTTTTCAGGGTAGAGGTGTCATGTTAAGTTAACAAAGGCATGTTGTTAAATTATCAATACTCTATTACATTTCCACTAGCAAAGTCTGAGTGATCAAGTTTCCCTTCACCTTCACTGGCATTCGACATCACAATGGTTATTTTTTGCAATTTTGTTACGTGTATAGTGACATCTCACTGAGTTTTAATTTCCATTTCCCAAATGGCTAATAATATTGAACATATTTTCATTGTTTATTTGCTATCTGCATATCTATGGTAAAGCATCTCTTCATATATTCTGCTCATATTCCAATTGGATTCTTTGTGTTTTTATTGTTAAGTATTGAGACTTGCTTCATAGATTCCAAATTCTAGTTCCTTGTCAGATATGTGACTTGTGAGGACTTTCCTTCTGGTCTGTAGCTCATCATTTCAATCTCCTCATGGGACCTTTTTTAAGGTAATTTTTTTGTACTTTGATGAAGTCTAATTTACCTAGTTTCCCCTCTAAGGATAGTGCTATTGGTGTCAAACCTAAATAATTTTCTGCCTACCCCTAAATTCTGAGGATTTTTCTCGACCTTTTTTTTCGCTAAAAGTTTAATAGTTTATGGTTACAGTTACGTCCATGACTCACTCTGAACTTCTCTCTGTATAAGGTGTGAGACTTGGTCCTGCTTCTTTTTCTCCTGTGGATGCCCCACTGCTCCGGCATCATTTGCTGAAAAGCCTCTTATTTAATCGAACTGCTTTTACACCTCTGTCAAAAATTAATTGAGCATATTTGTGTGGGTCCGTTTCTGGATTTTCTATTCTATTTTTTGCATTTGATTTTTGTGTCTACACCTGTGCCAAGATCACATCTTAACTATGGCAGTCATGTAATAAATCTTGAAATTGTGTAGACTAATTCCTTCCGTGTTATTCTTTTACAAAATTGTTTAAGCTGTTATTATAGCTCTTTTGCCTTTCCACGTTAAGTTTTAGAATAGTCTTGTTTATGTCTAAAAAATATCTCACTAAGATTCTGATAGAAATTACATTAAATCAGTATATCAATTAGGGGAAAGTCGACATCTTTACTATGCTGAGTCTTCCAATCCATGAGCACAGTATTACTTTCTATTTATTTATTCCTATATTTAAACTGCCATTAAGAATCGTGTTTCTGAAGGATCTTCCATGAAATGGAAAGTGTCACATAAAATAAAAAAGCCATGTTATTAAATTATAAATAATCTATAAACTAAATAGTGGAAAAGATAATACATTTGCTATGCATTGACAACTTTCAGAGAAAAGAACATTCCAAATAGTAATAAAAAATGTTATACTTAGATTTTATTACAGTTATTTGAATGGTCCCCATTATATTGTTCTCTATTCTTCAAGTTTTTTCAATATTTATACTTTCATAAGAATATTAACATTACTGATTTTATGAACATGTAGATAAAAAATACTCATCCAAAATATGCTTACAATACAACTAATTATTTATAATTATATTCTCTTTGCCTGTCATGATACCTGATAGCCAATTTTTTTAATATCAAAGTATTGAGGAAAGTTTTATATATATGAGTAAAAATATGAAGTTTTATACTAGAATATTTTCTATTTCTACACTACACTTATACCTAATTAAAACTGTTTGCTTTCAGAATATACTTCTTACATCTACTAGTGTCCAGTCCTATTTGCCATTCACAGTATTTTCCTTAATTCTCACTGAATACCTAAAGGATTACTTCATTATCTCATTTGACATGGGAGAAAACTAAAACCTGAAGATGTCAAGAAATTCCTCTGAAACTACCCAGATTTTAGTTGCAAAACATGGTTTTCTCTCCAGGATATCTCATTCCAAAGTCAAGGGCATTTTTTTCCTAAAACAGAAGTAAAATTTTAAACATACTGTAAAGAAAATATGGGCAAATTTTATGAGTGATTTAATGATGAGTGATTTTAATTTTCTCTGTATTTCTAAGTTCTTTTGTAGTGAATGGAGGGGGGAGGAATGGGGACTTTTTTATGCTTATATGTTTTATAACATTACTGAAATTATAAAATATGTATAGTTCACAGAATGAGGAATTTAGTTTATAGGAATATGAATTCTCCATTAATAATGTACAATTATGCTATTAGTATTTTACCATTATATGAGCTCTTAAGTAATTCAACATAATTCTAATTTTACAATAACATAAACATTGCTATAGAGTTTTCTTTAAAGTTACCATTTTAAGACTATATCTGTTGTGTACTGAAAGATCTTTATGACACAAAATAATAGGTACTAAAAGACTAAAAATTTTAGCATTAGTTGTAATTGAAATCACTTGTAGTCTTACTATGAACATTACTGTTAATGGGTGAGTAAAACTGAACTGCTGACAATATTAATACCTCACTGTTTAGAATAGTGTGATTTACTATCAGGTATCTGCTTAAATGATGATATAGCAAGGTGATCAGCATTCAAGGTATGCAGTCAATGAGTTAAATACTAAATACTATAGATAAACAGATAAACAACAAGGTCCTTCTGTTTAGCACAGGGAACTATATTCAATACCTTGTAATAGCCTATAATGAAAAAGAAAATAAACAGGAATATGTGTGTATAACCGAATCACTATGCCATATACCAGAAACTGACACATTGTAAACCGACTATACTTCAATTAATAAAAGAATATTAAGATCAAAAAATGAAACTAAAAATAATAAATAGACTTGTAGGCAACCAACCAATAGGCTGTCTGTGCTGTGGCTAAGAGCTCAGGCTCTGTAGCAGTATCGCCTGGCTGTGAATTTCAGTTCCACTACCTGTTAACAGTGTGACTACAGTTAAGTTGATCAACCTTTCTGAATCCCAGTTTCCTCATCTATAAAACTGAGCTAATTCTAACACCTATCTCAAAAGATTATTGCATTAAATAGCAATGAAGGGGGAAAGACCCCTGCACAGCAAATACCCAATAAATATTTTAGTGGTTGTTATTATTATAATACACAATTGAAGAAATTATCCTATTTTGTGAGTTTATATTGGATGGGCAATAATTTAATCATCGTTTCATATTGACTTCTGAGATTTTTCTGGGTGTAGCATCCCCAGTTGGTACGTGTATGGCCAGGGTCGGGGGATTACAATGACCTCTTAATTTTTTTAAGTATGCAACATGACTTACAAAAAGAAAATTTTAGCAATTCACGTGTGCTATTGAAGAAATACTATATAAAGAAGGGTTTATTACGTATTTTACCTCTGTAACTAAAACAACTTTCTAAACTTGTAAAACACTCCTTGGTCATGTCTAGCAGAAACTTCCCCTGAAGGACATTTTTTTTAATGCACTGAATGTTAGACTATTTTTACTTCATTTTAAAGTATTTATACATTTTTTTGCCTTATAAATTGTTCTTAAGAGGAAGAAAAGTCTACATTTAAATAAAAATGGCCTTTAAGGCATTTTTCAGAAATACATATAAAAGTGGAGCACTGTTCAGAAGAGTTCTTTGTGGTAATTACATTCTCTGATTGAACTAATTAAAAACTGCAAGTCTTATCGAGATTATTTATTGAAATCAATTTAGCAGCTTCCATTACTTAACGTACCTCAGTAGTTTATTCTTTTATACTTAGTTCAGAATGGCAGCAGTAATTCAAGTAAAGAATTAAAGTTGATAAATGTTTGATAAACAGATAAGACCATGTCTCATCCTTTGTACCTCAGAAAATGACTCAATGGCTAAGTCCACAGAGTATAAAATAGCCTTTTAAATCATCTAGTTATTTAATTTGCATTTTGCTTTTATTATCTGGAAATATGCATTAGGTAGCAACTATTCAGCTTCATATTCCAATTCGTTCTCATCAGTTCACTCTGAAGAAAAATCCAAAGTTAATTTTTGATGTATTAGTGGTCATCAGGAGAGATCCATTAGAGAACTGCACATGGCAATTCTAGAAATCATTGTATTCGAACCAGGCCCTCCATGGGTAAGCTATGAATACACACTTGGCATTGTCTTCCTAACAAGCGCCTTCTGTATTTCTCTTGTGCCACTCTTAGCTCAAGGTATAGAAATTCACCAGGGGAAATATGATCAGAGACCCAACAAAGTGAAGAAAATATGGAATGAAGACGAGAGGAATGGGAATTTTAGCTCTGTTGCTTACTAGTTCTGTGAACTTGAGCAAGAAAATCAGTATTTCTAAATTTTAGCATCTCCCTTGCAAAACAGAGTAATAAAACTCATCTTGCAAAATTGCGGGAATAACGCATATGAAGTGTATGGAAGGGTTCCTGAGAGGGGAAAAACTCAACTCATTATCATACTAGAATAATTCTAACAAGTTGAATTATTAAAAATGCAATGGACTTCCTCATGTATATGACCACTTATTGGGATTATTGTAAAGGGATTTATGCTTTAGGAGGAGGGCCTGGTTAGCTACAGGGACTCTGGAGTCTGATATTAAGTTTTGGCCAGTGTGAATCAAGACACTGACTAAACTATTTTTATTCGTGAATGTGTAAATGTCATATATTGTTGCTTTGAATATTTATTTCTCCAATTCTACAGGAAAAAAACAAACCAGAAAATTAGAAACTCTCCCTTTTTACTGATGTAATAATGCCATTTTTATTCTTACAGAAACATGTAAAAGTAGAATTCTAGAGGATGTAATTGAGAAATCAAGGCACAGATGGTAAATGGCTCAGGGAGTGAGACACAAGGTAAAATAGAAGGTAGATTGGCTAGAATTCATTCCACAATATTTGTAAATAGTTTTCAAAAAGCATTGCAACTGCAGAAAATCCAGTTTCTTCAATATTTTATTGACATTACCTGGAGTCATCAGTGTCACTATATCTATTAATTAAATATAACTACTCTATTTTTCCCTGAGTGTTTGCCAACTGAAGAAAAAAATCTGAATTATCAATTGCGGAGTCTCATGAAAATCAAATCAAAATGTCACAGAAGCAGGTTTGGTAACGCCTCAAACTCTGTTCAAGCTGTTTTTATATTAGAGATTCACTCGGAACGAACCTTACCCAGAGGTTTTTCAAACAACAGACGTATGTAAATCCCCAGTGAATGAAACAGTTAGGAGCAAGAGGCTTATTTCCAGCAAGAAAACAAACACTTGAGAATATGTTTCTGAATTTGAATAAAATAAACCAGTGGAAAGTTGTGGAAACAACCATCATTAACTGATACTCCCCTAAGTGAGGAAAAACGGATACCTAGACCAGGTTATCTCTTGGCCATGAATTTCTGACGAAAGCATTTCATTATTAAAAATGTTAAAATTTTTGATTTTTTTCCTATAAAAGGCCCCCCACCCCCCACCCCAAAACAGTTATTAAATACAGTGCGAGGCGCTTTTGAGAAATCAGCTGTGTGGCACGCCCTCGGCAAGATGGCAGCTCAGGTGGTTCCGACAAGAGCCCCCTTCACAGAAAAGCCAAACAGCAATTAGCCATAAACAAGGTGCCTTCGTGAAATTCCCAGAAGATGGAGGTGAGGCGAAAGCATCTCTCTGGACCACAAACCCCAAGAGCCACCACATTAGATGGGTAAAAGGAGCGGTTTCACCTCGACAGCATTCCGCCTCCCCCAGGCCGGCACAGTCAGTGCTGCCCGAGCGGGGACCCCTGCCTACCTTTTCTGCCGTGGAAACGGAGTCCCAGGTGAACCCCCAGCTTCCTCCGCATTGCAGGATGCTTCCCAGGAGGCCCACTGAGGTCTCACCGCACGAGGACCACGGGCAGAATCAGAGGGACCAGAGCACCTGGGGGAGGGGGCGGGGCCTAGGCCGCCGTGCGCGGAGGGGGTGGACCGTGTGCCTGGGGTCGAGGCCGCGAGCAGACAGCCCAGCGGGTGACTCCGCTTTCGGGCAGAGCCACGCCAGAGGCCGCGTCTGGCCAGGGAGCCGGGTTGGCAGTTTTGCCTGGTTTGCACAGCCAGCCAGGGGGCCATTCCTGCCACAGAGCCCGGGGTACAGTTCCGCCCCGACAGGGAAGCAAGTCTGGCACGAGGACCGCCCAACACAGCCCCCAGCCCCTTCCGACCAGGAAGCCTAGCCTGAGGCCCTGAGAAGCCCTGGAGCCCATCCTGCAGCCCCTGGAGGACAAAGTCCAGCCAGAAGCCTCACCGAGCTGCAGAGTGTAACTTCTGGCTCCACTGGACCGGGGAGAGCGAACTGGCAGCCGGCAGCCTCAGAGCCCAGCCTGCGGTACCTCCTAGCTGCGGCGCCCAGCCCCTGGCCCCTGCCCCCGCCCTGCTGCACAGAAAATAAGCTCAAAAGGCAGAACTTCTTCGTAATACAGAAAAATTAAAAGCAAATGTACATAGCCTTAAAATGCTGCTTAGAAATAAGTATTTCAGTGTTCTGACTTATAAATGACCTAGGTATTCAGTGAATATCAATTAAATTAATTTAGTATCAGTCCAAAATACTATTAAAAATTTGGAAAGTATCTCCCAGCTGACATTCTACAAACATAATTAATATTGAAACTGTCAGATTCAGAATAATGTTTCAGTTTGGTTAACACACACTTACTCCCCCCCACCCCCCATAACCTCAAACATAAAGTAGCAACTGGTGAAGATCTGGCCTTCACCTCAGGGTTCTGTGAATAAAGGACAGTTCAAGAATAAACGAAACTAGTTAAGTGGTACTTTAAAAAGAAACATAGATTTGGTAAAAATCGGTTTCTATCCAGTGTGTTTCTTGCATATCAATGGAGGAATTCACAATTACCTGCTCTGTTTGTTGAAGGGTGTTTGTGTTCTGGTACTACTACATAAAATTCATGTATTTCTTACTACTTCTAGAAAATCTGACTTTTTTTTTTTTTAAGATGTGAAATAATGCCACATTTATTGAGACTTTCAACCACAGCATAAGGGAAGTCATCCCTAAGGAAAACTCTTTAATTTCAAAAGAAGCCTACCATTGAAATGTCATCTTTTTGCAATAAACAATTGACAGCACCTGAAGTGATTTAAAACGGCATTCAAAGAACAATTCAGGAAAACAGACTTTGCTTGGGTTTAACATAGATTCATTTTAGTAAGATTATCAGAAATCTTCAAGTAGTGATATTACAACTTAAAGCTTTAATTGTGTGGTGATAGAAAACCAAAACCCAGGTCATCGTTCAAACAATGCTGGGAAATAGTAACAGTTCTCATGTGAACAGTGATGGATACTCCAAAAACTAAAAAAAATAGGACAGAATATTTGACAGGTAAAAGGAAAGTGTTTCCTTGGGGGATATCTAAGGATGATATTTGAAAGTTATTCACCACAAGCAATTCTTACCCTTCAAGATGGGGCATTTTATAAGAAATCAGCTTAATTTAGCTTCTCCCAACCACTATTAAACCTCAACTCTGTGAACATAGGAAACTCTCACTGATACAAAACAAAACAAAATATCAAAATTTAAAAAGTCAGTTTTGAGTATTAAGCAACTCTAAAACCTAGCTAATAAAAAGAAGCTCTACAACTGAAACCACTTAACATGTCTTCTCACTGGCTTGTTCTCTTTTTGGCTTTTACTCGGTTTGGAATCAATTCTCTTTACTCATCTTGGGTATTATACTTTGTGTGTGTCCTGAAATCTCAGTTTTGTTTCTCTTTCAGTAAATAAGTCTAGTCCAGAAACCAAAAGGTCAACATCTTGAACAAACCTTTTTCTTTTTTTTCCCAATACATTTTGACAATTTTATTATCTTTTTTCTCATCCAATATAAAATACGTCTCTCCTAACTGCTGCTGTGAAGTGTGCAGCTGCTTGGTGAATCATGCCTGATGAAACTGATTTTTAAGGATCAATCCAAATAAATTATTATAACATTATTTATCCAGGAAGTCAAACAAAGGGACAAGTGTAGCTGTCAATAATGCCCTTCTATGTAAATAACTAATAGCTATAACAATATATTTCTTCTGCATTCTGTTCTTATTTACCAAATCAAACCAAGACACACACTTCCAGAAGGTAATAATGAACAAGTAAATGGTAAGATTAGCGACATTATTTTTGTCTTGTATGTATTCAAATGTTTATGCATGTGATTATTTTTCAGGTAATGATAGTTAAGTATAATTTGCATATTTTTTCTTTAAAACATTTCTGTAGCTAAATATAGACTTTTCGGTATTTTGCTCCTTTTAGTTAATTTTAACTACCCCTTATTTGAAAAGATATTTACTGCTTCCCCAAATTTCCCAGCATCCTTTCAAGTAGTTGGGGGCATGTGATTTGCTCTGGCCAATGGGCTTTGAGGATAGTACCTGGGTCATGTTTGGATCTTTGCATTTTATATTTTTGAGTAGCTCTCCCATTCTCTCTTTTTCTGTGTAGGTGACAGTGGAAGACCTCTTTTCCTGACCATCAGCTACAAGACAATGTCTCCATCAGCTTAGGTCTCTGATTGATATATAGATCAGACAGCCCACCAACTCATGTTGTACATATAACATGAGTACAAAATAAAAACCCAGTTTGGGGATTGATTTTTACCACCCACATTCCTACCTCTTCTGAAGGCAATTAAATTAAGAACACTAATATTGAAAGTTACATTATAACCAAGCTCATTTTTATGTCCCCTTCTGCCTAAGAAATTGTCTGCTTTGAGGCATATTTTTATCTTCTTATAAAAATCTCACTTCTGCTACTCCTTCATACTATCTTTAAGTTTGTATTTTATTATGGTCTTCTAATTACTGAATTCTTCTCATTCTTTGAGGACACTTTGTTCTCATTCACAGTACTTTCTTCCATTCTATCATTAATTTAGAATCCAACAAGAGAGTCTTTTATTTCTTTAACCTCTTCATTTCTAGTGATTTTCATCTGCTTTCCATTTTTGCCTCCTATCTCGAATACTAACAATTGATATCACCTAAAACACCTCAGCCTCTAAAATGTTACTATGTCTATTCTCATATCATGTCCTCCAAATTTCCTGTTTCTTTTATCTCTTTATTGTCTCCACCATGGTTCTTTAAGAACATGTAAGTCTTCTGCCTTAGCCTTATGTCATTTCCTCCTACCAGCAAGCTCCTCCTCTTTTAACCTAATTTTCTAGTCAGCTAAAGTACCACTAATTGTTTGCCAGTGTTCTCAACATGCTTACCTAATTGGCCCACCTCTGTGCCTGCACACACACAAGTGCACATACACACACACATATACATACACGCATATAGTAAATGCCCAACCTTGTATCAATCTGTTCACCTCTATACTTTAAAACCCAAACTTGTGTATTGTCTTTGAAGTAAACCCATAAAATCATGTAAATAATGTTGCTAGAAATGTATATTACTCAAATTTACCTAGTACGCTGCACTGCCTCTTTTCTATAGTGGTTATTGATTAACTTTTCCACTTGCCTCAAATATGACGGAACACCACCATGCACATACCTCATTTAGATAGAATACTGCACTTTCTTCTTCAATGAGAAAATAGAAGTCATGACATAAGTTTTTTTTTTAAAAAAATCACTCCTCCAAGAGATTTTTCACTTACCTCCAATCCTAAGTAAATCCTTTTCTTGATTCTTCTTCCCTATCACAGTAAATGTGGTGACTCTCCTGCAAAAGGGAAATCAATCCCATACGTGTGTGCATTTAAACTCCACACCCTCATTCCTTTACAACTTCCCTCTATCAAATCTTAACCTTCTTTTACCTTTACTTTTATATTCCACATCTCTACCAATATTTTTTTCATTTCACTATTAGGCGCACTGAACCCTAAAATAACTTAATGAAAATATTTATATATCTTAGGATAATAATTAGCATCATTTCTGCTTCCTCTTGCCCCTATTTTTTTTTTAATTTTTTCTCTACTTTGAGTTATTAAATATCTCCAGCTGTCTCAGGACTCTTGATGGTCCATTTGTATATGTGAATGAAAGACTACATTGTTTATGATAGGTGATGAGTGGATCTTCTTGAATCAAAGGACTGAACGTAAGCTAGATATACACAAATGAAGATGAATTTAATACCAGCGTAATACAGCTTTCTGCCTTTAGTCTGGGGCAGCACTGAAATAAGAAAGCAAATAAATAAATATGTAATATATAATAGACTGCCAAGTAGTGATATGAAGAAAAATAAGTAGAGAACAAGAAAGAGTAACATGAGCAGAGAGAAACAGCCCAGTTAGGGTGACCTTGGGAAGCTCTCTGAGAAGGAACACGTAAGTACATTACTGGAGTGATGGGTGAAGCAAACGACTGAGAGAAGAACATCCCAGGTGGAAGAAGGAACAAGAGCAAAGGTCCTGACGCATCAGTAAGTGTGTCATTGGAGGAACAGCAAGAGAGCCGGGCAGAGTGAGTAAACGGAAGAGTCGTAGACAAGTAATTTAAAATTTAGGGATTAATTTTGTCTCCTAATCAAAAAAGCAAAATGTTTCAATATCGCCGTACCATACCCCTTTTCTCATGAGAAATGTCCTTGAAATAATTCCTCGAATCACTCAAAGTGCTCTTGTCATGCTTACAGACCAGATCATCCTTTTCAGTCTCCAGATGCATTCGGTGTATTTTGCCTGGCCTTGTACTTGTAACTCTCCTGGGACTGACTCAGAGGACCCCTCTGCTGCCACTATTACAGTGCCTCTGCTGTAGTCTTGGTGTCTATACACAAAGTACTCAGGCAGCCAGACATTGCTCGTTTTGTGCAGAAAAAGTGAAATGGTCCTCTTCTTGATATTCTAAGCAGCACCTTGCTATTCAGGTTCTGAATCAACATGGCTAACGCCGGAGACCTCGTGCTCCTCCAGCTAGTAACTCAAAACACCGAAATAACTACAGCAGCAACACACACACACACACTACATACACACACACACACACACTACATACACACACACACACACACACACACCCCTTTATCCTCCAAAGTAGATAACCATCTTTATTCATACAAAATCAAGAGAAACATAAAATGCACCTTGGAAAATCAACCCAACAGACTTTCTCAATTTTACACAAATAGCATAAAACAACCAATCAAAAATATATAATCAAATTTTAACAAAGGGATATCTTAAGATTTCTTTACGGAAAATTTATAGTGGTCTGCCCAAAGGTAAACAGAAGTGTCTAAAACTGATACTAGAAAAACCCCTGCAGCAAAATTCAGATGATAACCTGGCTCCCTTTTATCGTAATTCCAGGCATTAAAGTTAGAAAACAAAATTAGATTCCAAGCTAAGTCAAGACATAATTTCAGTGGACTTATCCTGTTCTTTTATGTGTATGTGATGCAGTGTATGTGTGTGTCTTACTTAACCCAGTTCCTAGCACAATGCAGTATTCAGTAACTGAGTATTAATTGTTTAAATGGGTGGAAGCAAAAAATACAGACTATAATTAGTTTGCTCTGTCACCATGCATGGTGTTATTAGAGGCAAAGATAGTTTTTAATATTACCAAAGAAGCATCTTGGTATACTATCTGCAGATAGTTCTTCACTTCATATCTCACAACGATGCTTTGATAAGAGATTTGTTATTTATCAACACTTGCAGTGATTTCAAGTGAAGGAGGATGTCAGCTTCCTTCTAGAAATGAGATTTTTCAGGTTAAAGTCACTTGTTTTGGAATTATTCCAATTGCAAGAGTGCCATGAGAAAAAATTTTAAGTACATTACACTGAATTTTTATTAGGATCTAAGCTTAATTTTCTTTTTATCTCCCATTTCAGAGCCTTTGTCATTTGTTGCCTGTTGACAGTAGCTCAGCTGGCTTTAAAAGATATCTCTTAAATCTCAAGGATTTCTTCATTAATCTCCCTCACATACCCAAAACACTTTTTAATACCCTTCTCCTGCTTAGTTGAATGGAATCAGGTGTGATGTTTGGTTTCAATCGTCCCAGCCTTCCTCCTCTGTATATATCTGTCTCAGATATGGAACAATATTTTAGTCCAAATCACCAAAACAATCAGAGTCAACACCCAGTTCCTACTCACCCTTAAACCAGCTGCAGAAGCACAAAATTTATTTTGAAACGTTGGATATGGGTTCTGTTTTCAAATGAGGAGTTTATGATAAACTATCATTGAGATATAACATATTTATACATGGATACAGGACTGGGTTTATGCAACTTAGTTTTGCTCCTCGAGAAGCACTGTGCACAGAAAGTAATCTTGTCAGAGAGCCTGGATTATGTCTTTAATGTTGTGTGGATACCCTGATAAGAAGATATGCAGGGACCTCAACCATCTCTTTTAATTCCTCACTCCATTTAGTAAACAATTTTGAAAATTTTTAATTGAAAAATTAGTTTGTTCTAGGGCTTTCTTCGTTACATTTTATGTAATATTTAAATTAGCCTTTTCCCTCTCAGTTTACTGCCACCTTCCATCTTATCGAATTGACAAGGAACTACATTTTTTTCTATTCTTCAACTGCCTGAAAGCCACTGTGTCAGAGTGAAATCCCAGAGTGGGCTCGCACCCACTTTCCCTCATCAGTGGTCCCCATTTCTATTTCTACATGCTGCTACATGCTGGGGGTATCTTCAACCAGTGTATGAACTCAGGATTGGCAACAGCAGTGTATTCATCTTTGCTTTTCCCGCAAGGTCAGTCTTGTAAATGACTGGCACCGGCTCAGTGTTGTGGGCTTGAACTGAACCTTTGTTCTTAAGTCTCATGACTCTGAAACTGGTGAGCACCAGGAGCTGTCGTTGGGGGATTTAGAAAGATGGAGGAGAGTTAACAGATGTTTTCACTATTTTGAGTGCTTACATCTATAAACTTCAGTTAAAGGAATCTAAGCATTTAGAAAATAAGAATTGAAAGTGAACTTAGAGGGCATTTTATAATAACAACAGTTTTTAAAAGCAACTAAAATACACTGAATACTTACTTTGTACCAGGCACTGGTCTAAGCCCTTGTCATTTGCTAGATCATTTAAAAGCAAACTTAAAATCAGTAATATTATTATTACCTCCATTTTACAGGTGAGAAAACTGAGGCCAGATAACTTATTCCAAGTCAACAGCTCCCAGGAATCTAGCCAGGATGTAAATCTAGGTGACCTGACTCAGACGATCACACTCTTACCTTCTGCTGTTGAATCTCATTGTTTAGGGGAATTAGGGTCAGAGACTGAATTCATTATTGCAATAGGATTAAATTGCAAATTTTAGTAATTTGTAAAAGTATACAGTATCTTTGCTTGTATATTTTAAATAACATTTCACTTTTTAAAATAATAGAAATCAACATTGTTATTTGTGAACAGCCTAAAGATTGTGGTGTGAACAGTGGAAGTAATTGAGCAAAATCTTTTGAAAACATTGCCTTGAGTAACCTTGCTCTAAACACAGAATATTCGAAAAGCACTTCACATGAAATTTATCAAAAGCGTGGGCCTGACAGTGGTCATGTCACATAATTCTGCCACTGGCCATGTGGTCTTGTATTCTCTTGCTGAACAAAATGCCCTAATCCTTTGTTCAAACCCTAAGACATTCCTTCATCCAAATTCAAGGACTTCTGAGTACAGAGGGCACCTTATTCCATATAGTGGGAAATGCAACATCAAATATTAACCCATGTCTTCTACAGAAAAAAAAATGTATAAATCTCAGCTTTTATGAAACTTAAAATTTTGCTTTTTTCAACCTCATTTACTGAACTTATCTAAATGTTCACTTTACCTTTCCACCAACTTACCAACTCCAAAAGCAGATTATCTCAGAGTATTCCTACCTGCACCAGAGTCACCCGATGTACCTGTAAAACCTGCAGGTCCCTGGCTTTCACCCGACCCCTTCATCAGACTCTCCAGGTTGGAGCCTGGGAAGCTGGCAGGGTAGAATGAATGGATGAATGAGTGAATGAAAGAGCAAATAAATTAATAAGCGATGGTTCCATGGATGGATACTTGTCCCCAAACTCACTGAGTTATATATATTAAGTATGTACAGCATTTTATATGTCGACTGTATTTCAATAAAATGGTGTTTAAAAAAAGGAAAAATCTGAATACTGTTAAAAATGATAAATACATACACAAAGTCAAATTATTCTCATGTAAAAGTTCCTGCCATGATGCCTCTTCTTCCCCTTTATTCAAATCCTCAAGTCAGAAACATGTAATTTTCCACCCAAAGGTCACTACAATCTTCTCTATTTCCATAAAGCATTGATGACTTGATTTCTGCTTCTTCCCTAGTATTGAGGTCTTATTTGGAAATGATCATCATACATTTTAGACATTCCTTCTTCCTTTATTTATTGGGCATAACTCCTTATGTTCAGTCTTTAAAATCTCTAAGTTTTCTGAACATAGACATTTTAATGTCTTTTAAAAAAAATAATTGTTTACTCTTTCTTCTAGTCTAACTTCTCAATACACCAACTGGCATGAATTCACTAAAGCAGGCAATAACATAAGTGATTAATAAGGTAATAGCACCATCTGTGTTTGTAACATCTCATGCGAAGTGTATGGTAACATGGAACATGAAAATCAATGAGAATTCACTGTCCTAAGTGGATGTTCAGTTTCATTCTTGTCTATATGATCTTCGTCAAGTCATTCAATACAGCTGAACTTCCATAATCTCATAAACTGGAATTGTAGTAGACCTAATGCCCACATTGTGTTTGAATTAAATGAATTAATGTTTGTGTAAGTATTTGGCAAAGTGTCAAGTCTTATATAAAACTTTCACTCATTTAAAATTGTGCTGGTTTGCTTTACCTTATAGTCTATCCACATTAATAAAAATTGACCAGGAAAAAATTTACCTATCTCATAACTAATGAAGCTCCACAATTATAAAACAGTGTATTCGTTATTGTGGCTTATGTGTGTATAAATACTTACTCATATAGATACAGCCTCAAACACACAGGTAGAAAGAGGGAACCAAACTCTTTTGAATGTCTGTATTTTGCCACCTATTTAATATACAGGAATCGCATTTACTCAGCAGTATCATTTGAATTTTACAAATGGAAACATCAAGGAAGAGTAACCCTTGCATCAGGAGGGGTAGGAGATGCTGGGATGTGACTCAAGGATTTGAATAAAGGGGTCAAGGGAGAGGATCAGTTTGCGCAGGGTTGAAATTTGCATCCAGAATTGTCTGTTGTGAAAGCCCCAGCTAGTCTGTACCAGGTACGTTTCCAAGCTGCTTGCGCTTCTGCTACCTGGGCAAGTGTGGATTTCTTTTTGTGTTTCTTTTGTTGCTGCCGTTTAAATCAATATTACTTAAGACTACAAGCAGAACTTAGAGTTCAAGGATGATATCTCATTCCATGGCTTTGCTTTCTCTACTGCTCCAAATAGTGAGATTTATATTCAGTCGTATTCTCTGACTAAACTGACCCCTGCAGACAAGGAGGGTCACTTTTCTGAATCAAAATGTTTCCTCTACCTTACATCTTTCTTCCTACAAATTAAATTGTAAATAATACAAAACATACTGAACTGATCTTTTTAATGAATGTCAACTTATAAGTTAAAAGTTATTCTCCAATAATGAATTTTAATAATTATACTGCATAATGATATATGTCTATGTAACTAATGATAGTGACACTGACTTTTCAATACTGGAAATCAATATTTTTAAATTGTTATTTTTATAGCACACATTGATGTACAGCATGAATCAACACATATATATTTAGAGTCTTAGGAAAGACTCTGAATTACAAAGCATAATCAAAGAAACCATTTTAAATGTTTCTAATTTTTCTCATTTGTTACTCCAGGCATGTACGTCTCCAATCCATGAATTTACCTTAAAACTGCTATCATAGAGTTAAAGTAAGTTATATTTGTATCTTCTGATACCACAGATATTAAACAGTTTTAGAAAAGTACAAGGCATTTAGGAGAAATAAATCATGTGTGTCCGTGGTGTGTTCCTAGGAGATAAGCCATCTCTAGAAGTCCTTGTGCTACATCTTACAGTTTCTGGCTATAACATGATTCACAGCCATTAAATATTAAAAGCCTCTCTATATCTTTATGAAAATAAGACAGAATTTACTCTGGGGTAGTGTGGTCCTTAAAAGACTTTTCCCCCTAATGACTGAAGAGACATTTGAACAAAATGTTTCATTTTGTATTTCTGCCAGTGCTATATAGGCAGCATTGTAATAAGCCACATGACTGAACTTTTGCCAAAGACTATAAATGCCATGCTTAAAGCCTGTAGGCACAACTGTCTGTGATAAATTATTTTCCTTTTTTAAGAAAGATACCAAGTGAGTAATTTTACGGTTTTCTGAGTTTAAACTTGGCATGATTGAATGAGGTGGTTCCATTGATCAAAGAACCGTAATTCCATTTGATGGTTAAGGTGCTGTATTAGTGAATCAACTTGAAAACCAAAGAAAGTCCTGAGTGTGCCCTGTGACACGCATTACATATCCCGGATCGCCTTTGTATACTTTGTAGTGATTCATTTTCATCGGCAAAGTAAAGATTGCTCTGAAATTTAATCTCAAAAGCTGTTTTCTTCAAAGATGTAGTACATAGGAAAGAACATAGTTTTTGGAGTGAAAATAAAACCCTGAGCCTGCCGCTTAACAGTGGTGTGGATTTATGTGATTCATTTAATTTTTTATTGGTACAATGGGAAAAATTTTAATTTACCAAGTGTTATAGTAAAAATACTCTAAAGTGCATAAAAAGTACCTAAAATAATGCTTCTACAATTTAGTTTCTCTAGTTAAACAGTACCTCTTGAACCTTTTGGATCTTCTTTTCATGCTCAAATACTAGGTCACATCTATTAATTTTCATTTCCCTTGCTCTTAATTTAATGTAGTATTTGTAGTTAAAATGAAAGCTAGCTTCCTTTACTTTTCTCCTCCAAATTTTATTGTAAAAATATGGTTTTGTAATTTAGTCATTCTGAATCTAAGTCTATCTTTGCACTATACTGATGTGTCGATAATGTCTAATTCCTCACAGTCAATATTATTGTTCTTTTAGCAACATAGACATCATTGTCAGATATTAAAGGATGAACACAAGACTCACAAAGAGGTTTTCTTGATAGTAGTGTAGGGAAGCAAAGTTTGTCACCCCAAAATATGCATCTTTGGCATGAGGATTAATTTAGCCTGATTATTTTTAAGAAACAAAAGACATGGGAAGATTTTTCTTGTTACCTCCCCTTTAATGGCCTAAGACAATTTGGATAAAAGGCCCTGTTCCCAGAACAGAGCTATCACCGGATGCATATGTGAAGAATATGGACTGGGCGTGATGGAGGAAACTCTAGCCAGGGCAAAGCGATCAGAGTCCACTCTGTGTCCCCTTTTCTCTGCCTGGGCTGGCAAACATTTGTTTACCCAACATTTCCTTATTCTTCTCCATGTGAATTGCCTTCCTCCGCTTTGAAGTCCCAAACCACCACCCCCAACATCCTCTTTTGTCTTTAGCTGAAGATGGTATTGAAGATGAGGGCTTCAACCTTTCAAGTGAGTTATTCAGTTTTCTGGGACTCTCCCATGTATATGTGTTATTAAACTTTCGTTTGATTTTCTCCTGTTAATCTGTCTCATGTTAATTCTTAGACCAGCCAGAAAAACCTAAAAGGGTAGAGGAAAATTTCTTCCTCACCGACAGGAGATTCAACATTAATGCCTCTGAACTTGATATCTGTAATCTCTCCTTAAGGCCTCAATAAAATTTGAGCTTTACAAAATAGGGAAAAAGCAACAACTTCGTTTTATGCTCAAAGATAGTGTTTCCTATTTGTTACTGTTCTTCAATTTAACTTACAGCTCCATTCTCTTTGACCAATATGGCTAGTTCATTGAACTATTCAACTATTTCTAAGGATTATCAAGAGTTGAATCATATTTGAATTTTTTTCAAATGGTATTTTTAGATTGCAATAAAGAGAGAAATTCACTAACAATGATGAAGTTCTGAGATAAATAATCTTTATTCTTTGTTGTTTTATTCTTTACGCCTTTCAAAATACATATTTGAGTTTCTGTGCTTGAATTTTAGAATTCAAATTCTTTATATAGTGCTGGCCGGATCACATTTTCTAATGAGAATTTGTACAATACAATGTTTGATTTTTAACCCAGAGCATATAAAATGCATTGCTTATATTTTCAAAGACTTTTTCTATTGGCTATAACTGTTTCACTATCGAACTTGGTGCCATAACAAAAGGGATCATCTGTAAATAAACAGCTGCCTATAGAAAATAATGCATCCAAAGTACTCTTTAAAAATTCTAGTGAGCTCTGCTGTAACCAAGAGAGACACGGACTGACACTTTTTTCAAAGGTTCACCTCCAGTAGGAAAATGTAAATTTTGAATGTCTTGTTTTCTTCTTAAGATATAAACACTGAAGAAAAATTTGGCCTTTAGAATTTCCTCATAGATTCACTTTTCCTTGACCATAGAAATAAAATGTGCTGTTAACAATGAGATTAAAGTGTCAACATAGCTCTGCTTATATGTGAATGAGAAAAATCCTTACACAAATACTGCTATTAAATGAGCTGCTGAGTGCTTGCAGCCTATGTCCTTGCCTAGGCTGAGCTAGAGAGGGTACTTCTCAAAGCTATCCACTCAAACTACGACTACTCCACAGCTCTAATAGAATTTAGACAAGAGGCATCTGAGGCACCTCATTAACATAGACAAGGGTTTAAGATAACAGAGTCGCTGGATGGTGCTCCCAAATTTATACTGTTTACGGCCTTGACTGTGTCCATGTGACCCACTCAGTCTCTAAAGTGACGGACATCATTTACACACATGCATTATACTAACAATAAGCACATATTAGCATAATATACAATCATATTTTTGCCCTAGCAAATTGGAGGGTCATTGCAACAACAATTTTATCACAAGGTGATTAGGTATGGGAATGCTACCTTGCAACACATTGGGTCAAATCAGAAAATACTGTTAACTAATTTAGCAAACTCCTACTTGGTTGGTAAGCTAAGTATTGATTAAGGCAGATGATCACTACACTTTACTGAATCGAGTTCTGTGCCAGTAGATGAAGACACCAAAATGAAAAATATGTTACCTTTGTGTTCAATAAGAATGTACAAATTAATAGCAATTCAGTTAACTGAGTAGTAACTGGCTTTGCTTTCTCACAGTCGGGCTGAGGATAAGTAAAACAAAATGTCTTTAGAGGTTGAATGTTCAGTTCAAATATAATTTATATGAATCAAAGCAACAGAGTCACACTAAAACAACGTTTACTTAATCTCATTTAACCCAATTTGATATGCATTTGTATTGCACAACATTCCCTGCGTGTGGGAAATAGGACAAAATCAATACGTTGCTCCTAGCTGGGGTGGTGGTGGCATCTGAGTTGCAGGGAGAATGCTGGAAAGAGCAGTAAGTCCCGAGAAAGGAGAATGGTCTAAGGCCACTGAGGCCTCTACCCAGGAAATGAGATGAGCAATCAAATTTCAAAGGATTTTTGTGGGAAATGGAGGAGGTTGGGTAATCCAGGAAGTTCTGAACCCCAAAATAAAATGAACAAATTAGGTAGCTAAATCATAGCAAGCTGCTCACAAACAGACGCTGGAGGATACCATGTGGAGGCAAAACTGGATAGCCGTCCAACACAGAACAGGAAACTGTCCATTTTGACATTCCTCCCAATAAAAATCACAGGGTAGGGTCAACAGAACTGTCATGTGTATTGTTAAATGTCTGCTTTTTACTTTACAGACACAAAGCATATTTTACACACACCTTTAAAGACAGATCAATAACATCTCTGAGAGAAAACATCAGCATTAATAGCAGAGGTTGAGAGGTTGTCTCTTCTCCTGAGGGAGAGTAGACGAGGTGACTGGGGGACAACAAAGAGAGACTTCTCACTGTGCATCTAGAAACAATATCCAAATTTCCTGCTGTGTTTTTACATCATGTGAATACATCTTTTTTTTTAAAGTATATTAATGCAAACATGTGATTTTTGAAAATACTCACTCCTCCATATATTTTATGCAATCACAAACAAAATAATGTGTGTGTGTGTGTGTGTGTGTGTGTGTGTATCTCTCATAGGGTCCCATGAAACAGCTGGAATGCATTCTGAGTTCTTGGTAATTACTGCTTTCCTTTGGCATTTTATATTTTTTTGGGAAGAATTTTTGCTTGTCTTTCTTTCCTTCTTTCTTCCTTTCTTCCTTCCTTTCTTTCTATCTTTCATCTACCCATTTAAGTATAGAATGGGAATGACACCTTACAACACCCTTGAGAAATAGTAATGCTAGTGGGTCAGTTGGAATGTCTCACTAACGTCAGTTTCAGGAACTAGAAGTTTAATGTTCTCTTATAGCAAGAAGCATGTGGGCCAACGAAACCACTGGTTCTGTGGCTCCCTGATGCCCATCCACCCTGATTTCTGTGACTCCTTTGGCTTTTCTTTCATGGTGTGACCAGCTGCTGTGAGTCTGGTCACCATGTTTATGTCTCCATGGTAATGCCAAGAGTCTCCTGCCTTCATCTCATTAGCCAGACATAAGCAAATCCCATCTGCAAGAGAGACTCAAAAAGGACATATTTAGCTTTTTCAGTCTCTCTAGAAAGGGCAGGCAAGGGAGTCAGTGGTTGGAATTGTGTTCAGGGTAAGCTTGTGTTGCCCATGACAGCTGGTGGGGACAGTTGGCCCCACTACAGATGTTCGAAAGGGAAAAATAAAGGTTAGATAATTGCTTTTCTTACTCCCAAATGAGAAGTTTTGCATGAATAAAGATCTAGTTTGGGAGAGGGAAGAGGAATTAAGACAATGGCAATACTTCTGGAAAGGATTTTAAAATGAATGTTTATAAACACATGCTTTGATTATTCTTCAAGGGTCCAAAATCTGCCTGTGGGGTGTTCAAACATCAACATCTTGCTATTATGACTTGGGCGAAGTGTTGTAAAAATACAACACTAAATTCCCTACTATTGCTATGATATACTTATAATTTATATACAAGAAAAGAGTCTAAGTCAAACAGAAGCTTTAGTAGAAATAGATTGCCTTTGACGACAGAGATGTAGAACTTCATTAGAAAATAAGTGATTGTTTTATTTTAACTCCTTTTATATCCTGGACATCATTTTAATTACTTTACATTTACTAATTCACTTAGCAATATTGTGTATTTAAAAAGAACAGTATCTGAATTTAAACCTAAATATTCACATTTTCCTCCCATTTTCAGAAAAAAGAAACAAATTCTTTCCAAAGCATAAACTCTGAGACACTGAACTAGTTGTCTTCATAGAGAGCTGGAGATTTGCCCAGATGTCCCACAGTGAGTCTGACCCTATGAAGCAACTGCTACATGCTAGATTCTAGGCCATCTTCACAATTTCATAAAAATGTACTAAATTTTTATTTATACCAAATTACCCCTTTTGTCTTGTAGGGAAGGAACAATTTTTCCTACACCGTTCTATGTTCTTTGGCTGGTCTACTAATCAAGTTGACATAAGGCAGATTAGCAGGAGAAAAACAATTTTAATTACATATTTACAGGAGTCCCTTAAGAATCTGAGAGGCATGTCCAGTCAAGCAATTGAGGCGTCTATGCCATTCTGAGCTGAGGAGAAGTGGGCAGGGGTCTGGAACTTCAGGGCAGAGGAAGCAAATCCACAGGAGCATGGGGAGAGCAGACGTTTAGCAAATATGCAGAGACACAGGACACAAAGAGGAGTTGGAGCTCCAGGCCCAGAGAGCTCCCCACCAGCTTATCACACCTAACCCACCTTCTTTGCAGTCATCTCTGGTGATAGTTCTCTTCTGGGCCAAGCCCTCCATCTGAATTCTTTCAGGCAGTTGAGGGAGAGCAGAAGTTTCTCTCGAATCTCTTGGGTCTTGATGGCTTTCAGCTCAAAATAGTCCACAGCTCAGGACAGTGACACATTCTGGGGAGACCTGATCTGAACCCCTTCAATCCCCTCCCAATTAAAAAACTCCTAAGAGATCAAATCGCAATTTGTTAAAATACTGAAATATAAGTTATATTTATAAAGACTGATAAAGAATTATAGACATCTCAGACAAATGCAAATATTTATAGCAAAATGTGATGAATTTTAAGGTCAATATCTTTTGAAATTCTTGACTCAACAAAGATAGTCATAAATACAATGCCTAGCTTTATTTTACCTCATCAAATTTATTTTAATTTTAGACAAAGTTTTCTGTGTTTATACTGATAAAACCAGTATTGAATTGCAGGTTATAAACCAAAGGGGAAAAACACAAGTATACCGGAGAAAAAAATGCTTAAGAAAGAAGTTTAAACATTTTAATTATTTTTGAAGAAAGCTAAAATCTTTCTTGAGAGACATAAATAATATTTTACAAAATGGAGAGATAATTATTAATGAGGAAATAATTAAAGAAATGCCAGTTCTGTAAGACAGATTAAACATTTAATAATTTTAATAAAAATTGCAGTGTTTTTGAATCTTAACTGACTCTAAAGTTTTTTGAAAAATAAAGTCGTAACACTGTCTTACAAAGAATAGTGAAGCCTTTTTCACGAGCTATTATATTTATATTTGATATTTGAAAACATCAATCAATTGAACATTCTGCTAATATGAGAATAGACAAATCACTATTATACAAGACAAAGTCCTAAAACAGATTCTCATATAGATTATAATTTCATATATGATAAATGCGGTGTTTAAGTCAGTTATAATGGGACTGAGTATTCATTAAATAATGTAACCAGTGGATGAACTTTTGAGAAAAAAATAAGTAAAATGTTCTTCTTACTCCTATTCATATGGGTAAGAACTAAACATTCAAATTAAAAGAGGTTTCCAGCTCCAGCCAAAACGGAGAAAGCTCCCTGTAGCTGCTGTCTGCTCTTCTAAATGATCACAATACAACCTCTGGACTGAAACAAACAAACAAACAAACAAAAGACAGAAGAATAAATAGGCCGACTGTGAAGGGAGAAGGGGGTCAGTCTCTAAGAACAACACATTTGGTGGCAGGAGTTTGTGTGTGTGTGTGTGTGTGCACGCGTGTGTGTGTTTGTCTCCTTTATCTCCTGGCTTTGACCCCAAATCAGGTCAAATTATAGAACTGCATGGTGGGCACAGTCAGTAAAACTTCTAGAGGAACCCAGCACTTCTATCCAAGGGATGGCAAAGAGGCCCTTCTGTCCTGGAACACGTGGGGAGAATCGTCTGTTTTCCCTCTCCTTTCTCTTTCCCAGGTTTCAGCCCTTCCTCAGGGACAGAATTCACTGAAGCACCGCACTGCAGCCGTGTAGGTGTGATGCACAGGTAAATCCCCACAAAAAATAAAACAAAGCCGAGCTCAGGCCCCAGGGTAGAAGAGCTGGCAAAAGCCCCCGCCCCCATCGTTGGAAGAATGTGAAGGGAATTTCAATGGTTTTTCTTCATTCCTTTCTCACTGCTTTGTTCCAAGCTCGGGCCCCATCCCACAGACCACTCAACAGTGTGGGAGAAGAACACTCAGGGAGAACCCTGTGTGAGTGAACAGGTAAAGAGAACTGGTGGCTATCAGGGAAATCCCTGAGAGAAGAGAGGCTGACAAGGGGATCTCTAATTCTTAACTGACACTCTGTCCCACGCTCATTGCCAACGTGCGCGTGTGAGCAACCCATACAGACCAGGGAATAGGGTTTTAGAAGTCAATTGTGATACTTACTCTAGCCCAACGTGCAGATAAACGACCCCAAAAAACATACAAAAGTTTTGAAAACCAGAAATAACAGTGGAAACACCACCCACAGAAGGCAATTTTTATAAGGAAAAATATACCTAGAATAATTTCATTCAAAATAATGTTCAGCCACATGTATAATTTAGCAGAAAATACATCATAGATTTTTATTTTAGAGACAAAATTACCATGTCCAAAATGTTTTATGCTTTATAGACAACACCTGCTTTATGTTTATGTTGAAATACATACATGAAAAACAGAATTTGCAATAGTTCTACATGAAAGTTAATAGAAAAAGGAAATAATTTTATTATTCCTAAAGTTTGAACCACAAACTAAAGGAATTCTTTATTGAGCTCTTAATTTTAAAAAGTTACTGATTTTAAGTCAGCCTCTCCTTTCTGAAGGGTCTAAAGATAAAACTGTACAGAAGAAGATACTGCTTTGAACATTTTAATGTATTCAAAAATCATAAAAACAGAACCTCATTTCTGGCACCACAGACTAGGTTATTCACATTAATCATCCTTCTGAGAATAACTAATAAAATTCTTAAGAACATCAAAAATTTGAAAAAAAAATCAAAATGAACTAGGCCAAATTAGAAAGGGGTAAGAAAGAAAATACATCTTGATGGAGTTAGATTTGTACCAGAAATGCAAATTATCAATTAATATATTCTACCACATCAGTAGATTAAGTGAAAAATATCCAGTAATTCTCTCAACTGATGCAAAAAAAAAAAAAAGCAGTTTGGAAAAAGCCAAATCTAAGAGAAAACATCAAAGTGGGAATATAAATAGATGTTCTTAGTTAAATAAATGTTCAAAACGTTTAACAGAATAACAAAGCTATCCATGGGATAGACTTCGTATCTTTTCTTTTCTACCTTGTGCTAGAATTCTACCCAGCTCAGTGAAGTGAGAGAGAGAGAGCAAGAGAGAATCAGAAAAAGGAGACAAATCTGTTATTACTTCAGATGACATAATTGTGTACAGATTAATTAATGGAATTGGAAGGCTTGCTACATGCAAAAAAAAAAAAAAAAAAAGCATTGTCAATACATCCCTGTATACCAAAGGTTGGCAAATATTTTCTGTCAACCGTCAGATAGTAATTATTTCAGATTTCACAATCCATAATGTCTCTCTCAAAACTACTCAACTCAATCACGCCAGCACAAGAGTAATATTGACAATACATAAACAAATGTACTTGACTGTGTTCTAATGAAACTTTATTTACAAAAAATAGGCAAAGTGCCAGATCTGGCCACAAGCAATATGTGCCAACGCTTATATATACACACAACAAAGTGATAAAGTTCAAATCAAGAAAGATGCTAGTTAAAATAAATAGAAGTATTATTATATGGAAATATTTTTTCAGGATGCAAAATAATTCCATGAGGAAATATAAAACTCTATTGAAATGCAATAAAGAAGATAAATAAATGGTGGAACATAGTATGTTGCTGCACAAAGCTGCAAGATAATATACAATGAACTCAAAACGATTAATAAATTCAGTACAAGCCAATCAAATTCGTGTAAGGTTTGCTTATACGGACTTTGTGGAACTTGACAAGCTAATTCTAAAATGTATATGTGATTTCAAAAGTTAAGGATAGATAAGGCTCTTCTGAAATAGAAGGAAGTGGTAGAAGGATTTTTCTCTACCAGAAAATAATTACTTGCAAAGACATTGTGATAAATGTGGCTATGGACAAGTAGAAACAAATGGACCAATTGAACAAAAATGGGAAACCTAGAGATGTATTCACACAGGGGCTCTTCATCATATGACAGAGGTGACACTGTAGGGCAGTGCTGAAAATAATGCCATCTAAAATCCCTGCCAGTTAAAAAAATAGACCCCATCGTACACTGTACAGAAAGATCTACCCCAAGTGGATTGAAGAACTAAACAAGAAGTCCCAACTATAAATCTCTGAAAAAATTATATAGGCAAATATTATCATGATCTTAGAACAGGGTAGGAAAAAAATATTTAAATGAGTCAAAAAATAAAGAAAATACTTTGCAAAGAAAACTATCAATAAATTTAACCACCATTAAGTTGAAGGCATGTTAAACAGAGGAAATAAAATTATACAGAGTGTGGGAAGAGATATTTGTTAACAAGCATAACTGACATAAGAATTGGTATAAGAAATACATAGGAATAAAGCCAATAGGAAAAAAAACTTACAAAAATTGGACAATAAGCTTGAACAGGGCTCTTTGCAAAAGTAGAAATCCAAGGAACAAATGGACATATGTGTTGAACCTCACTATTAATTACACAAAATATTTTAATATCATACAATTAGACTTTTTTGCTGAATTGATGGATTTTAAATAATATGTTTGTTATACATTGTATTTCACAGTTAAAGGAGGAAGCTCCAATAAAGACAAACAAGCGAAAATAGCAAAACAGTTCTGAATTTTCGAAAGCCCAAAATTAATAGCATCCAAATTCATGATTTCATCTTTTTACTCAAGATAAATGTACTAAATGTGAAGTACACACCTGGCCTATGTTCAAGGCATTTTATGTGTGTTATCTTACTTAATTCCATTGCACAGATCTTATTACCCTCTTCAATTTTTAAAGAGAGGAACTGAGAATCATGGTATAAGGAAGTTTTTCAAATCACACAGTCAATCAGTGGCAGCCTCCAAATTTACCACGGGCACCTGCTGCAGAATGGAGATTTCAAGTGTGAGTGCCTGCTGAATGGTGAGCACTTGGAAGCTGCCTGGAAATCTTTTAGCAGGAGTCGGCACCTTGAGAGATGTTTGACTGAATGTACTAGGACAAACAGGGAGGTGGACCAGTCAGAAGTCTCTGAGTCAAAATAAAGATTATAGAAAGGAAAGCATGGACTCTGTGCCCTGCCAGACCTCTTTGAACTGAGTTTCATTCCATATGAGACGAGTTATTGGAGGTAAATTGCTAAAGAAGTTGATTTCTTGTGAGAAAATTTTAGAACGTGTGCCCAGGACATTTGCTTCAAATTTCAGATGATGACAATGCAAACAATCACTGGGAAATGGACTCCCTGCTCTTCTGTAAAGAACTCAACACTGGCTGGAAGGAGGAGAAGGGAAGGCTTTGAAAGCCTTGGTACATATCACCTCTAGTGTGGATGCTGGTCTTCTCATCGTGAGTTCCGAACGCCACAGAGCACTGAGGCAGCCCCAGGCTTCTCCCGTGGTGAACTGGGGTAGAGCAAAGAACAGGGCAAAAGGAGTGGGAACTCTAGTGTGTACATAGGTCGGTTAGCCTTCAAAATACCTCTTCAGATATCATTACTGAGAATTTTCCAGAGCCCTATCGATCCTTCCTTTGCTGCTGGTAATAAAAACAGAAAACTTGGGATATTGACTCTAACGTATCATCATTTGTGTCAACAGATTGTGACAACCTTATGATGGTTCCAAATGCAGGTGCAGCGTGCATTAAGTAAAATGTTGATTTAAAGATGTGGGTAAACTATATTTGAACTGGCTTGCTTTAAGGAAGTGTTAAATAAAGTAAAATGGTATGTTAATTAGTAATTTAGATTTTCAAGAGCAAAACATACCCATAACTACTTATAAATATTTATTTTAATAACTATCCCAAGCAAAGAATAATTTAAATATTCACGTTTTCAAAAGCAATCTACCTCTTAATTGATGATGAATAATAAACAGGCACTGCATAAAAGTGGAAATACAAGAGATGAATAAGCTTATAAGAAGATTGGTTCAACTTCATTATTAATTACTTCAAAAGATTTTAATGTTTTACCAATTATTTTTGCTCATTTCAATTATATGGTTTTTAATGTGACCTACATCACAATTTAAGGAGGAAAATACTAATAAATAAATAAATTAATAACAAAAATTGGTCTTAATTTTCCAAGATGCAAAAAAAGGAATAGTAGAATTTAAAAAAAAAAGATTAAGGGCAATATAGCATATTTTTAAAGTAATTTGTGAACTTTTAAAATATATAATCAAGTGAAAAATGGCAGCACTGGTGTGGCCTAGTTGGGACCTCTTAGTCTATTAAAACCTTACGAACAGGACAATCACCCAGTCTCCTTAAACTTTTTTATCAGTAGCCTCTATGAACATTTTACATAACTTATTTATTATTTTTATTCTCTATTATCTATCTCTATTTGCTGAAATGTAAATTTCCTATATAAAGACTCCTATAATCAGGAATCTTGTTTTTCTTAAATTCACTGGGGCATCCTGTGTACAGAGACTGAGTTTAATAAATATTTGTTGACTAAATGGTTGAAAAGTAAATGTATTAAAGCATAAGACTAAATGCAACTTAGTGTTAATAAAACTGAGAGCAAGAGAAGTCATTATCCAGGGAAAGGTTTATACATTTCGTGGTTTTATTTAATTGCAGTAAAAGAACAAATGAGATGTTATTTATCTTTATAAAAGGGACTTATATTTTGTATGGTGTATTTATTTGGTATTAGCATCTGACAATAATATGAGCATAGACCCTTGAATATTTTCCTAAAGGTTGAGAGGATATGAGTCAAGCAGCCCAAAAGCTTTGCCATCACTACTCCTCACACTACAACATTGCAGAAAATGAACAACTGCTTTTTAAAAAATTGTGGTGAAATTCACATAACATTAACCATTTTAAAATACACAGTTCAGTGGCATTTATTACACCACATGATGTCTAAGCACCTCCTCTATCAAGTTCCCAAATATTTTTATCACTCTAAAAGAGAACCCTACACAATTAAGAAGTCACTCCACATTCCCAACTGGCAACCACCAATCTTTCTTCTTGTCTGGACATCCCTATTGTGGATATCTCATATAAGTGCAATCATAAATATATGAACTTTTGTGTCTGGGTTCTTTCAGTTTGCATAATGTTGTCAAGGTTCATCCATACTGTTTTTGCAACAAAATTTTATTCCTCTTTAAAGCTGAATAATATTTCATTGCAGGTACATAGCACATTTTGTTTTCCCACCCATCTGTTGATGGGCACAGGTTGCCTCCTCCTTTTGGCTATTGTAAGTAATACTGCAATGAACACTGTGCTACAAATATTGTCTGAGTTTCTGTGTTCATTTCCTTTGGGTAGATAACTAGGTGCAGAACTGTCAAATCATGTGGTAATTCTGTTTGCTTTCTGAGGTACCACCAAACTGCACCATTTTGCATTCTGACCAGCATTGTATGAGGGTTCTAATTTCTCCACATTCTCACCAACCCTTACTTTCCATTTTAAAATATCATCATCATCCTAGTGGGTGTGAAGTGGTATCCCACTGTGATTTTGATATGCATTTCCATAATGATGAATAATTTTAAGCATTTTTTTTCATGTGCTTGTTGGCCATTTGTATATCTTCTTTGGAGAAAGGTCTAGCAAATCTTTGGCAATTTTTAAATTTAGAATGTCTTTGTGTTGTTGAATTTTAAGGGTTCTTTATATATTCTAGCTATTAGACCCTTATATAAATGATTTGCAAATATGTTCTCTTATTCTGTAGATTCTTTTCCCTTTTTTGATACTGCCTTTTGATGCACAAAAGTTTATATATTTAAGTCTAATTTATCTATTTTGTCTTTTGTTACTTGCGCCTTTAGTGCCATATTTAAAAATCCATTGCCAAATCTGAGATCATAAAGATTCACCCCTATATTTTCTTCTGAGTTACAGTTTTAGCCATATGTTTAGGTCTTTTTGGAGTTAATAATAATTCTGAGATACTTTTTGTATTTGTAATTACAGGTAAGAAATTACTTCTGCCATTTTGTTATTTTTTTTTTGTATATATCATATATTTCTTGTTCCTCTGTTACTTGTTCCTCTATTGCCTTCTTTTATGTTTAATTTGACTTTCTGTTGTGTATCACTTAGATTTTTTTCTCATTTTCTTTTGGTATATTTTAAGTTTTTTTAATGATTACCCAAGTATGGAACTTATAACTTTATAGCCACAACTCCTATTTTGGGTCTTTTCTTCACTAATTGAATTACTTTAGAAAATAAGGTACATATTTGCCTAGCTTTGAGATTAATTTATGTAGCTATAATAAATATCACCTACCCCAAAATAATGAACCATCCCAATATCACTTAATAGGCTGAACTGTCTGTTCCTAATAATAAAATGTGTATAATTTCTTCAACCTGAGTTAGGATTTTAATTTTCTTTCCAGGCCATTTCTCTTTAAAGTCAACAGATGTTCCCTACAACAAAGAGAATAATGCACTTGGAGAATCTGGGCTCTAGCTCTTAAGTGAAATAGGTGCTATAAAATGCTGTATCTTGAGTTTTGATCATAAAATTTCCAAACGTAGGTACCTCGATCAAGTACTAAAACAAGACAACTCTTCTCTTTATCATACTAAAATAGCTGGTTATTGCTTCTCTGGGGAATCAGTGTATTCCCTTCAAAGACAGAACTCCAGAATCATCTATTGCTGCAATAAATGTTCAGTCCTGTCCCCAGTGTTGAGTGAAATGTTGAGTGAACTCGAGTTTCCTTTCCCAGTTCTGTAGTTGAAAATAATTGCTTTGCTTTTCCCACATGATTGTTGAAGGAAAATAATTTTGAAAAGAGACTAGTTCCTAAGTATGGAATATTGAAATTAATTAGCGTTCACATTGCACTGTGAGCTGCCACCCCTGGAAGACTGCAGTAATGAGCACTGAGATTAAACTACACATTAGGAATGCTTGTACTATTACTCCCTAATATTACATATAAATACATATTCCTTTAACAGTCAAGATACACTAAAGAATCAGTTACACCCACAAACCTAGGAAGATCAGGATATGGAGGACACGGCCCTGTAACTACTCAGAGTGTGCCATACTATGCTGGTACATCATACATAATATTGATTTCAACCAATATTTCCAAGTGTCTGTTCTTGAAACTAGCATAGCATAGCAACGCATTGTTATCAAATAACCACATTTAAAAGAAGACAGCATTTGCTTTAATGACCCCCTTTTAATTAATTGCAAGGGCTGTGTTTAGAAAACTGTTGGTTTATCAAAACAAAGCCAAGCGATAGATAATGGCAAACATAATTTTAGTCAGTTTGTCCGTTTTACTTCTTTCCTATAATCTCACCAGGTGTTGGCTAAGTTTCAAATTTAGTCAAAAACATTTGCTCCAAGTAGGATTTTAAAAATTAACCTACTTTGGTTTATTCACAGCCTGATTAAACAGATAATTAAAACTTACAGATGCAAATCCCTGTTAAATTACTGTAGCTTGAATGAATTTGTGCTGTAGATTATTAGTTGTACACAAGCTGGCACAAATTAAAGCAGTCACTATGAAAAGACATAATGAAAGTCAATGTTTCCTGTTGTCTACATATTTTTTATGGATTCCTTTTAATTAAATTGGAAAAAGCGAGAAATTTGGAAACATTTTGGAGTCTACATGAGATTGAAGAACTCTTTCCCCTCCACTTTCTTCAGCCAGAACTGTTGCTCATTATGCCATTTCTAAGTGGAATGGATCATCAAGGAAGTTCAATTTGCATTAAAATCCTTTCGTAACAAATAAAAGAATTAGGTCGTATATATTTTCCTGAGTATGTTAAAATAGTCATTCATGATAAGTCACCACCATGCAAATTAGATGTGTGGTCTAAGACACTATTGTGAATCTTTCCTATTTGTAGGATTACCTGAATTTTAAATTATACTCAATTATTAGAAAAAGTGGAGACTGTAATAGCTTAAGGATTGCAATGAGTGTTAAATGAGATGATATGTGCAAAATCCCCTAGCATTTTTCCAGAACAAACTCTTGCAAGTTTGGATTCTTTCATCCTTTTGCACACATGGAAAAAGAAAAAAAAAAAGCACATATATATATAATAAAAAACAAAGCAAAAAGCTTTGGACCTGATCTCTCCCATATGTTACTTTAAATTTGAATATGTTACATGCTGGCTCTGAGCCTGTTCTTCAGATAATTTACCTTTAAAACTAAAATAAATAAAAATAAAAATAAAAAAATCTCTTTAAGTAACTGGGAAGACAAAGAAAAAAGGGTATATACAGCTTCCAGAAGTATTATTGGCATTTTTTATTCACTCAGCAATTGCTACTTGTCTCAAAAATTTTTAATTATAACTTCATGTATCTATTTTTATGATACACTTGCTCAGCAGTCTATATGATTCTAATTCAGGATTCTTGAAGACAGAAACAAAACATGGCAAATATCTCAATTCTCCATTCTCTCCCAGTCCAGCACATATCTATTGAGAATCTGCTACATGCTTACATTGCTCTAGGCTTTAAAGATGGTGCGCTTTTCTAGGACTTTCCTACTGAAACGTACGTGGCTGTACCAAGTGGAGTTTCTGTTGCCCTGAGAATCTAAGAGGATGCATATGAAGCACTTAGCATCGTTTCTCACAGAAAGCAGCTTCTCTAAATTGTAGGCTATCCCTATTGCTGATCATGATCTCTATCTTCTTATTGTTACAGAACTGAATGTTATTTCCTTGATAACCTTGGTGGCACTCAAAACTCAGAATTGTTCAGTTGACATTAACTAACACATTTCAACTGTGCAGTCCATAATCTCTTCATGTTTAATGTTATGTTCAATCATCTGTATTACTTTTGGCTACATTTAATAGGAGCCCTAATATAACGGTTTCATGAAATAGAGAAAGGTATTTCTCACGCAGAAAGAAATTCAGGGGCAGGAAGTGCATGGATAGTAATCCACTAAGTCACAAGGGACCGTCTTCTTTTCTCCTGTTTTTTAGCTTGTGGCTTGTTTGTCTTTATGTTGTCATTATGGTTGCTAAGTCTAGCAATCACAATTGAGGAGGAGTAGAAAGACACTGACCATTTTTCCAAACTGTTTTTACTTTTTAATCAGGAAAAGGATATCTTTCCGAGCAATTTCACAGATTAAATGAAAGAGTGGACTTTCATTTATATTTAGTTATCTGTAACTGGGTCAAAGGGCAACTGGTAACTACAAGTGAGTATTTGGGAAGTATCTGCATACGTACACTTTTCTAACCTCGAACAAAATGGGGTCTGAGGGAACAGAAGATGAGGATCTGAATATTAGGAAGAAAATGAGCAGATGGATTTAGATCTGAACCATGATATTCTAATTTACTAACAGAAACTTTTAATACATTTTTGAGTCACTTTGAACCAATTTTCTTATCTATTAAATGATGAAATAATATCTATCTTCTTGCGTGGTTTTGAAAAGTTAATAAGACAGCATCAATCATTCAGTGAAATACCAGAATCATATTATGTTGATTTACATGAAGGGTTAGACTTGTGATATAAGAATTAATGTGTACTAAATGTCTAGAGGTTTTCTTTGGCAGTAGATGAGTCTGAAATTAATAAAAAAAAAAAAAAACAAGAAAGTATTCTAAAATAAGTGAATGTAATTACAGGCATATGATCAGTATGAAAAATTTTTTCTCATTACTTTTCCAGAAAACTTAATTAAGAATTAATGCCAAATATATGGTACCCCTACTAAGTTCAGTAAAGCCACAATCATATAAAATATTGAAGTTCCATCCATTTGTATTTTTATGAGTCTTGTTTTAAAATAGCATTTCTTTGGGAAGTAAGTAAAAGATGGTATATTAAAATCTATATTATATTAATCTACAGTATTATTATATTATATCTTAAGGAAGAATTAATTATTATTTGAAGGCAGTTACATAGCATGTGTGTATCAACCAGTGTAAGTCAAAGTTACAGAGCATACCAACTGCTTAATCAAAGGCTTTATTATGACTTGGATTTTGAATAAAGAAAGGAATTTTTTTTAGCTACATATCGATGGAACCTTGGTTGTGTTTTATTAAGAATTTTTTAATCTTCAGGAAATGGTTTCATATAATTAAAGCTCAAACAATCCAGTGAGAGTGGACAGGAACTGTCAGGAGGCAGCACATCTTTCTAAAATGCAGGGCTGCTTGTTTGTTCTGATTACATCTTGTTCTAATTCCATTAACTCAAAATTAAAAACTGAATACGAGAAAGTAAAAAGGTCCTACAGAATCAGAGAAGAAGAAACGAGTGGTTTTTAATCCTTCAGTCTCTTTTCATACTGCCCAGCGTCATTTGATGTAAATTCCTTCTTATAAACCCCTGAATGTCTGGAACGGTTTCCTGACAGACCTCCAGCTCTTCACATTCTACATCCTTCCTGGGGCTCTCCTCTCCGTCTCCACTGAAGTTACTATTCTAAGACATAGTATTATTTCATATCTCTTGTGGTCAAAAGTCAGATTTTCCCTTAATTAATAGAAAAGATTCAGTCAATTTAATAATCAAGAACTTCCCCTCTCTACATGTAAACTACCTTACAGTTGGTGTGTTTTTGTCCCGGAGCATTTCTTCCCTCGCTGATGTGAGAATGCGCTTGGAACGGCCCAATGGCTTTGCACGTGATACTCCATCCTATTTAATCCAACTGACATTTCATTCCACTAATTTTATTCCATTGAATCTTGTTAAGAACCAGCTCAGTGTTCACATGTTTGTGAGTCCGTCCGTGACTTTCTTAGCCTGATTTAGTCACTCCTTCATTTGTGATCCCACAATACTACTTTCCTCACATTCACATTACAGAATTTGTTGTAACTGTAATGTTTTCCAGTCAGTTGTGAACTTCCTCTCTCTTCTGCTAGGTCAAGAGTGCTTCTCCTTCTGTATTACCCAGTGCCTAGTCTGAGGATGTGTATACAGTAGCCACTCATAAATGCTTGTTGAATTAAATGAATATCCATAAACGTGTGCCATAGAGACAGTTAACTTTTTATACCATAGGGCTTTCTTTCTTTCAGTATCTACTATTCTGGGGTCAGTGCCCATTTGCCTTTGTGACATACTGGACAGAGTATCGATGAACCTTTCCCCTCCAAGTTCGCTTTGCTGAATAGACTCTTAACTACCACTTCATGCCTTCTGCTTGCATCATCTCTTTTTTCAAACAATTCTATCATTTTCAATTACCAAATTCTAGACTACATTGCATAGAATTTCTGCTTTCTTTCAAGAATGTCCTAGTAAGAACTAATATGCCTTTTTAAATTAATTGTTTTTATACCCATTTAGTGACCCTTCACCAAAAGCCCATCTTGTCCTCGCTGAGTCCTTGTGCGCTCAGGATAGAGGTGAATCTGCTCACCTCATCAACTTCTTTAAAATAAGTTTCAGTTGTAAAGATTACAGGGAGAATGAAAAAGTCCGCTGTCAAAATTAGGCATTATTCATCCTGACATTCTTCTCTACAGTTATAATTTGGTCAAGAAGCGAAACATATTCAAAATCTCATGTAGACTGGAGAACAATATGAAGATTAGTGTCCAAAATCTGTTATTGAGGAAACTGGTAAAGCCATTTGATTTCTCTGAACTTTATTTTTCATGTATGTAAAATGTGAGAAATTTAGATAATACTTATGTTCTTTTCTTCTTAAAATTCCTGTTTTTTTAAATTCTATTTTATTCAAGGTTAATACTATTCATCATTTAAGAGGCTACATAGTAAATCATTCTCAAAGTCACTGAGTCACACAATATCAGCTTTGGAAGGAAACTTAAAAACCATTTAGCCCACTCTTTCTGCTCATAGCAGAGACTTCACACTAATATCCATACAAAGAGGTCATTTTCCATCAGTCAAATACGCTGTGAAATGTCAAGTATACTACCTCAAAATTTCACTTGTTTCACTGTTGGACAAGACGGATTAGTAAACTCTTACAGCTTTCATTCATATTTCTAGTTCCTACCTATCCTCAGTTAAAAGTGTCTAGAGACCCCAAAGAATGTACCCCTAGAACTGCGGGATACTATCCATGATATGACTTTGAACAGGGAAGGACTGGAAAAAAGAGCCATGTTAGCCAACTGTGGCATCGTCTGTGGAAGGCAGGATTCTAAAAAGCATGCCCCCATCCTAAAATTCCACACCCTAATCCCCAGTACTGGGAATACAATGAGGGATCACTCTGTGGTTCAGTTACAGTATACAGTACCGTTGATGTTAAGTACGGGAAATTTTCCCGGTAGTCCTGACCTAATCCTATGAACCCTTAAAAGCAGACAGCTTTCTCTGGCTGGTGGCAGAGAAAGATGTGCAAAGGATATTAGGTACAAGAAGGACTTGGCGACTTTTGCTGGCTTTGAAGGGGGCCACACAAGAAGGGATGCAGGCGGTATCAAGAGTAGAAAGTGACCCCAGCTTACAGACAGCAAGGAAATGGAGACCTCAGTTTCACAACCGCAAGGTACTGACTTTTCTGTCAACAACCTGGATGAGCCTGGAAGCCAGTTTCTCACAGACTCTACAGGTGAGAAGTCACCACAAGGAACAATCTGATTACAGCTTTGTGACACCCTAAATAGAGAACCAAGCCACATCCTGCCAGATTTCTGATCTTCAAAACTGTAAGCTAATAAGTAGGTGTTATTTATGGTCCTAAATGTGTGGTAATTTGTTACATTTTAACAGAAAAATAATAATACATCATCTAAGAAATAATGTAGTATAGAGTTTACTTGCACATGGGGTGCTGATATGAATAAAGTTCTTCCTAAAATCTCACCAATGGACCTAGAGTGTTTCCCTGAAAGGAAAATGTTTCAATTAAGTTATAATCATGAAAATGTTAATATTTTGTCATAAAGACTAATGTTTCATTGAAAAAAACATAATTGTACAATCCTTAGCATTTGCAGAGAGAAATCCCATATGCTAATAACCAGTATTGGAAATTTAATCCAACTGACTAGTTTTTTGTTTAATAAGACTATCAGATACTTTGTAGTCACATTTTATGGTCACACAAATCCTTCTGATTTGTAAAGAAATCTTTACAATCTGTTCTTTTATAAAAAGGTTGTGAAAACTGAAAAATGCTATATAGAAGAGAACATAACAGCTAACACCTGTTGAGCAATTCCTGTGGGGTAGGAGATACTCTAGTCATTTTATATGTATAAATTCACTCAGCACAAGAATTCTATGAGGTGATTTCCATTACTATATTTTTGTTATTTTACAGATGAGGAAACTGAGGCACAGGGAGAGTATGTTTATTTTCTTAAAGCCACAGAGGTTGTGACTGATGAAGCTGGAATCTAGAGCCAGGCTCCAAAGCCCATAGTCCAAACACTGTTTATTATTTATGTTTGTAAGAGATTGCACAAAACAAATATTAAAAATCATTTTATTGGTCTATGTTGGTCACTTTTTTTCTGTCTGTCATGTTTTTGAAATCCTCTCGGCCTCAGTAGCAAATTGCTCCTGGGTTAATGTGGGTTCCAGTATGAAAGTTCCAGTAAAATAAATACCCTTTATTTTTTCTTCTTAAGTAAATTTAAATGCATATTGAATCTCCTTCTTTGCTAGGTTGATGACAAATTCCCTCCCAGTCATTAGTGGAACCCTTTTCCACTATCAGAATTTCACTTAGGAAAAAAAAGTTTATATAGAATATTTCTGCTTCACGTCCCACCAAAATAGCTAAGTCAAGGAATTTCATAAAGTATCTGGACAGTCAATTGACATGTGGAATGGTAAAAAGTTGGGCAGGGAGAGGAGGTAAAAATACATAGAGAAAAAAAAATCATATACACATGTTTCAGTACATTATTCTGCTGGATGTGCTGTATCCCATCATCTCCAGAGTGTGAGATAACACAAAGAACCAAATTCTCAAGCTAGTCCTAACCATAATCATGCATTACTAGCGGAAGTCCCTTGGTCCTTTCTTTGCATATCCAATGTGCTTTGGCCCCCAAAATAGATGCAGTTTCTAGTTGGTAGTGTGATCACCACACTTACACACCAAAAGAGTCATTTAGTTCATTAACCATCTTCATTTTATATTCAGATAGTCACATGGCTGATAGAATATTTTGCTGGCAGTCAGGCCCTACAAACTATAGATTAGGAACTTATTTACCATAAGCAATCTTTAAGAAGCAGGCATATTCAAAGTAAATTAAAACAGGGTATGAAAGAGATATCTGTCCTCACTCCTGTGTTTATTGCAGCATTAATCACAATATGGTGGCAGTGTTCGAAAGGATGGTGTCAGTGATGAAAATTTCATTAGGGAAGTTATTTGGGTATAACTTGGACTTCGCTAGCCGTTGGCTCACTGCACACACACAGATGTCCAATCTACAAGATGTGGCCTTAGGAATATTTTGTCTTGTACACAGATTAAGCTATGCCAATATTTAGACCATGTCATATTCATTTCTGTAATCTCAGCACCTGCCATAGAAACTGGCTCATATTTTTTGTTCAATGTTCAAAAATATTGTTGCTGGATTTCTCTATTTAATAGAGAGAATTTTTTAAATTTGATATTAGTATTAATATATTTTATTTAAACCAATATGCATTTCAACATGTGATTAAAATTAAAAATTACTGATAGAATATTTGTGTCTTTTTTTTTTTTTGGATACTTAGTCTTCAAAATCTGAAATGGGTTTTACACTTCACAGCACACCTCAAGTCAGCCACATCTACATCTCAAATGCTCAGTGGCCTCATGTGTTGGGTGGCTACCTGATTCAACAGTGCAGGTCTAATGAATAAAATCTTAACTCAACGTTTAACATCTTCCTGAAAAAAAAGGCTTTGGTTTTATCTTTCTGCGTTACCATCTCTTTTGACCTTGAACATAGTGTCCCATCTTTCAGACACAAGGAAGGGGTCAGTTCATCTTCTATAGCTGGTTCAAAGGGGAAAAAAAAGTCATACCTCCTTGGTATTTTCTCTCACTTATAAGAATGACGCAACTTCAAAAATAGCACTTTTTAAATTCTATTTTACTTGTTTTGAAAACCTGTGTATTTCATCACTAAAATATGTTTTCATTTCCTCAAAAGGAAAATTACAAGGCATTGTTCCAAAAGGAATAAGCTATATTTGTTGTTGCTACTGTAGAAGTCATAGAGGGAGAAAACAGAAAGATTTGGCAAAGATCTAGCCATGCAGCAAGTCAAAAGCAGTTATGCTTAGTTATGCTTTGAAAAGGCATCAGGTTTTTATCTGTCATGTTGCTTAACCGTAATCAATGGAACATTCTGGATATGCCATATCACTAATGACAATAATTAGGATCCCAACGTGAATTTACATGCCTATGTCCTGAAAGGCTAAACTTAGTTTCTTTAGTAACTCTGATTAGAACTTACTTAACATGACAATGAAACCATTATGTCAACGTTTGCTGTTTGAATGAGAAGGTTACCCTTAGTAGGTCAAAGGTTGTGACACTTAGAATTCATCTCAAAATAACTTGCTTTCTCATCAGTGGTGATGGAGGAGTACAATTCATCTTTATTCTAATGTACATTTTCGGATCATAGGCAACAGAAATTTTCCAAAGAATTAATCATGATTAAGATTTGGAAGAAGTAGATAGAACATTGAGCAAGATTTTTTTAAAGCTTAAATGCTGGAGTTACACTCAATTGGGTCAGAATTAACAGATACTAATGCTCTGACCTTGGGGAATTTGTTTTTCTTCTCTCAGCCTCCGTTTCCTTATCTATAAAGTATCTGATAAAAACAAGCACTCAAAAATGTGATCTCATAAATTCAGTAGAACTATACAGAAGAAATATGTTAATGAGGGCCCTAAATTCCTTCATACCACAACTAATTTTGGCCAAAAATGAAACTTTGTACCCTGAACTTAATAACTAACCCTCCTAATGAGGTTTTTTATTTCATTTCTACAACCTGATTTTATTAGGGTGCTTCTGATCCTCCACACTAGATATCTAAGCAGGTTGCAGGAAAAACAAACAAAAAACAGCTACACCATCCTCAACAATTCCCATTGGCTTATTAAAATTAAAACAGTAGGAAAAATGCACATTTTTGTAAACACTCATTCAAATTCCATATTATAGCGTTTTTTAAGAGAACAAAACATTCAAAATATTCCTACTGCAATGGATTAAATGGAATTCCTCACTTAATATATTGTCCACTTTTTAAAAATAATCTATTTTTTTGTATTAACAAAAAATGACTGAAAATTATTTTAAAGATAAATCTATTTAACACTTTGGCTAAATAAAAATATTTGATTTTTTAAATGATACATATGGAAATAATACAACACAAAGTAAAGTTATTTCAAACAATTAAAATTGTAATATTTTGAATTTGTTTCTTTAAAGCATTTGAATGATTTAGGAATTTGGGGAAGTTACTATACTTCCTGCAGATGGATAATTTGCTAATTTGATACTGGTGGATCATTGGTGGATCATTATTTCTGAGTGCTTTTGGAAGATTCTGACTTTATAAATAAAGAAGAATAGAGCATAATAATCTGATAGTTTAATCAATCAGCATTTCTTTTCTGATGTCATCATAGTGTTGCCTGAATGGCCCTAAATTATCAGTCCTAAATTTGTGGAGAATGAGAGGTTTTCCTACAATTTACTAGGATTATGAGAGCTAATTTTCTTCCTTATACTTTCCTCCTCCTCCTCCTCCCTCTCCTGCTCTCCCCCTTCATCCACTGTCTTCTTTCTTTTTCCTCTTCAAAATAGAATTGCTAAGAAAAATGGCCATTTAGTAACTCAGGTACATGTGAATATCTATTTATTAAAAGGAAAATTAATCTCCTTCAATTGCACTCAAGTCTCTTCAGATTTCACGAGACAAAGGTAGAAGCCACTTGTCCAGCACCTGTTATGTAGTGGGGTCTAAGAGAACACTGAATGTAGATGAAGTGGTGGAAAATCTGAAGACCCTACATAACAGCTCATCTACATATTCATGTCACCAAGCCTTAAGATGTGATTTAGCGGCAATATGCCAACACTGACAGATACTTGAATTCCAATGATGTGGATGTTCAGCATTACACAGTGAAGAAGCACCGCATTAGGAACCAGGAGACTTAGCATTGATATGATACAAATTATTTGCTTGACCTTAAACAAATACTCTTTCTTCAGTTTCTTAAACTATAGTATAATAACTAAAACCCCGTATACCTGCTTAGACTGTAATAGGGATATATCCGAAGAAAGTTGTTCTTTTCTTTTTTCAGGCATTTATAGTTGTTTTACAGCTCATACTATCAGACTTATCATGATTTTAGTTATTCGTAAAGTAGAATAATTTTAGCCCTCAATCAAATATTCTAAATACTTGTGAATGAGTTTAGAGTTTTAGATCAGTACATGGAGAAACAAAATGTGAAACAAAATTCAAGTATTAAGCCAGTTTTGTCTCAACCTCTTTTGTAAGGCACAGAAAGTAAACTGCTATAAGAGATTTGATATAAATTCTGGGAGCTCAGGAAAAAAAAATTCTGTGCTTGAAAAGTTAAATTACCAACCAGTCAGCTAATTTTCCCCAAATGATCTATTTCTCCTTAATTAAAATATTTCCCAATTAAGATAATTTCTCTGTTCCTACTTTACAAACACTAAAGAAGATAAGTAGACCAAGGAGGATAGTGCTACTTCCCAGGTAAAATAACCTCCACTTAACTTCTCATTAACACTTTTTAAGAGAGCGTATGTTTCTACTTAACTCCTTCAACCATCTTTTATAGTCTGCAGTTACAGATACGTATAAAAGCACTTCTAAACATGAAAACAACAAATAAAAAAAAAAAGTTCTCCCTTCTAAAAGCCAAGAGAACAGCATAGGTACGATCACTATGATTCTAAACTCACACGTCACAGGAGTAATTATAATGATACAGAAACACAGCAGCAAGGTCATGGACTGAATGTCTATGCCTTCTTGCCCCCAATTCGTATGCTGAAAACTTAACACTCACCATGTGATGGTATCTGGAGATGGAGCCTTTGGGAGGCATTTAGGGCTAGATGAGGTCATGAGGGTAAGAGTCCCTATGATGGGATTAATGCCCTTATAAGAAGAGATATTAGAGAGCTTATTCTAACCCCGACCACCCCTCTGTTGCTGTGTGAGGACATAATCACAAGGTGGCCGTCTACATACCAGGAAGGGAGCCTTTCCGAAAGACTGGCCATGCTGGCACTTCAGTCCTGGACTTCCCAGCCTTCAGGACTGTGAGGAGTAAGTTTCTATTGTTCAGCCATCCAGCCTACGGTATTTTGTTACGGCAGCCCAAGCTAAGCCACTTCCCTTTCCTCCCTGCTCTCTCCGTCTCCATCCTGATATATACTCATTTTTCAACGCTGCTAAATGTTGAGTCAAGATTTTATTCACTAGACCTGCACTGTTCAGTTAGGTAGCCACCAAATGCATGTGGCTATTGAGAATTTGAAATGTAGCTGAATCGAGATGTGCTGTAAGTATAAAATATGTTTTGAATTTTGAAGACTCAGTATCAAAAAAAATCTTAAATATTCTATTAGTAATTTGTTATAGTAATCACATGTTGAAATATATATTGGTTTAAACAAAATATATTATTAATACTAATATCAATTTTTTAAACTTTTTTTTTAAGGATGGCTACTAGAAAATTTAAAATCCTGTCTCTGGCTTGCATTTGTGGATTACATTACATTTGTAATGGACAGGACTGATTTAGAATCTCTTCCTGTTTCTATTAAAAGCCAAGCCCTGAAAGAAATCATGTTAATGAGTCAGTTATATCTTGATGCTCATAAATTATCAAAACTTAAAAGGTGCTTTCCAAGGAGAAATTTTTATAAAGAGGGAATCATGATATCATGTCGGAAATAACTGGGGACGTTATCAAGAGCAAGATGAGAAATTTACACAAAGGAGGACAAGGGACCTTGGAGACCCACTTTGTTCTAGTCCATAGTAGATCAAGTGTTATGCAGTAGGGACGGCAATCATGGACTCACAGCATGTTCGAGCTGGAGACACCTAGACAGAACACTGTCAGATAAGGAATAAGGCTTTGGAAATAAGGATTTAAATGGAAACTCAGTTTTGCACTCTTTCCTAATTTATTCTTGATACTAAGAATATCCCAAATCATATTTAAACTCATGAATTTCTAGCAAAAGAAAACCAATTATAATGGCAAAGTTTTGTTAATCACCTCTCTTGTTTTGGAAAAGCTAGCAGAAACGTAAGCGCCATCCATGAAAAGCAATGTTGAACACTCAGAATCGTGCAGCAGTTGGGTAGATTATATCTCAGCAACAACAACAACAACAAAATGAATGAACAAAAGATGCTACATATTAGGGTAAATAAAAAAATGAGTATATTAATTATTTTACCACCTAGAATGGCATTTTAAAACTTAGACCAATATAAATGAGATTTCGTATTTTGTGTGCTAAGATAGACAGGCTAGTGAATGGCTTTAGGAAGGAGAACGATGAGGCTAGGATCCTGGATTCCCCATCTTCCACTGCCCCAGATTCATAAGGGTTATATGTTCACCATCATAAAGGCAATTTCACCTCTATTATTAGTTATGGGTAACGATCCAAATTCTGCATAGTTTTTTGTTACATCAGTATGTTCTGGTTAACATATTGAGATGCATGTTTTCCTTTGACTCACATAGGAAACAGACTAATTTTTCTCCAAGTGTCTTTTAGGGTGTATTCTGGTTTTGTTTCTGAAGATATTACTGCTATGCCTATTGGAGAAAGCAAGGAGAGAGACTTTTATCTCATGGGTCTAGGAAAAAAAGCAGAATATTTATATGTTTGCTTTTACAACATCCAGATCATTCTAGGCCTTTCATTGGCAAGAAAACCCTACAAAACAAAAAACGACTGAACTCATTACATTGCCACATGGAACAAAGGAGGAACCAAAGAGCATGTCACACAGAGGAGGAAACTTGATTTTCTCTGCCTTCCCCAAGGTACACTGAAAAATCTATACCCTAATTATGGTGTTTTGTTCACCCACGTCAGAAAACCTCATTTTAAAATCAGGATGAGGGTAGTTTGACAGTGTGTTAAATATTCCCATATCCATTCTAGATGAGCTTTAATTATTTAAAGTCATCTATGGAAATGCCCTGACTGTCACCACTGATTTATCCAGGAATCAGACTTAAACCAGTTAATGTGCAGTTTCCCCACACCAAGAGCATCTTTTGGGAATTGGCATTTGATGAGATGTGAGAAGTTTTCTGCTGGGCTTCTGCAATATTTCTTCACTTGGAATTGAGATAACAGGAAGGGACAGTTTCTGTCATTCAAATGTGCCACCTGGAAATTTCTGTAGCTGTTTTTGATGGTCCATGGTTAAGGCCAGGCCAACTGAGGTTAAAGACCAGGAACACTGAAGGCTGAGATGAGAGAGATGTGATAAAATGGAGCTTGAAACCTTCACTAATTAAGTCAATGGTAAAGGTGGCTTGACCTCTAGACTTTCATTCATAAGAATTAATATTATTTTTCCTTCTGTTTTAAAAGCAACTTGAGTTGGACTTTTTATTTCACTATAGCCAAAAGCAACCGAACATGTCCACGGTGTGAGGGAACTCTTAGAGTACGCTGACATGCAGACTGACCTATGTAGCTGACCTTAAATATCAAGTAATGTCTTTTATTTCCAGAAGCTACACTGGTAGCCATATTGTCTGGTGTAACACAAACACCATTTAAGGAGTTCAGGGTCACTGACCATCATCCAAACAAGTAGAAAGACAGTGAGAATAAGATCACGGTACCATCTTTGCATTTATCATACCAGAATCCCCTTTTATCGAGAGCACAAAAGGTAACATGTGTTTTAGTAAATGAGACACAGCTATGCTTGAGTCCATTATTCTGTCTCGTGGGGCCCAAGAAGCTGCTCAAGCTGTACATTTGTGGTCTATCCCACCATCTGCTATTCAAATGTTTCCTATTAACCATGACCACCAGTGGTTTAACCTTTCCATATCTTTCATATGTTTCACTGACAGTAAAAAAAAAACCAAAAACCCCAAAACAAAAAACCTGTAACTAGAGTGCATGCACAAAATCTGTTTTGAGGCTTGTATTGTGCAGCTAATAGATCTGTCATCAATTAAATGAGGGCATATGTTAGATGCGTTGCATGTCCAGATACATTTCTCTGTTCTGAATCCATCTATCTCCACTGCTGAAAGGCCATGAAATAGCTTCCTTGATATTTTATTACCACCGAGCTGTAAAACTTAACAGAGGAGCCAACACTGTCTGAAATCTACCTCTTAGGGAAGAAAGGGACCATGTGGAAGATTTAAAGCTTAACCAACAAGACACCCAGAAGTAGAAAATGAACGCTTGGAGTGAGCTTTTGTTAGTTAGAACTAAAATCACAGCTGAACGAAATGACTTTCCCTTCATAAAAACAGTGTTGGACATATTTCAATCCAAATGCTTATTTCTTCCTTCATAAGAGCACACATTTAATGTAAATGTGTTCCGTGCTCTCTACTTCCACGGAGGCAAAGCAGCTATTGTGTTACAAATCAAATCCCTTTACACAATATCTTCCTTTCACTCATTTGTAGAGAATGCAAAGGATACCAGGGTTCTCAGAATAAAAAATTCTTTTTCTTAAACAACAGCACTCAGGAGTAGACTTTAGGGCTATAAAAGGAAATTCAGAGCCTGAGAGAGGAAGCCCTAAATTGTTTATCAGCACTGTGTAGGAAAGATAAGTCAAATCTGAACCAGGACTACATTATTGAAGTAGTACATTATACTTGTAAAGCATTGGTAACTATAACATATTTTTAAAACTGAATGCAATTCTTTGGTCTTGTTTGACACTCATTCTGCAGAAAATAGCATATTTTAAAGAATAATCTACTAGACAGCATGACTTTTGATTCCCAACCAATAGTGTTATCCAGGCTTAATGCTATCAAAGTGCAGCGTTTAGAGAGAAGCAGAGATTACCAACACTTTGTATGCTGTGTTACTGTGGTTACCAAATCCTCTGAGGTAAAAGCTTAATTTAACAAATTTGGACCCGATGGCTAAGGATTTGGGGGAATAAGTTTGGCTCTCCGAGGGACAGGCTACAAGGTTGGACAAGTCGGCTCTCAGCTGAGGGAAGAAACACGTAGCTGAAGTCATGAGAACTAATTTACTCAACCCCCATTTCACTTGAGATTCTTCTCTTGTCTTCTCCACTCAGAAGCCACAATGTTTTGATATAAATGGAGATCACATCATATCATTCCCTAGCTTAAAATCATTCAAAAGTTTATCACTGTATTTAAAGTACAATTTAAATTATTGATGTTAGCCTCCAAGTCCTGTGATGAACTCTTATTCTCAAAATCAGCTCCAACAATTCATTCTTACTTTCCTCCCTCTTTTCCTCCCTCCTGCCCTGGAATCAGAACTTTTAAAACCTTCCTTATAAAATGCTGAGTCACACATGGTTTTCAGTGCTTTGGCTCCCATTAGCCCTCTCTCACTGATCCTTCTCTGCATGGTTGAATTTTTATTACAAATTATCTCTTGTTGAAGTGACAGCTCTGGAGGCCTTTTCTGCCCCTTCTGCCCAAAACACCCTATCTTGTGTTGCTCTGTCTCCTCGTGTCTTTTGAAGCAGTTATCAAAATTTGTAATTGTTTCATTTTTGTGTTTATGATCAGTTTTTACCCTGATATCTGACAACTGCAAGGAAATATTTTTGAAAAGCACAAAAACTTACATAGTCATCAGTTTTCCAAGTTAGAATACAAGGGGTATTACTTTTGATTTGTTTTCATCAACTACAAAGTCATTAATTTATTTTGTGAATTTTATTATCATTTGTCAAACATTAAAGGGTGTAAGAAACCGAGGTGGGATTTTATAGTTTACATGCTTTGTAACTATTCTTAAACTTAAAAACCTAAAAAATCTGATGAAAATGAATTATTATCTTAGATATATTGATGGAATTTTTAGCTTCATTTTTTTTTTTAATGGACGTACTGAGGATTGAACCCATGACCCTGTGCACACTAAGTGTGCGATCTACCATTGAGCTACACCTACCCCTCACTACTAGAATTTTTAAACCAGAGATTAGGGTCATTAGATATAAAAGAGTTTTCTTGACTTGGCTGGGAGATTAATATAGACACTTGGCTAGGTTTGGATTTTTAATTTTGAAAATTTATAAGAATATTAAAATAAAATTTTACCTAAACATTTTTCTGGAATAAAAATATGATTATGGGAGTGGGTGGAAAATTGAAGAGGTATTGGATAGTCAGTTAATTAGCTAATTAAATTACTAATCGGGAGGATATTGCAGTCTTATAAATAATTAGAACAATGACAGACCACAGGCTAAGTAATTGCAGGAAAGCTGTTGGAAAGGAGATGTATCACGGATATAACTCCTTACAAGCATTGCTAGTGCCAGAAAAAAATATGTAATTTTAAGCATTTGGTGATGGAGGACCTCTGGTTCATTCATCTGAATGGTAAACATGTAACTGATAAGAAACACACTCAGGAGGATATTATGAGTTAAGCACATTGGATAGAAGGAAAGCAGGGAATGGCTAAAATTTACTAGAAAGTTTTATTAACATCTGCCCTATGGAGTTAACAAAGTTTTAGTAGTATCAAATCCAAACTGGATAGTAGAAAAAGATTTCATTATGGGCTAAAAATAACAATCAAAATAGAATTGATAGTCCACTTCTAGTAATAGAAGGATAGTTCTTACCAAACCAATCCTCTCGAAGATAACAACTATAAACTCTGGAAAATGTTTAAAAAATCAACTATCTAAAGAGAAAAAAAGAACAGCTAGAAATGAGTGGAGTTGATACTAAAAAGAAGAAGGAAGGAGGTATTTTCCAATTTTTATGGCTTCCTGAGGGCAGACCCACATAAAATAGTAACCCACACAGTCTTAAGAAATCAGAATGAAGATTTTAGGGAGAATTCAGTAGCTGAAATGTGACAATAAAAATCTGACAAAGGAGAAAGAGAGGGATCTCCTCAAATTCTGAAAATAAACTCTGCCCAAACCTCAGAATGACCCCAAAGTGTTTCGTGCAGGGAGCAGAGTTCACAAAAAAAAAAAAAAATTAATGGTAAAAGAAGAGAACAGCAATTTTTAGCTGCTTCACTGCTGAAGCAATAGAACCTGAAGTTTCTCAGCCAGGGTCATAGGCCTCCAGTGTTATTTTTCCCTCCAGAGGTGGCTGAAAAATGTACCCTAAAGTATGTTCATTTCCGTGTATATCTTAAGGAGAGAGAGGCTGGATTTATTTGTCAAAGATAGATTTGGAATGTTAGAAAGACTGTCATTCAAGGCACTGACAAATAATAGGAAGAAGAAAACAGCTAAAAGTAGATGTCTATGAGTAAAAGAAAGCTATTTCTCAAAGCAACTCTGATAAATAGTTCACGGCTGTCACGTGCTTTAGATTTGGTCTACAGCAATGTGTACTTACTAGACTCCCTCATTTGAATCTATCTGTGTTTTCAAATGTTAAATAATGACTTGAAAAAGACCACTTCAAATTATATACAGCACTATCACCCAATAGTAAAGGAAATTAAGAAAGTAAGTGATTTTTCTTTTGGAAACTGAACAGTATTTGTATATTTTGTATTTATTTGTCCTTCTATAAAAACAGGATATCCACCTTTAAAATAGATTCAAGAGAATGGACAAAACTCTCCTGGAAAAGAAAAATGTAGATTCTTGTTCCATCACTAATTATATTTGCCCTTGAGTATCGTGTAAATTTCAATTTTTGTTTTCTGGTTCTCAATTTCTTCACATAGAAAATAAATTGTATTTAATAATTGCTGATGTGTTTCCAGCTATAGAGTCCTCGGGCATTTCTGTAACACTGAGACAAAGGAACATCTCTAAATTCCACTTAAAGTAATATTTGGATAAGAAAATGCATATATATGATGTTTATATGAATATAAGGAATAATTATAGAATGTGGTGTGCCCCACTCCCCCCAAATACTCTTTTAAAAATTTTTGTTTTTTTTATTTTTAGGGGGCAATTAGATTTATTTATTTATTTATTTATTTTTAATAGAGGTCCTGGGGGTGGAACCCAGAACCTTGTGCATGCTAAGCAGGCATTCTACCACTGAGCTATAACCTCCCCACTAAAATACTCTTTAGTCTTACTTCTAATTATCCAAAGGTAAAAATCACAGAGGCTATTTGGACAAAAACTCAACAAGGAACTTTTAGTTTCCAGGAATTCTCATTCATTTACCAGAGACACTCAGTGTTTCAGACTTTCAAGTTTATTTTTTATTCCTAAAACATTAAACTGCATTCCTATTAATTTCAATGGACATTGACTTGCCTATAGTTAGTTGGTTTTTTTTTTTTTTAACTTTTTAAATTTGGGGGTAAATCTCAGTAATTCTCTATATTTGAACATGTGCTAAGCTATTCAAAATACATACATATTAAAATAACCTACACAGGCAACCCTCAATTTATTGCTCTTCACAGATATTGCCTCTTTTACAAACTGAATGTTTGTGGCAACCTTGTGTTGTCAGATGCTGGCTAGCATTTTTTTTTTTTTTTTTTTGCAATAAAGTACTTTTAAAATTAAGGTATGTACATTGTTTTTTGAACATAATGCACATTTAATAGACTACAGTATCCATATAACTTTTATATACACTGGGAAACCAAAAATTTGTGTGACTCACTTTATTGTGATATTAATTTTATTGTGCTTGTCTGGACCCGAGCCCACAATATCTCTGAGGCATACTTATACTCTAAAAATGATATGTATCATTCGTCAAACACCACAGAAAAACATTTCAGTAACTTCACAAAATAAGAAATGTGAGCATTGTGTAACATTTTTTCTAGGAATTCTGATACTCTAGCTTAGATGCATAATGGTTTCATATTTGTAATTTTATATTTAACTTGTTGTAAAAGGAGTTTAAATTGTCCTCATGCTTTAGATTCCTTTCCCAACTAAATATTTTAAGTACAAAGATTGATCAGTCTAAAACAAAGCTAATCTGGAGGAATTTGAAAACTAACAGAAGCAGTAAATTGAAATGGCATATGTTACAGCATGTTTTCTTTGAGAATAATTATAGGACATATGGAAAAAGATAGTCCTTTATTTAAAGTTAAATGTTTAAAAATGGACACAGTCAAGTATATTCAATTCTCAGATGTATATCCATTATGTAATAAGTCACAGGAGGTCTGCTCTGAAATACCTCACTAGGAAGTTCTCACTGAAAAAAGTGGAACGTTACGCCCCTAGGCAGATAACAGTAAATCGAAATCAGGTTCAGTCTTTTTAACATGATGAAACGACTACAGTGAGAAGGGAAATGCATTCCATAGACTGAGACAGAAGCAGCCTTACAGACCATTTAATCCAGTTATTTTCACCAGCTTGTATCTTTTTAAATCTCAAAAATCTTTGGGCAAACTCCAATAAAAAAAATCAGATCAAAACACAGTCTGTCCTCCCCACATGGGGATCCTCAGATTGCTACCCTCAATCCATGAAAACTCTGCAGAGCGCAAATTGAAAACCACTGATCTGATCTTGCTGTCATTTTCCAGATGGCAAAACTGAGTATCACAAGGATTAACATACTGGCCAAAGCTGGTGGCTTGATGTGGGAGTGAGGCCTAGACACTGGGCCTCTCGACTCTACCTCCTGTCCACACTGATACCACTTGCCTCCTTCCAGAAGTGGCCTGCTGGCTGTTTGCATGTAAATGCAATCCATGTCAGGCAGATGTGAAACTACTATGCAAACAATTTCAAGTTGTCCTTTGAACCACTTTCCTGTATTAAAATTGGGACCTCTTGCAGATCGCTGTCTGCGTGGTACTGGACATCTCAGGGTGACAGGCCATGCACAAACCATAGAAACAAAAGACTCTCACATTATTTTAAGAAGGCAAATTGGCTTCCCTGGTAATTTCAAATGATGTTCACATGGTGCAAAAATTTTCTAGAAAGTTCTAGAAATGCTTTCCACAAAACCTGATCTTTTATTTTGATTTCTTCCTCAAATTTTCTAAACACAGAGGGGAATGATTGACCCATAACAGCATAACCATCATTTGGAAGATGATAAGATAAAAGTCATACTAAAAGCAAAAGATTTCCTTTCAACACTTAAAATCCTATGTCACTCTTTAAAAGAAAAGGCACATATTAGGGCTTTTATTACTATTATTTTTTTTTACTAATATTTTAAGTGTTGTAAAATGTGAAGGGCCGTATGGACTATTCCTTTTGGAAACAGTCTCAAATATGTATAACATGATTATGAAATGCCCATATCAAAGAATTTGTTGCAGCAAAGTATGTTACAGCTCAGTGTTACAGCTCAGTTGTGACAGCAACCTGGATCTTGGCGAGAGACCAAGCAGCACTCAGAGGATTGGAGAACTCAGGTTTATTACGCCAGCAGGCTTAGAGGAGTTAAAATTCCAAGCTCTAGACCCCGCCTGTACGTTTACACAGGCTTTTATAGGCTGCCAGGCTAGACTTTGAAACATATGCAAATAAGATGTAACAAAGTTGACTAATCAGGAATGAGCTTTGTAGAAATGGACCAATCAGGAGTGATAGAAATGGACCAATCAGGAGAGAGCTTTATGCAGATAAGGTGTTACAAATGGACCAACCAGGAGTTAGCTCAGAGAACCAACAGAATCTTAAGGGTAAGTTCCACCTTCCTAGAAGCAAGCCATCTTAGAGCCAAAAAGCAAGATAATGCCAATGGGCCAGGGAACCGGATGGTGCTGGCGGGAAAGTAGTGGCCCTGTCTTGGGGGTCCTGCCATCTTTTTCATGGGGCTTCCCACCTCAAATTGACTGAATCCAGCAGACTTTGAATTCTCAGCGCTATACAGTGTATTCATTTTAATGTTAGTCACTCAATTTTGCTCTTAATTCTTAAAAAGAAATTGCAGGAGAACTTCATCAAAATTTAACTTCCAAAAGTGAAAAGTGCTATTTTTTCAAAACAGCTATTATTTGGCTAGAAATCTTACTCTCTTCATACCATAGTTAACATCACCAATGAAAATTCATTTATTAGACATCATCATCAATGTTGTAATGTTGATTATTTCATCCCATCTCAAAACTGTTTACATGATACAATCATTCATTAGGTAAAAACAAAGAAAAACATGAAACACTGGCTGTTCATATATTGGCATTATGAACATGTTCCTAGGGTTGTTAAGTTATAATAAAATTATATACTATTAAGTAGGTTCTGTAATCCAAGGTACTTTTTGTGTAGTTAATTCATTTTACAAAATTGTTTAATCAGTATTCCTCTAAAAATTTAAATGCAAGTAAATATAAATTATAAAGCAAACAAAATACAGTTAACATTAAAATTTCCCAGATGTGTAAATATTGGTTAAACAGTATTTAATAAGATTTTTCTTAATGTTAATTTAAATAATTTAATTGTTAAATTTCTAACTTTACTAAAGGTATAAATTCACTACACTAGATGCACTTAAAAATAGTCTAGTTTTGTGAAATTTTTCAATGATTACAAAGCAAAAACAATCCGGTTGCAAAAGTATTAATATCACTAATGCAATACTTACTTTTCTATATCTTCATTTTTTCAAATCACTACTATAATTATAAGTATATACATCCATTATTATAATTATTATTACTATTATTATTTTATAGCTTCCTGTATTTAACTTCCCATTTATTTATTTTTTTAAGGGGGAGGTAATTAGGTTTACTTATTTATTTTTTAGGAGGGAGGTACTGGGGATTGAACCCAGGATCTTGTGTATGCTAAACATGCACTCTACCACTTGACCTATACCCCTCCATCCATTTATTTTTGATAATTTCTTACAGTTAGGAACATATTTTCTCAGGTACCTTTGTGGAGTTACAATCTTATTGCAGAACTAAAGGAAACACAGGCTTGGTCTCAGTTGGCCAACATAACCATCTGTGTGTTTGCTCTCCCCTGTGTACACCTCCTGAGACACAAGGAGTAAGATCTATGCAGTTTTATTTGTGAACATCCACGTGCGCGAACCAGTTATTTTGACAAACTTTCTACGCGGCTTTTACTTGGGGCTACTGGTACTGTTCTGTCCTCTTGTCCTCTTCTATCTTTTATTTCAGGACAATCTGATTTTACCATAGTTTTTTCTACCCTCTCTTTTACCTTTTCTAAGATGAAGAATAAACACTAGTAAAAACAGTCACATCTGCTTACAGGCAACCTTCTTTGTCATTTCAACTGCATTTTGTTATTATGAAATTGTGATTTCAAAAAGTCAATTTATTTCTCTTTACCACAATTATTATTTTGATTCTGATTTCTTTCTAATTTGGCCAGTGGAAATCCTGGCTCTTTCATGTTTTTAGGGTTGTTCCTGACACTGCTAATGGTATTCACTTTATCAAAATATTCCAAACCAATGATGATTTTAGATTTTGTTCCAAACATGAAACAGGCTGCTCCATAAATACCATTACTTCTTATAATTTTATGGAACTACCTCTACGTACTAAAAGATTCAGGGTGGAAACTGTGTGGCAAATGTTATTGGGCCACATTTACTGAAGAAGTTGGAAAAATATGAATTTAAATTCAAATATTATTATAATAATTGATTATTCTTAACTGAATCATACAATAACCAAATATTAATACAGAAACATTTCTAGCTTATTTTCTCTATAACATACGTAGGTGTGATTTTGCACTCACCCGAATTGTAAGCGTACCACCTTCTCCGATAATCTTTATTTGCTTCATTATCCACAGATGTATTGTCAGTTTATTGGGAGACAGCTGTTTCTTCTTTGTCCTAATGCTAGACAGTAAAATCAAAGACTTATTTAGTGCTAAATAGTTGGGAATCACTGTTCTAGGCACTTGCATACCTTTTATTATTATTAATATTACTATTATTATACTATTATAATATTATACTATTATTATTATTATTATTATTTATTAACTGACCTAATAATTGTATATCCACGTTTTGCATCTGGGGAGACTAAGGCACAAAAAGATTAATTAATACTTTACCCAAATTTGCACACACTAGGAATCCTGGATTTGGACTCAGGGATCATGCCTTTAACTACTATTCTCCAGTAACTTCAGCTACTAAACTAAAAGCTTAACTAAACATATGCTAAAAGTTTCATGATGTTTAGGCCTTTGTCAATTTATTTCATTACATGATATCAAACTGATGGGCGGAAAAGTGAAATAAAGCCATCAAATCATAGTGTTATTCTTTTTGCCCCTTAATGATTTCTACATTCTGTTTGCATCTCAAATTAATCAAGTTTTCAACATGTACACATGTAACATGACACAGACAAAACCTGTCAAATATATGACAATCCTCATGAATTTGTGTATTTTGTTATTTATTGTTTCCCATATTTTTTCTCATCTTTGATATTGTTCTTAACCATATTTTAAAATGTGACGAGTGTAACTATGAACTCTTTTTGTATTTATATATATACAATTTCCTTTGCATACATTTCTGTTTAATTTCTGCCTCAACAATGCAGCCTATTTTTAACTGCTGTTGTCAATATTCAACAGACAATAGTCAAGGGCAAAGTGGAAATTTGATGAGAACATGAGTGGAGAAATATTTCTAAATAAAGCAGATAATTTGTACTATTAATGAAATTGTCACTTCTACTTCTAGAGCATTATATTGATTTGTATTAAGTGGGACATCACTTTGAGGGGTTTACATTTTTCAGCAATTCTTATAGTAATAGTTACATTGTATTATAAAATATTATTTTACTCTTTAAAATATCTAAAGTAAATATATCCTCAGAAGCATACATAACATGCCATACTGAGGTATGCTGAAAATACATTTTCAGTTCTGACGTTTACATACGTTCTTTCATTCTAGATCTGAATTGAAAATACAAGTGGCATCTTAAGAAAGGAGAATTTCAAATTAGACGGACATGTGTCTGAATGTAACGCCCAAAACTTCACCCATTGTCACCTGGGTAATTATATTTATTTATTTTTCACTGGCCACCTTATATTTATTTCTGTGAATGCCCCAGCATTTATTTAAATCTTCAAAAAAGAAATCTATAAACTTCCAAGTGTCCTGACTTCTTTCAAGTTGTTTCAGTTTTTATCTTAGAAAATGCAAATTTAATTTAAACTAAAGATGAAAAATCTCATGTTAAATTTTAAAAATTCACTAAAGAATTTTGACTTTTTCTTATATCCATAATGTTATCTGAAAAAAAAAAAATGACCAACATAGCACTTGTAGTTCAAAATTCTGTTATACTATAAATGCAAATAATCTTCCTTTGTAATATCAAGTCAGTTTGTGAAATCTAGTAAGGCAGAATTTAATCACAATAAATTGATTAAGTTTAAAAAGAATCCTTTTGACAACAAAAGAAAAAGAATCATTTAATCTTCATAAATCAGGCATTAATCAAATACGTCTTTTATCCCCTCTAAGATATTTTGGACTCATTCAAGACATAGTGACTCAAAGCCATTTATCTAAATTATTGACCCAAAACATACTGATTAAATGATTCAAGAAGTCCCTTTATATGAATCTTGTGGTTTTGCCTGGGGCAGAGATTTCACAAAAGTCTGGACCAGGTTCCATTTAAAGACCTTGGATTCAGACCTTCCCCACTGACAGCCATTGAAGAACCACACTGCAGGGTTAACTACCACTGCAAATTGTTGTTCATAGATGCTCTGCACACCATGCTCCTTGAATAGGTGCCTCCAGAACATTTCTCATCGACTGTATTTTCAAAATACAGGTCACAACCCTCTAATGACTTGTGAAATCAATTTATAAAACAGACACAAGATAGAACATAATGCGAAATCTTGGAATTCATCACATAAAGTAAGACTATGTATCACTTACGTATGTTTTTTCAGTTGTGTGCGTGTGTGTGTCTGTGTGTATCTGAATACTGAGCTTTTATGCACAATATATTTAATACAACTTGTGGAAAACACGCTTGAAAAGACTACTCTGAATGAAGTGGACATATGCCTGATGAGCTTATGTTCTTAAAACTAGAGTAAAAAAATAAATGGAAGTTTGCAAAACAATTAATGTGACTTTCTTTAACCCCGTTTTCCCTGTTGCTTTTCTCTTTTGGTGACATTTTGTGTCACTTCCCATGTTTTCCTTCAGGGAGGCATTCTGTTTCCACTTCCTAAATTTTATCGGGACACCACATTCCTTTATTGATTAAGTAGGCATATGTCAGTCCTGTATGGCGTGTCAGGAACTGTGTTAAGCACTTCAGATACAAGAATGTATATAACACAAGAGTCTTAAGAACCTGACAATTCATTGCAAAGTAAGTAGAAAATTATTCCTCAACTAGAGGTGTCGTTAGAACACACTGGCGTTGAGAAGGGAAAAGGCACTGTTCGAAGCCCACTTTTTAAAGAAATTTAGGAGTAAAAAAATTCATCTAGAGATTTGATTCCCTGACAGAGAGAGATAAAAACATGATGAGGTTACTTTAAACTTGATAAATAGGAAAAGGAGAAACAGTAGCACTTGGCCCATCAGTGTTTAAAGTTTGAATGGCATGAATGGCCTGTCTCCCTGTGTTACCTGTCTCAGAGGAAATTCTTTCAGCTGCATTGATACTATAGAAAACAGAAAATCTTATTCTTGCTACATGATTTACACCCTGTGAGAAACAGTCTTTTGTGCTATTTTGCTATTTCTCTCTGTTGGTGACTGAACTATAAAATCTCCTGACTACTTTTGTGATGTGAATTCAGAGATGTCCTAAATTTAGTGCTTCCTTTGGGGAAAAGCCTGTACAGTCCCTAAAGAATCTTAAAACTACCTCCCCATATCTGTAAGATGTAATCCTTTCAACAAATATATATTTTTCATTTTTAACAATTCCTACGGCACTCTGATTCAGCTCTATAAATGTTCAAACTTAAAAAATATATATTCTTACATGTTTCTTGCCATATGCACTTCAGAATTTCATTTGCTTTTATAAATTCATCAAAAATGTTTCCAAAATAAAGACAAAATCAGGGACGATCCTTTCATTCAGCAAAGTGTGCCAAATACCAGCACTATACCAGGCATGGGAATTTCAATGGTAAACAAAAAAATGGCTTAATCCTTGCCTTTGTGAGCTTTACTTTGCGGGGTTTACAATGTAGGAGACAATAAATAAAGTGTAGCCATTGAGGGAGATGATAGGATCGGGAAACTCTGAATTTTGACTTCTGCAGTTAATTCCATGGGAACTGTGATAAAGCGCATTGGAGAGAAACCAGCTTTGGGGGCAAACAGCATGCATTAGCTTGGGAGTATTGAATCTGAGATGTCTTTAAGGCTTCTAACTGGAAGTGTGAAGTCCACAATTGGATATATTGTCTGGAGCTAGTTGGGAAGTCAGAGCTGGGGATAAACACTTAAGTCACTGGTTTTTCCAGGCAGCCTCATGAATGAGATTTTCAAATTTAATGAAAAATGAGAAGAGGAAAGGGCTTCAGTGTGTGTTCTGAGGAGCTCCAACATGCCAACAGAAACTGTAACACATTTTAGAGCACGCATTCTGTCTGAAAACACAAATATAACACCCCTGAGCTTCTAATGCAGCTGAATTTAGTGTGTTCTTTTTTCAAGGTTTGTATTATGGCATATTTCAGGGGTCATTCCCTGTATTGTCAGCTTCTTGAGGTCGGATTTTTTGGGGGGATGTGTGTGTCATAAAACCTGTCAGGGTTTCAATATATATTTAAAAGTGAATTAACCGAACATATTTTTAATTTACTTCTTAGGTATTCTAGAACCCAATCCAATATATTGTTTTTGAGCCATGGATTCACTGGGAAAACTAAAGTAAATTAATCATTTATGCCTCAGTTCCACCGTTTATAAAGTAAAACATAAAATACTAAATTTACTCACACACTCTCTTTCCTTCTGAGACGGCCTGCCCTCTGTCTATGGCGTGTGTACCTACTTTTACTTTAACCTGAAGAGCCCACACCTGTCGGTTTCTCTCCCTCTCACCTCTCTGCGATGCCCACGTTCTGCCTGCGGAGTGTGTATCTCCTAAGCGTTTTCCCTTCTGAGAGAGACAGACCACACTCTGTCTATGGAGTGTGTATCCCTCTAAATAAGCTTGCTTTCACTTAAAAAAAAAAAAAAAAAAAAACCGCTAGATTTATTGTTGAGCAATTTCCGTTTCAGGACTAGCAGGGTGGACAGGGCGGCACCGCCAGGGAGCCGGTGCAGGGCCGTTCTCTCACCCCTACCTGGGCGGACAAGCGTGGCCGATTACAGGCGGCGGCAGACGTTGCAGGGAAGGGGGGGTGCTCTATGCCCCCTCCCGGGGTATCTGGATGGACTTCCAGAAACACCTGACCAACGGAATATGGTGGAAGTTCTACTTTTCCATCTCCTAAGAAACAGGTAGCTTCCAACAGGGCGCTGCTCCCAGGCTGCCACGAGCCGGGGGGAGGGGTGCACGACGTGGGGGGTGCGGCACGTGACGTAGAGGGAGGGGCGTGCGACGTGGGGGAGGGGCGTGACGTCAGGGGCGTGGCCCAGGCTGCTCTGGCAGGTGCGCGCCAGCGTTGCTGCCAAAAAAAAAAAAAAAAAAAAAGCCAAACCGGTAGCTTCCTGTGATAGTTAACTTCCTGTGTCAACTTGACTGGATCCCAGGGTGCCCAGATTTCTGGTTCAACATTATTTATGGGTGTGTCTGTGAGAGTTTTTCCAGCTGAAATTAGCACTTGAATCAGAGAAGTTAGTAAAGTGGTTTTCTCTTCCCGAATATGCGCGGGCATCATTCAATGCATTGTGCCCCGAGCTGAAGGACAAGGCTGAGGAAGGCAGCGCCCAGCCCTTCCCGCCTGATTGCTCCGAGCTGGACTTTGACCTTCTTCAGCCCTCGGCTTCCCTAGTTCTCAGGTCTTCAGCTTGGGCTGAATGACACCACCCACTTCCCTGGGTCTCAGGCTGGCAAAAAGGCAGATCCTGCAGAATCTCAGTCTCTATAATTGTGTGACTCGATTCCTTATAATAAATTCTTCCAATGATATATGTCTATCCTGGTTGGTTCTGTTTCTCTGGAGAACCCTGACAGCTACGTTCTCATTCCCAGTCTCTTGAAACGACTTATCTTGGAACTTGGCCAGTGTGCTAAAGGAATTGCAGGCACCACACTGTGTGGAATCCCATAAAGATGGGATGCAAGGAAAGGAACCAGTCAACCAGCTGAGCTGAAATCCCAGGTGAGACCTCAGCACCAAATTACCAGAGATGGGAGTAAGCTACTCTGGTTGTAGGTCCTCCGGGTCCAGTTGAGCTGCCCTGTCTGATGCGTTTTGGAGCTGAGATGAGCCATGAGTCCTGTCCCAATTACAGATTCAGGGCTAGGGTGAGTTTTTGTGGTTTTAATTAAGACACTAAATCTTGAAGCAATTGGTTACTCAGCAATGGATAACTAGGAAAAGAATAAATTGAGATCTGAATAAAATCCTTATTTTTGGTAAAGCTGCCTTGGAAGACATAGCTTGGCTCTATGGACAGAGATTTTTTAACCGCACTATTTCCCCCAGTGTCTAGACTGGAACAAGGGAAAGTTTGGGTTAGCACAGTAAACACACATATCCAGAATCACTAATTTTCAGCACTCCAACAAAGTAGGAGGAAAAAGAGATTAACCCCTGCAAGAGTCACCTGAAAGGAGCAAATGAAACATTCTGCCTTAAAACTTCACAATTAGTAGCTGTGCTAATCAAACTAGAAAACAACACTGTAAATAATAGAATCACAGAGGAATATATTTATTATGACTAAGTACCCAGCATTTTATTTTCACAGTCTTAAGTATATACCACTAACAATAAACATGACTTTAGGTCTTCCATTATTTCTATTTTTTTAATGATTTTATTTAATCAAAAAGCACAAACATGTTATAGCCAATGGAGGTTGGAAATGAAGAATGAGGGCAGAGAAAAAACTGTGTGTGTGTGTGTGTTTCGTGCGTATGTGGTAAGATACCTGAAGATGAGCTCTTTGAGAAGAATATGTTTGAAATCACACTTTTTTAGCTAGTGGTGTGTGTTGAGATTTCTTCATTGGGTATTTCTCATACATATTTCTCTTAGATCTTTAAGGATCTAAACTAAAAGTTATTTCTACATAATGCTTCTGCCGTTAACTGTATCTTCTAACATGTATAAATACATATGCATATATATTTTTTCACTTCTGTCTTCTATTTCCAGTGAGACAAATCTATAGCTATCCCTAATCCCTTTGCTTGCACATAAGGCAAGGTAGAAAATTATTTTGCCTGTTTTTTATTATTTGCATATTTTGTATAACAATATACATTTCAGGTATGTTTTACCTCCAAAAAGCGATTTATAAAAATTATGATTTCTTTCACCACAATTACAGTAAGGAATATTTTTCAAGAGGCACATTAAAGTAGTAATATTTTAAGTGAGGTTGACACATCCTTCATAATTACCTTTGTTCTGTTACAGAACCTCACAAATTGAATTAATTTACACCACTGTAAAACCAAAATATAGGACATAAAATCACCGAGCAGCAAAAAATTTAAGTTGATGTCAGTTCTATTACCCAAATCAGTCAAATCACACCCCATTTTTTCTTTTTATTGAAGTACACTCCTTTTTTTCAAATACATGGACATTATCCCTTGTATAGAGCAAATGAGAGCATGAGAAGACTGAATTAGCTCACCCCAGTGACCTCTCGAGCCATTCACCTCTTTGAAGCATAAATATGACTTTGTAAATCGTATCTGTCAAGAGAAACAATTCATCCTTCATTATTTATTTAAATAATTAGGACCTCATATCTGAGGTCTCCCTGAAATGTATTTGCTCCTCCGTAAAGTAGAGCCAATAATGATGAGACAAACTGCAATTAGATAAAGACACTTATCAATGATCCACATCGTTCACCTGAACAAATGCGAAAGAGGAAAAAAAAAATGAGATTCTGTGAACTTTGGCAAAGGCTTTTAAGCTGCCAAAAGGACCCTAATCCCTGAAATGTTTGAGAGGAAAAAAATATACGCTGGCAAAATTGCTGGCTTTACATTTCAAGGGCAACGTGACAACCTGCTTTCCAACAAGCACAGGCTTAGTTCATTGAAAAGTCTCATAAACACAACATTATAAAGCTTCAGTTCAACTTTTCATGCTCTTATTCTCACTCTGCTTCTTTTCCGTATCCTGTTATCAAGTACATTCCAAGAATATCTTCAAGTACTGCATGTGGTTCTGAAACCATTGAGAATATTGATTTGGTGACACCTTCAGGATTTGTGGAGCTGTCATGTCAAATCTGATAAGTAGAGATGCCACATGTATGGCTATTTTTTTTTTTTAGCAATTATATAAAAATAGTTAAACTAGAAATGATTAGCAAGATTCTACCCTTTGTGTTCATGGTGGCTTCACACAGGGAGTTTCTGAAAGATGTTTGAACATAGGGGTGTGGCTTACAGAATCGAAGCTTCAGGGCTTTCAAAATTCAGTGAACTACCAGCAGACTAGACTCCTGAACATAGAATATTATTCTTATACCTACACTTGTACTTTATTTATTCGAATAATAAGTTTTAGAAACTCCCACTGTCTGCAGACTATATCATGAGAGTGGGCACTGGATTTTATTAGGAAGGCTGGACTCTGAACCCAACTCTAGCTCAAATGGATTTTGAGCTATGTTGATTACCGACATCGTTCTCCTGGACTAGGATACAGGTGTGAAAAGCCTTCACAGTGTAAATTCTTCTCCCAAATGGAAGGGCGCCTAACTCTGTGCTCAAGGACATGGAGTTTAGAACCAGAACACGCAAGTTCAGGTGCTAGCTCTGACTATCCTGCATACTGACAACTGATTTGTAATGGAAAGTTTGAAGGAAAGTGCGTAACTTCAAACGACGCCTACTACATTTCGTTTTTTAAAATTATTTGTGTTCAATTGCCATCTTTGTGGTTTAGTTTTTGGGATTTAGAAGTAGCTTTGATTTTCGATGATCAGGATTTTTTCCCCCAGCTTTGTTGGGGTATGATTGACAGATCAAAACTGTATATATTTAAGTGGTATGCCGTGATTTTTTTAAGGTATATGATGTGATGATTCAACAGACACATACACTGTGAACCACTTACCACAATCACGTTGATTAACACACTGGCCACCTCCCACAGTTACTGCTGGGGTGTGTCTGATGAGAACCAATTTTAAAACACCAACACTGCTATCCTCCCTTTGCTCACAGTTTTCCTGATGGTCCCTTCCTCAGTTGGCAGGAACTGTGTGGGACATTGGGGTTGATACGACTCTAAGTTTTCCATTAAATACTGAGTGATTTTTTTCTTTTACCACAATTTAAGAAGCAGGAAGATTCTTTCGGCTTTGCTACTTTTCAGGAAGTTTCATTCTTCCCCTGGGGCTTACAGAGCCATCTTTTAAACTTCAGAAGTCTTAATTTCAGTGCAAAGATTAAAAGGCAGGATGGAATGTCAAAGTCTTCTCAAAATAAACAACATTCTTCCGACTGTGAAGACCATCTTAATCCAGGATAAAACAGCCAGGGATGGAATAAATAACTTTATATTTATTAAAACTGTAGAAACAGTATTGGTTATGAACTCTGGCCTCTCATGGTGCCTTTTTTAAGGTAAAGCCGGATGCTTAGATGTTCTTTGTTTAGTGTTTCTGCAGCATTGTATTATATGCACAAGGATATGCTCAGAGGGGGGCCTGTTATTCCCATTTTAAGATAAATCTGAAAAATCTGCAGCATTTTCAGCATATATATTTTTATCCCTAAAATGAATACCTCAAAGGGATCAAACAGAAACAATGAAGAATCATTGCTCGTCCAAGTTCATCTCTTAAGAGGGAATGAAAAGCTGCTATTTCAGTTCCCCAAGATGTTGGCTATTTTTTTTTTTTTTTTGGTTGTTTAAAATTATATAGTTGTTAGACGTGGTATTATCGTGAAGGAATTCCAAGTAATGACTTTCCTGTTGCCTTTGTTTTCAAAATAACTTATATTTGGAGGGCACTGACCTGAGAATCAAGAGACTAGTTATTGGTATTTTACAAACTGTTTTAAAAGAGTATTCGTAGTAATTCTAAAAAATAAACAAGTAACTTGGGTTTTTTTTCATTTCCTCACCACAGCTAATACTATAAATCTTCGTTCTTCTGAAAATATAATTTTAGCGGCAGGTATGGTTAAGAAAACCAAAAAAAACAATTAGGATAATAGTATAAAGAAGGAAAATCATAGCAGATCATCTCACAATATAAATACAAAATTAAATTGTTGTTTTAGTGTGTTTTATCTAATGAAGGACATTTTCAGAATTAGTAACTTTTTGTTTAAAAACTTGAAAGGCTTTTGTACACTTTTTGAATAAACAAAGACATGAACGAATCCAACATTATATCCATGAGTTATATATTATATTTGAATATTAACACACCTCTGAGACTCTCATTATACATTTTCTTGATATTCTAACATTTCTAACATCAGTCATGACAGTCATCTGAAAATAAATGCAGTTTAATAATTTTTGCCAAACGTATTGAGAATCCTGTAGGTGTTGTGTTAGTTATCTATTAATAACTTGATGCACTTCATACCTTAATTTAATTTATTACCTCACAGTTACTGCATCTCAGGAGTTTGTACTTCACTGAGTCCTCTGGGTCTCTCATGAGTGCAGCCAGAATGTCGGTTGGCATTGTCAAGCCTTGACTGGGGATAGATCTGCGTCCAAGCTCACTCATGTTGACAGGTTTCTGTTCCTTGTGTCCTTCAGTTGAACTCGGGACTTCAGTTCCTTGCTGGCTGTGGGCTGGAGTCCTTCCTTAGTTCATTGCCATGTGAGCCTCTCCTCAGGGGCAGCTCACAACATGGCAGCTGGCTCCACCAAATCGGGCAAGAGAGTGGGCAAGTGAAATGGAAGTTACACACTCTCATTACCTCATCCTGGAAGGGGCAGCCCGTCACCTTCACCACACTCCGCTGGTTAGAAACAGGTCAGTAGGTCCAGCTCACATCCAAGAGGAAGGGGTTACACAAAGAGGTGAACACCAGGTGGACAATTCAGTGGCTGCTGACCACACGGATTATGATGGTTGAGCAGGCATTTCATAGGGTTGTAAATTTTAAATAAAACACATTTTGGGTCTACCTGATACCAGTCATCTTGACAAAAATAAAAGTTAGTTCAATAATTGAGATGTTGCCAAATTAGCTGAATCATAACCCTGTGAAAAATTTTAACAAATTGACTATTTCTCCTTTTACAATGGGATAGTTGGTAATTACCTTCAAACCTAGTGATGGGTGAACATTCAGGTAAAATAATGAGACGTATAAAATGTCACTTTGTTTTTCCTCAGAGTGTGGAAGTCACATGGAAGTAGCTAGCTCTTAGACACAAAGTGCTTACTCTTCAGTGCTCTGATTAAGGAAAATTATCATTGGACGTCATCACTGCCAAACATTGCTGCCTGAGACCAGGATGAAGAATGATGGGGTCAAGTCAGTTGCCCCCCCAAAAGCAGTTACCAGGTCCTTCCGATGGAGCTCTTTGGCTGCCTCTCTTAGAACTGCAGGATCTCAGATGCAAAAACAATCCAAACAACAGGAAAAAAACTTCACCGACGGGGAAATTAGAAATCAATACAGGCAATTAGTTCTTAATTTTATCCTGCAGAAAACCTTTTATCGCAGAGAAAACACCTGGGGCGAGTTCTGCCCTGATGTGCCAGCCACTCCCACCATTCTGTCTCCTAGGTGGGGTAAACTTCCATGGTGATTTAACTTGGGTCAGCGCGTGTGTCCCGCTCTGTCCAGTGGGATGGGAGTGGCAGTGATGTAGACCACATCCCAGCAGAAGCTTGATGTGTTCCCAAGGTTTCGAAGCTCTGTGGGTCTTGTTTCCTCCTCCCCCTAGTCCCTATTTCAACTTTTTTCTCTACCAGGAGAATAACCACGGCTGCCCAGAGCCCCACCCAAAGGGAGCAAGACTTAGATGTTTGTTGAGGCAAGACTGGAGATTTGAAGGCTGCTGATCGCTGTTGTAAAGGTTCATGAAACACGGCTTTTGCTGGATTTCCATGACGTGGTGTCTTATACGTTCATTTCACTGTTCTTGCAAAGTTCAATTATTTGGATCCTGAGAAAGAGAAAAGAAAGCCTAGGAAAATATTGAGAACATACTCTCATTCCTAAGGAAAATAAGGAGAAAGATATTTGGAAGCATTAAATCAATCATGGCAAAATTATATTTGGCTAAACCTTTAAACATCTGCTAGGGTGGGAACTGGCAGATGTCTTCACACTTACTCTGCTACATCAGGTAAGGTCCCCTGTGAGGCAGCCTGCTCTGTCTGTCTCTCTGATGCTTCCCCACCAGCACAGGCCCCAGAAATAAGTCCACTCCTGGCATTAATCAAACCCCCCACAAGGGGCTCCTGTCCCTCAGATCTGTTTCTAAGATATCTCTCCTTGTCTCGGTCTCTCTGTCTCCATCTCTCTCTCTCTCTCTCTCCCCCTCCTCCCAACATTAGGACCACAGAAAGCCCTCTCACTGGTGGGTCCCTCCCACTCCCTTAGCATATGTCTGAATGACTCATACAAGTGTGAATTACCTGTGATCACAGAATTCGGTGTGATGTAATTTCACATTATTCTTTTAAAGGGGAGGGAGCCCCAGCAGGTCTGACCTAATGGAACACGGAATGCTAGACTTCTTTTCCTCTCTCTCTCTTTCCATTTTCCACCAGAATCCATTCCTACAGTGTGGGCCAAGGCACCATAGAGACCACCAAATTCTATCAGTGGAACAAACTGCTACAGATAGAACTTTGATGAGAGGAAGGAAGATGTTTAAAAAAAGTCTGTCTCAAAAAAGCAGCGCCATCTATTCTGAGTGTGTGTGTACATGTGTGCGTAGGAGGTACTAATGTGGTTAAGGCATTGGAGTCAAATGGCCTGAATTCAGTTCTGGGCTCTGTGATTCTCAACTGTTGGAGAAAGAGTATGTTATTCCATGTCTTTGTCTTATTCTCCTCATCTGAAAAAAATGAACATAATGTTATAGACTGCTCGGATTCTTTGGGGATTAAATGAGTAAGTACTCACAAGGCGGTTAAACAGAAACAAGCACATGATGACCATTGTAAAGGTAATATTTTTTAAATAACTCTTTTGGGACATTTTTCTGTCTCTTGGAAAAGTTACCTGGGAGTCACAGAATCACCTATGCTGCTGATACCAGAACAATTAGTGCAATCACCAAATAGGGTCACCACCTCTCATCAACATTTTGGGAGGATGCAAAGTCACTAGTAGAAAGCCATGGAATGGGTTCCATACTGCATTTCAGGGAAGCATAGATCACAGCATCTCCCTCAACTCAGTTTGCCAAGACAAAAATCTACCTGGAATTTTTCAGCCAGTATCCTACTTAGGGTAAAGAAGATACATTGGGCTGGAGTGGCCTCTGTTTGCAAAATATTTCTCAGAAACCTGCAGAAGTTGACCCTGATTCAAGATCATAGCTATGTCCTCATTAAAGACACAAGTAGCAGTTATGAATCTTCCTGTCTACATTACCATCCAGCCCACATTCCATATGGGGCTTATTAAAGACTTTGTCAAGTGCATTACTGGTTTAGAAATATATCATTCTAAATGCTAATGTGGGTGCAGTAAGAAAGACACTTTCATATATCACTGGCGTAAGTGACTATGGTTACAAACTTTGGAAAGTAATTTGGCAACAAGAATCAAGGGCCTTAAATTATTCAGACTGCATAAATTCCATTCCTATAAATATATTCTAAGGAAATAACCAGAGAAATTGACAACCATGTTAGTAATAATATTATTCATAAAAACAAAAACTGAGGAAAATTCAATGATCAATAATAGGAATTTGAGTGAATCTATTTTGGTGTTAGTCATAGATAAAATATATGTAGAAATAACAACTATAATTTAAAAAATAATGACAATGGAAAATGCTTATGAAATAATGGCATTTGAAAAAAACAACCATGACCAAACAAATATAAGGAGCGAATTTATATTTAAAATAAAATATACAGTGTACATGATACATTATCCAATACACAGAGAGGAAAAAATCCTGGAAGGGCATATAGCAGCAACTTAAAATAGTTATGTCTGAATTTCTGAATTCTGAGTAATTTTCTTCTTTATATTTCTTTTTATTTTCCAAATTTGGGGGCATATAGTTCATTTCTTTTCAGAATAATGTAAGATTTTTGGAACTTGGCTGAAGTTTGGATATTAAAACTATTCTAGTTGGTTGGACTATTAGTTACCAATAATACCATAACTTGAAGTGAGGTTAATCTTCAATAATTCATTTTAATTAGATTCTTTTTGAGTTCTAGTAACCCTTACTTCTGTCTCTGAGTGCTTAACAACCATTCACTTGAAATAATTTGCCCATTATTTTACATTAAGCTCATTGATCTACGGTCTGCAGCATCTCTCTCCAATGAAAACATACTTTCATGTCTACTAACACCTCAGTTTTTTCACAAACAAGATCAGTTCCTTTGATTTTTAACATTTCTCTTTTTATTTATTTATTTAGCATTTCTCTTAATTATTCCTTTTCCATTTTAAAAATAAAGTGTTTAAATAAACATAAGGTAAAGACCTTTATTTGAGATTGCTTATACAACATTCTTTCAGTAATTTCTGGATAATTATCTTAAAAGCAGCAGAATTTACTTCAAAATTTATTTTCTTTTCCCTTGGTTATTTCTAGTCTGACTACTGCCAATCATGTGGGATACTAAAAAATTCGAAAAGGTGAAAGGAAAATGTTCCAGTAGATTGTTTGCCTTAATTATATTTAGCAACAACATACTTCTAAAGAAACCATTAAGTTGAATTCCAGTATATGAGGCAGGAGAACAGGGGATATTCTAGCTGGAGAGAGAAGACCTGTTTGGAGCATGCACCCCTCCGCACTGCCTCATCTGCCCCAGTACCCATGGCTGGGATCCCCAGAGATCCAACCAGGAAACTCTGCAAGTCTGTAAACACACAGTAGGAAATCAATGTGCTGGGATAGTCTGTGCATGTGTAACACCAGATTTTGCGGCTTCACGTTTGAAAATAAGCAGTTTCCCTGTTCTGCTTCTTCTATTCCACCCAATAAAGACGTATTTCACTCCTCCCTTGTTCTGCTCATCCATTCACTTCTATTGAAATCCAAGTGAATGACGGCAGCAGTGGCTGTGCAGCCAAAAAACAGTTACTGACGATTCAGAGTCACCTTACTGAGAGCTGCTGGATACACAGTTTCCAGAAGCTTGCTGTTTGCACAGTTGGGCATCCACCACCGTGGGAAGTGAGTAAGTGTGCACAAAAACTCTAAAAATATGCCTTTGAAATATAAATATTTCTTTATCAATTCAGTCACAGATGGAACCTTGAGAAAGCTTTGGAAAGAAGAGATGTATTTCAACGCCCATAGGCAATAAATTTTTATTTTTGTCCAGTAGACACAGATAATAGGAAACAACCGAGATTATCTGTATAACTTAAATTGATTTTAGAATGACACACGTATGTCAGGGACATTTATCCAGTTGGAATTGTGTAAACAGATATTTAGTATTTAACCCTGGTTAGGAAATTTCTGAATTATAGAATATATTTTCTTTAAATAAAATTCTCAACAGTATTTCATAGAAGCTAAAGAGACGTCAACAATTTCCATTAGTTAAATTTTTAAATGTTAAATTTAGTTTGAAGAAAAATTATGTTAATATACAAGCAAGACATAACACTTAAATGAAACATTCTTTCCAGTTTATCATGTGCAAATCAATGTTCACAGCAGCATTCTACATAACATCAAAAATTGCAAACAGTCCAACTACCCAGAAGTAGCAAAGACAATTAATGTTACATGGGCACAATACATACATAGCCTTCGATACACAACCACAGCTATATGCACCAATATGGGTGAATCTTAGAAAAATCAAATCAAATCAGAATCTGAAAAAAATTATATATGACATGCTACACTTTTGAAAATGTCAAAAGCAATTAGGACATAAACCCACATTTTAGCAATAGATATAGATAAAGAGAAGCCCTGTAAGGTAGCAGGTAAGGAAATGATAATCAGAAGATTCAGGAGAATGCTTAACTCAGATTCAGGGAGGCAGAGAAAAGGGTGTGTCTACTTAGCTTCTCTGTCTAGCTCCATTATTCATGACTGTGTGTTTGAGATTGCTCTTTCTGTTCAGATGACCATAAAAGCCAACATTTTATTCAGCATAGGTTGGATGATATTGAACATGAACTGTGCATTGGTAATTTATGCACCAGAGACATGCTTGAGAATTATGAGCAAGGTGACCTGATGGTATTTCTGAATAATTGGCTTTCTCACTTCCTAGGAAATTTCACCTTCATTAGATCGGCATGATACTTTCCATCTTATAGCTCATCAGAAAGAGTCCACCAAAAAGTTTGCTAGTAGTTTGTCTCACGTATTGAAAAAATCATGTATAATGAAAGAAGACAAATGAAAAAAATGTATTTTTCATATACCTAAATTTTATTAACATAAGAATGACCCTGACTGAACTACTTCATTTTTTGATTATGATTATGGCTATTAATAATATAATTTTGTTCCTCCATTGGACTGGCTCTCTAGGTAGAAACTAAGGTTCTCTTTTAGGCCACCAATTACCCGGCACTGACAGTAAAACTTGATCAGAATGGTTATGTGTTACCCAGGTGGTTTCTGTTCCATGAGAGCTTTAAAAAATAGGAAAATGTCCCATCTGACAATTACAGTTAAGCTCAGAACTATTTTGTGACACATTTTTGTATTTTAGGAGATTTCCGGTTCCCTTTTAGCCCAGTAACTATATATCATCTTTGTTGTCAGTATTCTTATGAAAATTAAAAATACTAATAACCTGAATGTGACATTAACCTTGAGAGTTGTATGTGGTTCAATTTCCCTTTCCAAGTCATCAGGGATAATGCCATTAATTGCAAACACAGCCCGATTGGATATTCTCTAAATGCTTCCATGCATAGATATTTTTGCAGTACGAAACTAATGAAATTATGGGAATTTCATCCATTAGGACATTGAGACAAATTTCTAGTAACTCTTAAAAGAATTTCTGACATAAGAAGTTTATGGTTGCATAGTTTTGTTATTCTAAACTGTTGTAGGCAAATACTGCAATTACTTGGAGAATGCCAAGGCTTAATCCTCTGTAATAAATCAAAAAATATGTGCTTGGGTAGGTTTAGAAGCAGTTTTCTGTTCCCTTTCTTCACTGAAAAGAAACTTTCTCTGGAGAAGGTGATAGGCAGTTTGAATTGTGTATACGCAATAGTAAACTTACATAGGTATATTTTGTAAGGAAGCCCTAAGTGGTGAAAATTTCCTCCATTACTTCAGTTCTACAAAAAACCATTTCTATAGTATCAATTCTCTGGGCTACCTTGAGAATCTATTAAAATTCTTCTTTATTTTTTTCTCTCTTCTTTCATACCTCATCAATCATCAGTCTTGCTGATCCTATCTTCGGAACTTCACTCACATGATTAACATTTTATTTTGTATTTTTGTAAAGATATTAATATAGGATCTCAGACACCTGCATTCCCCAGGTGTTTTTCATGCCCAGACTCTCCTGCCAACCCCATAGAACTCCCTAGAACCCACAAGATTGGGCTTCCTCTGGGAACAGTGGTCATGGCAGCTGCAACTGGGTCTTGATTCTGCCATTCTGTGCTCGGTGAATCTCAGCCCTGTCCCTCCATCTGGACCTACATGTTACTGCCTCATACACCTCAAGCCAACTAGTGCGCCCTGTGGGCTCAAACTCCACCCTAGTTGCAAAAATTAAGAAATATGTACGTGTATAAAATTGAACATAAGTTCTTATTTATCTTATGCCAGCATGATTGAATCTGGTTCCTGACTGGTTTCCCTGCCCCTAGATCTCTCTTCTGATTCATGGAATATGTATTTATTAGACAAATCTTTTAAAATTACTCCCTTCACCACGTTATACCTCAATGAAATTGTTTAATAACCTCTAAACCCTTATAATGATGCCCAAACTCCTCAATCTACCATTCAGGTTTCTTGATAAACTCCCCAGAAAGCAGTACACAGCCATATTCCCAAAAATCATTCTTCAGGGAGCCTTCTCCTTCCCATTAATTGTCATAAAATCTTTGTTAACCTAAACACTCCCATGCACCTTTAAGTCATCTCTCTCTTCATCATCTTATCTAAATATTATCATTCCTTCCTTTTTCTCATTGACCTAAATATTTTCATTCCTTGAGATCAAACTAAAATCTCACACTGTCTATGGAGAATGACTAGATGAAACTGTTCCAAAATGATCTCTCCTTACAGGAACTCATGAAAATCTCAGGACCTCAGCCACCATGTGTAAATTGTCATAAACCAACTTTGATTTTCGTTATTTAAACATTTACCTCAACACTCTTACTAGCCTGGAAATACTTGGAAAGCAGAGGCTGAAATATTTGTCAATTCTTTATAATATTTTCCTTCCCTAATAAATATTAATAATAATAACCTCTACTGGGATCTACACAGTCTTTTAGGGGTTGGATTTACAATGGTGGACAAGCTGAGGTGGCTCCTTACCTCACTGCGCTTCTAGCAGTAACTTGTTATATTAGGATTTTTTTTTGGCTACAAAACAGATTTGTTTCATTCTTATGTGAATCAGATTCAGTTCAAAGATAATGCTCATACTTTACATTTTTTTATAGTATTCCGATTAAGAATATCACATTCTGGTCCAGTAACTTCAAATTAAAAAAAAAGATAAAGTAATATATGTATAAAATGACAGATATTGTTTACACATATTTCTTTCCATGTAGGAAACGTTTTCATTTGACAAAAACTATGTACCTTTAAGGTACATACAAGCTAATTTCTAGCTTGAATTTTTCATTACTTTGGTTAATTTTTAAATAATTAATGATAGAACATTAAAGCAATAAAAGCTGTCAAACTTATGACAAATTTCAACTACTCTTTGGTCACAAAAAGCTATTCAATTTTCATATAATCAGAATTATGTGTATGAGGGGACTTTTTGAAAAATGAATTGAAGAGATTATTGGCCATTGGCATGCTTCCCCCTCACCGCCAAAAAAAAGAAAGAAACAATGCTTAAGTGTAGTTAGAGGCACATAAAACTCTAACCTAATTCAGGGATCAGTCATTACACTTGCAATGGAAATGAACTCAGTAATCCGAGAGCTTTCTTCCTTCTTTGGTTTCAGTGATTATACTAAGTACCCAAAGTAGCAATTTTAAGAAAAACATTTGAAAAACTTTTCTGATCTGAGTGTTAGAAACTGGTCAAGTAAATAATGTAATAAAAGGCAACTAAGGGAAGGAACAAAGTGTAGAAACTCTTCTTAAATAATGTGGATGTAAGAGAGGACATTTGTAGTATGTGATAGTCTTTCATGTGCTTCTTAATAGAATATAGTTGAGATTATAGCTTTTGCAATTTATTTCTTCCTGATGCTACAAATAAATACAATTTTAATACATTTAAATAATATTCAAATAAACATAATTTTAATTTTCAAGAACTAAAGGAGGGTGTTACTAAGAAGACGCACAAGATGAGATCAGAATGATTCTCAACTTGAAACACAAGTTCAGCTTTTGATTGACATTTTATTACCAACTGGTGGATAGAGTTGGTCTTTCTTGTTTCAACCATCAGGTCGTGTGTCTTGTTCTTTTGAAAAGTCTCCGTTGTTTGAACTTAACACATTCTCAAAAGTCATTAAAATATGTATTGTATAAGTATATGCATAATTAAATATTACTTAGTGTAAAATTTCTAATAGGAAGTATTGCCAATAAAATGATTGGTTGATTGCTATCACTGATATGCCTATGAACAGACACAGCATGTATAAATCAAAACACACTTATAAGAGAGGAGGTGTAGAGGTAAATGTGAAGTATATGAATATAATCTATAGCTTAGAGAATAAAATACCATTTCAAGGATTGTGAGATTTTAAAGGCCTATATTCACTTAGATTTTGTTTAAACCAAAACAGAAGCATTGCATCAAGTATCTGAAATGTTATTCCTTAACTAGAGAAACAAAGACTTTTACTCTACAAAGTTTTTATTAAATCATTGCTTTCATATATTTTTGCTATTATTTTTCTTCTCTAAGGCATCCTAGTTGGCCATCTGCTGATTCTCCAACCAGACTTTATTTTTAAGATTGCCCATATATCTGAGTAGATAAAGCCTTCACATCCGTCAGAACACAAATTCCTACCTATATTTATTGTTAAGCCACAGTCTTTTATTTAATATTCCATGTGTTATAGGATGCCACTACCTTCCACTCTGTTGCAAGTATTGAGCCAGAGCAATTATCAGACTTGTGGGTGTTTCTACCAATTTCTAGATAGCAAAGCTCAAACATAAATCTCCAGTTACTAGGAGTTCACCCAAACACCAGGAAGCACAATCCGTGAAATCCACAAAACTCAGTATAAACGAATAGTTCCTGATGCTTTTCTAGGTACTCAAAATATGCAGGAAATCCTCAGTGATGGTTTACTGATTGGATGCACAAATAACAAACAAGGGAGTAAATGGTTATTCTAGAGCTAGTTGGCCAGTTAGATGTAAATAATTTGATAAAATTAGTAAATGACGTTAAAGCAATTTAAGATAGCTTTGGGACTTTTCAGTAAGAAGCAGAAAATTGACCATTCAAAGACATTTTGAATACTGTACAATAGCACTTAGGATCAGTGCAGGAGCCCTGACTGATGAACATCAGTGTTCCTGGAAGTAAGGGAGACTTTGTGAGAACCCCTGCGAGGGCTGGGGTAGGAAGACCAGGAGCATTTGGGAGAACTTTCACTTGTGTGAATGAGCTGCATTTTAGAGCTGTGGCGCTCCAGAGGATCAGAGTTCAGACAATGGCTAAAGGTGGTAAAAATCCAGAAGTCTTGCCCTGGTTTAAAAACAACACTGCAGTGACAGCATTAGGGAGGAGAGGAGCATGGCCATAAAGACCATCACTCACAGAGGCCAGACATAGAAGACTCAGAAAAGAGGTGTAGCCCAATGAAGCATCAACCAACGCCTAGAGGAGTGTCGCGCCAGGCTGCCTGGCAGAAGTGGCAGAATCTATGGACGCAGATTATTAACAGTAAGATAACTGAGCAGTTTAGGTCAGAGAGGAGGATTCAGACAGCAGCCTGAGGAGCAAGAAAATCCAAAGTGAAGACACACATCCTGAATGCAGCCGAAGTCAAGGCCAACATCTTCGTCCAAATATAAGTATAAAAAAAATAGTGTAACATGAACAAAGAACATAGTACTGCAGATGCAGAAAAAAAAACACACTTTTGAGAAAAATATATTGAGGGACGTAGATGAAAAATAGAGAAAATGTCTGTTTCTTGCTTTCAGTAAAATTTCAGCGTAAATGTGTTATCAGAGATATACAATGTGATAAGGTGATAGATTCCAATCAAAAGGAAACAAAAAAAAGATGCAAGCAAATATGAATAATTGAAAAATATCTGTATGACCAAGGAAACGAGCAGGAAAATAAGAATGCAACAGATTGCTGAAATTTTCATTGGAAGAAACAAAGAGCTGAATCATTACAGAACATTTAATCATTAACATATAAGACCAAATGCTTGAACACGGAAAAAAAATTATGAAAAGGTTGAACAAAAGGTCATTAATTTAGAGCCAATTTTTAGATAAATAATCCTGCGACAAGTCGCTGGACAAACGTAGTGAAAAATATAATAGAACTCAGCTTGAACTAGAGAAGGACAAAGAGTTGAGGTTTAAATGGATAATTATATGTTAATAATATTTAATGAAAAGATGCCAATCCCTAGACATACTCTGCTAATACTTTTTTAAAATTCAAGAATCAAGGGAGAGAAATTAGCCTCAGTCTTTTTCTTGGGAATTACTTAAGATTACTTAGGGGGAAACACTGATAAGGAACCATTTTTCTTGAATTTTTTTTTCTGTTCAATAAAATTAATCACTTGTTTTGTTTGTTGCCAGTTCAATTTCTAGTCCATTCTTTACATTTGGAATTTGGGTTTTGATGTTCAATTAAAACTCACTATTAGATTTGAAACATTTTAATTATAGGTTTCCAGCTTTTAAATACATTAATAGTCACTTCTCTGACTTAGTATAATTTCTATTGCTGTGTGTGACAATTATTCTTAGGATGGCTGCCCACTTACTGGAAACTTTATGCTACTATGGAAATTTTTCTGTGATTCCTTTGTCTTGCTCCAGTCCTACAGTTGGAATTGTCTATTATCAAAACACACTGAAAAGTTGTAAACAAAAGAGAGAAATGATGCGTATTGTTTTTTCATTCACAGAGTGAAAAACTATACTAACTATATAGAGAAAAGAGCTTGTTTTACATTTTATTAACACTTTTCTCACTTTCTTGAAGAAAGTTAATTATTTTACACAATGGAACCTACTCATAGGTTTTGGTGTAGTGTTTCTCTCTTCTATTTGGGCAACAAAGGGCATATTTAGTGTATGACATAAAGTACATTTGTAATTTATATGAATTTACACTTTAAATAGATCTCATAAAAGATAAAGATGTATTATTTGTATTATCTTTTAGATAAAATGCTATATTCCTTTATCTCCCTTATTCCATAGTCATGCCGTTGGAGATGATTTTCAACATCCCTTGAATCGAATTCCTTCATCTTTTCTTTAACACATCATTTTTAATTAATTATTTTGGGAGTTTACTCTCAATCTCAGTTTCAGCTGAATATGACGCAAACTTTCTTTACCTTTTCAAAGTATCACTTCAATAAGATATCTGTGGTGTGAACCAAATGTGTGCACCAGCTCCAATTTCACAGCATATTTGAGTATTATGTCCCAATTCTTCCAAACACTCCTCCTGAGTATGCTTGTATAAAGAGAGTAAATCTAAACTATCTGAGCCCTGAATGAATGATTCCAAGATTTAGGGTACCCGCAAAGGCATAATTCCTTCTGCACTTTGCTTAACTCATGGCCCAGAGTCAGCCGTGTCCGCCCCTCTCCTTGACTATATGTTTGCGACTCTACATAGAGGCGTGCGTCACTCAGTCCAAGGAGAGTGGGACACTGGTGGTAGCAACAATGTCTCCTCTCCATGGTCCAATCTAAATGAACTATTAAATGTAGGTGTTTATTGCTTACTTATTTTTGGTGGAGTGAAGGCTCAGATGAATGTGGATAGAGGCATCTGGGGAAACAGGGCAGACTGGGAGTGGGAAGATGGGAAGGAGGCTGAGAGTCACCTGGGAGACCACGTTGTCCCACTTCTACAGAAAGAGTGTAAGGGGTGACAATTGTCTTTTGAGAAGTTTGGTGACAATTCTCACATGAGCTATCTTGCCTAGAAGTCAACCTGACAAAGTTTGGGAAATGTCAAAGACAGATTTGGCAAACACCAAAAAGAGGCTGCGTGAGTGTCTGGGCGTGGCGGCGGTCTGACCACCCTTTCCGTTGCCTCGTTTATGGATTTCTAAGAAAAGGCTGGGGCTGGTGTGCCCGCACCACCTTGTTCCTGAGCACATGCAGAAGCTATTCCTGAGCACATGCAGAATCTATTCCTGAGTAATTGTATAATGAGTCAGAAAGACACTGAGTCTACGATTAAGGTGACTATCGTTAGAAACTACAGTGGAGGGAGACTCCAGCCCTGATAATATATGCATTTTAAAGCTAAGGACCAAATGGAATTTGGGTATTCATATTAATATAAGGATGGAAGAACACAAACCCAGAGAATGATGAGGACTGTGAAGATCTAATTTGCATACCTAAAAATTAAAAAAACAGGCAATTTCTAGAACTACTGTCTGTTGTTATCTTGAGTATTAAATGCATTTTCAGAAGGAAAGAAACAATTGTATGAATTAAACGTTATTCCCCTACAGTTTGGAAGAAACTGGCTATTTACCTACCTTCTAGAGTGTGAAAAACATTTGGAAGAAACAATATTTAGCACCCTTGAGAATCTCCATTCCAGGCTTGCTCACACACTCACTCAATGTTTTAGTTAACAGATAATCTAACTCCCAACAGATATAACTTGTGACTTTTATATTCTTCCTAGTTATTAAAGATTGCCTTCATTTATTTGTTTATTTATTTTTCCCTTCTGGCTTTTCTAAGTAGAAGAATGGAAAACACGCACCACAGCGAAAAATCTCTGGGGATATTCAAAGCGTCTGAATAACATATGGTGTGTTTGGATGTATAAAATGAATCTAAATGTTTGCAAGGAATTTTGTGTTTCACAATTTCAAATGATACTGAAGTTTCTTCAACTCACAGCACATGTATTAGCACAGAATAGATATTACCTAGTTCAAAAGTTTGCAGAATGTGCCTTAACCCCCAAGATTAGAAGAGGTATTCCAGTTTTAGAGGAGAATTGCAATTTACATGGAAGTGGATAACAAATCAACCATAAAATACCAGGTTGTCCAGCCAGATAGGAAAATTTCCAGTGTTGCACAGAGTGCATCATGACATTTGTGACCTTTTTTGTAGTAGAGAATAATTTTTCTGTTCAGAGAAATTCTAAAACTTCTGTTTAGTACCTAGAGCTCCTGAACCCCTGGCAGTATGGCGGTGACTCACTGACATACAGTGAGGTGCACCTGGAGAAAGACTGCAGCGCCCCCATGCTATCGGAACACATGCCCGTGCCGTGGAGCCACTGGCAGACAAGGCACGGGATTTAGTGGATGAGGCAAATCTCAGTTAGTCTCTCTCTGAGGGACTTGCTAAGTCTTATTAAGCCTTACTAAGAGGATAAAATTCTCTTCAATTTTTATCAAAAGGCACAAGATATAAGAGTATCCCAAAGAGGACAATGAAGGAAGTCACAGAAGAAGATAACTATTAAAGACTTTGTTTCAGTCCTTAGTAAGGGGGGGAGGGGGGTCCATGAATTCTCAAGTGTAGATAGATTAGATTAAAAAAATTACATATATACTCATTATATATAATTATTTAATTATCTCATTAAATATACATATTTGTTATTGATGATATAGATGTAGATACAGATTTAGTTATTCAGTGTAAGCTCCATGATGAGGTTTTAGGCATTTTCAACCGATCTTTTTTGTTGCTGTTGGGGTCTAGATACAAATTGTGTCAAGGTAATTTAAATTAGGTACTTGGACCAGAACCAAGAGGTGGTGGTGGTCTGTAAAGTGTGCAAATGACAACTGCAATCATGATGCTTCAGGGGCCAAGAGTGAGAATTCCTGACGAGTATAGTCCTTCAAATGATACTATTTATTGAACCTAAACAATAGCTAATGCTTTTGTCTCTAAACTGTGTTCTTCTGTGAGATTAAAACAATACCCTCTCCATCTCCTTGGAAACACATTTTATACCAGTAATAATTTTAAATAATTGTAAACCAAGAGTAATTCAGCCATTTGGAAATGTTTAACATGTATGTAGAAAATAAATTTCCCATTTTCCAAATCCTGCCTAAGCTCATTCAGCCATATCGCGATGGGTTATTGCTCTTCCTCTTTCCTTTTACTTTTATTTTAAAATATCGGAACATTATTGGCAGTTGCTAGTTCATCTTTGTTTACTGTTTTAAGCATGGTTATTTCTATAATATTTTTTCATATATCAGTATCTCTTGTTATTAATTGTTTATATTTCCTAAAGTTCCTAGATTTTATGTGTTACTCCTAGTATAAGATTTCTTACTCTTAAATTGTAACCCTTGATTTTTGCAGAAAGAGACATAGTCTCTGAACTTCATCAGATTAATTTGGTAGTAGTTTTCTCAGTTCCTACCTCCTCAACAACTTTGTGATGTGCTCAACAACTGAGGTTCACTTCTTCAGTCTCTTGTCCCAAAGAAGCTGTGTGTTACCAAAGCCCAGTATCATTTAATACAATATTTTTCCTTTTTTTAAAATTTCAATGTCCATGATATGCGAAAGTCAAAAAGCTTTACAAAACGGAAAAACGTTACTTTCATTATTGTTAAGTTTAATTTTGTATACATGGAGTTATTTTTCATGTGTTTTCATAAGATTCTCTTTCATATAAAATAATAGTTCCTGAGAAATCACTTATAGTCAAAAAAATTATACTGTCTTCGTATCTCTGGTTCATGTAATAGTAAGACAAAGCTGAATTCCAAGTACGAAAAGTACAAGTTCACACAGATTTGTTTAGTTTTTGATTTTTTTTTTTAGTAGAAAGGGTGTTTTTATGGGACATTTAAACTCTGTATTTTCCCATTATCATCCAGCTTCATTTGCATATGTCTCCCAGTTTGTCCCTTATGTTTGTAAATGTTGCTCTTGTAGATTGCCAGAGTTTAGCTATATATAATACCTATTTTTTATTTATGTATAAATGACATACAACTGTGAATTACAAGACTGCAGGAATGGAATAATAATGAACTCATCTGCAGTGAAGTGGACTCATTATCATGCCAGCTGCTGCTACTTTCCCACCCAGCCCTCTTCCTGGCAGGCAGGGTCCCAGGGGAACAGGCTTCCGTCTGGCTGAAGAAAATTCTCTACTTTAAAAGTCTTTTCAAAATCTGGTATTCATTGCTTTAATAATAATAATAATAATAATAATTTAAAAATCTCATTCGTATTTTTCCCTGGCAGCTAGTTCTGCAATGGATTCAATATATACCCATGTCCCTCAATGTACTTGTTATAATATTGCTTAATTTTAGGTTAAATATTGCATATGAATTACATGTGAAACATAAATTCCCAAGAGATGCACCTAAGTTTGTACTTTAACCATATAAAATACAAACTTTCAATTTAACTTCAGAATATGATAAATTGGTAAATTCATATGATCAGCCAGTTTATCAAATATGATAATGTGTTGGTAAATTCAGATCTTATATGGATATATTGTACACACACCTATGGATGCATATATGTTTTTGTATATATGCTGACTCTGGAAAAACCATTGCAACCTACATTGAGTGTAGCAAGCAAGTGGTCATCTATTTTATTCTTTTGGCAAAATTCTGTTCTGTAAGTCTTAGAGAATACTGATTTTAAAACCTTTAAATGAGAAATACTTGTTAAATCATGATACAAATCTGCTAATAACACCATGTAAATAATTCAATTTCTTTACTTTTATATTTAATTTCAGTATGTATGTTCTTGAACCCACTTGGCATTAAATTAAGTAAGCTCTGCCTTTAATTTTCAGCAGCCTAGAGGAAAAGTAAATTGGGGGGGGGCTTTCATATTTCTTTAGTCTCTGTATAACCCAATTATTATCACCAGCACAAGCTGCTATGATGTGGTATGTCACACCCTTTTATTCCTCAAAATCCTTTCTAAAATAAATGTGCCACCTCCACTATAAAATATTTTTGAATACGTTAAAAAGATGTGTTTATAGCAAAGTATCTCAGCTCTCCTATTTTGTATCAACCTTACATAATGTCATTCTGGTTCTTTCTAGTCCTTCTCACTTGGCACAGTGGTCCATAATATCTAAGGGAATAAGGTCTGTTTCAAAATAAAAATAAGAGTTTAAAAAGTTTTTTCTATCTTTAGATAAACATAAAAGCCAATATTTTGAAAGATTGCTGACACATTTAGAAAAATAACAGTGTAGAAACTGTAGAGAAGGAAAGTTGTTTCAACTTGCTCTAATTCACTAAGAAGTGTTTTTCTTAAATTCACTGGCTTTAGTGGGAAATATTGTTATGCATTTAGGACACCTCCAAATGCTATTTGGAGAAAGGCAAAGACTATTAGAAAGAGTGTCAACAATTTTTAATTGTTATTAATACATCGCAGCATAATCAATTACATGCAGTTCAATTAGTTGCTCAGTTCTCCTAGCTACAAGTATTTATCGCAGGCTAGGTTCATAAAATACTTAGATTACAAATCAAAAACAGGTGCATTTGTTTCTTTGTTGGCTGCACAATCCACAGCATATCAATGTTCTGAACACCTGATGATTAAATCTTACTGTCACCCACTTTATCGGAGTCCTACAACCCAATTTTCTAAAGGGACTGAGAGAAAGAAAAACACAAGCACAAGCAGGGGTAGAAAGACCTGGCACCAATGAATGATATGTCATTTTTATATAATAACTGATTTAGGTTAAGCAAGTCTATTTCACACATATTATTTTCTATCTCATGACTTACCAAAAAAAAAAAAAACTGATTCCCTAGGAGAATAAAATAAATATATACAGAGCATGCACATTTGCTGTATAAGAAGCAAACTATTTTTACATAATTAGCTCAAACCATAAGGCGATGTGGTGTGAGCGATACCTGTGGGCGTGCCAGTTGTAAGGGGCCCATGACAATCTGCAGGAGATAATTTAGCAGTAGGACCATCTGGCTCCTTGGCAAGCTCTTTAGGCATTTTTCTTGGCACCAGTTGGTTACCTCTAGGTTGATCACTTGATGATACATTTTAAAAGGTCCATGCATTATTTAGCTAACATTTAACCTGTGCGGATCCCTCCTTCCTTCTTAATCAATGTTGCCTTTATTCAATCAAACGCAGTGCATGTGTGTGTCTGTATGTCTGTGTGCGTAAGTGAATCAAAGCTTTATTAATAATCTGCAATGTGAAAAATATTGGAGGATCCTATTATTGTAGAAAACTCCTCCCCAGTTCTAGAACTCTGTGAAACACCGTTCCAGGTAATGATACAACAGATAACTTTTAAAAGGGTTTGACTAAATGATATAACATTGAGCATTATGTTAAGGAACAAATAGAGTGTTGAAGTCTCCCGCTACCAAATGTAAACAGGCAAAAGGTAAACAAAATAAAAGACCACGGCCTGGATTCCTGGATGATGTATGGTTTCCATTATAATTGACTGAGCAGAGCCAGGTTAAATTAGTTTAGCGGTGAGGAAGTCTAAATGGAGTAAAGTAACACTTGGAACAGATGAATTATTTCAGTTACACAGGCATGCATGGTTGATTTTCTTGCAAAGCTTTCCCAAAGATCCATGCTTTACACGAGATATGAAATTCTACATTTTTGCATGGAAGAGCTAATTTCAGTCTTTGCAGAAGGAGTTTGCTGTTTGGAGATAATCTCTAAAATTATGATTAAGCATTTGGCACTCAGCAAATTCCACCATAGTTTATATTTATGTTCTTATGCACTTATGCTCATAAATATATGTATATGTGAATGTGTGTGTATTTAATTATATGTGAATGAATTAGATTGAATTATGGGTCTGTTTCTTTACTCCATCCTGTACCCAGGCACATTGCCTTGAAGTCTCTCCCCTAAAGGCGAAACTTCCTTCCTCAGCCTTTAACTTGGTTATTAGCCCCTGACTTGCTTTGGCCAAAGGGATGTTTGCAAACCTAATGCAGGTCAGGATTTGAAATATACTTGAGCAGTAAAATCTCCCTCTTGCAGTGTGGTCTTTGCAGTAAGAAGAGCTTCTCCTGGACCAAAAGTGAAATGCAGCGAATTTGCCCATAACTACACAGCCAACCCAAGGTTAACAGCATGGGCTCCCCAGCCAATGCAAACATCCATGAGAAGAAAATGCTTATTGGTATATACTGCTGAAAGTCTTTGTTACTACACAGCAACTGCTGACCAGTGCAGTGAGCTTTACATTTTCAACATGCTTAGAAGCATTGTATATCCTTAAACTTAAACCGATACAGTTCATACTCCCTGACTGGCTTCATTAATATAATTTCTATCTAACAGCTTTATAATATTTGTATATACTTGGGGTAGGGAAGACCTCCTTTAACAGGAAAAGAAAAATGTAAGCCATACAAGGAGAGAAATTTAAGCCATAAGAGAAAAAAAAAATTAGCCAGTATCTACATAAAATTTTCTTAGAAGGATCACAGAAAAACAAGTGGATTCAATTAAGTGTAATATATATAAAAAGCACACATAAAGAGAAAATGATAATGTAAAATGGTAAGACAATATACCATTAACTTTTACAAATAATTAAGGACAAATCAGTGAAAATTAGGAAAGTAGTATTTTCTCTCATTAATATTTTCATCATCTCTTCTTTCAAACTGCTAAAATCTTGAGGGCTGGGGTTGACTTTTTACATCATTTCTGTGATCAATCACAGAACAAAGAACATTGACAGGTATAGAAAAGGCGCTTGGGAATATATTCTGATGATTATGTGATGTATTTGTATTGCTACTCAAATTATGCAAAGAAGCTCTTTAAAAGGCTGCTATTCATGAGTTTCTCAATTCTTCCTTCAACATCATGTTAAAACTTTCTTGAAACATTGTTGAAACTAATAATAAAAAAGAAATATAAGGTTTAAAAATTATCTCCAATGAATTAGCAAGTTCTAGGACTACAGACATGAAATACATAAACTCTAAGACAAATGTCATTCTTGTTACCATAATTTTAATTTTTTTCCCCATTTTTCATGTCAAAGGAGCTGCTTTTTACATCAATTCTTTAGCATTAAGAAATACCACATGAAACTTTCCTCTGAGTTCTGTTTATTCCAACAGTGATGTTACTTTAAAAGAGATTCTGAAGGAAATAAGATTGTCCTCCTTACACTAAAAAAGAACATTGTATTACCTGCGTTAATAGTGGACAACAACAAGCCACATTAGAGCTATAATCGCCTGCTTCTTAATATCTTGTTTATTGCTGCATGTGTGTGTGTGTTTTTTTTTTTTTTACCAATTCCTCTACTGAAATTGAAGGGGTTAAATCAAGGTGCACGTTCTGCACTGCCCTTCTCACATTTCTGAAGATGTTTTCCTCACTGTCCCTTGCCTAATAATGGCAAAAAGTCTTAATAATTAATACTGAACAATTAAGCACAGATTTGGTGAGTCCAAAAGAGAATTCACACACATTAATTCAATTGTCATAACAAACTTATGAAGTTGGTTCTATTCATTATACTGTCCTGTAGGTGAGAATGCTGGGATATGGGAAGGTTAAATTTCATATCCAGGTTATAATCAGTAAGTTAAATAACCAGAATTTTATCAAACTATCAAATCCACAGTTCAACTGACTTCTAAAACTTTGCTCTCAGAACACCTCCCCCTCACTCCAATCTTAGGAATCTTGAGACAAATTAAAACATGCATGTCCACACCTAAACCCATGTCCACACAGTCACAGAAAACACGAACAGCCACATAAAACAACAAAACTTTACCAAAAACGTGATTGGAAATCCTTTAGATATATTATATTTAAATTCCTAACTGTGTCCATAACCTTAGCTACACATTACATTCACCTTGGGAACTTGGAGGAAATACCCACAAACCAGGAAAAAAGCATCAAAAAACCCTCGAGTGGTGTGGCCAGCACTGAGAGTGCTGCATGTGATACACAGACTCCATTTATGCCACCGTATGTTTTTTTTGTAGTAAAAACTTGCGGAACAGAATTTTAATCTGTTAAATAGAAACTTTTTGAACTATAATCTAAAAGGGTTTGTCTCTTATCCTCTTTAGACTCATTATCCTGTCCTTTGATTACCTGACCTCCCCCTTCTCAGAGGCGCCATCAAATATTGGAGCTGTTCTCTTTGCTGTGATTGTCAGAATCTTTGGATCAAGGGCCCCCTAAGCTTCACAATCTTTTATCTTAATCCATTTTGTATAAACGCTATTTCTCACCTGGCTTGGAGTCAGCACGCTGGAGCCCTATTCTTTTCTTACGCAGTGTTTTAAAGATCTATGTGTTAATTATCATTCTTTTACTCAGCTAAGACTAGTGCTAACGGGTTGCCCGGAACTACACTGGGTCTCAAATGTCTCTTTATTCAGCACCACACTATTTACAAGAAATATAAACTCCCTATATGAAAGATCCAGGCTGCCTTCCTCACTACCCCTGCCTCGTTAATCTCTGACATCTAGTATGTAAGGGGAACTTAACAAATGTTTGTCAAACGAATGATAAAAAGCTATCCACATTTGGATTTCATTTATTTTTTTCCTGTTTGTCCTGAACTGTCCTGTTCAGACATTATCTGTTTTTAATAATGTTTAGGATTATTAGCTCAAGTTGGCATTGAAAGTGCAATGTGCCTTAAGAATTTATGATAAGTGCCAGTGAGGGGCTTGGTTTTACAAATCTTTTTTTGAATGTATCTGCAAAAACGTAGATGAGTGGGCTGTGTAGATGAGGGCGGGCTGATGCTCTTTAAAGCTTTAAAAAAAAGTTGTATTTGATCATCAGTATTGATTCCTCCAGCTTAAATATGATTTCCTTTCATCCCTACTCAAAGATTTTATTTTCTTTCTCTTTAATTGTTTGTATTGGATTGTCTTCAATTTCCCTTTGTTTTTTTTTAAAAGACAAACATTCAAAATGACATTCCATGTCCTAGTAAAGCCTGCTCAGGATTGACTATAGTATCTTTTCCAAACTGTTCATGTCATATTTATCAAATTTTGGTTCAAATTCAATTATTTAAAATATTTTTATTTAATTCTTTTCTCTCTTCCCCTCCTCCCCTCTTCTCCCTTTCTTTCCCTTTTTGAGCCCAATCTTTTGAATATTTATTAAGTAATTAAGTCATTCATTTATTGAAATAACGTTTATTTAAGGATGCATTATCTATGAGGCACTGGAGTAGATGACAGCAAAGCAGATATAATATAGAGCATAAAGGGGAGAAAGAGACAGGAAAAAAGCATTAGATAAGGCAAGGGTAAAACAAATTATTTTTGCTTTTGTTTCTATTCTTTGAACAACGTTCATCCTTTTAAAACTTCAGCCTGATGCAGATGCATGATTTAATATATATCATTATGGCCTTGACAGCAGCTCTTTGCCTGCAAACTTGAAAGTTAACATATCCATCTTGGAATAAGCCCCAAATCCTCTCTCCTGGCATTAAAATAACTGAAAAAAATCAGTAGTACTGTATGACATCACTTATGTGTGGAATCTAAAAAATGAAACAAACTAGTGACTATAACAAAAAGGAAACAGACTTACAGGTACAGAGAACAAACTAGTGGTTACCAGAGGGAAGTGGGGAGGGGCAGGATAAGGGGAGGGGATTGAGAGGCACAAACTATTAGGTATAAAATAAATAAACTATGAGAATATATTGTACAGCAAAGGGAATACAGCCAGTATTTTATAATAACTATAAATAGAGTATAACCTTTAAAATTTGTGAATCACTATGTTGTACACCTGAAACTTGTATGATATTCCACATCAACTCTACCTCAATAAAGAAATTAATAAAAATAAATAATTTTTAAAAAGAAAAAAAATTAGTACCAGCACAACCCCAGGCTATACGTGCCCCCAGAATATATCTTTGTATTTTTTCTCATATGAGAGGACTTAATTCATCTCGAATAAATTTAAAATTTTATTTCATGGTTTCTGTAACCAGCAAGAAGTACATTTCAGACGCCACTCTTCCTTCCATCAGTTCTACGGGCTAAAGTAGGATAAATCTTTCTCTTACTGTTTCTTGCTCCTCCACCTGCTTAGCAAGCGCTCAGCGTGTAAGTAGTCATTCATATTACATGAGGAGAAAATCACATGGCTGCCAGTTGAAATTATGGATGTATCTCTTCATGACCCGTGGATGAAAGAGAAAATGACCCGTCTAATGCACATTCTAGAGCTAACCCCTAGACTGCCTACGGCGCTTTCCGCAAGGTGGTTTTCTCTCGTTTTAGTTTTTTTTCTTTTTAGATAATTACTGATGAAGGTAAAATCTCCAACTATCTCCATTACCATAGAGTGCTGGGTTTCTTTTTAAGCACTCCATTGTCTCTGATCCTGAGCTGAGTAACATTTAATAACACCTGAAGGATATAATTCTCTCCCCCAGAGTTGAACGGCCTTTTGCTTCTTTCTCTCTTAAATTCCAGTTTATACTCCATTTATATCGTGTTTGTATTTTTCTTCTTTTAAAATCTTGTGCTCCCCCCTATTTCAGTGTCCAGTCTAGTCCTGTCTGCCTCTCAGCTTTCCTTACTGTTCTCATCACTGTCACCTTTCCTTTTTCTTTTATGTCTTCTTTTTCTTTCCTTTCCCCCTCCCTTTTATCATTCTTTATTATTTTCTTTTACCTTGTTTCTAAGGCTCCCTTGTTTTCCTCTCCATTTTTCTTTTTTTCGTTCTTTTATTTTCCTGAAACCATTCAGATATTTTCTTTCAGCCGGCCATGGATAATTTCACGTTTGTCTTTCTCGAGTCTCTGCAATCTCTCTGGCTCCTTCACTGGCCTTTGCCTTCTTCCTTTCTCTTCTCATTCTCTGATGCTCAGAGTCTCCCAAACTTCTTTGAACTCTCCTTCTTTCTCATCTTCCCTTCTCCCAAATATGCTCACTCCAGTTTTCTCTTGCTCTGTCACGGAGTGGCATCTATAAGGGTTGTTCTGAGACAGCAAATCGTTAATACTTCAAAACGTGTAATTAGATGCGCAGCTTTGTGCCTCTACAGTTTTGAAAGATACTAACACATAGGGAAAGACAATGTTATGGAATTTAGATTGAAACCAAGAGCAAATAAACAATAGATGGGTAAAAGGAAGGCTTCACAATGTCACCAGTAATCCTTCCCCAAATGCTCAAATTGCATAAATTGGTCTTGGAGTGGGGGCCCTTGTATGGCAGCCTGAAGATGATTGTCTGTAGTGTAACTGTGCAATAGGATGAGCTTATTCAAAAGCTGTAGAGCCAACACACAGATCTCCTGCTTACTAAAATGAAAATGGATATTCTTTTCTTAATTAATTGATGGATTAGTAACTAGCAGAATGTCACAGGAGTGCTGTATTACTTGTAGTTACAGAGAGGGCATTGGTACAGCCCTGCAGTGAAACGCTGAGTAATTCTGGGCTGGTTAGCAAATTGTCACTACTCCCTGAGCGAGTTGCCACATGCCCAGTGAGCATGGACCACCTCCTACCTTCACATCAGCCCCCTGCTGAAGGATGGACGCCTGGACCAGGAGGAAGCATCTGCCTACCTGCTGCAGTGCCCATCGTAAGCGTTTATTCCAGATCAGTTGCTATTTTGAATTTTACCCAAGCAAATAAAAACTAAAAAAAAAGTGGTCTTTTTAGTTAAACTAAAAATCCAGTGCATGCAATTAGCATGCATTGTATCAGACTTGTGTACAAGTTATGTGAAAGCCAAGAGGAAATATTAATACAAACATTTCCTATGCCTTGCGTTTTCCCCATATGTTATCTTCTTTAGTTTTGAAAAGAACCCACTGGCCTGGCCTGGTTTCTGGCTAAGGGGCAAGGTTGTCCCTGAGCAGGTGTGATTGGACGCTGTGGGCGATGCCAAATCCCCTTGGCTCCTGTTCTGTTCATTTATCTGATTATCTCAGCGAACAATGGACTGAGCAGTGGCATTCCCAGCCCTTAAATAATGTAAAGTTGCCAGGCATAGCTTTGTATTTCCTTCCAACATTCATTTTATATGTGGCTGACTGTCACAAACTGATAATAAGACCTTAGATTTCTAAAGGCAATAGGACATGTAGACATGAAAACAAATGGATAGCTGGAATTTCAGCATGTGTATCCATACGCTACGTTTGAGTACGATAGATCTTTCTTTTTCAAACGTGAAAATAAAACCATTGGATTATGAAGGTGAAAGTGCATTAATGAATAGCATTTTTAAGTAAGAGTTACAAAAATAACAAAAGCTAGCTGTCACAAGAGTCAGTATTAGTTATATAAACTGGTTTTACAATTTTCCCACAGAAAATATGCTGTCTATTTTTATATATTTTGGTCCTTTATAAAGAGATGCTTACAAAACACTCAGAGGCTGATATTTGATGTACATAGACTCCAAATAAATATCTACCCAACCAGCCTGGCATTCACACTCATACAATCTGTCCCCAAGTCCGCTGAGCTCCGTACAAACACTCTAAGTAATGTTCACCTTGGCTTTCTCTGAAACATTTGCCATACTTTCATTCTTTATTCATACATTCCACTAGACCTGGAATGGCACTTTCCTGTCTCTGTCTATTTACATCTTACCCATCCATCGACATGTGACTTCTTCACAGAGCCTTCACGTCTTCTTGTAGCCCAGATACACCTGCCTCCTCTAAACTCTCTCTGTATCTTGTATCTGCATTCCTTCCGGAATGTCTCACGTTCAGCTACGCACTGTTATTGAGTCTGTTTCAAATCTTCCCTTTTCAACCATGAGCACATGGAGACCAGGAATTAAGTCATTACTCATTTGAGCAAGACAACAGGGCATAGCCTACTCCAGGATCAGAAGAGATACTTCATAAATAATTAACGAACAGAGTTCAACACTATTACTTGGCTACAGTCAAGAGCCAATTTTCTTTTTTTTTTCTTTCTTTTCTTTTTGTTTTCATAAAAAGTACCTAAAATGTTTGAACTACTGATTATAGCTCAAGCTATCACATACTTAATTGCTCTGCTTGCTACAAGTGGCCTTGAATGGAGTTACAGTAAACACCGACTGTGAAACATAGCGAGAGAGTCATAATAAACCAAAGGGGCAATTGGACAAACAAAATTAAGGCAATATTAACGCATTCAGTGAAGTAAGTTGTGAGATATTAGTCTATTTATTCCTTCCATTTGTGAATTCATTATATTAAACTTTGAGAAGAATATTGGCTTATTTTGCCATCCAGAATGAAGTACTTCACTGTTTTAATTATGCATCACCAGCTTCAGGGATTTTTTTAGATTCTTTATCAGAAGAGATAATACATTTATGAGAAATGAATTACTTTGGTCAAAATTTCATGAAGTTACTTGAGGTCTCCCTCCCCTCAAAACTAATTCTTATAGTGTGTGATCTATATATTTTATGCTGTCCTGAACACGAGGCGTGTATTTTGTGCAAGAAAAAACAAAGAGGTGAGAGAGAGGAAAATAAGGATTTGTTATAAAACTATTGATTTTCTATTGAAATGTATCAGCGACTTAAGTATCAATGTTGATCAAGTCATGGGACATCTTATATATTGTAGTATTTCGTCACTGCAGTGTTTCCCGAGGGACAGTGACTATTTCACAGAGGAAATGACATACTAGTCGATGCTTCTTGTTTTAATTCTTATTTCTACTCAATTCTGAACTTCCTTTCCAGGTTGATCAGATTTTCTTTCTTGTTTTCACAACCAATAGTCAGTCTTTTTTTCTCTTTCTCCTCAATATGAATGTATTGTATATAATATATACTATATATTATTATATACTATATATACCATATACTATATAATATACACTATATATGTACATAGTATATATGATATATGTGAAGAATTAGATATATAATATGTAATGCTATATATTACTATATTCTATGTATGATATACTATATACATATATACTATAGTATATATAACATATATAAGGAATTAAGTATATAATATGTAATGTATGTGGAATTATACATGAAATCAACAGATATACATATTGGATATATTTATATAAATATGAAATAAATGCTGATTGAATGTCTTCAGTTATCCTATACCTTTGAAGAAACCCAGTTATATACAAACACACATACATATATACATACACTGACACAAATGTATATGTAAATAAGTATATATTCAAATATTATATTTTAATATGCATTTAACTAAAATTTTGGTCTCTGTGTCTATGTTTTTCCCTCAATTTACTTGCTATCCAAGATAAAAGGAGCCATTTGTTCATAATTAGGCAATGGGTCAGTGGATCCTTATTTAACAAGGAACTGTTAAATACCATTCCTTTTGGGTTGAAAATGTTTACAGTGAGCAGCCCTTCAGTTTAAGATCTAAGAGGATGTTAACCGGCGACTGAGTGAGCACTACGGAAGGCAAGAAATATCTACAGAGCAGCTTCTACTGGAAACTCCACATCTAGAAAAAATTCCTGAAGGAGAACAAAAATAAATAAACAAATAGATAAACATCTTGACAGGAACCCATGAAAAATTCTGCAAAGAGAAAGAAACAAATCGAGAGAGAGAGATGGTGATTGTGATAGTAGTACAGAAGCAAAGCAACTGTTAGAAAACATCTGTTTTGCATTTAATTAAAATTGTTGAAATGTGCTCCAGGAAACAAAAGATGAAAATGAGAGGATGAATGTTTATTTTGTATTCTACATTTAAATATGATAGAATTGCAGGAAAATAAAGATATAACTGTAGACTTAAAATCTGTGCTTGAAGCAGTAAAATGTAAAATTGATACCAAAGAGAAAACTAAATTAGTGATGTGAGGAACAAACTTGAGAAAGCTCTCCCCAGAATTCATTGGGCCAAAAAGTAAAAGGAGCAGTGGGAAAAAATAGACAGAGAATGCATAAGTCTAGAAAAAAATAGATAAAATAAAAATAATAGTAATATAATTAGAAATGATGGCATTAAAAAACTTTTTTTGAAAATGGAAAAAAAAGTAGTATGAATTTCTCCATTTCTTTGATGCTTACTAAAAAATAAGTTCAAATATATTTTTTAAAAAAATCACCAAATTAGAAGTAAAAATACTATACATATGTCAGTTCTATGTACAAAAAAATAAAAGAAAATATAGTTCTTATAGGGATGATAGGAAACAAAGTAAAAGCAGAAGTGCAAGTCAGAGACTATTAAGAGATTTATTTAAAAAATTATTCACATCTGTAAAGGAAATAAAATTTATTTATGTGTATATGTATCTGTGTTTGATGTGTGTGTGCATGTGTATATAATAATAAAAGAAAAAATGCCTATGGCTGAAAAAAAGAGGCAAAATCTATGAAGCAGAATTGGTTCCAAAACACAATAGATACAGCAGTAAGCAAGATGCTCAAGCTATGGTCTGATTTATTTCATCCATTCATTCAGTAAATATTTATAAAATGTCTAATATTTACCTGGCACTGTGCTCTGGTACTGAACATCAGAAGATGAAATGCACAGATCATGATCCTAAAACACTACCAATCTAGTATGAAGGATAAGTGAATAAATTAATAATCCTCACAGGAGGGGCCATTGCTATGAAGAGCTTTTAAAGAGCTAGAAGACAAAGGAAAGGCATCTCGTTCATACCAAAGCAGAATGAGAAGGCAAACAGGCCAAGTGTTCTTTAGAGGAGCCAAGATTACTACTTCCATTCTGTACCTTCTTTTCTGTAAAGGCACAGTTTTCTGAATCTAATATTGATAAATAATTATAATATTAAATTATAAAAATTAAAACTATACAAATTTAATTATAATTTGCTGAGGAAAAAGGCTGGAAACTTAGCAAAGGATAAATTCGGTGGGATTCTCCTATATATTTCTTATGCATAGCCATAGAAATGCTATACAAAATGGAATTCAGTTCTGGAAAGTATTCTCCCATTGCTATTGTTTCTATAGCTTATATCAGAAGGCTGCAGAGTTTGTAGTTAACATATAGAGAAAAAGCAAATGAAGTTCTTTATAGGAACTGTCACTAAAGTCTGCCTTCCAAGTAGTGGGTTCACAGACCATGAGGTAATTTACAAGGTAACAAAGATACATCTTTGATGTACTATGATTATTTCAAAATAATCATAGAGTTGAGCCAACTCTGAAGTTAGAGGGAACAGTCCACACAAGACCATCGTCACTTCTGACACCAGTTGCTACTTTAGAAGTTTCCCGAAACCACTTTCAGGTTTGAAAATTCCCTAGGAGGGCTCATAGATGTTACTGCACGTGGTTTTGCTCATGGTTGCAGTTAATTACAGGAGAAGAGTAAAGATTAAAGTAAGCTCAGGGCAGAGTCCAGGAGGGCACCAAGCACAGAGCTTTCAGCCATCTCTGGTGACAGTATGCACAGAGTATTGCCAGCCAGAGAAGCTCACTTGAGCCCTGTTGTCAAGGGTATTTATGGTGCTCCATCACTTAGGCATGAGAGGTTGCCCCCATGCCTCCTTGCCGTCTCCAGCCCCTCTAGAGTTCCACTTCTACCACGTGGATCAAAGCCTCAGTCTACGTCCCACTGGCGGTGTGGCTCAGAGCTCTCTCTCTAAAGCACACAGCCATCTGGCTGGCCTAAGTCCCTCCACTTAGGCATGGCCATCCACGAGTTCAGTTATGACCTCCTAGAATTCAGGGCAAACACCAGACCTCTTTTGTTCAAGGTTAAATTCTCGACTACACAGTGTCTATTTTCATTCACGTTATCAAAATAAAGTTTATACATAAAATTGATATTAGGAATCTGGCTGGCCATAGTACAGCTAGCTGAAATGTAATTTTTGGATATCAGATTTTGAATGATTCTTTCAGTTTGTTTGATATTCAGAAGATTCTTAGCAGAGATTAAATCATCATAACCAGCATGTGACATAGAAAATATCTGAAATAGGACTTTAACATCAATTATCATGGATATTAAAGAATATTGACATTGGAAATCAACCCCAGTTTCAACTAAAAAATGATTCCATCACTAAGGCTCAATGCATATTAAACCAACCCCATTTTGAAAATTCTGGAGTTGAAAATGTCCTTAAAACATTCTTTAAAAGATTCTCTAAAATTTAAATAGACAGGCTTAAAAAAATCAGTTTTAAGAATAGTTCTCCTCCTTCTGGGACCTGATAAGCCAAGTTTATTTTTTCTTTCTTTCTTTCTTTTTCTTTTCCTCAGGGGGAAAGGACATTTTATGACTGAGTTGTAAGCCATTAACGGTACAGCGTTATCACTTTCTCCCTCGGCTGCTAGAGGGACATACAGTCAAATATTAAAGAAATGATTTGATGTTTTGGCAGGTGAGGAGGGGAGGTAATCTTGCTCAGACCAGTATGATTTGATACCTCTAACTATACATACACATTCTGTTTCCACACACGCGGATTCTATCCTTTTAAAAGAAAAGAGAAATCCCCCATTCTTTCTCCAGACTTCGAAATTGGCCTCGGAGATAACTCAAATGTGCTTCCCCTTCATGGATTCAAAAATCGCCAACTCAGACTTTAAAAAGAACTGTGAATATCAAGATATAAAACAAGCAACCAAACATTGCAGAATAAGCCCAACGTTTCTGTTTCAAATTATACTCACGCCTTACACCGTATTCCTACTAGATGCAGGTGGCATTTTATCAATGCTCGTACTACATACAGGTGGCATTTTATTTCCATCTCATTTTTTTCCCATCTACCTTGTATTTTATTATTTCTCTTCCCTCTCTGTGATTACTACATTGTAAGTTCTTTTGAGGGTAGAGGCCATTAATTAATCACCCCGTGCATTTTCCCCAGGGGAGAACAGGGCTTTATAAGCTTCCATAAATGCGATCCCTAAAATTTTATTATTAATTTAGCAAACCTACAGTATGGCGAGAAAGCTGTATTTTTCTTCCAATTTTTTCCTTGGTGTAGCTTGACATCTTTTTCTGGCTGAGCAGCCAGGGTACCCGCCCTTGTTGTATTAAGACTCTCACACCTATTTTGATCATCAGATCATTGCGTAATGAAATCAGCAGAAAATATCCCAATATTATGCTGCTTCTCCAAGAATTCCCTTGTAAGGGCCTAACTATCAAAAGAGCAGAAAGTGTAATGTGGACAAAATTATTTTTAAAACCCTGTCCTCTACTCTACAGAGAATATAAATTCCAAAAATGTGACTTCCCCAACATCTGTTCCATAACCAGCTAAGGCCGGCCTGCGTGCTTACGAGTCCTGGAGCTGCCAAAAGCGCCCTCTGTGTGGGAGGAACGGCTGGCTCCCGAACAGGAAAGGCTCAAACAGAGGGGCGGAGCACAGCAGGTTGAGGAAAGGCAGCAACACGGGAGAGGAGAGGGTGCCAAGCGCTCTCAGAAATCACCTGCATATGTCCATCCGCCTTGTAACTGCAGCGTGGGTTATTCCATTTCCGAGGGTGAATTAAAACGCAAGAGATGGTGAGAGATGATACTTCGTCTCAGTGGAAAGTAAAATGAGGTGCAGATGGTGAGGGTCTGTTTGTCTTCTTTTACCTGGAGTTGCGTGGTAGTTTGTCAGCGAATCACCCTACTTGGCTGAAGTCAGACAGATCATGGTTTGGGCGGTTTGAATGGTTTTGGTAATTACTCTTCTCATCCTCCAATCCCTTAAATGATTTCCAGATTAAAAAATGCCTTTATATGCAACCAGAAAAATAGAATTGTGCTGACTCAGGTTTAGGAAATAAAAACAAAATGGAAACTCTTCATTCAACATAACACTCAAGATCTAAAAAAAAAAAAAAAAAAAAGAAAGCAAAGAAGTATGGAGGGGGGAAAAAAACAACTCAGCAATTTTATTGGATCTAGAAAACTTCAGTAAACATTTTCATTACACAGATAGGTGGTGAGGAGTGCACTGCCCAGGGAGGACTGAAGAATAAAAACATAACATAACACATTTGCCTAAGGAAGAAGCACTGTGGAAGGCTGAAATACTTTCTCTTCTATGACCTTATTCTTATTTCATTTATCTTTAAATATGAAATAAAATATTTTATCATGAAATAATCCAGAAATATACAGAACAAGACAACAAACAATACCAGAGACATGTCACCATTTATTAAATGTTAATAATTGCCATAATGGATGTACGTGTGTACATTTATATACCCATAAATCTATTAATGTACTGCTATATCCTTTTAAATATAAATAACACTGTTGGTACTTTTTACATAAAATAGATTGTAGTATGTCATAAGACAATGTTTTTATATATGGTTAACTAGTACATCTTTTGCCCACTGATTGTCGTGGCCATCTTCATCATCTTCTAAGTGTCAGTATACATACATTTTCTTTCTTCTGTATAAATTTTCTTCCATCTGTTTCTCTATCCTTAGGTCATTACCACACAGTTTGAATACCGGCTTTTTAATAAGCTACTATCTAACATGGTAAGTTTGGGTTTTATTTCTCTTTATGAAATTTGTTTCATCTTGAGCCAATTCATCTTCTATATGAAATTTTGGACCAGCTTGCCTGATTGCATTATAATTATGAGATAATTTGGGGCAAAAAGGATATCTTAGTGATTTGGAGTTTATGAATAATTTCATTTTTATTTAGATCTTTATGGACTTTAATAAAATGTGATAATTTTTTTACAAAATTTGAACAATTTTGGGAAATTCATCATAAAAGACTAGTTTTGTTGCTATTAAAATAATTTTTTTTAAATCTTTTATAATTTTTTTTCTGGCCTATAAGCTTTCTAATGCTTTTCATATATTGATTTTTTTGGATCTAACAATCTTGTTGATTCCTTTTTATAGCTTTTAGTGTTTCTCTGATGCTGTACACTGCAAAAGATCACATCATCAAAGTCAGAGGACAATTTCATTTCCCTGGTTGCATTTTACATCCTTTTCAAATTTTATTCAGCTGAGTTAGACCTCAGTCAATGCCAAAAGGTAGCAGTGATAGTAGATACTGACTTTGAATGAAAGAAATATTTGATGATTTCACTATGTATCCACTATGTGCACTGTAAGGTTTTAATCAGTTTTATCTGGCAAGATTTTGGATGGTTCAGGCTTCCTGTGTTTCTTGCTTTCTTTTTTCCCCCCCTTTTGACCCTTGTAGTTTGGAAGCCATGCATTCTACTTACCGCTAGATCTTTAGCAACCAATCTTGACCTAATGTTTAGTGTTCTCAAAAGCTCTAAATTTTCCCTGTATACAGTGCTTTAAATTTGATCTCTGAGCATTCTAGCTCCCCTTCTATAACTACCCAAATTAACATTATTTTATATTGACTCTTGTGGCTAATGTTTATTTAAATGTATTTGCTCAGTATCATCTCTTTTCTCTCATTCTTTTTTAACCATATGAGATCACTCATATGTGGAATCTAAAATAAAAAAACAAACAAACAAAACATAAATACAAAACAGAAACAGACTCATAGACATAGAATGCAAACGTGTGGTTGCCAAGGGGGTGGGGGGTGGGAAGGGACAGACTGGGATTTCAAAATGTAGAATAGATAAACAAGATTATACTGTATAGCACAGGGAAATATATACAAGATCTTATGATAGCTCACAGAGAAAAAAATGTGACAATGAATATATATATATGTTCATGTATAACTGAAAAATTGTGCTCTACACTGGAATTTGACACAACATTGTAAAATTATTATAAGTCAATAAAAATGTTAAAAAATATAAAGAAAAATACAATATTGATTATAAAAAAAAAAGAATTTGGTTTCCCTCTTACTTAACTACATTCCTTATAACTCATTCGATGTTGTAAATGGTAGTGTCAGCCAACGTTTGTTCTAATTAAAATGTTATCTCTACATTGAATTAAAATGTAGTCCACATCTATTCTTGTCCACTGGTTTACTTGAGTATAGAAATATAGTAAGTGCTTTATTTTATGCATTCTGATTTGAAATACTAGAATTTCAGTTTGGTCATGTTTCAAACATCCTTCCATAATTTTTCATGGTGTTAAATTATTCATTTTGATTTTTATTACCTTTTGTCTTCCTTTCATCATTTTATGCATACGGATTTTATACTTCTCACATTGGTTCATTATCCCAGATCCTTCTGTACTAATTACCATGATTTTACCCGTTGATGACTTGTTTTCTCATGTGGCTTTTAAATTTAAATTTTTTTGCTTATTTTTAGCAAAGATTATTATTCTCAGGGTTTCATTTAAGTCTGCCTCTACAGTATGGCTCACCACTGCTTCTCCCAGAGCCTTGGGGATTCCATGGACACAGATCTAGTTATTTTGCTATTTTCTTAGCTTAAAATTTCTTTATCATGTGAGCAGAGTAAGTTGTAACCTCACTGTTACCCCAAAAGAAAAAGGAAAAAGACCCCAGTTCTTGTCATACTCGAAAGATAAGATTACAGTTGGGAGATGGTGCTTTGTGTAGCGAAAGATTTTGAAGGATTTATTTAGAAAAGGGAAAGTACACCTCCAGAAACGGGAGGTGGGTGACCCAAGGCAGGAAGAGCAGTGGTCTTTGTCTGCCCTTTCTCTGATACCCACACTTATAGGTAGTCTTTTGATTGATTGACGGCTTTCGCCCCTGGAATGCTTAGTCATGTTTGGCCCCTTTGCACATGTCCTTACCCATGATGGACACAGAAGAACCCAAGGGGGCGGGGGCTAAACAACAGTGCTAATTATATTACAGTGAGCATCGAGCCGTGTCTAGTTAAGTCCTTGCTACGGAGCAGTTGCAGCTGTTGGGTTCTAATCAGTCTTCCTGGAGTTTGGACTGAGTCACAGTGTAACAGGAGTACAATTATAGAAGCTGGAACATCTCATAATAAAATCATTTCCTTGTACTAAGAAACAGTGTTTAACTGACAACTGATTTGTGGATCCCATGATGGGAGAGAGAGAGAGGGAGAGAGAGAGAGAGGCATATTAACTAGGAGACAGAAATTTAAAAAAAAATAAAATAAATGTAGAATAGATAAAAAGATTATACTGTATAGCACAGTGAGTATATACAAGATCTTGTGGTAGCTCACAATGAAAAAAAATGTGACAATGAATATATGTATGTTCATGTATAACTGAAAAATTGTGCTCTACACTGGAATTTGACACAACATTGTACAATGACTATTACTCAATTAAAAAAATGTTAAAAAAAATGAAAATAAAATATCTGGTGGTTTGTCACTTCAGAAATTGACCATGATCCTGACTTGTGATTTATCGATGTGTGTAGTTGAGGATTCTGGCAATTGTATTGGGCCAAGACCCTGATGAAAGGCCTTTTATTTTAATTCCAAAGAGATTGATTTAGAGGTCATTTAGCCCATTCACTACTTATGGGACAAAGAAACCCAAATATTTTGAGTTGCTGAAAATCACCGTGGTGACAAAGCTGCAGTGGAACCTGTGTCTCCTAATTCACCGCACGGCCACTCACCAAGAGACAATTTAAAATGATGACGCGGTATCAGACATGATCGTCTGTGGGGCAGCAATTTGGCAGTTGGAAAGGAATCCAAACTCAAATACCAAATGACTTAGGAAACAAAAACTTTTGCTTAAAGTTCAGCGTAGAATGCTTAAAAACGTGATTTTTCTTAGAAAAAGCGCGGTAGCTTCCTATTAGAGTGACTTACTGTGACACTGTGAAATGGAAACCATTGTTAATGTGTCTGAATTTGCATATGTAGTGGTTCTACTCCACCAACGGGGCCCATTTTATTGAGTTTTTGCATGCAGAGGTAAAAATCCCAAATTCTCACTTACTTGAGGCTAAAAATTAATGACTGGTTCAGTCGCAAAGGAGGCTAGCGAGGTCAGAGATTGAAATCTTTATTTAAGAAACAGATTTTTTTTCCCCCTCTCCAAGTTTCAAAAAGCAATAAGGTGCCTTTGTCTGTTTTCTCTCCGGAGGTTAGCAATGACAACTCAGCAGCGTGGCGGTGCTACAGAGCTACCTTGCAAAGCTGAGGCCCCTCCTCACGTTTCACAACCTTCCCCTTGCTTCCTCTACTGTTGTTTCCTCACATAACAGTAAGTGCTTGGAAGAGCCTTACTGTCTCCCTAGAACTGTGAGATATTCAGTCATCTCTGCAGCAGTGGTCAATGATGAAGGCAAACGCTTGGTGGGATATTTGAAATGTAAATGATGAATGTGTAGTCCTTACAGAAACACAGTCCCAAATACATGCATGAATAATGAAAGCCAGACAGACACACTGACTTTCATTATGTGAATTTTGCTACATTATCAGTGGAAGAAATGTATTTTACTTCTCAAACTATTTTTATATCTCTGCCAAGGATACTGTTAGGAATGTGCCTGTGGCCTTGAAGGTCACGAAGGTCGTTGTGTGGAGCCTGTCAAGGCAGCAGTGTCTGATTCCACGTTCCGAATGTAGAACGTGCTGAATGAGGATGTTCTTTGCAGGGTAAGGACCTCTAAGTCCTTAAATCTTGTCCGGCTACCTTGAGGCGGCTCCTAACCTGACGGAAATATAAAAAGGGGCTGCACTATTTACAAACCACACTTCATTACTAGTTTGAGCCTTCCTTCCGGTCCGTATTCAAGCCATCCAGGTGCTCCTGACAGGCTTATTTTAAGTTACCTGGAGCCTTTTCGCTTAGACTTGAGGAAAACTTCTGATGTCTGTTTGAGGCTCCTTCACGGTGTCCACACTAGTTTCAACTTTTGACCTTCGCAGGGGTCATTTTAAGTGATAATTCCAAGTAGGAGATGGTACAAAATTATCGTTTGAATGTAAAAGCTTTCAATGTCTGCATCTGCTACCAAACCCAAAGCTCACACTAGCTCCTTGGCAGAAGTGCTGCTGGTGGAACAATAATCAGAATCGAGGCTGCAAAGAACAAAGGGCTTTACTGGGGGTCGTAGGAACTGCAATTCTGGGGACACAGATTCTGGTAAAACTGAACATGTTCTGGGGAAGAGAACGGGTTAGGGACTTAAAAAAAAAAAACCCCACAAAGTTGTTAAAGTTGTCTAGCAGGAATTATGATTGCCTCTGACACAGGAAAGGAAATATTTGTCCTTGAGGGAAAGGCTGTAATGAGTTATTTTAGGGTAAATGTCTCATAAGCGTCGTGAGTTTCTGGAACACCGGGGAGATGTCCAGGATGCCTGAGTTAAGAGAATCAGTCATCGAAGCTCAGATTCCATCCAGGCTGAGCTGTGCCTAAGTCACGCTTCCTCAGCGGCCTCCTGGCTCCACTGTAGAGCACTCTCTTAGCAATACCAGTTCCATTTGACTTTTCTTTTTACATTCTTAGCTGTAACCTTGTAGGTTACAGCCCTCCACGTTGGAAGCTGAGGAAGTTAGCAGGTGGAAAGGCGAAGTCCCAGGCTTTCTCTGACGCTGGAGCCCATGGTTAATAGTCAGCAAATCATGGGCATGCTATTGTTGTTAGAATACAGCCTTATAAGAACCGGCTACATGCCCATACTAACATACAGGTATTAATAATACTTGAAAATATCACTAATAAAACATAAAAAATTTTAAGGTTTTAAATTATGAACCTTTACTTCCCAGATCACAGAATCCAATAATCACACTCTGGAGAGAACCAAATTTTCTTTAATGTAATGTAAGTTTTAGAATTTAGAAGTAGATTCTGTCACATGTCTGATTAGTGGATCTTGTTTGAAAAAAGCTAAATACATTAAAAGTATCTTTTTAAAATATAAACTTTATAGGCAATGACTACATGTCAATCATTTTCCTAAATTTTTGCTAGAAATATTTGCCAATGTAATACATGGGATGTCTTTTAGGAAAAATATTGAGTGCACTGTGGTTCAGGAAGCCTAAAGTAGCATCAGATTGCTTGTCATTAAGGGTGAGAACAACTGTTCTGAATCTAGACTTATAATACTCAACTTTGTAAACCTTTTTTCTTGTTTGTTTTGCTATCTTCTTGTACATGGGTTAAAGTATATTAATTATCTTTTGTCATCAATCCTACAGTGTTCTGCTTTTTCTTTCATTTACAAAATTAATTTCTTGTTTCTGCACCCCCATCTCATGTTCAACATTACAGATCTATTTTAGCATAATAGTTAATTTGATCCCTCCCCCAATATTTCCTTTACATTTTGTACAATATTGGACTTTTTGCCTGTGGCTTACCTCAAGCTTTGCGTAAATCTTCTTGTCTAAGTATATAAACCCTCAGAAACATATATTACATTCATAATTTTGTACTACAATTACTATAACACTTATTATAATTAAATTCAAACAGCATTATGTTTAACACTACACATTTTAGAATTTCTAAGCTTACATTCAGAAAGCCTGTGAAAATAAAGCCCAGAATAGCCTGGGTTGGCATTTATCAGTATCGATTTTTAAATTAGCAAGTGTCATTTTCAGTTGAGATCCGAATACTGAATACTTGAATGTTCCTTGACTGAAATCACATGAAAATCTGGTTTGAGACTCTAGAAATATATGGCTACATATTGTGTGTGTGTGAGAGAGAGACAGAGAGAGACACAGAAACAGAAAGACAGAGAGAAAGATTGACTTTCATATTCAACTCTCTAAGGCAAGAATTCTACCCGGAATTTTTTACTGCATGGAAAGGAGACGGGACGCCCTGAGGACTGGCTGTCCCAAGAGAGAGGCGTTTTCTCCTGTCTCACTGAACACATTGTTTCTCCTCCCTCATGAGGACTCGATGAGGGGCTTTAGATGCCAACTTGCCAAGTATTCAAAAGTTCTTCCTGTAGGGATAAAAGCAGGAAGACACGAAGAAGACAAAAGTGGTTCCTCCTACACTGAGTATATGCTGTTGATATGGTGTCTATAAACTTTATTATAATCCTCGAGCCTGATTTATAACCAAACCTCTGTGCTTCTCAGGCTGCTGTAACTGTCTCAGTAGCAACATCACGGGGTTGTTAGAAGACTCCGATGCACACTTTAAGATTTTGTCCTCCCCAGAGCAAACAACGCAACGATGCTACATAAACTACCTATGTTGGAATCTATAACCCCTTAGATATGTCTTTTTTTTTTCCACCTTAAACACGGAGTCTGTTGACTTTAAAGATAAGAAAAAGAAATATCCTACAAGGTCATTCATCTTCTTGCCACCTTGATTCTAAGATTTCTACTAAGAGATGCCATGATTTCCAGTTGACAGAAAGCAATGTATACGGTGTGTTCAACTTCAGAGACACAGTTCAGTTTTCATGATGATACTTTATAAGACGGAAAATGTTTACTTTAAAATCATATGGAAAATGTTTTCAGTGAAAGGAGGCAAAATGCTGGAAAGTAAAATTATTCCTAATCAAAAACTTGTTTCCACAATCAGAGAACATCACTAAGTATGACAGAACTGTACAGTATATTTGATTACATTTTTCACAAATGCAGCCAGTCGACCTGTAGGAAAGAAGTTGTTCTTCATTTTATGTAAGCAGTTACTTTGTGAGTTTTCTTTCTCCTTGTTCTTGATTCATTTAAGTAATGTCCACTTTGAGGAAAGGAAATTAAAAGACCTATATTATTGTAAAGAGCTGACATTCAATAAATCATATTTTTGAAAAAATGCCATGTTTTATTCATTAATGCAAGCATTAACATGACACATTTGGAAGACGTCAGTAGGGTTTTTGAACTTAAAAGCTTGTAAAAAATAACCACATTGGTATTTGTTCAAACATTTGCTTATAATTACTAGATTTTCTGATTGAGTGTCAAGCTTTTTAAAATAACTGTGAAAATAATTCAGATGCATAAGGCTAAAGTTGAAACTTAAAAAAAGATGATTGAGAAAGATTTACAAGCAATGTTTCCTTACCGGTTGATCATTAGGAAGGAGATTATTTGGATTTCTGACCATAATTTACGTGATGAAAATAAAGGGTCAAAATTCGCATCACTAGACACTTTGTGGATGTCTGTGGGAACACCGTGAATAAGCTAGGTGAGAAGACACCGCATTCTTTTGTGTGATATTTTTCCTTGGGAAGAATCACGTTACAGGCAATTCTTTACAATCAGAGGGAGTACAGAGGACTAAGTTTCAGCAAGTTTGAAAATAAGAACCTTAGATTTCATCAAAGGCAAGAATTTCCCTTTGAAGCCAGGAAAGCTGAAGTCAAAAAAGATTAAGTGACTTGCTCAAAGTCCAGGAACTGGTTAGCAGCGCGGCCAAGAGTACAATCTCAGGTCTCCTGATGCCAGCCCCTGTCAGCAACGTTCCCGCCACAGGCTATGTCAAGCCAGCCTGAGCAGGTACACGGATCTTTAAGCTGATGGCTGAGAAGAGTCTTTCAGAATGGAGTGTTATACTTAACCTAAGCACATTTCCTGATTACATGTAAAGCGTGTAACTTTCCTGTGCTTCCAGCAAATACCTCAGTTTCCTACCTTGAGAAGCACTTGCTGAATTATTCGATTGTCAGTGACACAATTACAAGTCAGTTGTGCACCCAAACTTCTGTGTGGAGGGAGGGTTTTAGGAACCATAATCTATTCGTAAGTGAGGCTTGAGGTTCTTTTCACATAGCAATTTACACAATAGTGGGAAAGATGCAATTTTCTGTATTAAACAGTGCGTGTAGAGAGGTGTTGATGGAGATTTTAGGGAAACAGTGATTCCAATCAGCTTCTGGAGGCTGACTCCCTAGTGAGCTCTTAGTTGCGGTCAATAGACTGGAGAAGTTCCATTAGAATTTGTAGCTGCCCTACCCGTCCTGTCTCCTCTTTACCTAACCCCTGTTATGTCTCTCTTGTCTTGAAATCTCCTTCTGATATTTACACACACACACACACCCCTCTCATTTGTAGGGCTTTACTCTCTTCTTTTTCTGAGGTCAAAAGGCTATCATTCTCTCTCTCTCTCTGAACCAAATTGTCTACGTGACAAGTGTGTGATTATCACACTAGTTGTATTTCAAGGATGTGTGAAGTCTTCCACATAGTCTGGCACACGAGATCAGCAAGGCTACTTCGTTGGCAGCTTGTTCATGATGATTGATCTTAAGGAGAATTTTCTTCCATCAGCCGGAGAGGAGGATCATTTGGCTGATTTATTATTATGGCTCATCACCTTGGAAGTTTCCTTAAAAGACCTTTCTGTGCGACGTGTAATCTCCCTCAGTGAGTGAATTTTACATGACACCTGCAATTTGACACACACGTGGAATATAAACTGTTTTAAGATTTTAGCTAATGTTCTACATTGCACAGATTGCTGTTTTAGCATTTACTGCCGGTCGCATTTTTCTATCATCAGGGCTTTGGGTCTATCTAGGTGATGTGGCATGATTGGCTGATTTTTCTAGCACAATTCAGATGAAATCTGTGGCACATTGTTTAATTTAAGGTCTTTCACATGCATAGAATGTATGTAAAATGATGTAGAAAACCATGTAACCCTACAGAAATCAGATAAATTGAGTAAATGACCCGATCTTAAGAATAAATATTTCATGTCCTTTGGAGACCAGCCATCGTAATAATTCTCTCAATTTAAAAAGTCTTAATATTTCATATATCCTGTTACATAGTTTCATATAAAGGGATAGTTGATAAGTACATTTATATTAATCTGTTTTCACTTATTACTATCAAAACATAGAAATTATTTTAAAATACTAAGATCTTATAAAGGTTGTTACCAAAAGGCTGGTACATAAAAAATTTAACATAGATAATTAGAGCTTTTTAGCAGAAAGAATTCTTAGGAAGCTAATCTTCCTGTCATATGGATGGAGACATTGAAGAACTAAGTAAGGTCACACAGTTGTTATAGGACCACAGTTGCAATGCATATCTCCCTACTTGTAACTTTTAAATAATTTAATAAATTATACTATGAATAATATATGTATATATAATAATACACATATATATAAAAATGTATATAATTCATAGTACACATTATATGTTACATAATATACTTAATATATCTCATTATATATAAAATAAGATGCATATACTTTATAATTTAATATGATACATGTATATATGTTACTTTGTAGGAATACAATTCACACTTTTTGTTTTATCCTCATTTAATATATTTACGTTGTACTAATATGCTATACAAAATGAATGTGTTTTGAAAGGGAATCCAAGTCCAGTGGATAGGCACTACGTGAACAAGGAAACCTATTAGAACCAGCTTACCTCACTCTTTACTATTTCTACTGAACATGTAACTCTTTACTAAATTGCTCAGACTATTTGTTAATGATTAAATTAACAAAATGACAGACACTAGATGAAGACAGACACTAATCTAATTGTTTGATTTCCTCAAATTTTAATGATGCATTTTAAGTCATTTTAATCTAATTCTAGTATTCTACTGTACTTTCGCTGCAAAGTTAGTCTCAATTTCATTTCAAGTTACATTTGTTCCGGCAATAAAGTTTCAGGAATTGGAGTGTACCTGTATTGAATATTAGCTGTTTAAACTTAATTTTGTAAATTTGATCTAAAATGACAATGTGGCTCAAAATGCAGTTCAATAAGGCAGTTAAAAAACAAAAAGATACACTATTGACCATTCATGGGCCATATTCTTCAAAAATGAAAAAAGAGAAAATTCAGTCACTCGTCCCCAAATCAAGAAAATGATATAGTTGTTACCCATATTTTCAAGACGGTTCTATTATCTAATTTTTTTTATCAGTTCTTAGATACACAAAATATATAGTCCATACAGAACCATTGTGGAAAGCTAAACCAAATCCACTTGGATTTGGAAGTACAAACCCATATTATTAAAAGGAAAAATTACATGATATCAAGAGATATTCTAGAAGAAGGGTCAGAATACTTCAGTGCTACACTTGACATTGGAACAACAAAAATTTAATTTGTTGCCTTCACACAAATTTTTTTCTCATATAAATATGTTATGATTCTATGAAAAAAAAAAGACTTGACCAAACAGAACTAACAGTTACTCTATATTTCTTTTTTCATAAGATTTTAAAGTATAGTCTCAAAGACACATAAAAATGTTGAAAATAAGAAAATGTTTCACAACCAGGAGCTTTATTATATACTCTTGCACAATAAGGATTTCATGAAATTTCATTAGAATATAGTTGCTCTACTGTTTGGAAATTGTAGTTAAAACAAAGTTCAGTATCATTTTTAAAATACACCGGATTTCTGCATTTGACAATGTATGACAGTAAATTCCAGCATTTAATGAAAAATCACTATATGTTTCCAAAACCAAAAACTGTGTTCCATGACTATGAAAAAAAATTTTTTGGTAAATAATAACAGAGCCAGAAAAAGAAAGCTGTAATTAGGAGGCAGGGGTATTTAAGCATCTATTATAAATATGTTCAATTTTCTCAACATGTCAAAAAACAGACATGAACATAATCAGAAAAAAGGGAAATGGAGTTGGTGAAGTGTTCTCAATAGAAAAAAAAAAAAAAAACACAGGTGCATTGAATTTCATCACACTACAAAATGCCAGTATTTGGAAAACAGTGTTAACAAAATGACTAGTATTTATATTATTTAATTCATAGTTTGAATTTTAAAATACTCTATAGTATGTTAATGATTGGCATCTCTAAATTTGTTTTGCTGTAACACAAATCTTGGTTTACGTATATATTTGATCTTCATAAAACTCAAAACAGTTTATTTAGTATGAGCTTAATATTTTGCTTTTTTGTATAGCATTTTCTCTGTGTACTTTAATCTGTGAGTGGTCAGCAGAGTTAACACATTTTGGTCCATAATACAAGTTTTCTTCTATTCATACTATTTTGTGAACTGGAAAATCTTATATATAAGATCTTATACCCTGAAAAATATAGTACATGAAGAATTTTAATATTCAAAATGATGGCTTCCAAATTATACCCTGTTTCCACCCTGCCCACAAAACTTAATTTGGAAGAGTTTCCTCCCAAATTAAATGCATCGCACTGTCAATTCACTCTTATTTCTCACGTAATTATTTTTCAGAGAGTTTCATCTTTCAAAACGTGAAAGGTGTAGATGAAATGATCATCTGGCATCAGCATTTTTGGCTGATGGTAAAACCCATGGTCATGAAGTACAGAAACATACGTCCAAAGCTCTCCTTGGTCCAGATAGTGTTAACGTGGATGTCTGGTAAATGTGGGGCAGGGAATTTGAAAGAATAGAGTACTTTTAACCTAATTTCAGATGATACTGTTCTTGGATTTTGAGTGACCAATTCAGGTAATCTCTGATTTAATTCCTTGCTGATTCTGATGGTAGGAAACCTTTAAATCTTAGCCTTTTATACTCCCTCTTGAGTTTATTTCTCATCATAAGCTGTCGATGGGAAGTATGTGGAAAGATGAAAAGAACTTTGGCCAGATTTGCTGACCAGACATCATTCTATACTAAATATTGCATCACTTTTTACTGTTAAAATCAAGATTTTTATTTTAAATATTTGTGCATCTTTGAGTTTAGCGTGTCATTATCATTAACAAATCTGTATTCTTTTAAGCCATTTTTCAAATCAAACTTTTCTCTATTTGTTTAAAATGCATCATATACTAATCTGGTCCATGACTTTTCAACTTTCTGATAAAAGTATAGAAGGGATCCTTGTGTAGAAAAGAATCACTGTATGGTTCAATAATATTAAAATTGCATTATAAAAATTTTCATACATAAGTATTTCTTCTGTTAAATTAAGTGGACTTGCAACTGCTAAACCTTCTGAATATATTATTTTAAAGAAATACCTTGCAGCTTTAAGTACATATAAAATTTCGCTGGGATAAATTTGCAAAATAAGTGTCTTTGGCATAGAATTTTGGATATTGAGCCTAATTATAAATTAGTGAATAACAACTACTGTGCTGAAACATTAGTAATACTATTTAGCACTAATATGTCAGGGGAACTTTTGGCAGGAGACAAGAATGCCTGGCTATGCTGAGTCTAGTTTGAAATGATTTTATGCAAAATCCTGTTATGGCTTTTCTTTTCCTCTAATTATTTGTTTAGGTGATTTCACTCAGATTTATTACAACAAAAACAATTGCATGAACAAAAATAAAATGACTCCTATTTATACAAATCTTGTTTCTTTGAGGAACCAAATGATATTGAAAATTCTTTCATTACTCTGTTTCACGTGACATTCTCTTTTGGCTCATGCCTAACAAAGATTAATTTTGCTCAAAAATGGACAAAAAGTGAAAACTGTGATCAGATGCTTTCAGAATCATGACATTGAGATAAACTGTCTGTGAACCTTTGCAGTTTTGTATGTCAACATAATCTTCCAAATTGAAAACCCATTCTGAGAGTGGCCGGGAACGTCTCGGGGTGGCGAATGATGGAGAATAATGAAGATATAACTGGCCAGGAGGTTCATATGCACCTGCTCCACCTGGAGAAAGAAGGGTCTTAGCTGAAAAGGCTGATTGCTGCTTGCAGTGCTGCATCCCTTCCTTTTTAAAAGACCAACTCGTTTTCATACAAGGACGATTTCAAATTTTCATTTACTAGACTGTTGCTTTTCATTCCCAGTTTGGTGGTTTGAAATGATCTTTTATCGTGTGTGTGTGTGTGTGTGTGTGTGTGTGTGTGTTTACATATGTATATATATATATATCCTCATATATGTATGTCTGAGTATAACCATGATGCACAAGAATGGCTAACACAATTTACTTAGAAGATGGTCGTGATCGCTTTCAAGTCTCAGACACCCAGAACAGACTGCAAGCCACACTTCAGTTTACAAACCTTTAGCCTTGAGTTTGATGCTTCATTTATCACACTGCTATTCTGCCAAATGGTACAGTGGCTCTGGTCCAGAGAACTAACTCTGGTGAGACTACATAGAGCAGTGGACGTCTGGCTTATGGAAAAACGGGATCCAAAATATACAGAAGGGAAGTAACAACAGCAGTGGTACAACGCCAGGCTCTGTTGTGTTAATCAGGTGTTTTCTTGTCCATTGTTGCATTCAATCCGTACAACCATTCCTTCTGGAGACATCAGAGCTATCCGGCAACCCTGCTTTATTTAAAAGGCTAGATGCAATAGTCACCTACCCCTTCAGAAATGTTGAGTGCTCTCCAGTTAATACTACCAGGTTAATAGCTGCTCTTTCAGTCTTTCTAATCAAACAAGAAGAGAGACACTTCATCCTTAGGTTGCCAAAGATACATCCAAGTGCTGATGAGCAGTTTGAACTAATTCCCCAAAGCTATGGATGAGTTTATATCACTTATACCAACAGTGGCACTTCTGGCCAGAGGGGAACATTTCCTTAATGCTACCACCTAGTCACACCTTATTAGTCAAAATTTCTTACTGTCCTAAAACTATCCAGAGCTAATCAAAATTATTACTGAAGCAAAGTTTATTTTTAATTAGTTTTCCTTAACTTTTGGTCTGACCTCCAGTCACCAGTTATAGCAGCAGAAACTCAAAGATAATTTGCACACAATTCCACATCAAGCCCTTTTAAGAAGTCTACTTAGACAATTTTACCTATGAAATTTTTGCAAAAAAAGATGATGGTTAAATGTGCTCAACTCATTTATCTTATGATTTCTTGGAAAGAGATGACCACAATTCTCACAGATTAGTAGGAACTGGACAGTTTGGCTTAAATCTACATCTGGTACAAAAATCGAGCGATATAAACATCTGTGTTTATTTAGGATCAGAAAATGATCACTTACATGTTCAATTAAATAAAATTTTAATAACTCAGCTGTGAATACTTTACAAGAATTCTATTTCCACTCTTAATAATTTAGGGTATTACACTCCCAATTCCACTTTTGTAACATCTACTAATCATTAATAACCCATTTAAAAAAGACTCGATGTGTAGCTTAGAACATTTAACTAGTGCTCATAAACAAGTAGGATATTAAATAAGAAAATGCACGTCATTTCCCGAGGATAGAATTACGATCTGCAGTACTTCTAATTAGCATCTGACTTTTTAGAAGTACGAGAAAATACACTACGGTCTTACTCATTGGCCCAATCTTTCTCAGTCTATGGAAGCCTATCACATTTATAATTCATTAAAAGATTTATCTCTGAAAAGACTGTGTACATTTATATCTTCCCCTTAGCTAAAGGAATGACAGGTGAAAATGTGAGTTAAAAGTCTTTTATTACTGTAATTAGAATTAATTTTCAGGAATAAAACAGATTATACACACACTAATGTAATTCTATATTCATTGTAACCATAAGCCCTGTTTTTACTATTATAAGGATTCTGAAGAGGACTAATACAGGGTAACCAGGGACTTCTAAAATAAACACCAGCAGATTACAAGGCAAAGGTAATGTTTTAATCTGAATTTATGCAACGGCACTTAACATTTTCTTTGTATAATACTTTATCCATGTGCCTTCATTTAAAATTCCTAACGTAAATTCTAAAATTACAAATTAGATTTAAGATTAAAAGGCAGAGATAAAAAATATCTTGCCTAATACAAATTATGGAACAAGAATAAAGTGCTCATGCTTAGGTGCCTTAAGTCAAACTTTCAACCAGTGGTAGAAGAAGCCTCAAGATTATTTTCAGCTTCCAACATATACCCTGTTATGCCTAGTCGCCCAACAGAATGTGACTCCTGTAACTCAGTCATCCCAGTTTTGTCTGCTCCCTCCTGCCATTTATTAAACCTGGGCCTCAATGTATATGCAAACATTTGACATTGTTTCCTTGTTTTAAATCCTAGACAGTTGTCTTAAGCATGCGTCTCTTTTCTTCCTCAGTGATACTTTATGTTCTGTGTAGGCAAGAACCAGGATTCCTATATGACTGGTGTTGTGGTGAAACCGTAGGTAAACTTCATTACCTAAAACCAAAATATAAGTGAATTTTTATACATCCTAATATCTGAATCATCAATCAAGATGTTGATGGTAAGGTTATCTGAGTATGATCATTACATCAATAACCTTCTTAATTCTACTTTTTAACAGTCCCATTGCCTGATATGCTTTGGTTTTACCTTGATTCATCCTAAGTGTTGATCCTGAGAGTCAGCATTATTTTTAGATGATTTGTCAAAGTTTTTCCTGAATACAAGTGCTGCTTTTTGCAACAAGAGGCTCAGTCTATAAGCGCAAGTTTTTTGCTCTTCCCTGAAACGAACCCGAGCTTTGTATCAAATTTATACAAGTGGCTATTTTATATTAAGAAACAACTCATACCATTGTCAAATTCTGCTGGCGTTTCTCCTTTTTCAAACTCTTAATTATATTCAATGGACAATCACATTACTCACAAAGAATAAAATAACAACATAATGAATATAATGTATTTTTGCTTCGGAGTCAGCAGGATGCTAACATAATAAACTGATCACCTAATTCTGTAAACACATGCTTATGTGGTGATTTAAGCCACTGATACGTAAACTCGTGTTGTTAGCACAATTAAATATTTGGTGCTTTAGATTGGATGAGATTAAACTTGTCTGGCTGAAGGTTCCATTTTGCACTTACACAAACAACAGCATGTTTTTACATAATATAACTACTTTCAACATAGTACACTAAAGTGAAGTAAAAATTTACATTTTCTGTAATTTTTGATAAATATTACTTATAAGGAGAAGTTACAGATGAGTATGTCTTACTAATTTGGATGAGCTACAATTTATATAAATGACTGACCAGTTGAAGGACACAAAATACATAATGGTCAGAGAAAATAAACTTCAACTAAGAAAAGCAATTGCATATTTAACTAAGGCATTTTCAGCTTAAAATGTACTGAATAATGTTTACTTCTATTTATAATCTTTTATGTAAAGATTATGTTTTATTAATCTTTGGTTCTCAACTTTTATCACTTCTAACAGTCAGTTGTACTGATTTGCAGGTCCATGGATGTTTGTTAAATTGGACAAAAGTAAAATACAAATGTCTAAAATGTTCAGAATAGAGGAATAATTTAAAAGTTCGCTTATTTATTATCTACATTCATCTGTTGAAGTATTTTAAGCATCTTTAAAATTTATATAAAAGGCAACATTAACTTTTTCAAGCCCCAGAATTATGCAAAATATGGCGAATAAAGTTAAGTACATTTGAGATATATGGTAAATAAGATTTTGATATCAATTATTATGAAACACATGCCAAATCTTCTTTCCAAGAGGAAGAAATTCAAATCACTGGCTGAAGGAATTGAGATGTAACCACTCTTAAACATAACAAAGAAGTTGCTTCTTTGGGTTGTCGACTTCTTCAAGTTAAGAATCTTTGATGCCCAGAGCATGCATTGTATGTGCAAAACATGTGGGAAAAAAAAACAGATTTTTAAGTTAAAGAGCAATCAGATAAAACCAAGATGTTTTCTGGCAGATCCCAACTGACTAGATAGTCAAATGTATATACTCCGTTTTCTCTTAACTCATTTAAATTGCAGCCCATAATGAATTAAAACAGTCAGAAATGTTTCTTTTCAAAATACACGCTTCCATTTTATCTTTAAATAGAATTAATATACAGTTGTTATAATAATGGATATGTGAAAAAAAAGAGAAAAGAGGAAGAGAAAGAAAGAGGGAGGGAAGAGAAAGGTGGATAGAAATATAGAGGTCCAGGGAGAGAAGAGAAAAATCACTAAAATGTCTAACACTGACAGCACATTTGAACTTTCTAATATATATCCTTCCAGAGATCATCTGTGCATATTTGTGTGGATAAATATGTTTGAAGCCTTTCCTGGACATACACAGAGCTCTGCACATGCCTGTAGGCTTCTATAATACCAGGAATATGTCAGAGATTTTTATTATTTTTTTTGGGGAGGGAAAGTAACTAGGTTTATTTATTTGATGGAGGTACTGGGGGTTGAACCCAAGCCCTCACGCACGCTAGGTAAGCCCTCTGCCTCTGAGCTATACCCTGCCCCTGCCAGGAACATGTCAGAGATTCTTAATGGACAGCCTACATTTTAGTTTTTTCCTTTTATGCTGTTTGGTCTGCCCCTATTAGCTCCAACTGGTAACACCACCTCAGGCAGCTGTGATGTTAAACAATTCCCACTGAAGGGTTTTGACAAAAGCCCTAGGCGTACAGCAGATCACACCCAGTGAGTTCTGAGTCAGGTCAAATGAAGGCAAGCCCTGATAGGGGAGCATTCCTGTGAGAGCCCAGAAAGGTCGAAGAGTGACCCGTGTCTAGGGGTGGTGCTTTTGGAGAGCTCCAAACCCATTCTTCACCTGCCCTTGGCGGCTGGTTTTCACAGCTACTGTGGTTGGCAGGCTGTTGGTTTTCAACGCTGTGCAGAGCTGGGGAGAACGAGATGAGATAAAGAGGAGACAGCACGCCAAAAGCTCCCTGTTCATGACAAAATTCAGCAGTACTTCTAGAATAAACGTTCCTAGTATTGTCAATTAGTTTTCAGAATAAAACTGAATAAATTGACTTTTGACAATTTCTGCCAACACTCATACTTCTTTCACAGAGAAGCAGATATTTGGCAATTCTTATTCAAATCATCCCTGAATTGCTTCCTATCCCTTAATAAGTATTAAGGATGTGAAGTGGTCCTGACACCAAAATGTCTGTGAGCAGAAATCATAGATAAATACAAAGATAGTAAGTTAATTTGGTCCCAGGATAATTTTTTAAAAACCTTCATCTTTTTAAAAAACTTACTCCTTTTTTATGTATGTATGATTCTTTTATTTATTTTTTTCTGATTTTTAATTTTATTTTATTTGGGGTGTGTAATTAGGTTTTTATTTATTTATTTATTCATCTATCAAAGGTACTGGGGATTGAACCCGGGACCTCTTACATGCTAAGCATGCACTCTACCACTGAGCTATACCCTCCCTTCAGGATAATCTTAAAGAGTAAAACTTGATGACAATGTCTTTCTCCTCTCAGAAAAGTGCTATTCTCTGTTGAATATCTAATCCACCCAATGATTCTTTAATATTACACATTTTGAGTTGTAAATAACTCATTTACTAATTGATCAGAATCATGTTGTTTTAATTCAATAACTTGAGAATATCAAGGTGTTTGAATTCAAAGAGACTGTTTTGGAGATATTTTAGTTATGCAAATATAGATACAGATTTCTGCAGTTTGTCCCCCCAGCTGTTATTGAGAGAGTGTGCCAAAGATAGATGGTTTTCTCAAAGTTCTGAAGCACATTTTATTATTTTCATACATTTGTATAAATAATGATGACACTCACCTGGTCCATTTGGGCTTGTTTTAAATGATAAAATGATACAGTTATAATTTTTGAAATCATTGATAATCAGAATATAGATTGTGAGATCAATTGAAAACACTTGATTCCTAATATTTTCAATAAATAATAATCACACAGTCCTGATATTTTTTGCCCAATGCTCAAGGAAAGATTTATGTATTTGCTTCTGGTTCACAATAAAACAATTTTGAACATTTAAAATACAGAAACATTTTTATTTATTCAATTCTGGTTAAATTTTTGTATTTGTGAAAGCATCCATTAACTGATGAGTTCCTGAAAAATAATAGCTATGTTTTATTTTTTTTTCTTTGTGCTCTGATCATATTATTTAACTACTCTCATTACACTATTCAAACTTAAAATTTTTTTCAACGATCATTTTCATTTTTATTCTTCTTAATGTTTATATATAAATGCATGGTGGCTATTACAACGTAATGACTTTCTTCATCCTGCTGGGTGTTGGGGTGGTCAATTAGGACGATGAGCCAAACTGAGAAAAACAATCTCGGCTTTATTCTCTAGCAAGAGGCAAAAATATTCACCAGTTTCCAGTCTTTTATTTGTACCCGGGGAACAGCACCCAGAGAGGCAGGTGCATTAGTGTAGATGGGGGAGTCCTCTCCCTCATGAGAGGCCCTGAAGGAGAGGCTGCTGCCACTTTAGAGGTCCAGGAGACTGTCGAGAGGGACAGCAGGGAAGGGTGAGGAGTAAAAAAGCTCGAGTCCAGGAGGACACAAGTGTCAAGACCGGCCCAATAAGGAAGTCTTCATGGAGAAAAACCTAGAAGTGCCTCAGCCAAGGTCCCCTGATGAAAAGCTCTCGCAAATGAGGTATCTGGACAGGAAGTGCGAAGACGCGTGTGAGCGTGGCTGGCCTCTGAGTCCTTGACCGCAGCTCTCCGTAGAGCCTGCAGCGCGCCGTCCATGCACCGTCCATGCACCGTCCAGTGTGGGCGGGACGGCTTCCCTGAGACCTGCCAGGGAGGGTGTCGCAGCTGCCCGTGGTCGGAGGGCTCTAACCTGGAGTTGGACTTCTCAAGCATAGTGGAGTGTTCGTATGTGTCTAACAGAATATCCTCAAATCAAAAGGAGGGTTACCAGCACGAGAGACACATATAAAACCGTGTAGAATAACGTGGCTCATCTTGAAACCAGTGATGACTATTTAATGCTAAGGGATCATAAGTAATTCTATTTTTAGAAAGGTTCTTAATGCAGTAATCAGAAAATGTGTTCAGGTACATATGGACAAAAAATTTTTTTTACAGTTCTATTTAAAATAAAGAGAAATTTCAAAAAGTATAATCACGAATATGATATACATTTAATATATTTTTATATCATATAGGAAATTATTAAACAATTTTACAGATAATGAGGTAGATGTGTATTTAAAATGAAAATGCATTATGTTAAATATGGTGTGATACAGAGCTGATTGAAAAGATTCCGATGAATGGGAGTAGTATTGTCCCAATTTTATAAATATTTGAGTGTGGGTGTGTATGTATGTGTTTCTCTGCAGAAAGGCATAGGAAATATTTTAAAACTTGAAGATCAAAATGTCCTCATTAACATCTTGAGTTAAGATTAAGTGCTTATTACACAGTCTTTTACTATTTTTTAAGTTTTGCTTTAATGTATTTTCTGAAAGGAAAATGAACTAATTGCTTAGTTAGATAAAAATTAAAAAGAGTAATTGAGATCAGTTCAGAAATCAATTTGTCATAACACACTACAATAATCTTGTTAACAATTAGTGTTTGGCTATAGTAAAGGATAATGGCATTCTTAAAGTGTTATATTAATGTGATTCCATTATTTTAATGTTACTCTATATTCAATTATTTATTTATAAAGACAGTAAAATTTTCTTTCAGGTAGAGTTTGAAGGGAGAATATTTCCTTACGATATCGTTATTTCCAGAAGAACATGGGAATGAAGATTTGTGTTTTCTGTCGCTATGTAACCAAATGCCACACATTTAGCAGCTTTAAACAACACACATTTATTATCTCAGTTTCTGTGGATCAGGAGTGTGGGTGTGTCCTAACTGGGTCTTCTGTTCCGGAGCTCACAAGTCATGGAGTTGACCAGGGACGTGATGTTATCTGATCTTGGTACTTGCTTCTAAATACTCACTTGCTGTTGGCAGATTTACTTCAGTTCCTTGAAGTAGCAGGGCTTAGCTCCTCGAAATCAAGTGACATTCAGGGCCAGGTGGTCATCATCACAGTCATTCTCTTCTTCAAGACCAACAGGTTGGTGTCTCTGCTGCTTTGAGCCTCTGACCTCAAGAGCCTCCTTTAGCTGATTTGGTCAGATCCACCCAAGCTAACTTTTTGATTAACTTACAGACAATTAATTAAGGCTTTTAATAACATCTTGTACAATCCCTTCACTTTTGCCATGTAACATTACCTAGTTAAGGGAGTGCCACATTCTGTTGGTTCGAAGCAACTTACAGCTACAGCCCACAGTCCAAAGGAAGAACTCAATACAAAGACATGACTCAGTGGGGCTCAGTCACTCTAGGGTGGGTATGACCATCACAATCAGAAAATGTATATGATACTTAATGGAGACTCATAAAATTCTCAGTGTGTGTCCATGTCGTCCACATCTGAAATTGACTACTTGGTATATTTTACCCTTACTTTTATTAGATTTCTACAAAAGGCCTCTGATATTTTATTAGAATCACAGTATTTATCACATATTCTTGATGTAAACTTTTAAACATCTTTAAAGAAGTCTCATTACAATTTTGTGAATTATCTGTTTTTATCCATTTATACAAATGACTTAACTGACCTCAGTGCTAAGAAACTAAATGCTTTATTTAGATATTTGAAAAGTACTTGACGAAACTGACATTGAGCTCCAATATGTTTTGACCAAATTGATGTTTAAACATTAATTTTTTTTTCATTTATGAACAATATTCTCTGTTAAATGTTACTTTACCAAATCTAAATTCCAGCCGATAAGCTTTAGCAAGAATCGTGAAAGCTGGTTTCAGAAAGCTCCATAGTGGGGAACTTTAACTATGAAAAAATCACTTTAAAATTTAACAGAAGCCTTTTAGCCTAAAGTTTCCCCTGAAGCAGCGATACTTGTTTTCTAAAAGTTATTTATTTTCAGGACTTCAGAAGTCACTTATTTCAAATTATTCAATTATGAAATGCATAATTTGTGACCAAGGCCCAAAAGTGATTGATAAAAGCACACCTCAACAATTCATCTTTTCATTACAAAGTGTTTAATTTGTGTCAAGTACTCTACAGAGTACTAGGGTTTCAGAGATGAGGACTTCTGTTTCTGATAATTTGGATTAAGTTCTTTATTAGTATCAACCTTTACAAGGAAAACATAAAACTGCTGAGTAAATATTTTTAATGATTTGAATGCATTCAAAAGAGCTGTCAGGCTAATTGGACATGACCACGACAAACGCTCAGGAAAATGTTAAAAGAAGAAATGCAGGCATAATACTTGAGTATATAGATATCTTTGTCCTGTCAATCCTGACAATCCAGCAAATGTAGGTATTAGTTCAAAGTCTTATGGAGTAAGTAGAAAGGGAGGGATAAAATTTAAATCTAGGGTGGAAATTGTATAAGGACCCTCACCATATTCAGCTGGGGACTTAAAAGGCTGCTCTCTTGAAATAAAGATGAACCAGATGTAAATTCACTTCCATAATCCCTGATCGCCACAAACCAAAAGGACTTTGGGGGATTTTCATCTGGCACTGAGTTAAACAGGAGAAAAACCCCTAAAATAATGTAATAATAATAACACCAACTAAAAAAATTCATAATAGCCAACATAGTATTAAATGGGGACAAAGTTGGAGGATTGACACTACCTGACTTCAGTTCTTCCTGTAAAGCTCCAAGTGGTCAAGATAGTGCGGTCTCGCTGAACGAGTAGACAAACATATCAATAGAAGAGAATAGAGTGCCCAGAAATAGATGCACATAAACATGGTCACCTGACCCTTGACAAAAAAGCAAAGGCAATGTGCATTGGAGCAAAGATTGTCTTTTCAACAAATGGTACTTGAGCAACTGGACGTCCACATGTGAAGAAAGAATCTAGTCACACCTTACACTCTTCGCAAAAGCTAATTTAAAATGGATCACAGACTTAAATATAAAATGGAAAACTCTAAAACTTACAGAAGGTAATATAGGAAAAAATACCAATTAGGGCTGGTGATGACTTTTTTTTTTTTACATTTTTATTGTGGTATGGTTCCTGTACAGTAAACTACACATATTTCAAATGTACAATGCTTTTTAAAATACAACACCAAAGATATAATCTATAAAATAAATAACCAATAAGCTGAACATCATTAAAATTTAAAAATTCTGTTCTGTGAAAGGTAATATCAAAAGAATGAAAAGACAAACCACAGACTGGGAGTAAATATTTACAAAAGATACATTTGATGAAGGTAGGTTATCCAGAATACATAAAGAACTCTTGAAACTCAACAATTAAAAAAAGAAAAAAAACTGATTTAAAAAGAGGCCAAAGACCTAAACAGATACCTCAGCAACAAAGATATACAGATGGCAAGTAAGCATGTGAAAAACTGCTCCATGAGATAGGTCATCAAAGAAATGAAAATTAAAACAAAAGTAAGATGCCACTGCACACCTATTGGAAAGGCCAAAATCCAGAACACTGACAATGACAAATGCTGGCAATTTTGTTTTTGTTTTTGTTTTTCTTTTTCTTTTTTTTTTTCTTCTGTGGAGCAACAAGAACTCTCATTTACTACTGGGGAAATGCAAAATGGTCTTGGCACTTGGAAAAGCAGTTTGGCATTTTCCTACACAACTGAACATACTCTGACTATAAAATCCAGCAATCACCCTCTTTGGTATTTACCCAAACCCATTGAAAACTTATGTTTATACAAAAACTTACACAGAGATGTCAATAGGAGCTTTATTCGCAATTGCCCAAACTTGTAAGCAAATAAGATGTTCTTCAGTAGGTGAATGCATAAACTATGGTACATCCAGACAATGGAATATTACTCAGTACTTAAAAAAGAAAAGAGCTATCCAGCCATAAAAAGACGTGGAGAAACTCTAAATGTATGTTTCTAAGTGAAAGAAGCCAATCTGAAATGGTGACATACTGTATGATTCAAACTATATGACATTCTAGAAAAAAGCAAAACTATGAAAAAAATCAAAAGATCAGTGGTTGCCAGGGTGGGAGTGGGAACATGGTGAATAGGCAGAACACAGAGGAGCTTTAGGGTCAGGAAAATACTTTGTATGATATTATAATGATGGATAGATGTCATTATATATTTGTCAAAACTTATAGAATGTACAACACCAAGAATGAACCTTAATGTAAACTATGGACTTTGGGTGTTAATAAGGTAGATTTATCAATTGTAATGACTGTTCCACTTTGACGGGGGTGAGGATGTTGATAATGGGGGAGGCTATGCCTGTAGTGGGGAGGGGCATAGGGGAAATCTCTGAGTCTTCCCTTCAGTGTTGCTGTGAACCTACAATTGGACTAAAACTAAAGCCTTAATAAGTAAACTTTCAGAAGTCTAAAACAAATAGAAAAATATATTCAAATTTTATTCAAAGTGATGGCCAAAAAATAAGTCAAACAAAGCTTTCATTTCAGGCTATGAATAAGCTGTAAAGAAATTGTAGGAGAGTGTTGATGAACATAAAACAAAAATGTCAGAATAAAATCAGACTAAAATAAGTACTATCAATAGCAGAATAGCTATTGTTCAATTGATGACAAAGTGAAAAAAAAAAAAAACAGACAAAGAGGTCTACGAAAAGTGGACCAAGAAAGTGTGATATTTGCAGGACTTAAAAAAACGGAGAAACAAAATTTAATTTTCTAAAATCCGAATGTGATCTTCTATCCCAAATTAAAATTCTTTAGAATCTTCTCTTCTTATTATGTAACATTAAATTTGAGCTTCAAACCATGAAGCAGTGAATCTGTCCTGCCTTACTTTCATTCTTCTCTTCCTGAGAGGACATGCTAACATATTTGCTGATTCCAACATGCAGTTCTGCTTTTGATTATTTTTCCCTGCCTGGAATATCCCTTTTATGTATCATTTAACAGATGGACACTTAATCATCCTTCACCACTCAGCCTCATGTATAAATCTATTATATTTCTGCTTCATTTATTCATTTATGCATCTTTCTTCTTTATTGGACTATAAACCACCTGATGGCAGAAATGATTTGATTTGATTCATTTCTACATACCCAGAAATTAGCACAAGTGCCTGCAAAAAGCATTCAATAAACTTTTGCTGATGGCTGCACAGGTTAAAAATGCATAGATAGAAAGAAAGAAATAAGAAAGAAAAAAAGGATGCAGTTTAAAAGTATGGCGAAGTGCCCTCAGCTTAATTCCTGACTTCTTTTTAGACCATCCTGTCTCTAGGTGTAGAAGAAAAATAAAACTATTAGCAACATAATAGCCTTTAAATAATTATTGTAAAAGAAGTTAAGGGAAAGCTCAGAAATCAGAGAATCTCAACCAAATGCCAAATGCTATTGTACAAAATTTTAGTAATAATCTTGCTGAAAATTCAAAGTATGGCATAAGGAAAGATACAAAATTATGACAAATTCATTAGAAGACAGCAAAGTGTAGCAGATTAGAGAACTGAAGACAAGTGTCAAGAAGTCATCATTCAACAGATGAATAAGAAAGAAATAAAACGACCAGGAGACGCGGACAGGCAATCCTATGGCTGTATAGCGCCCTGAGGTTTGTGTTGGTTGTAGGTACCCTCCTCAGAGAGTACATATTAAAACTGATGAACATTTAGTGTGCCGGTTAAAAGTGAACAGAACAGCATGGCTTAACTGAGAGTGTCCATTAATGGCACATTCCTATACCATCATGGTGATAAAACAGAGAATAAAAGGCCATTTTGAAAATTAAGCTATACAGGATAAACTGGAACATAAAAGTGACAAGAAATTCAGGAAAGAGCAAAATAAAAGGGAGAGATGATATTACTGAAGATGTTAGTATAGAGATTGGGAAAGTGAAAATTCTTGGTATATACCTTGATGGGGAGGGATAACAAAAATAAATTCCAGGTGCGCCTGATGGGTATTTGACCTTTCTCATCAGACTTAGAAAGAGCAGTTCCTTTTGTAAGTTTTCCATTATTTAAGTAGGATTTCCACCCCCAGCACACTGTTGTACTGATGGGAGCCATTTCTGTTGTTAGCGAAAAGTAGGTTAACTACTTAGGTGATAAATCATCTACCTGACAGGACAGAAAGGACGCAGGTGGCCAGTGTGTTCAATCATTGGGGGCACGGTTAGGATCTTTACTTAAAAAGTAATGGAAATAGAAATCGTAACTTCCTACAACTCTTCTTTAGAAATAAAAAAGAATCTTAAGACAATTGTGCATTAAAGAAGATAGCATGGTGTCCTCTAAAAGCTTGTGGTCATAAAAAATGTGTTATTCAAGGATACGTGGAAGAAATGTACTCATTAATAGGAAAGACAATAATAGATGACAAATACATTATCTTTAAGAGGCTTTATGAGATACAAGACTTGAAGAAATGTGAACATTCGTGGGAAATGCTTTACATAATGAACATGTAGATTTCCTTCCATGCTTTCCTTCTGCCTGAGACACAGTTTGCATTTCCGTTCCCATCCCCCACCCCCCATCCCCAGCCTCTTACCTGTATAACACCAGGTTATTTTCCAGGCCTTGGGTTAAATGCTTTTTCCTCATGGAGGACTTACCCAAGTCCTCAGAGTTAATTAAGTTGCCATGTTGTACATATTCACGGTAACCTGTGGTTTTTCTTCCTACCACTTAATCATGATTTATAGAATTATATGGCTGCTTTACGTAGTGGTGGTCTCCTCATTGACCAGAGATGGGTCTGTGTTTGTCCCTCATATGTATCATGCTAGACACATATTACTTAAATAATTGTCGAGTAAATGAATATGTGAGTATATGTTTTGGGGACTTTATAATTATAAAATAAAATTATGGAATTTAATCACGTGACATGTCTTGAAATGGAATGAAGTAAAAATATGGGAAGAATAAAAATTGTTATCTAGAATATTTTATGATTTTATGGCCTTTCATACTACTCTGACTAGTAGTTAGATCTCTAATTACTGAGACAGTAGGACTAGTGATGAAAATGCACTTGATCCCATTTGGGAAACAATATAAGACTAACTAACTAGAGCGGGAAGTCAGTAAACGCAAGGAGTTATTTAAACTTAGATTTAGAGCTTTCCTATATAGAGACTTGATTTTTTTTAAAGCAGGAAGCCTCTGTGGTATTTATGTCTGTAGTACTTCTGCTACATATATAAGAAATAGTGAAATACTGCTTAAAGGTGAATGCATTAGACTCTGCATTAATTGCCTTTTAGCAAACGTTTTCTCTTCCTCGCATCCTGTGGATTTAAGAAGTACATGAATTGAATCATCCAGCATTTTTCCAGTTGGATATACAAACATAATATGCTAATATTTCAAAGGCGTTTTTGAGAGGAAAATCTATTGGGCCGTGTCTTCCATGTGAAGTTATTCTTTCATATACACATTGATTGGATCTGATTAGTTCCTTGATAGATGCATTCATTCATCCACGATTTACAGAGTACCAGTATTTCCTGAGTGTGTGTTACACACAGTGCTGGACACTTGGAATGGATGAAAAATACTGCTTTTTTGCCTGTGGATTGAGGGTGGTAAGAACCTCCCTTGGAGAACTTCTAAGCCTTAGCCTAAAGGATGAAAAGGAGAAATCACGCACAATCTTTCAAATCATGGTTACGAATTTTGATATTTGTTTAAATTAAATGCTCCTAGCATAGATTTAGTGACTTTGTTTTGTCTATGAATACGTCCTTGAGGAAAATCAATTTTAAGGTAAAAGTTTGAAAATTTTTTTAAAAATCTGTAGTTTTGGAGTTTTCCCAAGCAAGATATCATGGTCTTTTGAATCAAAACAAGATAAAAGTAAAGACACCCATTGAAAAATTACTAAGCTGTCCTGTGAGTGAAGGGGAGATGGGACAGCGGGGGTTCCTTTCTTCACCCAGTCAGTGTTTTCTTGTGAAGCTCCCACAAAAATTCAAGCTATTCTTCTTGGCCTGAGGATAACTTAAAACACAAAAACAAGAGAATGCTTGCCCTTGGAAAGATTATATTTTCTTAGGCAGATGATAAACATAGAATTAAGTACATAACTAGATAATGGAATTTCAGACATTTACTAACTGCTCTGAAGAGATAAATAGGGAATTGAGATAAAGGATGGTTGAGAGAGAACAAAGATGGACTGAGTATTTTAAGCATTGAAGTTAGAGAGTCGCTCTTGGAGAGGAAGAATCAGTGATGGATTTAGGATGCACTTTAGGGTGAAAATGTTGAATAGTGTGGGAAAGGGAAATTGGAAACTCGGCAGAGCTCAGCTGGGTGACTCAGTTTCTCCACGTGTCATTGACTGAGGTTACTTGACATTATTCAGATGATGGAAGGGCCGTCTGCACTTACTTACCATGCCCGTTAGTAGAGACAGGGGAAGTTTGGGCTCAGCTGTTTTGATCAGAGTCCCTGCGTGCCATGTCTCCAGCATGGTGTCTCTAGGTATTTAAACTTCTTACATGCAGGTCAGAGTTCCAAAAGAAAGTAACCGGGGGCAAGCTGGAAGCCACACCACTTGTGTGATCTAACATGGAAAGTAGTTCTGCTTTACTGGAGCGGTTAAAACTGACATGAGCCCACTCACATTCAAGGGCAGGGACGGAGACCACAAATCTTGTTGGGAGGGCTGGCAAAACTATGTCACCATACTAAAAAAAAAAAAAAAGCAACACCAACCTACACCTCTGGCCATACATTTCGCATACAATACTCCCAAATGCAGAATGAAGTCACTCCTGCCAAAAACACTCAAAAGTCACTTCACATGATGGCATGGGATGGACTCAACGACTAGCATCTTCATTCAAATCAAATCCAAGTGCAGATGAGGGTCCTCACATTCAGTTTCTCAGACCCAAAGAGCTGTGAACTAGAGACCAGCTATCGAACGTGCACGAATCCGGCACAGAGTGGTATGGCAGTCACGGGGTAACCTTAATAGAAACTCCCCTCCAAAAACAGGAGAAATGGGTGCACACAGCTGTCACTAGTTCAGAGCGATTTTGAAAACCAGCTGGGCACGTTGCCAAATCTTTGTACTGGGCTCAAACCTGCTTCCTGGGAATGAATCTCTATGGCTCTTAATTAGCCCTTTGCCTCTGGGCTCTTGATTCCATATTCTGAGTCATTCTTCCTCAGGAAAAAAAAAAAAATAAAGAAGAAGAAGAAGATGAAGAAGAAGGAGAAGGAGAAGAAGAAATTGGTTGTGTTTCCAGCTCAATGGTTTTCTTAGCCTGCTTTCTTCCCATAGAAAATTAGGAGTCTAATTATTGTCCCCATCCTCTTCAGTCCAAGTTGATGTAATCCTGTCAAATGCATGGATGCAATATGTATCCACCTATAACTCATTCCACTAGGCCAAGTACATAACCACAGATCTCTTTGAGATAAGTTTTTCTCTACTTTGGGTGTTTTGTAAGACTGCAGTTGGAAAATGCCCTGAAGGTTCTTAGAAGCCCTTTCATTTCACAAATAAGACCTGTGGGGCCTATCTTGCCATCCAAAGAAAGCCTTTGTCTATCTGAAAGGGTCTTTGAAGCATCAGCTTAAATCTTTCTCAGGTTTTAAAAGGGTTTTTATAGTTACAACTTTGGCTCCATCTTCGCACTGAGATGACAACTTGACAGTGAGCTGGATTTAATTTTTTTCCTGAGACTTTTACTCTTTGGGGGAACCTTTTGCTGGTTGAAAAAACTGTCGTGGATCCTTAGCATTTTATCTGAATTCTATGTAAAACCTAAAGCTACACCTTTCATTCATCTATCCACTTCTTTATGAGAAGCAGATAGAAGAAGGCAAGTGACAACTTTCACACTCAGCCCAGAAATCTCTTTAACTAGATCACTGAGTTCATTTGGAATGTTTCCCATTTTTCACGTTAGAGCAGGCAGCAGTGTTGCCAAAAGCTCCACCATCAGCTAGTGCGAGCCCTCTTTTCTCTGCCTTCCAATTCACTGTTATCGCTTTATCACGAACTCTCACCACTGGAGTCCCTTCAGGCCCTTGACTGCCGCCCGATCCCATGACAACTTTAGGTTTTGTTATCCCATCAGCGCACTTCCAGGTGAAAAATTATTTTGCACTTATTTTTAGCAATGAGATTACCTATCCCCAAACGTAGTGGCTAAAACAGTGATCATTTTGTTGCTCTCATGATTTGGGGGTCAAATGTTTTAGCAGAATTTGGCTACACAATCTTTTTGCCCCGTGCAGTATTAACAGAGGTCCCTTGGTAGTATTTAATGGGTAGATGGGCTGGGCGGCAGGGTTCTAGAACACCTCACTCATACATTTGGTTTCTTGATGGGGATTCCTAGAAGGCTGGTATCCACTCAAACTGTTGACCAGAGTGTCTATACGTTTAGTTTCCATCATAGTAGGTGGGTATCTTAGGGTCACTGGACCATGACAATTACATCTCAGAGCAATCAGAACAGTCACTCCAGTGAAAAAGATATAAGTTCCATGGTCACATATTATCTGTCGTTGGAAGTAAAGCTTCTTTTCTGCCTTACTCTATTTGCCAAAACATACACAGACCTGCTCAGAGGAGAAAGGAGAGAGCATTGCTATTAGCTGGGGTGGGAGGTATATCAAAGGATTTGAATCCGCTAAAATGGCCACTTCCATCGACAGGCTGATGGAAGCATAAACTGTGCTATGTTCATACAGAGATGTATTCATACCACAGTGAAAGTAAACAAACTACAGCTCACGATATTACGATGGATGACTCTTAGTCATCCATAGTGTAACATAATACGGATTGATAGACCCAAACCACAGAAGAATGGATGTCATATGATTCTATTCATATGAATGTAAAAAGTTAAGAAAACTGAACACTCTATTATTTAACTTTATACACATTGAAATAAAATTTAGGATAGTGGTTACCTCTAGGAGCAAGAGAAGGAATGCGATGGGAAAATGCACATAGGTGCTTCTAAGGTCTGGTAGCTAACTCTCCCAGCTGACTGCTGAGAACACTACTTTTTGTTTTCTTTTAATTTATCATATGATTTTGGACATTTCAGAAAGTATGCTCTGTTTCAAACATTATAAAAAAAATGAATCAAGGGGAGATGAACAAATGAAGAACTCTGAAGAAAACTCTAGAGAAATGTAACCTTAAAGAGGGAAGATAAAAAAGTTAAAGTTTCTAGAAGAGGTAAAGAGTACATGGAAATTTCATGTTTTTCAGTCGGGAAATAATAGGGCAAGGGAATGATCCAGGAGAAAGAGGAAAGAAAAGCTGTAAGGAAAGAGAAATTGCCAAAAGAAGTGTTTTTGTAGTGACAAATGTAGAGAAATCCCAGTGCAAGGCGAAGTCTAGTATTCGGTAGAAAAGGACAGACGTACCCTACAGCATGTGAGTAGAAAAGGAAGATGGATTCAGATGCAGGTACGTGTCTAATGACAACCTGAAGGCAATATTGATAACTGCTTTTAAAAATAGGCATATTAGGCTAAAATGTTCACTTAAACTTAATCAGGATGCCATTTATTCATCCTCAAATAAAAATATAATTGCAGAAAATTCTGGACAATAACATGCCAACTAAACATTCTTCATTCTTCCTGTAGGAAAATCTAGATGGGAACCTAAGTGTTAGTCAGAACAATGCTTGTTGTTCCTCAGAAGTTGGAATATGGGGATTTGAGCAGCAATTTTAACTGTTGATGACATTAGGCTAAAAAAGGCATCCAATTATTTCCGTCTTTAGTGATAATTCTGCCAAAGGGATTGGATGGTTACGTTACACTGGACGTTGCTAAATGAACACTGCCAAATTCTCTGAATCTCACTGACATAAATTTCCGGGAAAAATGGGTTTGTAATTCCACCTCAGAAAATAACCACCTGAATTTGATTTAGAATAGCTGCTACCTGTACAGTCTAGTAAAGATTTTAAAATATGGTTATGACTTGAAACAGATAATATTATTCTCAGTACACTTATCCTGACACATTCATAACTCATGCTAACATACCCTGAGTCAAATATGTGAACGCAGAAGGAGCTCACTAATGCAGCCTTCTGCGGTAATGCCTGCTGCTTCACTTCTCACTTTGGATATTTTATACCCTCCATTTTCATCCAATGGAGGTGAACTCGATTAAACAGATTTATCAATCTAAAGGACACCTGGTAGCAGCCAATAGCCATGTTTTTCATTTTCTAGCTTACATTTAGGACTCAATGGTGTAAATTACTAGATAAACATATAAAAGGGGCTCCATATTTTGTGTTACGGCCTTAAAAGCTTTTTGAAAGTAAATATTAATAATGAGTAAGAACTTCCGTGCTGTTTTAAGTACAGTTTATATTTAGCAACTTCAGGGAATCAATTCATAGAAATGGAAGAGCAGCAAGTGAAGTGGAAAGCTAAATAAATTACACGCAAATTGTGGAAAGCCCCCAAAGAAGTGAAATCGTGTTACCTGTCAGATTTAGTGCCTTCTTTACCGGGGGGTATAAATTGTACCCCAATACGTTGACTGTAGACCAGAGTTATTTAGGCCACCTGTGCTCCAGAGCTAGGAAAGCTGCTTAACAAGAGGTAAGGTGCATAAAGAACGTCTAAAGTCATGGGGGTTTTCAAATAAATTGATCAAACACGTAGCTTTCCCAGCCTATTATTCTAGCGGCTGGTGACTAGATGGTTATAGATGTAAATCAAAACACTTGTAAGCTGGATGTCCAGGGCTGTAGGTACTCACACAGCATTTCCATCAAGTCTCATTTCTCTCTTCCTCTGAATGAAATGATTGATTGATTGTTCACAGCTCGCGTGGTCCTGGGCTGCCCAGATCCATCTCCACTCTCCACGCTCGCTCCACACCGAGTTTGCATCATTGACTTTCTGCCAGCCACTTGGCTGCCGGGACACGGAGTGACATTTAATGATCTTTCAACATGGCAATGTCACATTCGTCACTCTTTATCACTCGTGACAGACCTAAATTCAAATGCAAACAGGAAATGGAGACTGACTTCAGTCCAAACTCGGATACACTTTTGAACTGACATCTATCAACAGATATTGACAAGAGACACGGAAGGGAAAATGGCCTGTTGCTCGCACCATAATTAAAAATACTAGTTCTAAAACTGGCCTCAGAAATCAAGGCTATTTTAATTTCATGAGGCAATCGTTCTTATAAAAAGCTTTGAGGTGGAAATTGTGTATCTCAGCTGTCATATCAACTAACATCAAACACTCAGAGGAGATAATTTACTTTTAATGCAATATTCTGCCTCATAAAACGAATATCATAATACTCACGCATGCTCTTTACAGAGCTCTTAAAGGGAGAGGTGCCTCCAAAGTTATAACAATTATTTAGAAGAAAATAAATATTAGTATAATCACACAGAATTTCTCTAAGCGTCTTCGTCCTCTGAGGAGTCTCACCTTGCTGTAGGACTATCATTTTCTATATAACAGGGTTTTTTAAATCAAATACCTCCCTGATACTTGCATTTTCCCAATATCACAAAACAAAGCTGCATTTCACCAAAAGTTTGGGGCTACTGGAAGATTGGTGTTGCGTTTCAATACTGTCTAACATGTACATGTTGGAATGCGTGCCAAAAATGATAAGAAATGTACACAAGGAGTTCAGGGGTTGGGGTCCCTCAGATATTCTCATTAGCCTGAACTCCAAGTGAAACTTCACTTCCTTTCTAGAAACTAAGAGATCCTTTGTTTAAAAAAAAAAAAAAACTTTAGGAAAATTTTGCTATTTATACTCACTTTATCATCACTTTTCAATTAAATCAAGAAAAAAACGTTCAAAATATAATGTTGGCATGAATCTAAACTTCATGAAGTCAGAGAGTGTGGTGATACTTTTACATCCACAGGGCCCGGTGTCTCATAATGATCACAGAACTAAATTGAATAGAGGTGTCATACTAACTTCACGGTGAAGGGCAGCAAGTTTTCTTACATGTCACAGTGTCAGGGAAAACCCTAGCTGTTATACTCATGGAAGTATTTCTCTAAAATAAATGTTTCGTCGATCTAATCTCCCTGTACTTCAGGCCTAAGGCAATTTCCACATTCCGCCCTATGTTTGGCTACCAGGAGTGCCCCTCTACTCTTTTGTTCTAGCTGCCAAATGCTTTAAGAAGGGGGAACTATGCCTGTCAGTAAATCTGTCATATCGTAAATGCTCAGTAAACATTTCTTTAGTGAAACTGATGTCTTAAGAGCATCAGCTTTAAGAAACGCACAGAAATTTCACGGTGTTAAACTTCCTACAGCAGGGCTCTGACGGTGCCCCCTGTGCTATCAGGGGCACCTATCGGCCTGTTAGGGTTGCCTGTTAACAGCTCATAGCTGCCTCATTTTCCCCAAAAAGTGCCTTCAGCCGAAGGGAGCCACCTCCCTGGGGACCTCCCCGACTCCTGCCTCCTCTGCCTGTGAGAGACTTTGCTATGAGACGCAAGCTTCTTGCCTCAAGGCAGGACTGACTATGGAGGAAGTCCTTGTGTCCTGAGAGCAACCCCCAGTAAGTCACTTAAACAGGAATCCCCATCTTTCACGCTGTTTCTAAGGCACTGTGTGCAGTGAACGGCCCGAGAAAGCAGACTTAAAATGAGGATGTTCTGGATTCGTGTCACTTGCCAGCTAATTGCAAGGACTGCCCCATTCGTGGTGGTAGGTGAGGTCATCAAAGTTCCTGGCAACCGGAATAATGTGATTCCAAACACTTTTACTTATTTAAATTGGGATGGGACCCAGGTGCCCTTGCAGGGATTTGAGAGGTATGGAAGAAATAGCAACCATAGAGCTGGGTGGCCATTTCTCAGCATGATTCATTTAGGAGAGGAAATAACAAGCCTGGATAATTAATTAGCAACTTAAATCCAAGTATGAGAGTTAGAGAGACTTCAGAGCATTTAAAGAGACCCTCACCTCTTACAGCCCAGAATCAGATAGAGCTGAGTATCAGGTGTAACACTTAATTCTGAGAGCAGCAGACAGGCAGGAAAGTCTCACATTAAAGTCACTTTGACAGGCAAGGAATGGGGCCCTGTAGTTTGGTATGAGAATACATTGGTAGGGGCATTTGAGAACATTGAATCCTCAGTTTCTCCTGTACCAACTGAATCTTCAAATATAGCCCACCCTCCTTTATTAGAAGAGAGAGACCCTCTTGCTGGAAGAAAAGACAGAGGACTCAAAGTAGGCATGAGACCTTACAAGAAAAAGCTTTCCCGCTAAAGGGTCTGTCTCCCTGCCACCAGCACGACGTAATAATCAGGGTCAGACGTCAGCCTGAGAATGTGTCCTGTAGGCTAGAATAAGAAACGTGGAATATAAAGTTGGATAGAAGTATTTGTGAGCGTTATGCAGGATCCAAAACACTGGCAAAGACTCTGGTGACCATTCTATTGCTCTGCTTTGATAGCTCTTGGAAGCTTTGGAAAAAGTGACACAATTACTGGTTCACATTAAATGGAGTAGCGATGTCAGAACTATCATAACAAACTGTGGCAAAGTGGATCCAAAGTCTCAGAGAAGTAGGCGTGTCAATCAGGGGTATGATCAGCAGGTACCTACAGAGATGACTCATAGGACCTGGTGTCTCCAGGAACGAAATTGGTGGACAGCCAAAACAGTATTTCCTAGTACAGAATCAGAAGTGATTAAGAATGGAGGTGCTGAACCTAACACTTGGCCCATTTTTTCAGACCTGTATCAGTTTCATCTGATGAAGAGAGACAATCCCCATTGGAAGGAACTTGTAACACCAGGAAAAGAGTAAACAGTTGTGATCTTCCCAGTTTTCCAAGAAACCTATGGCCATCTCCTAGGGCAGCCATATGTTGGAGACAGAGGACTTCTGAGTTCTTTTGAGAGCTCTGGGATACAGGGCATCCATGGGGATTGGATACTAACTGGAGCTTTAACCCATATCTGTTTCAAAATGTGTCCATCATGTACATGGCTTTGCCTCCTAGTCATTTCTTCAGATTCCACATGTATAATTTAAATGAATATTCTTGGATGTCTACAACCAAACTTCAATGGGAGAAAATCTACTATCACTGGAAAATTCATGTGGAAGCCTCTGAAACTGGCCCTTTCCCATGTCCAGATAATAGAAAGTAATATTGTAAAAAAAAAAAAAAAAAAGTAATATTGTATCCCAAGGGAATAGCACAGGGTGGTTCACACTTAAAGATGTAAAGAATGTATTTAATTTATGTCTGGCCTTAGCAAAACTGGATAGTTCATGCCAGGTAATAGGAGAGTATTGCCAATTACACCAAGCAGTAGCTAAGGTATACATAGCGGCTTACGTGACTCTTGATAGAACTATGTCCAGTGAAAATGTCTTTCAACAATGAAACCAAAGATGGTTAAAGAAATACCAAAGCTAGAAGCATTCAACACTAGCAGACCCACACTACAAGAAATATAAAGGAAAGCATTTCAGGCAGCAGGAAAATAATATCAGATGGAAAGATGGTAAGAAAAGCATCAGAAATAGTAACTTGGATAAATACATAAGACATTTTTCTTTGTTTCTAAGTCTCTTTAAAAAATAATTTATCGTTTTAAAAACTATTGTAACACTGATTACTGGGAGGAGGTAGAATTGCTCCTGGGTACAAAAAAGAGTATGTTTGATTCTCCAGTGATTCCTTGGGTATCTCTTGGTACACAATGTCTCCTTGTAACTCTTAGTGGTCATTTACAGCAACACTGACCAGTGTCTTGTTTAGTTTTTCAATCTAAGGATTGATGCCTAATTTAATGCATCTAAACCAGCAACAAAGAGGCCTATTCAACTGGTACTAAAAAAATTATCCCCAAACCAGAATAATTAAATATCAATCTAAATAAGTAGATTTAGCTCTTAATTTCAAAGAAATGATCAGAATTACTAGAGTACAAAACTTACATGAGAACAGAAATACGTAACTGGCTTTACTTCTGTACCAAAGTTTAAGAATTCCTGAATTCATTGTTATGGGATATCTATCAAAAAATTTACCTAGTTGAAAACAAGATTATACTGTATAGCACAGGGAAATATACACAAGATCTTATGGTAGCTCACAGAGAAAAAAATGTGACAATGAATATATATATATGTTCATGTATAACTGAAAAATTGTGCTCTACACTGGAATTTGACACAAGATTGTAAAATGATTATAAATCATTAAAAAATGTTTAAAAAAACTTACCTAGTTGATTATATTGTTGCTATAATTTTGTATGGAAATGTGATGGTGGTAATAGTTTCTGAATAAGCTAATATATCATTAATGAATATTACACTATGATACCAGTAAACAGTCTCCGGGAATGAGCACACATCTCCATCCAGCTGCTCTTAGGGACAGATCCTAAAGTTTTCTGAAGCAATGTTTTGTATTGCAACAGGGGCATTTAACTTAGCATATAAACCCAATGATACGGATTTGCCCGTAGACTCTTGCTGTGAAAAGTAATTGAAAATTTTGTCAGTTCTCTCACTTTCACAAGACATGTAATTTTGGACCAACCTCCAATATTTTCACAGTTGCTGATTCATTATTTCATTCATTTAATGTGAGAATTTGACAAAGACAGGTTTTTGTGTTTCTATCCCAGTTCACTATTTATTTGAATCGGTCACTTCATTCAGTTTGTATACATGCAAAAGAAAAATATTCACTTGTATATGATCACATGCTAAAATATCATTGAGTGGAAAATAGTAGAATTAATTTGAAGACATTTTATACATTATATTTAAGGAATGGAAGCAACTGAATTAAAATACGGGGTCTCACTCTAGGCAAAGGCACAAATTATTTGAATCAATTTCATGCTTATCAAGACATGCTTGGCTTTTCTCAAACCTAACCATTACGGTTTTATGAAAAACTTTATAATAACCAAAAAAATCTAGCAGTTTTTATCTTCCCACTTTAACATATAAGGACAGTAGTTATAAAACCTTAGCTTTTACCTTGCCAATTGAATGAATTACTTTGGATTAGTAAGGATGGAATTTTGTTATAATTTTACATGCCCTAAGCACCATTTGACTCTGTCCTGCTCAAGTGACGACTGCCATTAATTTAAGAATTTTTACCAGCATCCCTTATTTAAAATTAAACATATATATTCTGAGATCCTTTTTTGCTTGGCTTGGGGACAAAGTGTAGAGAATACATTGAAATTTAAGTAAATAATCCTATCCATAAGAAGCCCAAAGTTTAATTTAGGAGACAAATACTTAAATAAGTACAAGTTTGATCAATTACATATGATAGGACATTTATATGAAGAGTAAAGGAAACTTGAGTAAAAGAGCAGATTCTGCTTGAGGGATTCACGACATGATTTAGAAAGGAGGTATTAATTAGCCTGATCTTGTTTGCATTTATCCCCAGAGCTAGAATAATGTCCTTACATGCTTAATCTGGGGATGATTTTCCTTGTTCCTGGTTATGTCTTACCTGATTTACTACAGTAGTTTTTTTTTTTTTTTCCCATCTTACTCTCCTTTATTATAATCCGCTTAAAACAACCGTATTTTTTCCCCAAACCTAAATGAGGTTATGTCATCCCTCTAATTACATATCAATGGCTTCTGATCAAACCTCGAACTGCAAATTTACATTTGTATTTCACTCGATGTTGTGGCAAGCTGAATAATGGCTCCTTGAAGATGCCCACATCCTAATCCCCAGAACCTACGAATATGTTACTTTTTATGCCAAAAGGAACTTTGCAGATATGGTTACTGTAAGGATCTTGAGGTGGGGAGAGCATCCCGGATTTTTCAGGTGGGCGCAATGTAATTACAGCGATGCTCGTAGGAGGGAAGTGGGAAAGCAAAGGTAGAGAAGGTAATGTGACAATGAAACTAGAGAGGAAGGAGACAATTGAACAGACTCTGCTGGTTTTGATGGTAGAAGAGGGTACCGGGCACCAAAGGATCCAGGAAGCCCCTAGAAGCTGGAAAAAGCAAAGAAACAGAGTCCTCCCTCAAGAATGCAGAATGGTCCCACCCTGCAAAGTTCAGTTTTAGTCCAGTGATGTTGATTGTGGACTTCTGATATCGAGAGCATGAAAGCCATAGGTACGATATACTGATATATATTCTATCTACTGAGCAGAATAATTTTGGCAGCAATTCTAATACGTAAAATATCTAAATATTATTTCTATTTATACATAGGTAGTTTATATTTGGGTGCATTCCAACATACATTTAATAACTGAAGGAGTTTTTTAACTTGAGACAAAGAAAAGGAAAACAACAACAAAAAATTTATTGATGGTCCTTAAACCCACTTATAATGAGAATGCAACATTACTTTCTAAAAGTTACCGAAGAGAAGAAGAAAGCGAGATAAACAAACAGAACACTGTACTTAATGTGCATCACAGCTCTGTATTTGCGTCTCTTTCCTCCTCACTAAGGAAGTAGGGAGACCCTTCAGCCTGTGACTGAGGGATACATCCCTGTCCAGCTTCTAAAATTCTCCTCTCGATTGTGGGTTAGATGTTCTCTGGTTCTCTTCTGCAACTCCATGTGATTCTGCCCAGTATTTCTTTCCTCTGCTGGAATATGACATTGCACTCAGGGACATCTGTAAGTCTCCACCACTCACACAAATCCACATACATCATATATATGTGTAATTATACATATGCAGATATAAATAACCAATAGTATTGCACATATAAATAATTGTATTGCAACCAAGTGTAAGTATAAGAAAATTCCTTTTTGCTTCAGTTTTCTGGTTTCAGAATGGAAATTACCATATTCTGATTTTACAGCAATCATAATCTAAGGGTGGAGTGGTACTGAATAGCAATGGACAAATTCTATCATATTTTTAAAACTTTATTTCAGAGACTTTCTAACACACACAAAAGTGAAGTAATAGTGTACTGAACCCTTACACACCCATGACCTAGATTCAACAATTGTTTAAGTCATGGCCAAACTTACTTCATACTGGTCCCTGTTCACATCTTTGTGTGCTCTCTGTTTTCATCTTGATCAGCCTGGCCGCTCTTCACTTCTGCCCTCCCTGAAATCCTCTGAGACAAGGCTCAGACATCGTAGCATCCATAAAAATTGCAGGTATAAACTTGAAAAGAAAATGACTTTTAAAATTAATACCATTATCACAGCATGGTGTTTTAGATGATTATTGCATTTCAGAAAATGAAAGTGAAATTTCTAGGCAGTAAAATGTGTCACTTAAAATTAGCAAATATCATGAAAATTGTTGAAAAGGACTAGGAGCAAATATTTGCTTTGAAGTGATATAGATATTGATAATCTATGAAGTTAAACACGTTTAAGAAGGTTAAACAATTTACAGGTTTAAAAGATGAAATTTCTTGAAAAATGTATTAAGTATTTACTTTGTATTCTGAAGTACTACTCTCTGTATGTGGACATGTTAGGTATTGAAAAAGAAAATTTAAAAAATAGAATAAAAATATTAATTGCAAGTGCTTATTTCACTTAGGTTTTTTTTAAATTACTAGACCTTTAAAATACAGTGTTTAGAAAACTGTTTATACATACATGAATAACATGATAAATGAAAGTTGAAACACCCCAAAAAAGGACAGATTATATGGAAGAAATGAAAAAAGTGTTGTATTTTAAAATGTGTCTTAGATCAAATCAATAATCTGGTGTGTTTTCTCATTTTCCATGTAATTTTTTTCAAAAGCATGTGAAAGCCAATTGTTGGATACCATGTTTAATTTTTCCTAGGTTTTTTAGTTACTATGTGTTTTGATATTATTGCCTAAGCATTCTTTTATTGCTATAAGAGTATTAAAATGTTCTCATAATTTGAAACAATAGAGGGAAAAAAACACACAGCTTAATTGAACAGTGTCAGTTTTCATTGAAAAAATTCAACTGCATAAAACATGTATTTTAACTATATGAAACATAGTTAAACTTTGCAGATGATGAGAAACCAAAAAGATGCATTTTTGAAATTAAACACCTTTGCAATATTGTACAATCAGTAAACAGCTTAAGATCCTTCAGCATTTGTATTTTATGTGATCAGGCTTTTATTTTTACTTACAAATTCTGAAAGCTAAGGCTCTGTAAAACTAATCTAGCAATAATATATAGCCATCACAAGTCTCTCCAAATTTATATTCAGGTTTTATATGTTAACTTCCATTTAATTCTCCTTTGTGAATAGTTAACTTCTAGTTATGAAGCAAAAGCCATTAAAATTGAAATGTTTTCAAAAGGCAAAAAGACCAAGAACACTTTTTAAAATCTAAATTAAGACTCTAAAGGGTTAAAAAATAAAGATGTGGTATATTTATACAATGGAATACTACTCAGCCATAAAAACCAACAACATAATGCCATTTGCAGCAACATGGATGCTCCTGGAGAATGTCATTCTAAGTGAAGTAAGCCAGAAAGAGAAAGAAAAATACCATATGAGATCGCTCATATGTGGAATCTAAAACAAACAAACAAACAAACAAACAAACAAAGCATAAATACAAAACAGAAATAGACTCACAGACGTAGAATACAAACTTGTGGTTGCCAAGGGGGCAGGAGGTGGGAAGAGATAGACTGGGATTTCAAAATTGTAGAATAGATAAACAAGATTATACTGTGTAGCACAGGGAAATGTATACAAGATCTTATGGTAGCTCACAGAGAAAAAAATGTGACAATGAATATGCGTATGTTCATGTATAACTGAAAAATTGAGCTCTACACTGGAATTTGACACACATTGTAAAATGATTATAAATCAATAAAAATGTTAAAAAAATCATAATTCACCTTAAAGCACAGTAAATTCTTCCTAAAACTGGATTTAGTTTTAATTCCTATGATATTTAAACATGTATATTCAGTAAAATTATTAACCAGAAAGAGTAAAATTTGGTTTTATTAAACCAGGAGAAGCCTATGAAATTGAGTTTATTTTTTTTATTTTTATTGAAGTATAGTCAGTTTACACTGCTGTGTCAATTTCTGGCTTACAGCACAATGCTTCGGTCATACAGGAACATACATATATTCATTTTCATGTTCTTTTTCACCATGAGTTACTTCAAGATATTGAAATTGAGTTTAAATGTACATAGCTAAAATCTGAGAACAAGCCCAAAGGTGCATGATGAAGCAATGATAATTCCTGTGATATTAAACTCAAGCTTCCAAATCAAATATTCACAAATTAAACTTCAAAATATTTTCTTCACCTCCACCAGAAATCAGGACAAAGACTAAAGAAGAATATTTAAGGAGTTTAAAAAAAATGAAATGATCCCATAATTGTTTGAAGTCTCTTTCCTGACTATTCAGTCTGGACTCCAGCTGTACAAGAACACACCCAAGATACTAGTTTTGATGTTTTCCCTCAATGAAGAAAAATCCTTTCACTCAATTCTGGTTAAAAAGCCATAATATTACAACATAATACCTGTAATGTAAAAATTGCTATTCATAAAACCCTCATCTATTCAAAATCACAAATGTTTTAACCTGTGAATGACTATGCACCACGCATGTTATGTGTCAGTGGGCTACACTCTGAATCATTTTGACGTGTAGGGGAAATGCTCCCGACGGAACTGGCTAGTACTAGAAAATCCAAGCCGACTGCTAAACCATACCGTGTAGGCAAGAGTGATCCAGTCCTCTCTTACACGGTGTCTTTTTCAGCAGCTTATGTTCAGCCCTGTCTCCTTCCTTGTAGAGTCACTCGGTCAAAATGTAAGACGTTTTGATGAAAGTTCAGGATCGTTGGAAAGACAAGGGTAGACTCGCAAGTGAAGATGATTGATATAAATACATGTTTTGCCTCATTCTCTGAAAATTACACGAAAGATACGGACATAAAAATTGAACGGGTTTAAAAACAATGACGGTAGTACTTTTTTTAAAGGGAAACTATTTCTTAAAATCAAGAATATCCAAATATGAAACACTGCTACAAAACTGAAATATACCTGGAATATATATAGAAATATATCTTAAGAGAATAATGTGGCCAGATATGTTTCAGATGTAGGATAGACGGAAAAACTCTTCTGCAGTTTATAATTATGACATTAATTATAGAGTCTGTTGCTGTCAAACCTTTGGCTCAAAGAAAAAAATTTCCTTGACTGATACAATAACCACTCTATCTCGGGTGTATCAGTGGCCAAGTTGCCTTATTTATTGATATTTCCCAATTTTATCTTCATTTCCTCAGTTGCTTTTGGGGTGATTGTAGGTATAGCTACCCAGAAAAAAAGAAGAAAAAAGTCACACCTAGAATTAAGTTTTTTGAAAGTTATTTAGTTTCCTAAGGATTTAACCAGCACCCAATTAAAGTTTAGTTACCAAGCAACTTAATTTGAGTCAATGCTATGAGGCTGTTTTTTGTTTTGTTTACTTTTCACCAAATTCAAATTAATTTTGGCAGTCCAGTTTAATACAACATTTTGCAGATGATAATAAACATTCTGCAAACTGCGTATCGTCCACGCATCATGTGTTCTTTAATAACATAATAAGCTACTTACTCACTCAGAAACATCACCTGCCATCTTTTTAGGGACAGTCTTTTTAGACAGTCTGAGGCATGTTCTCCCAGGCAGACTGTGGAATGCCAGCTTCCATAGTAAGAGTGAAAATATGTAACTTTAAGTTTTGCCTATTTACCTCAAGAATATTATCTTTCTGTTTTCCAAATAATGTTTAAGTGAAGCTTAGAAAAATTTCTGAAAAGCAACTAAGTAGGCTCTCAGATTCAGTATCTATTGAAATCAGTTCCAAAGTCTATAGCATTTCATGTACTCAGTCCAAGTAAATATATCTTCACAAATGTTTGTTTTCTCGAAAAGTATCAACTCTTAAAGAATAGCTTCATGGAGAAAAGATACAGTGCTCATTGTTTGTTAAATGGATAAGAAATTGAAGAAATTCTGGCAAACAGACTGAAATAGTTCTTTTCTTTCTTCAGATTCAAAAGGCATGGCTCTGAAGCACACGCCACAGTTAGATAATTAGATAAAACAATTAGATAATTTTTCCCAGGAAAAAAAAAAAGACTAGTTGAGTGATGGTGTGGCAATCTATAGAATTATCTACAATTCTGTATACTCTCTGATTGCCAAAGGGAGAATTTAAGAGAGTGATATATTGCAAGATTTGACACATGCAAGTTTCTTTCTCTCTATACCCCTAAATCATACACACCATTCAATTCCTTAGTAGGGAGTTAGTGGGTTGAATAATATCCTCCCAAAATTCATGTCTACCCAGAACCCCAGAATGTGACCTTCTTTGAAAATAGGGTGTGTGCAGATTTAATTAATGAGGTCATACTGGATGAGAGTGGAGACGTTAATTCATTGTCCTTATAAGATGAGAAGACACGCGGACCCACACAGGGAAGAAGTCACGTCACGATAGAGACAGCACGTGGAGTGATGTAGCGACAGGCAAAAAACGCCAAGGGTTTCCAGCAACAGCAGGAGCAGGGAGAGCGGCATGGGCCAGTTTCTTTATTAGAGCTTCCAGAAAGAACCAGCCTTGATGACACCTTGATTTCAGACTTCTGGCCTCCTGAATTGTGAGAGAACACGTTTCTGTTGCTTTAAGCCACCGTGTTTGTTGTATTTGTTAGAGCAGCACCAGGAAAGCTGTGTGGAACTGTGAGGGGAATGTTAATAAAGTAGGAGGGCAACAGAAATATTTGAATATGATCCATTTTTTGACACATATTGGAAATTGTTACATTTCTTATGTCAAAACATTTGCTGTTAAATATTTAAAATAACTACGTCAAGTATTTTAATATTAATGAAGAATAAAGTATGTTTGTATACAGGTACATAGCCATTCCTATATACATATATAACTAATGTTTCTTAAATAAACATTATTTCTAATTTACCGAGCACTTTAGCCAAAAATAGTCATGCTCATTAGACATTCTTTTTTACTAAGTTTTTTTTTAATGGAAGTACTGGGGATTGAACCCAGGACCTCATGCATGCTAAGCACACACTTTACCACTGAGCTATTACCCTCCTTGGATTGTCTTGTACAACTTTATTAGGAAAAGAGAAGATATGTGGACATTAGGGATCTTGAACTATTCCTAGACCTAGAGCTATTCCTTAGTGAGATCTTAGCAGCTATGACTGTGAATCTTTTGTGTATGTTTCAGAATCTCTGAAACAAAATTCTTGGACACAGTGAGCTCTAACACAATTTCCCTAGTAAACAAATATTAAAAATTTTATTTCTCCGTGAACTCTGCATAATATTTTATTATGTGATAACTTAAAAAATTATAACCGTATTGCATTCTAATTTTCTAGAAGGAATAAAATAACATTGCTTTTTTGAGTGTACACTTCAGTTAATTTGACAAATGCTTACTATTTCATATACATTAGGCTCACCGTTCCTTCTTGCACAAATGGTTGCAATGTAATAGTGACCTGTGCAGCACCAAGGTGTCAGTAATATTTAACCGCTACAGAATGCTTATGTAAACAATATTATAATAAAACAATGTATTTTATTTTTTAACATTTTTTATTGATTTATAATCATTTTACAATGTTGTGTCAAATTCCAGTGCAGAGCACAATTTTTCAGTCATACTTGAACATATATATATTCATTGTCACATTTGTTTCTCTGTGAGCTACCATAAGATCTTGTATATATTTCCCTGTGCTACACAGTATAATCTTGTTTATCTATTCTACAATTTTGAAATGAAACAATATATTTTAAATGATATCATATGTGATTACAAAGCATAGGAGCATAACACATTGTGGACTTGTCAATGCCAAGTAGTTTTTTCAGCTCTGTACTTCAGAAGCATTTCTGTTCTACGTACTTCAGTTACTAAATCTCTGTAGATTTTACTGCTCTGCAGATATGTTACTTAAAAACTTCATTCAAGGACAGTTGGTCAAGGCCACGCTAAATACCTTCTAACACACGACTGGCTTGCAGTCCAGGTCATCAACTTCAGGGAGGGACAAGAAAACAAAACACTGCCATTTACGGAGTCTACACTCTGTGCAAGAAAACACCACAGGTGTAACCTTGACCATCTTCATAGAGCCTGGGAAGAAGTGATTACCTGCACTCCTCTGTTCAGATGAGGGGGGAAAGGAATTTGCAGGTAATTCGTGTGCCTCTGTTAACACAGGGGACACTTGGATAGAGAAAGAAGGCCGAGCTTGGCATGTGTGAATGACAGCAATGAGAAAAGGTCTGCTGAGTCCCAGATTGTTCCCAAAGCTGCCCATTGCGTTGTCTGTGATGTATCCACCAGTGACATCACCGACAGAGAGAGGCCTGAATGTTGCATGGCACGTTGTGTTGCTCTAAAGAGAGTGAAGTGGAGATTATCAAAACCGTCGAATCTTAACAATTGTGTTCAATGGATAGCTTTAAAAATTTCTATGATACAGAAATCTATGTGTCTGATAGTCAGCATGTTTATCTATCTTCTCCTGCAATTCTTTGTTTTCTAAATAATTACTCTTTCATTACAGTCATACCATGTATCAGAAAATAATTTAAGCAGCGAACACTGGTAAAATGGCACTTCAATGTGTATTAATAGTGTCCTGCTATAAAACTTCCACTTATTTATTCAATTATGAGTATTTACATTTGAGTTTGGAATCATTACATGAAAAAAAGTACTATATGAACGATGTTCTGCCACTTTTTCTTTAGGTGACTGTTAATATGTAAGACATTAAAAATGGTTGAGAAGCCTTTTACTGTGTATATTTTTATTATATTAAAATATATTATTTCTTATGACTTGTCTGCTTATCCAGGCTTTCGGAATTTTAGCATTTTGAATATCATACATATGATGCAGGGAAACACATTCAGCACAAAACCTTCCGTTACAGAGCATAATCTTCCTGCCTTGTGCGATTTTCTTCTGGGTGTACACGTGCAGTTTCAATCTATACGTCACACACATGACTTGAAATTGTTCTCCATTTTTAAGGGAAGAGAATTTCTGAGCCCGTCAAGAAATAAATATGAATGTTCTTTACCCACCCCTACCCCCACCGTTGCAAGATATCAAATCCTAGGAGAATTAAGGACAGCAAATTTTGTATTAGTTGGTAGCAGTGGCATTTTAGAACAGACAAATTCAACTTACAAACTGGAGCTCAGCTGCTGGTTTAAATCAGCTGAAAATGAAATGGGAACATCTTATTGAAATGTTCATTTGATATAGGTGCATATCTTTCCAAGACAAATAATGTGAACTCAATTTATAGGGAGGACTAAGATGATAAGTCAGAAGCCGTGTCTAGACCACGAGAACACATCGAAAGGGACAAAATATAGATTATAAAACACTGAAGTACCAAAGAGATTATGCTCTGATAGACTGCAAAGCAATGTAAAAAGTATTTGCTTTTTGTGTTCTCTCATCACTCATGAGTTAAGTGAGGGGTGACTAAAGCTGAGGTTCATTTATTTACCTACTGGCAATGAAGCCTGACTTTCGTCAAATGATCCTCGGTGCACTCACCTGGAGGCATTCGTATCTTTGTTTCTCATGACAGCATAATGGGATGTTCTGTTTCAGAGATCTCCTGTTTGTCAGAATTACCATGTTGCTCAAATTTCAAAGACTCTTATGTTAACGCAGCTGCACTCAGGCTTTAGAGGGCACAGCTTAAGTAGAAGGTCCTGGACTAGTGGTCACAATAGATCCAAAGGAAGTCACAGGAGATCTCTTAGAGGTTATCTCTACAGTAAAAAAAAAAAGAAAAAAAAAAAAAGGAAGAAAGAAAGAAAAAAAGAAACCTGATTATGAAATCATATACTAAGTGTGTTCACTTGTTCGTCCATATTTTTATGTGTTTACTGAATCCCTTTGATGTGCAAGGCAAGGTTATTGACAGATGGACACATATCTGAGTCAGAAGTGATAGTGAACTAGGTGGAGAGAAGACATGGTCATTGGAACCTTGCCACGCGGTGACTTCTACCAGATTGTTGAGGCCACAAATTATGTGCGTGCCAGACTGCTTTCAGTGAAGGAAATGAATTGATTTTCACTACTGAGATTCTGACATCCAGTCCACACATTTCCCTAGAGTGTCTCCAACGGGATTGAGCCCCATTTGCCAGCCCTGGAGAACAGCTCATTAATGCACTTTATTTAGTTTTTAATTGAAGTATAGTCAGTTTGCAATGTTGTGTTAATTTCTAGTGTACAGCATAGTGATTCAGTTATACATATATGTTCATTTTCATTTTATTTTTCATTATATGCTATTATAAGGTATTGAATATAATTCCCTGTGCTATGCAGCAGGACCTCATTGTTTATTTAGTTTATGTATAGTAGTTAGTATCTGCAAATCCTGAACTCCTACTTTATCCCTCCACCCCCCCTCCCTCCCTGGTAACCACAAATTTGTTTTCTATGTCTGTGAATCTGTTTCTGTTTTATAAATAAGTTCATTTTTATCACTTTTTTAGATTCCACATATAGGTGATACCATATGGTATTTTTCTTTATCTTTCTGGCTTACTTCACTTAGTATGACAATCTCCAGGTCCATCCCTATTGCTGCAAATAACATTATTTTATTCTTTTTTATGGCTGAGTAGTATTCCATTATATAAATATATCACAACTTCTTTATCCAGTCTTCTATCGATGGGCATTTAGGTTGCCTCCCTGTATTGGCTATTGTGAATAGTGCTATGAACATTGGGGTGCATGTATCTTTTCAAATTAAAGCTTCCTCCGGATATATGCCTAGGAGTAGGATTGCTGGATCATATGGTAAGTCTATTTTTAGTTTTTTAAGGAATTCCCACACCATTCTCCATAATGGCTGCACCAAACTACATTCCCACCCACAGTGTAGGAGGGTTCCCTTTTCTCCACAGCCTCTCCAGCATTTATTGTTTGTGGACTTTTAATGATGGCCATTCTGTCCGGTGTGTGGTGATACCTCATTGTAGTTTTGATTTGCATTTCTCATAATGCACTTTATTGACTTTTCCTCCTTCCTAGTGTCATTGCAGCTTTCTGGGATCAACTTCCCCATGAAGTCCCTGCTCCCTTTCTCAGAGTCTGCTTCCCAGGATGCCCAGCTGAGACAAATACAGTGTTCCATCAAGATTATATCTCAAACAAAGCAGAACAAAAGATTATATCTCAAAGTATTAATTCCTTCCCCTTCAAGTGACATTTGTGTTGTTTCCACTGCTTTATGGTTATGAACAGTGCTGCTGTGAGCATTCTTCTATGGGTCTCCTGGACTACAGCACATGCCTACAAGCAGAGTTTTGAGGAATACACCTTCAACTATTAGCAGTGGTTATTCCTCCTGGGTAGAATTAAAGAGCATTGAACCTTCTATGAAAACATTTCTTATTTTGAATTTTTCACAATGTACATGTATTTATAATTAGAATTTCACATATGAATATATATAGACATATGAATATGTATATGAGTGAATCAATATGGATGAATATTCATGTACACGAATAAAGAAGAACATTAAATACAGAATTGAAAGCTATGTAAATTCCTGAATAGTATGTTTCTTTTGTCAAACAACTGACAGCAAAGCATACTGTTTAGAGAGTGGATTCTTGGAAAAGGCTACTTAGGTTCAAGTCCTCTATTGGCCCCTTACTGACTGTATATCAGAAGCAACTCACTTATCACTGCCTCAGATTCTCCCCATGTAAAAGGAGTTAGTAATAGCTCACAGGTTTACTATAGAGAATAAGAATAAGATAAAATAATATAGAGGTTAAAGAGTTCCTGGAAGTAACAAGGGATTTTGTTTCTTCAATTCATTTCCTAGCCAGTGGGAGAAATAATGATCATACTTACCACTTGTCAAATGTAACCGAGTCCCTCCACATGATTTTGCCATTGTAAAACAGCGCTACCTTCTAGATGAAAACTTCAACACTAGTTTATTGTAATGAAAGGGTATAGTCCTCCCTCAGTATCTACAGAGTACTGGTTTCAGAGCACCCGTGGGTACCCAAATCCAAGGATGCTCAAATCTTGAACATTAAATTAATAATTCACTTGTTTATACAACCACAGCTAAAGTAAGGTGGTTCTGATTTTTGATTTTTGGTTTGTTTGTTTTAGATCCTGAATCAAGAGTTCACATTCCAAAGCCAGGTGTTATCTTCTCTGTGCAGGGCATAGAATCCTGTTTACGTATTTGTCTTCGGATACAGAGATAATATCTGTTAAATGTTCACGATCCTGAATGTTTCGCTTTTTAAGCTGGACAGAGGGAGAGGGAAGAATTAAGCAGGCAGACCTTTAAGCATCTCTGTCCTCTTTTCTCCCATCTGTTACCAGGAAAAGAGCTTCAGCTGTGAGGCAGAAACAGTAACAGATATTAGACAGTGAGGATGGAGAGGGGGAATGTGGTCCTTTCATTAGCACTTTCCTTCCCGGCTTCAAAGAACACTAGGGCTTACTTCTTCAGGAGGCTTAAGAGAGCTGCGCGGCTATCAGGGTGTCCCGAGGCAAAATGTTGAACTGGGAGCAATGGTCTTGAGTGATGTACCTTCTCTTGCTTAGCAACTTTACCTCCCTCTGGGGCAGTCACTTCTGTTCCTTTCCAGAGCTGTAATTCCCTCGTAACAAAACCTCCTTGCAAGAAAGGATTAGATCTCAGTCATCTACGGCATAGAATAAATATAAATCAACGAGCTACCTCTCTGAAGCACTGGTATTTTTAGCTTCAGGGGGTACTGTGGAATAAAAATACTATCTGTCCTCAGTAAAGGAATGGCAGGCATCAGCCTTGCCGATGAGGGGATGTTTTGCAGGAAAGAGTGAGCTGCCTTTCATGCATGAAATCAGGCCACCTGGATCGGGTTTCACTGCTTGTCATTGTGTTCCCAACATAACCTTTGGTGTGTAAATCTAGAAACAGTAGCCTTTGAATTTTACCTTAGTTACCAGAAACATTTGAAATTAATTCTATCTTTAAATAGATGATTGCACATGGTTTGGTTGGTGTCTTACATGTTCTAGAATATGGGATTCTGAGGCAGCCTGGGTAGGATGTGAAGGGGTCACTTAGCCATACAATACGTAGGTAGAACTGTGCCTATGATAATGGTAAGAACAATCATAGCAAGCATGCAGGGGCGATAAAAGGACCGTGGTATCTTCCAAAGAAGATTCGGTGCACTGAGGGCGTCGGCAGCAGATTGTGCTGGTACACAATAAAGTGAGAAGGAAGCCACAGCGAAGCAAAGGCCGATCTCTATTGTGCAGCATTTTAGGTGGCTTCTGAATAAGAAGTCAATTTAAGATACTTTGGCCTCTCAGGGAAGTACAGAGATGAGTTATTTTGATTAATAAAGAGCATTTAGTAGTTTATGGTTTAACTCAAAGTAAAAATTGGACAGAATAATGTAGAACAACTAGCTGCTTTTTTTTCTCTGCTGTAAAATTTAACTTTCTTTGTAGACCTCCCAGATTAGCGTCTATTACCAAATTAGTAGCTGGAGAACAGTATATTTTTAATTTGCAGGACCTACAGAACACATGGCAGAAGTTGTAACCCGAAGAATAAAGTCGACACTTGACAAAGGACACGTTTCAGTAAAGGAAAAGAAACAAGTTGGTGGAAATTTTTAAGCAAATACTCTACGTGGCAAATAAAAATGCTCCTTGTAAGAAAGACAGCAGCCTGATTTCAGTGGCTGGGCTTCTTTATGCTCTCCATGTGCTGATCCCACTTCGTCTTTCTCTCCTACGACGTATCAGGTCTACTTGTGATGCATTCACTTCCACTCAGATCTGTTGAAATAAATTTCTTGGCCCAAAATGGAGATTTACCTGCCTGGGAAGGCAAGTCTGCAAACTTAGATAACTTTCATGTCCCTGTAAATGTTCCCCTTGACCAGAAATACCATACATATCCAGTCAGCCAGCTCCAAATTCTAAGCCACTTCTGGGCTCCATCCTCATTTTCTTGTTCCTTATTCTTCATCATATAAAAGCTTTCTGCCTTCCACCCTATTTTGTATTTTTTCTGACCTTGGGAAAGAAGATTGTCTGCTTCACAAAGTGTTGAATTTAAGTTTGTTTGTGCCACCTAAGTGGTCTTATCTCTTAACGAATCAAACCCTTTTGCCCACATTCTGAATTATTCTTAGGTGTTATGTGTGTCAGTATGGATACTCACACATTGATCTGTGTATGTATCACAGACACTTCACACACACACACACACAAGAAAAGAGAAAAGATTCAAACACAAATTGTAAGGAGACATGTTTGTCTAACACTGAGTCATTCCCTCAGTTTTTCTCTTATTTTGACCAGTGTATACGTATGACCTAATTTTGACTGTAGGTAACTTCAGAAAGAGCTATTTTAAAATTCACTGTAACTGTCAATGTGAAGAATATAGTTTACAGGAGACCCCTGAGAATTGTTCTATACATGATTGTGGAAAACAGAAAAGAATACATTGTGAGGTAATATAGGCATGAATACCTTATTATATTTCACGATTGTGCTAAAAAAGATACAGGATACTTTCCTCCAGCGCTAGCCTTTTCATGAAACTTTGTCCAAAAGGATCTTTCCTTCCAAACTTCATCTTTCCCAGAGTTATTATTACTCACATTGACAATATTAAACATTCATTCCTTTCCTTTAATTGTTTCATAAACATTCACTTTGTCTCTTTAATAAAGACCATGAAATCTTCAGGGGCAGCAACTTTGTCTACATTTTGAAAACTTTAAGTATTTATCATGGTTTGCAACACACACTGAATTCTTAGTAAATACGTTAATGTTGCTAGGCTAAATGATGAAAAAAGTGATAGAGGGAGAAAAAAAGGGGGGAAATGAAAGTAGGAAGGGACGAGAGAGAAAGAGAAAAAAGAAAAGAAGGCTAGAAATAAAGAGACAAAGAAAGAAAAAGAAGAAAAAAAGTTTCTTTAAAATAAAAGCACAAACAAAATTTCATGTCCATCATTAAAAAGCAATCCAAAGCATTTTAGTAAAGAGTAATTCATAATTAATAATACACTACATGTGTATGGAATAGGGAATGCATTCCATATCCAACATATCCTACATGTGAGTGTGTAATACTGTGTAAATATTGAATTTCATCTCTAAGTTTGTAGTTGATAACATATTAGCACAGGGGTATTTTGTTCCAACTCTTGTTATTGAACTAGTATTAGTTAATCAGTGGTGATTTAAAATACATGTTTGTCCAAAAGCAACTTTTATGTTCTATTTTATACATAAATATAGTCTTTTAAAGTTGATTGTCCAAATCAGTTATTTAGAAAAAGAATGTCTAGGACAAAATAAATATATATACATAAATTTTTTTACTAGAAATTTTCTGGATTCCTAGCTATATTACTCACCTAAATTCTGTTAGGTTTACTTTCAAAATATGTCTAGATTAATAGTTCGTTCGTTCACATTCGCAAGCGTGAGGAGCCCAACGTGGCAGGACGGCAGTCTGAACGTCCAGTTCAATGGAATCATCGATGTGTTTCCTGGTAGAAGTATCGTCTCTCTGAAGCTACGACCTCTTGTCCAGCAGAACACAAGGTTGCAGGGAAAGGAACCCTAACTTGAATGTTCCTCGGACCTACCCCAGCAATTTCATTCTCTCTTATTGAATGTGATTTGTCTTTTTTCAATAACACAAACTCTCATAAGATAATATATAGTCTACTTATTTATCATGTTTCTTTATCCAGATTCTGCAAGGTAAGGTAATATTTTTTCTGTTTTATTTCCAGTGTCCTCTATAGTTCCTTCATGCACATAGCAGATACTAGATATAATATTTTGAATGAATAAATTAGTCAACATTCAATTAAATGTATAAGGTTTTACTTTAGCCATTCTGGTTCCATCAGCCATCATAACTCCCTTGGAGTTTTGCAATTCCTTCCTAACCGGACTCCCTGCAAACAATCCTGCCCACTTAGCTGAATCCCCCTCTTACACCCCTATCTTGCCATCACCACCACCACACACACCCCTGGATTAGAAGCGCCCCACTTTCTGGAACCTTGCTTGATGCATTAGGAACACTCAGTAAATTTTTGTTGAATAAAAAGAATGCAAAATTGTCCTTCCTCCTCTAAGTTAACTTCAAATTTTTTGGTTCCATCTCCAAAAAATAATTCTGAATTGAAGCAAGCCTTCTATCTTCTGCCTAGAGTAATAGAATATATGGAACACCACATATCACTCAGAATAAGTGAAAAGTTTTAACAGAAAAGAACTAGAGGCTGACGTGACCAGTGGGAAAGTTGGGAGGACAGAGGTCAGAGAAGCTGTCACCAATGATATCAGCCTGCCTCTCCAAAGCAGGAAGTTCTAAAAATCTCACCGAGCAATTGCTCAGAATCCAAGATCATCTCAGCCTGAAGCCCCTGTCAATCTCACAGACCTCTGGAAAGCTCTACCTTCTATTTCAATCTCCATCATTAACATCACAGATGCTCAAGAAAATCTCCCAGCAGCTATTTTGGACCTGACCTCTGTTCGTGCACACTTAAAACTGCACGTGGGGAGTAATGACCTCCCTCTCTCTTTTGCCCCCAAATCTTTTCTAATTGCCTATTGTTGGCAGATGCTAACCTGTTGTGTACTCAAGGAAGGGGGTCCTGGGAAATCTGACTTTTCTGCCATGCCGGTGAAATCTCCAAAGTGGGTGGCACAGTCATATGGAACTGAAAACAAATAACCGAGCACATATCCTTGCCCGGGAAGTTAGGACTCTTGGGAAAAAAGATACTCTACCCCCAACTCATTTATTTTCCTTCATAGAATATTGTTGATGTTATTCTTTGTTTAGTCTTGTTTTATGATTGTCTTTCTACCTTATTCTGTGCATAAATCTTGGATGAATCTAACTTAGATTTATCGCCCACCAGGCGTCTAACTCAATTATCCGGTCCCAGCTGCTGTATTAGGTGTACAGTACTTCTGTAACACCACACATCTTCAAAGGAAGTTTGATTTATCTAAAGTACTAACTAGGCTGTGTGTTGAAACCTGCTCTGAGCTTATTTCGCTCTTAAAATGTCCTATCACATGAGAAGAAAAACCGTAAGTCTTTCTTATGACACCGCATAGATTATTGTACAGAAGACTAGGTATTCCTGTTAACAAGTTAAGAAGCCTGCCCAAGTTGTTAGAGAAAATGTTCATTTCAAGCAAAACAACAAATAAAAGGTTAATTATAATTCTCCTTCAATATAATTAATTTAGGTTTAAAAATGCCTGCCGGAGTATTTTTTTACTTTCTTCATTCTGAGCACAATATTTACTTCACTTTAGCTGTATTTCACTTTTCCCTACAGCCCTCTATCTGTTGATTATTTAATCATTAGGTGCTGAAACCCCTAACGAGAAATGAAAAGGTTATTAAATAAGTGTTAACAGGCAATTAAGAACCTCTGTAAATGGCTTATTGTCCTCAGCAATTCACACACATATTTTACAGTTGCCAAGGACTATTGTCATGAGATCAAAATCACGATGACCCTCAACGTTCACAGGAATCTGAACACTTAGAAAATACATCATGTATTTCTCTAAAGGTAAACATTCATCACCAGGTACGTGTGCCCTTGCAGTGTCTTTAGGTGGCCTGCATAAAAAAAAAACGAAGTATTTCTGATTAGACACTTCTCCAGTGGTATTGGTCAATTAAATATACATTTCTGGATTGAGACAGAATTGTCACAAGGGCTTTGTCTTTGCCCTATTGTACGGCAACCCCTCTGCAGGCCGTTGATGATGATAACTGAAAACATTTTTTGCTGCCCCCTTGTCAATAAAAATGATCCTATATTGTGAGGAATACAACAGGCCACTTGCTGAACATCTTTGGGTCTTCTGTAGATGACACGGAGGCTGTGTGCACACGTAGAGAGAACTGAAGTTTCCTCTCTCCCAGTCTTTACATGCATTAATAGACAAGCCTGAACATTCCACTTGTGTCTTTATTTGTCCATGAAATAGACACTCCCATGAATTGACGCAGCGCTGCTAAGCCCCTCGCCAGCATGAACCAGTAGCGAGACTAATGGCCACATGACCGCTCCTCAGGGTGAAGCCACCAGACAACACGCCTCACTCATTCTATGATGTTGTCCGTCTTCCTGCTCTGCTTGGAATATTTATCAGCACCTCCGATTGTAGTTTTGTTTGCTAGTCTGCTTTCTCCCATTTTCACAGACAGCTGAAGTATCTTCACATTTTGTTTGTATGAATCAAAACGTGATTCTGTGTGTCCCAGGGTGATCGCTAGATGTGCTCACACATCCAAACGCACATATATACACAACACAGAAATACCCACGGGTCCCCGGTGGTGAAATATAACAACCAAACATCTTTGTTAAAACAAGATCCTGGTGTGACATTTGTTTAAAACTTAATTTGATTCATTTTGTCAAAATTCACAATTTCTCTCCGTGATTAATAGCTCATGTTCAGCCTCAGATGGAAAAATGATTGATGTTTAACGTCAAAAATAGTTGGGCACAGACCTTTCTGCATGTCACTGACCGTGACTGTGATGTGAAACTACAGCGCACTAACAGGGAAGAAAATGTGTCTCTTTGATTAAAGCCCCCACTGTTTAAATGCAGGGCACTGAGCACCGGTAAGGAGAGACAAGCTGTCACCATCAGACAGGTTCCTGATAATAAACTTTCAGGCGTGAAGGGTGAAAGTGTTCTGTAACCTTAATTCATGTCATTGTTTTAAGAGCTTATGTTCACAGCATTCATCGAAAATGACGAAGGGTGCTAATATCATATAAACGGCATAAATTAAACTACTGCGATAGGTGCTTGCCTTCTTGACAGCGCGGAAAGGATATCAGGTAAAGGTGTGATGCTTTGGAACTAACTCCAGTGACCTTTCCAGGTGTGTAAATTTCAAGCCCGCCTATTGTAATTATATCTGATGGGTGAACAGATACTACATATGCAGGAACTGAATGCAAATAAAGTCAAGGTAGATTTTATACAAAAATGTTCTAGTCCCTACAGCTTATAATTTGCAGAAACAACAGTGAAGCTTCCAGAATAAGACCCTATACAGAGGAAGAAATTGTTAGGAGACGCAGGACAGGGAAAGACATAAGAGAATCGTGCTCGTCAGTTTGCTGGAATATGGAATCATTATAGTTAGTACGATACCTACAGAACGAAAACGTTCACCAAAGGCAGGACAGTAATGTCTCTGTCTCACATCACCACAGCACATTGCAACTTAAGCATTAACTTGTTTTGTTTCAGATAAATTATACTTTTTCCTGTGTGAAGATTTTGCCCAGGTGGGTTTAGCACACTATCTGGGTAGATATACTGAAGTCCCCCTTGCTGATAGAGCTCAATTTCTGATTTTTGTAAAGAGCTAGAGATTGAAGGTGTTTTCTTAGCACATTACCCAGAGAAAGAGAAATAACAAAGATGACACTGTATCACTTGACTTTAAAATAATCCTAGTTGGCAGCTGTTATTAGGTCTGTATAACAGGGGAAAACCAATAGCGAACACAAACACAATAAAATAAAATCCTAAGGCTCCTTTCACCCTCTGAGACCAGGTTTTCAGGACTATGAATGCCCTACTAAACTGAAATATCAGATCATTCTAGTTCTTAAGCACTAGGGAAGATAACTGAGGATAATGATAATTATAGCTAATATTATTTCTAGGTTTGCAGAAAGCAGAGGGAGAGTAAAGCGTGTTGTGAACACCTTCCAGCAGAGCTAGGAGAGAAGTGAGGGTGTCCCTTTTAATCACGTGAGATCTGGAGACTTAGTGTGGCTGTCCTGGCCATGACACTACATGACTGCAATACTGAGGGGCCTGCACCAGAGCACACATGCTGTTAAAAAATAAATTGAGGCATATTATAAAAGATTAAGAGTTTATCTGAGCACTTAGAGATTTGAATCAGGCAGTGCCAAACTGGGAGTGTTTAAAAGTGTTCCATGGACAGGAACTGAGGGAAAGATTTATGTAAAGAAAGTATAGAAGTGAAGAAAATAAATTATTTAAATTGGCCATAGCTCAAAGCCTAGTTGGCTGTTTGTGATTTGTTGTCCTCAGGTTTCAATTTTATAACCTTGAGGTTATAAAAGAAGAAATGGTAACACTGATATAGGAATATGTTTTCAAACACATTTTATCGCATATGAAATGATCCTATTGATTAGAAACTCCAGGGATCAGTCATCTAGACATTTTGAAAATCAAAAAATAGAAGTTACTTTTGGTGTAGGCATCTTAAGACTGAATAAAAGTAACAAATAATGCCATTCTATGGTACTAACATTGTGAGCATACATTGCTCCATTAATACATAAAATATATGGTTATTTCCAGTATGGGAAAAGCAGGATAGAAACAAAAAAAAAATCACATTTTAGGACTTAAAGGAAACTTACAATTAACCTTTTTTTTTAATTTCTCATAAAGTATAAGCCTTTTCTTTTGTAAAGAAATTATCAAGACTTTTGTGCGGTGTAATCCAATGGAATGTCCTTTCATTCTGAAATGTGTAAGGATGTGTCATTGGGGGACAGCCTTGCTCTCCATTTAGCACATTCCACCCAAACATAATGTGCATGTATCATTTCTATTTGAATATGGTAATAAGGAAGCTATCTGTGTGTGTGTGTGTAAAAACAGAGCAACTCACATGTATGTATGTATATAATTCCTTAAAAAAGTATTCTTCTTTAAACATTCCTAAAAAAAACCTCAGATTATATAAATAAAGTTTTATATAAAATATAAAAACTAGAAGTATTATTTAATTTACTCAGTGTTATTCTAGAAAGCATAACATAAATAAATATTTCAAATTACACATTAGAAAAAAAATTAGGGAGCTCAACTATGAATTTCATGATATACGCTTCTTTATGCAGTTGATTAACTTTACATTTAATTTTGTATCTCAGGAAAAATTCAGAATACTGGCTTTCACTTTCTTCATATTTTAATTCTATTAACCTGCTATTGGCTTTTACTAGGATAAATAAAAACTAGCAGAAAACTATAGATCTATGAAGACTGGCAAGATGATCTCAATTTGTGTAACAGCAATTGATAAAGATCATATCTAATATAAAAAGATGAATATTCATCGTATGCTCTACTGATTAAATGGATTCTTGAATCAGTTTGTATTCTAGCATAGTTATTTCTAAGGTGAAATACAATTTCAGAAGTTGTGCTATTGCATTTTTTGACATCACCAACCTGAAGTTCCTGACCAAATAATAATTTGAAACAGGATTATGGCACTTGTAGAATAAAAGAACCCAAAGGCTGACAAGGAGACGGAGCAAAGGCGCTGGATCAGCCAATTTTCTTTACTCCAGCGCCATCTCGTCAGAAAGAGTACAAGCCGTCAGCTCTCAGGATGAGGACGTTAGGGTTGTAAAAAATCCTACCTTTTTTAGATTTGACCACTCAAACAATTCAGCTTCTTAGGAGTATAACATCTGTGTCTCTGTGTGTGTGTGTGTGTGTGAGTGTGTGTGTGTGTGTGTGTGTGTGTTTGTGTGAAAATATATGCTGACATTACTTAGAGTTATATTCTCATATGCTCGAACTTTAAGACCTTAATCTCTTCAGCTCATATTACCTTTTGAATTATTAAAATGTCCCACACAAATTTACATAATTGGAATGGTTTTCTATTATCTAGTTGACAACTTCCTGTTTAAGTGACCACTTGATATTATATACTCAGCACAGGATCCTGCCATATAAATATGCAGAAATTGTAGTTGAGAATAATATCATCAACATGAGTCACATTATTTTACTTTAAAGTCCAAATAATTTGCTATGATGTATTTTTTTTTTGAGTGTGTGTGTATCACATTTTTTATTGAAGTCAGTTATAATGTATCAATTTCTGGTACAGCATAATGTCCCAGTCATGCATATATATACATATATTTGTTTTCATATTCTTTTTCATTAAAGGATATATGCTTTAAAGGGCAAATTAGTCAGGGTGAGATTACATTTTGGTCAATAGAGAAGGTGTAAATAGAAGACAGAGACAGACAAGTAGAAAGTGAAGAGAATAAAAAGGCAAGTGCATGGCAACAAACAGAATACAAATATTAAATACATCTCACTGAAACGATGGAGCCAGACTAGATTGTCCTAGAGAAAATTAGGCATTTACAGAAAGAACAGAAGGAAGAGAGGTAGGGAAGGAGGAAAAGAAGGAGGGAGGTGATGAGATGACAAAATATCCAACTGTTAACTCTTTCAGTCTTTTCCATCAGAACCTAATTTTGTTAAATAGTTTAATTATCTGCCTGTGTCTCCTCTGGTCTTCCAACCTTAACTTATTCCATACTAATCCTGCTGCTTAAGCAGCACTCAGACCACAAAAATATGATTTAAAATAAGCGAAAGACCTTCCAGCTTCTGTCTCAGCCTTCCCCAGTGTTTGACCAGGGTCTTCTTGTGTGGGGAGTCTGAGATCGGGGAATTATTTCCTACAGGAAGCAGAACCTTCAGGTAATAGGTCTTTGATGCCAAGCCAGGGTGGAGGGAAAATGAATCACAATCTGGCAGGAATATAAAAATCAGGAAAGCATTGCCAAGTCTGTGTAAAGCATAACAAGGTTAGAAGCTGAATTTCTACTGTGCAGCTGAAGGTCTTCCTCCCTTGGCATCCCGCAGTGGCCACCAAATGCCTTCAACATTTTTGTTCTCCATGTAATCGGAGTAATCTTTGCAAAATGCAAATTTGAATATGCCTCCCATATTAAAACAAAACATACTGAATGCATTCTCATTATTCTTATGACATAGACCAAATTTTTAATGGTTTCTAGATCTTGCATGTGTATTATTATTTTTTTTTTCTGCTACTTTTTTAACCTTGGTCTCTATTAAAAACAAACCTTTCTCTAGCACCAGCTCCTTCTTTCAACAGGAATTTTGCGTATACTAGTCCAGCTGCTCAGAAAGATTTTCCCTACATTCTTTACCTGATTAACTCCTGGAGTGGTTATGTGTTTTGTCTGCTTAGTATCTGCAGTGGCTAATTTTATGGTCAACTTGACTGAACTGGTGAAACATTATTTCTGGTTGTGTCTGTGAGGATGTTTCTGGATAAGATTAGCATTTGAGTAGACTGTCTTAATTACTATAGCTTTACAATGTTTTGAATTCTGGTAGTTCGAGTCTTGCAACTTTTTTCTTTTTTTCTCAAAATTGTGCTGTTTATTCTAGCTCATTTGCTTTTCATTGTAAATTGCAGAATCAGCTTTTCAAGATCTCAAGAAAATGAGAGAGTAATTGACATTTTTTGAATTTATAAATCAGTTTGGAGAAAAATGTGCATTTAAGAATATTGACTATCAAATCCAATAACAAAGTTATCTCTTCTTGTATTTATATCCTACTTGATGAGATCATCAATGTTTTTTTCAGAATATAAATTTTACATATATTTTGTTGTATTTAAACCTAAATATTTCATAATTTTGGTGCTATTGTGAATGGCATTTTAAAAATTAAACATTGATTGTTCATTGTTAGTATAAAGAAATCTAGTTAAGATTTTTTATTGATCTGTGTCCCCAAACCTTGTTAAATTAATTTATTAGATCCAGAAGTCTTTTTGCAGGATCTTTGATGTTTTCCATATAGATAATTGTGTTATCTTCAAATATAAACAGATGTATTTCTTCTTTTCTAATCTCTGTGCACCCCCCTCCCTTTCTTTTCTTGTCTTATTTCCCTGGCTAGGGTCTCTGGGAGAATGTTAAATAGGAGCGATAAGAACAATCATTCTAGACATGTTGCTGAATTTAGGAACAAAGAATAAAAAATGAAGTATTATGCTAACTGTAGCTCTTGGTAGATTTTAACTGCTTGTTTCTTAGAGTTTTAATATAAATAGATATTGAATTTTGTCAAGTTCTATTCCAGAATCCATTGAGATAATTATATGATTTTTTAAATTTGGTATTTTATGGATAAATCTCACTGATTGATTTTTGAGTGTTGAACAAACCTTGCCTACCTGGGAAAATTCCCACTTAGCTATGATATACTATATTTTCTCTATGATACCAGACACAATTTGCTGTTATTTTATTGAAGATATTTACATCTATGTTCATGAGGGATTGATTTTCAGTTGTCATTTTGTACAGTATCTTTGTCTGTTTTTGGTATCAGGCTAATAATAATGTGTTAGAATAATTTAGGAAATATTTCTGATATGTTTTTGTTCAGGAAGTTTGTATAGAATTGATACCATTTCCAGCATTACTAGTAGAATTCACCAGTGAAACTTTCTGGTTTTGGAGGTTTTTTTCCTTGAAAAGTAGTTTTACATTTAACTACAAATTTAATTATTTTAATAAACACAGAATATTCAAGTTATCTATTTTTCTCTGCATAAGGCTTTGTAGTCTATGTCAGTCAAGGAATTTGTTTGATCTAAGTCATCACATTTATTGGTGCAAAGTCATTCATAGTATGTCCTCACTATTATCTTAATGTCAGTAGGGTCTGTAGTAATGTCTCCTCTTTTCAAGTCCAGTATTGATGATTTATTTCTTCTTTCTCTTTTTCTTGATTAATCTTCCTGGAAGTGTATACATTTTCTCTCTTCAAAGAAATAGATTTTGTTTTCATTGATTTTTTATTTGTTTAAAATTTTAATATCTTTATTATTTATTATCGTTAGTCATTCTTTCCATCTGTCTTGTTTGTTTAATTTGCTTATTTTTCATTTCTTAAGATGAAAGTTTAGATCATAAATCTTATACCTTTTTTCTAATATAAAAATTTAACTCAGTAAAATCTATTACATTACATTATAACATTTAATGCTATAAAAAGAGCTGTGTTAGCTGTTTACTAGAAATTGTGAAATACTATGTATTCTCAGTTTATTTAATTCAAAATATTGTTTTTTTTAATTTCCTTTTTGACACATGAGGTACTTTTAAGTGACTTAACTTTTGCATATTTGGGAAGTTTTTCTAGCTATCTCATTCGTTTCTACTAAAATTCTATTGTAGTCAGAGAACATACTTTGTATGCTTTTATTTTTAATTTTTTTATGATCCACTTAATGTAACGGAATATAGTCTGTCTTGCTAAATGCTCCACGTGGATGTGAGAAGAATGTGTTATGTGTTATCTATTGATTTTTGACAAAGGAACAAAGGCAATATAAAGGAGAAATATATTTTGTCTTTTCAACAAATGCTGCTGGAACAACTGAAAAATCCACATAAAATATAAATTTAGACATATACTTCACAACACTTCACAAAAATCATCTCAAAATGGACCATAGACCTAAATGTACAAAGCCAACTACAAAACCATTAAAAGATAAAATATGAAAAAAGAATCTAGATTTTGCTATATGGCAATTACTTTTTAGTTATAACATGACACATCATCTATGAAAGAAATCATTGATAAACCAAAAATCATTAAAATTAAAAACTTATGCTCTGGAAAAGATAATGTAAAGAGAATGGGAAGACAAGGTGCAGACTAGGAGAAAATCTTTGCAAAAAAATATATCTCATAAACAACTATTATCGCACATATACAAAGAACTCTTAAAACCCAACAAAAGAAAACAGACTGATCAAAAATAGGCAAAAGACCTGAATAGACACCTTATCAAAGAATATATAGAGATGGTAACTAAACGTATGAAAAAAATGCTCAACATCATATCCTATTAGGGAGTTGCAAATTAAAACAATGGGATACTACTATATGCCTAACAGATGGCCAAATCCAAATCACAATAGCAAATGATGGGGGTGTGGAGCAACGGAAACTCTCATTCATTGCTAGTGGGGATGGAAAATAGCACAGCCACTTTGGAAGTCAATTGGCAGGTTTTTTCCACAAAACTAAACGCACTCTTATGCTATGATGTAGCAATCATGCTCCTTGGTATTTACTCAAATAAGTTGAATATTTATGTCTACAAAAAAAAAAAAAAATCCTGCACATGGATGTTTATAGCAGCTTTACTCATAAATGCCAAAATTTGGAAGCAATCAAGATGTCCTTGAGCAAGTGAATAGATAAATTAACTGTGGTACATCCAGATAAGGAAATATTATATAGAGCTAAAAATAAATGAGCTATCAAGCCATGAAAAGACATGAAGGCATCTTCAGTGCGTATTACTAAGTGAAAGAAGCTAATCTGAGAAGACTATATATTGTATGATTCCAACCATATGATGTTCTGCAAAAGACAAAACTATGGAGACAGTAAAAAGATCAGTGGTTGCCAGGGTTTGAGAGGAATAGGATGGGAGGGCTGAACTGATGAACACAGAGGATTTTTAAGGTCAGTGAAATTATTCTGTATGATACTATAATGGTGGATACATGTGGCTAATACATCTTCAAAATCCGTAGACTGTAAACCACCAAGAGTAAACCCGAAGGTAAATTTAGGTAAACTGTGGACCTTAAATAATAATAATGTGTCAATGCAGGTTTATCAGTTGTAATGAATGGACCACTGTAGTGTGAGATGTTGCTACGGGGGGGGGGGGGGCTATGAACGTGTGGGAATAGGCAGTATATGGAAATTCTGTATTTTATGCCCAATTGTGCTGTGAATCTAAAGCTGCTTTACAAAAAGTCTATTCAAAAAAGTGTTGATTCTGCTGTTGTTGGTTGGAATTTTCTATACATGAATATCAGTTAAGCTTTCTCAGATTTTCTGCCTCTCCTTCTATGGGCTACGTTTTGCCAAGTCAGTGTGGCATGTTCTGTGCAGTAGTTTTCTGCCTCTCTGTCTGTTGTGGGATCTCTCTCATAGAATTAACCTGAGACCCTGTAAGAGCCTCCTCCACCTTTTTTTCCCCTCAGATCTTTCGCCCAGCAGCACACCTGTCCCTCACTGTAAACTAAAGACTGTTGAGAGAACTACTTGAGCAGGAAGGAAGGGTAGGGCTTTGTGCTTTTCCTGTCAAGGCAGACACTTCCTTCTCCACACTTAACCATTCTGAGAGTTACTCCTGCTTATCTGGTCTTGGTCTGTCCACAGTCTCTGTCACTTGCCTCTGATAAGAGCTCTGTCCTGTAGTGTGTGCAGGAAGATGCAGACTCTCCTTTTCCTTGATCCTTTCAAGCCACTTTCTTTACATCTATTTTATTTTCTTGATTTTTCTCATTTACATCTTTTATGTTTCTTCTTCTATTTTTAGTCAAATTGATTGCCCTTTGGGTGCCTTGAGTTTAAAATTCAGATCTGGGAATATTTTATTTTTTCTTGGATTTATTTCCTGGGTTTTTGTCATTTCACACTTGAACTGTTTTTTAGTTTACACTGTATTTTCTGTAATCTTGCATTTCTGATGTGGTTTCTTTCTGATCACATCTGCGATTATCTTTGTAACTATTTCTAATTAATACTAGAATTTCATGTTACATTTTCTGTTTTACTGCTGATTTCTCCAGTTTGCTCTTGTCAGTGATAAATTTTCCTGTGGGTTGTTGTTTTTGTTTTCATTGTTCTTTTACTTTATTTTCTTCTACGGTATGTATTTAAATATTATTTGTATTATATTAAACTATATTATCTATATTTGCATGTTATTTTTCTCATTAAGTTTTAATGTCTTGAAATTCCTTAAACTAGTGGTTACCAGGAAGGAGAGTCTTGTAGGTAATGTGAGGAAGGAGAAAGGAGATCGGGTTTCTGTTCTGTTTTGTTTTTTTCCGTGGTTCAGTGGTTCATTGTTCTTTGTAGGGTACAGAGCAGTTTATGATATGATCACTAGTGGTTAGATGTGTTTTGGTCTGTTTTTTGTTATTACTGTTGTGTACATATGTATATATATACACACATTTGTATGTTTATAAATTCTGTATCATTTATGCTTAGATTCCATATTGTTAAATCAAGCCTAATTATCAACTACCGTATGTTTTCTCTTTCATTACTGGATACCATTTTTAATAGATACTGCTTCCCAAAATGCTTCCCATGCCCTCTTTAGAAGTGAAACCTTTGCAGAACTGCTCTTGCTTATGCTCTGCACATTCCAGGATCTTACTTTTTTCGTTGGCTTGCTCTGATTAGCCAAGTGTTCATCTAGTTCTAAACGGTTCTGTCTGTGGTGAGCGCTGCCCTTGTCGTCTGGGTTTTTCTCCTGCTAGGATCTCCTGGTCCTCGTCACTCTGCCTTCCACCCGGTCCCGGCAGGAGTGTGTGGTCAAGTCACCTGGTCTCACTGGTATCATTACCCACTTGACTATATAATCTTCTCTTTATTCTACCTCTGCCCAAGACATTAATTTTAGATGATTTCTATTTGTTCATATTATGTTTCTATTTGGTTCTACATAAGAAATGGAGTGCTTTTAATGTAGGTAGTGGTCAGTAACACAGAAAACTGGAAATCCTCAATATAATATCTAACTTATTTAGGCTCTTTAAAAATTTTATATATGTTTACAAGAATGATCTAAAGGTATTTAATCTAAATTAGGACTTCTACCAAATTTATGGATATCTGTGAACCTTCCTGATTGTGTCTTTGCATCTGTTATTTATTCAGGTGGACAGCTTTAAATTCTGTCATTATTATGAAAATATTTTGAATCAATTATAAGGTTATGTTTGAATTCTACCTTCACTACAGAAACTTCCCTAATCCCCCTAATTGCTGTTAAGCATGATATGTGCAATTTTTTTTCTTGTCAAATTTATTCAGCTCACTAGGTTATAGGCTCTTCATGGAACATGTTTTTTTTTTTTTTTTTCTACAACTAGTTTGTGCAGAACACACAGTAGATGTTCAAAACTTAATAGGTGAATGAATGAATATTACATGTTTTGTAAAAACTCTTCAAAATGGAATCATAGATCCATTATTAAAATATTAAAAACAATGAAAACTGAAAAATTATAAAAAGGCTAAAAATTTGTTAAAATGTTTCCAAAACCTGCTTATTTATGGCCTTCTTGATTCACACCACCATTTTATTTTCCTTTGTTTAATTAACACTGAGCTTCCTTAGAAAACAAATGTTGTCCCCAAAGGCCATGGGCCGTTTGGTAGGACACAACCCAGTGGCATCAACATTAGCCGTGGGAAGCTCAAGGCAAATGTCATTTCTTATCAAATGCAGCATCAGAATAAAAAGTGCCACCAAAGACCTCACAACACACCCACAAAGGTGAGGTCATTGTCAACCTTACCCTTAGGTGGTTTCTGCTTGTATCATGCCTTGCACGTTTGAGAAGCTTTCCTGTTGGCATTTCCTGGTGCACGGGGAAGATGATGTTTTGCCAGGTAGAAGACAAGAGTGAATAATGCAAGTTATCACTGAAATGGAAAGATAGGTTCATAGTAATTATTCACAGCCATGTAATGATGAAGGTACCTACTATTTGCAGCATGGGTTTTTCAAAGCAAGGAGAAATAAATGGTTTAATGCCACTTATGCCCACCTAATTTTCCAAGGAAAAATTATCTTATTCTCTAAATGTCTTAGCTCAAAGAGAAATTTTCTGGTGGTCTGGACAGACCAACTAGTAATCCAAGGAAATGATAGGAGATTCTACTGTACTGTAATACCTTTCATCCTTACTGGAGCTACCAGGTTTTCTATGGATGCATCAAAAGACTGTTTCATTGCTTCTCTGAAGATTCATTTGGCAATCTGATGATTTGAAGTCTAATTTCAGTAGGCTGGAAATTATCAATGAAAACGTTTCCAGATTACTCTGGGTACTTTGCAGTTAATTCTAAATTGTGCAATATTCTAAGAAAAAAAATTAGACTCATACCACCTGCCATTGGACAAGACTGTTTTAATGAAAGTATATCTTGATTTTTTTCATGGATCATTTTGCTGATGTGAAAGTGTTACACATCTCAGGACCTAAAGCACTGCCTGAGATATAGGAGAGGATCAAAAAACATTTGTTTAAAAGCAAATGAATGAATGAATATGTTGTGTCTAAGGATCTATCATTGTCAATAATTCTGTTTCTAAGTTTTGTCAGAACTTGGATATACTTTAAAGAGTTGAAACAGTTTAGATTACTTCATTCCAGCATGATTCATTTGCTCTGTTACTTTCTTGCCATTTTAATGGAGGCTAAACAATTCAAATTGAATTCCAATGTGTCCTTTAGTAGTTTACTGTTTTCCTAGCTAATCCATATTGTTATTGCTTTTGCATTCCAATGTAATTCATTATTCTCAGTTGGCTAAGCAAACACAACTGGGTGAAAATGAATGAAGTTTCTACCTGTATATGGGTCAACTTGGCTGTAATGCCTCTCTATAGTTCACACTCTAGGACAGAAAGAAGCCATGTAATGATTCCACCCACCAATCCAGCATCACAGAAGATATGAGTGTTATACTGAAATATCAGGGACTGTTCCACATTGCCAAGTTTCTCTGCTTTTATTATTAAATGAAACTAATATTAAATGAGGAGATAAGTAAATGTAACAGTTATTCCATATTCCCTAAACTTAATTTCTTCTAGCTTTTAAAAAATAATAAATGGCTTTGATACCATTTTAGAAAATTGAGTTTGGATGGTTAAAGGAAACTGTCATATTAAAATGCATGGTACCCTGTTAACTGTTGTCTGAACTTTGTTGCCCACTAGTAAACATTTTAATGTAACAAATCATGAAACATAAAGTCTAAATTTCATTTATTTTCAAAATCTAGGATTCTGATTCAGTTTAATCCCATAACCATGGGGAGTTTTTTTGGTTTGTTTTAAATGTTATTGTACTTTGACTACTGAAAAACTTTTGACTGCAAAAACTCAGATCCTCTGAGTCTATGATTGGAACACCATGGCGCCTTCATTCCGGACTTCACATACCAATAGGCCCAAGGTAAAATTTCAAAACTTACTTTTGACAATTAAAAAATGCCAGCCATTAGACATACAAGGCACAGGTGTCATGATTTTTACCCTTTGCTACAAATTAAATGCTGTTTCACCCCCCGGAGTTCCCAGTCTGCGGTCCCGACGTTGTAAGCTGTTAAGTTTGCATGGTCAGTTAGTGGCGGCACCTGGGAACTTGATCATTTGCGCATACACAAAACAGGCTTCCATTCATAAACAATCTCTTTGAACAAAGACATCTGCAATAACCAAAGATCAGAAGTGATTTGATACCCTACAAAAACTCAGGCCTACCTACAGTGGTGTTCTCTGCTTGTCAGTTTGCAGTCATCAGAACTGTCAGCTGTTAAGTAAAAACACTGAGAAAGGCTCCTGCCAGGGAAATTCTCTGGAGAGTGCCCAAGAGACTCAGGAACAGGAACTGGCTTGCTTTGGATAATTCCGGAGCTTTTTTCATTTCTCGCTTTGGACTATGTAGACCTGGACAGCCAAATTGCCACACCTTTGCTTACAAAGCAAAGCATTTTTTCCTTACAAATATACATAGAAAAGTAAGACTCACAAACAGCCAAGCCAGCTAAAAAAACAGCGTACATTGATCCAGTGCTTTTTTTAATCTCTAATCCATTAAAAGAACTTACTGCTTACTTGATGTTTTTACCCCCATTTTTCAATATTTTTAAATACTGTTTTACAAATTTTAACCAATCTCTTCCTATATTGTTGTATGTTGTCAAATTGGTCACTATACCAAGAATTACAATGGATGTCATGCTTTAAAAATAAAAGTGTGTCTCTTTTAGTCATATGCTTTTTGCTAACTTGTATGATCCTTTCAATGTTGTACTGTAGTCTCCTTTTTATGAAAAGTCCACTAAATTTTCCCTTTTCCAGTCCTCACTTTTTGGAGACAGCTTCATTTTGGACCGTTAAAAGTAAACATGAAAGGTTACCTCTAAATAATGTCTCCTGTTATTCATAACTTTAATCATTGCCTAGAAAGGACAAGTAAAGGGATTGTCAAAAGAAAAAAAAAATAGTGAATTCAGTGAAGAATGAATTTAATTAAACTTCCAGTTTAAAAGTAATGGCTCTGAAAGCAATGGATGTCTTTTAAATCTTTGAAAATTAATAAATAGAAGCTTTAGGTAAGAGATAATAATAAAGCACTACATACACATATATCTATGAGACAAGTGTGCTTTTTATGAATAATATCTATTCAGCCTGAATGTGAAATTAAACTTTACTTAAAAAATGATATTAACCTACAGTCCTGTTCAACACACATATTGTGAAACATTGAATGGACAGATAAGCAAAAGGTTGTGTTAAAGCAAAAATTGCACTGGACAACATGAAACAGGTAAGGAAGACTTTCCTCAAAGCTATTACAATAGGAGAGAGAGAATTCCCCAGACAGAACTCAATCGGAGTTCAATTCAGCTGAAACACAGGATTTTTAGGAGATAACTGGAAGTGAGGGGGTCATAGGTCTTCTGTGTTTACTAAGTGGTGTCCATCAAAGTTAGCACTAACCTGTCACAGAGACTGAGAGAGAGAGGTCCCATCTTTCTGGCCCCTAGGGGCTAGAGAAAGACTGTTTGGGTTCTAAAACAGGAAAGAGACTTTTTAAAATATTTACATTTTGAAGAGGGAGAGAAAGAATTACAGTGATAAATTTTCTAAAGTAAATGCTCTAAGAAAAGTGAGGTTAAGGGTCTAGAGTCAAGAAGAAACTTGTCTAGAGTTGAGCGAAGTTGAGGAGAAATTTAAGGCCATCTCGCTCATTAATTACCTTTAATGAAAAAGAACATGAAAACGAATATATGTATGTATCTGCATGACTGGGACGTTGTGCTGTCCACCAGAAGTTGACACGTTGTAACTGACTGTACTTCAATTAAAAAAAAAAAAAAAGGTTGATCATAGGTAAGTGAAACATGTATCTCCTTTTGCCCATTTTTTTTTTTTCAGTCTACTAATTGATCTGATTAGTGTATGCCAGTGGTAAGGAGCACTGGGGACTTTTGGATCTCACTTGGAGACCATGGCTACCTCTGAAAAATCTCTTTTCCACTCTCCCTACCACCAAAAAACAGTGTGATTCAGAATTTTCTTTCCCTTTAGCTGTCTCCAACTGGTTGTAAGGGGGTGACTGTACTCTGAATTCAGGTACCATTCTTGCTCTCAGGATCTAGATGAGTTGAACTTCTCTCTTGTTTAATGTAACTTCTTGTTAAGTGGACACATTCAATAACAATTTCAGTGGTTGTTTTACGACGTAGATTTATAGGGAGTAGTTCCCAGGTAGACATTGTGTTTTACCAAAAATCAAAAATTAAAATTTCTCCAAACTAAGCTCCCGTCAGCATTTATTCATGTTTATAATGTGCTTCTATTATCAAACACATTGAAGTGTAACATAATAAAACATATGAATACAATTTGATATGAAAAGAGTGAGTTGAAAAACAATGCCCCATACCTTCGTCAATGACAGATATATAAAGGGTAAAAAAACCATTTTTGTAGCTGGGCACTATAATGAAATTACATAAAAACCAAGCATGAAGAGGAAATCATAATTCTGTGAAATTATTTTACTGAAAGCTGAAGTAATACAAGACATCTATTTTAACTCGTTCGCTACAAATAGTCTCTTCCTACTGCTGCTTAACAGTATGCTGCTTCCTCCTGGCAGCTGCGGTCTGAATATATTTCCCCCAAATTTATACGCTAAATCCTAACCCCCAATACACTGGCATTAGGACGCAGGGCCCTTGGGAGGTTCTCAGGTCCCCAGGGCAGAAGCTCAGGAATGGGGTTAGTACCCTTTAAAAAGAGGCTCTGGTTGGGATCCCTTGAGCCTCCCACCATGTGAGGACATGGTGAGAAGGCACAGGCTATGAACCAGAAAGAGGACCTTCATCCCATGTACTTGATGCAGGGAAAACGGATGTGGGGCATGAAGAGGGCCGTGTCCGAGGCTTCGGTTGAGCCCCTGGTACGTGACCTGCCAAGTGTGGGTCCCTGGCTTCATGCAGGAAAGACTGCAAGAGCCAGCCACAGTTGAGCAAATGTAGATTTATTTAGAGAGAGACATCAGAAGGCAAGAGAAAGGCCATGAGGTGTGGGAGTTGGGTGCTCAGATTAGATAAAAGTAGGTACACACTCCATAGACAGAGTGCAGGCCGTCTCCAAAGAGGGAGAGAGAGGGGCAGAGGCCGTGAGGGGCAGTGTTGCCCATTTTTAAGGGGTTTGGTAGCTTCATACACAGATAAGTGGAAGGACCAGTCTAACTAGTATGGGGAGGGGGCTGGGATTCCCAGGAAGTTGGCCATTTCCCACTCTTTGACCTTTTGCGGCTAGCCTTGGGACTGCCGTGGCGCCTGTGGGTGTGTTGTTCACCATGCTAATATATTACAATGGGCGTATAATGAAGCTCAAGGTCTACTAGAAGTCAAATCTCCCACCATCTTGAGCATGGAGGCCTCCTGGGGGTTGAATCTTTCACCATTTTGATGTTAATTGCTGTAGCATTCCTTGAATGGCCGTGCCCTGCTCCCTTCCTGTCTTGTACTGATACCCTGATCTCGAACTTCCCAGTCCTCAGGACTGTGAGCAGTGCATTTGTGTCATTTATGAGCTGGCCGGCCTGTGGCATTTTGCTACAGCAGACCAAATGGACTAACACACTGGTTCTCCACTGGACGACATTTCCCAGCTCCTATGCTGACCTCTGGAGCATCCAGTGTACGTGGAAAATAGCTCAGTCATCAAATTACAGTGGAAAAAAAAAAAAGCCACCCTCACAACCTTTAAGGGATTGTAAGGAGAAATTTTAACATATTTAAGCCACTCAGATTTTGAGTGTGCTTATCACAGCAGTTCATATATGGCTGCTCTGTGCTAGCAGGATTTAGCTGAATTAGAGAGGTGAGCGGGTAAATAGCCTTTAGACATTAGTCATGTGACCTAAGCTGGTTAGCAAACAGTTTTAAACAGAGCTTTCTCATACTTAATCAAGAATTCAGTTATTTGAATAATAGATGGAAATGTGGTGGTAAAAAAAAAAACCACGTACTCTAGAAGCTAAGTGTACAGATTTCAAAGTTAACATTTTGTTAAGAAAAGTAAATTTGTGCCTGGATACAGGTTACCTCTTCCCTGTAGGTGATAGCAGACTTTTCTGCAGGCCAATCTAAAACGTCCCTGAAAAGCATAATTACTGCTCAAAGGAGGTTTGATTAAAGATCTTAAGTCCTATAGTATGTGAATGGAAAAATACTGCAGACCGTATCAGTAAACAAAGAATGCTGAAGCCATCAAGTCATCAGTGGCTGCCGCCACCCCCCAGGGAAGACAAGCCCGCAGCATGGCCTCTGCAGCCACTCACAGTGGTGCACCCTGAGGGGACGCAGAATAAGAAAGGACAGGACACTGGCCCTAGATGGCTAGGTGCTTGTCAAAGGAATGAATTCAATGAGCCCAAATGTTTGCTTCCTCCCATACATAGAAAAGCGCTGAATTCTTTAACTTGAGATGTCTGGTTTTTCTTTAGATAACAAGTAACCTTTTATTGTTCCAACTACCTGGTGTTTGTTGTAAAGCTCCCGTATATCCTAGCTCGTCCCCAACCTCTTCGGAGCAGTCCCTCAGAGCCATCTGAGAGGCTGTCATCCCGGTTCGAGTCCTCCCGCCAAATAAAACATAACTCTCAACTTTTAGGCTGTGCATTTATTTCAGTCAACAAGTAGAACCTTGGCATGGAAGATTTTGAGAATAAGAGTTAGTAATCTACCCTCACTGTGGGAAAAATAACCTTGGCCAGATTTATAAAAATGATTTAGCTGTGAGCAAAATGTCCTCAGTGGTTCTATAGGGATAAAAGGTACAAGATACACACTGATACAATTAGGTGAAATAAACTATTAAATGGAATTAGTGTTCTCCGTAAGGATCTTGAAGATGTCTCTGAGAAAAGAAAATATAAATTGCTTTTGCCGTATTGATACAGAATTGTTGCCGATAGATGCAACTGGTGTTCCAGGGTCTTGTCCCATCCCAGGAAGAATTCAGAGACAAGACTTAGAGGTTAAAAAAGATAAAATGAGGATTCATTAAAGGATGGATAGTACACTCAGGGGAAGAGCGGGCAGCTCAGGTGAGCGGCTGCCCTGAGTTCCTTTGGCAAGTTGGTTACATAGGGTGTAAAAATGAATGGGCGGAATATTCATTGGGGAGGGAAGGGCTTGGGGCTGTATTCCCTGATTATCATCCCAACTCCACCTTCCCTAAGGGAGGAGGGATTTTTGTCCTTATTTAGTCTGGATCGGAAGTGTCATGGCGTCGGGGCATGATGGGGACTTCTGATCTGCAAGGCTAATTTTATTGAAATGAGGGCATAATGAGCAAAAGGTTACACTCAGGCACTAGAAATTCCTGCCTTTTCTCACCTTTCTTTGTTCTTCTCCAGGCCACTTGTCATCCCCAAAAGCATGATCCCTTATCAGCCCCAAGGTTCCTGCTTTTCTTTCTCTCCCTAGGGATCCCTGCTGCTTATGTGATGTGTGGTTTCCTGCATTTGGCCTGTGCCCCTCCTTCCTGCCCAATTCCTGCCATTTGGTCTGTGTCCCCCTTTCTCTGCTCATATCTAGCTATCTGCCTGCTCTCACAGAATAATTTCTTGAGGTGACTTTCTAAAGTAGAACATTAAGCTGAGGTTATCAGCATTGAGTTGTACTCTTGTCTTCTTGTTTGCTATGACAGGAGAACAATGCGTGTGTTTTACATAAAAGCTGGATCAAATCTCTCCAGTGTACACATAAAGACTGGTGCCTTGCTCTGTTACGTGATATTTAGAAATAGGAGTTGGCTTACATAATAAAAGGATCTTTCACAGCACTGTGAAATATTGTGAGAAGGATCCGAAGAATTTAAAAAAAAGGAAAAGCTTTGGGAGTGAGGCAGCCACAGGCCACCCCACGGACACCCTCCTGCAAGTCTGCCCTGGGACAAGGCCGATGGACAGTCTTCAGCGGCACACGTTTGGGTACATTTCAGATTTTACTCCATAGCTACGCTTTCACTGGGCTGCTTCCAGCCACTGACTGAGTATGCAAGGGATGCTAGTGATGAGTCGTTCTTCCTCATCGTTGCGGGAATCTTGCTCTGGGAAACTTGCACCTGAGCACTCCTGGTCAGCCTGGCTGAAGCTGTCTCAGATTCGCACTGTGCTCAGTGAGGTTCCCTCGCTCACTTTGCACAGAGGTCAGACGTGCAACGTGATGTGAGCCATCTACTCTGGGTGTTTCTGTCTTCATTCTTCATGCACGTCTCCCCCAGCACATTCCCAGGACGTCTAATTCCATCTTGGCATCTCTCTCTAAAAGAGCCTGAACTGATACCTCATGTATTTTGAGATCAAACCACTCGGCCCCAGAACTGTTTTTAATCTCTAGAATGAGATATTTATTTAAAAAGTGACAAATGCTCCAACTATGTTTTAGACATTTTCACTTACGGAAAAAATAAGTATACATTAAAAGTCAAAAGCAGAACCTATAGCTTTTCAAGAAAAAGAAAGTCAGCACTTTCTGTAGCAAGTAGATCTTACTGCACATTCCCTTCCTTTTTCTATTTTGAGAGTTGAGACTAGAAACATCTTGACACAGAATCACTCCCAGCTGACTTTCATCTTTCAGATGGTAACAAATATTGTTCTTCCAGTTTGTAACATAGCTCAATAATCAATACAGGCAAGAAATGGCAAGGATGAAATAAAAAGAGGGCAACTTGCACTTTTGAGAGACAATGTTTGTTGTGAGAACTAATACAGTAGAGGAGTATAGAAACAAATGAACATATATAGACAAAATATTTTAAAGAGCTGAATGTAAAAATATATGGAACTTGTTTAATGTGGATTTATTTTTATTTTTAGTAGTATAATGTCTACATGCAGACTGAGAAATTGGTAAGCTATCATATGCCTATAATAGTTTAATTTTTCATTTCAAAAAAGCAAGAGGGAAAACTTAGTAGAACAGTAGCAATGAACTGAGCTTCTCGGGCAAAATTCACAATACAGACGATTTAGCAAAAGTTTTAGCCTTTCCGCAAAGTTGTTTGCAGGAGCCAGATAGTCAATGACAGATTGGTTTTGTCTCAGACAAGAGGCACACAAAAAGATCTCATCAAGATGAGAAAAGCAGTGGGAGAGAGAGACTCAAGCCACTGCACTTCCTCAAATCACTGGAAATTAAATTATTCCCAGCTGTATCTCAGTAGGTATCTCTATAAAAGATCAAACATGCTTCTCCTTAAATAAATGACACCTCCTATGATTGTCCAGACCATTTTAAACCACTGAAGAGTCTCAAAAAAAAAAAAAAAAAAAACACCAACTTAGAGTTAACCTTCAGGATAGACAAATTTTATGCTGGCGATTCAAACTGTATGAGACACTGAGTATTTGCTGTACCTAATATATTGCGGGATTAAGCTAAATGGACCTCACGAATCGTGTCTTACACATCACGTGTACAGTGTATCCTGTAGTATCATGTATACATGCATGCGTGCGTTGTATGCATAACATGAAACTCCACTTCCAAATTCTGCATACGTATTCTATATTTGGTAGCCTTCCAAGTATTATTCAAACACAGTAAAATTTTTATCTTCATTAAGAGTGATATATCTTGTTTTGTTGGCAAGTGTGTCTGCTTTGTGTTTTTCACAGACTAAAAGTTAAGGAGAATAAAATTTGTTAGATGGAAGCTGAACACCCCAGGTCCCACGGGCACCAGAGAAATGTGATTTAAATCTCCCCAGGTGCTGCTCTTGTGCACTTTTGTTCTTATATTTACTGCTAAGCAAGCAAGGTGGACTTAGTACCTGAGAAATGCTCTGAACCTGGCTGTAACCCATGAAAGCTAATTCAGTCATCTCCATCCTTCGATTTAGTGCCTTCATTTTTTAGGTTGAAAATTACCCAAAATTATTTTGCTAAAATTAGTTTAAATGCTTTTTTAAACAGACAGTCTTAGAATAACTTAGACTATTTTTTTTATCGTTTTAGAGCCATTGTTCTGTCTTTTGAAAATAGATATTGTGATTACTTTCTTTTGAATATGTTCAGATGTTTCAAGAAATAAATACTTCTAAGGTACTTTGCTGTTTAGGGGTGGAAAGGTAGAGTGTGATAGAACCTAAGGTAAGAATTAAACAGTACATGATTCTCTCTCCCTGTTTCAGAAAATTCTGGTTTAATAGATTTGTTTTATATGTCCACAATATCCTACGTTTGCATAGTAGTTTAAATTAAAGATACAATGTTGATAATAGAGCCCTTATATCAGTGTAACAAAATTTATAATAATCATATTAGACTAAGAAAATTAGGAGTTATGTTTGCTAATTTTTAATGTTCTCCCCAAACAAATAATAGTTGTACATTTAATTTTATATAAAAAATTGTTTTATATAAAGTAGGTTAATATAAAACCACAATTAACTACAGATAAAAATGGGATACCAAAATATTGATATAAAAATGATATGGAAAATTAAGCAAATTTAATGGAAATTTAACAGTAACATAAATAAGCGGTAAATTTTTTGTTCCCAAATACTATCTTTCCAGTTTTAAAACTACTACCCGATTGCTTGAAATACTTAAAAACCCAGAGAATCTTAATGTATATTTTTACTTAATGGAATTGTAATAAATAATTTTGGTGCTCACCAACTTAGTAACATCTTACTAGTGAGAATCTGCTTAATATCACTGTTTACTGAGTTCTGTTTTCAAAATACTTGAAAAAAATCACATGCATTTGAGATTTTTGTTTGTTTCTTTTAAGGCTACAGATGACACACATGCAGACAAAGTAACCAAGAGAGAGTTTAGAATGGGACAGTTAAGGAACAGAATAATAGGAGGCTGGCTTTTGTATCCACGAAAGGTCAACAAATGAAACATGTTACTTGAAAATCATGCTGAGAAATAATGCAACTACTTTTTTTCTGTGGTTTTTGTGAGTGCTTTTCTTTGACAGAACATCCTCCTATGTTATGACTGAAACTCCTTTTCTAATGCTCTGCTGTGCTGGCCTGGTACGGGTCTCTGAGACATCCAAATAATTCACTACTGGGGAGATACTCTAAGGAATTAAAACCATTTTGCTCCAAAATAAACCTCTGAAACAAACTGGCGCTTACAAAAAAAACCCCATTTAATACACAAAAAAAGTGGCAGGAGAGAAATTGGGACACTTACAGGACATAAGATCACAGAATTATTGGGACTCGTAGCTGAACATTACACCCCGAATCCAGAAGGATAATCGTTCTGCGTACTTTGGTGATATGGTCAGCCAGGTATGGCCACAAGAGGAGACAAAGGAGAGACTCCAGAGAACAAAGTTTATTATATCCCCAAGTCGTCGAGATGGGACACAGATATATGCGAGACCACACAGGGAAGACGCCAAGGTGGTCGGGAGGCAGAAGTTTCGTAGGGGCAGGCGGGGGGGTAAACAGTTAGGATTGGCTAGTTAGAATAATTGTGGCGGCTCTAAGCTATAGGGGTGGTCACTAGGTATCTGGTAACTGGTCCAGACCGGTAAAGGCAAAGGAATATTGTCTTTGGGGTGTATGGACCAGATAGAGGTGAGCTGGCTCTGGACTCGTTAATGTGCATATTAAAGATGTGCTCTGGCTGGAATTTTAAGAATCTCTAAGAATTAGCGAGCCCCAAGAATCTGGCTCTCTATCAAAAAAGTTTCTTTTTTTTTTTTAATATGTCAAAACAGTATAATTTACAGAAAATAAAAAAAAAATGTAGACAGGACAATAACAATAACACATACCATTTATTGAACATTTACTTTGTGCTAGACTCTCAACCATTCATTTTATGGATTTCATCTACTTTTAGAAGCTGGTAATGGCACAGCCAGCAGAAACCCTGGTCTGACTCTAAGCATTCTCTTTTAACTACTATTCCATATTAAATACGTATAACTATATTACCATCCTCAAAACAGGAAAATTACTGAGAAATTAATAGTCTTTAATTTGGCACCTGTACGAGGCTTCCACAGTTGTGCCCCAGATCAGTTATTCAAGAATGATGATACTTGTGACTACAGTAAAGAAATGTAATAACAGATTCCTGTTTTAAAATTACTTTTATGTATAATGAAATCAAAATTGTGCTTATAATACGATGCAAAAAGTCTGTTGAGTAAATCTTTCTACATGTGATACACAGAGAAGTCTGAGAGATGATTTTAGCAAAATGGGTATTTGAGCACAAGGCGTAACAGGCTCCCCCAGGATGTGATAAACCATGAGGGAGAATATTGCTAGGATGTTAGATTTAGGTAGAATCATAGTTGCTGAACGTGGAGTTATGAGGACAGGGATTAAAGAGAAATGCTAATGGTTTTTTGTTTTAGTTTTATGGGATATAAACTATATACATGAGTGATGATCTGTAGAGCAGTTTGGATTAAAGACATGCAAAGAAGAAGGAGGAGGTAGAGGAGAAGGGGGAGGGGAAGGAGGAGGGGGAGGAGGGAGAGCACAGAGAGAGGGAGAGGAGAAGAAGCTAAACATGTGACTAAACAAACAGAATAACAGTCCAGGTTTGAAAAAGAAATACCAGTCAGCACGGGGGACAGAGAAGGCGCAAGCAAACAAGGAAAATGTAATGCCATGGAAACCAAGGAATACGTGTTCTTAAGAAGGGGGTGGTCAATGACATTTGCTGCTTCAGAGAAATGTGCACAAAGAAGATCTAGAAAAATGGTCGTTAGTAAACATAATGACCATGAAGAGTTTAGCTGTTTGTATTTGAAAAGTTTTCTTAAATAGAACTAAGAATTCGAATTTTATCTTTTGCATGTTGGCAAAGATGTATTTATGATCACGTCTCTGTTCACACAGACTTGAGTAAACATTTCTATATTTGCTTAGAGCAATTTTCAGCCAAATAAATACTTAAAAAAAAAAATCTGGCCCTCCTGAACGCCCCTCTGGCTTGCAGGCAAAGTAGAATCCTTCTTTTTCAGAATGAGTTGCCTAACGTTCCTACGCCTTGAGTTTACCTGTCCTATATTTCAGCCTTCTAACCATGAGAGTCCGGCTTTGCAAAGCCATTCTGTTTTCTCTAATGTTTTATTGTATTTCTTCCTGCTCCATTTGTGCTCATATCAGCATAAATTAGCATCAGGGTACCCAGAGGTACTAAAAAGGATAGAAAATTACAAAGTCAAAACAGTGGTTCTATTTTCAAAGAACTGTGGTCTGATCTGAGAGCACAGATACAACTAAGAACATACAGTTTCTCAAATTATACCTGTATTAGCCTTAGAAAGTACACCCACCACCCCATTTTTATACTCCTATGATGTAATTCAAAGGAATATTCTCTGAGCACAGGAAGACTGGAAAAAACAAACTAGTTATGATGCTGCTTGAATGCTTTTTTGACTTTTAGTTTGTTTTAACCTTGTGGCAGTTTTTAGCATTAACCTGGAGTGAAGACACACTACTTGAACAGCATGCATTTTGGGCATTCCTTACTTCAAACTATATCACCGTGGTATCTTATTAAACAATTATATTTTAGAAGTGGAATAAAATATAAATAAGAGACGTTCCCTTTTTCAAACTCATATGATCACCCAATATCACTGTTAAGATGTAAACTACGTTGGCAAATTGATTTATTTTCACCACCATGACATCTATCTGTCAACTAGATTAAGCATATTTTAATTGGAAGACTTTAATTTAGAGTAAATTAAATTTATAAAACTAAACCTTTACACCGTTTTATCAGAAAAGAATCTGTGATTAACAGAATAAAAGTTCTGGCAACCCACTACCTAGAAAAACTGTGGATGAGGGTTATATTGAAATCATGGAAATAAAAGAATGAGTCTGTACAACCCAAGACAGATTCTGTATCCCTTGAAGTCACAGTACATCCATTTATTTATCTTTGCCTAATATATGGCATAGTATCTGGCTCATGATATGAGCCTAATAAACTGTGAGATTGAAATAATTCTATGATATAATGAGATGTGATCTATTTCATTTTTCTTAATTCTTCTATTGCCCAGAAGAGCAGAGTTTTCGTTCTGTACACAATTTTGTCAGCTTTCCTTACCTTAATTTTTCTCCTGTATTCACTTTCTGGCTTTTCCTTTGCTACCGTCCTCATTTTCTCTGTTTCTGCTTTTCTCATTTTAACTTGATGCCTTGTATGGCGAGAGTGCTCACGTGTTTTAGAAGAAGAGAAGATAATAAATTATTTCAAAGTCTGTACATTTCCATTTTATGTGCATCTGAAAAAGCCATGCGACTGCGCCATCGACAAAAAAAGACTTGTCTCTGGCAGGATTAAAAATCCACCTGGTAATATATTAAAAATTATATCTCATTCCCACCTGATTTCCAATACACATTTATACAGGTTGCCCTTAAGGTTCACATTTGAACTGAATGTCATTGAATCCATTTTGGCTTAGACTTCAGGTCTCTTTGGTGTCACTGCCAACCTCACCTGCTTTCTCTCATTCATCACATACTGCTCTTTACATCCTTTTCTAATAATGTCTTCGCTTCTCTGGAGTCACAGAGCCGATTTTTTTTCTCTCTTTATGCTGTTCCTTCACTTCTGGCTCAATTTTCGCTTCAGACCCACAATAAGAAGTTTTAGATTTCGTTGCCATGGCAGGGATGCTGCTCTTCTGTGTGCCTGCTTACTACAGAAGCAGAGTCTTTTAGAAAATGTCTTTACTTGAAGGAAATTTAATATTCTCAGAGTTAACAGAAAATTCAAATATAATTGTAAGTACTAGATTTTTTAAAAAATTCCTCAAATATAGGAATTTCTTTGTATTCATCCTCACTGGATTCAAATTATTCTTTCTAGACCATGAGCTTCTGCATTCTTTAGTCTCACAATTATGTGTACAGTAGAGCAGTGTGTTTATAAAACCAGAATCTTAAGCAGATCAAAGCAACCAATTTTAGGGATATTGGCGAAAACAGTCATCTAGTTGAAAGAAATCATTTTGGTTAAGAATGTAGTTAAATCTGTCTAGTTTGTGTATAAACTTTACTGTCATCCCTCCTGACAGAGACACTATTCATGAAAGAAGGATCACCAACATTTTGAAGGTTAAAATTACTATTACTTTCAGCAAAGAATATAAATGCATGTATTTTATTTTATCTGTTAGACACTCAGTTGCATGTGGGAAAAGATTTTTTTTAACTCTCCTTAAAATTGGGTTTTCCTGACTGCCAGGATTTAAATAGAATAAAATTAGGATACATGATAAACTTATTAATGTGAATTAGCCAAAAAAGATAACTTTCACACATTTCTATGCTAGTGTTGTAGTGTGATGAGGTCCAGTTTCCTCCTCTCAAAATCCCAGCGTATTCTGGAGATTTTTGTGCCAAACCAGAGTCAATCCTCCCCTTCCTTCTCAGCTGTAAGAGAGCCCAGCATGGAGGATGTATGATTTTCCAGCGCTTAGAAATGAAAATAAATAGGTGTATTGTCCCCAGTGATCACTTCAGCAGTCTCTGTTAAAGCAGAAACCAAAGTACTTAACGAGTAAAGTGGTATCTAAAGCCTAGGAGCTGGAGAATTTCATACCTCATTGCTGCTTTGTTGAAATCCATATGTAATTGTAGCATTGACACAAGAATGCGTATAAAATTATCCATCTTCCTACTTTCACTTATTGAGAATTAGTTCTCCTTTTGTGGGACTAGTTTTTACTTCACAGGTAAGAAAAAATAAATAAAAACCACAATTATAAAAAAAATGAATGAAAAGGGTCCATTGTCCATATTCTCTGAGTCTTCCTTCTAGATTCTTTAGAGACACCTAGAGAAATAATTAACTTTGTATTATATAATTTCAACTTCTGTTTTACTTTGCCTTCATATTTCCAGTATAAAAAATTTGAATAATAGAAAAGCAATACATGTTCACCTGTGAAAAAGAATAAATCTATGAGGTGAATGTGGAAAATGATGATGTGTCCAGTTTGGAAAGATTGTATTGAACCAAGTCATCAATTGCTCTTCGGTTTAGCCCAGAAAGGTGTCCAGGAGGGGGGCTGGCTGCAGTGAGGGAAGGACTAGTTTAGCATCTGAGGGCTAGAGAGAATGTGAAAGGAATGAAACTACTGGGAGGATAGCTCAGTTAGAAACAGTTAACTCTATCAAGAGAATGAAAATGGAACTATAGGGTGAACTAGTAAGGACTTCTCATGGAAAGTTTACTGATCTAGGACTTCTCAGGAATGGGGACAAGTAACCAAAAGCTCTGTAAAAGGGTTCCAGTATCACTGAACTGTTAGGCAAAGAAAAGTTTTAAGCAAACATGTGCTCAATTTTGCACAGTCAAATCGTAGTTTCAAAAGGTTCCTCTGAGTTGTAATTGATGCTCGTTGAATTTACAAGTTTGTTTCTTTTGCAGGGAACTTTTAGAAATACTATTAATTCTTGTTTCTACTTCCTTTTTTTCTTCAGATTGCTTCTCATTTAGCTATTCAGAGCATGCAAACACCTGAAGCGTATATACTTTCTTTGCATCTAACAAAGAAAGCTCATTTGAATCTCAGAATCACCTCAGAATGTAAGCAGTGGAGGTAATTCTCATTCACAGAAATTTTTGAAGATACGGGCTTTGACTGATTAGCTCCAGGACTGCTCAGATCCTCACACCCATTAGGAAGAACAATTTTGATTACATGGGGAAAACAAAAAGAATAAATTCAGGTAAGAAATAAACCAATTATTAGGTAATGTAAAAAAACATGCATGGGAACAGCGGAGAGAGACTGACCAGATGCTTGAACGCTGTGCATCTTCATGTGGAAGGTTTACGTTCCCCTATTATACATGGCATCTTCTTTCATAAGAAGAAGCTCAAGGTTTGAGTGCCTTTGGCCAGCATTGAGCTCATGTATTTCCACCTTCTCATTAAAAAAAAAAAAGTTCTCTTGTTTCCAGTTTGAAAATTCTGAGGGGGTGATTTTGTTCCAGCTTGCCCCCCTTTGGCACTCTAAAACAAAGCACCATGGTCCTTGAGATCAGGCGACATTCATAGGCATCACATAAGAAGTAAACGTAAAGGAAGGAATGGTGCCCACTGAGTGGGGTCTACTCAGGAAGGGGGCTCAGGAGAGTCAGAGCCATTGCTGGAATCTTTGTCAGCAAGCCAGCCCCTCCAAATTACATCTATTACCCAGTATTTTTCTTTCCTACCACAGACCCAGAGATCAGCTTGTTTTTTTCCTACAGCTGGTATTTTATCTGAATTCTCTTCCCCTCCCCCTCCTACCCTGCTTTGATCTAGACTCCGTCTTCCTATACTCTGTGATCTGGAAATAAGTTCTTTTGTTACAGGCATTTTTACTTGTGACCTGGGTAGGTAAGAATGAAATGTGAGTGCCTTCAGGAGGCAAATCATGAATATTCATTCACGATTATTCCTATCGTATACCAGAAGCTCAATAAATGCTGGTTTAAATGCAAAGAAGCAGAAGGGGGGATCAGATGAGCATTTCAGGAAGCTATCCATTCTATCAGTAAAGTCAACCTGCCAAGAAGGAAATAGGAGGTCCTAATGAATTATTTTTTTTAAAGCCTTTGATCAGTTGTTCTAAATTTACATTTAGCCTCAGATATCTGAAGGACAGGACCTATCCTTACTCATACTGACAATCTTGTCCCTTCCAGTGACAGATGCACCAGCACATGAGTGAGAAGCTGACGTGCACACTTGTCAGAGGGTTAAGTAAGAATAGAGAAAGGCTTGAGAAGAATGTTTTGAAACCTGCTTCCCCAGAAGTTATTCTGAGACAACTATTGTACCCTCTTGAGAATCGTTGCCTTTGCCTTGTATCCTGGATCAAGGCGGTTCTTGCCTCCATCAGACTTGACTCTCACCCATAATGAAGTGCCGAGGATGAAACTCAGTAAGCAGAGTGGGCTGAAGTTGGGAACTTGGGTGACTTCTGATGCCTCACTTTCCCTCACGCTGTCTAGGGTCAGGCACTAATCAAGCCCAGCTCAGCACTGCATCCTGAATGCTTCTGTCCATTTTCATTCCTCTTTATCTCCTTGGACACCATCCTAGAGGCTGCCATTAGCGCTTGCCCAAGCGCTAGAATAGCGCCTATTCAACCATAACCATGGCTCCAGGTTTGGTCCCTCCATTTGCTGCTGCCAGAATGATCTTGCAGTCACATCACTCTCTATTTAATATCCTGAAAGGGGCTCCATATTGCCCTCAGAAGAAGGTCCAGCACCTTTAAAACAGATTGACGCTTCTCTTCCTAATCTGGTGCTGTCCTACCCCTCAGTTTCTCTCTGCCCATTTCCATTGCTCACATGTTGTGTTAGCCACACTGAGGGTCTTCCAGTTGCAATGGAAACACTTTCTCCCTTCAGACTGTTTCTGCTCTCCAAAAGCCTTCTCCCTCTTCTCTTCATCAGGCCAACATCTACTCATTCTTTAGGTCTCAGCTGGAGGTCATATGCCCTGAAAAGTGTCAGAATCTGAGGTCTGGATTGCGTTTCCCCGATAAATGCATTTCTCATGTATAGCATTAATCATCCTACATTCTGATTGCCTTATTATGTTTTTTTTTCCCTATATTTTAATCTCAATGACCATACCTACTATGCCAGTATCATTCATTTTTACATCCCTCATTCCTAACCCATCTCAAAATTATCCCTTCTGGGGGCATTTTCTCATCATCAAAGTACATTTCATTAATACACTCAAAGACTTACTACAAGAAAAGAGAATGGATAATTTTGACATCTTTTGTGGGGAGGAAATATTTAAAGGCCACACCACAGTCCATTCTGAACTTGATCATTGCACATGGCATCCCTGGTTGAAAAGCAGAGGAGTCAAACTGTGAATCTAGACAGTTGAGGGTCCACACTCCTGCAACGGGCAGGTGGGTTTGGAACCCAAGTTCTCTGACTCTGGCTACTACCTTCCTATGTCCGTAATGAAGGAAGGACATTAAGGAAATATGTTGACATTTAACCTGGCCATCAGCATCTATTTTGCAGACCACTGTCCCAAGGAAGCTTCTAAACAAGTAACCAGCCAGTCAAAGACTGAAATGCATCCAAGCTGATTTTGTCATTCAGTCATTCTCCACTGGTACCTGTGACTGAAGTGGTTGAACAGAATATATGTACATTGTTGCCTAGTATTTTCTTGGAATTCCCAGTTGCCTTCTGTTCAGAATGATCTCTGAATCCTATGTATATATATTCCCTACACCAACCTGTGAGACCCATGCAATTCATGGTTTTCCTAAGCCTTTTTGCTTCAATTTTTCACAATTTGTAATTGAACACTGGTGCTGACAGTGCGCTCTTTAGCTCCTAGAGGGCAAAACTGATGTCTAATTCGGTCTACGGTACTGGGAAGCACCTGCTGGTGACAACGCCTGTGGCTGACACCAGAGGAGAATTAGGATGATGATATTAGAGTTGTGAATAAGCAAAGTTGTGAATAATTCATAGTTGAGAATTTTACCTGCTTGGCATTGGCTCTGAAAATACTAATGCAAAATTTATTTTTAACGCTACAGAAAAGCAGAATAATAATAATAAAACTCACTACCCAAACTGATTGACAAAGAAATCCAAATATATAAATTTTACATTTTATAAACAATTCTTTCATCTGCACACAGTGAGCAGGACAGTGTATTGCTGGAAAACTCCTTTATGTTGTAAAAGGTAACAATGGTAAAAACGTTTTTTGACCTCTGTTTCCATCAATACACTTCTAACTATTCCTCTGTCCACTGAAATCACAATAGTAAATGAAGGGAGCATTTAGGTGCTGTCATTAATTCTCTGTCTCACAAAAGCTGGCTGTCTACCGTCTAAATTATCTGGGCTTCTGGTAGAGTGAATGGAAGAAAATTGCTAACCTGGAGACCTTCTGAAGAGAACTCTCTTTTGTACAGCAGCTCCTAGGGTTTAAAATGGTACTAAGGTAAAACCGAATGGTCTGGAACATTTTAGGCTGCCAGAATCAGGCATATGTAAGCGAACCACTTCACTTAAAAATTTTAGTAATCCCAGTAATTTGTTGATTGATATGTGCCCTATAATTAATGTTTTGCATCTTTGGAAAAATATGTGTTCTCCCAAATAAACATAAATATAGGAGAAGGGATGTACCCCTGGCATGGCATAGTTTTCCTTACTAAATTTTTTTCCATTCGTTTTAGAGTCGTTTGTTTTGGTTTTTGCTTTTTAAGGAAATTAGCAGCCTTATAGTGGCAATCACTGGGAAAATACAATTCATGCTTAGAGAAATTTAACAGCAAAATGTTTTTAATACTCCTGTTCCCCAAACTAAGGATATCTATCTTTATATACGTGTATATATGTTTGCGAGTATTTTTTTTTATCCCAGGGGAAAATAAGTTGTGTTTTTGTTGGTCAATTTGAAATGTGAAAGACTTAAATCTCAAATGTCTAAATGTTTTCAGTCATAATGTAAACATAATGTAAACTACTGGTAATCACTATATTTGGAGTACGAAAAGGCCAACTACACAAGTGATATTTGTTCAGCTTTGGGGAAAGGAGTGTATATATATATATAAATGTATATAAATATATGTGTGTGTATATATACACATACTCACACACATGTGCCATATACCATTTACCTACATGTATGACTGCTGTTGAGTTCAATCTAGTAGGTTCAGATCAGAATTTTACAAATAGAACATACTAAGCAGATGCATTGTCTTGTAGGTGTAAGGTTTATAGAAGAAAAGATTACTTCCAGTATCATTTCACTAGGAACTGAACAACTCCCTGTGAAGATAAATTTTCGCTAAGTTGCATCACGACACTTTCATGGCTTGAGCTCTTTTAATGCTGTCTCAAGTAAGTGCATGAAATACTCTGTTTTATTTCTCTCTGGGGAGCTGAAATTTCACATCCAATTTCAAAAGGTTGGAAATATTGAGGATGAAATCAACCTCAAATTAAGAAAAATCTTGTGGTACCTTGCTTGCTCCAAACAGTAAAGAGAACGGCATTTAACACAAACCCTAGACACCACACCCTAATCGTCGACGCTTATTTCTCTGATATGACACAATATGGTGAGGGCAAGTTCACATCAGCAGACACGTTTCAGGAACTTCATTGTTCCAGGGTTCATGGAAAGACTGATCTTTAAATTTTCTCTGATGTCATCTTAAGTCTGTTGGTAAGCTGTAAGTTGCATCAACGCTTTCCTGTCAAAACTAATGCAATCATCCTCCTTCGAGGTTGCCAGAGAGAATAGAAATGGACAAAGATTCTTGTTTTCCCCATTAGACTGAGAACTGAATATTTTACTGAAAAACACGAATTCTTGTTTTGTTTAGCTGTCTGTGCAGTGTGTGTGTGTGTGTGTGTGTGTGTGTGTGTGTTGCATCTCAGGAAACTCAGACAGGTTGAAAATGTCTCCTTTTTTCCCCTCAAGGATAGTGATTTAAGAATCACCTATCCAAAGGCTGCCATTCCAGAAGGCACTGAATAAATAATTGTTGATTGATGTTGACTCGTGTTTCCCTCCTCAGCTTTGCTCTTCCAACTTTGCCATCCACAGCCTTCATTATTTTTATCAAGCTTTTCAGTGTCTTCCGGTTCCAAACTATTTTCCAGCAACACGCCTTTGGACATTTTCCTTAGGTAAATGAAGTCTCTTTCAAGGTCCCACACTCTACCACCACATAAAAGTCAATTTCTTTTCTTTCACGTATGATTATTCTATGCTTCACACATTGTTGTTTGTTGTTTTTTTTTTAACATTTTTCATTGATTTATAATCATTTTACAATGTTGTGTCAAATTCCAGTGTTCAGCACAATTGTTGTTGTTTTAAGTAGATCTTTTCATTGTAGTCATGTCTCTTACAATTCTTTCTACAAGACTGACTTTTTGTAGATTGCAGGGGTCAGGTCTCTTCAACACTCTTTGTACAGCATCTAACAGCGCTCGAAGCGGCTACGTTCTTCATAAATGTGGGGTGGGGATAGCAGCGCCTGGTGTTATGAATAATTCAGAAAACCAGAAAAATCTGGGAAGCCTAGGAGTTAATGGAAAAGAAAATTCATATATTTTTTATGGATCCCAAGTGAAGGAACCATTAGCATACTGAGGTTTTGAAAGTCAGCGCCTATCCACGTAACAAGGTAATAACATAACAGCACAAATATAGAAAGAGTTGCTTCAGGTTAATTTCACAAATCCTAAAAGACCATCTTCTCTGCAACATCTGATTGTTTTAATCCAACCAGCACATCTGGGTGGTTAGGATAACAAAGACCTGAAAAATGGCAAAGGATCACTTAAACCTTTTCCTATAACTTATTGCTGAAATCTTGAAACTTCTGTTAAATTTCCAATTTTTTTTTTAAGTTTAAGCTAGCCTAATTTTTAGCATTTCCCCTATGATAGTATTTGAAAGGTTCAACTAGCTATTTGTTTATTTTTTGTATTTAAATGTTAAATATAAAAAATTGGCCCTTTTTTACCCATTTATTCTACTCTCTCTCCCTTCCTCCACCTTTTTTTCCCTTCCTTTCTACTTTACTTCCTTCCTTCCTTTCCAATACTTAAAAAAAATGTTTTAAACATATCTGGTCTGTTGTGGTAGTTTTCAAACTTTCTTCCCAAATGTTTTTACTCAGCTGTTGATGAAGACTTGTTGAGCAATAAACCAAAGCTCAGTGGGAGTGGTTCTGCTCCAGGTAGCGAGTCTGCAGTTGGTCAAGGATGTCTCTACCTGTGCGTGGAGTGCAGGTTTGCTTCACTGACTTTCATTCTGGGACTCAAATAGAAAGGGTAGCCGCTACCCCAGGAAAGATCTTCTCCTGATGAGTTGTCAGAGCTTCACAGCTGAGCCACATACCTCGGGTACATTTCAGCCTCTGCTTATATCAGATTCACTAAAATGTTATTGGCCAAAGCAGGTTGATGTTGTTCAGCCAACATCAAAGTGTGGGGAACTGCCTTTGGCCCACAGTGGGAGAAGAAAGGGACTAATTACTTGGTTCCAAACATCCCGACTCTCTCAAAGGAGTGTTTTAATTCCACACACAGTCTGCCGTGGCATCAATATAATAATAACCAGATCGTAAAGATACTTTATTGGGATGTATCAATAAGTTCAATTTTAACGTTTATTTATTGTGATATAATCAATGAACAGACTGAAATTGTTTCGGTGGTGTTATGACTTTGTTAAATTAACATTTGTTCACTAGAGCACAGGGGGAGTCTCTGCAAAGTGAGTCTCAGTTCAACAACAGATCACAAGAAAATTAAAAATAGTTTATCACTCACAGGTCCTGGAGGGGGCACCCGGCAGGCTTCTAGGGGCCACACAGGAGGTCAAGGCAGAGGGCAGAGAGAGCCTAGGACCCAGGCATTTGCCTTTTTAGAGCTGGGGGATGGAGTGCTTCGGGATTCCCTGGCTGGGTCCAGATGAATCAATTCAAACCAAAAGAGCAGGGTTTTGGTAACCCCCATGGCGGGGTCTTATCCAAGGGGCACATAAGCCCAATGGCGCTGAGAAATAGGGTGATGACTGATCACAGGGGCTGTTGGGGACGTCGGAGCAGGACTTACATTTGCTTGTGACTCTGTGACATGATCTTGCACAAGAGCACTAACGTCCCTGCAGGCTGCTTCCCCAGACAAATACAGACACGGAGGCAGAAACCCCTTGCAGTAGCTTAGCTAAACTCTCCACCAACACAGCAGTTTGAAATGGGGAAATTTGATTCACAGTTTTACATTATTGGGGAAAATCCTGATTCAGAATTTGTACTATAAAACACTATCACATATCAAGTCAGAATTAAAATAGAAAAAGAGAAAGAAAAACTAAGCTAGTGCAATGCTAACATTTTCATAATTAATAAAGCATTTAAAGCAAGTCTGTATGTATCGTCCTCAGTGATGGGAAAGGAGAGGTTTCACTCTGACATTTGAAAAAAAAAATAAACACAGTACACTGGTTACTATATTAAAATGGACAGAACAATTTGGAAAATGAAGTCTAAATCATAAATATCTGGCATGTCTGATTTTCAAGAAACAGTGAACTCCCATGTAGCAAAAAGTGAGGATTTAACTTTGGCTTGATTTCAAAAAGTTCTTCAGGAGCAGTGATTTTAACTCAAAATTTCAGTTTCTTAGGTCAATTCCTGACTTGAGGAGAACTATACTTTTCAGGAGGAGAAAGAGAGAGAGAGAGGATAAATTTGAGCACTCTGTTGATATTCCAAGGAGGATGCAATTGGAACATCAAAGATACGATGATGCATTTGGCTTCTTTAAATTAAACTTTTTATCATATTGTCCCACCCTATGCTGAACTATCAGTCTAATAAGAAAATGCTTATTTGTAGTGATGATAAGACAAAATACTTAAAATTATGACTGTCCCCAAAACAGTGGCGATGTGATAGCCATAATCATGTCATTAGAGAGAATCTCTCTCTTCTTTGGCCATAGAATGCTACGTAAGACTGAGAGCTTGCTCGATATTAGTGTCTAGTGATTAAAATAAGTATAGGATGTCATTTTCATTTGATAAAATTCCAATAAATTATGTAAAACTATGAAGGGAGTATTTTCAAAATAATGAAACATTTAGAATAAAACAATGTGTAGATTTTATTTTTTAAATTTTCCATTTCTAATAAGATTTGTAAGATTAAAAGATTTATAAGATTTCTAGTAAAATTTTTTCTTTGAGAAAGTGTTGATTTTACAGATATTTTGCTGCTTGAATACGTGAGTGGATGTTGCTTTGTCTTAACCTGTTCCTTCAAAGATCACTTATTAGATTGTTTTTTAAACATATGCAAAATTTACTAGAGTTGGCAGAAATTTTGTTACTCTGGTTGTAAAAAAAAGTTAAACCACAGAAAAAACTTACAATATAACCTCAAATTATATCTTAGAAGAAAAACAGTTACCCAATATATATATATATATATTTGTGTGTGTGCAGATTTTCCTCCTTATTAGCTTCCATTTAAACTATTTCTAAATTTTGGAAATCAAAATGACATTAAGCCAAATTAAAAAAAAGATATATGTCTTCAAGTACCTACTTCCATTTCAGTGAATTCCTTTCCCCACATCCATCAGGTACTATAATTATGTTAGATACGTATCAAGACAGCATCATTCATTAAACAAAGAGTACTGAGTGGATACTTGGAGCCAGATGCTACATCAACTATAGGAAAACAGTGGAGCGTGATTGCTGCTGGAGTGAAGTACCATAGCACGGGGGACTGATAAGCAGGAATTTATTTCTCAGCGTTCGGGAGCCTGGGAAGTCCAAGACTAGGGTGTAGCATGGTTGGGTTTTGGTGAGACTCTTTTTTGCCTTGCAAATGGCCGGCTTCTTACTGTATCCTCACCTGGTGGGGAGAGAGGCCTGTTCCTTTTCTTAGGAAGGCACTAACCCCATCATAAGGGTGGAGCCATAACTAAGCTTAGTTACCTCCCCAAGGTCTCATCTCTGCCATCACACTGGGAACTAGGGCTCCAACACGTGACTGTTGGAGAACACATGTATTCAGTCCACAGCAATAGGTAGCATTCATGCTTTCAAGGTGCTTATCCTTGAATGAGGAAATTGTGTAAATTGTTGCACAAAGCAGCCAGTGTTACATTATAGAAAAGATCCATTAACCGTGAGAGCATAGAGGAGACAGAGAATATTAGATAACCAGAAAATGATTAGTGTGAATGATGATAGATTTGTTATGTCCTTCAGAGATAAGATTTATTCTTGATGGCTCCAGAAAAATAGAAATGCCAAAGAGTCTTCTGAGTTTCCAATGTATTCATTTTCTCTCTGTCAGTTCCTTTTCTCTGCTGACACGGGGTCCTATCCATTTCCCACGGGAGACTGAGAGAGTAATTGGAAAGATGCGTTAGTGTGGAAGGATTCCTGCTGTCACTCCAGGCTGAACGAGACGTGGTCGCCGACTTCCTTAACCTCACCTGATAGCCTCCTCATTTACATTAAAGAAGAGTATTGTCATGGATTGATATTTACCAAACTCTGATTCATAAACTAGATGTTTTATTATAAAGGGGGGGGGGGAATATTTTAGGGCAATAATATTGGCCATAAAGTCAGTGAAACCTCCAGCTAGAAACAACTAGAAATTTAGGAGGAATATAATGAAAATCCTTGCAGTGAACAAAAAAAACCCTTCTGGAGATTTCTGCCTAGCCCTGGTAAGTCTCCCCCCTACCTGTGCCTGTTACTTCTGTCTGTTCTCCTCTCTTACCGCTGTCCTGTTTGCTCATTCTGCTCAGCCACTGGTCACACTGGCTTCCTTCGAGTCCTTTGAACATTCTAGGCATGCTCCTGACAGGGGTACGTTGCAAGGACTGTTTGCTTTGCTGGGTAAACGCCCTTCCCACGTCGAGAATGGCAATTTCTTTGTCTCTTTTTGGTCTCTGTTCAAATGTCACCTGCCTAATGAGCTCTGTTAGAGTCCGCTCAAATTACTAAAATTGCAACATGACCAGTCTAATTTTTTATAACCCTTAGCACCTTCTAGCATGTTTGAAAAATCAGAGATTACTAAAGATCATCCACATTCTGTGTCTCCCCAAGCTGTAATGTAACACTATGGCATAACCACAAGGCAGGGGGTGTCTTTTTCATTGTGGGTGTGTTAGACGTTATGTGACACACTCTAAGTGTTTGGTACGCAGTGTGGACTTCAGATGTTTAAATATTTTTTAAAAGAATGATTATATAATAAACAGTTGAATAGGCGAATGATCATTTAACATGTAATATTGAGCTCTTAAGAAAGTGAAGGAAACCTTTAGGTTAGAAACTTGAGGTGGAGGCCTTATGCTAAAGATCTGGCTGCCCAGGGGCAGTGGTAGGTGGGGGTCTTATAAATGCTGACAATTTGTTACCTTAAGAGCTGTACAGAGTTCAGAAGACAAAGCCCATGATTCTCAAAATACAGGGAATTAGGCCTGTAGTTTTCACACAAAGCAAACATGGACCAGAAAATGAGAAAGAGTGAAAGCAGCCGCCCAGGCGTCTGGCAAGAGTGAACGTGAATCCTCTTTGGAAGGAGTGGCCTGCAGCTGTATTAGCCTGCTCGGGCTGCTGCAACGAAATGAACCAGGCTGCCCGGCTTAAAACAACAGACATTTGCTTCTCTTAATTCTGGAGGCTGGAAGTCCAAAATGCAAGGGCCTCGTGGCTGAGCTCTGGTGGGGCCTCTCCCTGGCTTGCTGACAGCTGCCTTCTCGGTGTCTGCACAGAGTGGAGAGAGAGAGAGAAAACAAGCCCTCTGCTATTTCCTTTTCTAAGGGCGCTAATCCCATCAGTCCAAGGCCCTGCCGCCAGGACATAATCTACTGCTAATTTCTTCCCAACAGTCTTATCTCCAAATGCAATCACTTTGGAGGTTAAGGCTCCAACCTGTGAATTTGGGAGAGACGCAAAGATTTGGTTCAGAGCAGCATCACTGTTCTCTTGTTACTCTCTGAAAAACTTCTTCCTTAAATATTTAAATGTATTCATCGTTATTATTTATCCATTAATTGCGAAGTGTTTCTTGCACGTTTGATTCTGCTTTTTATTGATTCCACCGACATGGTGAGCGGTTTGTTTGCTCATGTGTTTTGTAATCTCTTGTTCTGAGCTCACATCCCTTGAAATTTCACCTGGGGGAATTCTTTGCATCTTTGCTTGAAGAATATATAAAAACACTCTTTCAGAGAATATGTGTCTTTGTTCAGTCCAAATGCCAGCGTCATTGCAGGCTGCGACCGCTTCCACTTAGCACTTGTTCTGGGGTTCTCTCAGGTCCACAGGCACAGTGACTATGGGTCCATGCACACACGAGATGGGCCGCCTGTGATCAAGATCTCACACGGCAGGTATCTCCTCCTCTACCGGCATCCAGATGGAAACGAGCATGTTTCCATACTGTGCCCCTTTTGAGGGGGGCGTGTGCTTTTCCAGGGCACACATTGTAGGTTTTGGTTTCAGGGAGAAGCCCCCTTTATGGGGTGCCTCTAATACACTTTCCCACATTGAAGGGGTCACAACTTGTCAACTGTCCCATCCTTCAGCCTATTAAAATGGAAGTTCTGGGACCCAGGAAGTCTGCAGGTGCAGTCTCTGACCCCAGAGAGCCATCAGCCTCCACATCTGCATGCTTTTCTGGGACAAGCCTAATGGTGTTCGTCCTTTGATGATATTTCTCTTATTTGTTGCTAATTCAGTTGTGCCTAATACATATACATATATATGATTTTTTTCAGGATATTCAATTAGTCTTATTTCCAGAAATGGAAGCCTCATTAACTTTTCAAACTTATTTCCTTGGTTTCTGAAAGACTGAAAAACTGACTCATTCTCCCCCATTTATTACCTCAAGAAAAGGAGTATTTCACACAGCCACCATGTGAAATGACTATATTTTTCAATGTCTTTGGCCATACGTGGCACTTATCTCCTCCAATATTAAAATATCATACTTACTTAAAAACGAACAACCAATGAGACTCTTGTGTCATAGGCATATCTGTCATTCTATTTGAGTTTTGAGGATAAATTATTCTAATTTTAGGCAAGAAGTTGAAGCCAGATTTTATAGCTCCACCATTGTGTTTCCTCTGGGAATTGTGGATCATTGGAGGAAAACAGTCTGGCAGTTCCTGAATTTCTATGACCCTGGAAAGAAGAAGGGACAGAGAAGGAAATTAAAGTCTTGCAGATGGAAAACTTCCTACTACCCCTAACCCAATTCACATTCTAGAGCCGAATTTAATTTAACCTTTCATCAGTCCTAGCAACACTAAACCCAAAACATAGTACTAAGTGCAAAACACATTTTCCTTAGAAATGTCTATTCTACCCACAGCAATTGCTGCCGCAAAGGAGGAGAAACTAGAAATGCAGAGAAGAATGAGGAAGACAAGTTTGGGGACTAGGGAATGATACAGAGAAAACATCTTTTCTTTCTTTCTCAAAATATAGGAAGGTGATAATACAGGGGCCACATGTGCGTGGTTTATATTTAAGTTATGTTATATTAAAATTCCTCTCCTTAGGAGGCAAGTATATGTACGCCAGGACACTAATATAAAACACTAATAAAAGATGAAATGAACACATTTTACTGTTTTAAGAATGGCATGCTGTATAAAAATTCTTGAACTCTCTATAAGCAGATTTGATTCAAAGAAGTAATTGTAGCGATGAGCTCTTACTGCTAAAGGCTTCCTCTCCTAATTAAGCAATATGTCATATTACATCCCTAGATAGTAGCTTTATGCAAATTCTGCCTGCATACTATTTACCTACATATCTGCCCATCTCTCTTCAAAAGAGCCAATGCTGGTGCTTGTGTTACAGAGAACAAAGAAAACAGAACTGAAGGAAACTTTTTTCTGCTAGAAAATGTTGTCCTAGATATGGCTCCAAGGTTCCTAAGGTCCAACGTGTAGGCAACAGGAGGGAAACAGTTTCAGACCTACAGAGATGTGGAAGCCAGGGGACCCGGCGGGAGCAGGAGCTACCAGTCAGGAGGAAATGCTGGGACCGAGCCACTTTTAGCTCAGAGAGGAAACCTAGTTGATGACAACGCCCCCGGAAAAGTGCTTTGTAAATTCTGAGCTTGCCCCGGGCTCAGAAAAAGCAAGTCTTAAAAGAAGTGCTCTGGGCTCGGAAAATCTGAAAACAATCTATAAAGAATGCATCCAACATTGATAGAAAAAGAGGTTTAAGCACCCTCTGGCTTGTCAAGACCAGTGATATTCACCAATAGTCCCAATGCTAATTCATTCATCCCTTATCAAGTGTCTGTTGAGTCTGTTGTGCATCAGACACTTTGTTAGACGCTGAGATAAACCGACAGTGAAGACACGTACAACCCAGCCTTCCCAGAGCTTAAAGTCAGTTTAAAAAAAATGTGTAGATGAAACCAAAGAAATAATAAGTAGCTTTCAATGTGCTTATTATTCAGAGACAAGGGGAGAGAGAGGGCTGCTTCTGAAGTGGAACGCGAGAGGCAGGAGTGCATGAAGGAAACGAGAGGTCTGGCCGGGGCTGGTGCAGAAGGACATCAGAGCTTTAACAAGAGCACGCTGGCTGTTGACTGCCTGTGTGAGGCACTCGTGCCAGGGCTGAGGGAGTGAGCAGAGTGTAACAAGTAAACGCTGTTGAAACAGGGCAGTTAAAATCTGGCAAGACTGAGACTGCTCTTTGAGAAGCGGGGCTCAGGAAAACTCCCATTAGATACATTATATAAGTAAAGGGGTGCCTTTTACTGACACCTGCCTCTGGGGAAGGACTGGGAGTTATTACTGCCACGCAGTATTGTATGTGTGCTCTGTAATGTGTAAGTGTGATTTCTCTGTAAGTGTGTGTGCACGAGATAGTCAATCAACTAAGCTTTGGTGAGGCTACCAACCCATGTTGGCCATAGGTGATGCGGTCAGAGCAGAAGCTGGGCAGAAGAAATCTGTAATAAGACATTTTATAGTATTTTTCATATTATTTTTATTTGAATATTTTAATTAACTTTATAATAGGACATTGAAAAGTCACCTATATAAGGAGCTTCCAGGTAATGAAGAAGTTTCTTTGAGACATAACTCAGCTCACCAATCATTAAAAACAAACAAACATAATTTTAAATTCTCCATTTACAGGCATGGAGTTGATCCACGGGTGTTTTTATTAGAAGCTTTTTCTTTGGAAGCTGATTTCACGTACTCATCTGCAGATGTAGTACATTTAAAAAAATCATTTTGTAGTACTTTTTTTTTACATTTGCAGTATTTTTCTTTAGAAATAAGTGAAAATATTTTTATGCTAAAAATTGAGTTTTTAGTAATTAAGCCAGGAATTATAAGATCAGATTTGCCACAAACAAGTAGCTGATCCTACATAGAGCCTCAGCGATTAACAGGGAAGGCAAACATGGACCCGCAGCAGTCAGTTATCTGAGCGAGAAGAGAATGCGGAGCGAACAGCGATGGACAGAAAGCTCGCGGGGAAGCTGGCGGTGCCAGCTGCCCACCTGGACCCTCTAGCCAGAGGGTGACAAGTTCCTGCAAACACTGCACATTGGGAAATCTGTGTGTTGTTTTCTCAATTTCTTCATGATAATAATAAATATAAAATAATAATTTATTTATTTACAATGAATAAAATTGCTTTCGGTACTAAAAGTGCTGCTGTGAGAAGCGATTAAACCAGCAAAGGAGAACGCCCACAGCTACCTGGTGTGGAGCTCACATTCTCCGCTGCTTTCACTAATGTCGTTAAATGTATCCCAAGTGCCTATCAACGGCCCCAAAGCATAGCGTGGACTTAATACTGTTTGCCAAGCCACCATTTTCCAGGGCAGACAGGCCAGACGTTCCCCTAGGCATTACTGACCAAAGAGTTTATATGACTTCCTTAAAATGCACCTTGAAGCCTCAGGATGTGCCTGTAGGTGACGTGGATAATCTGGCTCTGAAATTACTCTCTGTGCAGCTAGGGCATTTCATCTTGTTTTTCTGGCCAACCCTCTGTCTCTTTTCTATTTTACTGCTCCATGTGAATCTTCAAGGAGCTTTATTTGGTGAAAAACTAAAATAAAAATAAAAACTGGAGCATTTGAACACACCGGCCGATTCGCTTGGCATACCGATTTGTTATCACAAGATGTTTAGGACCTACTAATATGTTTTATAGAGTTGCTGTCATGAATTCCGGAATGTGGGGCCCCAAACAACATTTGCTGTTTGGCAGATTGGAAATCCCAGGTAAGCCACAGGTAGCCGCCCTCAGGAACAGAGCCGGAGAGTGGGCTCCCTGGTGGAGGCGCTCACCTGTTGTGAACACACCTCGGGGCCACCAGGGGGGTGGGTACAGGCACCACCTTGTCATGAAGGTTGGTGATGGTTGCAGACATAGCCTCCGTTGTGCTAAATGTTTTCCTCCAAAGAGCCCTGAGTCTGTCCCTCACTGTGGTGGTTGGTCCAGTGTTTCAGTTCAGCCATCCATGATTAAGCTCCAGCATCTGAAGTCAGGCTCTGGGCTGTTTTTGAGGCATTTCCTCAGCCCTCCCAGGGAGGATTCCGCCTCTGCAGGAGCAGACATGCCAGCTGCCTCACCCCTGCCCTCAGCCCTTCTCACCTTCCCGCCCAGCCAGGTGACGCAGTGACAAACACGGTGTTAGCGCTGGGGACCAACGAGGCGCCGAGACCCAACTGTCTTGTCACTAGTCATTAAGTGTGGCTTGAGGAGGACACCAAATGCACCTTTCAGGAAATGGCAGCTGCAGGAGGCCTACTTTCTGCCGTTATTTGGAGACGCCTTGGCATGGCTTCTTCTTCACTGTCCTTCCCTTTCAGTGGGTTTCAGAGCCAGCGTGTCAGCCTCCCAGAGGCCGGCCTTCCCCAGGCCTTCCCTCCACCGGGCTGGCAGCGCCGCGTCCTGCGGGCAGCCCGGACCCAGCGCCGGTCTCCAGGGCAGCGCGAGATGCTCTTCCCGCTGCTCCAGGAGGACAAAGTGCGAGAAACACTCAGGCGGCCCCGCAGAGTTAAGTCAGGATGGTGACCGAGCATTGAAAAAGAAGGGCTGGCTGTATGCAAAAGCAGCTGGAGAAGGCCTTCTCAGTCAGAATTCCTTTTAGGCCACATTTTAAAGCGGACACTCTTTGTTTGAAATCCAGCAAAAAGACAGCAAGGGAGTCCTTTCTCGTCAGGACAAACGGCTGATAACCCAGCTGCCTCATGTCACCGTTTTCTGCAGTCACGCACACCTGCAGGGGTGCTGGGGACATCTGGTGCTCAGAGAAGATTCTCCATAACAGGTACCCATATCAGCTGAAAGCCTTAGGTTTTAGACTTTCAAGAGTTCGGAAAGTGACTTCAGTGGAGTTTAGCTCCTTCTTTGATGTTTCCGTTAGGAAAAGCAGGGAGAAAGGCCTTTCTGGAGAAGAATCAGTAGGCAAGTTAGGTAGTGCCTGTTCAGATTACCATCCGGGAGGACCTGGTGGTGATACAAATTAACAGCCCTTAGCAGGCTGGATAAAGCAGTCACTGGGACTCTGTGCCTTGCTCAGTTTTACTGAGATGTTCTGTCCTGTCATGTTTTAGTTTTCCGTTCCCTAATCTCACTACGCCCTTAGTCTTGTTACACCCAACCTTTGGTTCTCTTTCTTTCGATTTCAATCTCTGTGTGTGTATATGTGTGTGTGTGTGTGTGTGTGTCTGTGTGTCTGTGTGTGTGTGTGTCTGTGTGTGTGTCTGTGTATACATGCACATTTACAGCCTGTGTCCTTGTGTAAAACTGAACCACAGTCGCTGACCAGGACACAGACTGACCAAGCAAGTTGACCTGTGACGTTAGATGAGAGCGCAGCCCTGATTTCTGTGAAGGACATCGCTGGTCTAGGATATGTCCAAGGGAAGGGTATGACCGATATTTATCCTCAAACAAAGAAGGCAGCAGGAAAGCACTTCAGCAAGTTACAATTACTAAATATCAAAAAAGCTGTGGGTTAACAACAACAGTTATATGGAAATTTGCTTAATAAAGACAACAGATGCTCACTTATTAACCGCAGTATTGATATCAGTTTCAAGAGCTAGAATTCCCTGAGAGGACACATCACTATAGCAAAGTCAATCATCTTCGTGTCTCTTGGATAATCTTCATCATTCTCTGTAAAAAGGGAGAGTAGAAACTAACACAGATTTTACAGGGATGACAGTGATAACGAAGTATGCAGAGTGACAGACCAGTGCCTGGTCCGTACCAGGTCCTTCGTAACTGGCGGTTGGCAGTATTAACATTGCGGTTATTTTAATTGTTTCATGTATCTGTTTGATGACACTTTCATTGGTATTGTTCGCTCCTAGAGACTGGCATCTGTATCAAGAGTTTAAAAAAAAGAATTATTTAATTGACAAAAGCTGCATAATCGGTAGGATTAAGACTAATTACTGCAAGTCATCACGCCTTATTCATAGACCATATTCTTGGCGAGCTTTCTTTATGTACACACCTTCCCACCATTAGTGGCACCCTTACCTGCTAAGTATGAGTAATGTAAAGGTTAGAGACGAGAGGGTAATCCATCTTTTCATCTTGTAGTACACTCTACTCTCTCTTGCATAGACTTTGAGACTTAGCTCCTTAGCCTTTGAGATAATCCAAATGCTAGCAACATCAATGAGTAAGAGATATTCATTAATGGGAAAGTTTGGTTCTAGCTTCTGGCAACACCAAGCATGCCTACAGTCATTCATCACCGTTTATTTGAAAATTAAGGAGATGTAAACAAATACCTTTAAACTCTATCTTTACAATACTTTCTACAATGCAATAAAAAAAATCTGATTGTTTTCAGTTTGTCTAGTAATGGTGGGAGAATAGAACAAGTTTGACTCATAAGCTGTAGCTAGAATCCTTAAAGACAGTTTTTGCTGACCCAGAAAGTTCATCTTAAAAAAAAAAAATCTGTGGTTTCCCTTTGTCAGAAAATGATGAAGGTTTTAGATTTCCTCTCAGGCTAATATCACCTATTGGCAAAAAAAGGAATTATGAGGCACATTTAGCAAGACAGAATTTTACCATCTATGAAAAGATTAAGCTTAATTATGAATTCAATTTGTCAATTCTAGTGTCACCAAGAGATACTTCAGCTCTAGACTTTGAATGTAGCAATATGCTTTAGTTCTAATTTAAAGTGACCGGGGACTCACCTTGCAGAGGAAGGACACTCCAAACCAGAGCAAATCAGGTACAACTTAGCTGCTATTCTAATTTTTTTCCACTTTTTTTTCCCTTGTAAAATCTTTATGGCTATCGTTGTTTAAAAAGAATTTAATGCCCATCCTTATATGGCAAAAGGCCTCTCTGTAATTTCTAACAACCAGAAACAGAAACTATTGAAAAAGACAAAAAGGCTCACTTTCAGAGCATTCTTTGCCCACCTGCCCTACTTTCTTTCTCCCCACAACCCCCTAAAGACACCTGAAATATGAAAGTCGTTCCACAGGTATCAGGATAAAATAAGTTCAAAGGATTTGATCTTGCAGGCTGCAAACCCACCAAGTCCCCGGAGGATTTATCTTAAAGAAGCTTCAGAGCCCCAATACCTGGAGTTTTCCAGAACCTTCCTTCTAGAAATAAACTCACTAGGGGAATGATGAGGCTGTTACATTCTGCTTCTTTCCTAGTTCTGCTCTGAATCATTTTCCATTTCTATTCTTAAATCCTTTACAACTGAAATGCTGTCCTTGGACGAAGACTGAAATGTTGCTGCATGAGGATAAAGACCACATCTGTTCCGAGAGCAGCCGCTACCAGGCGGGGACTCGCGGCGCAAAACAGGCGCTCTCCTGCACAGGCTCTTTCCTCTTTTTTTTTTTTTGGGTAATGCCAGTTTCTGGCAGTTTTGGGAACGTGGTCCGAAAGCAAAACGGGCAGAGACGTCATCTCTTTCCATCTTAGAATGTATTTTTATTAGAATCAACTTAGAAAAGAAATGACATTTTGCAGACGCTTACTTAGTCCACTTACTAAGTGGCAGCTAAAGAAAGTGAGCACTTTAACTCTTTCTCATGACCCTACAGCATGCTCTCCAGCCCCTGCCCCTTGCCCCTGAAAATCATTCTGAGAGTGACAGTGGATGCTGCTGTTAATCTAAAACAATGGACATCACATCGGGGTCACCAAAAATCAATCAATCAATCAATTAAATAAAGCAATGGACATCAGCCAGGACCACCCTAGGCCAGCTGGGGTGGGTTGGGGGGGGGGAGAGTGGTCATCCCGATTCGGAGAACAAAATTATTTTATGGTAAGATTTATTTAATTTATTTATTCCTATTTAATAGTTTGTGTGTGTGTGTGTGATGACAAAATCAGGATAAACTCAACCTGCTGTTTGGAGGCAATGCCCCAGATATAAAAGATCACGAAACTGGAGGCTGTCCTGGCTGAGCCTGTAACTGGAGCTTCCAAGACTCTAGCCATGAAATCCCTTCTAGCAAGATGCATAATCTTCAAGGAGACAACTGGGGATTCTTTATTTGTCTGCATAAACTATTTCCAATCAAGGTAATATATAAAGAAAAGGAATCTTCCTGCCTGAAGAGAGGCCAGCTCCCTTCAGCTTTACATTTCTAGTACGGACTATAATTTTCAAGGAGAACAAGACAAGATATCATCTGAGTAATAGCTCTCAAGTACAGCATGGCTTTAAGGAGGAGCTAAAAAAGTATGAGTACTTCCCATGAGCGTTATTATTTGAAGTGATGATTCTCAAAGCATACATTTTCTATTTCCTTACAAGTATTTCTCTCTAGATTAAGTAGTAAAACTTTGGCAAGGAAGCAAGTCTTTACCTGTAACTGCACTGGCTGTGGTGAATGTCTGATATTATAGTATAAATCAAGAGTTAACCATTAAGCAAAGGGTTGACTTGGACTAAAGGGATATTTTAGGAAAACACTGAGCCTGGAAGTGTTGCTTGACTCAAAAAAAATCCAGCTAAATTTAGAAAAGACTACCAGTAGTATCATAGGACAGAAAAGCTATAGCAAGCATTTTTCAGAATTTCCTATTGAAAATCATGTTTTTATTGTTTGCACAGCTAAATGTGGACACAAAATGAAAGTGTTATTAAAGAGTGTATGTATATGAGTATATACATATGTGTATGTATCATAATATATGTCCATATAAATATCATATGTATAAAAGTTTATATATTAACAATATGTAAATATGTATCATACAATTTTGTTTGGAGACATTGTAGATAGACTGTCTAAAAATTAACTTTGAAGCAAAGGAGAAAGACAGTAATAGGAAGTTGTTCTTGCCTAAGATGTAACATTATCCACACAATTATGGTACATAGTTGAGAAGGGTCAGGTTTAATATCACAGTTCAATTATTGAGATATAATTTATTTCATACTACAGGGTCATTTTTTTCCCCAGAGATTTTTTTCTATTAACTTTATGAAATCCTGAGCAGAAAAGCCTCTTGAGATACTGCCTTGGATTTGCTCTTAAGGTGATGTTTCTCCCAGCTGTCATTCCAGTTTCCAGAGCGGCTGATAAGGTGAGCTGCACCCTTTAGGAAGGTGCTGGAACCGACCCCGTTCCTCTCTGGCCAAAGCACTCTGTGTTCATGGTAGTTTCCAGCAGTCTTGAAATCTCAGTTGTATTGTGCCATGACTCTCACCTTCTCCATTTGCGTGGTTGAACATCCTAACGGTGATGCGAAGTGACACACGGCTATTTTCAGCACGTGGCTATTTTCATTATAATGCTGCCTGGGCTCTAGGAACGGTAGCAGCTTCCGACAGCTTCAACTATTGGGTGGCAAGAACCATGTGTAGCATTTAACCAAGAATGCCTACGTGGAAGGGATGCGTACCAGCACCTAAACCCGGAACAAAAGCCGCTTGCTTTTCAGAGAAAAGCATTCTCTACCCACCACGGGCTTCCTCAGAAAAGAAGTATGAGGCATACTCTATGTCCCCTTCTTTTTGTGATATCAATATTGTCAACGTGGCAAAATGAAATAGATTGGGACTTTGATTCTCTAAGTACTGGAAGATCTGACAGCTTGAAATATCAAGTCTCTTGCTTCTGCTGAGAGCATTGCCCGTCTTGGATAACATATATATGTCCTTTCACATCTCGACTGAGATTCCTGGTATTTTTTTCCCTCATCTCTGATATTCCCTTCTGAATCTCATGCAATTTTTCTCTCTTACTCAGTTGTCATCCAAGGGGGTGATTTAGGTGTGTTAGCTTGTTTTCAGTTTTAGAATCCCACCTGAAGTGACTGGTCGGGCACAGTACCGTTCAGAAGCCATATGGCTGAGAACGCAGGAGCGGGGACTCGGGAGGGAATGGAAACATCCTTGCCCTGGAGCGCGATCTCATGCAGGCTGTCCATGGAGCCTCGTAAACTGAGTCTGCTCGTTTGTTAAGCAGACATTCAACTGCCTACTTCACTGGGAGTAAGAAATAAATGAGATGATGCTCATAAGGCCCCTATTACAATGTCTGACACATGCTAAGTATTCACTTGGCTCATATTATTCACAGTTTAAGGAAACACAGAGCTGCTCACACACTGTAGCCTCCAAATGTTGGTGCCGTGTGAGCTTCACAGCCTCCTTGAAACCACCAGCCTTCTCAGATGCCACAGTGAATGCAGCCATCCTCTCTCGTCCTGTTTCCTGCCTCATTTTCATGCCAACACTCAAGATGATCACTGGAGGGCGTCCATATAGGAAGGTGGGTATAACAAGCAAGGAAAGGAAAGCAGTTTATACTCTTTATCTAAACACATTCTTAACATGTGGATTCTATTGTGACTGCTCAGATCCCAAGATTGTCTATCACCATGTCTTCTCAGCCTTATGCCTGTTCAAGTTTTTATTGTAGATTTTCTCGTGACTGCTGGTCCAGTTACATAACGTCAGAATGGCCCTCTGAGTTTTCCTCCGAAATGGAGATGAATCTTTAGGTCCCTCTTCACACAAACACAACGCTACTGCTTTTCCTAGACTGGATGCTCCTTGTGGTTTTAGTTTTAGGAGGAGCTCAGACTACTGAAAAATTTACCTTCTAATCGCAACTCTTCCCGCCCAGGTTGAAATGTGCAGATCATGACTGACGGTAAAGGAAAAATCAGCAAGTCGTTAACCACAGGGAACCGCAGGATTTTCATTTTTGTTTTGCTTTTTTCTTAAATTGGAAATTTTAAATGTGTCTCATATGTAAGGGAAACAACAGTAGAGAAGTCAGAGATATAATGGTCAGAAGCTTAACTGAGGGAGGTACCAGATGAAAGGAATCAGAGAGATGGTAGACAAATTAGATTTGCAGAGTAGGGGTGGGAAGGGGCAATCATTTAATGCTGTTATTGGAGAAATTTTTAAAAAAGACAGGTAGGGATACAACCCAAAGAGAGTAGAGGGTCATGTGGGCATGGGAATAAGTGTGTGTCTGATAATTCTTTTCTCTGACTAGAGGTGAGGTCAAATTTGCCTCTTGATCTGTTCCTTGAGTTGGCACCAAGAATCCATCTTCTTGAATTCCTCAGTATAACCCAAGAGGGTTAACCCTTGATTCCTGGGCTGTGTGAATGAGAAGAGCGGGAGCAGTACGGTCAAGAGGGCCCTTCCCAACTGCTTTGCTATGTCCAGTAAAGAGATGCCAACTTTTTACATTAATTCATTCAATATCTGTTGGTAACTATGTTAGATATTTAACATATGTTTTTATTCCTTGGGTTTATGAAGGCTGAACACAAAAGCAGAACATTCGATCAATTCAGCAGCCAGTAAATATGACTGGCACACATTAAGAAAAATACCAAATAAATGGTTTCAAAATTAAGAAACGTATAAAGTTGCCATGGATCATGGACAGAGAGAGCAATGTTGAGGTTTACTGGATTATGGAAACTTGGAAAAACTAGACATGGAAGGAGCTTTAGATCACACGCTTTTCTACCCCTTGATCACACAGAGATGAATCTGAAAGATAAGAAAGAGGGTTATATAAAGCAAAGTTTTCTCCCTCTTGGGTCCAACATCCAACAACTGAAACACCACAGGGAAGCTCAACAGACAAGGACTCCAAAAGATATTAACGTCTGTAAGGTTAATGACCCAAATCCCAGAGTAAAATGATGCAGCGCATTATAATTTTCTGGACTTAAAGATAGGTCACAACTTGAAACTGATCACCTTAGCTTCAGCCCAGGCTCTGGGAAATATGCCTAGGTGGTAAATTTCTTCCAAAGTAGCACAACAGGAAATACCAAATGAGACTGAAAAAGGAAAATTTTGCAAGGTAATAAAAATATTTTATGATGAATCACTAGTATTAAAGGTAAGAAACTCAACGTTCAGGAAACCACTCTGCAGAGACCTGATCTAATTTTTCAGAATAATTTTGCATGAGATGTTTTTTGAGTTGGCAAAAGCCCAGCTATTGGAGCATCTGGTATCTCTGCTGTAAGAGAAAAGGAGGATGCAAATGTGCAAATGCTTACATTTATGTTAGCAAGAGCAAACGAGAGGGCTGAACAACTTAATAATAGTATTACCTAGGGCTTGAAATTGTCTCTGATAGCTCTATGCTGCTAATGAATTGATGGGTTTTGAATTTGCATGTGTACCATGCATCAGGGAAAATGCAGAATTTCAGAGTTAAGAAATCTGTCACTCAGTATTCTGAAGAGATCCTAAACCACCTGCAATATGGCATATGCTAAAAATTAATCATATTTTAGTTACTAATCTAAAAAAGGTAACATTGACACAGCTGATGACATTTTAACTTGCATTCCCATCCCCAGCATCAGCTGCCTCTCCTGCCAGTTAATTTATTTGTGAAAAGATTACTATTAGGTCAGTACACTTAGGACTCCACAATGGTAGCTACTGTTTTCAGGACTGAATTAAGTGTGGTGCTAGTGTAGTCAAGATTTCTGCAAAAGATATTAATTTGCATGTTCTTTTACATCACCAATATACTAGGAGAGAGAATTTTTGTCCAGGAAAAAGTTCGTTGACATTTTCATTTATCTTCTGTTTCTTAGGGTGTATATAGTTTGTGATTTCCTTAGGCTCTGTGGGCTACCATGTTTATTTGTCGCTTTTTAACATTATAAGGAACAAACAGGTGAAATAGTCAAGAAAATTTTTTAAAGTGAATGCAACAGTCCCAGTATAATGCGTATAAAAATAAGTTTTAGCATTTTGATGATAATATTTGAGATTTAATCCTGTGGATAAGACAACAGATAAGAGTACATCCAAATAAGAGATTTGAAGAATGTCAGAAAGTACTGATTATTCTCAAGAATGTTTAAAGGCAAAAATGCAGTGTTACATAAATATGTGTAAAACCAAAACTGGCAATAAGTCCTTATGCATGTAGATCTCTCACCGCCATAAAGACCACATCTATTTACAAATTAACTCAACGGAAAGCTATAGCCAGTGAAAGTGTAATTAGCACCATTAATATTATGTGACAGATGATAATATTTTATAAATTAAATTTGTGATACTGGCTTTAATAGCAATGGATACAATAGCTTATTCTATATCTACTTGATTTTTTGAAATGGAACATGACAACCCATCATTTAAATAATCATTTCTAGAATTCTTATTGTATTTTTAAAAACTTATCTTGTTTTAAAATATTGTATATGTATAAAATCAGCTACAAGGATATATCGTACAGCACAGGGAATACAGACACTATTTTACAATAACCTTAAAGGAGGTAGAGTCCATAAAAATTTTAAATTACTGTGTTAGATACTTGAAAATAATGTAACATTGTGAATCAACTATGCCCTAGTAAAAATCAGTAATACTTAAAAATAAAAAAATATTCTATTCTTGATAGATCAAACAAGTTAGTAAGCTATCCTTGAAATGATATTAAAACACTTCAATGGTGTTGAGATAAATTATTCATTGTAGAGTATAACCTGATACAACACATACAGGCAGGATCTCTGAACCACATCTACTGGGTCATGGCGGAAGTTACATCACCGTCACGTGTGTTTTGTTGTGGGCACCATCATGACTCAATTCTGCCCTCACTTCTTCTGTATGAACTATGGAGAAAACTTTGTACGCTGCCACTGTAACATCTTGTGACCAACTTGGTACAAACATTAAACAAAAATGAAAATAGTGCATTACATTTGGAAATTTTGCACATTTCCAGGTATCAATATATAATTTCCATAGGCCAGTATGAATATGAAAACACAAGAGATTAACCAAGCTCATTGACACTGTAGACTGTATCACTGTGGTAGGCAGAATATGGACTCCTCCAAAATGTCCCCAACCTAATTCCCAGACCTGTAAATGTACTGCCTTACATGCCAAAAGGGACTCTGTAGATGTGATCAGAAGTACAAACCTTGAGACGGAGACATTATCCTGGATTGTCCCAATTGGTCTAATCTAATCTCATGAATCCTTAGAAATGGACCATCTTTCCCATCAGAGATTGGGCTGAGATGAAGCAAAGGAAGAAAGACCCAACATTTCTGCTTGACTATGGAGGAAGGGGCCAGGTGCAAAATGATGTGCTTGCCCCCTAGATGGATACTGGGGAAACCAACTGCTGCCTGGGACCTCCAGAAGTAAATGCATTCTTGCCCACACCTTGATTTCAGCCTAGTGAATCTCTTGTCAGACTTCTGACCTACAGGGTCGTAAAATAATACATTTATATTGTTTAAGCAACTGAGTTGGTGATAATGTGTTAGAGTGACGAAAGAAATCTAACACAGTTATGGTACAAGATAAATAAAATGTCTTTCATCATCTAGGTCCAGTGGTGCGTGAGGTCAGATATTTCAATTAGAAGCAGTCTGAGTATCACAAAAATCTGGACAGCAGGTGTTTCAATGGACTTGCATGAAAGTAGAGGACAGATCTCGGAAAATATGGGTAAGGCGAAAATTGAGTAGGATTTAGCAAGGAGTGGAGAAAGGGGAAACTCTAGTTAGTATGGCTCACGGGCAGGCAGCCAGGGAGCACTGCGTGATGTAGGACTAAATTAAGCAGAGCATGGCTGTTCTGCGTGCAGAATCACATCAGAGGGCGGAACACAGGGCCAGTGGAGAGAGATGGTGTCAAAGCGGTGGCCAGGGATCAGACCATGTAAGAAGAGCCAAACCATCCTATGGAGTTTGGAATTTGTACTGTGGGAAATGTGTTCAGCAAGCGGGTGACGTTCTCTTCCGTAGCGCAGCAGTTTACGTCAGGCTCCTAGGGCAACCTACAACCCAGTGATGCCGGTGAACATTTGATTTCTTTGGCAAGAACTGGAAAGCTCCTCTTTGTGTGATAATGTCATATTGGGATATTTTGTTTCTTTTAAGACCAGCAAAGACCTAACTACAAATTAGGTAAGAGCTCTGAACTATCAAACCTCTTTTCTTTTTCCTCTCCTTTTTCTTTCTTTCTCACAAGCCTACTTTGTAACATTGTTAAAATTTGTTTAAAACATTTAATAGCTGAGAATACAAGCTATTTTTTTAAGTCTTTGGCTCAAATAGGTAATATAACAGCCTTGAGAAAAATTTAATAGCCTTATGTTCCTAACACACAATTTATATCCAGTTTAGAATGGCCCAAGAAATGTTCTCCCATAAAAAGGTCTCCAATCAAATGTTACAAAGTTTAAGCCATGTGCATTCTCTCTCATCTAGGTCACAATGGGGCAGATAGAAGGAAAGAAAGCTTGTGTGATTGAGCACACGGCGGGCAGGCACTGTGCCCCTTGGTGTGGATACAAAAATGAAAAATTCTGAGTCCTCCTCAAAGAGCTTTGTTCTTTGGAACAGAGTCATGCATGAGTGAATCAATAATAGATTGTGGGTGCTATGATAGAGAGCATGGAGGAAAGGAGGAATTTCCCATTCTTCCTGGAGGTTTCCTGGTGCTGGAAATGGGAATACTCAAAGCACCCAGACTTTCTGTGGGGCCTGGTGGGTCAGTGGAAAAACCTGGGTGCTGGGTCTTGTTGGACCATATTCTATTTCTGCATCTTGCATCTTGAGGAAGTTATGTAAGCTCCCTGGGTTTCAGCTTTTTCATCTATACAATTAAACCATGTGTGTCCTTGAACTTTGTTCCATGAAGTCTCGGGGTTTTGGAGAGGAGCATCGTAGGTCATCACGGGGGAGGAGGCTGAGAAAATGATACCCTAGGCACTGCTTCAATCAGAGACGTCTCACCAATATCTTTTTCATTTATTGACATTTGTACACTTCAAAAAAAGATTTTTTTTCTGCTTTTAAGAACATAAAGAATTTGATAATCACTGAATGATATTGACCTGTTACTGTCTCAAGGCCTAAATTCTGTGATTCAGAGTTTTCGTTTTGTTTTATTCTGTTTGCATTCCCTTTGTAGTTTGTCTTTTCCTTCTAATGACATTATTAATTCTGGAAACAACAGGGGTTCCTGGTTAGATTTGCTTCCCACTTTCCTGCATGAAAAGCCAGAAATAGCTGTAAACACAGATCCACCAGGAGCTTATCATGTTTTCAATCACCAAGGAGAAATTCCTAAATCTAAATGCTAACCATTCCAGGTAGCAGTGAGAATATCGGCAGAAATGAAACCTACTACCTTGCATAGTCCAGTCAGTTCTCTGAGAGTGCAAGATTTGAGATTTCATGACAGCGTCGTCTCCCTTCTCCTCTCCACCTGAGTGTGATTGCCCTTTTGCTGATCATTTCTCTCCTCTGTAACATTTCCATAAAAATATAGGCCAGGAAATGAGGCAGATGTGTAACAAACACACTTGAAGTCATTTATTATTAGTAGCTTTTCCTGAAAGCTGAATGAAAAGGTTGAAACTAGGAACCACAGAACTCTGGGGTTATTTATCTTTTTCACTTGTTGATGCCTTACTAATATTCAGTCAGCTGAACATGGATAATTGAGAGTCTGTCATCAAATAAGAGTCCTTGAAATTACAGTTCTAAATATAAATGATTGTAAAGTCAAATCATACACACACTACTAACTTGCAGTTATAACAGATGGATTCAAAGCTATTTTTACTTATTCAGGAATATGCCATTTCCTTCTAGTCAGCGCCATTTATTTAGTTGCTAAGCAGTTGGTGATAAGAAGCCATATAAAGTTGGAGAAATAGTATCTTGCCTTCAAGAATATTTTAAAAATGAAGAAGAAAGAGATTGAGAAAGAGACAGAAGGAGAGAGGGAGAGAGATCAGGTTTATTTATATGATCCATAGTCTACAATTATGAAAGCTCTGAACTTGTAACAATTGTGTTTGGTTGAAGGACGGATTGGTGGAATCACTGAACATAGGCTCCTGAAGGAATAAAATAAACAGTGTGAAGCATGCTAAACGAACCCGTACTAGAATTCCAGGTAAACATCTTTTGCTCTTCTTCGAAACTTTCAGGCTCTGTGTCCATTTTAATTTAATGGTTGTTAATAGCTACACAGAATGTCCATTTGGAAACCTCCCCTTCCTGCCCCCTTTTTTCCTTTCTGTGGATGGTTATGCGCTATGTGTCTGTCCGGTTTGTTTGTTGGCTTGTTTTCCAGAAACCGTGTAAGATGACTGTATGTCTCAGATAACCCATCTGCTTCCCCTGGGGCTGCACAAGCCGCTATCAGCCAATTACTGTATCACAACGATGAAGTTTTACAACTTCACTTTTCTCAGTGGCATATCAAGATGGTCTTTATTTATATAATTTAAAAAAAATCGCAGACCCATCACTCAAGGATGGGATCAAAGGTAACATCACGAAGCAGTTACATCGCTGCTGTTTACTTTTGCTTTTGCAAATCACTGTGTGTAAAACTACAAGCATCCACAGGACAGCAGGGTCAGGGGTGCTGGTCTCTCTGGCTGTTGTTTACAAGCATCTAAGTTCTTAGACAATATGTTCTAAGCAGGGAAATACAGGAACTCTGCACGCCAGAGAGTGGTCGGGCATCCCTCAGATCAAGACTGCAGTCCATCTCCTTGCATGAATGGCCTCTGCCCTTCCCTGGAAAAGAAACCTGCGGCTCTGCTGTTCCCCGGCTCTCCACGATCTTCCGATCTTCCGTCCTGTGATCTGTGACAGTCATGCCCACCGGTATTGCTTCTCCGGGGGATCAAGGCTTCCTTTGGCACACCTCCGAATCATTTCCGGAGTCTTTCTTTTCAATTGTTGAAACTTAAAACTGCTCTTTGGAAAGTCAGATTCCATTCTGTCATCTCCGTGTCTCAGGTACTTTTTACTACAATGGAACTGGAAACAAACGATTTGAACAGTCTTCTGGAGGGCTTTCCAGTCTTTCATCTTCAACTTTGCTTTTATAAAAAGCTTAGCCAATGATTTTCTTGTGCTGCTGCCTATAAGAGTAGAATAATAGCCCATTAAAGGATCTCTGTTTTTGAAAAATAGTTTCTGTGCTGATGAAAAACAGCATGTAATATCACAGTAATTTTTTATGCTTTTTCACTAGCACTTCTCGCCAAAATAGAGAAGCGAAGCGATATTTATTTTCAAAGGTGAAAGAATGTAGGGCTGTGAAAACTACCCTCATTTTAGACAAATATGAGTGTAACAAAGAGGCATTGCCTTCATGGTATCACAAGATATTTTTATTAGGTATTCCTTTACTTCAACGATGTTAGAGTTAGTACTTCTATTGTTAGATAAAAAGTAGTTGGGGCGAAAAAAAAAAGTATTGTCTTTAGTGAAAGGTGGGAAAGTTGGATAATTGAAAAGAAATATGCAAGCGTTATATGCTCATTATAACATGAAATGATCTTCCAATGTGCTTCATTATTGTACATTCATTTTCCTAAATGGTTGTCAGTAGATTTTCAGCTCTCAGAGGGCGTAAGGCCATGAGTATTAAATTCATTCACTTATTTTGTCATCTTTTCCTTCACCAACTAATATCTAACTTTTGTTGAACATTCAGTCATTGTTAAGAACCTTACCTGTGAATTACAAGACACATGATGTAGGGCAAGACGCTTAATCTCTCCATGCTTGTTTCTGTATCATTAAATCCTGGGGAATAAATAATCCTTTCCTCATAGCTTATAGGATTTTTGCAATGATGAAATCTAGGACTACACACAAAACATATAGAACAGAGCTGCCACTTCGGAACTACAAGTTAATCTTATGAAGAGACTCATTTCACTTGCCCCAAAGCCCTACAGATTATCACTCTTATCAATGTGTATCATTTCCAGATGCAGAAGGTCAGAGAAGTGATTTCCTTTACTCAGTGTCTCACAGCAGGAGGGCAGTCAGGTTAGGATTTAACTCCTGGTTTGATTTGCTCCCAACTCAGCTATTGACCCCACTGATACTCTCTCTCATTTCCTGAGCAGCTACTATGCAGGAGCTCTTTCCAGGCCTTGGGGACACGTGTATAAAATAAAGTTTAAGTGGAAGGAGTCCAGGCTTGATGGGCAGCCCAAATGGTTGAATGCTGGTTTGGTCACTTACAGTGGGACCTGGTTAATTAATCTCTCTGAAATTCAATGTCTTTCTTTATTAAAACAACGAAGATGGTAATAGCTACCTTCCAGGCTTGATATTGTTGTGTATCTTCTAATGAGAAAAAATACGTTGTGTGGGGCACCTAGAAGGTGTGCTAAACTTAAATTTTACCAAATAGCTAGTAGGCACAGAAAACGCAATGTAGGCAAAATTGACAATTTCTGCCCTTATGAAGTTTGGCTACTATGTGTGAAGACCAATTTTAAACTAATTACTGAATGAACTATGTCATCACCTTTTTGATAAATATCATGAAGTCATAGAGATGAATGAGCTTGTGTAATGGAGGGATCAGGTCTAGTCTGTCGATCTGATGGCTGGGAAAACAAAAGAAATAAAGTGAATTAGACAGAGAAATATCAAGTTTTCATTAAGGTGCAGAACTACAACTATGACTAATTTTAGGTTTAAAATTAAGTGTAACTTTGTCCTTTCTCCTAGGAAACTCAGTCATTCATTGAAGTATCTCCTGTGAAAGGGAACTTTACCCACTATGGGTATATTTTGGTCCATTTCCTGGACTCCCAGATTTATTGACTTAATACTGAAGTTACAGAAATGAGGAACTTCCTAATCAGGACTATGTTTGATTGGATCACAAAATTAGTCAATAGTCTGGAAAACACTACATAGATGCTGGCACTCTCCATTTCACACCAGTATAGTACTTCAAGTTGTCCTTTGTCCTTTCTGCTTTTCTCATCATTCAAGCAGTAAAACAAACTCTTTTATAGATAAAGAAAAGTATTTTTCTTTATGCTATGAAAGCTAATTCAATTTCAAAATCCCAGAGTGGATGCAAGAATATTGAATTTTTTTAAAAAAGTATTAGTTAACTGTTTAATATTAATGCCTACTAAAACAAAGTAAGTGTTGGAAATGTTACAGCAACCTCATTCTGAATATTGAGCATGAGTGTTCTCTAAAACTGAATAGACACAATTTTTTCCAGTAGCTCCATGAATTATGTCTGTTCTACTCTGTGACAGGATTATGGCATAAGCTCTTAAGAAAGGAGCTATATTATTTGTCACTTTTAAAATTTTAATAAGTGTAATTTAATCAGACTGTGGAATGAAGTAAAAAAAAAAGATCTTTGTTTTCTTTGCACATGATTACAGTTGAATGAAAGAGACTATAAATGATTTATAACAGTTTATAACTTCAGTAACTGGAATTCTACATTACTATAGTAAAGACTGACAAAAGATAAAAATAACCACATTTTTTGGACCAGAGGATCTTTTCTTGAGATATTTGACTTCTTTCTTACTTTTCTAAAGGAATTTTCCTTTGGAGATTTTTTTGATTGAACATTTAATAATTTAATTTTCTAACAGTTAAAATAATTTATAATACATGAAATTATTTTAAAAATAAAATCAATGCATATCATTACCCAGAAAGAGCTTCTGCTAAAATATGAAGTAACTTCAGAGAGTTCCTATGAGAATTCAAATACACTGTGAGAACATTGTACTTACTATTCTTTTATGGTGTATACAATTTCCACTCTGGGTTATGTCCCCTTTTCATTCTTAATGTTGCTATTTAATCTTTTCTCCTTTCTTTTTTTAATAACCCTTGCTTCAAAGGAGTCTATTTTATTGGTATTTTTTCCTAAAAGCAGTATTTGGTTTTGTTGGTCAGATCTTTTTTGTGTTTCATTACTTTCTGTTCTTGAAAACATTATTTCTTTTCTCATATTTTCGTCATAATTATACCTTTTCAGCTAACTTAAGTTGAACTTCTAACATTTATTTCCAATCTTTCTTATGAATTTAAATAAATGCATGCTTAGCTATAAATATAATTCAATAGAAGATTTTAATTGCATTCTACAATTTTTTGCAGTACTCATTGTTTAAAACCTATATGATTTTTTAACCCCAAGAATTTTAGAAAAGCGTTTAAATTTTTAAAGATTAAAAAAATTTTTTGTTTCAAAAATAAATTGTTATAAGAGGATATATTCTGTATCACAGTAACTTTTTAAAATTTGTTGAGACTTTTCTTAGAGTTTATATTGCCATTTAATAAAGGTATGCTAATTAAAATTAAAATACATATTAGGTTGATTTTTAAAAAATATGTCTTCTTTACTCATTGAGCTCAATAACTATCATTTTAATTTTGATAGTTTTATTGTAGCATTGTAAACTATTTTTTTCTGAAAGATCTGTTTCTTATAAATCTTTTTTTAAAAAATCCACAATGATAAATTTGTCAATTTGTTTTGTATACATAAGATTTCACTTTGCATATTTGCTTCTATGTTATTATTGTTTAAAAAGTGTCAAATTGGATAAAGGAGGACTCATTCTAATAATAAAATGAGCTCTTCAGTGAGAAATAGTATTTGTAATTTAGATGGAAAGTACAGTATATTCTGATAATGCTAATGACCTCATGGCTTTTTTAGATAGTGTTTTCATGCCATTTAATTGTACATATTTCTCATTCGTCTATAATTGTTATAAAGCATAGTATATTATATCAAAGTCTATTGAGGTGTTAATATGTAGAATATATATCCTGGGAATTTTTTATCCAGTTTGAAAATATGTGTCTTAAACTTATCATTTATTTGTATATTTAGACTCCTTTTTGTCATCACAGTTTTTCTGCTTCACATTTTAATTTTTGTTTCTTCTATTTTTTTCACATGTATTATTTATCCACTACTTCTACAGATTTCTTTACCTGTCTTGATTTTATTTTTTATATCTATTATTTATCTACTGCTCCTAGGTTATATTTATGTAAATGCCTCATGATATGTTCCAGTGATATTTTAATATTGCCTATTAATTCCTTCTTGTTTTTTAAAAATCTCCTTCTCCAAATTTCAACACTGTAATGCCATAAAAGCCTTGTTTTGTTCATGTGGAGACCCAGAGCAGATGTTCCTTGTAGGCGGGCCACTTTCCTTCTGTAGCAATTGTCCCATATGGATTCTTTCAACACGTGGTCCCACCTTCCCTGGGACACGTCTCTACACACAGCTGGCAGATGCAGGCGGGGGAGCAGCGGAGACACAGCTGTTTCTTACACTCCCCAGTCAGAGTGCAGCCTAAATCAGCTGAGAACCCTCAGATGCAAAGATGGTTATGAAATGTAATCCCTGAATGGGCAGCTGGGCAGCCTTCTAGAAACAGATGCCCACTATGGAAGAGGGGACTTTATTTTGTATCTGATATTTGCTGACTCTGCCACAGAGTCCTTAAAACCAAAAGACTTTGTTTGTAGACATAGCTTTTCTAACAACAACTTTTTAAACAAAAAAATTTAATATATCCCATTTCACACTACCCATACTGGTGAATAGAGAAAAGTTATTCGTGTAACTTCTATATTCTAGGAATCCTTGCTTCCCCAAGCTATTTTTACAAGAATTCATTCTTAAGAACATGTCTAAAATGCATTTACCATACATAATAAATCGCTGATATGGAAAAAGTGTTAAGGAATCAAGGAAATTTTCACTTTGAGGAAAACTCCATTAATGTAAACAAAAACTTTGATTCTTCCATCATGAGGGTGATTGGGTAGATATGGACACCTGAGAAGAAAGTTTCTGTCAATACCCAGGCAATAATGATGCCATGTGACTGCCACCACTATTTTATTTCCCTTTGAGGACTCAGTCCTTTTCCTATAGTAATGACAAGACTATATGTAAACTTTGTAGGTAGCAGGGATTTTTTTTTTAATGTTTCTTCTTTTATTATGATTTACTTAAATTTATTTCTGGTAAATGCATTTGAGGGAAGAAAGTTCTAACAAAATTTTTTCAAGTTTATGCTCAAGGCTGTCTTTTAAAAAAATGTAGTGTAAATACACAAAAAGCTTGTTGCCTGAATACATTTTTGTCACCTTTACTTAGAACACAAAGGTACAGACATACTCAGTATGGTATAAATTATTTTGTAATATGTTGATTTTCCTTCGTATTATCTTCCAAGCCTCAGAATTTCCCTTCTAAGAGATCCATCGCTCATTATGAACAGTTATTCTCATCCCTTACAGCTGTTCAATAGCAATTTAATGGTAATTTAAAATTTAAGAAGTGATTATGAAGAAAAATTAAAATAGTGGTCTTCACATTACTCACTATCTAAATTGACTTTCAAAGTAAAAAAAAATATATTTTTCATAGTAACAGTTTCTGTGACAGAATTTCCCAGTATAAAATGCATATAAAATATTAATGCAAAAAGCTAAAGAAATGGTAATGGGAACTTTTGAGAACTTAAAGCTAATTATCATGATTAATTTAGCTTCACCTCTAAGCAAGACTAAAATGTACCAAATGTGGACACCATTATCACTCATATTTTGTCTCTATTAAAAGTTAATATTTTGAGTACTAATGCCCTGAGTATTCTATATTTCTAGTATGTTATTTCAAAGCAGCGCATTTTGGAGGTGGTTCTGTCTAAATGGAAAGCTTTATTCATGTAATTTACTTTTATACCCTGCCTTCTGTGCTAATACAGGGTAGACACAAAGCTAACATGCAATCTGGGTACCATTCCTGTGTACTGCTACGGGCATATTACCTATGGTTCGCAGTTGATATAAGATGAAACGTGAAAAGTATAGGGAACCGGGAAGATCTGATTCTAAATGCATTTTCTTGAATTAGTTATGTGCCATTAGGCAACCAACTCAGTTCTCTGCATCTTTCCTCACAAATTTGTCAAGATAATTAAGATATATCTATCTATATATATATGTTTTTTTTATTAAAATATAGTCAATTATAATGTGTCAATTTCTGGTGTACAGCACAATGTCCCAGTCATGCATATACATACATATATTTGTTTTCATATTTTTTTAATAAAGGTTATTACCAAATATTGAACATAGTTCCCTGTGCTATACAGAAGAAACTTTTTAAAAAATCTTTCTTATATATAGTGGCTAACATTTGTAAATCTCAAACCCCCAAATATGCAAGATTTATATATACGTACATACATATATATACACTGTTTACAATTGTATTTTTATCACAAATTTGGTTCCTCGTTAACACTAATTTGTAATTGTCCCACTTTGTCATTAGTACACACAAACAGGAACTAAGTTCCCATCCTCCAACCATGCCTCCACCCACTTTTTCCTTAGAAGAATCAACACTAAGTTGTTGTAAGTCATTTCTATCTAGTAATTTTGTCAAATCAGAATGCAGTGATAATGTGGAAAGTTTGTTACTGCATCGTTTTGATTATATTAATGTGATAATTTGATCCACCTGCATGTATAATCGTATGCTAACTAATGCATATATTGCACATTTCTTTTAAGACTATAGAAAATGAAAGAACATTTACTCTAAAGCAAATAATTTCTGTTTGGAAACTGGCACAATTAAGAGATCACAAAAATGTTAACAAAATACATAAAAAATATTAGGCACTCACTCTGCCAGTGCCTTCCACGTGTAATCACATTTAATCACTACAATGGTCTTACTAATTAAATTATCATTAGTTTGTATTTTATCTGCAAAAAAATTTCATGTGCATAAAACCCAAACCATTTGGTGCCCTTGAGAGCTGACATCCATGCACATTTGAAATTACCCCATGGAGACACCTTAGAACTCACAGGCAAGTTTTCTTCAGAGGCTGAGCTAAGCAGGGATGGGCAGGAGCCAAAGCCAATGTTTCGTGGCTTATTTCAAGACTCAGGGACATGTGAGACCTGGAGAAACTAGAAGATAAAGCTTTCTCCCATCCTTTCTCCTCCTTTTCCCAGCCCTTCAGCCCAGATCTTTTGCTTTATTTGTCTAGAAACTTGCCATTGCTGACTTAAGCCATTTTTTTTTAATGATGATAGTTCAATAATGAAGGAAATATCACAGCCATATGTATAAATAGGCTTATTTCAATACATTGACAGACATACAGTTATTACAGCTTTAAAAGGTTATGATAAAGGCAATCTATATATAAAATTTAAAGGATTTTGAGTGTTTTTGTTGCATATTGATTCAACACAGAGTATTTTAAAAGGCTGATTTTCATAAGTAACAAAATATAAAGTGTTTTTTTCAACAAAAGAAAAACTTAAATGCCCATTATTATTAAACAATATAAAAGAATTAATAACTAACCATAAAATTCCATCAGAAATAATCCCCAGAGTATACACATTAGATAAGGAGAAGATAAATAGGAATCAAGAAGCATCTTAGAAATTCCATAAAACCATTTAATCATCACAAGTAAGCTGTGGAGGTAATTCCCAGAGGAGTATTTCAGAGAAAATATGTTCCTTCTATGGATCCATTGATCATCAGCAGACTTTCAGGACTAAAATGTCTGATGTAAAACTGACTAGTGGAGACATCACTCCATTAAAACACAGAAGGGAGAGCATTGAGATAATTTTCATTTGCCCTTTAGGCTGTGGTCTCTTAAATAAAATTATACCTCTATTCACAGCCAGTAGAATTTTTACTTTATCCTTACGTTAACAAAACAGGATTGCTGTTAGTTAGAAAATATTTTCCTTTCAAATATATCTTATTACCAATAGCATGCTTAGCAGTATTGGTAAACTCAGTAAATATTAGTGACCTAAAGTGTAGTATTAGTTTGTCATCATATTTTCCAGAAAAAAATAATAGAATGAGAGCAATTAAATTAATCAGTAAACATGTGAATTTGAGTCTCTTTTCTAAGCTTTAAAATCTGCTATGTTGTTAGCACGATAGTAGCTTCTGGGATGTTAACACAGATTTCATCTAAGCCTCCCATGAGCTTAAAAACGTCAGAAGACACAAGTACAGGAGAAGAACAGCACATAAAAGCTGTTAATAAGTGTAAAATATGTGACATATTCTGATGGTAAGGGGAAACAGAGAAAAGAATTGCTAAGATTCTATGAGCTTGGTCTTAAAAAGGTTTGAAGGGATGAACAAAGTGCCTGGGGAATTAAATCAATTTCTTTAATCTAGATCTTCAATTACTTCCCATATAAAGTGGAGCGGGGCTGTACTGGGAAGGTAGGTAGGCGTCAAAGTCTTCATTCAGGCTGTGGCCTTCTGTGTGGCCTTCGCCACATTCTTAACTGCTCAAAAATCCCTTTTCTTTTGTATAGAGTGGAAATAGCGTACAGTTCTAATTTAAGGGACTTCTCTGTGGTTCAAATGAGGTGATGGATATGGAATGTCCTTATAAACAGATAATTGTTTTACAAATCTGCATTGCTGTTATTATTATGGGACTCTGATACTAATAATAACAATTACAAAGCTACTGTTACTCCAGGGCCTCATCCTTGCTGTGGCTCATTTTTTCATCTAATCTTTTATTACTGACTTGCAATATTTTCTTTTTAAACATCTTTTATCTTTGTGATTTAACATTATGTTTCTTCTACTAAATTGTGTGTCTGGGGTATGTGTATGTATTAAGTTAGGGTTCTTCAGAGAAACAGAATCAATAAGATAAACATACCTATATTTCCTATGTATGTGTATATATACGCACCCATATGTATACATATGCATATATGTATAAGTGTGTGTGTGTGTATAGATAGATAGATAGACAGATAGATATAAAATACATACATAAAAGAGAAAGAGAGAGATTTATTGTGAGGATTTGGCTTACGCAATGATGGGGGCTGGAATGTTAACCTGACCTGCGGGCTGTCACGGGATACCCAGGAAACCCAGTGCTGTAAATCAGTTTGAGTCCAAAGACCAGTAGTGTAACTCCGAGTCCAGGGGCAAGAGAGAATGAGAGCTGATGTTCTACTGAATCAGTGAGGCAGGACAAAAAGAATGAATTCCCTCCTCTTCTGCCTTTTGGTCCATTCAGGCCTTAAGGGATGGGACGAAGCCCACCCACACTGGGAGCACAATTTACTTTCTTGAGTATACTATTCAAATGCTAATCTCTCCTGGAATCAGCTTTCAGGCACTTAGTTTCATCTGGGCATCCAATGGCCCAATCAAGCTGACTCTGAAAATCAACCATCACAGTTCACTATAAAACAGCTTTTCTTCACTGAAAATAATAATTAAAATTTTAGTCCAGTAGCTGCTTATTTACTACAGACTACTGTTAATAGATGTCGAAACTAACAAATCAGAGTGGTGACCCTGGATCTAAGTTCTGCAAGGGGTTCAGGCTCCTGTGCCTTCACGGGGTCCTGACTAGCCCCTGGATAGTAACTGAAGAAAGAACCCTGTTGAGGGCAGCAGAAGATGGCCTTCCCTCGTGGGCACACTTTGTGTCACGTCCCTTCCCTAACGCACTTTCCTCCACCTACCGTTATCTTAAGTTCCTTTACAAGTCTATACAGACTGCTCTTTATTTAACCTAGAATCACTTTATCTAAAATGTTTGGGCATGATACCATGACAGCATGAAATGAAGTTTACTTAATTCCCAGTTCTTGCTGAAGGTGTAGTTTATGGGTATGTGATATATAATTTAAGATAATTAGATAAACTATTTCTCACGTCCAAAACCCCAGGTAGCTATAAAAAGTAATGAAATTTTAAATAAAATATGATCTGCAAACTACAATCTGAATACAGTATATCATAAATGCACTTTACTCAGAAGAAGTGATCCACCCATTTTTATTTCTTCCCTCTTAAAATGAAAAAAATGAGAGGAATTAAGTTCCTTAAAATTAATGAATCATTTTTGGAGACATAATTATTGAGGTTTTCTTGTACTGAGTAAATTTGTCCAACTTAAAAAAAAGGGGATATTTGTTTTCTATCAACAGTGTTTCAACTGATTAAGAAATGATAAATATTTTTAGTGAGTTAGTCAGATTAGTTGCAGCATGAAGGGATAATGAGGGAATTACCACTGCATGAAGAATTGTGACCTTTAGTTCAAGAAAAAATTGCATTTTCCTGGCAAAATTTTCCACCTATATTATTACCTCATATAACTTAGCTAGAAGAGCTTTCTGAAGCTCTGTGCTAAATGTATTTGCCATCTACACAACATGGTCATGACAACGTAGTCTGACAGATGATGAATCTCTGTATAATGTCAGCTGGTTTTTAGGACAGAGATGTGAAAAAGAAACTGACAGTATGGGCCATCAATGAATCAATCAATCAATCAGTCCCTGAATTTCGCTTTTTAAATTTTTTTCTAGTCAAGGAGAAATAATAAAAACATACTTTGCTGTTTAAGTTGTCCCTTTTATTTATCAGTGTGTTTACTTAATTTTGTTGTGTGCATATACATTTCTGTGTGCCTGAATATTTGGGTGAAAAAGATTGCATTTTAGTAATAGCAGAACTAATGTATTAGTCCTTTGGTTATGATTGTCATCACATAATATAACTTGGTTTTGAATCCAGTAAATAAAACAATAAACATAATTGGCATGATTGATCTTTAAAGACTACGATAAGGAAATGACGGAGTCAAAAAGAGATCTTTCCTAAGACTGCACTTAATTGCACTGTTACATGGATTTCCCTGAACATAAAGTACCACAGAGAAAAAAATAGCTCTAACTAGAATTCTGTTAAAATTCAGGCAGAAATATACACTTTATTATATTCTAAAAGTCCCACGAGTCCACAGGTCTGGTCCGCATCTGCTCTGTCTTCATCACCATTGGTCCTTCTGAATTGAGTGCCGTGCCTGCCTAGAAATAGAACTTTAATAAACATTTCTTGAAAAGTGAATAAATATTTTAATTTGCTTTTGGCCCCCTAAACCAGATCAAATGGAGTAAGGAGAGAGTTTTTAAAGTATCAGGATATCTGACATATATTTACTCACAAGACAAGCAGGGTGTAAGCACTGGCATTGTGCTTAATCAGTATGTAACCACTAACAGTGTGTGGAAATACTGTGTTGCCATGGTCTAGATCCATCTGGTTAACATACCAAAGGATTCGTGGTTTTGTGTTCTCACTTACCTTTTTACACTCATGCCAGTAGGAAATGTCTTCTTGCCGCTTGAGAGACTCTGCTTAGCCTCATGTCACCTCCTATTCCTTGAAAACGCCCCTCTTTACAGTGAGTTATCAACTGAGGACACTCTTCTGGACTTTCTGTAGGGACAACAAATGAATATATTAAATTATTCTATGTTATATATTAATGGCACTAATATTAGTATAAATATTGATGATAACCACAATGAATTATATCACATATTACTTTAAAAGGATAATGTGAATAACTGATACACAATGCACACGATATAATTAAATGGTAGGATTTGTTGACTTACAACAAACAGACTGCCAGATATTTCTCCAGCAAAGATGGGTTTCTTTGGGATCAGCAGATAATTGCTACTCAGGGTTTACAGTCATGACGAGCCATGTGCAAATTTCCCCAAAGGAAGGAGATCCTTTTCTAGAGGGGAGAAGGAAGTTGGGAGGGCTGTGGTAAACAAGGAGTCCATGGCTTTTCGTTGGCCGAGTCCTTCTTCCCGTGAGCTCGGCTAGTTTCGGGGCATGACAACCCTCCCTTCTGGTTTTCCAACTCTATTCACTTGAGGTTCCTATTTATTAATTCTTTTTACATATTCCACCTAGCTTCAAATCAAAGTCCTTCCCACTGAGAAATTCAAACTTTCTCTCATCACCAAACCCCTCCGTGCAGGGTTGATTCCACAGGGAGGAACCACATTAGCTGCCAAAAAGCATACACACAACCTAGCTTTTTTAGTATGTTAGCATTTTTCCAATGACTTTCTCTTCATAAATTTCCCTTCTGAAGCCACATGTGAATTTTTAACAGTACAGTTTTGAAAATATTATCCCTTTCTTTGTTGTTTAACCCATGCACCCAAAAACATAGAGGGGTACACTACTACAGGCACCTTAAGTAAACCTTGTAATCACCTCGCTACTCTGCTTCCTTCTAGCTTTGGTCTACATGCAGGAGGCAAACCTGCGATTTTGCGCAATCAGGTTAGGACTGTGGAGGTATTGGCTCCGGGCTCCTTCTGTTAGAAAGCAAGATTAACGTGGGACAAAGATTCAGATTCTCAGGGAAAACCGATTTGCTCCAAAACATACTGCAAAGAAAGATCTGAGTTCATGTAGTTACAAAAAAAAAAAAAAAAAAAATTGCCAACCCTCTAGCTTATTTACTTAAAGCACGATTTTATTTTCACTTGTACAAATGTTGTCACAAGTAAGAGTAAAAGGTGAGAGAGAAAGCAGCTGTCAGCGGATGTCACACGGAGGGTGATACACATTGGAATGGAGTCAGTGTTGATGAGCCCCTCCCTAAAAAAAGCAATCCCTATAATCATGGAAGACGGAATTCTTGATTTTTTTCCCTCTATTTCTTTTATTCTGCCAACTTTTGGATCTAATGAAAGAAAACAAACAATTGCAAACATTAACATATCCTGGTGACTCTCAATAAAATCTAAATAAATTAAATAATTAATTAAATTTAAGTTTAAATAAACAAACTCATAAAATCTAAAAATTGGAAAATGCCAGACATTTAGGCTAATTTGCTCTTCTTGGGCTACTGAATGGATAATAATTCCAAGAAGATATCATTGAATTATCAATTTGTTATTACTATTATTCTTGAATCGTCACTACTTCTCTTTCTCATAATGCTCTTATTAATAATATAATCAATAATTGTATCTGTCTTTAGGTTCTAAAAGAAAACCAAAGTGAGCTTTGGTATTGTAAGTGCTTGAAAGATTACAGTTTTCCACAATTTGTAAACATTGCCTTTTGAATTCTACATCTCTTTGATTTTCTCTTGCTCTCTCTTCCCTATGAAAAAGCCAGGTAATTTCCATATAGAAGTATCACTAATTTTACACAGAAATTGAGAAGGAAAAAAATTAACAACCTTTAAATTTCTAAACTTAAATTTCTTCTTCTTTTTCTTATGTGAAAACTTAAGAGATGCATGAAACATTAGAGATGTAGAAACATATTTCAGAAATAAAGTGAACAGATGGAGGAATTGCAAAAGAAAAAAAAAGTTTAGGTTAAACTACACAAAAACATGGCAAAATATCCCTAGATATTAGAGTACCTGCCAAATCTTTAAAAATGTTTTCAGAAGTGCGTAACTGTCAATCAAATGTCTTTAATTTAAAAAACAAAGAGCAAATATTCAATAAGATGTAACCAATAACTGTGAAGAAACAATTCATCCAAAAAAAAAAAAGCAAATCCCCACCAATTAAGCATGAAAATATTCATCTTCACCAACAGTCAAACAAATGCTTAAGGAATTACTTAATAACATTTGCATCCATCAAATTGGTAAAGATAAAAATAAAAAGACAAATAATGTTACTGAACCAGGTTCAATAGAATGAGCAAAATAAGTCACAAATAGTTACTACATAACTTCAAAGATCCTTCCCAGCAATGTTATTCTTTCATTCATTCAACAAATATTTATTAACTACTTACTGTGTGTCAAGGTGTCTCCTATGAGCTGAGCTACAGCAGGAAAGAACTAATACTGCAGTTTGAGAAGGGAGAAAACAGACAGTTACATGTCAGGGGAAGGCAGGTGCTAAGAAGACGAAGCAGACTTAGCGCACTGGAGGAAGAGGTGGTAAAAGTATCAGATCTTGTAGCCTCTGAAAAAGGCTTTTAATTTTCCTGTGGGTGAAAAGAGAAACCATTGATGGGTTTGAGCAGAGAGGTACCAAGGCATGACTTGAATTTGAGAAGGATTACTCTGGGTTCCTCATGAGAAATGTGTTGTAAGTTAGCAAAGATGGAAACTATGAATCCAATTAGGAAACTGTGCTTATCTTCTTCTGGGAATATAAGTACTTAAACCCCTTCCTGTGTGTTGAATGATGGCCCCAGTAGAGATGTGTGTCTCAGATTGTATCAGTATAACCTTATGTGGAAAAATAATCCTTGCAGATGTAATTAAGTTAAGGATTTTGACATGACATCATCCTGGGTTGCCCTAATGGACCCTAAAGCCAGTGACACATGTCCTCATCAAACCCACATGCAGAGAAGACCATGTGACCATGGAGGCAGACACCGGAGTTATGCAATCATAAGCCAAGGAATGTAGGCAGCCCCCAGAAGCTGGAAGGATCAAAGAATGATTCCTTAGAGCCCTTGGAAGGCCTGCCGACACTTTGATTTAGGACTGAGACCCACAAAAACACTATAGAAAGATCAAAAAAGAGTTCTGCTCAGCAAAGGAACAAATTACTGGGACATGCAATGACTTGGATAGATCACAAGGGCAATTTGTTGAGGAAAAAAGTCAATTTCAAAAGGTCACATACTATAGGATTCCACTTATGTAACATTTTTGAAATAGAAAAATTATAGATGAAAACAGATTAGTGGTTGCCGGGGTTAGGGATGAGAGGGGCAAAAGTGTGATGGATGTAACTATAAAGGGGTAGCAGGAGGGAGATATTTGTGGTCATACAGTAGTTTTGTATCTTGATTGCACTGATGGTTATACAAATTTACACATGTGACAAAATGGCACTGAACTATACACATATATTGAACCAATAGGAATTCCCTGGTTTTGATATTGTATTGTAATTATGCGTAATGTATGCCTTGGGGGAAATTGGCTGAAGGACGCCATTCACTACTATTTTTGCTGCTTCCTGAGAATCTCTAATCATTTTCCAATAAAATGTTTTAAATATCATTCTCAAGATGATGCCAACCTTTTTGGCTTATGTACCTCAAACTTTTTTAAAAAAAATGTACCAATTAGGGACAATTGATACAGTATTTTGAAAAAAATTCCTAGAGAAATACTTGTATTCATGCACAAAGATGTAGCTAAAAGATGACTCATTACAGTTTCAGAAATATTAGAAACAATTTGACTGCAAAATAGAAAGTTACTTCAGTGGCATACTCTGCACTTTTTAAAATTCTACTGTAAAAGAAAAAGTTGGCTTGGTTACATGTAAAAATGCAAATATATTACCTATCTGTGTTGGAACTGTTATGGTTTTAAATTTTTCATTTTGATACTTCTCTCATATTGTTCTATTTTTTTTTTCATTATTTAACTAACATGAGATAAACATTAGTTTATTATAGAAAGGCATATATTAGTTCATTTTGCATAATTAAAAATCAGCCCTGACTCTCTCCTTTCTCACACTTTCTAAAAGGATGCCTAACGGTGTTCCCAGGAAGTGTTGTGGCCCTACACAAACGAGGAATGTATTCTCAGTTCTTATGAAGATTCTTCCCACAGAGACAGACTGCAGCATCAGGAAAACAAAGCACTGCATCTAACTAAATTTTTTAAAAAGTTGATAACCTCAAGCAGAACAGCCAGCCACTGGGCCAGCATCCCCAGCTTAAAGAAGACCGGTGCTGGTGTCCCACATCTGTGCCTGAGTTAACAGGTCAAAGTGAAAACTCTACTTTTGAGCAAGATCAAGAAACAGACCAATATCAAGCCAAGACAGGCCCTCCCAGAGGCCACCGATACCCTATCATATCTCAGATGACCCGAATAAAAGAGCGTGACATGACTCTCCGAGTTCATTTGCTTAGTCACAGTGATCAAGGGTATTCCTTAGGCGTAAGGAACTCGAGATTTACCATGATCCACTGTGTACCCATGATGCCTCCTCATATATAATTAGATATTATAAATGTTTTATAGCATCCATTACCGTTTGTGGGTTTAATCCTTTTGGTCAAGCTCACAGAACACTTGCTGGCATAGTTATTTTAGGTAACTGGACTAGGAGGGCACTCCTCGACTCTTTGGTTTGAGATTCCAGCTTCCAAAGTCAAATGAAGTAGACAGGCAGTGATCTGACTCTCCCTGGATGACATACACAGAAATGACATACGTCTTTAGTATCCTCACCACGTGCTGGAGTCTTAATGGGAAACGATAGGACTTGGGAAACAAAAACATCTTTTTCTTCTCTCTATTGTATAACAAACTCTTTTTCCTGAGGTTGCAGAGAATGTATGCATTTAACAATAAGCTAAGCTGTTTTCAGTGCTTCTTATCAGTCAGAATTAGGAAGAACACTACCAGTGAAATTGTGTCAAACTTATATTTCAAAGGCTTGAATATGACTTAAAAAAAAAAAGATGGAGTTCTTCATTTAAATCCAGAGACAATAGGATGAGAATTTGATTGTTTATGAATAATAATGAGTGGATTTAGAAGAGCAGAGTTCGTTGTGAGCAAGGTTAGTTTATACCTTAATCAGATGTTACTTCCCTTAAAAAAATCTTTCTACTTTAGAACATAGGGGGAAAAAGCAATTACAATTTTTAGATTAAAATTACTAGTTTCCTAATGTCAAAATGAAGATATATGAAGAAACATGCATATAAAGAGAATTCTGATCTTTGAATTTTCCATGAAATTACCTTAAGACATAAAAGAAAAGAAAGTGCATCTGCTGTATACAAAGCACTGATTCATAAACAATAATACCTTTTATTTCCAGGGTCTGAAATATATTTCACAGTGTGTTTTTCATGAACAGAAACCAAAGCATTAAAATAGCAAACAAACAAAACTCCACAGTGAATGCTGTATCAGTAAATTTAACGGTAGACTTGGGCTAAAACCAGGAAATGAGAAAAACCTATTAGCAAATAAACGTATTAATAAGAGCCCTGTTTTTTTAGTTCTTTTGCAATTAAGTGTTTTGCTCACTTAATGTGTATGTGTGAGATAAGATTTAAAATTGTATTTCTATGATAATATTAGCTTAATGAATGACCATTTTAAGATGTTAAAAATATAGACAGATCAAATATTATGAAGTTTTCAAGCCCTTGCAACAAATTTTTTCAATTATGTGAGCATTGAATAGAAAACACTCCCCACTAAGAAATTAAATGACTGTTTGCAAGTGTAAAATTTCAGGAGGCAAATGTAGTTTTAAAAAGACACCCTTGAGTCATGATATTTTTTTTCGTTCTTGACTAATTGAGAGTCAGGATGACCTTTTCAAAGGTGGTGACATTTCTAATGCTCAGAGATAGGCTGAATAAGCAGGATTTATCTAATGCAAAAACTTAGCACATCTGGCTGAAAGTCCTTACATTTACAATTTTTTTTTTGGAAGCAACCTGTCCCATGTAGCTATTCTGTCACTGAGGTAGCTAAGTGATGCTCTGATGTGGGAGCACAGAAAACCATAGGTGTCATGCATGTTCATGAATTGTGGGTTCAGTTTTGAGCTCATTCACAGCCATCCTATTTAACGGATGTACAATATTAACTCTAGGTAACAGCCATCGAGCCAGCCAAAGGAGAAGCCACTGGGATGGGTGAGAACAGGCCCTCTACTCCTCTGTTTACACTTGTCCAAGTGCCTAAAAGGACAGAGGGGACTTACCAAGCTGACAGGTAGACTTTCTGTTCTTTTATTAGAACTTAACAACTGAGAGAGAGCACAGAGGAGAAAGGATACACAGGGCAGATAACTCACATTTCCTCTGATCCAAAAGAGTTAGCGTATTTTCAAAAGACCTTTTGGTTGTGAATGGGACAAATTTTGAGCAGAAACAACATTTGCATACATTCAAAATATCTCCCCACAACCATTTAGTAATCACAAAGGGAAAAAGAGTAAACTTACAATGAAAAATCCTGGCAGACATGTAACTGAGTCATCACTCTAAGATTTACAGTAAGACATGTTGACATCATGCACCCTCTGGCATGATGCGCTAGCTAAGGATGGCCCACTGTGTCTGTGGCATCCTTCCCAATGATGGACAACCCCTACAGGGGAGACAGTATTCTACTTCTAGCCTCTTCGGGTTTTCCAGCTGAGCCTGGGATGGAAACTGACATAAGACAGATCAACAGGAGAAAAACATGCACATTGATATTAATGCACATATGACATGGTGCCCTCATAAGGAATGACAACCCAAAGAAATGGTGAGACCTACAGGTTGGACAAAGAGAGGCAATTGTGGAAAAGCAACTAAAACCTCTGTGGGGATAAGAATTATGTTAACAAGGTCTGCTTAGAAAATTCTTTTGGTTTCATGCTCTTGTCTTTGATGATAAGAATGTTTCTTTGCAGCTAGTACAAGAGGGGCATCATTTAAGTGAGAGCATTTATCTCGTATTCAGGAAGAAAAGGGGAGATTAGAATATCCTTGCATTTGCTGTTTTTTTTGTTTTGTTTTGTTTTGTTTTGTTTTTTTGTTTTAAAGAGCCATTAGCTCAAAATAATGCTTTCGCCAAAGTGGGATATTTAGAAGTGGTGTATCCTGACACCCTTCACCATAGTACAGTCATGACAAAACATCAAAGAAACCCAAATACATGGATAATCTACATAATAAGTGACCAGTGCTTTCGAAAGTATCAGGGTCATGAAAGACGAAGAAAGACTAAAGAATTCTCATAGACTGGAGGAAATTAAGAAAATATGATAACTAAATGAAAAAGGGGGTCCTGCAACAGAAAAATATACACATATATATAGATATGTTAGTGGAAAAATACATATGTTAATGGAAAAACTGGTGAAATCTGAATACATTTCATAGTTTATTTAAAACAGTATTTACACCAAAGAGAATTTTGGACTTTTGATAATTCTTCCATGGTTTTGTTAGATGTTAACCCAAAAACAAGCTGGAAGTTTCCTGGACCACTTTTGCAACTCTTCTGCATATCTAAAATTATCTCAGAATAAAATCTAAGAGAAATAAAAGAAAAGGAAATTATACTTCAAAAATTTAACTGTAAAGATTATTCAAATCAAATCCCTGATGTAAAAATCTACATTGTATTGTTCATAGATGTGAGGTAAATATAAAGTAGAATAAGATCACAAATATGATATTCTTCATGTTCTGAAGCATGAGAATTTGTCATTTTTGGAGAAGTTTTCCATGTTTTCACTACATTATACTATAACTAAAATATGGAAAAAGGACTAACAGAGGATTCATTATGATTAAAAATAAAAGTAAATGGAATCACAAAAACTACTGAATATAATCAAAGACTGTGCAGGACTTAAATCTACTAATTAAAATGTGATTCAAAAATAAGAGAAAACAATAATTTTCACATTGCTTCAAGAGATACTAATGCTTGAAAGTAGAGGAAGGGAATAGAATGAAAATATATATTATGCTATCTGTATGCCTGATGAAGACATTTTTATGTCACGAATAACAATGGTGATATTGTTCCAATGGAATAAAGTGGAAAAGCCATTGTTGGACTGTCAAGGATGAAAGACTATGGTACTAAGTACACTAAGTATAACTATTAATAACCAAGAGAGTGAAATCTAATGATACCCCACAAGCACTTGAGAAGATATTAAAAGATCTTTACCATAATGAAGTGAAAATGCACTGAACAATGTCATAGTATAAATAATTTTAATCAGTTGTCAAAGTAAAGTATTTCCATTCAGATTGTTATTCAAATCATTCTGTTCACATTGAAACTCAGGCTCAGGAAAGAAAAAGGCTAGAAAGTGAAAGATAAAAAAATCTATCAGACCTTGCAAGGATATTTACTTTTCCTTCAAAAAGACCATTTAGAAATGCCTGAAAATTAATAAATCTAGATTGCAGTGTTTAACTAATTGTGATTTTAAAGTCTACAAACTCAAACTTCTCTTGCATAAAAACGATGTTTTCTAAAAATTCATCCATTACAAAAAATTGTGTCTATTATATATCAGAATGTATATTACATATCAGAAATTGTTTTTGGCATACAGGTATATCAGTGAATAAATATATAAAACCAGAATCCCTCATGGAGCATATATTCTAGTCAAATAGTGAGGGCTTTTCAGTCACAAATAACTAAAAATTCAACCCAAGTTAGCTTAAGCTAAAAGAGTATTTGTTGAGCAAAATAACCCAAAAATTCAAGGGATAGAACAGGCATTATCCAAGTCTGGACTCCATATTTGAGTCCTGTGTTGCTTGTTTGACTCAGTCTCAAGTATCACGTAGTGTTAAATGGCACACAAAGACCTCGGTCTCTACGCCATCTCAGATCTCCTGTGTAGTGATAAAAAGGGCAAGTCTTTTTCTGAGAACACAAATACAAAATGCAATTGAAAATTATTTGCTTTGATTAGATCACATGCCAATCCTTGAACCGATTACTTGGCCAAATGAATGTGAAGAATGAATTACCTTATGCCTGGATTTTGTGCTACTCCTAGGCGACAGGGATGAAGTCAGTTTGTAAGAACCACATGGACTAGGTTGTGATGGCAGCAAAAAGAATATTACTAGAGAAGGAAATTGTACTACAATTAGCAGATGAATATCTAACAGCAATGTCTACTATATAAATCAATTATTTTCTCTAAAAATAGAAAAAGAAATTCATCAAATTCTTGTGATAATTGAAATGGTTATACTCATGCTCAACAATGCTCATGTATATTTGAAATTAAACTTTTTTCTTTCATGTACAAATTCAAGAAAATGAAATATTTGCAAAACTCAAGAATTCAATCATTTATTTATAAATACGCTTTCCTTCACTTTGAGGACTTACATAATTATTTAAAAAAATTCCTGGGCATATATGTGGAGAAAACTCTAATTCATAAAGATACATATGCCCAATCATAGCAGCCCTATTTACAAGAGCTAAGACATGAAAGCAACCTAAATGTCCATTGACAGATGAATGGATAAAGAAGATGTGGTATATTTATACAATGGAATACTACTCAGCCATAAAGAGAATGAAATAATGCCATTTGCAGTAACATAGATGGACTTCGAGATTACCATACTAAATGAAGTAAGTCAGACAGACAAATATCATATAATATCATTTATATGTGGAATCTAAAAAAATTATACAAATGAGCTTATTTACAAAACAGAAATTGACTCACTGACGTAGGAAACAAACTTATGGTTACCAAAGGGGAAAGAGGCTGAGGGATAAATTAGGAGCTTGGGATTAACAGATGCACACTACTATATATAAAACAGATAAACAACAAGGACCTACCGTATGGCACAGGGAACTATATATTCAGTATCTTGTAATAACCTATAATGGAAAAGAATGTGAGAAAGAATATACTTAATATATATAATGTATATGTACTATATATAACTGAATCACTTTGATGTACATCTGAAACAAACATAACATTGTAAATCAAGTGTATTTCAATTTAAAAAAACTGAAAAAATTTCCTAAAATGAACATTTTTCTTAATGAAAATGACTCGAGACTTAATGAGTTAAGTTTGGGAATGGACCTTGACGTAAGACTTTTCACAAAGGAATTTGGAAATATGTATTGACCAGAGATGCCTCAACTTCTGATGATGCTGGAAGTAGCCATGGTTTCAACCTCCTTCCAGTGTCCTCAGATCCAGTTTCAGAGATACCAGGTGCCCCTGGTGCATTCTCTACCTGATGTTCTGAGTATTAGTTCTGTCCAGGGTCTTCTTTCAGTTCTGAGGTTCATAGTGCTCTACTTTTTCCTTTTTTTTTCCCCCCTTAACCCAAAAGTTGTAGCAGTTTCCTGTAGTCACCATCTGTGGGTGACCATCGTCATCCCTTTCTACTCTTTCAACAGTCAACTCATGTATACTTAATTATCTATATTAATTCTCATCTACCTGAAAATCTTGGTAGTTACTTGTTACCTAAATGGTAAACTCCCCTGAAACAAAAGGAAGGATGAGTTTTAAATTCTGAGGTGAGGTGGTAGAAAAGCACTGGAGGACATTAGGGGCAGGAAACAGCCAACACAATATGCGGAGCACATGGGATCACTCCTGAGTCTGCAAATATTAATCTCTGTAATTAGGCCATCTATGCTTGCTAACTGGTGCCTACTTTTCCTACAAAAACTGGGAGAAAGGGCCTCTTTCTTCCATGATAACTACATTTCAAAGTGATATCACCCACGTCCTTGAGAAAGGCCTTCATACATTGTAAAATTTCAAAAGAGCAGAGAAAGGATGTGTAGTTACAAGTTTTCTAAAGTAAATGCTCTAAGGAAGGGGAGGTGCTGAGTCCTGGCAACAGAAGAAGCCTGTCTAAAGCTTAGTGAAGTTGAGGGGAACTTTAAGGCCAACATGGTCAAACAGCATGCACTGCTTGTGTTTCATTGCAAAAAATGGCTTCAAGTCTCCATCTCTCTCTTGAGTCATGTCTTCTGCCATGTGACTTTCAGCTTCTCCCATCAAGAAGTGAAGTCTTTTTTCCTAAATCTTTTTGAATGTTGGCTGGTCTTGAGTTGCTTTGGCCATCCGCGTGGTAGAAGTGACTGATTCCCAGGCTAGATCTCAAGAAACTTTGTATGCTTCTACTCACTCACTGTAGATCCTTGTTCTCCACCATGGGAACAAGCCCATGCTAACCCGCTGGAGGACAAGAGGCATATCAATCGAGGCTGACCCACCCGCTGGCTGAAAACCATATTGGCAGACCTGCCCTGCTGACTCATAGACTTGTGAACAAAATAAAGCATATTATTGTTACCAAATGAAGTTGTGATTGTTATTCAGCAGAGCCTAGCAGATACACTGCCCATGCTTCCTAATACTTCCCGAGAGCTTTAAAGAAGTGTGTATGCTGACTACTATGGAGAACAAAGGCAAGATGTTTCTAGAATAATTAATGCTTGAAAAAAATCATAATGAAAATCAATTATTTTGAATCCATAGATATACTGTTTTTCACTTGTCATTTAATAGCAAATAAGCACCTCTAGTAAATTTTTTCTATCTTACCAAAATATAGACTTATATTTAGAAGATACATTTTAGAATAACTGTTAACCCGGGAATGCCTAGAAAACAAAAAGTGATCCAATCAGAAAATATTTTAGAAAATGTCATTCCAAACTTAAGTAGATAGAACATTTATGTTTGTTTTATTAAGTTATTTTGTATAACTTTTTAATCTGAATATAAAATTGCACTTTGTATATGCTTAGCTTTCCAAAGCCTCCTCTACACCCTTTTTTTCCAATCTAGAATCTAAAGAAAAATAAACTATTAAGATATAATCAACAGTCTTGGGTGCTCTAATTCTGTTGCTCTTTTTCTATGGCCATATTGAATGTATAAATAATGAAAGAAAATGTTTAATAGAAAATCTAAGAACAAGAATTGCTAAAAACCGTCTTATTTCATAGGCATTAAGAAAAAACTAGACATACAATAATATATTCTTTAAGAAAAAAAGAGCAGTTAATTTTAAAGATTCACTTGACAGGAAGAAGAAAAATTTGGATTATGATCCAAGCTCTTCCCGTATATGTGTGACCTTGGGCTGTTTCCACTTTTTAGATCATCTCTTAAATCACTTTTAATTGCAAATGTTATTATTCTCTGGGGGCTCAATATAACAATTCTAACAATTTCATATCCATATCCATTCATTTTGACTGGGCTATTCACTATTCTCTAATCACTTAATTGACTTTCATATGCTATTAAATAGAAGTAAAATAATGGTTTACTAAAACAATTGGTCACATGCACTTGTCTCTGTCTGGAGTTCGAATATGCAGAAACTGCTTTTTCCCATTCTCGACTTGCAGAAACTCAAGCTTGCTTTCAAGGGTGAAGAAATAGGAAAATGTGATTCTTTTGGAACAATGAAAACATGACATCAGAAATAGGAATATCACTTTAAGTGTGAAATTATTTTAAATAAAATGACATTAAAGTGGATTAGTTGAACTTAAATTTGGGGTCATTCATGTATTATGCCCTGCAAATCACCTTTTCTTTGCTAGTAAGAGAAGCTAGAGGCTACACAATTTTTTACCAGGGTCCTAAAACCCTTATTTTTCCTCCACCTTCTCCTCCGTCTCTTGATACTTAATTAGTTAAGAAACACTCGCAGGTGAGACTAAAAATTTGATCTTATGCTATCATAAGTGGCAGATCCCCCTTATTACATTTTCTTGCCATGCACTGTGTATTAAAAAGAGCAGTTACTTGCTATTACATTATGTTGCTGCTCATCTAAATATAAACTTTCATAAAAGTCAAAGACTGTGAAACACATGGTTAAGAGAAGCCATGAGGAATGACTGCTGTGGAGAATAACAATGGGTGAAGATTACCATTATTGTTACTTCTTTCAGATGTATTTACACTTCTGAAGACCTCTCTGAGGTTTCCTGCTAATGTTTAGCTTCTGTGTCCCAAACTATAAACAAAACAAAGAAAAGAAAAAATGATTTTTGAGGTGAGCGTCATAATTTATTAACTCAAGTTTGAAAACAAAAACTTGAAAATAAGCTTGAAATCAATTAGTTCAAAAGTGATTCTGGCAGTTTTTGTCGAAATCACATATAACCAATGCTGATCCCTCATGTGGTCTCCTGCAGGTTCCTGTGAAAACCTTTTCTTATCACCATTATTAACATGAAGCAAATAGAGTTTATTCACATCTACTATTTTCTTGGTGTTCTTTGGAGAATATGCATATAAATAAGACATTATTCATCTTTTCTAATGAAGAATACCCACAATTAAAATTCAACACAGGAAGTATAATAATGGTATATACTGTGGGATCCAAGCAACAAATAACGTGTTCAGCATTTAGTATTTGGCATTTTAGTATAAATATTTAGATATGTATTTTATATTATATATATATGCCCATTTATATATTCCCTTGGGAGCAGGGATTACATCATTTATAGCTGTGTGATGTTGAGAATGTTTTCAATCTGTTTCTCTTTTTCACAATTGCAAAATTGGAATAATAAAATCCTTACCTCATTGGGCTGTTATGTGAATTAAATGATCACTCAGAACACAGACTAGAACGTAGAGGGAGCTAGCAGGAGTTGTGGTAGTATTATCCTGTCCATAAATCCAGATGAATAAATCATGCCTCTACCTTACAGGTCCTCCGTAAATTTGGTTGGGTAAGTAAGACTAATAGTTTCAATGCAAAGTGCCATTAAGTCATGGTGTCCAGTGGGTTAAGACCTATCTTGTTCTGAGCCCAACTTCTACAAACTCAAGCTTTCTGACTCATGAGCAAGTTTTTTCTTAGCTGCATTTACTTTAAAATGAGGGTTATAATAAACAGCAAGAACCTACTGTAGAACACAGAACTCTAATCAATATCTTGTAGTAATCTGTTATGGAAAACAATCTGAAACAGTATATAGATATATATACATACACATACTAACATGACATTGTAAATCAACTATACTTCAATTTTTTAAAATGAAGAATATAATAAAACTTGCCTCACAGGTTTGGTGTAAAATTTAGACAATTTTATTAATGTAAAAATTAAGCATAATTCTTAATACAAAATACTGTACTTATTATTTGACAGTAAATATTACAAAGATTTTATTAGACTTCAAAAGAATGTTCAGACCGTCTACCTTGGTGAATTTGCTACCATATATAAATAATGTGGAAGAACCAATATGGTATGTGTATTTTTCCTGTCCTTATTTTTCTTATGATTTATATTTTTCACTTTCTGTTTTTCAATAATGTAGCCTATCAATCGTGCTTTATTCTTGTTGCCAGCAGAAATATCAGTGACACCTAAGCAAAACTGGGAAATCTGGGGAGACTTCTGCTGCCCAAGCAAATCCTGTTAAGCAAACTCTCCTGATGGATTTTCTAACAATCTGTCTTCCTTTGTCTTTAGTGGCTCAGATGCCCAGGTACCATTAAGGGCTCTGAATCCTTCTTTCTCTCCAGATGCATCCAAAATAGTTTGTTCTCTTTTGCATCTCATTTGCAAATTACCTATCTATCTATCTATCTATCTAAACGAAGAAAAATTTATTTTCATTTTCAGCAGCTGAGCTGAGCACATTTCAATGGTGGTCATGCGTGTGGGTTGAGGATGGACTGGACATGGCACTTTACATAAAAATTTAAAATGTTTCATTATACATTTTTAATCAATCCCAAAAGGTGTGAGTGTGCTGGTCAGAATTTTAGACTTGATGAGAGAGAAAAATGGATCTTACTTGGGGGAAACAAATATGGGGTTAAAAGCAAGGTTTTGTGAAAACTAAACCCTATTTGATTGGAAGTAAGCATCTAATTCATCTATCTAAAAGGCAGTTCTATTAAATAAACATATATTTTAATTTTGTGGGATCCCATATTTTGTGACAATATTATCTCTACCAAAAGTTAGTTGTCTCCATGTAGTCCAAGTAAAATACATGAGCTGATTTAAGTTAATTGCTTACTTTCAACAGAATGTCAGACCAGTGTTATTAATGAAGCAAAACGTCTGGGGTAAGTGATAATATCAACGTAAAAGCAACAATCAAAAGCATTGATCTCTTCAACTTTCTACAAGTGGAAAATCACAAAACCCTATTCATTCATTACTCTTGTGTCAGATTCCTTCATTAGGAAATTTATCATTAAGTTCACGTTACAGAAAAGCTATCGTTCATCTTAGGTGATACATTATGCTATCTATCTCTGTCAGGTTAAAAGCTGTACGCACCCCCGCAGTTCCCCATCATGTAATGTAAGATCATGGGACACTGTCTCTATTAAAGACATTTTTTCCTTTTCCTTATCACTTATATAATAAAGTTTTTTCTTTTCTTTCCTTTTCTTTTTTTAACCTTGCTATGATGAAGAGAATCTTTATCTTTTGGGATGGAAAATTAGCAAGCGTCCCCAAATAAGCCTTGTGATCTGACCGTGAGGCTACTGTAATGTCACAATTAGATTACCAGCACTTACACAACCCCTGACCACTTGATGCAATCTGCCACAGAAGAGGCATGCCTAGGAAATGCTTACATGAGAAAATGTTCACCAAAATAACATCATGTGTTACTGAGAAGACAATGTCATTTCCACTTTCATTAGCAACATGATGTACAGTTGAGCCTTGAACAACACAGGTTTGAACTGCATGGGTCCACTTACAAGTGGAGTTTTTAAAATAGTAAATGCTGCAGTATTACTTCTGAGGTTTGTTGACTCCGTGGATGTGGGAACCTCTGATACAGAGGAATCACGGACACAGAGGAACCACTTACACAGAGGGCTGACTGTAAGCTACATCCAGGTTTTTGGCTGCCTGGAGGGTTGATGCCCCCAAACACCCATGTTGTTCAAGGGTCAACTGTACTGGGATTTAGTGACCCTTGGCATCATAACTTCATGACAAATGTATTCCTAAATTTCAAATGTATTTACATTTATAATAATATTTTTTAAATTCATAAAATTGATTAGTGCAGTTAAGCAGATTATATAAAACACTAAAACACGCAGAACTGAAACTAGAAATTGTCATTTGTTTTAGGTTAGTCACCCTTTGTCACCAAGAAGGCTATATCTAACTATGCCAGATGGAAAACAAACAGCATTTTTTCTGAGAATTTCGGAGGAAATTCATCCCAACGTTTAGCAAACCTGGGCATCAAGACACGTATTATTATATCTCACCTAATTCTCTGACAGTGTGATATATACCTATTTCTGTTTTTTAATTCCCACTGAAGAATTAATGAAGTTTTACTTTGTTAGAATAGTACACTGTCTATTTGAAGACATCTATGAAATCAGTCTACAGATATATTTTTTCAAGACAATTGTTTTCCATATGTGCCTGGTCATTAGAATCTCCTGGAACTCTAATTATAAATGCAGATGCCCAGGACATAGACTACAGTAATTGAATCTCAATCTTCAGAAGAGAGGCTTAGGGGTTTGAATTTTTAAAAAGCACTCCAAGACTATCTAATCAGTAACATGTTTGTAAATTTTTGCTAAGAAATTCTTTTGGTCAATGAAGTAATCTCTAATAATAGGGTAGGAAAATCTATTTGCTTGAAAATATTGAACAGAATTAAATTGTTAAAAAAACAATCCAGGTGGACTAAAGCCAAATAAATGCTTTTAAAAGAAAATAATTTCTAAGAATAGGTTTCATCATAAATTATTCTCAAGAAACCTATGAAGCCATATGTAAGGATTGAGATGTTTCTATTTTTATTTATTTTTGTTAATATTTTATTATTATACAGTACATATTTATTATAAAATTTTCAGAATTTTTTTTAAAAGGACAAAGAGAAGAAATAAGAATCACCTATATACTTAAACTCTCAAAGATGATGATTGTTGACATTTTGGTGTCTAGTTTCTTCATGTGTCCATGCTTTTTTTTTTTTTTTTTTTTACAAAAATTAAACATTTAAATACAACTGTGTAAATTCCTTTTTCACGTAATGAAGTATGTTGAATGTTTTCTTCGTATCTTCATATCATCAAATATTACTTCAACTTTAAATTCATTAGCTGTATGCTTTTGGTTATTTAGATGGTAAAAATTCAGTTAAAATGTGAAATTATTCCATATTTCATTGCTTATATTGTTTTGTTCTTATAAATAATGTTTAATGAATAACTTTTTAGCTAGCTCTTTTAATATATCCATGACCATTTCTGTGCTATATTTCCTTCGGAATCTCCAATTTGCCCTCCAAATGTCTTATCCTAATTTATTCTCAACAGCCTTTTATCAAAGTACTCATTTTTTTACATGCCAATACTTGATATTAAGATCTGCTTTACTTTTCTCTTCCTCTATATTTTACAAGTTGGAATATCAGGCAAATGCTGGAATATATAAATAAATTTGAGACATTTATCATTTTCTGTGCTTCAGATCAGACTAGAAAAGCGGAGCGATTATCTACTTCTTTACAATTTAAAAGGCGTTCTAGCACTAAATTGTAAGAGACTGATAAATCACAGAGCACAATATATAAGAATATTGTTATATTCGGGTTTATACTGGGTAAGTGAACTTCAGTCACTTATGTATTCATGGAATTTATTTTCTTTTTTCCAGGCTTAAAATTTACTAGTATAAACTTCAACATGACAACAACTTTTAACTTTTACAACTTTGTAATCTGAGTATATCACTTTTTAAATTGCTTAAATGTGAATTTCCTTTTTTATTGAATTACACTTTGCGGAGTTTTCCCCATTATATCAACCTTAAAAATAGTGCTTATATTTGCCTATCAATTCTTCTGGATTTGTTATTTTCTTTGTATTTAAAATTATGAACTGTTCTGTTTGTTTTTATTTGCCTTATACATAGCAAGACTTACACATACATATTATTTGTTTAAAAGACAAGAGTATTTTTCGCCACCCTTCTTACGCTGTGGCCGGACCTCACACGTGCAAGCGGCAGTTAGACCACCGCAAACAGCTTTCAGTGTAGTAGGCACATTCAAACAGGCAATCACACAGTGCAGTTGTTTTAGCAAAGTGGTTCCTCTTTTCCCAGAATCTTGTTCTGATTTAATGGATCTGACTGATTACTTGAAAACTGTCAGTTCTCACTGTGCACTGACACTGGGGTCCTTTCTATCTTAGTTCCACATCATGCCTCATATGAGGGTCCTTTTCTTCCAGGACCTCGATCCTCCTTCTGTTTCTTGCCTCGTTTCCTAGAGTTCTCATTCTCTTCACACATTTGGAAACATGCTTTGGGATGATGTGAGAACTAGGAAGAAGAAATGGTCACTGGCTGCATCAAAAAGCAACCTCTAGGTGGTACTGATTATCTAAACCCAAACTTGAGAGACCCATTCTCAACTAGTACTGCAAGAGAACAAAGCTCTAACGACCTAAGGCATCCACTGAAGACAAGTTCTCTCCTATGAATGTAGGCTCTTCACTGTTTGTTGTTGGTACAACTGAGAAACAGTCACATCTACAGCTTGTTGCATCCAGTGGTTCAGACAAGAAACCTTATTTTGCAAGGCCATAGAGACGTTCTCAACTTTGTGCAGTTAAGGTGGGGGAATCATGGAGGAAAAGCAGCCCCGATCTCTTGTTCTAGAAATCCTGGGCCTCTGAACCGTAAGTCAGACCTTGGGAGAAGGAGAAAGTATGAGCTCACCGTATTTAAATAAACTCATTTCATAAAGTGAAGTCTGTGTATCCCATGAAGTTATGCCTACCTAGGTTTTCTTCAGTTGAACTACTTTTTAAAAAATTATCAGTGTCTATTCTTTCCAGATTCTGTTTTTAAGAAAATCATTATTTTCCTTTTCTGTGGGGCTGTGATGTCCTTCATTGTTACCTCTTCCTACATATTTCACGAGGAAATTGGGTAAAGCTTTATCCCAAATTACTATACAGATGGCAAATTAAGTGTGACATTTTGCAAGTCTTCAAAAAGATGAGAATCAAGCACTCTTTTGATTTTCATCATTAATCCATTCTGCCCCCAAATAAGTGAGAGTTTATTACTTTGGATACTTGATTATTTTGCTGATTCAATTTAATTGACAAGAAGAAATTAGTATCACCAATCTGTTGGTAGCTTATGCGTTATCATAATCAACAGAGTATTATTTTTGAAGAATTGTTAATAAATCATCTACTTTTTTACAGTTTTTAATAAAGGCAGCTTTTGCAGCTTTTGACCTCTCCATCTTTTTCTGACATATTTCTACAAGCAATAGCTTTTCATCTTGTAACTAAATTCTATTTTCCCTTTTTATCAAGTATTGTTTCATTTGTTTCTGACCACTTCATCTCAAAAAAGTCATTTACACTCTATGGAGACATGTTGAGGACACTATTCTTATATTCTGATGCCAAGATACTGACTTTTGATTGAAAGTCCAAATCATAACAAGTCATAAAACATTATATACCATAATTTTCTTGGCTCAGAATCAAATATGTTTTGCATAAAAGCTCTATTCTCACTACAAATATGTTAACACACTTTGTACTTAACTTTTCTTAATTTAATGTAATCAATTCAATACTTTGGTATCTTTGTAATCTATCAAAATGGCAGAAATTTAAGATGCATGCAAAAGTCACACAGACAGTTCCAAAGCAAAAGGGGATCCCACAAAAAGTGAGATACATAATTCAAAGATGATTCCTTTGCTCCAACTACCTGATTACTAGTAATAGAGAATCTGGAGTCATTGGACCATACTGAATACTCAATAATATATCATTCAGCTGATAGGGCAATTACCGAATAGCAACATTATGATTTATACTTCTGATTGGAAAAATAAATGATCACATTTAATGTTTATCAAGGTAATCATATCAAAGGCTAAAGGATAAGCCATCGCCTCCACGAAATGCTCTATCTGTATATTAGTTGTATGTCAGTGCGTTTTGTAATTCTTCAATCGAAAAGAATTTAATAAATCCAGCACCTGCTTTGTGATAGCCATTTAGCACAGTACTGGCTCCTGGGGATACAAAGATAGAAAAGACACAGTTCTTGCCTTGAAAGAGTGCACAAGGTAATGCCACAAGATATAACGTACAAATCAGTACACTTGCTCTGGAATCAGCCTTGGTTAGTTTGTCCTCCTTAACCCTGGCCACCAGAACTGGAAAATCCCATAGAGAACGTCTTAACTGCTGCTAACGAAGTGGACTGGCATTAACGTTTTAAACAAAGAATGCAGTGTCAATTTGCTGACTGAAAGAAATGATCACTTTCAAAAAAATGGAGTCAAGAGAAAAAGTCAAAAGGACACCCAGGGTGGTAGGAGGAGGCAGAGGCTAAGAGACAGCAGTGGCCACAAGACGCCACAGGTGAGTGGAAGCTGCACAGACAAGACGCCGAAGCTGCAGGTGTTGCTGATAGTTGCAGGAATATTACAGACAGAGATGGAGCAGGAAAGAGCATCAATGATCTCCTGACACTAAATGTGTCAAATCTGTGTAAGTTACCTATTGCTTCTGTAACAGATCACCACACAGTCAATGGCTTATAGCAACAGACACTTCTCATCTGACAGTTCTGGAAGTTGGAAATTCAAAATGGGTTTCAGTGAGCTAAAAATGAAGGTGTCTACACAGGTGTGTTCCTTTTGGAGGCTCTAGAGGAGAATTTGTTTGCTTGCCTTTTCCAGCTTCTTAAGGTTGCCTACATTCCTTGGCTCGTGGCCGCTTCTGCCATCTTCAAAGCCAGCATCACTGGGCTGAGTCCATCTCATGCTGCCATCTCTGGTCACACAAAATGTCAAATAACAAAGAGTGTACTTAACACAAATATGCCAACAAGCGATGGCACTCCAATTCAGTAAGAGCTACAAAAGATGTATTTACTAGGCTCTGTTCAGTAAGTATCCATTATGACTTTAATTTTACTTATTTTTATACCCATTAGCTCACTTATTTAACTTCGTTCTTATATCATGCCCTATTCCTGGCACTTTAAAAACTTTCTTGACTGTTATTAATAAATAGATAGCAAAATTACTGTTCATCTTTTTCTTACTTCTTTGCTTTCTTCCTTCTGTCTCCCATTTTTCTTTTCTTCAGCAAATGGCTGCACTGAGACAGATAACATGAGAGAGATTAGGGAGACAGAGATCAGCAAAAATGCACTTGTATTTTTCTATCCCCAGAGAGTTTGCAACTTATAAAAGAAGCCGGACAATGACACGTCCTCATAATAAAATGGAGAGATGATAAGAGTCAGTCAAATTCACATGGAAGCCCATATAATAGAAAATAACCCACATCAAGGTTAAAGGCCTCCTAGGAAAAGTGGCCTGTATACTGACAATGAAGGATAAAGAAGAGTTACCCAAGCAAACAGAAGGAGGAATTAGCACACTGGCTTAGGAACCAGAATCCCAATCCCACCAGGCATCTCTTTCAAAAGTTGGTGTAAGTCTCCTACGTTCATGACGCGAGGGCATCCAACATCCAGCCATTGTAGTAGACGTCCAGTCACATAATTCTAAAGCAACAATATTCTAGCAAGTGGTGCTTTTCTCCCATCAAATGAAAAACTTGAAAGCAATTTGTTTACGTGCCAATCAGCAGATACTTCCTTTGCCAAAATGTTCTACAAGAGACATGATGAAGGAGTTATTATTTTAGACACACACACACACACAAATACACACACACAGCAATATCACCATTCACATTACTAGCATCACCCCTGAGTTTCTACAGTGACTATTAGTTTATTTTCATATGCTTCCTTCATGAGAAGGACCTGCTAATTAACTGAAGAAAACTTTTGTTTTTAATGGTTGCTGTCCATGTTTAGAACAGCATTATAAAAAATATGTATAAAAATTCACTTCTGCCAACATATTTTTGAGGGAGATATTATTTTAAAGGTTATTTCAATTAAAATGTATTCCTGTCTATTCACTTATTTTGAAAACATCAAACACTGGGGCACACACAGCAAGTTCTGATGACAAGTGATACAGTAACATTTTACTAAAGCATTTTAAAAGTTTGGCCATGCCCAACTTGTCGTCAACTGAATTTGAAATAATATTACATGTTTTTATTTACAGGTTGGATGTTTTTAATATGGAATTAAACAAAAATATTTTTGAAAATTAAAGAAAATTTAATAGAAATAATGCCATAGAAACAAAAATATTGGTTTATAAATATCAGATTTTGGAACATAGATTATAAATAATTAGCTACATAAATAACATATGTATTATGATCATTTAAGCAGTAAAAAGTTTGACTTTTGGAACAGAAAATACTAACATCTCATAAACTAAAGATTGGACAGCAGAATCTGGGTTGTATAGGAAAAATGAAAACAATGAACTTTTTTGATCTTTAATCTTATTATACACTAGATATAAATCAGGAAGCAATAAATTAAGTCTGTATTATGGGTGTGGCTAGGGATCTAAGATAAAGTAAACACATACTTAGAATTGCCATTTGTATATTTTCAACACCAGGTTTCACAGATAAATCTGAGTCCAGCAAACTGAAATTTCCAGAGTAGTTAAAAATACTAGAACACAAGTGAGATTAGCTACTAACTTTCAGTTTACCTGAATTACATAAGAATTAAAAGAATTAGAATATATCTAAGACAAGAAGGGAAATATTAGCTCTTCTTGGAATAAAAATCAAGAGTTTTGCTTGGAATTTTTATAGATTCTTGGACACATATACTGTATCACATGTATTATATATTAAATTAGAATATACTATACATTATATAATCTCATGTATGTTTGTGTTTGTAATTGTGTATGAAGAGGGGGAGAGAGACAGATTCTTAAGAAGAAAAACAATAAACAAAAAGCTAGGTCAACTGGTAGTAATCCAAACTGTAATTACTTTCAGCAATTGTGAACAATTTTAAACCCTTGATTGCATTTGATTGCCCTGGCCTTTTCTCTACCTAAAATGACTATCCATCAACATAAGTAATATAAATTAAAATTCTTAACTGGGAGCTAATCCAAAAATTCGGTGGTTCCCTGTTTCTTTGTTTGTTTTCCTGCAACTTGTAGGGATGTTTTAGTTGTTACTGGAATTGGGGGCTAGGCTCCTCTTTGATGGGTAGAAATTAGGACAGCTGAGCACAACAAAATAATTTTCAGTGTCTCATGTGGATTTCAGACAGCCTCTCAGCCATTCATGTACATGACAAACTTGTTTTATTTAGCTGAGCCTAGATCTGAACTCTGTTCTACAGATAAACACCAAGTACTGCACTGTTTTATTGCATTTTAGTACACGGTGGTTATTCCTGAAATACAGTGTGGAACTGTTCACTGCTTGAGGAAGCCACATCATTAGTGTAGCTGATGCCACTGTCAGTAACCCTGTTAGGACACACCTGTGTTCATCCCTTTGTAGTTGTTTTTATACCATGATTCTACAAAAAAAGCCCTTAGCATTTTTTGGGTTTTCTAATCTAGGCGCATGTGAGAATTTACTTAATGAAAGATATAATTTTATTGTAATTTATTTCTTCCTCACTTTACAGCTAAATCTTGATAGTTACCTCTTTTAATATTATGGTGTAACTCTATTGTTTATTTCCTATGGATTTTATTTCAGTATGGGTACATTAAAAAACTTTGTTGTAAAAGGTACATTAGGTCTCTTAGGTTAAGGACCATGGCTATAATTATATAAATGGAAAAAAATACTGGTTTGCTTTAAAAATAATGGGTTTCTTAATATTAACTTTACAACATAGTTAAGTTATTCCATTGATTTAAAGAAATGGTTTCCAATATTTTCTTTAATAAATATGCTGCAATAAAACTGTTTAAGAACATTTTGTATATAATTAGTTTTCTCTGATAAGCTTAATCTTACTGTTTTAAAGGAGAATACGTTAAAATCCCCCTCAGAAATAAGATTTTAGGAAAAAAATCACTGACTTTAATAGCTCAGATTTTTTTTTTGCTGCACTGAAATAAAATACTAGGTACATTTCATATAGTTTTGTCATTATGCTTATTCTGGTTTGCTTTTGATGGATGGAGTTTGGGAGGAAAAAAATAAGAGGTTATTTACAATTATCTCATAGTGTAAATCTATCAACTTGTAAGCATTTCTTAGATAAGCAATTTAATAAAGTAAAAGGTGACTATATATAGAACAGCTATGTTTCAAAACAGAAAAAAATTATTATATTTATTTTATATTATTAAAATGTGTTCTTCAAGCAAAATAGTATAATACAATAAAACAACACTTCATATGATTTGGAAATAATTTTTAAACCATTTTTTTCTCCTTTAAGATTTCCTTTTAACTCACAACTCCTGTATGACAAAGTGAAATTCAAAGGCAGATGATTCAATCTTGGATTCTTTTCTGGAGAATGGGAAACGGTGATTTAAAAATTGTATTATTTTTGGTTACAAATATTAACCATCAGAAATAGCAAGGAAAAGAACCCCAGTATTTTGTATATCTATAAAGTTTAAAGTGTTATTCACTAATAACACTTTATTATTTATTGTTATCAAAATAAATCTCATAATAAAATAAAAATAATTTATTAAAGCTTTTTATTTAGAACTGATATGAATGATTTTACAAATAGAAGAAATACTTAACTTTGTGTAGACCTTAAATTGTAACTGAATTACATCAAGCTTCGCATTGGTAATAAATTTCATGGAATTATTTAAATTTATAAATCGCAGGATATCAAAGTGAAACACAGAATTTCTTAAAATGTTATTATCATTTTGTTGTATTGATAGAGAAAAGAAAATGTATAATAAGTTTTAGAACATGATAATATGCTATTTGAAAATAATCTTTTGGGAGATAATCTACAGTGCATTAAAATAAGTGTAAATACTATCATTATGGAGAAATTTATTGCAAATAAAATTCAAAATATCTTTCTTTATCTTCTTGATTATTGTTAATATGCTTTTAATAAACTCAGTTTGTCTTAATTTGAATAAGTATTTTCAAAAGTGTATTGTTTATAATCATTCAGATGTCCGGGCTTTTAATCACTGTGTTAAAATGAAAAGCAATGCAGAAATTTATACCTGTTTTTTCAAATGTACTTATGCTATATAAATGGAAATTTTGGGATCAAACAATAAATTCCTTCCCTATTTTCTATCTTTAGTTCAGAGGAGAGACATAAGGATTACTGGGTTTCTGGCTTTATAAATAATATATAATCATCATTTCTCTTGTTTCCTACTGCAATTTGCAAAGATTTTAATCAAGTTTCTCATCAGGAGATCTGCTATTGAGCATTGTACATATTTTGTTTCTATTAGCTCGTTCCACTGAGTTTAACTTTCAAGACATTATAATGCAAAATATCAATTGCTTCTTGGTACAATGTAATACAATATTTATGTTGTATTATATTGTACTATATATTGTACACAGGATTGTATATAATACAATCTAAATATAGTCCACAGTATTAACAACATGGGAATTTTACTTCCCATTTTCTGTAGCTTTTTATTTTTTAACATGTAATGTAATAATAATGAACATATGAAATATCCCTAATAGAGAATAAAAATAAAACCTAGTAGAATTTGAATCAAGTACTTCCTAAACGGAATGAAATTTCGGTTTCACTTACGCTGAAACTTCTAAACATGAATATGTTATGATACTATGGCCTCTAGTTTAATAACTTAAAAAATCAGATTTTTAAAAATACTTTAAAAAATGTTCTTTATCCATTGTTATCATTCACATTAAGACTGCCTCTTCCATAGTCTTCACCAAGCATTTTAAAATTCCATCTTTTCTGTGCACAGTGATTGTTCCTTCACTGACCCTGTAGTACTTTCATTAATTCAGCAGTTGTGCATTGAATAATTCATATATTCTGGACACTGAGTCACAGAGCATACAGAAGTGAAAAAAAAAACAACTGTGCAATATTCTAATGTAGTAACACAAGTGATAAATTCTAAGGATGCTAAATAAATAAATGGTTTTAAATAAAATGTTAAAACATGTTAAGCACTATGGAAAAATATAGAGAAGGGAAAGATACAAATAAAAATTGAAGGTGAATGGGTGAAGTGTAACATTAAATGGACTGGTTATAGTAGCGTCCACTGCAAAGAAACTCATTAAGAAAATATTTGAAGGAGTTAAGGACAGGAAGCAAGGGGATATCTGGTTGAAGGGGATCCCAGATCAAGAGAACAGGGAACTCAAAAGCACTGTGTGTGTGTGTGTGTGTGTGTGTGGTTTTGCAGTGGTTAGGAAAAAAACAAATCTAACAGTAAAAGCCAAGCCATGTTAGAGGAATAATTCACCCACTTGAATATGCCACTTATGGGCTCATTATTGTGCATCCAGACTTTGAACATTAAATAAAAGGTTATTGGGGAGAAACATAGTATGAAAACTGTTACATTTGAAAATTGTAACTGTCTTTAAATATTCTTCAGCAGAAGCCCTAATAATTAATAATACTATTTCAACCAAAAAGATATGTTAGAAAATACAGCTCCTCCCTCACTTAATCTAGTTTTTTGTTAGTTTTATAAATAGCGTTCCATTTCTGCACTCATTATATACATGTGAGTTTTTGAATCCTGTGGCACTTTATTCTTTAGTAAAGAGAAAATGAAAGCCATATTATATCTAAATCTCAGAAATAATATACCATATTGATAACTTTTTAAAAAATTTTTATATTGAGAAGTCACCAGATGTTTTTCTGTAATCTGAACCATGATACATTTGAGAGTAAATTTGATGTTACCTTATTTCAATACCAAGGCTTTTTTTTTTGTTCCTGTCTTTCAAACTGCTGCTTCTCTGCTGCCGGCTGATCTACACAAATCACAGAAGTTGAAACTACAAAGTTAGGATAAAACGTTGACAGTGCCCCTGTGAGAAAGCATATTATCCGACACCTAATGATGCTAATATAAGCTGCCAAGAGCTGTCACTCCAGAAGTCATGGCAGGCCCAAAGCAGAGAGCAGGGAATAATGACACATTCTGAAAGCTAACAAAGGAAAACAAATGCATTATGTATATGGATATAAGAAAAGGACCGGTGGCATCTTCAGAGGAAGATGCCTTTAAACTTTACTCTCCAGCAGGCTTGCTTGTGACACTTTGAAGCTAATATGGACAAGACCTCCATCCTCCGCAGCTCCAGCCTACCTTAGCATGACCATTAAAAAAAACCCGAAATGATCACTGCACGCTTTCAGTAAAAACACTTCATCAAACTCAAATGCGAAGTGACAGATCCTGAGAGAATGGGACTTGGTTTCCCTTCAGAATAGGATTTCTAGCACTTCTCAACCATTCCCTTGATCAATGCAATTCTGTATGGAATCTGAAGGAAATGACAAAAGCAATTGTGCCTTTTACGAAGCAAAGGCTCTCATTTTCTCCTCTGTTAGTGCCATGTTGAGTATGACCAAGAACTTTTTTTCGGGGGATTTCATTGGCAGCATTATCTTTTAAATACCTGGGAGAGAAAAATCAGTAATACTTAAAAGACTTTTTTTTTTTTTTTTTTTTTTTTTTTGGAATATGTGGGTGTGTGATTCTTGGCCAAGATATGGGTAGAGCCAGAATTTTGCTTCAACTTCTGTTACACAAGCATGAGTCAGGGGCAGAAGGGTTAACTGACTGACTCAGGGTCATAAAGGAGCAACCCTGAACACTAGTGTTTCAACCTCAAGAGACTAGGTCTTTGATCTGTTGCCCAGTCAGTTGAGCAACTGCAAGACTGAGACAGAAAATAATACACTGTCTGTTGGTATTAGGACAAAAGGTCAGTGCAATGTGGTAATTCAGACATCACATGATTTTACTTACATTTGAGACGAACACCAATGTGGTCCTTGTCCAGGAAGGATTTGCGTTGCATTGCTAAGGCACTAGATTGTCAGAGAAAGTGCCAAATATGCATTATCAGAAATCAACACCCCAGGTTCCCTGACAGACAACTTAGATCATAAAAGTGGGCACTTTTGTGCATTGATCTGTTAGTATGACTAAACCTGACTAAGAGAAATCACCTCTGAGTATAAAGGAATTATTTATTTCTGACACAGTTTTTAACTTCTCTCTTGGAACTTGTGGCTCTGGTGAAAAAGACATCCATGCTTTCTGAACTCAACCAAGCCATTCCATTTCACAGAGCCCAGCACGTGCCACTAGAGACTGAAAACTTCCATCATCCCAGGGTGAGCTAGATTCACACATGGTTTTGAAGTTAATGAACATCTTCCAGGCAACCTATTCCTCTGGGAGGATTTGAGAGGAAACCAGGTGATGGCAACTGGGCATTTATCAGTCTTATTTTCCGACTTGCTACTGGACTTCTGTGTGACCTCGAGGACACCAATTGTAGCATTCATCTCAGTGATGTTTTTCATTGACTGGGACAGACGAATGACAACATAGTATTATCACCTGATAAATAATAAGGATTAGGGAAAGTTCTTAGATGTTAATGCCGTAATTGATATCATCAGCATAGGAGAGTCTCAACATAGAAACCAAACCAAACCAAAAGCAAATTAACAGAGTGCTATACCAATGCAACAAAGATATCACAACTTTATTCAAAGATCTATTGGTTCATAAATCTAGCATCCTTTTCTATGTAAGTTCCTGTGGCAAATGTACTTAATGTGATTAGATCAACAACTTAAAGACTATAAGCAGCACTTACAGATGTTCTCCTGGAGTTCATTTACAAATGATATCAAATTTTAGACAGCAGAAGTACACTATAGTTTTACAATAGTATATTATTATTGATATATTTTGATTAATAATAGTATAAGGAATTGTTATATAAAATTTACAGAATTATTAAGCAGTGACAGTGAAGCAACCTGTTATCTGGAAAATGCAGTTAAAAATTGAAAGTTGGTGACTCAAATATGTACTTCTATTAAGAGTAAGATCTATACATAACACTATCATGTCTCATGCTTCTCATGGAATAAGAGGAAAATAAACAGAGCCATCAAAAGAGAAAACGATCACATATTCAAACTCTCCAGTGATTTCCAAAGTTATTTATTGATGTGTTTCTACCCAAGACTTTTTGTACATGCACATGTTGAGTTTTTTCATGGTTTTGATCTTAAGAGATATAACTTTGTCTTGCTGTTTTGCACTCATTAATGTCAAACTTTTCAGAACTAACAGATGATATCCCATATGTTATTTTGAGTATAAGGCATAAACTATATATAAACAATTTAGGATATGTCACAAAGGAATTATTCACATTAAAAATAAGAACGTAAATTTAGGGTCAAAAACAAGGCTCTAAGCTCTTGTAAAATCATGTCATGAGAAATGGAATCAACTTTCCCAAATGTCACTGACATTGCAAGCAGCATATAGACTCTTTCTCTCTCTCTGGGGCAAGGGGAGGGTCATGAGAGCTGTTTTTTGCATTCCCAGAAAACACGCCAGTTCCACTTTGGAAGAACAAAATATCCTGAACATGGGACTTGGTGCTGGAACACCCACACCAGTACATCCTGAGGTGGTCTGAGGTATGTTGTGGCTTGGGTATCATTTGGATATTCTCAGTTCTACATCTTCCCTCTCAGTGCAGATTTACCATGAGAGATGCACCTAAAGCAACGCAACATTCTATACATTTTCTCTTAAATGCGCTTGTCCGCCATAGTCAGCAGAGGGACACGGCCATTGGCAGGCTCCGAAATGTGCCTTTTTCAACAGAGGTCTGCAGAGAACGTGTCATGGTGACAGTCTTTTTCTGAGGATGAGATGCTATCATAATTGGGACAAGGGAGTCACAAGTGTGACAAATATGCTTTTCAGTCTGGATCCATACTGCTGTCAATCAGCTTCTCTCCCCATCACCACGACTTTCTTTCCTTCCTCTCCTTCCTCCCTTCCTTCTGCTACTCCATGTCCCGTTGGGCCAGCCCCGAGCTTTGCCTTCACAGTCGCTCCTCACTCTCCTCATAGAGAGTTCTGAATGGCAGAGAGGCTGATGCCTGCCTCTTTATCAGCTGGCTTTCGCCCAGTCTGGCTGAAAACAGGTATAGAAGAGAGACTAGAGGGCAGAAGGAAGGGTTTTTCTCCTTCTTTTCTTGGGTGGTGTTTCCCACAATGGCTACACACCGCGGCTCAAACACCAATGGCACACAGGTCTGCCTTGCTCTCAGCTGCTGCCTGCGGACCCCTTGACAAGGCTCTTTGGCTCTGGCGTCACTGCCTCCCTGATTTGCTTATTCCCCTAGGCCCCCTGTAGTTCTCATTACCTGCTACTGTCAGTCTATTGCCTCACCGTCCCCTAATCATCTTCTCAGCTTCTTCTATCACTTCTGTTACTAATATCCTGCATTCAATTCATTTGATCTAAAATATTTAGAGAGGTATGTGTTTCCTGGTTTGATACTGATTATTTGATCAGCAGTGATCCCAGAAGCAGACCTCTCATGATGGGAGTTTTACTCTGAGCTTATCACTGATCCAAATATGAACACAGTCGTGATGCTCTTGCAGATGGTAAATGGGGTAGTAGTAATTTGTGGCATGCAGTGACATCATCGGTACTTAGATCATCATCTGTAGATGCTTGTGATGAAGGGCTGGTCAATGTCAGGGCTTTGGAAAATCAAGTTGCTGTTGTATTCAACTCTTACAGTGACAAGGTTAATGACAAACACAGGAGAGTGTGCTGCCCATTTCTAAAGGTGAAGAAGAGCTGACAAAAAAAAATAATACACTCATGTCTATGAATTCTCAGTTCAAAGAAGCCTTGTGGGTGTTGAAAAAAAACTTCTTGGATAACCTTAAAAATTGTATCATCTTCCATAGCTGCAGGGAAGACGTGGCTGAGGATTAGAATGGAATTTAAGTGAGCAGAAGCATGACTAAAGCTCAGGCTGTCTGCACAGCATCAGCAGTCCCTCACGTTAAGGTCAGGGCATTAGTGCTTAAGTTTAAAGCATTGGTGATGGAGTGAAGTGACCCTGCGATTTGGGGAGGGGACATTTGTGTGCACTAGGACAAAGCTTGAACCACTGAGTTTCCCTCATCCTTCTTGCCAATAGAATCAGCTTCAACCTCACTGAAAGAAAAGTGGCCTTCCCTTAAAGAGATAAGACTGAATTATGTCACCTGTCATAGTTTGTGCATGCCTGGTCTTTTGAAGCCTACCCTCTAACCTCTGCCTGCCTCCAGGCTGTAACAGGAGTTGCTTCCCGAGGTCTTCCAGGAAGAGAATCAATAGTTTTCTTCCAGAAGGATATGACATACACGGCAAAGGGATCTTGAAATATTGTTCATCTTTATCTGTACGTGCCTGGAGAAATGCATGCTAATGGATTCAAAGAGTCTCCCCAAAGGGACAAAACTTAATTTTGGATGAAGCCAAATTTACTATAACATGGCACTAAATTTCATTCTGAATTTAATTGCTGGTTAGAGAAGTTAGAATTTGATATGTTTGTTCAGTTGTCTATTGAATTCTGCACTTGAAGTTTGACCAACATTAATGAGATTGAAAGCCCCAGACTTTCTCTGGCAGAAGGTAGAGACAGGCATTCAAGCCTTGGAGAGCTTGTGAAGCTGGAGTGGATTTCAGAAGAGCAATTCCTTCTCTCCCCCAACGATGTGTCCTGAGAGTGCCTGGAAGACGTTCCCTTTACAAAGGAATTGGTAAATGCACTTGTGAGGAGAATACAGGTGTTTTTGAAAAGCTCTGTGGTGACTGTCATCCCTAGACAAGGGATAAACGTGGATTTGGGCTGTAGAATTGCAGTCCTTGATTTCAGTGGCATAGTCGGTTCCTGGATAGTGGGCGATGGGGGTGTGAGTGTTGGGACCATCTGAGTTCAACCATAAGAGGCAGCCGTCCGGCAGTGAGAATCAAAATGTGCCACACACATAATTTTGTGGTGATAGTTAACTGAACTCGAAGTCCCCAAGAATAAAACAGATGTGCAGGCTACTAATGTGTTGCTAAATCTATAGACTAGGAAAAGACCTAGGTTTGGTGAACAAAAATCCAATTTGTGTCATCAGGGAAGTATATTATAATCTTGCAGTTCCCAAACCAAAGCCAATTCACACACAGAGTGACTGACCATCCCAGGTCGTGGCTTTAGCACTGAGTCCTGGAAAAAACCCCAAGCTGGAGCATTAGTTCCTCCACCACTGATCTGAGGCCCCCTGAAGAGGGACCTCCCTTGAGAATGTGCTTAAATCTTTCTCCAGGCTTTACTTCAAAAGGACCAGAGGCAACCTAATATGACAAGCAGACACCAAGAAAAAAGACCCACTCAGAATGTAAAGACTTTACATCGGCTCTGAGTTGATGTGATTCCTATGAGACTAGCATGCCACCTTGGCTCAACTGTCAGAGAAAAATAGAGAGGAATTACGGAACTCACGTAATAAGTGCAGATTTGACCCAAATCCATCTCCAGCTGGGACCAGCTGCGATGTACGTCATCAGAAATTGGCCGAAATTCCACTCACGCCAGTTCTCACCGACGGCGTAAGTGCCTGGAGAGCAGGAAAGGCAGAGTGAAAACCCACAGAACTGAGTTTCATCACTGCAGTGAGAGAGAATATCAGACACATCAGAGAATCGTGGTAGTTAATGCTGCCATCAAAGATTTGAAGACAGGTACCATTCCTATTACACCCATTTTAATTTACCCGTTTGGCTGTCATAAAAATCAGACGTATCTTGAAAATGAGTGTGGATTTTTGTAAATATAATTAGAGAGTCACTCCAGTTGCTGTAACAGATTTGGTATCTTCGTTAGAGCAAATTAACACAAGCTTTGCTTTGATAAGACCTCCGTTGACCAGCAAAATGCATTTCCCCCCTTACCAGTCAGCATGGATGATCAGAGCAGCTTGCTTTCTGCTGGGAGAGATATTATGATTTCACCATCTTCCCTCAGGGATACGTCAACTTTCCTGCTACTATCAAAGCCTCCCGAACTTTGGTCCTATCGCTATCCCACAGAACAAAATTTGCTCCATCTCACGGAGTGTCCTTGGTGAGCAGGAAGGGAAAGTACCCCAGATGTACGGGTTAAACACACGTTTGCCCAGAGGGAGAATAAAACTACAAAATTCAGGGCCCTGCCATTTTAAGAAAGGATCCAGGGAGCAGATGGTCTTTGGCAAGTCAGTATATCACCCCTAAAATGAGGTGAGGTGTCTCATCTTGCACTAATGCCGACTAGATATATAACACCTGCGGGGCTCCCAGAGTCGTGGAGGTAACAATTATAAATTTACATATTATGTTCCCTGGAACTTTTTACCAAATAATCCATAAGGCTCCCCGTTTTGAGTGGGACCTAGAGAAAGAGAAGGCTCTGTAACAGGTCTAGGCTACCGGAAAAGGCCAGGCGTCAGGCCAGGAAGACACGGAAGAATGGAGAAAGCTCAAACTGTAAAGGAAGTGAATGAAAATGCTTTTATCAAGCTTCTGAAAAGACACACAGGAGAGTTACAGGTTGTGTCTTTTTTTTTTTAAATCAATCAGTTCAAAATATTTTTTCTAATTTTTTTGTTAACTCATGGGTTATTTAGAAGTAAAATTGACCCTTGAACAATGTGGGTTTGAACAGTGCAGGTCCATTTGTACGGGGATTTTTTTCAATAGTAAACACTGCAGTACTACATGCACAGACCGTGGTTGGGTGAATCCATGAATGTGGAGGAAACGTGGATTTGGAGAGGCAACTTGTAGTCGAAGATTAATCCCCACGTTGTTCAAAGGTCAACTCTATATTGTTTAATTCACAAACATTTGAAAATTTTCCAGTCATATTTTTCTAAACGTAATTCCACTGGGGTCAAAATATATTTTATGCTTGATTTTAATTCTTTGCAATTTCTCTTTTTCACTTAAAAAAAAACAAACTTTGAAATATAATTCACAACCAACATGTCATGAAGAGGGACAACATGATTTTGAAAAGGATTCAATGAGGAGGAAAAAATAAGATTTCTGAATTAAAATCTTGATGGATGTAGCAACTAGCAGATTAAATTCTGAAGGAATTTAAATTAATGATGTAGAGTATAAATGAAAGCTTCATTTAGGAAAATAACTCCCTAAAATGACTCCCAGATTGGATTAAAAATAAACATTAAGTGACTTCATGTTTACGAGATATTTTAAAAGATTGACCTATCAAGCTTAAGTAGAAAGTGAAGGTCAAAATTATACTAGACAAGCACAAATGAAAGAAAATAGTGAAGGCAATATTCATTCTTAGGCATAATCAAATAAAATGATTACACAGGAAAGGCACTTCATATAGAAAATAGAAACGCCAAGCAAATTTCGTGGCTTCAAAGTATATTAAGTAAATATGATAATATCAGAAAAATATAACAGAGAGTGACAGCGAGAGATTGGAGAGATAATGAGTCATGCAATGGTCACATGCCAGTTGGTTTACCCCAAATCTTTAAACACATTTTCTACATGTTGATAATTTATTATGTGATGAAGCTAATTTTTTTAAGGTGAAATACACAACAAATAAAATATCTGAGGTTCATTAGATGTTAGATTAAAAATACACGGCTAGTTCTGCCAGTTAGGCACACTTGTATGAGGCTGATTCAGAAGTGAGCTGCGAGAAGAAATGGGTTGATTTATGGGATATGCATTTTGTTGATTCAAGTTATGGCAGAAAAAGCATGGCTCCAAAGCCAGCCTCTACTTTGTCATGACTGTTCTGCATGTGGTTTATGAAGTTAATTCCAAAAGCTCAGCCTAAAGCCTTTGCCCCAGGACTCAATGATTTTGCAGGTCATTCACTATCCACTCTTAGTACAGCAAATCCTACTGTCCTCACCCTAAAATGCTGACAAATATGAAGTTTTTGGTCAAAGGCATTGACAGACAATACTGAAAGAAATGAGAATCAAATGAGAATATGATTATCAAATTTGTCTTTATCTGTAGTAAGAGCCTGTCTAGTATTAGAGAATGGAACACTGATAATCCTGCAGCTGTGAATAACAGTGGTAATGCAGTTGTCGAATTATCACCTGCCACCTGTAACACAGTGTCTATTAACAGCAGGACTTGGCAGATTAATAAGTGCTACCATTCCCCACAATGAAGGGCAAAAATAACACGATTTTTGGGAGGAGCCTTCTTCTCATTCTGCTGGAGAGCATATTTCATAAAATAGGAAAAGTACAAGTACAATGCAAGACATGATCAAGAACCAGAGAGCAACTGAGACTGCCTCAAAATATTTTTCAACTAGACACACCAGAGGTTTACTTGTACTATCTAGAACAGAGGTCTATAACATTTTGCTAAAAAGACAGATACAGTAAATATTTTAGACTTTGTAGGCCATATTAGGTCTCTGATGTGTATTATTCTTATTTTTTCCTTTTTTAAAATCAATTCTGTAAAATGTAAAATCCATTCTTAGCTCAGAGTTCATACAAAAACATATTATGGTGTGGGCTGTAGCTTTTCATCACTGATCTAGAAGGAGACATAAAATAGGAATATAAGAATATTGTAGTGTGTTATTAATCATATGAGGTTGGTCACTTACCAAAGGACTGTATCCCTTAAGTGAGAACAGAATAGAATGTATTCATCATTGCACTGAGAAACGCATTGGTTAGTGACCACGGGCAGCCTTCACATTCCTGGAGCCTCTGTCCTCTGTAGTCAGGTGTGGCCACCAGACTCTACAGTGGCCCCCAGTGACTCTCCTCTCCTGATATTCATGGCGCTCCGTAGTCCTCTCCCACTCTGAATAGGGCTGACATTTTCACTCAGTTGGATGTTGCAGAAATGATGGGATTTGATTTCCAAGGATAGATTATGAAAGACATTGTGACTTTCCCCTTTTGATCCTGGATAAGTAGCTGGTGGAGGCCAGCTTGTATGCATTGCAGACATTCGGTCAGCCCACGGAGATACCAGCATGGCGATGAGCTAAAGCCTCCTGACAATGAGCATCTCTAACTTGATGGGGATGTAAGTGAGCCGCCTTGGAAACAGACTCTCCAGCCCTATTCAAGTCTTCCAAGGACAAGAATCTCAGCTGAAAACCTAAGCATAATACCATGGGAGCCCCCAAACTAGAACCAGCTAAGCTGCACCTGAATTCCTGACCCACAAAAGCTGTGTGAGATAATAAACATTTGTCATTTAAGGTCACTAAATTTTAGGATAAGCTGTTATGCAGCAATAGATAACTAACATATCAGGGGAAGAATTTAGCGATATGTTCTCAGATTTCATTGAAGCTAACATGACTCTAGAATGACAAAGGCCAAGGAGTAGCACTTAACTGCAGAGGCAAGTGATTATAGAGGTATTAGGCAACGAAGACTGAGGTTAATCAAAAGAGATTGGTCCACAAGGATATTAAAGTAGTTAATGGATCATGAACAGACTAGAGGCGAAATATATGGGTAATGGACAAAAGTCCTACAATTCCCACAACGAAAACAAAACACTGATTCAGTACATGCTGAGTGGATTAAAGCAAAAAAAGAAAAAAATCTTGAATCTGAAATCCCTTTCTGTATTTGAAATTCCCTGCATGAATCTTTGTGATCGATAGAGCCTACCTGTCAGCGTTAGAGACAGACAGACAGCCCACCCTGCAGCTGTGACACAGGTGTGCACGCGAGGCATGCCTAACCTCACACACCTGCGCCAGCGGCAACGGCAGTGCCACCTGGGCATCCAGGTGTTCATGACAGCGACTGTGTTCTTACCAAACTGCTTCTGTGCTGATGCTTTGCTTCCAGTCACGGCGGATTCTTAGCAGCTCCTGCACTTGTTATCTCAGCCCCGTTCTCCAACATTCCAGAAATTTCTGTGAATTATCCTAAGTCATTCAATTAATGCTTTTTGTTCTTAAATCAGTCAGAGTTGGTATCTCTCTCTCTCTCTTCTTTTGCAACTAATGCAGTCTCCTCACCACAATAGCAACTCTGTATAAAATGTGAAGAATATTCTTGGAAACACAAATAAAGGACCGGTGTAGTAAACCAAAAAAGCCACCATGTGATTTAAAGGTAGAATTGACTACACTGAGAGATCGACACTGTTTATTCTTGGATAAAAAGGTGGGTCACCATAATGGTGTTAATTCTTGACAAATTATATTTTAGGTTTAGTAAATTTCTCATTAAAGTAACAATGGATAGAATTACCCTAGTAGATTTTATAAAATATTATTAAGCTAACAATAATATGAACAATAAGTAGCAGCTCTGGTAAAGGATGGATAGGCCATAAAAAGTGTGTGTATATATATATATATATAATATATTCATAAAAATTATTCCATGAAAATTTAGTTATTGGGAAAAGTTGCTTTTCAGTTCACAACACTGACTCAAATAACATATGAATGAATAAAGTTTAAATGTGAAAATAAAGCCATTCAAGACTGAAAGAAATTATAGGTTAATTACCTTTCTTATTTGTGAGTGGAGCTTGGAACTCAGAAAGTATTAAAAAAGCAGTAGACTCAAAGCATGTGAGTAAAGATATTTTGCAAAATGGGAAATGCAAATAGCTTACCAGGATTTCAGAAATGCTCCACTTTACAAGCAATAAGAAATGTGAATTTAATCAGTAATAAAGGATCAGTTTTCAAAACCCAAATAGAAAAAAGAAACTAAAAAAAAAAAACTGTCATCCTGAAGTCATTCTTATAAATGGAAAGCAGTAAGTATAATGTATACTGTTCAGAAAAATACATTTTTAATATGTCTGAAGAATCTTTTACATTGATCCAGTAATTCCACGGCTAAGGTCAATTTTAGGTAAATTTTCAGGTATGAATTCATATACAGTATAACAATGATCATTCAGTATTACTTATAAAACAAAAAATATTCTGAGTGTACTTAATAAATTATAGTGTATTATGGAGAATTACACAACACTAGATGATAATTTAATAATTTTAAATAATGTATAATAATGAATAATAAAATAATATGAAAATATGTATACATTTGATATAAATTATTTAATGTGCCTATAATTCAAAGAGAAAGGTAAGCAACTATAGCAAAAAGAATGGATTAACAATTTTTTGAAAGAGAATATTTGCAGCATTTTGGGGTGGTAGCTTTATATTTCTGTTTGGGGTGGTAGCTTTAGATCAGAATTTTATTCTTTTTATAAGTTTCCAAATTTTCTTGTTATCTTCATTGAACTGTATTATTTTTATAATACGTATTTATATAAATTTATGTATGTATTATGTACATTTTATGTTTTAATGCATTTTTCTATAGATTGCTAACTTGATTACTTTAAAAATAAAAAGGGAATAGAAAAATATCTTTGTTTAAATGTAGTCACAGTTTAAATGTAAACACATTCGTATTTGAAAATATGAAAACTCTGCTCAGCTCTAATTCCTGTAAACTCAGCCCAATTTTTCATATTTGGATGTATTTAGTTACGTTTTCTTAGAATATAGTCTTCATTACTTTAAAGACATTCAACGAAGACCAGGTCTGGAAGTAAGGACAGACCTAAGGACTGTATTCTTGTTTCTAATAGCATGTCAGGACCTCATTCTAACATTAATCCTTAAGGATGCATGTCATCTTCTGACCTTACAAAACCACTTATGGTCAATTTGGTGTATTTTTTGGAGTTCTCTAAATCAGTAACAGGTCTTATGTGACAAAATCTTTTGTTCAGTGGAAGTGATTTCAAGCATAAGCTGCCATGGCTACAGGCAACTTTTAATTATCCACCAGGGGAGAATAAAAGGAGCATATCATAGCAAAATAGTAATCCTTAAGTTTGTAAAAAGGATGCAGGGAATAAAATTGTGCAAGAAAAAAAAAAGAATATGGTGGAAAACTGTTGGATAATTTTGAGTGAAGAGTTTTGGTTTACGGTCACCTAAGTGAAATTTTTTTCCTGATGTCCTGAAATGGTACACAATTCCTTCTGGAAGCAAGTATGGCTATACCTTAGTATTGGAGATTTAAACAGAAGGAGGATTAAGATAAACTGCTTGTAGTTACGGAGTTTGATTTTCCCTTTGTGGGGGTGTGTGCATGTGCATGTGTGTAAAAGGACAAATTTATAGGAAATGTTATTGAGAACTTTAAAGGACTTATAGGTCTGATGATATATGTCCTTGATGTAATGTGATTCTGACGTGCATCTAAATATTCAGGGGATGAGAGAGTCATTTTGGTCGGGCAGGCACTCGTTGAAGGTCCATGCTTTGTAAGGCGGCTACTAGTCACTGGGATTACCTAGCAATTAGGGTCAAGAGACCGATATGGGAGCTCATACCCCTGCGGGGAGATAAACAGATAAGCAAATATGTTCAATAAAATATGAAACATGCAGTAATAGTACTATTCGAGAATGAATAAGTAAGAACAAATAAGGCGTTTGAAAAACAAAGAGGCGTTGACGGAGAATTAAAATGCTGATAGGGAAACAGCCTTCGTGAAAAGTGAGAGCTCCTTCTTTGGAGATCTCTTTTATTACGTTTTTTCTTTGTCTAGAGTATGATGGTCCTCTAGGATGTGAAGGGCGAGTTTAAACAATTTAGGAAGGTAAAGTTACAGATCAAAGCATACGAAAGGTGTCAGCCTTTTAAATAAAGACTCTGAAAACAGAATTGCATAATCAGATTTGTGTTTTAGATAAAATATTTGTATTAAGTTGTAAACAATGAATTGAAGTAGTCCAGGAGAAAAGCAAGGTGACAATGAGGAGTTATTACAGTGATCTCAGTGAAAAATTTAAGAATCAGAACAAAGCAAGAAAGGAGAAGGAGCAGAGATAAAAGCAAGAAAAATCAATGGCAAATCATATTTTATCAGGGATCTGATGATGCTGAAAATGTTCTGTGTTCAGTAACTGGTTTGGTGACAGTACAATGGTGACATGGTAAGAGAGGAAAGTAACCAATATTTGGAGAGATGAGAGTCACTTTAATTTTAAACATGTTCAGTTTGTGGTGATTGCAGGATATCTATGTGGAAATGGCCATTGGTAGTTAAATATAAAACTTAGAACTTTCAAAATTGTAGAATAGATAAACAAGATTATACTGTATAGCACAGGGAAATATATACAAGATCTTATGGTAGCTCACAGAGAAAAAAAGGTGACAATGAATATATATATATGTTCAAGTATAACTGAAAAATTGAGCTCTACACTGGAATTTGATACAACATTGTAAAATGATTATAAATCAATAAAAAATGTTAAAAAAAAAACTTAGAACTTGAGAAAGAGGTTTGGGATAAAGAGAGGTTGTAGACACTAGTTTATATCTTAAAATTTCTATGTATTTTAATTTTTTCAACTGTTTAGAAATGAATTAAATATGACAGGAAATAGGACCCATAAAATTTATTAGAAAAAAATAGAACACATGATTAAATTTTAAATAAAGTACTTTTAAGCATTGGCTAGCTATACATTTTTAGATTTAATTAAGGAATTTGAGTGTCTAAAAGAACCAGGCATTAACAAAATTCTCACCATTTACTCTTTTCTGTTGTAAAAGAGAGCCAAATATTCAGACTTTTTCTCTCCGTTCCAACCTGAGACCTATATAAAATACAGTCTGGGTCCAACATTTGAAGTTGTTAGTTGTCAACTACTTGACGTGTCAAATTTTGTCAACTATGGACTTGATAGTTGCCAAATCCTAGGAATTTGCCATTGGATAATGCACTTTAATCATTCTGCATCTTCTCTGGAAAAATGAGATTTGCCTATGTGCTCACTCAGATCCTTTTTAGATCTAACTAACATTTAATCAATTCGTACTTTTTTCTGACAATTATGCAGCATAAAAATAAGACTATTTTTCTACTAATGCAAATGTATCCACAGAAACACTATTAAAGTCTGATTTTTGGAACACAGAATGGGAGGTAAAATATGCTAATCTCTGTTACAGTTCACTGTAAATATGAACCGTCACGTGAGCACTGCTGGCCTCCTGGTACAGATTAACCAAACTGCAGTAAGTAAGCAAGGTGGAAACCACAGTCTCAGGCATATGTCTTCTGATAGCCCTATGCGGACTGAGTGATTTTCTTTGTTCCTTTTTCTAGATAATTGCACTAGAATAATCTCCATAAAAGAATTTGGCCTCTACATTTTGAAGCAGTAGAGCAATCAGTGAATACATCTGAAGGTGGGGAAAGGTGAAAAAAAAATGTTTTCTCTATTATTTTAAAATAAATAAACTATAAGTAATGTAGGATGTCGAGATGTTTTACTTGAGATAACAAAGAGATTAAATAGGGCTTATTTGAAATAGCAAAGGAATCAAGGCGAGTTTATACACATACATATAAAGGTTATATCTTCTGAGGCTTTGAGAAATCTACTCCCACGCCAATCCATCCTTCTTTTCAGAAGCATCTAGTAAATCGCAGCAGTACTGAAAACAGAGAAGTTCGAAACAGGCAAAACCAATCAATTTAACCAATAATACCAGTAAACATGACATTGCAAGAGAGAAGATGTTAGAACAAAGTAATAGCTTCTAGATGACTTGGAAAAGAAAGTCACGCTCACTAGAAGCCAAAGTATGTGTTAGCAGTCCTTATGAAAGGCAGATAATGAAATGAACACAGACGTAGAATTCAAACTTCAGTAAGATAGTGATAGCTTTTATCATAATGCACATTGGAGCAAAACAAAGAAATGTTGAATAAATGTTGAAACAAATAGGTGGACTGGTGATTGAGTACATTTTTTGATGCATTCAGCAGTATTTGAAGAAAGAGCAATAATGTATGTGAACTAGGACTTGACATTTTTAGAAATATGTGTTTCTCTGTGTTAGGAATACTTGTCTCTGAAATATTTAGCCAATTTACCAATGATGTAGAGGCCTTAAAAGAAAAATTGAAAATATACATATGCATGTGGAAGACTTTTTGTAATTTTTTCCTCAATTATATACTTCAGTCCCCAGTTTTAGGATGAATTGAACTACTCCCAAGTATTTCTAATCTGGAGCCTCACTCTTCATACAAGCATAAATATTAGCTTTATTTAGGTAAATATATACAAAGGACAATGTGTCAAATACTTGCAACGTTTATTTACTACTTGGTCAAATGCATGGACATCTTCAGTCTCTCAAATGGCTTCTGGTCAAGCCTTGAGGATTATTTTGAAACAATTGCTATTTTCTTTTATTTCCTTGGAGAATCTTTCTGGTCAGACGCATTATGCTGAAATTTGCAGTTTCTGTATAGAATAAGAGCTGGAATCAATGCAATATTTTCCCACTTGAAATTACTCAAAGGAGAATGTTCAGGTGACAAAATGTATTTGGTAACTACATAATGAACTTTGATAGCAAGAAGCATTCAAAGGAGAAAATATTTGATACTGCAAAGTCAAATATTTATTTGCCTATGGAAAATAAAACGGGAAATTACAAAATTAAGGATAAGTATTGATTTATAAACAGAGCACTGCACTGACTGTCAAAAGCATTTTATCAAGTGAGATGTTCCATTAACTAGATATAAGTATAAGAATTTAAGCCTTTATTTTTGTCTTATGTTTATCTAAGGAGCAAAACAGCTCTTTATCGAAAAATGGTAGCTTACTGTATGTTTTTTTAAAGTGATTTCTATTTTTCAACTTATTCTTTATCATTTGGCCTTTACAAGTGGAAGGACTGGCATTACCATTGTCCCCAAACTGCACACCCACATTTTTAATAACTGCTCATATGATTGGGATCTAAAATATAATAGGAAAGTGACCTTTTACAATTTATATCATTTATGTGGATACTGTTTACCTTTCTTTGATCTTGGAGCAATCTATTTCTGACTGATAGATACCTCTGTGTATCTATTTTAAATTACCATTGTTTGTCTTTGAATTGTGGTCCTCTTAAGCAAAATATGTACTGACATCTGAGATAATATTAGAAATATAAATTCAAGCAAGACTATAGTCACAGCCTTACAGGGGAAACTGGATTTAAATAATAAGTTATAAAAAAGTATAACTATGGGCTGTAAGTAATGGAGAAGGCACAGAATTGGTGCAAAGCGGTAAGATAATAATTCTATTCGGGTCCATAGTGAGGCAGAGGTTTCTCAAGTAGGTAGCCTTTGAGATGAGTTTTACATGATACTGACACAAACTTCAGAATCAATACAGTAATTGATCTTGTTCTTTATAAATTAGAAACAAAAATTTGAAGATAAAAAACCCGTCGAAAATCTAGTCATTTATTTTCCAGGTAACAATCTATGATTTGACACCAATAAGCTTTATGACACGTCATATTTGGCTGTCTTTAAGCTCTTCCAGACCACCTCTGTCATTAATAAAATTAATCAACCTTTAGCTACCCATATTTAAGAAATCACTAGATGAACAAAATGATGACAAGGCAACTTAGAAAGATGACATCTGTAGGCTTTAGCTTGACATCATTAAAATGATTCTTTCACTGCAATATAAAAATACTTCTTTGAGAAAAGTGTACCAGAAGCATTATGAGGACATTTTTTGTCCTTATGTTAAAAAATTTTTCCTTTACTAGTTTTTCCCTAATAACTTAGACACTGGTTAGTGATATCAGAGGAACTCAGAGGATCCAAGGCGCATTTCTCATAGGGAGTTCTATGGAATGGACTGTGGGCAGGATATGGGGCTGTGGGTACCACATCCAGACCCTTCATGAGCTGAAGACTGCTTACCAGAAACAGCTGTGATGTGTTGCAGGAAGACACACTTCTGATCAGAGGGCCCTGCTTCAGCCTCTACTAGACATGCTCTCAAGAGCAAGCCTCAACCAAAGATAGGTGAGATATTGGTATATAAATAAAATCCCCCAGTTTCTTTGTACCCTGGTTGAGAGAACTCGGAGACACATTTAACACTGTGTCTCTGAGTCCACCACTTGGATGGAGCTCCAGCTGTCCACCATGGTAATTTGTTTGATTCTGCGGTCCTCATGGCCATCCTTCCTTTCCCTCTGTCACTTCCCTGCTCCACTGCCCATGTGCTCTGGGATCAACTCTCAAATAAAGGACATGCTTTTAAATCCTTGTGTCATGGTTAGCTTCTTAGGGGACCCTGACCAAGATGGAATATTGTCATTGGTATGTTTTTTTAAGGAAAAAATTAAGGAAAAAAATGCCTCTGTCTTTGAAAGAATTTGTAAAATGCTGAATTAAAAAGAGATTAATAGGCTTCTTTACTGTATTACCTTTTGAAGGTGATGGTGGATGGAATGACATGTGACATGAAATATTCTATGATAGGCAGTAGTGTTTCACAAACTTATGTGACCAAAAACTTATTTCCATTTGTATTTTTGGTAAGGATTTTTTTATGACAGGTCCACAGAACAATCTTTACCACAAGTTGCTTTTATAGAGATACAAAGTTTTGCTCCTCTTAACATCATTACTCCAGCTTTCAATCTTCAAAACGATGAGCACTCAAATGTACCTTTACTAGCTTTTCTTCAGAGTCTGTCTTTTTATGAAATGCACCTGTTCACACGAAGTAAAGTTATGAGACTCTTTTTTTGGTCAGCGACTCCCTGAACCCTTTTTGGTTTGTCTTTTCATCAACGTCTTCATGCCAGCCTTCGTTCCGACGAAGCGTCTCTCTACAAGAGACCTACCCTCACAATGGGGGGGTCGTTACAGAATCCCCCCCTAGAGTATAAAAACTAACTTCCATCCAAACTAACCCAAATGAGAAAAATTTTGAGGGAAAAGTATTTTATTCTTGGGTGAAACACGAGATTCTCCTCCCAGCTTCCCACCTCACTTCCATCCCCCACATAAATGCATCTATCTTCCTATAGTTTAATTTTTTTCTTCTCTTGAAAATGACTAATAATCAATAGATTTTTGTTTCTCAGGTTGGTACTAGGGAAACAAAGGTTTCTAAGGGGTTGAAAATAAAAGTGTCCTCCTGCCCATCTTTCTTTTCCTCCTCCTCCTTCAATAATAAAGGACATGGCATGGAAAGTAAGTCAAACATTCTGGAACGCCTGGGCAATAGTGTACACTATAAAACTAGCACAGCTTAAACAAAGAAACACACACTATGGTTTGAGTAATAGCTGAAAAACGATCACCTGATTATTATATATTCATTAAGTATTTCCTTGATACATGCATTATCAACTGCCTCAGATATATCCTAGTAGTAATTTAGATAAAGGCTTTTAAAATGTTTCTTTAGGCTTGTTATTTGGTAGCTACTTTGGGAATATACCACTTGAGAACTTAGTTGCAACTTCATGAATAAAATACGACACTTCGATGTTATGTGTGACTAAATAAACCATCAAATACTTTACTTTTAACACATATATCCTCACTGCTCTATGCCTCAGAATTTATTAGTAAATTTAGGTTTTTTTCTAGAGCTACTTTTTTTCCCCCCAGAAATAAGTGGATATCCCAAATGTTTCTCTTTTGCTGAGGAGAGTTACCAGAATCCTAAATATCACTTTATTCAACACTTATTCATGTGATAATTTACTTATTGAATAAATATGTTTTACACTATACATTTATACTAGAATATGCCAATGTAACAGGATGTTAAAATATAAATCTGGACTGAGGCCCAAAGAATAGGTGGGAAAAAAAAAAAACACTACGAGAAGTGTTAGATCTTGTAAAAAAGTTTTTAACAGAATATGTTAGAAAACGAGTTTTATAGCTAGTCTCGTAGGGACATAGATATATACCCAGTATCATGTAGATGGCATGAAATTGTCAGGAGTTGAGGTTTTCAGAAAGGTTGACATAGGTATATTTCGGAGAGTCTTGGACTGTAGGTCCCACCACTTCCCAGGCTGATTGATGGAGTGACATGCATATCCCAGCCCCAGGGAGATGAACTGAAGAGGCAGGAACACTGGCTGTTGGAGAGAGCTGAATGGTGATTTACCCTGTCTCCTCGAGAAGGCGGCGGGGAGCTGCTCCCCTCGCCCCCGCCCCTAAGGGAGAAGCGATGTAATGAAATCACCGAGGAGCTTGACCTGAGCTGTCAGCCTTGCGGCTGCTGTGCAGCCTGCACTGACGAGAAACTCAAAGTATAAAGGGCTGGGCGAGGTCGTCTGTGACAATAAAGGGGAGACCTGAAGTCTGCGGAGCAGCGGTACCTCCAGAATTTGTTGGAACAAAGAACATGTGAGTGCTTCTCAAGGATCAGGCAGAGGTCACCTGGAAGGAAGAGCCAGTTCGCGTGTGAGACTCTTTCCAAACATGCGGCACCGAGAGCTGAGGGCACCTCGGCAGAGGGATGATGGCAGTGGACCCACGGTTTCCTAATTCTAGTCGGAGACATTACATTAACAAAGCAGAAAAGAGAAGGCTTTGCCCGTGAGGAAGGACCAAGGAGATTCCCAGCAACGAGGGGGACCCCACCCCAGCCATAAACAACCCCAAGACAGAAAGATTTAACTTTGAATATCTCCAAAGTAAACTGCAAATTAATGCTACCTTCCAAGTCAGGGCTTGTCAAGAAAAGACCTCCCTCTTCTCGCTTCCCTTTGCTCCGTCCCCTGGAGATTCTGGATGGGAGGAGAAGGATGCTGAGAGAGAGTGGGGAGATGCTGAGCACATCTTTCTTTTTTTAAAGCTGGCTTTTCTGAAGTGGGTTCCAACTTGAGGGATGGGTAAAACCTCAGATTTAAAATGGCCTGGTGTTTGTATTATTATTAAGCATCAAAACTGCTGAATTGAGACTGTTCTATGACAAAAAATGGCTGTAGAATATTTTATTACGAAAGTTTGCCAAGGGGACTCATGGAACCTGCCTAAGTTTTCCTTCAAGTACAGGGGAAATCTAACTGCACTGGATAAATCTGTAGGATCAGAGGGAGACAGGAATAGAGCTGCTTCACAATCTCTCCCCCAAAGTCATGCACTTTTTTTTTCCTGTAATTTTGTGCAATTTTCCATAATTTTGCTAGGCACTAGGAGGAGATGTAAGTTATAACACATACTGCTTCTGCTCTATAAATATAAATGAACATATTTAAAGATGTTTAGACCATTGTACATCATAAATTATAGGTAATACTTGCTCAGTCATAGTGTCTGGAAGGTAAACAACATCCATCCATCCTAAATATTATTAACTCTAATTGGTTGTGGGACAGATGCTCAAGGAATGTCCTAATTCAACGGTCCTGATAGAACAGGGTTTTGCAGGGTTAATTAAAGAGCTCTGTATGCACACAGTGAAGGAAGCAACCCAAACATCACGTACAAAGTCGTAAGACACAAAGGAGGAAGACAGATTTGCAGCAATGTTATAAGATGTTGCCGTGTGTACTTCTCTCTCTTAATAGAATAAATAACACTCCACAGCAGATGAATTACTTAAAGTAATAATATGCAAACAGAGTAATACTTTAATAGAAAAAAACAAGATGCCCTGAATTTTCTACCATTTATCTCTGTGACTTTGAGCAATTTATTAAACACCACTGGACCTTCATTTCTTCATCTGAAAAGCAGTCCAAATGGCAAGGATCTCTTTCAACTCTAATTTTTCATGAGTGCATTATTTCATTATTTATTTTATAAGGGAGGCTTTTAAAAAATAATTAAAAGTATCTGTATGATACTAGTGAGATATATATATAAGGAAGGGATAGCTGACATCTGAGAGAAAAATATTTTATTTGAAATACTAATATCATCATTCATCTAATAATCATATATCTAAGAGCAACCAAAGGTGATCAATCAAATGAATTATCTCCTGGGGTTCTGGATATGAAGATTAGCAAGAGCCACAATATTGCAGATGTGAGGATGAAATTAAATGCCATGAGAAGATTGATCATAGAGCTAAACTAGTATCAATGTAGCAGTAATAAAGCCCGTTCGGTTGTTTTAAGGTTAATGTTCTTCAAATGTTTGTTGTTTATCCAAGCGTTTATTCATTTGACAATATTTTCTGAGCAATCACTATCTGCCCAGCCCCACGCTAGGTCTTGGGAATACAGTTGTGATCAAGACAAAAAGGATTCCTGCCTTTATACAAAGATCTTGCATCATACTGTGGAAAGACTAAACAAGTAACAAGTTAAGTAAATAGATTGCAATCAATGATGTAAAGAGAGTGAACAGTGGGGCGTACTAGGGGCTGGTGATCTGCAAAAGGAGTTTTAAAAAGAACATCGAGGAAGGCATTCTTGAGGAGATGTCATTTGAACTAAGAACGTAAAAATAAGGAGGGGCCAGTCATGAGAAGACCTGAATTAAAGCAAAGCAACAACAAATAAAGTAGCAACAGGTCATAACTGAGACGGGGGTCACAGGACTCTCTGTCTTCTCAGGAGAGGCAGTAACTTAACATTGCCTAGCGGTTTGAAATTGGCAATGAAGATGATTAAGATGATAGAAAAAAAGTCACCATCTCTTTCGTCGTTCTATTGTGATCAACCAGAACTACAAGAAAGTCATTCGGAATCTAGATGGTGTGAGTTTTTTTCATGCTGTTTCCAGCTCATTGTTAAAACCAAATTATTGACCTTATCTTATCACTGAGATAAATAGTATCAACTTATTAGACATCAGCTGCAAAGGAACCGTCCCTGTATGTGGAAAGAAAAATAGGAATACATTTTGATGAGTCCTGTCACTAACCAGGTAAAGTCACTGAGTGCATTTTTCTTTCTCAACCCAGCATTCAGATGCGGCTCCCCTATGCTATTGAATCTGCCAATTTAGTCGTGATTGTTCCCAAACAACCTTCAGCAGTGTCATATATGTTCTGAATGACTTGGTATAGCTGAGCAACATTTATGCTGAGTCCAGAGTGATTCTGACTTGAATAAAAGGCTGCGTTATTTCCAGCTATAATGAGTCCAGGGTGTAATTATATACAAGAGTCACAAACATATTTTGTAGTGTTCTGACAATAATAACCCGAGGTACTGTACATATGCTTGTAATTCTCATCCCAGTCAAGCTGGCATTCATGGTTGATCATTTGGTATTTAGATTAGAGGGCCAATTATGAAAATATAAGCTGGGTATGCAAAGAGTCACACATACAATAGATAACACAGATGGTCAAGGAGATATCCAGCTCATCTGGCTACTAATATTCTCCCTGCCGGTTTTGGAAAATATTTTTGATGAGAAATATCATTTAAAAAATGATTTAAATATATGAACAGTCACTACAAGATCTGGCAAAAATCAGGCAATGAATAAAGGTCACCTTTTTCCCCCAAGACTCTGTTGAATTTATCTACAGAGCTCAAAACTCTATCTCTTTGCAGGTTTCTCTCCTTTTGCCTACTTCAGAAATCAAATGACTTTTAAAATCTATTTTAAATATAATGTATGTTCTCAGTCATCATGTATGATGTTTAGTCAAGACATTATTTTTTAAAGAAACAATCTATATTTTAGGCCTCACGATTAGTGTTGCAATAGACAGTCTGGTAAAAGGAGTGTAAACATTAACAATCAACTAGAATTTGTATTTTGGGGTCCTTCTTAAGTCTATGAATAACACTTTGATGTTGATTTGGAAGATATGCATAATAAAATATTTTCAAACCATATAATTATGATTTGAAAATTCAAATATTATAAGTAAAAGCATAACACCAATATAAATAAAGAAAAAGTAACTGAAATGTTTCTGTGTGCTCTGCACCTCCCCAGGGAAACATTTATTCCTGTAGGTATTCTGCAGAGCTATTTTATTTATCAGATATCTTTCATGGAGGAAAAATAAAAAAGAGAAATTCATTTGATGCAGGAAAAAACACTGATGAATATACAAATATACTGAGGAATGCGAGCATGTTTCTTTGTATTCTCTCTCTGGGGTTTATTGCCTTTTGAACACAACTGTCACTTCAAATACTCCCCAATGTAGCCACAAGACAGAGTTCAACTTCATTGTCAATACGTCGTCCAATAAAACACTTTGAAACTCTCGATGGGAAGGAACACTACATTTTATAAAACACTGGCTTATAATCACTGTCATCATACTGACTATTTATGGGAAGACATTTTAACATTTGAGTTATCATAGCACAGATTATATTCCTATATAATCTTGTTTTCCCCCAGAGTACAACTAGATGTATGTGTTGTAAGCTGAATCTAATGGTGTTATGAAGGCTTCATTTTATCAATGTTATTTATGTTTCCTACTTGGTAGGTCATGTTTCGGGGGAAGCAATAAGCAACATTTTGTTAATTTTTGAGTTGCCACAGCTTTTCATTTTAAGGAATTTAAGATTTGTAAAGTCTTAAAGGACAATAGCTTAACGAAACTATTCCAGAGTAGTCAGATGACTTATTCAAACTGTGAACAAAAGACAAAGCCAAAAGTCTGTATTCTGTTTAGTTACAGTATGGTCACAGACCCTTGAAATGTTTGCCTCTTTGCAAAACATTTTGAAATAACGAAAATATAGAAAAATATTTTTATCAAGCAGTAGATAAAAACTTTTCTGTAAATCTCACCAAGGCAAGAGATTTTTCTGATATTATGCAACTCTTTTGTAAAGATCCCATATGTAGCCCAGGAGAGGCCAAGAGTTCTCATGATCATCTGTCATTGGTAAAGCATTTAGTGTTAAATTATTGTGAAATATGCATGTGGGATCCCACTGAGTGACTGCAGGACACTATTAGACCTGTAAAATATTAGCTATTTAATTATTATTTCCAGAATGCAGTAATGATCAAGTAGAAGACATACTCACCTATGGAGGGGAGGCTGGGCTATGTGCTTACTTCAGTTACAATACACTATAGCTTCAATTATTTTATCACTTACAGCTTTTTCTTTCTTTCATGGTGTTTCTTAATAACTTGAAAATATTCTGTGTAGACAATTAAGCCATTATAAGCTCATAATTGCTACTAAGACACCTTTTAATAATTTTATCAGGATCAAAAGGAATGTCAAAAAAAAGGACAAGCATAAGATACATCACATGGAAAATACTTCCTTGATGGAAAAAATAAAGAAATAGTCACTTTCATCTGAAAAGAAAAAGTCTATCCAGTTCACAATTTATCTGAAGTTAGAACCTATTTTTGAATATTTTGTGCTTGACTATGTGAGTCATTCAATAGGTCTCTTCAGTTAACGAAATGACACATAATTATATTCCAATTTAAACATTCATCCATAGTTTAAATTAAGAACTCTATGTATACATTATGAATAAGAAGCAACTGAAGGGTAAACTAAGAAATAACCTTATGACCTACATTTATTTACCAATCAACAATGTGTCTTAAGGACCCATTATGTTTTTGGCAAGTGTTTTGCTTTGGGGACACGGAGAGCCTGCAGTTTATTGAAGAAATCAGGCCTGGACCTCCTGGTCGTGGTCAGGTCTCAGCTCCTCTCAGGTAACTCATCATTATCCTGGAATTTTGTCTCCAATTTTTCGAAGGTCTAACGAACATAATGTCCAGACTGAGAGACTATTTCTCAGGAGAGAAAACCTTTACTAGAAGAATTTAAGCTCTGGCTTTAGGCAGAAAGGCTATTCTGAAGACCTCTTCCCCTAGACGGAAGGACCAGTGTTCACAGATCAGCAGCAACTACAACTGTTTGTTATACAACAAACGCTATTGCATATGTAAGAAATGCTTATACGCTGACCATGAGATTTTTAATAGTTTCTACCTCTCGCTCTTGCCAGAGCCTCCTGCCCCCAAATGGTGAGTATTCATATCTATTTCCAGAAGCCTCCAACTGTCCATCCAGTCATCCCCACAGCTGAGTCATATCCGCCTGAGTGGCTGCATCATCTGTTTACCGACGCCTGCTGCTTGCATTTCTCTCTGCTCAAAAATCTCGTTGTGCTCCGTCTCAAAGTGACTGAAAAAAGCTGCTCATCTTCCCTTAGCATTTGGCAATCAGGTACTAAACCGCTACCTCTCTGTCTTGGAAAGTTTACAGGATTTTAGGCAAAATCAATTTCATTTGTACTTATTTCACCCTTTTTTTTCACAGGACTCAGCCAGGTGTCTGTGAGAAGGCTGGATCAGAGACAAATTTGAAAAGCCAAAATTCTGTTTCTCTATGTATAGAATCATCTCTCTCCTAAAATACTGTATGTTCTGCTACAAAGTGTGTGTGTGTGTTTTTAAACATAAATTACCTCATAGTGATTGGATAAAGGACGAAGGTATCCATGTAGTGAGAGAGTTGTCACGTTGGTCCACACCTGATGTTTCCCAGAATGTTGTTTTGAAGCAATCAAGGGAAAGCCTTTCCACAATGAAAGAGAAAGCATCTGTAATAAATGAAGATTACAGTAAGAAATGTGAGGCATGTGAAAATCTGACAGCGGTGTGCTTCTAAAGTCAAGTAGTCACTGGCTCAGTATCTTTAAGACGTTCTTCTGTTATCTTAAATGCAGAAGCCATGGCTGCCAATCATGAAACTGCTGAGACTTACTTTTTACTTCCTTCTCAATGTTTACATATATCGAGAAATTAAATGAAAAATAAGGCAGATTGGGGGCCCAGACATCAACCTATTTATTTAAAAAATGTTAAATGGGAATATGTAATCTAACATGAAATCTGTACAATGTAGAATCTTAACTCCAGAATCAGACAGTTTACCTAGTCCTGGGAACCACAGATGGGGTTTCCCTTCCCATGTGAATGTGTGTGTTTGAGTGGGCAAGAGGGTTGTAGAGACGAGGATGGGGAATATTAACTATGTAGAAATCAGAGGAGAACCCTAGTTCTTGATGGTTAGACTGTTTCCTTAAGAGGAGAATCAAAATGAAGACAAGCACACCCAATTTATTCTTCCCACATTTGCCAGAAAGCCAACATAGGCTGAAGCAATGGAGTCTTGAATTTTGGAAAATTTGCAGCAACAAGATACTTTAGCTGTTATTAGATAAGACAAATGTCCCCCTTCCATGCTGCTTTTCCTCCATCACACTTACTCTTGTGTTGGGTAATGCTGGTTTACTATGGACTTGGTTTTGGATCCATCAACTGAAAAACTGCACTGGGGATACATGGTTGGGATTTATTGGGAGTAGGTAGGAGACTCACTTCCATGCATGGTTAGGCTATTTACTGTTGGGCATTCAGAAGGAAGAATGTAACTGTGTTGATTCTTCTGGAATTCTGATGTACATGCAGGGCCAGAGATCCTGTAATGCCCCGAGGCACCCAATGCCAGATCCGGGAGGGTAGTTGGAGGGGAAACCAAGCTGGAAAAGTCTAGAGACAGCATTTAGCTCAAAGAATAATATTTTAAATCTTATACCACTAGATGAAGGAAACATGCAAAAGATTTTGCTATATTGACAAAAATTTAAAAATTTACATAACATCATACCACAAGTTGTAAACTCAAAACAAATATTCCAAATATATCAAAATAAAAACAAATTGTATTTGTTTTATCCATAAATAAATATGCTAGAAGAATGACAAAATAGCCTTCCTATTACCTCTATAAAAAGCTATTAAACAATTCTTTGTTACACAAAGAGAATCAAGTAACATGGCCCAGAAAATGTAGTGGAATTTTTATAGAGATGTCAAGTGTATAATAATTTTGGTAACTGTCAGCCTTTTAAAATTTGAAATCTGTTGTAATATCTTTCCTCATTCAAAGTAAATATTCACTTCTGTACATACTTTTGTATTGATACGTTTGTCGTCTTTAAGAGAACCCACAGGATTGAGTGAGCTTCAGGGTTCATGGAGCCTGGACCAAGGCCTCAGAGACATGCTGAAGTTCCCCTGGGCAGAGGGCCCCACCAGGACGCTGGCCAGGTGAGAGGCAGGTGCGGAAGCATCAGGATTGGAAAGGAAGGGTTCTCCTCCTGAAATCCCTCGATTTTTCTTCTCCTATCCCACTGCTTTTATTCATTTCATTGAAACCAGAGGTATGGCCTGTCCCAGGAACAAATATCTGGTTAGTCCTCCTGGCACGTTTGGGAGACTGTAGGTATCTCCCTGGCGCTTCTGGTGGCCAGCCGACTTGCTGGCTCTGACACAGCCCATAACACAGATCATGTGCATGGCAGGTCACTCCATATTATGGTTGAAAATTTAGTCTGTGTAATATTTTCCACCCAAATTATGTCCAGCAGCATTCTATGCCATAGTATCTCTCCACGTGGCCAAAGTCAAAATCTTTCATCCCCCACTCCCCACATTTCCCAGACTTACTAAAAGCTTCTCCTTGTGTTTTGAGGCCCAATTTTTAACTCCCCATCTTATTTTTCTACTTTCCTAGTCTATTTTCCTCTAGTATCAGTGCCTGATAATGCTGCACTTTCCGCCACCTGAGTTTTGACTGAATTAAGCAATAAAATAGGATAAGGTGACGGAAGCCAAATAAACGATCATGATGATGATAATCATGATAATATATTTATATGGAAAGTTTTTATTTGGGGGTCAAGTGTTGTTCAAAGCCCTGTATATGCCTTAACTAATTTAATCTGCACAACACCCAGATATTAGGTACCAATGTTATTTAGCCCATAGGAGTGAAAAACGCTGATGGATCTATGTCTAAGCAACTTAAAATCACAGAAGAATTAAGTGTTAGAGCTATGATTACTGAACACAGGCTGCCTGTCACTGCATTACGAACTCTTCAACAATTGGTCTTTACTATGGGCCAGACTTACAGGATGGGGGAGATGTTACAGCTACTGTTTGGATGAAATGAGAGAACCAGTGGTTTGGAGGGACTGGGGGAGATGAGATGGTCTTTCAGAACAAGGGCTTTGTGACTGCCCACGTAAGGGACTAAATTATACCGTCTCCAACTAGCATGTTACTGTAGATTGGGCGCAATGAACAAACAAATAAAATAACCCTTAGGTTTTGGTGGATTCAAAACTTTATGCCTGTTTAAAATGCAGGCATTGTGTTTGTAGAAACGTAAATGTTCTTTTATGTTTCTACATTTCTGTGTTACGGTCACATGGTTTTGGATGTCTGTGCTAATTTCTTCTCGAGTAGAACATCTACACCCTCCAGCAGATACTGACGTACAGCTTTCGACAGTAAAAGCATCAGCTCGATACTGTTCCCAAATGCTAAGCTCATTTAGGGAACATTTCCTCTGTCGTAGTACAGTTTGTAATATCTTCTTTTGTCTTAAATTGCTTTTTCATCACTTACTCCTTTATTTGGGCTATGCGGAAAAGAAAGCCAAAACACTTAATAGTGTTTTCGTTCAACCAGTGAACATAATATATATTGTAAAGCTGACTCTTCTTTGAATTGCAGCTCCACTCAGGAAGTTTACTCCTGAGAAAATAAGACAGGGAGAACACGAAAACATGCATTTAGTGAGCTGATTACATATATTCTTCAAGAACTCTTTCTTGAATATGCAAGATATAAAAAGTACTGTACTCAGCCCAGTGAAGATCAACCCAGCACAAAAGATGAAATAAAAAAACAAATAGAAGAAAAAGCATGGCATGTGACCCCTCCATTATAAAACTATTTGTCGTCTCCTCTATCACAGAGTCATTCTTGGGTCATTTGCTCTCTTTTATTTTTTTATGTAATTGACATCACTCCCCAATTTTACTTCACGTAAGTGCTTACTGAGCTGTTCTTTGCTGTCTGTCTCTCCATATAATATAAGCAGCATAACATTAGAGCCCTTGTGTGTTTTTCTTTATGACTATATCCTTAGCGCCTAGAACGGTGCTGAGATGGTCAATTAACATTAACGAGTAAACTGAACTTCTAAGAAGAGAGTGAGCAAGAAGAAAAGGTGTCAGGGGATAAAACCAGGTCATGAAAGCCGAGAAAAAGTCTTGGAAAGAGAAAAAAATGGGAACTATATATCCTCTGTTTGGAAGATTATCTACCTGTTTATCTATTTCTCTCTCTCTCTAGCTATCTATATTGCCAAAGTTTGATGTACGTAGTGATTTATCTTTTGTTTCTTTGTTCAAGGCCTGATCCTGTTTAAATGGTCAGTCTCTCAAACAAAAAAGGTCTTGGCTCAGCAAACTTTGAAATAAGCTCAAGTTTATTAGACATCTTTCACTATTACTCAGTATTTTATATTTGAAAATGTTTAAGTGAAATGCTATCAGACAAGATCCAAGCATTCAGTGATGGGGTTAAACACTTCCATTTCATAAAGACCCTCTATGACAACCTCAAATGGAATATTACAGTGTGGTTTTAAATCTGGGAGATATATTCATACAGTCCCTGTTCTGAAACATCCTGGCTACTTCCTGGCCCTGCAACCTCTATAAAAACTCAGGGAAATTAATGTTCTTATGGCCTGAGTTTGAACTACCAGGACACGTCATATATCCAAAGGGTAAATTTTAATATCAGCAAAAGCTGTGCTCATTTGGAACCACCACAATCAGCTTTTAAGTTTCCAAGTTAAATACAGTGGTTAATATTATACAGCTAACTCCTGAAGTTCTTTTTGCCTTGAGAGTTACAGGAACAATTGAAAGAAATGATTTCAGTCAAAGTACATTTTGACATGGGAGGTCTTAGACTGTTCATGTCAGTATCCCACTGCGACTGACACACAGTATATGCTCAACAAATAATTGTTGTTAAACAGTTGAATAGTTTAAAAATATTATTTTTAAATGGGGATGGCCCCCCTCTCCCCAACAGTTTTGTCCAATGACAAACCTATACCTTTCCATTCATTCTCCTGCCTGGGGCTAGAGTGATTTGAAAAAAAAAATGCACATATGATCACATCAGTCCTCTGACTGACTCCCTGCAACAGCTCAACGTTGCCCTTTGGGTAAGTCCCAACCCCGTGGCAAGCTGGAGTCTGGTCACTCTCCAGCTGGATTCTGGTCACTTCCCCAGCTTTGTCCTCTTTTCACTATTGGACCCTCTGCTTCAGAGATAAGAAACTTCTTCAGTTTTTAAATTATTATATTCTGTTATGTATTTATTGATGTGAAATCCTAATTTGGGATATGTTTAAATATAATTTCTGCTATCATAAAAATAACAGTTATGTTATCATATTTGTACATCTTTGTATAGTAGTCAATTATTTCCTTAGGAAAAACTTTAGAAGTCAAATCAATGAACAAAATAAATACATTTCTTAGTATTTTTGACACAAATTTTCAATTTGTTTTGTGGACGATTAGTGCCAATTTATGCCTCAGACTGCTGTACAAGGTGGTGCTTCATGCCTGTATCACGGGCAACTATGCACTTTTGGGCAGTTTAATAAGCCACTCTAAACCATCATTATTTTAATTAGCATTTCGATAGTGATTATCTGTTTATGCCTTTACCATTTTTGTTGGTTTTTAGTCAGGTTATTAAATTAGCTATAACAAAAGCTTAATTTAATACTTCTGTGCCTTATTATTATATTTACTAAATTCATTAAAACCTCACTCAAGCAAAAGCGTCAAGAGGACTGTCTGGCACATTACGCTACTGTGTGGTTGATGGAGGTTTTGACTGGCAAGCTGCCATTGCATATATGTATAGAATTTGTGGAGATATAAGTTAATGTCATTTTATCAGCAATTACTCAAAATATATTGAGTTTATAAACGAATAAAAGCATTAAAGAAATAGTATTTGAATGCATGGATGGCAAGCATGCTTTCAGTGGCAAGTATCAGATATTCAACTTAGGAAAAGTGGATTTATTGGCCCATCAAACTGAAATATGGAAAGATATATATCAGGCTTCAGGGACAGTTTGATCAGGGCTTCTGCTGTATTTCTCTAACTTTTTTGTCACTTATTTCTGCTTGTCTCCAGGCTGGCTTGAATTGTATTCCCAGGATTTTACAATGAAATCAAAGTATGTTTTCCATTATACTTCATTCTTTTAAGACAGGAGGAACTTCATGAAGTACACCACTTGTACTTACCATGTGAAGGTTAAGATTTCTAGATATTCCTCACAGCAACAGATCTCTCATGGGAAGAGTGAACAGCATTACTGACCTTGGGCTTGCCCAGAAACAGAAATCAAAAGACTTTTCAGTAAGTTTATTAACAGGTCGCTTCAGTGTGCACACTATATATTTCCATAGCAGCATGCGCAATTCCTATTACCAAGGCTATCTCAAATTATTAAGGGGCACTTTGCATTAATGCAGACAGAAAAACAATCACTCAGGGGAAAAAAATAAACAGCTAATGAGAAGAACTCAAGATTTTAGGCAGAGCCAAAGGGTATTTTCTTCCACTGAGATATTTTCAATGTTAATATAAAGGTGGATCCAAAATCTCTTCAGCTCCTAAGAGAATAAATTTAATTTAGTGAGAGATGAGAAAAAAAGTTACCTTAATTTGGAGAATCAAATACTTGGAACTATTTAATTGAAGAGACATTTAATTTAAAGTGTTAATAAAATTAGTTTAGGTGGTGTTAAACCAGATCATTTAGATTTTTTTAAGCATAACTATGGGATGAACTAAAAACGTTTTGACTGCATATTTGTAATGGCCAATGGGAAGCTCTGTGAAGCTGTGCTAATTAATGATCATTATATTTTGCCTCTCATTTCCTCTAAAGTATGCAGCGTATTGAAGCTTTCAAAGACTGGGGCAAACTTCCAAAATTTCAAGTTGAAAGCACTAAATTATTATTTTGGGAGACTCAAATTTGGGGTCAACTGCAGTTAAATCAGTTTTACTCTTATTTCATGGTATTTTTTGTTGTATAATTAAATATTTAAACTTGCATTGTTATGTTATCATCAAAATGACCCATTACATCAAATATACCCTTGTCTTTACCAGAGAAGATTCTTTACACTTTATATAATGTTATGGGTTCTGGCACGATCACAGCTGCAAAAAGAAGGAAAAGGTATAAAGATACACATTAGGACAGAACCATGAGAGGCAGTCGTTGAAATCACAGCCTGTGTACCAGGCTTTCCCAGACAACCCAATCTCCTGGAGAGAGAGAGTAAATAATAGGTCATCTCTTAGTAAAGTGTGTTTGCCTGAAATTCTTGCTGAAATTAATGCACAGCGGGCCCTATTTAAAGAGCACTCTAAGTTTTTAGAAACCTTAAAAAGGCTGTCTCCCGCGTTCCTGCCTTCATCGGGATTCCCCTTTCTGTTCCCGCCCCGCCCACTGAAGCCCCGCCCATAGTACTTTTGTTCTCAAAGCCACTTCAAGGATTAGCAAAGGAGCGTCTCACATTGAGATTTCTCAGAGCTTCTTCCTGATACACTGACACCAAGATACTGCTCACTCCCAAGTCTCATTCAGTGCTACACAGGGAGGCAATTTGGCTCATGTGGTCACTCAGGGAGCCGAGAGTCAGAGCCTTCCTCTCAACACCTGCCTCCACAGTGGCTGAAGGACGATGGACAATGTGGCAAGTTGCATACTGGCTTTCAGATTTTCCACCAGAAGTCTACAGACATTACTTCCACTCACATTTCATTGGTAAAGCAAGTCACGCACATGAGACCCTATCCTGTGACTAGAAAGAGAAGAGCTGAGTGAGATCTCTGAGCACTCTCACTACAAGGATTTAACTTTTGTGGGACAAATTGTTCACGGAAAATCCCTAGACCTTTCAAACCAACAGATCTTTGGTCTGTTTGCAACATTTGCCACCCAGACATTTTCAGAGGTGTCGGAATCCTTGGTTAAGCACTACTGGGAATCAAATGCAGATTTGCTATGCTATGGTTTTTTGTTTATTGTTTCTTTATGTCTTTAGTTTTTCTACCCAGAAAACACACATTCTGGGGATATTCCTCTGCCTGTCCAAGTAAAGAGGCCCTTCCTCCCTCTGAAGTATCTAAAAAAATTTTTGACCAGATATTTGAATTGCTTTTTTTTCTGGCTTCATAGCCTAATTGTAGGTAACTAAAAATAAATTTTATCCTTTTCACAATCACCTAGTTATACACACAAGAATATTATAGAGTTAAGGGATTCATTCGCTCATTCACTCAAATTACTAATTGGTTCTAAAATCAACTTTCAGAGACATTTTTATGGATTATGGCTGTTATATAAATGCTGACAAAGTGAACTACCATGTTGGTCAATGAGAGATGCTCTTACTCTTCCGAGGAACGGGCTACAGTCTGAACAATTATCCAAGATCGAATCAATGCAGGAAAAGCTTTCCTTCTTACACTGCATTACTGAAAAGGTTAAATACTCTTAAAAACTGGTTTGGAAAATATCAATGAGAGAAGAAAAGGCAACTGACATTTCCCTAAACAGATCTGGGTACAATTTTCTAAATGGGTTGCTACAGTATAAACTGCTTTTCTCTTGGCTGCAAGACCTTATTTTGTTGGGTTTCCCCTGTATCACCAATGTTTTTGTCCACCTTTTCCTCTGTAGGGGCTTTTTTCCAGTACATTTCAGCCAAAAGGGCAGGAGAGCAGCTGTCTCCACTGAAAAACCTGTTATTTGCCAAATCAAAGGGCTTCTGCCCGGATTCATTGGTTATTTTCCCCAACACGTCAGGTACCATGTAGTCTTTGCAATAACCTAAGCCTTGTTCAAATTTGGATCAAGCCTATTCTATCTTTTAGAAGACTTAAAATCATGTTTCTTTCTTTTAGGTTGTGATATTTAGGAACAATATGTTTCTGAATAAGCAAAAGAGTGATGGATTTACTCTGAAGTTAATGAAGATTAGAAATACCAAAAATGATATGAACTTCAGGACACCCAAAATCTGAATCTATCCTTGCTAGTACAAATTCAAATTCTTAGAATCTCAGTAGAATGTAAAATCTTCATAGTCAATGACCACTGCAACTTGATTTTTTGGTTTTGTTTTTATATTTTATATTTTATTTGAGAGACTCTTAACTATGAAAAGGAAATCAGGATAGCACTCATGTAACAAAATCAAATAATTAAGAATTTAAAAATAGAGTATTCAGTGAATTATCTACACAGGGAAAAAGGATTTGCCTTAAAGGATTGTTGTGTAAACTTAATAGAATAATGGATGTTAAAATCATCTTGCATATATTTAGCACAAAGTACACATTCAATAAATAAATGTTTGTTGAATAAATAAATGGGTGGCTAGTTTACTAAATTAGTCTTGGCACTTGACGATATAGTCTCTGGACTATTTCTCAGTTTTTACATCTATGTTCCACCAATCAGTCTATCAAAGAATATAAAGCCATCTTTGATAGAAATAAAATTTTTACTTTTTCTGGAGGCAGTCATATTCATAGGCATACATTTAAAACTTCAATAATTGTTAAAAAATAAATCCATCTCACACTAGAAAAGGGTTTTCATTGAAAAACACAGGATGAGATAATCTCTCAACCTTTCTGCTGGCATGAAGTTTTAGCCGAACTTTATATTTTGGGCAAAAGCTTCTGTAATATTGATACTATTGAAAAAAAAAAAAGGCTTTTCTTAATACTGCTGGAATTGATGGCAGTCATATTCAGCAGGTTGGTTTTTGTTTAAAGTTTGTCATCTATTACATAAGCAGAAATTTTAGCTCATTTAAGTTACAAAAAGGAAATATATGTTCTGTATTTCCAATACTTCTTTGAAAATTAAGTGCTTATTAAACAAAAAACAATGTCTCAGTCAGATATGGATACAAATGACCAGGGCACACAAATGCAGGTGCTTTTTAGGGAGTTAACATGAAAATTTTGATTAGATAAGAAAATTATACCCATAGCCTCAGATGTTACATAATTGCAGGGAAGAAAATTTCTAGGCATTGTTTGGAAATATGTAGGGAGTTACACTGAAATTGACACTTGGAAGAATCTGAAAAGCATGACAATGGCTCTGCGAGGGGACGGTAATTTGGCTATATAATTAAATTGGAATGTGTTCAGTAAGCAGATGTGTGCAAATAAAGAAACATATAAGCTCCGGGTTTGCACTTCTTGATCTTTCTTTTGTTTGCTTTTTTATGAGGACACCCCATGGCTTTTTGTTGTCGCTGTGTTTCTGTTGTTTTCTTCCTCACTAAATTAGCTTCTAGCACAGATACACGCCTTAGGTTTACTCAGGAGCCTTCCAGGCTGCAGAGTTCCATTTTGTCAACAGATGGCGTAAAGCCATGATGCTCCACGCTCAACGACTTCAAAACAACACTTTGCTATCCCTGCCCCAAAGCTGATTTGAAATTATTTCCATATACTGTTGAATGGAAGCAAACTTCTTCGAATTTTGAATGTCATTGAGAAATGTGACATTACTTGAGAATAATATAAAAACTCAAGTCTTTTTCTCCTCTGAAACAAAACCCAAAAATCAAAAAGGTAACTTAACGAGAGCAAACGCCAATATGAATTTCCCCTATCAACTGCAGCAGACAACGTACCCCACTTCCACTCCTTATATCCTACCAGGCAGGGTTCAAATGGCCAGGAAAATATGGATGGCAATCTGTACTCAGGCTTTGCCACTGTAACAGAATATGGAAACTTGACTCAATACGTGTTTAGATATAAATATAAAGGAGAAAACTTCCTAATATAATAACAGAAAAGAGAGAAAGTAGATTCAAAAAATTTTAGGGCTATCAGTGCTTTAGACATCATTGATTTTAAACTGTCATTTATTAATGAGCAAATTGAGAACCAGAGATTAAAGCTGACTTGTCCAAATCACTGAAGGGTGCCTCCATTTCCAATGCTCTTGTGAGTCGTAGTTCTGGTCACAGAGATTGGTTCAAACTTTAATTCTAAGACTTGTCCTGCCTCGGCCTTTTCTCGGGAGAATGAGAAAGGCATAGACAACAGTGCTAGGCCAAGCAGATTGACCTTTTTATTAATACCTGGAGATTTGACACGAAAACTAACTTTCAGATAAACTATGTGTGAAATTTGCTTGGTGATTCCAGACTGACAGGGTTCCTATTGCATACATGAGGAGATGTAGAGGCCTCTTCCTCCAAGTGTCTAACACACGGATGGCACTTTGTTGGTGGTGTTGTTACTGGGGAATGCAAGAGGCTTCCTCTTATTTGCAGAGACAAACGAGATATGAGAGAGAGAGACAGCAAGAGAAAACAAGAGAAGAGACATTGCTGTGAGCCTGTAGGTGACTCTGAACTGATACTCTCCCCCTAAAATTTCTCACCACCTCTGTGAGCTAGCTCATCTAGAATTATAATTAAAATTGGCATTTTTTCTTTACTAATTCATGTGACTTTTAAATCCTTTGGAAAGCTGTTTGGTATTTTGCAATTGTGTTGAATTCTTACTGGTAGAAATTGATTTTATAGGAAAGAACAAATCATATTGAGCTTTACAAATTTTCAACAATGTCAAGAAAATTTTTATTTGTGATATTTAAAGCAATTTTATATTATTTTCTTTCACTTTATATACTCCTACACTGTATACACTATTTGCATAGCAATGTTGAACGTTTATGAATAACTTGGCAAATTCATGTTCTCCATCAACCCCAATGACAGCATTATTAGCTCAATTTTTTAATGCATAAGCACAGAAGGAGGCTTTTGAAACATTAAGTCTATAAAAGAGAAGTGTAAAAATTGGTAAGAATATCAAACAGTTCTTTTCCTGTACACAGGGGCAGAATATCTTGGAGTCCCTGTCCTTTATGGTCTGGTTCCTGTCTTCACTCTCTTTGTATTCTTGCATTTCTGTTCAATGTCTGTTATATTGGCCTTTAAGTCAAATTCATTTTATAAATAATTAGAACAAGTATTATCTATTTATAAATAAAAGAATATACAGTTTTTTTTTTCAGAAAACAGATGATTATAGGAAGATTCTCCAGTGTCAGAAGAGGAAAAAATGATCAGGAATTTGTGAGATAAACTTCAAGGATGCAATTCTGAACATGCTAGAATCAATCTTGCATATAACTCATTGAAAAATATAAACAATGCAATTTAAAATGTAGTTTCTTAAAATTAAGCTGACAATTTATAGTGTTTTGAATGAATTGTGAAAAATTAAATCACATAATGAATACCAGGAATGGATGAACGAACATTGAAATTTTTGTGGCCAGTAATGGCTGGAATCATTCTAGGATATTAGGAACGCGCCATTGAAGCCCAAATGTGTGACAAATGCCTCTCTTCCAACCATGGGATGGAAGAGAGTCCAGCAGTTTCCAGATTGTTGTGTAGGAGTTAGGGACATCAGTAGTGTCAGGGGCATTTATAAAAGAAAAGAGAAAAATTGTAAATGCTTGAAATAGAACTGTTTTGTTAAGTAGTGAAAAATTTGGAATAAAACCTGAGTATGAAGATCCTGGGACCAGTCATGTTCTGATTATTACTGTTTTTCTTTTCTGGACACAGGTATGCATTCTGAGATGTGAACTACTTCGAACCCCCAAACATAAAAGCAATACCAATTCCAAATTTCATGAAGCTCTTAGCTCTCAGTCTCACAGAAAAATCTGCAAACCAAGACCACCCTTGTTCAAACCTTCTTTATAGACAGTAAATTAACTTGATAAAATTTATACCAGGGAAAAATTGATAAGAAAGCAATGCAATCACTTAATTATGATATTTTGCTATTATCTGTTAAAACTATAGATTTAGAAATAAAAAAATTTACAATAAAGTGTGATTAGGGCCAATCTCACACAGGGTCAATCACTGCTAAAAACACTAAATCTTCCACTGATATTTCTTGAATTAATTTTTTTAATGATGTGTGCTGATAAATGACTACACAAAACACTAGGGACACATCAAAAGGACAAATACTCACCTCTTTCCCTAATCTAATAGACTGTAATTGTAAAATATGCAAATTAATGAGCAATTTTACAGTTTGGAGATAAAGTTTAGATAACTCAATTTTCCCCAAAAGAAGCTGAATTTTTCTATACAGAGAACAATGGGATGGCTCAAAGATTGGTACTTTTAAATTTATATTTGTCAATTTAGATTTTATATCGATCAATTTAGATTTTATACTTTTCTCTTTGTGGTTCTAAATTAGTAAGATTAGTATTTTTCCTGTGGCTCATTTTAGGGTTGAAGCATTGGAATAGAAAGAAAATGATATTTCTATCATTGGAAAATGGGCAAGCATAAATACTGTGCTTTTTATGATAGTGTCGCTAATTCTCCATAAAGATAAGTTGTTACAAAAGAAAGTTAATGACATTTTATATCATCATAAAAATTTCGTGTAAATTAATTCACAATTAAGAAAATTCATATACAGATGGTCCCCGACTTATGGTTTGACTTAGGATTTTTTGACTTTACAATGGTGTGAAAATGCTAGGCATTCAGGGAAAACTGCACTTCAAAGTTTGAACTTTGACCTTTTCCCTGGGCTAGCGACTGTGGCGTCATACTCTCAGGATGCTGGGCAGCCGCAGTTCCCAGCCAACTCCAGGGTCACGAGGGTAAACAGCAGACAACTTGCTGCTGTTCTGTACCCAGACAGCTATTCTGTTTTCCACTATCAGAACTCAATTTTGGTACTCAACAAATTACATGAGATATTCAACACTTTATTATAAAATAGGCTTTGTGTCAGATGCTCCCACTCAACTGTAGGCTAATGGAGGTGTTCTGAGTATATTTAAGATAAGTCAGGCTAAGCTTTGATGTTTGGTGGGTCAGGTACATTAAATGCATCTTCAAGATGTTTTCAAGTCACAATGGATTTATCGGGATATAGCCCCACTGTAAGTCAAGGAAGATCTATATGTATTCCAATCCTTTATTCAAAAATGCTAGTGAAAAGAAAAGTCCAAAGAGAATACTGAATAATTTAATGAGAATATAAAATGCTTCCAGTCTACCTAGTTGAAAGCAAAGACTGTCCCAATTTTTAAATTACTCGTGTTTCTTATTCTCCACTTAAATATAAAAACTTGTTATGTACAATACTTAATTTTGCCTGTCCAACACCAATGTTTTCTTTCTTCTAGCAACAGAACAACATTATCTTGTAAATGTTTGCTTAAAACCCATTTAAAATGGTCTAAATGGGTTGCCCCTTCCCACAGAAACATAATTCAGACCTTGCCATTACCAAGCCAGCCTGACTGGTTCCAGAATAGGCTCATTATTCAAGCTTTCCCAATTTGAGAACTATTTGAATATTTTCTACAAGAATTATAAAATATAACTATGGTAAGACTTAATTTTCAGGCAACTTCATTCAAATGGTGAATGACGTGACTGGGGCTGATGGATGGCACCATGCTGCGGAGAACAAAAGGATGGCCTCAGAGGCTAGAGAGAGGACACGAGTGCTGAGAAACGAAGAAGGGTCCTATCACTGGATTAACAACTGGTCTCAGTTTTACCCAGATTATGCTTTAGATTTGTCAGACAAATGCTTCCCTTTTTATTTGTATTATTGTTGTTATTATTGCTATTACTTGCTTAAGCTGGCTTGAGTTGGAATACAGTTATTTGCAACACTGTTCTGACTAATGCAAAAGTCAAAGGGAGATAAAATTATTAAAATAAACTAAAGTGACAAAATAACATTGATAAAGTGATTAGATATTTATTACTTTTATCACAAAGTATGAGGGAAAAAAATCCTCACATCCAGGGATACATAGGTGCAGGTGCTTACTGAGATCACCTTCCTCTAAAACATATTATTATTATTATTTAATTTTTTATTGATTTATAATCATTTTACAATGTTGTGTCAAATTCCAGTGTAGAGCACAATTTTTCATTCATACATGAACATATATATATATTCATTGTCACATTTTTTTCTCTGTGAGCTACCATAAGATCTTGTGTATATTTCCCTGTGCTACACAGTATAATCTTGTTTATCTATTCTACAATTTTGAAATCCCATCTATCCCATCCCACCCGCTGCCCCCTTGGCACCCACAAGTTTGTATTCTATGTCTATGAGTCTATATTATTATTATTATTATTATTATTATTATTATTATTATTATTATTATTATTACTACTACTACTACTACTAGAATCTATAATGATGTACCAATTGTAAGATCTGTTGTGATCTAAATTAAAGCAAAATCAGAAAAGGGGACCCTTTGGGAACTTAGGTGATTACCAAGCTGTCTCCTGCTATACAAATTTAAAGTAGTCAGTGTATTTTGAGCAAATTATTAAATAGTCTAAACCTCTGTTTACTACAAATTGACGGTAATAATACTTGCATCTTCGCGTTGTTTTCAGGACTCAGTGAGATAATAAATGCAACAACCACTTGGCACAATTTCTGACAGCATAAACAAAACAAAACAAATGATTATTATTTTTTTCCTAACTAAGAAATCCATGTTCTATCCAATGAGATGGAGAGAATGGAAAGATTTCAGTTCCAGGAGAGAGAGAGTGAAAGCATCTCAATAAACACGGCAGCAGTCCAGTTGTAAGGACTGACCTGCACACAGAGGGTGAACAAAATGAGGCAGCACATGTGGCACCTAGACGAAAGCCCTCCAGAGGTGCCCTGAACGAAAAGCCGGGGGCAGTGAGGTAACTTCCGGATCTGCTCTGCTGGTGCCTGAGGGCTCGCTGACATATTCATTTGCTTTGCTGAGGAAGATCCATACATGCTCGTGAATAGAGAAGTCAGGGATTTTCTTGCAGAGTGACTTCTTAGTTAGATGTGGGGATTGGAAAAGACCAGAAATACTGATCAAACTCTTTACCCCTCACCCCCAAACACACACAGAAAGCCTGCAGAGACGGACCTACTGATCTGATGTACCATGTGAAGGGAAGACTATCAATTGCCTCTCCTGTATTCTCCTGCCCCGACTCCCAGGAAAGCATTCTTTTAATCCCCTAGAAAAGATGTGGCTCAAGACAACATGAGTTAATATTCCCAGCTGGACTCTAGCTCCTATGCCTGGAAACGAAGAGAAGAAATGAAGTTGGTTCTCTAGGAACACAAACTAACCAGAGTTGGAATATTCACAGTATGCACGAGTTTGAGACCCATCTTGTATTTATCCACTGCACTTTCCCTCTGAATGAAAAAAGTCCTTATGCGGAGGAAGTTCCAGCTGTTTTATTAGAAAAGATTCTTAGATATGGCCATTTTAGCCATTATTCCAAATATCATGTAAGGGGAAGGTCAGTGTCATTTTCTCTTTGATAGATGACCTCTATATTCAAGAAGAAGTGACATTAAAATATATGACCCTACTATTAAAATTGATTAAAATGAAAAGAAAAGTAGACACCAAACACAGAAACATTCTGGTATAGTCCTGAAATGGAAATGTCAGGGAGCATTGAAAAGCCATCCCAATTATTGCTGAATCCAGGATGGCCTGCCTTTATTTTGCCAACAATGGCCAAGGTAAAATGGCCAGATGGCTCAGCTTGATAGCGCAAATCTTGCTCCTTAATAGGCTGGCTCCAGAGCCACTGAATTCTGTCATATTACAGTCATTCTAATGTTATTTCCAATCAGTTCTCTCTCCCAGGCTCTGCCTCTTCATCCATCGATGCTGCACATACATACAAGTTCATCAAATCCCCATCAACTCCAGGGCAACCCAATCTGGCACCTGAAGAGTATGTTCAGATGCTAAACCCTGAAGGCTGGAAACCTTTCAGTGAGAGCCAGAGCTCTTATTTAGCCAACCACCTTGTTCCAAAATATATCTACTGGGGGCACAAAAAGCAGGTGGTGAGAAATCCACATATTTCTGTACGACGCTGAATTTTCTGCAATTTTGTTTTGCCTTTCATGATCAATCCTTTTTCATGTGCCAACAATAGTTAACCTTCCGGTTATAGATTTTACTTTGTCACCAGTCGGAAATATTTGTATGGACAAAAATCAGCAATGGACAGGAATAAGACAGAATGAAAAAGTGAATGACAAAGGGTTTTCAAAAAAGAAGTGCGCCCTTGAATGTAAAACAAGGGGAGGATTCCAGGTTTAATGGAAAGTATTCTGCTTTGATCATTTTTATTTTGACACTGTATTTTATTTTGGAATGTGCATATTTGGGGGAAAATTAATAACCACTATCTGTTGTGTATTTAAAACTTTGGTTGATGCTGTGGGGGACATAAGATATACATGAAATAAACACTCTGTGACAGCTCGTAGTCTAGTTTGGCACAGTTTTTAAATGTGCCAAAATTTGAGAACTAAAAAAAGAGAATATTAATACTACCCAGTTTTGCATAATGCAAACTGTCTATATTGCATTTGCTAGCATTAGCAATAGCTAGCATTGCAATCCTTAATAGAAAATGAGAATCTTTTTGTCCTATTCCTCTAAAATCTTTCATGGAACTACAGCAGTTCCATTTGTCCAATACTAATCAAGAATTGAGCCATGAAGAAGATGTAAATATCTACTCATTCTAGCTGTCTTTGCTCTTCCAGATCTTTCAGTCTGAGCTGAACGTGTCCTCTAAGGAATTTCTATGCTTAAATGCTGTTCGTAAGTGATAATGAAAAGTTCTAAACATTTCAAAAAGAACATCTGTATTATGTATATGGGATAATAAATCTCCCACTTTTTGGTATAATGAGAGCTCCATGGAATTCATAATCAGAAAATCCTGAGTTTGAATTTCAACTTCCTCATTTTACTGTGTGATCTTGAGCTAGATTTTTAAATTTTCTGCACCTCAGTTTCCCAGTGCACAAACGTGACTGCTAATAATTTATGCTTTTTGAAAAAAATAAACAGTACTTCTCTGTATTTGCTTTAGAATTTGCATGTAGGATTTGCCCTGGTCCTAACCTCAATGGAGTCTTGTGTTATTCTGTTGCAGGGAAGAACTGTATGATGCTCAAGGTAAAGAAGCATGACAAATAATTCTAGGAAAAAAAATTCCTTTAGAGAGAGGCATTAGGAAAGTAGTAACAATTGCCTTGGAGTCTTATAGTTCAAGTCCCTGAAAAGTATCTTAGAAGCCAAATAATCTTGGATTTGTTGTTAATCTTTCTGGAAACCATCTTCCTTGTTTTAAAGAGTATGGAAGGTGGTGCTGAATGGAAAATCTATTTGAAAAGCAAAAGCCTAAGACAAATCTAAGACCAATTTTAGTTGTTAATAATAATATTATCTGTTTATTTTATATTGTCCAGTAGTAATTCTATCACACACAACTTCCTTTAGGGTTTACTAATCTTGGTCACTGGTAAACTGCTGTCCAATGTGCCCGTCCTCCGCTAAGTCACTGTCGTTGCCATAAGAGAGCGGTGGGGGAGAAGGGGCTGCCCACACGGAACCGCAGCTCCGAGTCTCAGCGCCCTCGCTCCTGCGTGGGTCTGCGCTCACACGCCTGCTCGTGGAATGGGAACAGAAGCGATGTGATGGGTTCTGGGCCAAGACAGTTAAGAAACATTTCCTTAATGAATAATATACCCAGTTAACAAACACATACTCCCTGCATTAACAAAACAAAAAGTGACATAAATAACATGTAACTATTCATATGAAAAGATATGAGGAGGAAATTATCCTGTGTGTTAGGCCACAGGGAAAGTCTTCTAAAAAGGGGGCTGTGAAACCTTCGCTAATGAAGGATGAATAACTTAGACGAGGGAGAGACAGATGGGACTCGGGAAAGTGCGGGCTGATGAGAGGAAACATTTGCAAAAAAGCTCTGAGGCATGAAGGAGGCTGGTGAGAGCGATTAGCCAAGGGAAGACCGATAAGCGGAGAACGAGAAGAGCCGAGTGGGGAAGGGGAGGCGCTGACAGTGTAGTGGTAACAGCTAACAGGCTGATTGCTTCCTTATTATTCCTTTTTGCAAAGTGAAGCTAATAAGCATTACTGTAACCTTTCTTTCTTCTCTTCTTCTGCTGCCAGAAAAGTATCAGAATACAGGGAAAAAAGAAACTTGTAGAAAAATATGAGCTTGCCTAAACACACACACACACACACACACACACGCACGCACACACACACATAAATGTGTGTGTGCGTGCGTGTGTGAGCCAACCTTGAAATTTAACTAGTTTAAAGATTTCTGAATGGAAACGTACCACTTTTGCAAAAAGCTCATGATAAGTAAATGTTACATCTGTGATGAGAGAGCACCACAGAGACAAAGACTGACAGACAGAGAAGCCATACTTTTCTCCCAATCATAAGAATTTGTCAGTCTTTTCATTATATGCAAACTAAATTACCTAGAAAAATAATAATGAGGCATTTTCACAGAAACCTCTGAAATCATTTTGGAATACTAGTGGCAGTTGGACTTTTCAAGTCAACAGTCACTTTATTTCAAATTTAACATTGTTCCCATTTTAAAATCCCAGCTGATCTAGACACACCTCTATCTCCTAGCTCAGTCCCATGGCAAAATGTTAAAACAAAACCTGCTCAATTCTTGGGCTGTTGAGTCAGTGTTGAGACTGTTGTAAACACAAAAGAAACCCTTTTTTATACACGGAGAGATGCATTTATTCTTTCTTATGGCAGAATAAACATAAGAGGGGTGACTCTCTTTCTCTGGGAGTATCCAAGTCTCTCCAATTGCTTTTCAACATCCCGAGTTAAAGTGTTGGGGTGCCGTTTGTCCACACATGATTATTTGTTCTATAGGCAGCCAGTAGAAGGTGACACCCAGTATAGATTTTATTGTTCAACATAATTGTTTAAAAATACTTGTATTTCCCTATTATAGAAATGAAGTCATCAAAGCCTAGGAGATCCAAAGACACACAACTCTTGAGTGTCAGGACAGGAACACCACCACCACCAGCGAAAATCATAGCTGAAGCTGAACACTTATTGCCAGACCCAGAAGGAGCACTTGGTGCGTTAGCACATTTCATCTTTCTGACATTCATACGAAGTATGTCCTGTGAGTGATTCATCCCACACTCTCACTCGGGAAGAAGAGGCCTCTCCTTTGGTAGAATAATGAACATGTGGAGGAGGGAGCTGGGTTTCATTGGAAAGGATATTGGTTACACTGGAAAGGGTACTGGGTTATTCAATAACATTACCCTTCATTACACTGCAGGGTTGGCACCAAAGTGCTGGCCTGTTTTTAAATCCCAAAGGCAGATGGTTATTTTTAATACACTGACCTAATTGCACGTGGTGATCCAAGGTCAGCATAAAACTCCAGAGAGAGCCTGAAGTATCAGCTAAGATTATCCTGAGCAGAGGGGGAACAGTATTCTGTTCTTAAATAACATTTCTTGATTTTACGTTCAATGGCTACCCAGAGCCATCACACCTTATTAGAGTAAACTGATAGTCTTTGGCAGGGGGTGGAAGAGCACTGGGGTACTGAAGAAAAAATAAAGAGACTGAGTTAGGATAAAAATCTACCACTTGACTTTTCAGAAGGTTGCTGGCATTTCCAGTTAGCATTCCACAACAGCAGAAGCAGAAACCTCAGAGCCGAATTCCAGATTATTTCTAGAGTGTTAAACTCTGATTATCACAGGGTATTTGGATTGTGTCAATGAGGGCATGTCATAAATGACAATCTCCTATTGCAGTGGGCATTGGGGATGTGGAACAACTTGCATGAGTTTGAGAGGAAACTGTTAGCAAGCTAAACGCAGGTCAGAGGCGCTAAGAAGAGGAGCTTCCATGTTCCTCTCACCGCTCAGGGCAGAGAGTTACTGATCTAATTGCAGCACAGAATATCTCACATAGCAAGTATGCAAACTACTAGAACAATGTCTGGCATAGATATTTTGTAAAATGTATTTTACACATTTTGTTTCAGTAGGTACTCATAATGACCTTATAAGATAGTTTCTTTAGGAGACTGAAGTAGGTTTATTAAAAGACATCCGGTTGTGGACACACAACTCATTGCAAAATATATTTATAAAGGTTTCATTAAATTCTAAAATAAGATTTATTACAGAAGTGTACCAATTTATACCTGAGTGTAATGTGGGAATTTTGCCTCTGCTATTAAATTATGCAAACAACACTGAACTGAACTGACTCTTATAATTACAAAAATATTATAAAATGCACTGGGCTCTACTACTTGGAGAAACAGAAATGCATCTTCACAGATAAGAACTGCCCTCCAGTGAGTCCAGCTGCATTCAGGTTTGTTTGCTTCGTTGTGTTGTTACTGCTTGTTCTATGATGTGGGTTTGAAGGAAAGCGAGGGGCAATAAATACGATGGAGTAGGGAGATATGTCACAGTTATCTACATTCCATATTTCATAATATCAACAAAAGTCTCCTGGGCATTTGGAAGCATTAGCAATGGGTGACATTCTGGAGTGGGAATCAGGAAAGAATTTCTGGAGGGGGCAGTGGGATATGGTTTAGAGCAAACATGTAAACTGCTAGATAGAAAATGGTTCACACTGTGGGGCTCACTGTCTCTGCTGTTACAAGTCAACTTTGCCATGGAGAGCACAGAAACGAATGGAAATGGCTGTGTTCCCATAAAACATTATTTACAGGCAGGCAGCAGGCTGGACTTGGCTCTCAGGATACAGTATACCAACTGTGGTTTAGAGCACAAAGACAGGTTTGATGTGACCAAGGCTGAAGTTACACAAAAATCAACGTGGGAGGAAGCTTCAGGGGCAGATCTCATTCTGGCATTAAGTCAGAAGCTGCGTTGGCATGCTGGCAACACCACAGATCGAAAGAGAAACATCTAAATATGCAGATACTGGCCACTTGGGATGGCCATTCCCAAGATATGGGCAAGTCATGGGTAAAAATGTGAGATTGCCTAATATACATACACACACACACACACGTATACATACATGTGTACGTGTGTGTGTATGTACATATTTATGTGTATATATATACACACACATACACAGAGCATAAAATTATGAGACACTGGACTTGAATTTTATATTCAGGTAATTAAGGCCAATTCCCCAACAAGAAAACTAGAGGAATCCCAGCTCCAACACCTTTGCTGGTGAATATTTACGCTCTGTGCATATCACAACAGCAGGCATTATTCTGTAAGATTCTTCTCACAACTGATGCACAGCTCTGACTACTGACAGCTGATTGTATCTGTTGAGCCTAAACTTGTTTCCATTCTGCGGCTACCTAATTAACATATTCCACATTGCAGTCCTTCAGATGTTTGAAGGACCCTGCCACGCACACTCTTTGGGTTTTCCTCCTTTGGCAAACTTGTCCCCCCTCCCTTTCTCAGAGATGATTACAATGGAGTGGAGACCATACATAGCCATGATTCTCGGGGAGCCTACAACACATGCATGCACATCTATGCCCCGCTCTGCAAGACAGTAAAGTCCTGTGGGCAGGGACCTCTGTCTATTTTGTTCATAATAGCTAATGCACAACCAAATGTGATGTGAGTTAGTGAATTCTGTATATAAATAACTAATATTTCTTCTTCTGCCATGTATCTTGGCCGCTTTCTCAACCAAATATGCTACTTTGTCAGAGGTAAGCAATAGGCAGAGGGAGCATTCTGGTAGAGGGATGTGTGCAAATATAGATGAAAATGAGAAAGGATGAGTTGGCAGATGTCACGTGGAGTTATATTTTTTATTTAAAATAAACAGCTCCTGGTATGATGCCATAGACCTGGCAGGTGCCCAGGACACATTTTTAAGGATTAATTAATGTAATAATAATACACTTAATAACATCAACATATACTGATATCTCCACTTACTAACACAGGACTCAAGAAATCATGTCCACATGTCAGAACATATACAATCTAGTTGAGTTCCGGCTAAAGACAAGTGGCGGAAGGAAGAAATATATTTGATTGTGAATTATCATACTTATGGTTTACATTCATTTTAAAAGACAAAACGATTTTTTAAATGGCTCAGAATCACTGTGTTCTCACAGGATGCTCCCTCACACCCGTCTGCTTTTCTGGCTCCTTGCATTTGCTCGTTTAGGAGCGCAAGATGCCCTTCCACAGTATCTCCTCTCCATTAGCAACGCACTAGCATCGCATTTACTTTTCAGAGCCTTGATGCTACTTGACTTCCTCCTCAAGGCCGGATTTGACATGTTCCATCAGAATTAATTGTTCCCTCCTCAGCACTCCCATGGCAAAACTTTGTATTTAGCAAATTAACTTTCTCATGGTTTACTTTGTTGTTTATATGCTTATGGCCTCCATAAGAGTTTCAGTTCTCAATACCAGTGACTATTTTTAATGCATCTTTGGATATTCACTGGTCCTGACTCAGGACCTTGCACAGAGGAGGTGCTCTAGCCATGTTCATGGAATGGAACTGCATCCCAGAGACATGGTTTCCGCATTATGACATTCTGTGTTTGAACTGTGAACATCTCAGCCATGGAAAATGTTGAACAGGATGTATATTTCAAAATTAAAGCTAATTAAAATTAATTTTCTTCTGAGAGTCACCTTAGCATTTCACAAGAGCCTGTGTGATAATTAGGGACACTCAGGAGTGTCACCAAGACTGGAGTGGGAGTTACTGTTCCATCAAACATGACCCACTGAAGTTGCTCCCGTATGGCTATTAATGTCACCGACTGCAAAATATGTCAAGGTTTATTAAGTGAAAATCTCATAAAGGTTTGCAAATAAAGTAATGCTTATGCAATATGGATGGCGTGTGGTTCAGCTCCCTTCAGAAGAAGAAAACTAATAAACAAAGTAAAGCACCAGTGTGTTTACTCTCAGGAGTGTCCTTCAAGGAAGTTGATGGGAGTGTGGAGTGCTTAATTCTCCGCATTTAAGAGAAATACAGCATGAAGTGTATGCGAAGAATAGAGTCAATATGAATCTTTTAGACTTGTAATGAAATAAAATAGATGGCTCTGTGTTCACACATAAATTATACAGCAATCAATATTTTAATTTTAGCTCTACAGGAATATAATTTTTCTTCTTCTTTTTCCTCATTTCCAATACAGTTGGAGGGTTAGACTCAAGCCAACTGGAAAATGAAAGAATGAATACTCCAAGGGCCAACGTCCTCTACCTGAATCCGCCAGCCCTTGGAGGCAAGCCCTGTTGTGAAGAGGGCTTGAATTAGCCAGGGCTGTAACTTTGATGATACGGAGAGAGGTGAAGGATAACACTTCATTAAAGCTAAAAGGTGAAGAGCTGTGGTTTAACTGAATTAGACGACAGCACACACAGACAGAGTGAGAGAGCTTTCGCAAAGAATCAGCGCTCTCTGGAGGAAGGTCGTCTAATTCTCATTGTCATCAGGCTGAGCGAAGGCCTGGCCCCAGCTAATTTCATTTCTCTGAGGAGAGAGAAGTATCTGGCCATAGTATATGGGTTAGTGAAAGGAAGCTTGTGGTCTTCTGAGATGCCTGTGCACTGAAGAAACAGGCTGCCCTGGCATCAGCTCACACGTCCAAGCTTCCTGGACCTGAAAAAGCCTGAAGAGTCTACCAAGGTAGTGAGAGATCACCGCTTTATGATTCAAATGTTTAAACCTTTGATCATCTAGTCATGGTAAAATAGAGTCCGTAGACTGGCAGCACAGATGGTCCAGGAGCTGTCACCCCAGGGAGGCTGAACAAGGAAGATTTTATTCCCCAGTTATTCTAAGGGTTGCTTTTAGGAGCCAAGATATTATATGTGAAAGAACAAAAGGAAAATTAAGCTTAGACTGTACTGTGAGTTTTATAGCAAAACTCACTTAATATTGAAAGCTTACTTTTAGCTTGAAATGTAACTAAGGTAGAGCATACCAAAAAAAACCGCCTTGAAATGAGAATGATTTAAGCTAAATCAAGGAGTCAATAGTATTACATTAGCTATTAAATTACTCATTATCACTCTGTCTTCTAAAAAGAAAAACAAAACACTAAACAAAACAATTCTTCCCATGACAACAGGACTATAATTTGGGCAAACATTTTCCAGTTTGATAGCAGATTTCCTAACTTCAAATATGCACAATACAATATTTTCAACTATCTCAGTGGTACTCAAGTCCCAACATGCTAAGAATGCCTAATATATTTTAAACCAATTAATTAGGTATAACTGAAAAAAGTTGGTTTCATCAAGAAAATTTAAAAGGTGCTAATTAATTTCTACTATGTTTAGAGAGAAGAAAGCGAGAATCTTGACATAAACTTATCGATATAAGTGAAAGCTTTACTATGTCTCTTTGGCTGGGTAGAATCCTAAATTGAAGCAAAACAAGAAATTAATAATTCCTTCAAATCATAGCTCTCTATGCTTTCCAAAGTGTTTTATTCATTACATTGCTTTGTCCTTTGATAAATGTGGTGGAAAGAGAACATCTGAAAACCTGCCAAGATCATAAAGTTACCCTGGTCTTTTCAACCAAACAATCATAATAAAAATAACTACAAGAAGAACAATAATAGTAATAAAGTACCAGGTCTCATGCCTTGATAATTATAGAATATTTTTCCTACATGTAACATTGTACCAATATATTCTGCACATTAAATGCATATATAAACAGGGAAGTTTTAAGAAAGAGAATAAGATTTCACAAAAAATAATTTAAATCATTTTACTTCATATATTTATGATCCAAGTCACATCAATAACATTTTCCAAAATGAGCAGTGTGATCAAATATGCTTCATTAATTTTGAAAAACAAATTTTAATGGTTCTATATGAACAAGTTAAGGTCTGAATCTGAGTTAATATTGATAATTAGTTTTATTATCTACTTATTTGTATTATTTTATTATAGAATAATTATTATTGCTTAATATTTTTGACTAGCTTTTTTCTTCCCTAATGTCCATTGTTCTTGTGGACTTTGTAAATATACTTAATTTTAAACTATGGCTCCAAACCTATTGAAATTTTCTATTTAGTAGATTTTCCAACAGTTTAGATAAAGATGTCTTCAGAGTTTTAAAATGTGGAGGTATGAAACGCTTTACCATATGATGATCAGTGAACCTCCAGAAATTAACAAAATATTTTCACAGCCATTTCCCTTCAATGCAAAGTACTGAAATATTCCAAATAATGTTACAGCTCTTGTTTTCATGCCATCGCTTTGATTATTTCTTGCATAGATTTCTTCACAATTGGCTTCAACTTCAACTTATTTACTTCAAAATCAAGCTTATGAATCATCCCTTGATTAAATTTCAGGAGTGATGCTGTCTTTGGAATGTTAAAATGGAAAATTAAATTTTTCAAGAGTTTATTTGAGCTTGTTTATTCAAATCAGGCAGCATCAACCAAAGGTGGTTAGGAGCGCCCTGAATGGAGCTGGAGGCAAGGTTTTTTATAGGCATGATGCCAAAGCAAAACAAAGCAATTATTTGCCTGGCTATAGTTTAAGAGGTCGCCTTATTGGCTGTGTGTGATTGGTTGGTCTTAAGTTTCACTTTCTCTTATTACAGTATGTTGACCCTGGCTTAGGTTTTGAATTTTTTTTAATTGAAGTATAGTTGATGTACAATATTATATAAGTTGCAGACATACAATATAGTGATTCACAATTTGTAAAGGTTATACTCCATTTATAGTTATTATAAAACATTGACTATATTCCCTATGCTGTACAATATAACCTTTTGCTTCCTTTATACCCAGTAGTTTGTACCTCTTACTCTCCCACTCCTATATTGCCCTTCCTCTCTCCCCACTGGTAACCACTAGTTTGTTCTCTGTATCTGTGTCTGCTTCTTTTTTGTTATATTCACTAATTTGCTGTATTTTTAGATTCCACATATAAGGGATATCATACAGTATTTGTCTTGCTCTGTCTGATTTATTTCATTTAGCACAATGCCCTCCAAATCCATCCATGTTGCTGTATATGATAAAATTTCACTTTTTATGGCTGAATAGTATTCCATTGCATACACACACACACACACACACACACACACACACACACACACACACACACCACCCCTTCTTTATCCATTCATCTGTTGATGGACACTTAGGTTGCTTCCATATCTTGGCAATTGTAAATAATGCTGCTAAGAACATTAGGGTGCATGTATCTTTTCAAATTAGTCTTTTTGGGGTTTTTTGAATATGTATCAAGGAGTGGAATTGTTGGGCATGTGGTAGTTCTATTTTTTATGAGAAACCTCTATGAAACCTTTATGAAAACCTTGTTTTCCACATTGGCTGCACCAATTTACATTCCCACCAACAATGTGGAAGGGTTTCCTTCTCTCCACATCCTTGGCAACATTTGTGACTTGTGGTCCTTTTGATGCTAGCCATTCTGACAAGTGTGAGGTGGTATCTCATGTTGGTTTTGATTTGCATTTCTTTGATGATTAGTGATGTAGAGGATCTTTGCATGTGGCTATTGGCCATCTGCATTTCCTCTTTGGGGAATTGTTGATTCATGGCTTAGGTTTTAACTTACTTACACAGAGTAAGGAGGCATCAGAGCCACAGCAGTCTGATGACCTCCTCATTTAATTAGTTTAACAGTAAGTTTATACTAGATGCCTACTTTTTTCAAAGTAGCCTTTACATTAAGTGACTATATCTTCACATTAAATAATTATATTTTCACATAATATATTTTATGTAAAAGTAATTTTCTGTTGATAACCTAGTTTTCTGATTTACATTTCTGATAGTGGTCCATAAGAAGTCATTCTTGCTATGTCATCAAAACAAAAACAAAAACAAAACAAGAAGAAACAAAACCAAAAAATTAGCTAGTTCTACAGTGTGATACATGAGAAAATTTTACATAATTGTATTCTAACTGTCTAGTCCTATAATTTCTCTAATATTCTTTGAACTTTCAGCAATGTATTCTGTTCATTTGTGAATATTATTTTCTGACCAAAAAGGGTGTTTTAATTTTTCACCATGTTATTTCAGTATTTTATTTTGTGTTCTCACCATAGCAGGAATAACGACTGTTTGAAATGTTGTGCCTCTTTCTGTCATAAGGTATTTAGTAAGAAATTTAGAGATGGTTCCTGAATATTTATCATTAATTTGGTGAAACTGTAAGGTCTTGGATTAAATATTACATGATTGAATGCCACTGTAAAAGCTTGTTGAGTTTCTTTTACATTCACAGTCTGTTTCCTTTTGGGTTCACATTATCATTAGTAAAATCCCAAGGCATTCTTGATGAAATTTAAGATTAATAACAATAGATACAATGAATAAATAAGTAAACATTTCATAGATTTTTTTTTTTGCCAACTTATTTTCAAGTGTGATTAGAGTATCAGTTTTTTGGAATGACATTAATTGTAGCAGCAATAAGAGAGTATTAGGAGCAGAGAAATAGTTGGGGATACTTACCAATAATTATGTAACATGTTTCATGACAAAGAAAGAATGTTCACTTATCATGCTTAGTTTTAAATGCACTTTGAAATAACCCAGCTGAAAAATAAGTGAATTACGCCTACGTATATTTTCCGTATTATAATCTAATATTTTATATTGAGGTATAAGAGATAAGTGAGCAATGGTCTATGATGCTATTGTGAAGAATTCTCAAATAATCTTCATTTTTAAGCAGTGATCATCTTTTCTCTAAAATGTCCAGAATAAAATACATATTCAAGCTAAAGTCTTTTTTTGTTCACTTTGAAAAGTAACAGAAGGAAAGTGTTAACATTTGCCTAAGGAAGTAAAATATATGCCATATAAATGACAGATGTTGTAACCTCCACCTCTGTTATGCTGGTCTTTCTTTTTCTTCTCTAGTCCTGCTAACTAAAGCACTAATTCAAATAGTTCTTTTTAGAATTATTAGAATATGTTATGTGTAATAGTAGACATAAAAAAATGCAAGCCTGCAACTGTTACCTATTTTTTCTTAAAATACTTGCTAGCTAGTTTTGTACAAAATATATTTGGAATAAATATATTAAATCATAAAAATAAGGATTCCGTTCTCTGCATTAGAAGCAGGATATACAAAGCATATATGCGCCAAGGAGCTTGTTTATAACCCTAAGCTAGTTCCAGCATTTTCTGGCTCATTGTAATTGTATTGTACATATAAAAAAAGGCATTCAAGATAAAATTTTCCTTATTTAGAAATTCTTTGGAAGGCAACGAAAATACAGTTGCTTAGTTGTAATTAAGGTCAAAATTTAATTTAAATTTGGAAGAATTGACATTTTTGCAGATACTAGGTTAGCACTGAGAGGGTCATTTCTTCATTAACTCATTAGGTAATTCACTTACTCTTACGCTCCCTCATGCATCTTTTTGTGTATTTAATAGATACATATCAATTATTTAGTCAGTGGGCTGCTTCATAATATAGGGTGGGACTTAGCAGTCAACAAGGAGGGCATAGTTTTAACTTTTCAAAAAACCTAATTTGGAAGGAGTGATCAACATAAAATTAATAGTTAAACAAATCAACTTTTCTAGACAACAGTCAAGAAGTCACCTTGAAGTAGGAGGAGGTACCTAAATTATTCTGTGGGACAAACACCAAAAATTTTGTCACACATTTTAAGTTGAGTTAAGAGAGTAAAGGGGAGGTTGTTCCTAGCAGAGGAAGCAACATGAGCCTCAGCCCTGGGGCAGGAAATAGCTCAGTGCACAGACGGGGCTCAAGAAAACCCACACGGCTTGAGGGCAATGAGGGAGGGAGGGAGGGCGGCGACAGATGCTGGTGGAGTCAGCCGGAGCCGGTGGGGCAGGCTGCCTTCTGGGCTCTGTGGTTATGCTAGGAGAGGTTGCAAACCATTGAAATATTTTAAGAAAGGCTGTGAAAGGGTCATTATTTTCTTTTAATGAATCGACCAGTGTAGATTGGTGAGCAAGCTGTAGCAGCGGTCTATAAACGATTCAGCCAAGTTAATAGTAACTGCTGACTGTCTTTGAGCAAGAGATTTTTATGTTCCTGGTAGTTTGTAAGAAAAGTTTTTGGTATTATTTCCACACAGAAATATTTAAAGAAAACTGTTCTTATCATGGTTTTACCTATGGGAAACTGAAGCTCAAGAGAGGCTAAATAATTTGTTCAAGATAGTAAAGCAGATAAGTGGATGACCTGGGAGAGAAGAATAAAGAGTTTGTCTCCAGAATTTTTACTTTTAATCAGACTTTATGCAGACCAGGATTCAGGCAAGGAGATAATGTGGAGTAGATACACTAAGATATATCTGCAGGTTGAATTAATTGATTGAGAAGATTCAAGTTTCATAAGCGGTGTGCAGCACAGATAGAGATAAGAAACACTAGTGTACACAGAGTTTGTTTAAAGAAACGTATGAATCATAAATTATGAGTTGAGTTGCCAGTGAGATACCAAAGGAAAGATGTGAACTGGGTGGTCGGCTACAACATTCTGTCTCTCAGAAAGAAGGCTTTCTTCGAGGTAAGGGTTTGGAGTAGAAGATGTACTGATGCTCTTCGCATCTCCAGGTACAGGTGAGAGTGGAGAGTGGAAGGAAATGAGTGGAAAAGATCTGGATTTTTGTAAAGGAGAAAGAACAGCCAAAATGCTCTAATGACATGGAATGACAGAACTGAAGCAGAAGAGTGACTACCACTCATGTCCTGGGAAGATAGTGCTTCGAGAAAGGGCGAGGGCTTAGCTTTATCAGAACTTCCAGTCTGATGTTTCAAAGATTAACATGGGGTATGTAGGGACGGAGCATATTGGTATCTTATCAAGAGGAATTGACTATCGGGTTGTGAAGAGAGAAAAGGGAGTAAATGAGAAGGAAGAAAATGCTATCAAAGAATGTGGACCACTAGAAATTTTCTGTGAAGTAGGAGAAAGAGATAGGATAGGTAGCTGAAAGAAATTCTGGGATACAGTGGGTTTTATCCTTTGTTTTGCTTTAAAACAAGAAATACGTATGCATGTTGCATTTTTTTTTACATTAAAACGTTTAGGAGAGAAGAGTTTAAAGATATGAGACACACTGCATAGCAAAGAAATATATTTCTTGAGAATTTGGGGCGGGGGAGATGAGTGTAATCTGGAGCATGGTGGGAGGAGTCATTTATAATATTGAATTTTTAAATATATGGTTATGTTTTCATTTATAAATGGAAACAAGTATATGAGGAGGGTACATAGCATTGAAAGCAAAGTTGAGCAAGAAAGGGTCTTTGGAGCAAAAAATATAAGAAAAGAAAAAAGATGTGGAGAAAAAATCTGTGGAGAGAAAAAGAGGAAAATGTAAAAGATCAATGAAAAAGAAAATAAAGTTGGTAGAACTAGATTAATATCTATTTATTGATATAGTATTAAAATATTTCTTTTAATTCCTTAATGCTACTTACTGGTATCATTATGTATTAATATATTTTATTAATGTGTGTATATTTTTCCCACAAAATTATGCCTTAGGGGGCGAATTCATGCAAATTCTCAGAGAGAACAAACTTATTATAATAGTCTCCTCAAACCCTTTGTTTTGAAAAGATAAAGTGCATTTGAGAAAATTCTTTGAATCGTAATTAATGCCTATTTAAAAAATACACAATTTTTGGTATGTCCAGAGTCAACACTAAAATGTATTTTTTAAAATTAATGTTAAAGAGTTTGAGTAATTATTCTTGGGATGTGGCTGCAAGGTAGCAAGAGTTGGATGTCACTATGAACAAGCCTTGTAACCAGTTACTTAAAATGCAATGTACTGAGTCATTATCAGGTGGTGAGCACACAGAAACATCTACAAGATGCTTAGGACAGAGCGACTGGTTTCAACCTAATTTTATGTGATTGGATACCTGTGACTGGGGGAAATACTTCCAAGGACAAAACAAAAACAAAAACAAAAACACACATCTCCAAAAATGCTCTATGTCAAACAATTTAAATGCAAGTAAAGCTGATATGAAAATCTTGATTAGATGTCTCAAAAAGTGAACTTGGTAATGAAAAAACACTGATGCTGAATGTACTTGTGGATAATTTCATAAAGCCTGAGTGGAAAGACAATATTTCTAAATTGATTTTATTTTATATCACTGTGATCACATATGTAAATTTAATTAATAAAAATCAATTCATTTGATAAATAGTTATTGAGTGCCAACTGAGTGGTAGGCACTGTTCTAGGAGCAGCAGAAACATTGGCAAAAGACACAAATTAACTGCCCTCTTTGAGCTTTCATTTTAGACGTTTCCCAATTACTTACTATGTCAAATATTACCTTAGGTCTGCAACCCTTTCTTCCCTACTCCTACACGATTTTAAAATTAAGTTTGCCCCCAGGTTCACCTTTTATATGTTGTATATAATTTCCAACTGTAAAAACAGGAACTAGATAAAGGAGCACATTTTCTATAGGATGCTTATGCCAATACAGTGCTAACTCAGTCTCAGTCTACGGTTTGAATGTGCTGCATCCCAACATCTCTTTTCCACCTTAATGTGCTAAAGGGAATTGCTCCTGAGTCGTTGGTAGTCTATCAATACTGGAGTATCCATTTTCCCCTACAATTTTTCAAGAACACATGGTTTAAAACTGACTCTTCCTTTTTTGGTTTCAGAATAACAAAATTGCACTATATGATGGAAAAGACATTATTAAGTAAACGCAGGAAATTTTGAAGCATTGGTGGATTAGTCTGCAAGGACAGGTGTAACAAAATGCCCCAGACTGGATGACTTCAACACCAGAGATGTATTTTCTCACAGTTCTCAATGCACAAGATCAAGGTGCTGCAGGGCTGCTGTCTGGGAAAGCTTCTCCCTTGGGTTGCAGGAGATGCTTACTCACTGAGTCCTCACTTGGCTTTTCCTCTGTGCTCACCAGGGAAGACAGAGCAATCTCTGGAGTTTCCTCCTCTTCTTATGAGGACAACAGCCCTATGGGATTAGAACTCCACTCTTAGGACCTCATTTAACCTTAATTACCTTCCTAAAGGCCCTATCCCCAAATATAGTCACATTGGGTTGTTGGATCTTCAACCAATGAATTTTAAGGGAACATAATTCAGTCCCTAACAATTAGTAATCAATTGTGGGTGATTTTGCTAACTGTTGAAATATTTTAATAATATTACCCCAGGTTCAGTTTGAAATGAAAATATGCCTTGATACATGTGAATGAAGCTCTTTGTGTTAATTGGGAAATAAATTCAAATTATCAAGTGTAGCACATTTTAAGAATTTCAAAAAAAAAAAACTGAAACTTTTCTGCAGAATGGCTATTTGAACTTTCCTTCCAAGTACAAAAATAGATGAGCAAATAATATAGTACAGAAAAAAACAATAATCTCAGAAGTAGTTTCAAGAAGGAGGCTGAGAATCAGGAAACCTAATTTAGAGTTACTGAAATCATGTACGTTAATTATAGAGACGGTAAAATATGTTAGGAATGCTCTGCATCAGTAAAAATAAGTTTAAAAAAGTTAACAACTAGACAGCCAGCAGAACACCAGTTGCAACTAAGGGCATATGTTCCAGAAATGTTTACTTTGAAGTAGGAAAAGGCAAATAGTTCTTCAAAGAATTCAACCATCTGCTATATTCTCTGTATTCATCTTACTGACATACAAAATATCAGTGCTTTAAGAATTACTAGAGTACAGTTTACTTACTTCTTGTTTTAGAATGACTGAATTCTTACTTGATACATCAACAGCAAGTGGGATCATCTTGTTAATAATCTTTAAAAACATTCCTTTTTGATTATTATCTTCTCTTCAATTTATCTCTTGCTCTTTTATTTCCAGTGGAACCAGTTCTAGCTTAACAGCTTTGCTAAAGGTGGTAGAGTCTCTTTGGAGAGCCATCAGGAAACCCTTGACAGTACATCAGCTGTCAGGACTCTGGAAGGTGTAAGAAAGTGCAACCTATTCTCTCTACTTTAGAAACTTCAAGATCATCATGTATGCAGAGCCACTGGTCACTGTCAGTCTTTAATTTTGGAAGTGAAGTCTATTAACTAAACCTGGTTTCCTTCTTTCTAGCACATTTTATGCACTACATATGCTAGGAATGGTAACATAGAAAATATTTCCAACTAATATAACTAACCCACATAACATTTAAATTTGTGAATATATTATAATACTGCTTACATTATTTCTCTATATTTACATGATATGAGCAGTATTCACAAAAATTTTGAACTTCTAGAGAATTTATGACTGAAAAGGTCATTGTGCATGTTATTGCTGTTAAGATTATTTTTCTCTTGAGTAATTTTACTATGTATTTAATTTTGCATACAAAATTTGTGTGTCAATAATATGCCTTTTCTCTTGGAAAAGTAACCTACATCAAAAATTCATAAGTTTTCAGAAAACATACACAAAACAAAGTTAAGACTGTTGTAGACTTGAAAAGGACTAAAGAGAAGTGATGAAATTTACAGGCTTAGAATTTGGTTGAGAACCTGAATTTCAAACTAGGCTGTGACTTGGACATTCATAAAAACAGCTAGTCTGGTTATCTGATAGTATATGGATCAGTTTGGTAGAAGAATAAAGCAAAAACATATCAGCAGGTATTCCATAAAAGAAGTAATTCATCCAAATATAAAATCCTATTTCCAACAGCTTGTGAAACTTACAGGCTTTAAATTACTTCTGAAATAAGGGCATATATAAATACATTGAAAATAAATCTATAATGAGCATTTGTATCTTCTCTTTCTCACTTATACTATTTGTTAGTAATAATAACACTAAAGATACTACAGCAGATAGCTAAGTGATATGACTGTGCTCACTCCTGGTGCTATGGCATCTTATTTGGGAAATAAGACTTATAACTATAGCTATATCCTGCTCAGCCAACATCAGCACAATCTGGTGGATGTTACTTGATGTTCCTTAGTGGGCTCCAGCATCTTGACTGGGCAATCCTTAAGTATAAAACCACTTAGAAGTGTCCTGTAACTCAGAACTTAAAGGAAGTAGTAGCTTGGCTATTGTAAATACTGTTGCTATGAACATTGGGGTGCATGTATCTTTTTGGATTAAGGTTTCCTCTGGATATATGCCCAGGAGTGGGATTGCTGGATTGTATGATAAGTCTATTTTTAGTCTTTTGAGGAATCTCCATACTGTTTTCATCGACAGATGACTAGATAAAGAAGTTGTGGTATATTTATACAATGGAATACTACTCAGCCATAAAAAATAATAAAATAATGCCATTTGCAGCAACATGGATGGAACTGGAGATTGTTATTCTAAGTGGAGTAAGCCAGCAAGAGAAAGAAAAATATATAATATCACTTATATGTGGAATCTAAAAAAAAAGACAAATGAACTTATTTACAAAACAGAAACAGACTCACAGATATAGAAAACAAACTTATGGTTATCAGGGGGTGTGGGGAGAGGGTGTTGGGAAGGCCTAAATTGGGAGTTCGAGATTTGCAGATATGAACTACTATGTATAAAATAGATAAACAACAAGTTTCTACTGTATAGCACAGGGAATTATATCCAATATCTTTAGTAACTTATGGTGAAAAAGAATATGAAAATAAAAGAAAAGTAGTAGCTTGATTGAGAATATTTTTTCACAGTCTATTTAGGCTCTTTTCTTTTTTCTTTTTTTCTTTTCTTCTCTTTTCTCTCTATTGCCTTTCTTTCTTCTCCTTTGTGTGTGTTTGTTTCCTAGGTTTATCGAACCTTTATCACCCTGTCCCACAATGAAGTTGTCACATGATGCACGTCACTAGGATCGCCTGCTCTTCACTTTATTTGTTAAGTGCTTATTCATTCACTTTTTGTCAGGTTCCTTTTGAGTGATTTCAGAGAATTCTAAGTCTCTGCAGTAATATAGACTATTATTGCCTATATTTAAAGGAGAGCTTTCTAACAAAGATCTCCATCAAGTGCCCGATGACAGTTACTGATCACGGTGACTGTAATTGCAAACGGCTAATAGAATGGAAATGGCTACTTCCATCTTCCTCTGAGTGCTCGGGACTGCTGTCTTTATTGTGCTTCCATTTAGACAGGTTTTGTCGATGACTCTTTTCTCAGGAAATCCCACATCCACAGTGGAGATAGCTCTCACTCCCACAAGATCAGACTTGGCTGTTTATCTTTCACTGTTCACAGCTACAGCAAGAGTGGAATCGCTTACCACATTACTCCTACACTTCTACTGGCTTCATGTCATCATACAACGTAACAGTGAGGTAAATGTGAGTTTTGCTAAGTGAATAAAAACAAAAGGTAGCAAAGACATTAATTTTTCTCTCATTCCAAAACCAAAATATACCACCTATCTAAAAATATTAGTATTGAAATATTGAAAGAATACATAGTAAAAATCCCGTTAAATATAAATATCACAGAGAGTCACTGGAAATATTGGTGCATATTTCCCAGCCTGTGTTGTGTGTGTGTGTGTACTTTCTATAGTCATATCACACATTATATACATACATTTGTGTATATATATATATATTTCACAAATAGGTTATCATATGCAACATATGTGATTTGTGATTTTTTTAACATTGTAATCGGCTATCTTTCTCCATGAATAATTACCAATCCATCATATATTTTAAGATCTGCATTAGGTCCCAGCTTCTGTACTGCAAAATAATTATACCCACTTGATTTAACTTTAACTACAAACAAGATATACTGATTCCATCTTTATAAAATACTGATTTAAGAGCAAACCTGAAGTCTAAATGAAGGGTTGTGGAGTGAAGAAGAACCCCAAATGTCTGATACAGGAAAACATCTATCTCCAAGGAGAAAAGTCAGCTCTACTTGTTGCTAACAGCAGTCAAGCATACTTTTGGTTTTGCGGTTTCTTTTTTTTTTTCAACAGGGGTTTAATAGCACCATTTTGGACTTTGGCTATTATTGCTGTAGGTGCCTTGATTTCTCCTCTGCATTATAATTGCCACTAAAGGAAACGGGAGGTGGTAAAGCACTCTTCTGCCTAATTTCCTTTGATTTTCTTCTTCAGAACTTATTTTTTCCCTCTAAACCTTTGCTCCACATATTTTGTGTGTGTTACTGCACAAGCTGTGGGACATAATAAGCAGCATTTTAGCACCATTCTGTTCTTTACTCATGGTGTATAAATCACAGCAGAGTTGCTAACAGCTTGTGACTGACAATCTTCCTTGATAGACAATCTGTGATCCTTTCAGCCTTTTACTAATAAGCTCATTAGGCGAGAATGGGGTTAGAAATCCTTTCTGGGATATAGCAATGAACCGCAGCAAATTCAGTGCATGTCTGACCACTCAAACTTTAGAGAATCAATCTTTCCTCAATCAAAACTTTGTCAAGTCCTGCTGAATGTCTGCTGAAGGTTACCAATTTTTTTAAAATAAAAGTTTGTCAGAAAAATCAAGAAAGCTTTCTTGCCTAATATAAGTCAAGGGGACATTTTTCAAAATCATGTTTTTTTTTTTTAATTTTAGTGAATCAACATGTGAAAAATGTTTATCAAATGTTCAGAGTTGTCATGATTTTCAAATTAAAAGTGAAAGATAGTTTTCTGCTCAGTGATTCAGTGACCAAAAGAGATAAGAAAATGGTTTTGATGAAGATACTCAGATTTTTATCATTTGTTAGGTTCATTTGTATCTTGTAATGAATGGTGAAAAGTTTGCTGAAAATTACAATAATTACAATGAGAAGAGCTCTTTATGCTTTATGCATATTGATTAATGACAAATTAAAATTCTCTTAATGATAATATATCAGTGCAAAGTTTATGCCCTAATATGAGTATTTAGCACAATTATATTCCAGTTCTTTTTAAACTAAATCTTGTCCTCAGATGTATACAACAAAATAAGAATCTAGTCCCAACTTTTTCATTGGACCAAATTAGTTGAAATCTATACCTGACATGAACAATTTCCTACTGTACTTTAATAATGTGACAGTCTAGAAACAGGACTAATAGAAGCTGAGAGAAAATGCACAAAGGTTTTTAGTTCCCCCCATTCATAGAATTATTCACATCAGTAGAAATTTGAGAAAATACAGATCAAAGAACCAAAGTAGCTATAGTGAAGGAGGTTTAATCTTAGAGAGGAATTAAAGAAAGGGCTAGCAATCCATTGATTAGAACTTAAAGCTCTCTCTGTATGTCTTTTTCAAATTGATTGCAAATAGTCTTTTAATATAATACTATTATGCTACATGATGATCTATGGTGTTCTAAACTAATTGATATTAATAATAAATACACTATCTCATTTTACATACACACACACATACATATATATAGGCAGCAAGTTGTGAGCTTCAGTCGTTTAAATATTTGGGAAATTAGAATTATTTTAGAAATAAAAGTCACCCATTAGTAAGGCCAGAGATGGTTAGTCATACTGCACTGTTTCAAAAGTAAACATCAGTTGACCTCTGTGCTTGAAATTCTAATTCTTGTCAATCTCCCAAGCAGAAATATGCCCAAAAGAAGTGAGTCACAAATAGGACTTATCAGTAGGAATGCATAATTCCTAACCACAGAAGTACATACTCAAGGGAACCTGACAGTAGGAGATTGATGCCATCTCCTAAATGACACCTGCCTGCTCTAGTTCACATTCAACATGCCTGTATCATCAGGCTTGGACATGATATTTAAGTATCTCACCACCACCCCCAGCAACTGCATGGTTTTGGCAAGATTCTCTGTCTGCAAATAACTGTAAACACAATATTAATTTGTAATCTTACCAAACTCCAATAAATTTTTGGGTCACATATCACTAAAGTGATCATTCATTTCCCCTCATTTTCATTTTTCTCTAGGGACTATACAGGAGCAGTTAATTACTAAGTCACTGTTATTTGCAATTATGTCAAAACATTTCATGGCATAATAAATATAGTCTGTTCCATTTAGAAGAGCAAATTACTTCTAAACACATAAATGTTGTTTTATTTTTTATCATTTTATTGTAATTCTAATGAAGTAAATACTACCTAGTATTGAGGCAATTGGTTGTATGAAGCACAAACATGGTAGTTATAAAGCCTCTGGAGTGCACATAAAATGAATATTATGAAAATTGATTAAAGCTGACAAGTTACCACCAGAAGAAATAAACTTAATTTGTTCAACAAACTAGAAAAAAGACAAAAGTAAAATAAACCAAATTATAATTTTTTTAACTAAATGCTGTATAGAATCTTTCCAAGCCTATTGCTGCACATGAATTAAACACTTAGTGCCCCATAAAAAATGACATGCTCTTATTTTTAGATTCAAAGGCACTGCATTTCTTCTGTAGCAACAAAAAAACTGTAAGAAGTCAAGAACATTCATAAAAGAGATAACTCAACAGGCCCTTTTCTGTGTACTAACTAACTTCATAAAATGGAAAAGAAAATTTTCTCTCTCTCTCTCTCTTACTTAGGAAAGCATTCTTTCCAAAATTTTGCAAGGAAATCAAGAAAGGCTATTTTTAAAGGTGCTACTCCTTCCTCCAAAATTCCAGTAACAAAATAAAATAAGTTAAAACTCTATTTTCAACAAGTAAGTACATACAGAGCTACTAGTATCATACTTTTGAGTTCCATGAAACTTGGAAGTAGCCTGAGGACAAGTTAAGACATTCAGTCTTTAAGCACAAAACACATGACCCTAAATTTGAGGGTCATGACCCTAAAATTCTTGGACCAAAGAAGTCAACCCAACCAAGTGAGTGTGAAAGAGCTGGTATAATAACTAAAGGGACTCAAATGGACACTAAAAAACTACATAGTGGCTCAGAGTGTCACAGACTAGGCATATCCGTTCCCTAGCTCCTCACTTACTTTCCAGATAACGGGTGGTGTGGGAGGTGAAGCAATCTGAGGGAAACGCATAAAGTGGTAGCTCCTGTGCCAACAGCCACATTGGTGCACTGTGTGATTTGTGGGGAGCTGGGTAAGGTACACAGTAGTGAGAAATAACTAACTCTGACTAAAACACTGGTCCAATTCTACCAAATGAAACTGAGAAGCAAGATCTGAGAGGATCAAACAATTTTTGAGTAATTTAAGTGTGTCCCAAGAAAAAGCTGAAGATTATTTATAGAAATACAGAAATACATAGCACCTGAAAAGGTAAAATTCACAAAATCTGACTTATACTAAAAAATTTAAAAATTATCAGGCATGCGATTTTATAGAAAAATAGGACCCATAATAAAGGGCTAAACCAATCAAAACTGACTCATATATATAAGAAACTGAAATTCTAGAGATGAGAACTATTATGAGTGAGATTATTATGGGATTTGGGGATAAATGACAAATTACACTTTGTAGAATAAAGATTAGTGAACTTGAAGACATAGCCATAGAAACTATTCAAAATTAGGTGAGAAGAGAGAATAGACAACAAGAACCTAAAAGAACACAGAATAATCTGTGAGACAACTTCAGGTAGACGAGGAAAAGTACAATTTGAGTCCCTGAAGGAGATACTGAGGGTAGAAAACATTGAAAGAAAAAATGGCTGACATTTTTCTAAATTTGAGGAAATCTATAAACTCTCAGACCCAGGAAGTTCAACAAACACCAAGACCAAGACACAAAAAGAAAACTACAACACAACATTAGATAATTTAATTGTTCGAAACCAATCACAATGAGAGAATCTTAATAGCAGTCAGATTCAAAAGGATGTTACTTGGAGAGACAAAATTAAGAACCGAAGTTTCCTAATGGAAACACTGTGAATGAGAAGACACTGGAGCAATGTCTTTAATAAACCGAATAAAAGAACAAACAAACAATAACAGTTCCAAACTAAAATTCTATGTCCAGGAGAAAAAAATTTAGTTACAAAAATTATTTTAGACATCCAAAGGCTAACAATACATATAAGAGTAGGACCCCTGTAAAACAAACAGGGAAGAAGTCCTTCAGAGGACAGGAAAATGACACTATATAGAAACATGGATCTACACAAAAGAATAACTACAAATGGTAGTTATATAGATGAAGATATAAGACATTATCTTATTGTTCAAATCTACTTAAAAGATAACTGGATGTTCAAACAAGAATAAGAACAAAGTAATACTGAGTTTATATTATACGTAAAAGAAAAACATGAAAACAGCATCAATGTCTGTGGGGGAGCCATGGAAGTACACTATTTTGAAGTTATTTTGTCTTACACTGTTTAGGAAATGGTATGCTATGATGTGCGGGTAGACTGTGACAAGTTGAATATGAATGTTACAATCCCTAAAGCAAGTATTAAAATAAACAAAAATGAAATTTTAGCTAATTAACGGCAAAGGAGATAAAGTGGAGTGATTAAGAATTCTTAACCGAATAACAAATAGGTTAAAGGAGAAAACAGAATAAAAATTAGAAAGTATTTGGAAACAAAGAAAATGGAACTACAACCTATTAAGCCTCGTGGGATGCTAATAAAGCTGTTCTTAGGATGAAAGTTATAGCCGTAAGCACGTATATTAGAAAGAATAAAGGCCTCAAACCACTGACCTCAACTTCTAGCTAATGTAACTACTAAAGGAAGAACAAATTAAACACAAAGCCAATAAAATAAAGAAAATAATGAATATTAGTATAAAATCAATGGAATTGAGAATGGAAAAAAATTAGAGAAAAATTGGTGAAACCAAAAGCTTGTGCTATAAGAAAATCAATAAAATCGATAAACATCAAATTTCTTCTTTAAGGGAAAAAACACAAATATAGAAATGACAGACATGCTATTCCTATAGACTGTACAAACATTAAAACGATAAGGGAATGTTGTAAACAACTTTATGACAAGTTAGATGAAATAGACAGATTCCTTGAAACATATGATCTATCAAATTCCAAACAAGAATAAATAGGTTGCCTCAATAGTCCTGTATGTTAAAGACGTTAAATTTGTAGTTACAGATCATCCCTCAACAAGATGCTTTCACTGTGCATTCTATCAAACTGTTTAGAATGTAATAATAGCAATCCTACACAATCTCTTCCAGAAAACTGAAGAGGAGGAAATACTTTCAAACTCTTAAATGAGACCAGTATTAATCTGATACCAAAACCAGACAAAGACATTACAAGAAACGAAAACTGGACCCTATATTCATCATGAATATAGGTTCAGATTCTCAAGTAAGTGAAGCAAGCAGCATAAAAACATTTCTGTTTCAAGGAAAAGTATTATGAAAAAGAAAAGAAAAGCCAGAAACTAGGATAAAATATTTGCAAATCACATAAGGATTTGTATTAAATAAGGATTTGTATTCAGAATACATAAAGAACTCAATTAGAATACATCCAACCCAAATGTAAATTAAGAGTGCTTTTATAAAGATGTTTATCACCATTAGTCATTAAGAAAACGAAACGTGAAATCACACTGAGATACCATTTCATATCCACTAGAGTAGCTATAGTAAAAAGGAAAGAAAATAACCAATATTGACAGGAATATGGATAAATGAGAACCCTCATGTTGCTAGTGGGAATGGAAAATGGTGCAGACACTTTGCAAAGCAGTTTGGAATTTTCTTAAAAAACTGAACATATACTTGCTATAAAGGCAGCAGTTCCACTCCTAGGTTTCCACACGAGGGAAATGAAAACAAATATCCCCACAAAGTATGTATGAATATTCATAAACAATTACTCACAATAGTTTAAAGAGGAAATAGCACGAACGCCCATCAACTGACAAATGGATAAACCCAATGTGATAAATCCAGCAACTGGAATAATATTGAATTATAAAAAGAATGAACATGGCCAAATCCTACAACATGGATGAATATAAATACATTACGCTAAGTCACAGGTAGGAAAACTTTTTCTGTAAAGGGCCGGACAGTAAATATTTCAGGCTTGCCAGCCACGTACAACCTCTGTAACATGTTTTTCACTCATTTCTTTTCTTTTCTACAATCCTTTAAAAATATAAAAAATTATTCTTCACTTTTAGGCCCCAGGCTTTAACTGGCCCACAGGCTGTAGTTTGTCATTCCTTATGCTAAGTGAAAGAAGCCAGATATAAAAAAAAAACAACACAAAGCTCAAAAGAATATCTATAGTGTGCTGTTTTCTGTAAGAAAAAAAGTCAGGATAAGAAATATACCTGCACATGTTCATCTGTGCAAGAAGAAATGCAGGAAGGATGACTTAGTAACCAATGAGATCTGTTCTCTGCAGAGAGTCCATGGGAATGGTTAGAAAGGGACAAGGGTATGTCAATTCTTTGAGTTTACCTTTTTATAAAGTTGTAACTGTTAGAATCATGCCAACCTTTCATACACAAAAATAAAATAAAATTGGCAGTGAAGGTGGGAAAAGGGTAGAATACAAACACGAACAATAAACCCTATTGTATTTAAAGTAAGTAACACAGCTGTGCTAAGCGAGGAGAAGAACCAGACCAGCATGTTTAGGAAACAGTCTGTTGACAGTATACTCTCAGGCTGAAAACAAAATGACCATACACAAAATGCAGTCTTCCTGTGAATCAAAATAATTTCTAAAAAGAAGTTTAAAAGTAAGTTATTTTGGAGCTAAACAAGATGCAAGGGTAGTAGTGACTTGAATATTTGGAGTAAGTCAAGTCTGGAAGCATCTGTTCCACTTATCAGAATTTAAGCCCTAAGAAAAATTGTAATAACTTTAAGATCCTCAGTTTCCCTCTATAATTAATATGAACCATATTCTAGGTAAGAAGGTGTACACATTAAGTTAAATAATTAATTTGAAGCACCAAAAATAAATCAAAGTACATGATAGGCCTTTGAGAGATAAAGATTATTTTTTTTTGTTTGTATTTGTAGGCAGGTGAGTGATTACCTCATTTCCTTTTGCAGTTCTTAACGTATTTTAGTAAGAAATATGGACAATGGATGGAAATACTAAAGAATTCTGTGGAATTAGTTGAAAGTTTCAGAAGAAATGAAGACATGATCTCTGTCTTTGTATAAGTATTCTCTTGGATCTGCCTCAAGAAGAAAAAAAAAGCATTTAGAATGAAAGAGGATCTGCAGTAAGGGGGAGAGTAGGGTATAGAAGAGAAAGTGTCTTCAAGTGAAAAATCTGCTCTGCAACTTGCAATGTCATGCGATGAAGTAATGAAAATTTCTTTAAGCCAACAAATGATAAATTGCCATAAGAGCTTTTTAGCTACAACACCAGGTTTAATCATGTTGGGAACTAAAAGGATCCCAAATGCATAAAATTTTCCTTAACCAAAATGAAATTATACCATCAAATGTGAATGCTCTGTACCCAAGAAAGTGCAAACTGGAATATTTATGAGAGACCATTTGTAAATGACACAATGTGATTGCTAGAAAAAAGACTATGCAATTCAAAAGAAGAGGCCAGATAGACATTTTAATCTTGGGCAGTTGCAAAAGTTCTGAGGCATCTGTGCACTCTTTAAAACCTAGCGAATGGGAAATATCATTTTGGAGTGAGATGAATGTTGGTGTAGCCCAGGATCTATGCGACTCATTTTTTTCACCTGTGAAGTGGTGAGTTTAGAATACAGATCTCAGTCTCTCTTTTTCTAAAGGTCTATTCTATGTAAAGATAAGTAAATAATTCTAATGAATTATGTAATGCACTTTATAAAAATCAATTTGTTTTAACAATGTTTCACATAAATTTACCATAGGAAGTAGGTAAAGAAATGAATGAACAGCTCAACCAATCATCATGAACGCACAGTAGAACCACATTAAAATATAGGAAAGGATTTTAGAAAGTTTTATTCCTGGGTGGTAACAGTTGTCTCCATGAAGTGGGGTTATTCATTCTTTTTCACATTTTTGCTCTTCTGTGTTTTGTTAGATTTATTGTGGAATGAAATATGCAGATTCATTATTTACTAAAAGATACCATTTAACATAAATAATGTCGGTGACAATGATACTTTTAGGCATTTTTTAACAATGACATAAAGCAGTGTGTATGGAAAACCTAATACAGTTCAATATCAAGTGTATACATTTGGTAATAATAACAATTGGTTCCTTTTCTCCTACTTGAAGCTGGTTCTACTGCTTTGTGAAACATTAGTAACACTCTCAAGGTTGTCATTCAGTCATATACACCATCAGTTTCCGTAACTTTACCCTTACAAATAGCCTGGCTGGGCTACAAAATGTATACTCTGGAGGATTCTCTGATCCTCTTCTGTTGCTCTTCATAAAATAAAATCTGGTCTTTCTTTGCCCTGACAAAATAAAGTATGCTCTGATGCATTAAACCACTTTTAAGAGGTGCCAGAGTGACAAGAAAATGACCCATCTAATCCTCTTTTACTGTTTCATAGTGTGCAGGAAGTTAAACTAATACCCTAAGCTCAGAACTAAGTTCCACACATAGTAGAAATTAGAAAGAAATAAGAGTCCATTTGTCAGCGTGTGCTTAACCATCTTCACCAAAATCATAGCTTAAAGGGTTGATGTTTGGTCCTGTAGCTGTAGTAATATAAATACTCCCAATCCTTGCAGTGGCTCCGTGGATGTCTAACAGTCCTTCAGAATCACTAGACAGTTCTACCCCTGGGACCAAGGACAGCAGAGAAATTGGAAGCATTTTCCTCCCATCTCTCATTTCCCTTCCACCTTTGCCACTCTCCAGTGACTTTTACAAGATTATAATAAGATGATCTAGTAAATAAACTATTTACAGTCTTTAAAATTATTTTTGATTTCTAAAAGCAACATTCTACATTCTTAGGGATTTGTTATATTTGGAAATTTTTTTGTTAAAAGCTTAAAACACTACCCAGGTAAAACATGACTTTTAATAAGTACTTTTCAGATCAGTCTGCCATTTATTGACCTACAGAAAAATGATTGTTTCTCTCCATCAACCACACACCTTCAGGAACAAATCATATTATACATTAGATCTTTACTTATTTACTGTGCATTGTCTGATGCAGACCCTAGAAGCTGTCCAGCAATTTCCATGTTTGCTCTAGGCACACTGCTGACACATTTTCCAGCCCCCTTGTAATGCCTGGAGTGTGACTGAGGGATATGCAATGAAAGGAGCAGAAGTGATGGGTGTCACTTGCAGGCCACTCTATACCTCTTATCCAAGTCTTCTCTGCAATCCCTCCTAATTTGTCACCAGAGGCAAAAGGATCCAGTGAGTGTCTGGGAGACCCCAGGGAAGAGTGGAGAGCCCTGCCTGCTAACCTACAGCATTCCACTGAGATGCGGGTGACAAACTTGGTAAGTAAGCCGCTGAGATCTGCGCGTTATTTGTTACAGCAGTTAGTGTAGTCTACAAACACCATGTCTTTTGCCAGTTTCAGTGTAAAAGCAAACGGAGGCTGTTACTACCTTAACTAATGTGCTTCTGACATGCAATCCCATAAACTAGAGGCTCATGTGTCAACCTGCACTTTAATGATACCACGGGCAACAAGCCGCTATAATCAAATTTGAACTGTTACATTTCTGACTCCATTTACATAATATGAACCACATGGGGTGGAGAGGTTATATCTGGAGCAGGAGATGATGATTAGATTTTCTTAAACAAATTGCACCTAGAAAGTATAATCAAGATTGCATTGGCTGACAGAACAAGAAGGTTTTTTCTGTTAGATTTTGTCCTTAGAGATCTGAAGAAATCAGAGCTTCAATCCCCATGGCCCTTCCAGCCCTGCTATGCCAGTGCACTCTTTATTTCCTAATTTGTCCATAAGATTCCATAATATATTATTATTTTCACTTAAATGCATGCCTATTTTAGAAAATGCGTATGGTAATTTTCACTGCACTCTAAAGAGCAATGAAAAGAATAAACTATTTAAAATAAACATACAGTTTGGACTGTATCTCATTTTAAAAGCTGACAGGTGTTTGAGCGTTTTGTACGTTGGTACTAGGTGTCTCATAGGGCACTCCGTCCCTTACACAGGGCGTGTCACACATGCGCAGACGCATGCACACATGGATCATCACTAACAATTCTACCTCTCAGGTTGCCGACTGAACTCCGAGGATGTCTCTCTCTGGGAATCTTTGCACTGTCTTCTCCTATTCTCATAAAAACCACAGACAGAGTGAAAGATCCAGAGATGGCACAGCATCACCTGTGACAGGTGTTTTCCTCACAAAGCCCTTGGCAATACCTATAGAGGATGGAGGTATTACGTTTTGTGGGCTAAACCTCAGGATTGTTTCTTTTTACAACACCGATTTCCAACACTTTATCATTTATCACTCCAACATTATCAGTAAGGACTCAATTTGTTATTCATTGTTTATAGGATTTTAATCTACCAAAATATATTTACCATCAGCTGTGGGAGGGAAAGTGGCCATTCTGGGTGGAGGAGGGGGACGTGTGGGTGTGCAGATCTGGCCCCAATCAATCCAGGAGCCCGGATTGGGGCTCGGATGCCGGAAACATTTCTGGTGGTTTCAAAGTCCAAGGTTTTATAGCTCTGCTGAGTACTCAGGATATAGAAAACCACAGTAAGAGAAGCTCACTACCACACTAAAAACGGAAAAATCATTTTTCAGATTCCATCAGATCTCAGTTCACAAGGTGACCTGAATTCTAAAGGCGATAAGCGCCCCCTGAAGAGACACAGATCCCAGACAATTGTTTCACGTTTGCCAGAGCATTGTTGGCAGGGTTGGCCACCATAAAACCCGGTTTGAAAAAAATCAAGTGAAATTTGAATGAATTCTTAAAGGACAAGTACAGGTGAGCATGAAAGTTTATGATCCCTGGGAGCCTATGACAACATGTGGGGGATGGAGGCGGGGAGGCCCTGCCTCCACTCCTAAGAGATCTGAGAGGCAAAAATGAGTAATAATATAAAAGACTTGGGCAACACTCTCAAGCAACTGGGTTTGGTTAAGATTTTTAGAGAACTCTACACAACAATAGCAGGATAGACATTACTTTCAAGTGAACACAGAATATTCACCATCGCTGAGCATATTTTGGTCCAAAAAACAATTCTCAGTAAATTTTAAATGGTGAATGTATCACAAAGGGTGATTTGACCAAAAGAGCATAAAAGTATAAATTAATAGCAAAAACATCTTGAAGGTTCCCAAATACTGCAATATTAAAAAGATATCTTTAAGCCCACGATTCAAGAAAAAATTCATTTCAAATTAGAAAATAATTTGCATTGGGTGAAAATGAAAATATCACAGATCAAAAAGGTGAAGTACAGTTAAAATAGTGCTTAAGTCCCCAACGTTTGAAATGTCTATAATAGAAGAGAAGGAGATTTTCAACCAGTGGTATAATCTTAAACTTCCAGAAGTTAATAAAAAAAATTAAAGCCAAAGTGAGTAGAAGGAGGGCATGGTAGCTAGAATATTAAAATGACCCCCAATGACTTATGCCATTGTATGATACACTCCTTTTGAGAGTAACGTGCTTCAAACTAGTGGAATATGGTAAAACTGATGGGATATCATGCCCGTAATTATGCTATCTTTGATGGCAAAGGTGAACATTTCTGTGGATATAATTAAGATCCCTAGTTAGTTTTAATTCAATCAAAAGAAGATTATCCTGGTAGACTTGACTGAATCAGGGGAACCCATGAGAAGTTCTAGAACTCAGTGACTATCTTTCCTGCTCATCTAAAAAACCAAACAGCCATGTCGTGAACTGGTTAAGGAGAGGGGTGGCTTCTAGTTGCTGAGGACCTCAGTCCTATCATTGCAAAAAACAATTCTTTCAACAACCTCAATAAGTTACCTACTAAGCTGTTTTCACAAGCATATACATATATCAAAATATTCCAAATTGAATATATTAGGTATATGCAATTTAATGTATATAGGTTATACCCCAGTGCAACTGTAAAAACATGAATTAATTTCAAAACCTATTCAATACATGAAAATCATATGTGAATAAACAGATAACAAAATGTTGAAGAATAAAAAAAAGTCTTGAACCACAGAAACAGAGACCTAGTAAACATACATTGTTTTACTTTGCTAAATTAATATACAAAGCATAAAAATAATAGAGAAAATAAATGAAACCAAAAGGTAGCTGGAAAATATGAATACTTTCAATGAACTACTGCTGAGGTTAATTAGTAACAAAGGGAGAAGAGATACAAATTAAAAATAACTGACATGAACAATGGGATTTCAGTGTCAATCCTGCAGTAAATGGAAAACCAGTATATATTAAGAATTTTATGCTCATAAATTTGATATCTTACTGAAAGATAAATTTGTGAGTTAGAAATTACTGAATTCACTCATGAAGAAATAAATAAAATGAGCAGTTTTCTATCTCCGAAATATATTGATTTTGTAGTTTAGTTTCTTCCACAAAGAAAACTTCAGGTTCAAATAGCTTCAATGGTAAAATCAACAAAACATCTGAGGAAAAATAATGCCAATTCTACAATAATCATCCAGAAGATTAGGAGGAGAGAACATTTTCCATCTCATTTTACAGAATTATCCTGATACCAAAACATGACAAAGCTATTACAAAAAAAGAAAATTGCAAACAAATTTTCCTCCTGAAACTAGATGCAAATATTCTTAAGAAAATATTAATACAGCAAATCCATATATACGTGGATATGTGTGTATTTATGTATATGTGTATATATATATCACATGATGAGCAAGACTACACCATGAATAAGATTATATATAATGGGCTGGGTATCAACTTATTGTCATGTCTTATTTGGTGATGGTGTATTTTTTAAGAAAAGTTTTGTTATAGCAGATTAAGTCCCATTTTAAGATAAAGATAATACAAAATGTTTCAGTGATATTTTTCTATTATACATCTAATAGCTTAGTAATTAAGTCAATAAATATTTATTGAATTCTTGTTTTATTTTAGGCTCTGTTTTATCATCTGAAAATATAGCAGTGAACTATAGAAAGAAATCTTTGCTTTCACTGAGTTTACATTACAGAGGAGTGGGGAAATAATTAAGATAGATAGTTGAGAGATACAAGATTGCCAGGTAATAATATGTGGTATAAAGTATTAAGAAGACATGGTATAAAGCCTAGAGATACATTCAAAGTGGGCTCCAGCCAAGAAAAACTGGGATAAGGGCGACACATTCCAGGAAAGCAAAGAGCTAACATGAAGCCTATGCCTGTGAGTCCAAACACGAATTTATCTAAGAAAATCAATAATAATATATTCATATTATTTTTTAAAAATCTCCATCCCAGACTAAATGTTTCTGTCTTCATTCATCATACATTATTTTCCAATAATTTCCCCTTGTATTGATATGCCAGAGATATCTCTTCATCACTGCATGCAAGGTACACCAGCTCATTTCCTTTGGCCTTAGACTCACCCTGCAGTCTTGCCGAGCTGCAGCACTGTTGGAAGAATAAAATTAGACGGTATTGACGAAAGTGATGCTTATATTGCAAATTACGATGTAAAGACAAGATTACTTCATTATTGTATTTAGTCGCAGTGGTGGTAATAATAGTAGTAGTGTTTATGCATTATTATTTGTAGATTAAAGTCCACTTAAAAGCACATTTGAGCCCAACATCACAGGCTTTCAAAGCTGAAAGGAACCCTTGAGATGATCTAATCACATTCCTTACAAAGGAGGCAAGATCAGGCCAATCAAATGCATGATTAGATGTCACAGGGACGTTGTGTTCAGGAGAACAAGCATGGCATTAAGTCAAGAGATGCAATGTCTGTGAATGAGAGAGTGGCTGCCCATCCAGCTTGCTCACCTGGACAGGAAAACCACGGTAAGAATTGAAATAAAGGCTCCTGTTCACCGCATCCTCCTTCCACATCACTAGGGAACAGACTCTGCCTCTCCACAGCCAAGTGTTTCCTGGGAATAACTGGCAGATTTGCTGTGCAATTCAACATAGATACCAGCCTCTGGAGACCGTGGCAGGCAGATGAACTTGGATGCTGCTTTAATTAAATCCCCGGAGGATCCCAATTACTAGGAGGAACCACTGCTCACTTCTTCCGGATATCTGCATATGTAGTCAAGATCAAAGGCGTTTGTAGATGCAAATACCTGTACAACAAGCATTACTTGTCTTTAGGGTCTCACAATCTCCCCAGAGATTATGCTCGGAGAAGTACATGTGATCTTTCTGATACATATCACTGGAGTCTCAAGTACAACCTGTCTCTGTTCATCCTGAATGTGACTCTGTGTCAGTGGGGCTAAATACCAGTCATCTGGACATTGGGTTATTTGGTGATGTCAACCAGAAGAAAAAAGAAGCAGCAAAGACAGTGTAGTTGAAAGGTTAAAAAGCTTTAAACCAGGCACTATTATTAATTAGCCAAATGAACTCAGGCAAGATATTTAACCTTTTTGAATCTCAGTTTTTTTCAGCTCATTTGTAAAATGGAAATAATTATATCAAATTTCAAACCCGATGAATGTGAAATTTACTGCACCACAGATTTGGTTTCCAATTCCTTTCACTTTTTAGAATCACGTAAAAACAGCCTTAAGGCTCTGGGTAGGTTGTTGGGCCTCTCTGTCCTCAGATTGACTCCTTAATTGTCCTCCTCTCTGCCTTCTTGTTCTTTTCTTGGTGTCTGTGTCTCCCGGACAGGACCACTGTGATTCCAGACACCATAGCTGCCTTTGACCCCTGGGTGTTAGTAACTCCATCCCCTCCCTTTGATCCTCCAGCATTTGGGTGGAGGTGACTTTCTGATTTTGCTAATCCTGAGTTACCTAGAATCACTTATTGATAAGCTGTTGGGAAAGGAAGATATTTTGTGGAAGCCAGAAAAATCTAGTCCTAATCCAGAGGAATAATAATGCATCCCTTTTTTTAGGATGGGGACATCTGCTAACCCCTGTATTACAGTATATAGTTTAAAACACTTAACAGGCTGTGTTCAGGAGGAAAGTCAGTAGCCTGAGAAGGTTGAGAGGTCAAAGAAGATGGTGTGCATTAAGCTAGGGTCTCTAAAGAACAGCACCCCCACTGGGTAAGTTGGAATAAGAAAGTAAGATACAGTAAAAATCTGTCTATACTAGCCTTGACTTTTATAAAGCAAAGAAAAAGGAGAAAATAATCTACTATTCAAATTCTAGGTATTCAAATCTCGAATTCACATTCCCACTATGGCCTAAACCATAATGCTAGGGTGCAACACAATGCAAGCCTCAGAGAAGCCCCAAAGACAAGGCACTAAGAACAAATAGCAGATCAACAAAAACCACTAAACACAAGTAAACAAGCCTCCATGAAAGAAAGTGAGTGCATGTAATTCTGTCGGTTTCATAAATGTGTCAACTTGGGTAAGAAGTAACTGGGATAATAATTTCCTTCTCTGTACTTCTGGTTAGTGTTGCACACAAAAGAATTCTGCGTGAGGTTTGAAAGTGGAGCAGTAGACGCTTCCCCTTAAAAAGAGGTCGACGTAGAGAAGGCTCTCTCATGTTTCGGTGTCTCTGCCACTCACGTTGTTGGCAGCAGCCCATCGCACAGCTCCGGCTCCCAGGGGATCTCTTGTTTTAGTTCTCTGGTTTCAGTTTTGTTTTTTCAAATCCTGGCAAGGAGCCAATGAGGTTCTAAGGAAAGAGGGACGGTTCCCCAGCTGTGGATCATCCATAGCAGCAAGTGCAGAGCCTGGGAGGCGGAGAGGCCAGTGAGGATTCCAGTTTTCCCTCCTCCCCTCACCTCATGTTCATCCGTCTTTCCTCCCAGCCACCTGTGCTGTGACATCAGGCTCAGCACTAGATGCAGAAGAAACAGACGAATTAAAACTCCTTTACCAGCTCCCACGGTTTCAAGAGGTCAGATTAGTGTGATGAATCTCTTATTCTGCATAGTTTCTAGTGGTTCTCTAAGTGAACCTTCAATAATGAAGTAACAAACCATATAATTAGACCTACAAAGACTTCAGATGTAATCATCAGAGATTATAAAATAATTGTGAGGCTAATAAGTTAAAAGTAGTAAAAGTGGTGGTTGTAATTATTAAAAAAATTTTGACCAGTTGGAGGTAAGAGCTAAGTAAGACTTCCAGGAATGGAAACTGTGAAACCTAAAATTAGAAATGGCCTACATTTTAAATTGCAAATGAAAACAGTATATAAACTGACAGAAAATATATACAACAGAGTACAGAGAGTCAAAGAGATGAGTATTAATATGGAAATAAATGAAAGAGATTAGAGTGAGAAAAAGAGTTAAACATATAAATATATAAATTATTCTGGAAAATAGAAAAATAGACATGAACTACAGAAAAAGAAAGGATACGTGTATGCTATTATGATCATAGAAGTAATATGTAAATAAAACAAAACAAAACAAAAAACAAGCAAACCAAAACTTAGAGAGCATTTTCTTTGTGTGTATATATATATGTATCTCCATTTATAGAGAGAAAAATTTCTTGTTTCTGTGGGATATTGTCCCTCCTCAGATATAGAAAAACTATTGCTTCCTCAACACTGTGAAGACTCTGAAATATCATTTGACTCTCAGATTCTTAGCGGCTGTGCTCGATGGGGCTCTCAGAGTTCTGCCATGATTATGCTCATGACAGGAGTTGGCCAAGGATCCAAAAATGAACTTCTTTGGAGAATTTGGGAGCTCTTTTCCTATGGTTATCCTCTTTGTCCCTGCATCCCACTTTAGTCCTGAAAGCCGATTTCCATTTCTCACATCCAGTGAAGTCACCAACTTCTGTGTGCAAACACGCACACACACTCACAGACACACACACACATAAAATACACATGAATATGTATATACACACATTTGTACATACAACAAAGTATTGGTGAGACAATCTTTAACCACAACAATAAAATAAGTGAGATTAATCTATTAAGAAAAAAATCAGATTGTTTTCAAAGCATAATCTAACATGATGGACAAAAGAAGCCTGAATGAAGGCAGAGGATGGATCAGAATGTTTCTTTGAAAAAGAAAAGATGAAGATACACTAGGTACACACAAATGAAAGAACAGGCCAGAATTCAGACCAAGAAGTGTGAAGAACATTCATAATGCAAAAGGGTACAAATCTCAATAAAGCCATGACTTACAAATATTTGTGCTTGCAATAGCACAGCAACAGCTTTTACAGGACAGAAAAAAAGCTGATGAAAGGAGAAGTAAATAAAACACACTGAAAAATGAACATTCTAGTTTCCCCCATCCACTCAAAATTTAAAAGACAGAATGGATATGGACGTGAACTATGTAATTAATAAAATAGACCTACTGTAGATTTACATAAAATTTTGAACGTACTTTTAAAGTATTAAAGAAATATTCATAAAAGTTATCATAAATTAGACCACAAAGAAAACTTCGATGTTTTTCAAAAAGAAATGCTATGAATAATATTTTTGACCAAAGTGAAATAACATGAGAAGTCAATAAAGTTTTTTTACCTTGAAGATTTTGGGGAGAGTTCTATGTTAGTTTGTTTTTCATAGCAACAACTAAAAAGCACCTAGTATTCTAGCCGCCAATTGCCAGCAAAGGCACTTCATTGGAGCTGAATCAAATTGCCTGACTGGCTCCTGTATCAGTGCCTGAAACAGGGAAAGTTGGTTAAAACAAACAAATAACTTTTTAAAAAAACTGTAACTTAAAGAACTAATTGAGGAACAATTACCAGTTGTGAGTTTTGGAGATGTACGTAAAAGAGAAACAATCAATATGAACCACATAGCTTCAGATTTTACACACAGGAAGAGTTTCATTTCCAAATGAAATGAAAAGTAGGAATTCAAGGTGTTAATTGTCACTTAGAGCTGTTGTCTGAACTGGGGGTGGCGGGCAAGCTTCTGTCAAATTTGTACAAGCAATATATTTTCACCAGATTTTACATTTTTTGAAACTTCTAAAAAGTGCATTTTGTGTGTTTTATCAAACAGATTAGAGCTATCTGTATTGTGTGAAAAAGGACAAAGAAAATATTCACCACCTATCATTTTAAGAGAAGACAGGATGATGTTTATTAAAGGAATTTCCAAAAACACTAGTGACAATTAGCTTTTAAAGACCTCTCTCTCTCTCTCTCTCTCTCTCTCTGTGTGTGTGTGTGTGTCTCTCTCTCTGTCTCTCTCCTGGTGGATCTAATTATAGTTGGTTCAGTGGAAGACTTTCTTATCAGTTGAAGTTTCTGTTTAATACTGGACTATTCCCACATGATGCCAATCAACAGAAAGAGGAAGGGAGTTACACAGAGGGATAAGACAGTTATTAAAAACAGCACCTCTGAAGATTTTCTGCACTTTGTCCAAATCAATACATGTATCTATTTTTATATAAACTAAGGCAGTTACCTGATGCATAGTGGAAAGGGTCAGCAGAAAAGGCTCACACTTTCCTCTTTGAAAATGTAATATACTACCTGAGACGTACACATCTAAAGCTGAATGCCACTTATAACTTAATTTTAAATTATGCATGGGCATCCTAAAATTACACTGTGTTTATCAGCAAGCTCATGTCTGTATTTCTCTGCAGCTTAATATGCTAAGGTTGGAACTATTACATTATTGTTTCACCATTGGCAAAACTGCAGATACCCCCTTTTAGGTCTCATTTGAGTCTGGCTGGATGAAGGTAGTAGTGGAACATGGGATATCATTCTCAATAACAAAGTAAACCATAATTTATACAAAATTAAAGCCTTACCGATAGCCATGGAAATAATTTAAATATATTTAGCTAATTTCTCAATAGTTTAGGACAGCTTTTCTCAACAGTAGTCTCAGGAGAGATTTAAGCTCTAATGCCCTCGATAGTATCAATTTTGTGTAATGGATTAACTTCTTTCCTATGGGGAGTCAGAATCACTTATCTTCCTTACTCCAGACCTTATTGGCAAATAAATTAACTCGCCAAAAAACCTGAGGTTTACAGAAACAAAGACTCTTGATCCACTAGTTGAGGAGTTGACTCACTTAGATTTTATTTAAAAGTCTTTAAATACCTCCTCATACAATAAACCACACAGAAACACAACTCATCTTTTCCCCAAACCATCGCCCCTATCAAGTAAGCAAGTAATAATTAAATGGCATATTTGGAAGCTTAAAAAGCTATGAAAATATATAGAAATTAATCTCAAAAGGCTAACAATTTTAAAAGTTATATTAAGTACAACAGAGAAATACTATATTTAATTGATGCATTTTTTCCATTAAAAAGTACTTATGCCTCTAAGAACCAGGAATTATGTTCTAATTTGAGAATTTGAGAATGAATAATTTTTTATTCTTGTGTTTTCTATTAAAGCACTCATGACTGTTTCAGAGAGAGGAAGGTAAAGACTTAATCATAATACTAGATATGAGGTGATATAATTGAGAGAGGTATAAATTGTCACAGGATTATACAAGATACAGTAAAATATACTGCCGTTGGCGCATACGAGTTTGCAGATATTTGATGGGTTTTAACCTATAGAAATTGCAATTGTATGTAGCTCAGTCTGATATTATTAGACCTCACGGTATTAAGCTTGAGCTTGATCTTGAAAGATGATACATGTTTAGAATTAGGTTCTGCAGCAAGTGACCTGGGTATTACAATGACTTAAGACAGAATGCCATTTTCCTCTCTGTTAAATTGATATTGGAAGTAAGTGATCCAGGGCTCGCCTGTACTTTGCACTACAGATTCCTGGTGACGTTGGCTCTTCCAAATGAACACTTTGACGTCTGATCCTTGTGTGACCCTCAGTCACCCCATTTCAGAAAGCAGGAAGGAGGCAACAGTGAAACAGATGGACAAAGGATACATGCTCACTGTCACTGCACGGGAGTTTCCGAAGGACACCACAGGACGGCTGCACACATCCTGCTGGCCAGAGTCTAACCACAAGGCTGCACTTAGACTCAAGGGATGCTGGGAAATGTAGTTTTTTGTAGTCAGCCATGCACCAGCTACTAATTCTAGTACTACAGAAGTAAAAGAGTGTGGGAATTGCCAATGAAACAGCTACTCTACCACTAAGGAATACCTTACTAATTATATGAGAAATGAGAAAGGCCTGGCAGAAAAAGCAAAAACAGTTAGAAAGGTGTAAAACATTAAAATATGGCGCATTCAGATGACTATTGTATCATGAAAGGGCCAAGTGTTCCATCAGTGCCAATGGAAGGAGTTGTACTTGAAACAAGACAAGTCAGATGGGAAAGGGCCTTGGGTGTTAGGCTGGGGCACTGGAATTTATACCATCGTCAGTAAACAGCCACTGAAGGAGTAAGAACTGCTGACTGAGGAAACAGATTTGCATTTTAGGATCACTCTGGCTGCAGCACAGAAGAAAGATGGGTTTAGGACAAGAGTGAACGAAAGGATAGATACATAATTTTTTTTGAGGATAATGGGGCTAATTTCCCAAACCCATTGCTCCTTAACAATATGGGTAAAAAGAAAAAAGTAATAAAACTATGAAAGACACAATAATTCTAATATGCTTAGTTTAGTCCTTAATTGAATTTAAATTGCAATAAATTTAACTCTAGGCAAGCTTAACACAGAAAGAGTAAATTAAATGGGGTGTCCATGGGTGTAGAGTTGATGTCAAATTTAGATTCTAGTAATGGTAGACCAAATATATATTTTAAATTTCTACAATTAAATTCACAAGAAGATCTAAAAATTGAAGCTATCATCCTTTTTATTATATGAAATAGTAATGTTTAAAATTACATTTACTATTTAAACAAAGTGGTTCTTGTAAATATTATGATCAAAATCATACCTGCAAAGTAAGTAATTCTTTGGAAGTCAAAAATTTTTAAAGTATTACAATGTAGCTGCTTTATGGTGTAATAATTTAAAAACTGGTTTCATTTCCTTTGAATCCCCTCTTATAACTAGCTGAGGGTGAGAAGGAAGTGTCGAAGGGGAGATGATCTAAAATCTGAAGTTACGTTGCCGAGAGCTGTTTGGACATTTGGCTTTCTTGTTGTATCTAAAAACCAATAGAGTGGCTCATAAAGCTGATTGCAGGGCACATTTCAGAACTAATAAAACAAATTGACTATTGATGATGTGCACAGCACAAATCCAATTACATCTTGCAAAGCTTTATATTGCTCTATTTCTTCTTTAATGTTTTCTATTTATTTATTTCAATTTAAAGTTTTCATAACAAGTTCAAAAAGGATGCAGTGTGGGTAGGCAAAGAGTAGCCTGGACTTTAGAATCAGAAGTTGAAAGTGAAATTCTGGGTCTACTCTTTGTAGCTCTTGGACATATCGCTTAAATTCTTAGTTTCAAATTCATGGAATTAAGTATAGCCTATGTTAAGTGTTAAATAAAATGGCACGTGTACACGTGCATTGTAAACTGTATAACGCATTAGAAGCAAAATTATTATTAATTTAAACAACAAATAAAGCTTGTATAGATCAAGGGACAATTTTTAAGAGCTCGGATTTTGGCACATGTGTGCACACACCTGCATTGAGGGCTTGACTTCATCAGACTTTACTGTCTGACTCACCTTACTTTCTCCTAAAGACATTTTGGAAGAAAAGAAAGGATTTTCTTATCATACCTTTCCCAGAATTCCGGCATCACTCCACATGATGGTGAAAACAATATTTTATCCTTCATTGTACCCTGATCCCTGCTGCAAGGATGACAAATGCTATGGGGATGACAATACTGCTGTTTGGAACTGAGAAATATAATTAGCAGATACATACAAAATATTTTAATGACAGCCCCCTTCTGAATGCCTACATCTGCCGGACACCATAATAATGAGGCTTGTCTGCCACTTGAACATTGATCAAATGTCCCACTGGGGCTTGAAAAATGTGTGCTTCGGTTGTCATCATAGACCTGGCACAACCCCACCACTGGGATCGGGGATGCTGTAAAATATTCAACATCTGCTGCTTCACCAAGCAACATTTTGTTTTATTTAATTCCATAGGCTTATTTGCATCCTCTTAATTTTCTTATGCTAGGGATTAATCATTCATGAAAATAATAATTACAAAACTCATTTGAAAGCTTGAAAAAAAGCAGGCTCCTTTTAATGGGCATTGCTTCTGAAAGAGGAGAAAAAATAAATTCATGCTTAAAGGAACTTCAAAGCTAGATCTTCTAAAATTGGGGAGGCCTCAATTTTTTTTCTCTACTAAAATTGGTCACGTCATTTGTCATGTATACGACAGCAGGTAAAGAAGAAGCCATTGTAAGTTGTTATCTCCAATATTGTATGTTTGTAAGAAAATAGAAACGATTTATTTTTTTAGATTAAACTGAGGAGTAAAGTTCAATAAAAAGAGAAAGATGATATAACAAAATACATAAAATTGAAAGGAATGTTAGAGCTCATTTTGCCAACGAGTATTCATTTCAGAGAGTAACACGCTGACATCTAAAGAGCTGATCATTTAGCAAGTGCTTCTAAGTTCCAATCTCCATATGAAGAAATGGATTCCCTTTTTGTATAAATCTAATTTTCAGAAATGCTCCCTTATACTGAGCTCAAATCCACTCTGCCATCTGAAACTATCATTTGGGGGAGGGTGGGATAAACTGCATCAGTTTCTCTTCAACTTAATCATTTCAATATTTGGAGAGAAATATCATGTGCATTACAAGTATGATCTATACCCAAGTCAGCATAAAGCAGGCCTTTATCTGTATTTCTAATTTTGTCACTGATTCCCCTCCCCCCCCGTCCTTGGTTCTGAGTCTCTCTCATATAGTCCCCCTCCCTGGGTACACTCCACTGTGAGATCCTGCCTACCCTTGTGACATTATTAAATTTATGACTAGCATGATATTACTAACATTTTTGCTTACAAATTTCATTTTGCTTATTTTACTTACAAAATAACATTTATTTAAATAGTCATTTCAAACTAGTCATTTTATCTTCACCATAAATTCTCTGAGGTAGGCACTGTTACCCTTTACACAAATAAGAAAACACTCTCAGACCAGGTAGGTGATTTTCTAACAAAATAATAATAGACAGTATTCGTTGAGCTCTTACTCCATGCCAGATACTAAGCACTGTCTTTTGATTTTCACAAGAACTCTCTGAATTAGGTGCTATTAATATTCTCAGAATAGAATTGGTGGAGTTGGCCACAGAGTGGTTGAGAAACTTCCCCAACGTCACGGTCAGCACAGTGATCGCCATCTAACTCAGTAGCTGTGGAATTTTCATAAAGCAGCTATCTCACAAGAACACAGCTTCATCTGTGCCAAGCCCTGTATTAGACACTGGAGGTGTAAAAATTAACAAAACATATGCTTCTGCAATAAAGGTGCTTTAGCATGAAAAGTAAAGAGGTATGCGCGCAAATAAATGCAATAAAACTCCGCAAGGACTTTAACAGATGAACGCACATCTTAAGGATGCAGGCTAATAGCATAATAGAAGCCGGTGCTCAGTTTTATATTACTAGTGTAGGCCAGGTGAGGGTTCAGGAAAAAATTAACCCCTGATGTTGAAAGACAGGTTGGTATTATCTTTCTAGGCAGTCCATCAGAAGCAAGTATAGAATTTTCTGCACAAAATTGAGCAACTGTGAAACACGAAATGTGGATGAAATGACAAATACTTCAATGTCTTCTCTATTTTATGGTTGCTCATAGATGGAAAAAGAAGATGAACTATACCAAAATTAGATAAAAGGCTGGAAGCAGGGACCAGATTATAAAGATCTTCCTCTACTAGGGCCAAGGTTTAGAGATTATTCATTTGGGAATCATCTGGAACATTTAAGCAAAAGAAACAACATAATTCATTTAATATCATTTCTTCATATTTATGCAGTTAAAATAATTAAGCATTTGCATCATGCTAAGTGCTCGGGACTCAATAATGACAAAAACCAGATACAACCTTGAGTTTGTGGAGCTTCCTTTCGATCAGCATTTTAGTAAGATCGTTTTGCAAATAACATGGCAACCATAATGGGAGGGGCAGGACTGGAGGCAGAGATGTTAATTTGAAGCTATTGAAATTCTTCAAATAATACATACAGACCTGAATTTAAGCATTATTAGTAAGGATGAAGAAAAAGTTACATGTAGCTGAAATTTGCAGGCTTGGTGACCCATAAGATCTGAGGCTAAGAGAGAGTAAAGAGTCTTCTAATTGGGTTTGATTCTAAACCTAGGTTTATCTGCATTCCTTTTATATTTCCAATTTGATTTAAAAACACATTGAAATGGCTGGGTAGAGACACAGAATCTCCTGACAAATTAGTAAGGATTTTCTTTCTCCATGTAGACACTGATACATTAATCTACAACATACGCTACATTTGTTCTGCAGCTACAAAAAGCTGCATTTCACCGTAAAAAGAGAAGGGGCTGCTGAGTTAAACTGAGACTCCATACGTCCCATTCATACTCAACGGGGTGGTGGGGAGATCACAAAGGGGCAAAAACAGTGAGAGGAGCGGATCCTAGGCCCCCTAAGAGTGTCTGCCACAGCTATCTTTCACAAAAGGCAGGGCACTAGGAAGGCACTGAGAATATCCTGACTATATTCATTTACTTTCACATTTCTATACACTTATTTTGATTAGTTTCATCCACTTGTGTGACTTCCATCATTGTCTTCTTCATGATATCCAACATATTCCAACTCAAAATCACCCTTTATTTCACTATTTGGATGTTCTACCAAGGCCTTCATTGTAACCTGCCGATCATTTTTAATTATTCCTCTCTATCTGCTTTTCCTTCTCTTGCAGTTCTCATTCTGTTGCTTCTGCCGTCATCCTCAGTGGGCGGGGATAACCCTCCCTACTGTTCACTGGCATTTAAATGTTAATTCTGCACATTCTTCTCCCAGGGTCTGTCTCCAGGCTTCCCCTCTGCTCGTTCCTTCTACTATGTTCAAATCCTCATTCTGTCCACATTAAACCATTGGACAATATCTGTATCTGATCTTTTACCTCCTTTCTGTTATAATCCTCTTTAAATTCATTTTATCCAGTGGTAGGGATTAATATTCCTAAACGCTGATACAATAATATTATATTACTCAAGACCAGTTAATGGATTCCTGTTGCCTACAGGGCATTGTTCATATCTTTAGTCTCACAAAACAGTCCTTGGTAATCCTTTCCTGTTCAGGTTTACCTCTTGCTACCTCTTTTCACACACTCACAGAGTGAAACGTTACAGAATGGGTTACTTTTCATTGTGCAAAATTATTACATCTTCTCCCTGTTTTCCTGCCTTTGGTCTGTAACAGTATCTTCAAATACCCTTAGCAAGAAGGAATCTTTCTCTCCCCTGAAATTTTATTTACGCTGCTCCTAGATAGCACTTCATGATTTTTATTACAGTTTTTCCACGTCTTTTTTTCCCTTCCACCTCCTGAGAAGAGGTGTTGTTCATGTACTTTGGCATCACTTGTGACTCCTCATATGAGCCTGGCACATAATATCCACTGGACATCTAGTTATTGAATTAGTAATATGTTAATTACTGAGTTTCTCATAATAATGCCAGAAATGAACCTATTACAAATTTATGAAACAGACGCTATATTCAAAATGTATGAAAAACACATCTAAATAATACATTTCACTTACTGTGTCATTTATTCATATACATTAACATACTCTGTATATATTAACACACCAAAAACGTACAGGCAAGTCTTCAGTTGCATCACTGTCTTCACAGTTACTTCTTTGGTTTTCATTGGAACAACTTTCAAAATCCCATAAAATGCCCCTTTTCTTAGATCCCCAAAACAGTGGAGAACAACCCAGTGTACAAAATCCAGACCAAGATCATAAACGATCTCGAAAGAGAGCATTTAGCTCCTCTGCCATTCAAAATCTAGCTTAGAGTAACCATTCTTAATTGTCAAGTGAAATATTAAAATTTAATTCTTCTAGAAGTTTAAATTGTGTCATAAGGGGGAAAAATACAAACCAACCCTCTCCACAACTTTCCCTTACTGCCATGAGCCCTGAGATGGAGCACAAGCGGGTAGACCTTCAATGATGTAACATGCCGTGAAATATCCACATGTGGAAACGTTGTCATTTACTGCTTTATAAAACTGTAAGCGCCCTCTTAAAGTCAGTGTATTCTGACACTTTGCTACCCATAGATCTCATGCTGAAATCCTTAGGAGTTGGGCATTAAAAACTGGAAGCAGAACGCATTTCCCTCAAATTGGATAATTAGAAGCTAGTGAAACATCTCAAATATGGGTGTAATAACAAGTATGCTGCTGGCAAAACGTAAGTAATCTGGGTGCTGTATTGATATTTTTAACTGACCCTTTGGCAGACAGAATCATGAAAAAGTAACCTTCAAAAAAACAAGAGCTTTGTTTTGCCAATCTCATATGGTTAAAAGACTACCAGCCAGCTGCTATATTAGGGTTACCTTACAAAAACAAACAAAAGAAATTAAGGCTCATAGGAACAATATCCTTACATATTCTTTAAAGTAATTGATATTTTTAGGGTGTCTATAAAAAGGCATCAAGCATCATCAACATTTCCTAGAAATAACAGTATAACAGCATCATAGTTTGCACACATAGTGGCACCAATAGAACAAATGATATTTCTGTAAAATGTCATTTATTCTTTTCCATGGAGGGACTGCATCTAGAACTCACTTTCCAAATAAGACAGTCTATGGATAAACAGCTCTGTTTCAAAATCTGAGGTTGCTCTACTGTACTGTCCAAGTAACTCCCTTGTTTCCTGGCTAATGCCTACATATCCTCTGTTAGAACATCATTTCTTTAGTGTTGTTTGTGTTCAGATATCAACAGCCCTGGGAGAACCATGTGCATCCAGTAGAAGAAGGTGCTTGGCATACACATGGGAATTCCAGACGGGCCCCAGGACAGAACAATGAGGATGCTCTATTTGGTCCGACACATAATTTTACTAAAGTATATAAAGAACAACATAAAATCACTGATCAGAAGTGACCTCTCACAGTTGAGACCCTGTAGATCCAGACAGTGCTTCGATTCACGCAAGTGTGGTTATGGACAGCAAATTAGATAAGAATAAGCCCGTTAACCTGCAACAAGGCTACATTTGTGCTGCATCACTTTACAAATAATTACATTAAGTGACAATGATGGAGGGACTGAAAATGTACTACTGAGGAGTTGGCTGTGTTCAAACAGATTTTTTACAAGAGTTTGTAATTTCTTTTTGGAAGTTTTTTTGCTTGTTTGTTTGTTTAAACAGAGACAGTCTTTTCATACAGAAAGCTTTACTTACGACCTGTCCAGAACTGATTGTCTTTCAAGGTTTCTATGAGTGGGGAGATTGTTCTCTTAAGCAAATGAGAATTTCAGAAACAGTTTTGAAATCTCAACAGTTGATACATTAGCATTTGGTCTAGACTTAAAGGAAAATTGAAGGACAGGGAACTCTGGGATAAAAACTGAATCTGGCAGAATTTTCAATAGATACTTACAAATTTGTTAAAAATTCAGATATATTGTGTCCTATTTTTCAGTACTTCCAAAAGAGGAGTGATATTAAATATTGTCAATTATTATGATTATTTCTTACCCATAGATCTGATTTATGTTGCTAAATTTGTTGAGAAGTGAAAATAACAATATTTGTGGAAGAAGTGGAAACCCAAAAACACTGACATTATTTGCTTCATGGGGTATAATCCAGGGTTAGCTAAAACCTCTCTGGACATGCCTTACTATCCCCTTGATCCTGCACCTTGCTCCAGCTGTGACCTTACTTTTCTCTTTTCCTTTACAGCACAACTTTCTTAAAAAAAATATATGTTTTATGTGTTTTATTTTATTCAATCCACATGTTCCCTGCAACTCACTCCCCTTCAACGTCCATCCTACGATTCTAGTGAAACTGATTTGACGTGGGTTTCGTGTTGCTCCACGTGGTAAAGCTCAGGACCATTCGTTTGTCTTCACCATAACTGAACTCTAAGCAGCAATGGACACCGTTCCCTCCTTTCTGCCTCGTGCAAACAGCAGCCTCTTTCTTCTGTGATGCTGCCCTTTGTAGGGGGTCTCTCCCCTTTACCATCTGCTCTTTTCAGTCTTTTATTCACTTCTGATTCTCTCCTTCCCTCAATGGTTTTAAAGGGCATCCACATGGCATCTGTCTCTCAGACGTCTGTCTGAGTATGACTTCCCTAAACTGCAACCACCTAGTTGATGTCACCCCCTCAGTAGCTAACAGGTGAGCATTTAACAAGCATCTCTTCATCCACATCAGAACTGCTGAGTTGACCCTGAACTATTTGAAAACTTCTATTCTTCCATTCTTGCTCATCCTCTTCCAAACCATCCTCTGCCCAACGGGCAGAGCACTTCTTTAGAAACAAAATTCACGCCATTTTTCTTGCTTTCTTGAACCTGTCACATGCTTCCCATCACAATGAAATCAAGTCTAAGCTAGTTGGGCCACTCTCCACTGCGCTGTGTGATTCAGTTCCTGTATCTTCAGTTCTGTTTCCTGGGACCCTTCCTACCGCTCAGTATTATCATTCCAACTACCCTTCTTTCTCTTTCTTGATTATACCAAGATTATTCAAGCCTCAGATCTGTACACTGTTTCTTCTGCATGACACACACACTTCCCCCTAGACCTCTGACAGTGACTTTATCATGAAGCTCTCACCTGAACTGGTAGTTCTTCAAAGAAAGCTTCTACTACCACTAAATTTAAGCTAGATCTTGCCCCAAGTATTTTTCTTAACATTTCCTATGCTATTTCTTTATTATTATTTGTAAGTATTCTTCTCTTCATTTTATTGTTTATTTCCTCTCTCCCCACACTCTGACACAAGTCATCACAGAAGCAGGAGCTTAATTCAGTCTCTTTTTACCTCTGAAGCCACAAGTCTCTGACAATAGTAGACACTCAATGAATATTTCTCTGAATGAATGGATGGGTGGACACTGTTAAAAGTGCTGTTTCTGCTGTTCGCTGGGTTACATTTTAATTAAGAGAAGTTATGAGTACACGAAGCCAAATGGCACTCCTTGAGGCGTCTTTATTCTTTTTGTCTTCATTAAACTCTAAAATTTGGCATAAGCAAAAAGTGCAGCATATCTCCTTTCTGGCCAGGAGACAATTTTTGTTCTTGTTTTTCAGGTTTATTTCACCTGCACCTCATGGCACAAAATAAAAATTATTTTGCCAGTGGATTTGTTTCACATATCCCCATTTATCCTGCCATTATCCAATTATGCACTTCAAAAACCTAGTTTACAATTAATGTTTTCCTATCTGTCTTACCAGGAATTTGCTCAGCCCAGGCATGTTAGCGATGATATTCGTCACCTCCTGGCTGAAACTTTTATGTGTATATTTTCTTTAAAACTAAGACAGTGGTTTACTCTGGCCAGCAGTGGTTAAAATAAAAATGTGTTACTTTACAGTTGATGCGAGGAAAGCACTCCTTATAAATGAGGAGGGTTTGTTTAGAATGGGCATAAACAATCCTTGTCCCCTCCCAAAGAAGCCAGAGACTAGTGGATAATGGGAACTTGACTCTCCCTGCCTGAATTCTTCAAAGCATCAGTGTATTTCGTGCCACTGCTGTTAAAGAAAGTGCAAATCATACGCTCCTTGTTACCCTTGATTCCGGGACTGAGTCAACGTCTCTTCATCTTTGTGCTCCGCAGCCCGTATTTACACGCACTGCGGCTTCTGTGGCTGATCCCTCCTCACCGTCTCATCTCACTAACGTGGCGGCGCACACACAACACCTTGTTAAAACGGGTTTTCCTAACTCGAAGCTCGTCTTGTTCAGCAAATATGTTTTGAGCTCCCTATGCCTCGAAATCTCCCCAGAACCTCCAGGTTGATCTATGACGTCCTTTCTCAAGGTCATAGCAGTCAAACATCTTTGGGAGGGAGGAGTTTCTAGAAGAAAATGCAAGGTCATGGGCTTCGCTCTAGAACCCGAGTCTGAATTTTAATAAGCTCTCCCAATCATTTGTATGTACATTAAAGTTTAAAAAGCACGGCTCTCTGACATCCTTCTGCATAAATCCTCCAATGGATTCTCCTGAATTAAATTATTAAGCAAAATAGCTCACGTTCCTCTCTAAACATCTCTCTTGAGATCTCACGAGTCAGCGTACTCTCTGCAACACGGAGCTGTGTGTAACTCCCCACCCCTCGAAAGCAGGTCTTTCTCTTGTTTCCGCATTTTTGCTTACAAATTAGTACAAATTACAAATAACAGTTAAAAGTGTAAGTGCTGGCACGGGAGAGCTGTGTTAAATTGGCAGCAAAACGTATTAATAGCTGAGACTTCTTGAGAAAATTACTTAACTTCTCTGAACAGCTGTTTTTCTCCCATCTCAAAATAAGGCTAATTTTAGTACTTCACCTGTGAAGTTGTTATGAGGGCTAAAAAAGGCAGCTTAAACAGGGCACGGGCATTCAGTCACAGGGTCTCGTAAATAGTAAGCACACCACAAAAAACGTGACATTGTGGTGACCTCCAGGAAAGCCTGCCTCCACATCCTTCCGGACAAAAACCTACTTGGGTGAAAAGTCTTCTGATTAACTCTCCTCCGTCCACCTGAATCAGGGGTGTTTCCTCATGCGTCCTTCATACCTAAATTATTCGCTTCTTGTATTGACTTAGGAAACTACTTCATTCATTACAATTTTAAGTTCACGAAGGGCAGTAATTCATCTAGATGGTATAAATTATATTCCAAAGGAGTTACCTAAAAAGTGACTGAATTAAAAGTATAGAATAATGAAAGTAATAGTGATTGTTACAGAAGCTGCTGGTTGCCTTGGCTATCCATTCTTACTGTCCTTTTTCCTGAAGAATGACAGCCTTGTTTAGAGCAGCAATGTGCTTACCTCAAAAAATATGTTTCCTGGCTTCGGGTTCGTCAGCAGGACTCAGCTCTGGCCACTGAGTTTACTCTTCACGGAAGCCGACCTTCATTTTCCTCTGGGTTTCCTTGCTGCCTTCAGTGCAGACCAAAGACAACACCCATGTTGTGTCCAGGAGGAATCTGTGGAGAGGTGAGTCTCATGTCAAAGACAGTTGAGCAGAAAGAAAGACCCTGAAATACTCATGACTTTGCAGAGCCACATGGCCAGTTCTGGAATGCCAACACATGGGCTCCTGGAAGATGAGGAGCAAATACTTTTTTTCATTAAGCCACTATGGATAGGATCCTGAATGCAACCAAGCACAAGCTGACAAAGTATGGTTAATTAATGACCTCTCCAAAGTATATTTAAAGTACTTAAGCTACTTTGGGGGGGGTGGATCACATTAAGGAAAATGTTCACATTATCATATATGTAATCAAATATAATATATACACATATATAATATCTTAAATACTTTAAAGTTTATTTAAAAGTGTTTATTTGCTGAATTTGTCTGTATTTACACATTTTGGAGTGAAAACTTGAAGGTACTGCTAGTTATACACTTAATTAGATACAAGGAAAAAGTTCTGCTCCCTAAGAATGTTTTATTTGCTAGAAGAGGCCAAGAAGGTAGTTGTTCGATCACATTCACCTTTAGATCTTTTTTCTAACCGAAGTATATCATTCCTTTTATTTACTTTATATTTTTAGGGAGGGAAGGCTACTTATTTCAAATACGAACTAGATAGAATTAATCCATAATGCCCTAAAATTGTATGCAAGATTTGATGCGCCTGTTTATTTTCCTGTGGCTTTTTCTGCAGCTTTCACTGGCGTCTCAATGTCATGTAAGAATAACTCTGCTTAAAGAAAGAGGTATTACTTTAGTATTGGAGCCATTTCTGTGTTACTTTCACTTCTCAGATATAAAACAACTAAATAAACTACATTGGGGAACAACACGTAATTTACGAAGTTTTAGAACTTATCCGTTAACCTCCACCTTCTAAAATTTATTTGTAATAAAATAAGAAAAAGAAAAAACATGGGCAAATGTAGATTCTGATTCAGAGTCTTCATTTATACATATATAACATCAAAAATTCACTTTGCTGATTCTGCTCTCATTCATCTAAATTTAGACGGCAGTAATGAAAGCTGCAATTTTCCTTGGAAAATTACAAATCTGTAGCAATAATTGTATCTGCACCTACTCTCTGCCTATTTTTGCAGTCTTCAAAAATATTCAGGTGGCTCAAGCGCAGGTGTTCACTATGGCATGTGTTCCATGACTGCCTTCCCGTGCAAAACAAGAACTCAGCAGCTTATTAAACCTACACCCAGGTGCACAGGGAGAAGGGCTTCTCTAAAGCCCAGCTCTGTGAAGCAACAACACTCATAGGAATCCTCAGCTCTGCCAGAAGAGGATCTAAGTCTATGATTTTTATAGACTGGAAAGGCCACCATTATTCTTGTTTCTTTGCAGACGGTAACAATTACTGTAAATATACTTTGCTACAAGGGTTTCTTTTTCATTCAGTTGTGAAATAATTTGTTTCTACAGTCTGCTGGGGAAGACTCAGGAGTATGTCATCCAGCAATGCCACAAAGTCATGCAGAAGTTAGAGCAGCATCTTTCACTAGGCTGCAAGATCCTGAAGATCTGTAACTCACTGATGCTGTCTCCACACTTAAGTGTGTTGCACTAAACTCAGCAATATAATACACTGAGAAACTGTGACTTAAATATCAAATCAATGGGAGCATAAGAAGGCTAGAGATGGTGAACGCTCGGATTCCAGAGATAGCCATGGAGAACAAGAACCAACTGGATTCTCTAAAATAAACATTCTCTAAAATAAACATTCTGGTCACTGAAATAATAAATATGATGTTGTAACTGCTTAATGATAAAATATGTAAAAATTACTAAAATAGAAATATGAACAGATAACTTGCCCTTAGAGCAATTATATTTAAACTGGCTTTATAAATTTGAAAAGCAATTTACACGAGAAACTATACAGCCCTAAAGGGGACGTCAGATTTCATTGATGATGTTCTTCATTGATGCTTAGTGAAGTCATCAGGGATCCAAATTCCTTGAGTCATTTGGCTCTGCGTCTGCAAGGCTGGCTTCATCTTCATCTAATTCCCAGACTTGCTGTGAGATGGCCAACAGAAGCAGCCAGAAATGGACACACTCTTGTTTGTGGACACAGGGAGAGAGAAAGAGGCCCTCTCACAGGAAAGAGGAAAACCTTTCCCAAAATACTCGGAAAAATTTCCAGATATTCCTTTGACCAAACTGGGTTGTAGGTTTTTTCCCTAACAAAACCTAAATTAGGGAAATCAGTTTTGGGTTTTTGTTTGTTCGTTGCTTATCCAGTGACACCGACCTCACCTATCTCTGAAATGGATCAGAGAGGTACGTGAGCTGCCACCAAGGTGCGATGGGGGGATGGGGCGTAGATGCAGGAATAGAAGCAGGATTTGGGGGAAAATAGTTTTCAAGATAGTAGACGAAATAAAGGATATGCAGAGTGAAAAGAAATCTTTTCCTTAATGAAATATTTAACTACAGAAAGCAAAATGATGTGGTTATGAGAGAAAAACTCACAAGCAGCAGAAGATCCAGCCAAAGCAAAGCTGTAAATTTTATAATTATCCTGGCCCAAATAGACTGTTTAAAAATGACCCAAAAATGTTAAAAAAAAAAAATCAACCAAGACATCTGTCTAAATATAAATCCCTGGAAAGAAAAGAGCTGCTGCAGAACAGACTGAGAAGCAGCATGTCTCCTACCCACGTGGAGGAGAAAGTCAATGTCAATTCCCCAAGAACAGTCCTACCTGCCTCTCTGGTGTCGGACGCTGGTCTTGTGTCCCAGCCATGCAGAGACAGGAAGTCAAGACCATGTTCACTCCACCTGAAATTTGAACAGCAGGGAAGGGAATCTAGCGGATCAGGCTCCAACTGGAACACCTGGGCATTGAGATTTCTCACTGGCCACGCAGAGCGACTTCTGCCTCATCTCGCACATGGTGCGTCTTGCTGGTAGATGCTCCAATGCTCAGTCTATTTCTGTGTATGTCAACCCAGCAGCATATTTGGTGAATTTTTTTTTTTTGTCTTTTGTTTTTGTGTCTTCATTTAATCACAGCTCTCCAGTCCACAATATATCCATACAGCAAGCTGTATTTTGTAATTTTGACTCATTATGTTTTGATGATGAAACTTAATTTTTAGAGATGCATCTTAAGGAAGCAGAGTTTTTAAACATCAGGTCTTTAGCATTCATTTGTATCACAGAACATGCCCCAAACTCTTTCCCCACAGCATTCACTTGTTTATAACCTAGTTATATTTAAGCAACAGTTTCTTGCACTCTTACCATCAAATAGATAGGTATTATAAATTTTACGGCAGTGCTCCTAAACCTGACATTGCAATGTGCGAGGCACCCTCATAGTTCTCTACTTTATATATTATTTTTATGGTGAGAATTAAAGCTTTTATGAGGCTGTAATTTTTGACATTACCGTCGCTTCCTGGGAACTCAATGTTATCCAATTCTACAAAGCGCTAAACAGGAGAAAGAACACATTTCCAAGGTCAAGTGAATCTTCAATCCTGGAAGTGATAGACTCTAAGCAAAAAACATTGGCACACTCGGTTGAAAATGTATTTGTTAGATTAAAAAAAGAAAGATATGCCTAAATTTTTGCAAAGCAATTTACTTTTATTTATAAAAAAAGTTCTGAAAATTAAAATGCTAGTAATGTTTGAAATACCATAGCATGTTTGATTATTGTAAATAAAACCAAAATCTTTTAAAAGATCAGTTATGTAAACCCTAGAAAAGCAAATGACTTAAAGGGACCATTAAACCCCTAAAATAGATAATGACAGAAATGATAATACATATCAATAAAGGTAGCATATTTTATATCAGAAATATGTAGTGTGCTGTGGGTATGCACTCAGGTAATTTAAAGAGGGAAAAATCGGATGCCTGTCCTGTAGGAATTTGAAACTCAGTAACAGAAAACATGATGGAAGTCAACTTGAAGGAACTTTAGCAATTTCAAATAACTATGGATTATAAAATATATTGATAGAAATATAATAACAAAATATTTAAAGGTGCCTTTATATATTATTGACTCTGACCCAGTTCACTAGGAAGTTATGTAAGATTCATCTCATGAAACATTACGGTATAAAGGAGATAAAATAGATTGTAGTCAGCTCTTCCATGTCCTAGTAAAGTGTTCAAGAGCAAATTATTTATCTTTCTTATTTTTAAACAGTACCTTTAAAATGCTTACCTAACAGCATTAGATTGAATATTGGATTAGATCGCATTTTACCACGATTTTTGGAGATAAAATTCACATAAAATTTACCATTCTAAACATTTTTAAAGTATACAATCCAGTGGTTTTTAGTTTGCTCAGAATGTTGCGAAATCATCACCATTCTCTAACTCTAGAACATATCCATGTCCATCCCCCAAGCCCCCACAAAATCTCTGCACTTCCAAATTCCTCTCACCTTCCGTCCCCAGACAACTGCTACTCTGTTTTCTGTCTCTATGGATTTACTGATTCTGAAGATATCAAATAACGCACTTTTACAACATGTAGCCTTTGGGGTCCAGTTTCTTTCATTTCACATAAGGTGCTCAAAGGTCAGCCCCGTTTTAGCAGGCATCAGTACTTCATTCCTTTACACGGCTGAAGAACATTTCGCTGGGTATCCATTCAGCAGTAGATGGACATGTAGGTGGTTTCAACATCTTAGTTATTCTGAATAATGCCACTATGAACATTCATGGACAAGTTTTGGGGTGAATACACATGGATTAGAGAGTATTTAAAGCCTGACACTGTCTGATTACACCTAATGACAATTAATTTCACTTATTTAGCCCTAGGAAACCTCAGTAATGGGATATATAACACTCAATCTCCACGTAACAAATGTCAGAAGCTGTCACCTCCCGTTCACCATCTTCTCCCCCTAGAGGACAAAGCAAGTAGACCTGTGTGTTTCCATGTGTCAGAACCCCTGAGCTCGGAAAGCACTTATATGTAAATGCAGAATTGCTTCTCTGGATTTTTACTTTACTATATAAATTAGATCCCTGACTATTTCCTTAAGACTGATGACTTTTAATTCTGCGCAGTATAGAATTGGGTAAAGAACTCTTCTAAGTTTTGTACAGGATGGCAAAGGAGAGGTCAGGTTGCAACAGCAGCAGTTTCTTTAGAGGTAAACTGTGCTCAGTGGAATGGCACCTCCTAAGAACCACAGGCACCAGAGAAGGTGATCTGAACCGCACGCAGGGGCTCACACGGAGATTCATTTATGACTTCCCCCAGCTTTCCTTCTTTCTCCTGCAGACAGCTCTGTCAATACCCTAGGAAACAAGGGTCAACGTGTCTCCTACAGCACAACGAGATATCAAAGACGTTTCTTGAGGGGGTGCTTTCGGTCCTAACCTCGCACATGAAATTTTAAACACTGCCTACTCCACACTAACTGTTTTCCTCAGGCCAACATCTAGGTCATCGTCAGAACTCTCCCTGCTCCTAAGCACTGAAATGCATGGGCTGACCTATTTTAGCTTTCTTGCTTCTCCTTGTGTCTCCTTTCTATTTATATGTATCTGTACACAACCAACGACCCTTTTTTTGACTCATTTATTATACTTGAATTTGGGTTTTAGTTCCAAGTAATGTTTTCTTTTTGAAAAAATCATGTTAAGTAATTTTTCCCCCAGTGGTCTAAATATATTACAAAGAAACTGAAATCAGAATCGTGTTTCCTCTGCCACTGATTTTAAAATAAGTAATAAATTAACCTCCCTTCATCTGCTCATACCTTTGACATCTTGCATTAAATCAGTGTCACCTGTGTAGCTGTAAAAACGATTCTTTGAGCTGACTATTCTTGAACTTCACCTAGGAATAATGCCCTGTTTTGTCAATTCCAATTACATGTGTTGTTGATTGTCCTTAGGCTCTAAACACATTTTTTTTTAAGACATGAGATTATCACATCCTTACTAGCCAGCTGCCACCCTGCATTTGGCGCAGAATCCTGAAGCTCCGGTACTAGGTATTTTTGCCATAAGTTTATTTTCCATAGACATCTTTACTGCAAGAATTTTTGGCACAAATATTTTCACTGTATAACTAATTGGCCCTAAGATGATTTTGCCATGAAAGATGAAATAATGAAAAATGAAAGAGGGACATTAAGAAGATTATAATGAAATATGAGACATGTGTAACAATGAAAGACTACAGTGAAATACAAAATGTTTAAATACATTTAAAACATGTGTAGATTCATGGTGGTACTGGGCAAACAGATACTGGTTTTATTTTGTGGGTTGTACCTAAGCACTCGTCTTCCAAGTCTCTCGTTCATAGTCTTACACAGTTTTGGTTTTGCTTGTTGACTCGTCTCCTTGCTCAGCATTGCACTTTTTCTTTTTTAATAAACTTTCTCCCTCCGTCAAGAGAACCATCAGTTTCCAAATACTGGAATTCACGTTTGTAGCTGAGCTTTGTATTGTGGTGTGAAACCCTCCATGCTGCTGATTGTCATTCAAATACTGTCACATGTCTGTTGATAGAGGTTCCAAAGTTCTATGGGAGATGCAGGTTCAACTCTACATCTTCAAGGCCCTCAGCCCCCTCTTCCTCCAATGTAGTGTATTTCAAAATAAGAAACCAACTCCTGGGGCAAATCATAATCACCCGTCAGGCCCATGAAGACAAGAACTTCGATAACTGAAAGAAACGTTAATGCATTTCAACCAGTGGAAACCAAGCTGTCAGACCAAAAACTGTCGACCAGGTTATTTTATTATTCATGGCAAAACTGTCTTATGGCCAATTATGTAGTTATGTGGTAAAAAAGATGTAGCAAAGATGCTTACAGTGAAGATACCAGACACCCACGGGCACCCCCACACCCCATTAGGTCTGGCTTTATTGGCTATGGTTTTCTATTATCTGTGCCAATGTTCCTCTCTACCGGCACAAGTGTCAACACATTGGTTGTTGTTTGATGTGTTTAAAAGACAGGAAATACTCAGTAGTTAATTGAAAAATATTTCCAACTAAACTTCTCATTTTTTCATAGCCCTCCCCCATTTTAATTTGAGAAACAGGTGCCCTATACTTTAGTTGGTTTGTTTTTATTCTGTTAATTTCTTCAAAGGCTTTAAAAAACTGGCCTCTTCCTTCAGCATAATATACATAATTGAGATATATTCAATGACTTCTTAGTTCTTTATCAATATTGTTTTGTGTAGAAACTGTAAAATATTTGCATGAATATCTTGTCTACATGAAGCATGGATTTTCAGATAAGATGCAATGAGCAGTACAGTTAAAAACATTTTCCATACATTTACATATAATCACACTCAGGAAAAGATGTTTAATCATGTGCTTCAGAGCAGAGTGTTTTGATATAAAATATGCTACTATGTACTCAAAACTTATGAAAAATGCTAACATTTCTTATGTTCCCCTAATATTTGAGGAAAGTCACAGGCTCTTTGTTTTGACTGTAAGAGAAGTTAGTTTATTCATTTTAAATTAATTCATCCATTTAACAAATATTACCTAATTTTCCCAGTAATTTTTGCAAAACTGGGAATAAGAGGGGATATAATGACAAATAAGATAGAGACTCCTATCTGAAGAGTATTAAAATCTGGTGGATGAAACAAGAAAATGAAAAACAAAAGAGAGCAGAATTATAAGTCATTGTGGTGGTGTAAGATTTGTACATGATGACACGGAATCTTAAGAGGGAAATGACGATCAGGAGACACTAAGTTTCAAGATGGAGTAGAAAAGAGAGAAAGTGTCCCAAACTGGTGACATTTAGATGGAATGGCCCTTGAAGGACACACCTAAGTTGGTCAGGCTACAAAAATTGGCCAAATGAGTCCAGGTAATGAGAAAGAAGAGGCCATGATGGATACTTAAGAACACCAACATTTAAAGGTAAAGAAAAAGAAAAAGAGTAAGTGTTAGCCAACTAAAGGGAGAAGAATTTCAAAAAGGGAGAAGTGGCTAACAGGGTCAAATGACGCCGAGAGTTCACCTCAAATAACACTGAAACGTGTCCAGCAATCAATCTGAATGACCATTAGAGAACTTTCAGGAGAGGGGCTGCTATATTACCGAGCTGAGGCAGGCTGTCTGGGAACAGATGTTATGAAAGCACACATGAGACCCAGGAGCAGCATTCCTCAACATGAAAAAGAATAAAAATAGTTCAAACTCGTTCAGAATCTCTCTCCCTCCTATTCTGCCGAATGTTATACTTAACCACTTCGGAGCTGACGAAATGGATGTTGGTATCACCCTCATCCAGAGGGAACCAGTGCTGGACGGAACACATCCTCCTTCACGTGGGTCACAGATGTTTAGAAAAGGAATTTCTATGGAAAAGAGTATCGTCTAGGAAAAGACAAAGACTAAAAAGAAGGCTTGTTTGATTTGAGTTGCTGAGTTCTCTGAAACGTAATTCCAAATAAGTTTACCTTGTGCCAGCTTATCTTTTATGGCAAAAAGTATTTCCTTTTGTAGATATTCTCAGTCTAGACCTCTGGGGACATTCCATGTCTCACCTTGTATTAGTTAAGTTTACTCACATACTTAAATTATGCTGATATAATTACTTTGTAAACCAAGCTCTTTAACCTTTCACTTTAGCTGCTTTCTTAAAATCTACCTTAGTTTCTGTCCTCAGTCAAGAGAGAGGCACAACTTCATTCCTTGTATTTCTTCATCTGCATTCCTCCAAGACAAGGTCTTTGGGTCCCAACGACTTATTTATAAGAGGGTTCTTCTTATTCATTGCTTCCTGCCAAGCAAAACATCCCCCACTCTTCCCCAGCTCTACACTGACAGTCCCTAGTCAGTGCAGGTGTCTTGAGGAGAGGACTCCTAAGAGCAAAAGAGGTTATACTTTGGGAAAAAAGGCACTGTGGCCACTTGCACATCATGAATGCCTGCCATCAGAGAAACTGTTTGGGGACCTTGGAACATTAGGCTATTTCCACTTGTGTTGTTGTTTAAAATATATATGTGTATATAGCATTTGAAATAGGAGAGTTTAAAAATCATTTTTTAACTTTGCTCTGGGCATGGGACATAGATCTAGCAATTATTAAAACCTTCTGGTGGATAACTTAAAAAACACAAGTAAAATTGCTCACTACCTTCTCCATTACTGTCTGCTAGAGTTGGATTATTTTAAAACCCTTCTTTACGGCCATAGCTTCTTCATTGCAGAGACAAGGCCTTATCACCTTTATGCACCACGTGCCTCATTTAGTACCTGCCACATAATAGGCACTCAATAAATGTTTGAACCAACCAATATATGAACTAAGGGAGTATTGCCAATAAGTTTTCAAACTAATAATATGTTTTAGAAGCCTGAAGATTATGATTCTACTCACTAGTTTGCTTTAAACATAAGTCACAGCATTCACTTTTTAAACATATAAAAACATTTATTCTTACTGTGTTCTCCCCATGGTATATATAACTGTTTATCATTGAAGGTCAAATTCTTAACCATGTCTGAAGAAGGTAAAACAGTGGTCTGCAAAGATTTGATGTGCATTTTTAGTTCGGTCTGCATGTTTCCTTCAGTCAGGAGTACAAAAAGTTTCGCTCATCCCCGAACTCAAATTGAAATTGTATAACCTGTTAATGCTTCATTTAGTTTATGGGTTCAGTGTCTGTGAAGTTGCTTGAATGTCGACCTGCCCTTAGAATTTTTTTTTTTTCCTCCTGCATCAGTGTTGTCTCTTTTGATTGTCACCAAGGACTGCATCTGTTTAAATTTCTTTCTGTTCGGCAAAGATCACTCCCGTTCTGAGCTGTAGCCTAAAGCCAGAGTCTGATTCTTGGAACAAGCAGTTTCCTTTGCTTCCATCAGCTCAAAGGTGTGTGGCCTTGCGCTTGCCAATAAGGGTGGAGGGTGGAAAGAAAAAGCACCTGCCCTTAAGACGGCTCTCTGGCTCCTTTGAAGATTAGGGTAGAGTTGCAGTTTCTTTGAAACCATGTAGTTCTTTCGTGTCAGCTTGTTAAGGGGGAATCATGTACAGGATAGCACAGTAAGGCATTTTGCAATTGTTCATGGGCTTGAAAGTTATGTTAACCCCCTTAAAAAGGAGTTACTTGGTTCATTCTAACTGGTCAATTACTGTCATCTTCAAAGGACCCTCTCCTTGCCTGTTTATAGGAGGAAGCCAGAACATTCTAGAGAAACCCATGTCCCTTTAAGGATTAAGAGCCCAAACAATATGAAAACAAAACAAAAAATTGCATTTCATTCAAATTTTTAAACATTCTACCTAATTTATGAAAATAAAAAAATTTTAAAACAAGATCAAAAGCAAAATACAAGTATACTCAATATTTTCTGTGGAAAGGCACAGAATATTGGAGACAGATCTAGTTTTGATGTAACACCCTGTTTGACAATATGCCTGGATAAATCCCCTGCCAAACACGAGCACATATTGCGACCCGGAGTGTGTCTGCACTTCTTCCATTAGACTTGAATGATTCCACGCAGAGCCTTTAGAGCGGTGCTTTCCGCTTTAATCCACATCTGCATCATATTGTCTCTTTCATCATCACATCCTCCAACTGTTCATCGTTTTACATGATTTGCCTCGTCTGCTTTCGCCAAACGCCTGCATGTACACGCAGGTACTTAATCAATGCTTCAGCATGATAATGATTTATGGTGTTGCGGTCATTATTTTTTTCAAGCCTTAATGACCACTAGCAGGTAAAACTAAATCAATAAGTACTTAGCATCTGTGGAAACAGAAGGTATTTGCCTGCTAATCAGTGCGGTTTTGAGGCACTTTGTGTTTCAGTAAACTGCGTGATAACAAAGGTTTGTGCTACTTTGGATTGATCTACATTTTGTCAAAAAATATGCTAATCTAGACAGCCTCTCTGATATCCTGAAGGCCATTATCTATAAGGTATGGGAAGTTTAAATGCATATTTCCATCTCCCTTTCTCTGTGAGCAGTTCATTGTAGATTCGCTCTGTGACTGCTCTGGATCACACCCTGACTGCTGGTGGCCATAGCTCTTTTCACTGCGTCAGCTGTCTCCAGTGAGATCCCATTAGACTGAAGCAGTCGAGAGTTAGGACATCAAGCCAACAAGAAATTGGCGCTGTGTTAGAGGTGAGAACCACTCTTCAGTTCAATTGGTTTTCATACAGCAAGATGTTTAGACAGATACAAACTGATGGCAATTCCTCCCTATTTTCTTTGTGTTATGATATACTTTCTATAGGAAGTACTTTAACAGGTGATTAAAATTTCTTCAAAATGTGTAACAATTTTTCATTTGCCAGTTAGAATTTCATACATCCACATACTCTTGGGAGACACAAATTAAGGTCTTTATTTTTAAGAATGGTTGCTTCTTTAGTGTATATATATATTTGCAATCTGTGATTATATGTGAATGCAAGAGACAGCAGCTGCATATAACTATACCTGTAATTGACCAATTGTGGGTCAATGAACCAACCTTGTGTGGAACTGGACAGTTGAATTTATAAGGCAATGAATTATATTTTCTAAAATGATTTACTTTCTTAAATTTAGATAATTTAGATAATAATTTTAAATACTACAATTAGTTGATACATGTTTATTTAACAAAAAACTTACCAATTTATTAAAGTTATGCATCATTTTAGAGGAAATAATATTATGTAACAATTGTTGGGTTTAAAATAGAATTTGAAAATTCATTGGAATGAAATTAGATATAGGATATATGGCAGAATGAAAATTTAAAATATACTTTTATCCTATTTATGTTTTATGTGCATGAATATATACATATATACAAACCAATCAGAGCTAAATATTTAATAAACAGAGAATTAGAAACATATCTATGCATTTCCTTTCCTTTTCTCTGACCAAGTGAGGTCTAAATTGTGGCTTTGGATGCTCTTCCAATATAAAACTTCCTTTTAAGGTCATTCAAGAAGAGACACAGGATGGATTCACTTCATAGGAGAGGCTATTTCTTTTGGAAGGAGAGATTAAGTGGTGCTATGAGTCTCACACTGGTCATGGTGACCACTTTTTTCCATAACTTGTATGTGAGTTTCACTATTATGTGTCATTGTTGATTTTATTAGTGGTATAAGATTGTCTTTTATTGCCTAGCTTTGTGTGGAGTTGAGGTAAAATTATATGATTTTTTAAAAATTTAAGTAGTCAGTATTGTCAAAGGCTCAATAGATTTGTCATCTGCATTTTTAAGAGTTAATATTTTAGAGGATTCACTGTTCCTATAAACATTATGGTCTCAGCATTTACATTATCAGTCATTATCAGTAAGATGAATAAGAACTTTTTATTTTCTTGGAAATTCTATTGATAAGCATTTACTTTGAAAAAAGATGTTCATGTTAAAAAAGCTAAGCATATTCTCAATGTCCATAACTTACTTAACCTGAACAGAGAGAGAAAATAGAAAATAATCTGTGTTTTGCTTTGCCTCAATATGTCTTTATTACCTATATTATACAGTATTAGTGAGTTAGTAAATACTATGAACAATATATGCAAAATTCAGCCCACATACACATTGAAATCCAATTTCAAAAGCAAAATTTTCACGTATGACTAATAAAAGCTTTGACTTAGGATTATAGAAAAGAGCATAATACAAGACCAAACTTTTGCTGACTTTTCACATTAATGAAAGGTTAAAGATGAGATTTAGAATATCAGAAGTTGCCACTGAACTTATTTGTGAAAATGACTTTTTTGGTCACAGTGTTTATTTTTATTGTACTGTATTGTCTATTACTAAAAGCTGTCCTTTTAAAACTCATAGACACCATTAGGTTAGCATGGTGCCAGCATCCTCCCAATGGCCTTGCATGTCTGTACCTAGCTATGTCGGCAACAGCCCTGATTGACTATTTAGAGCCACCCATAGGGAACGATGCGTTATTACCTGCTTACCTCCAGGAATCTCTTTCCTAGATCTAGTTCATTGCCTTTAGTCTCAGAGAGGTCAGCATGTGATCTGACCTTGGCCAAGATTGCTCCTGTCTCAGCCCCTCACACACCCAACAAAGGGTTAAGACAGTTAGTCATTTAGTTCCCATTGGGTAAGTGTCCTCAGGTGTCCCTGCCCTGGAAGAACTAGAAATAGACAGTAAGTCAGCAGACAGGTGGAGAAGGTTGATGGGGTCTGAGTCAGGGCTCTTCACCCTTGAATGTGCACATGAGTCACCTGAGGGGAACAGTTCCAGTGCAGACTGTGATTCAGCAGGTCTGGTCTGGGATCTGGGATTCTGTGCTACAGGCGCCCAGGTATTGCTGCTGCTGCTGCTCTAAGGGACAGACTGGGTAACATGAGAGATTGCTAGTGCGGATGCCAGTGGCCAGACACAGTGAAACTCCTACAGGAAATTCCTGATCCAGCAGAGAAAAATGATTCTCATATTAAGACCTAAAACTATTCATTTACCTCTCCTGATGCACACGCTGCTTCAGCTGGGTGCTAATGCCTCTTCTACAGTGTTGACATTTATCTGAGCGCCTCCAGGTGTTTCGTTCTTAGACAAATGCTTTTCATTGCTGGAATTTTGCACTTTTTATTCATATTTACCTTTCCTCATTCTGTAAGGGGAGATGACTTTAAAGAAACAAAGATAACTATAAGTAAAATAGAAAATTAGAATACTAAGTTTAGAGGGTGGCTATAAAAAGAGATTTCTTATTTTTTTAATTTAATTTTAGGCCATATGTTAATAAACAGATTTTTCATCCTTACTGTCTCACACAAACTTTAGACAGAATGGTAATATGGCACTCAATCTAATTTGAGATGTTATTCAAAGGTGCACGTATAACAAGATGCAAATATTTCAACTTGGAATCCTCTATCCTCTGATGACACAGGGAGACAGAATTCTAGGATATCAAATCATGCTCTGGATTTAAATGGCTAGGAAAAATCATGTAATATCTCCAGATCTCAGTTTCTTTTCTGCAAAATCTGTACTTGGATAACAAGTTACAATGTCCCTTTTAGCCCTTTGATTTTATATTAAAGTTAAAAAAAAAAAAACTTCTGAGAGTACAAAAGAGTTCATTTTTGAAAGTGACCTATGCTAAATATTTCCCTTATAAGAAGTTATTCTTAGCACTAATAGTTGAGTGTCCCTACTTGAGACATAGTAGGCTACTTAAAAATGCTCTCTACCCTTGCTTCGTCATAATTCATACCCCCTCTATAGTTTGAGGGTCAAAGATAATGTCTTGAGCTATTATTTTCCCCAACCTGAGAGAAAATATGCCATATTCTCATTAAACATGAGGTAAATGGTTATAATATGATAGGTCGTAATGCCAGTTTTCAAGGACAAATCCCCTACTTTCATTTTCCTTTGAAAGCTAGAGCTGTCATATTTGTCACAAACACCCTTTGTTTTATTTTCTTGTGGTATTTTCATCATATATAGTCTATGTCACACTGTTTTCTTTGAATGTATTGTCACAACATTTATAAACAGATGAATCAAAACACATAAGATTAATTCCATATGTGTTTGTTTATATATTAATCACTTGGAAATTACTTAATAAGGAAGTAAAGAGGAAAAAATAATGTAATTTTTTTCTTTCTACAGTACAGTGTTTTAACATTAAAAGTATGTGATGCTATATGAAATATGTGTCTAATATTAGCCCAGCAGTGCTATGCAAAATAAGGTAACCAACAAAGACTCTAGATAAAAGCCACCACAATAAAAATTAAATCAATACTTTAAAATGTCCCTTATAGTGAAAATGATAATCCACAAAACTACAATGTACATTGTGTTGAGTGTAATATTACAATCATAAGTGTAAATTACCCACACCGAGGGGCTTCGAAAATATAGCCATAGTTACGTGAATCCTGTCTTCTATGAGCAGCAAGATTCATCTCTGGTTTACTTCAACCAGATGGAAAATTTTTATCATGATCCCAAGAATAGAAAAAAACTTTGATGTTCATCTAATTTTGTCTATATTGTAGTTTTCAAATACAAATGTATATATTTATTTAAACAACTGAAAATACATGGTATTTCTGTCTTGGAAGAGCCAAAAGAAGTTCATTCTAAAAGTACACTGAATAATACATATTATCCTTTTATCATATTCATTTGTGGTTACCTTTGGAAATTATTTTAAAACTAGTACTTTCCTCAAGGGTCAGGATTTAATAATTAGTGCAGTTTTTCAACTTGCTCATTTTCATGTGGTTTTGCTTGTATTTCTATAACCATTATGTTTCTTTTCCATTGCAAAGTTTCTATACTGTGATATGGAAAAATAGTCAAAATGCAAATGACACGTATGTCTACATCAATAACATTTCACTTAAACAAAAATATATTATTTATCCCTTTGGTAAATCATTAACCCATATATGTAAAATAAACCAAACAAATAAATCTTTAGTCAACAGTATATTTTGTTCTTCAGGATTTTTCCCCTTCTACTGTTCAGGGTACCATGTATTTGATAAGAGTTATCAGTGATAAGATAACAAGTGACAAATTGTGGAATCCAGGAAAAAAAATGTGCTTCCTCAATGTTGAGGAAGTTTTAGTTAAAAGTTGCTGCTAAAAGACATCTGAAGTTCTGCGAGCAGCACGTTGACAATTCTATTATTACCTAATTGCTCTAGGATGAATACATCCCAAGATGATCCACATGGGGCTGTCATATACATTGATGGGAGCTTTGGCTCCCTAAGATATTTAGCTTATAAACTCAAATGAAATTCCACTTTGACTTAGCAGTATATTAACGAAAGAAAATAACTCTCCGTCATTCTCAGATGCCAAGTGCTAGCTACCAAGAATGCACAGATGAAAAATACAGCATTTCTCTATTCCAAATGCATACAGTCTAATGGGAGACTTGACCTACCCACACTCTTATTCTGTGTAATAGCTTGTCCAAGTGTAGAGGGAATTGAGGAACCCGTGGGCAGTCAGTGAAGACTGTGTGACATTAAAATATTTTGGCAAAGAAGAGTCAAGTAGGGCAGACCAATGCTTCCACCATAAACAACAAGAAAATTTGGGAAAAAAAAATAAAGATCATGTCTAAGACATCAGAGAAGTGCTGAAACCAGGCTAACTAGAGATGGCAATATTCCAGAGAGAAGAGACCTTCTGAAAACTGAGCTGACTTTTGCAGAAGTGTGTTCGTTGAGGGGATCTGCTGATTCTGCCTTTATGGAGGAGGCTGAGAATGTAGCCTATGCCCCTAGGGTGGTCTGCTGCTGAGAGGGAAAAAATTAACAGAGCTTCTGGTGGTCTCATGGGATTGGGAAGAGAAAATGGAAACATGATGGTTCCTAAATATACTGATTTCCCCTCTTAAGTTACATGGAGGATGAGGAGACTAAAAAGACTCAATGGAAAGTCTCTGCAAAGCAGAACAGAGCATGTCTAGCCTTCCTGAGGAGACAATAACTAACTTCCTTCAACATCCAGTAGAGGGTCTTGGAGACTACACCAAGTGCTCATCTGAAAGCACGGAGAGGACCATGACCAATGGGAGGGCAAACCAGAGGTAGAACTAAACATTGCCCAAACTGCTAGCCAGCAGTCCATAAAATTCTAAATCTTGGGAAGAAAAGAGATGGTTGAAACAGACCCAGAGATAGTACTACAGACACTCAGCAGAACAGAACACTAAAAGAACTATCATCAAATTGTTATAAGAAAATAAAGAAAAAGATTGATAAGGTAAAATGATGATGACTTACACCAGAAAACTGAAATACATGATTGGAATATACTGATAAATCTATAACTGAAAAAAATGAACGTTTTAAAATTAAGAACTCAGATGCATTTAACAACAGATTAGACACAGGAGAACATCAGATTAGGGGTCTGGGATGCATGTCAATAGAAGATAAACACACTGAAGAAAAGAAAGAAAAGAGGATGGAAAATATGGAAGAGTGTAAGAGAAACGCTGGACACAGAGAAAATGTATAGCAAACCCGCAATTTCTGGTCCAGATGGAAATTAGCAAGAGAAAGGGGAAGAAATGATATTTAAAGAGATGTCACAGAATTTCCAAAAATAAGAAAGTCATTGTGGCAGGAGTCTCCATAGTTAACCCCCCAAAGAACTACACATCCTTATATTCGTGCCCTGTGGTGCCCTCTTTATTAAGGATGAGCCAGAACTGTGCTTTGCTTTATGCAGGAGAATGTAACAATGGGGACTCTGTGCCAGCATCAGGCTTGAGCCTTAAAATGGCCTGGCATCTTCTGCTTTTGAGCTCTTAGGTACCCTGGTGCAACTTGTAGGAATTCTAGCTACCCTGTTGGAAAGAGGCCCTGGAAGCCAAGACAGCATAGGCAAAGGATAATTTCACAGAGAAGCAAAAGTCACCTTATATGTGAGTGGAAGAATCATTTTGGACATTCCAACTGGACTGGAGCATTCTGACATCCAAATGACTCTATACCCAGCCACCATCTGAATGTAATGACATGAGAAAACCTAGGCAAGACCCACAAAAGAAATCCCCAGCTATAATCAATCAACCTACAAAACATGAGCTAATACTACGGTCATTATTTTGAGTCACTACATTTTAGAGTGGTTTGCGATGAAGCAACAGACAGAACAATATGAGCCTATAGATCAAGAGACTCATTGAGCCCAAAGTAGCACAAAGAGTGTCACATTTAGGAATATCTCAGTAAAATTACTTAAAAACAAAGAAAAGGAGTTAAAATCGTCCAGAGAAGAGGCACAAATTAGTTCCAGGAAGCTACAACAGCATTAAAAAATAAAAATAAAAACAAAATCTAGAAGCCAGAAATCAATACACTATCATTTTTAAAGTGCTAAAGAAAATAATCTCTAACCTAACTTTACATACAGTTGACTCTTGAGCAATGTCAGGGTTAGGGATGCTGCCCCCCCTGCATACACAAAAATCCACATATAACTTTGCAGTCAGCTCTCCATACCTGTGGTTCCACATCCATGTATTCAAATAACTTTGGTTTGTGTAGTATTGTAGTATGTATTTCTTGAAAAACATCCAGGTATAAGTGAACCCATACCATTTAAACCTATGTTGTTCAAGGGTCAACTGTACTCAACAGATATATCCTTCAAAAATAAAAGTAAAATAAAGAGTTTGCAGAGATATCCAAAGAGAATTTCTAGCCAGCATATTTGCATTATGGGAAAATTAATATTGTGTTTTTAAAACAACAATAATGCTCTTCCATGAAGACTCAAATATAAGCTGAGCAAAAGTATCTAAAACAGCATGAACAAAGGAAAGGGAGTAAATGAGGCTGAATGTTCTACAGTTCTTACTGTACTAGGAAGAGTATAAAAGTGATATTATTGTTTAAGGGTAACTCATCAAGTATTCATAAATATTTATATCTGAATCTTCAGGATAAACACTAAGAACCAGTAAAATAATATGTAACTATTACTAGAGAGAAAATGTAGACTATAATATATCTAATAGAAAAGGAACAGGAGAGGAGAGAAGTAAACATGAAATAGATGGTCAAAAATAGAATGAATAATAGTACTATAAACCTGAAAATATCAGGAATTACATTAAATATAAATAGGCTAGAAACAATAATCGTAAGACTATCATTGTCAAACTGAATTAAACAACCCCCAAAACAAAATCTATGTGTGCCTCACAAGAGGCACAGAAAAGTTAAAAATAAAAAGCATGAAAGAAGTTCCATCACGAATACATTAACCAAAGGAAAGCTGGTATGGTTGTATTGTTATCAGCCCAATTAGAGGCTAAGGGAAGAAATATTGCTCTAAGTTTCCTCATAAATTATCTTAAAAATATATAAAGCAAAACTTGAGAACTGAATAAAAGATAAACCCATACACATAGTGTGACTTTAACATTCCTCTCAAAAGAGCTGAGGGAAGTAGCATACACACACGCACACATGCAAACGCACAAAGGACACAGAAGCAATAAACAACACAGTGAACACACAGGAATTAACTGGCACATACAGAACACTGCACACAACAAAGACAGAATATATTTTGTTTTTAAGTGCACCTGTAACATTAAAAAAATTAACCATTTACTTGCTAAGCTATAAAGCAAGTATCAATAAATCTCAAAGCATTGATATAATTCAGAGTTCTTTTCCTAGATCCATTAAAAAAAAAGGAAATCCCAATTATTTGGAAAGCCCCCTGCATACTACTGAATAAACTCATGGTTAAAGAAGAAATCATGGCAGAAATTAGGACAATGTGGATATGACAATCAAAGCTCATGAAATTTTAAATTGTTGTTTAGAGATAACTATAAAGCACATAGTACACACAAACACATCTGTGTCTGTGAAAATCTAAAAATGCCGGATGACTTCTGAGGCTTTTATCATGATTCATGACTGAATCTGTATCTCGGGAAGCTGGATTTTTAAAAAGCATATCAAATTTGCAGACATTAGAAAATAAGAATAAATAAAAAGAAGAGATATTAGTGAAATAAAACACACACGCAACAGAGAGCATTGACCTAGGCCGAATTTGGTTGTTTGAAAATATTAATAAAAATTGATAACCCCCTAGCAAGACTAAGCAGTAAAATAGGAAATAAAACACAAATTGCTAATAACAAGAAAAACATCATTACTTAGATGCCCTAGTGTAAGGCAATAAACAAACAAACAAAATAATCAGATACCAGATAACAGTGAGAATAAACTGTACGCCAAGAAAGCAAATGATTTTCACAGGCACAGTTTAGAGAGAAATAAACCAGACACAAACATGCATACTGTACAATTCATTTACATCCAGTATGAAAGCAGGCAAAACTAATTTATGCTGTCAGAAGTGAGCAGTTTTCACCTTCGGTGGTTTAATTAGCAGGAGACATCTTTGGTTAGCGTGGTGGGAGGAGAGGGGTTGCTGGGTACTTATTATCCTTTGTGATCTGAGCTGGGTGCATAAATGTGCTCACTGTGTAAAAACTGAGATGCACTCGTAATTTTTGCACCTTTTTTGTATAAATGTTAAACTTTGAGAAAATGTTCGCAAACTAACAAAGAGAAAGTCTTGAGAATGCATGTATCTTGTAGGTAGATTTTAGATACTTAAAAGCAAGATACAATCAATGCAAGAAATTTCACAAATTTTAAGTATTTAACTTTTTTCTTGAGCTAAGGTACACAAATTATTTTTTTTTGTAAGATTTCACACTGTATTTGAGAGATTAACCAATATTTTTCTTCTGAGAGATGAACCTATCTCTTCTCCCGTTGCAGTGTGTTTATTGACTCCGAACCTGTATGCCCACATGTGGGGATCAAGGATGGCAGGATAACTTTAGTTCTCTGAGCCACTGGTTTCTTAAAAATGAATTCATAATCGCAATTATGCTAGGAACCTAAAGAAAGAGGGAAACATTTCCTTCAATGGGTAATGTAAATAAATAAATACACACATACTAGATAACTACACCAACAAACGAACAGCCCAATAAATAAGCCTTTGTTAAGGATGAGTGGAAGGGGAAATGACAGGGACGTGGTAGTCCCCTGCCAGGGTCAGACATGAAGGTCCACAGTGGGAAGAGTGAGGACCTGCCCATTACATAAATAGAACTAATTGTTTGGTTGTCTGTCCTATTTCTGAGAAACACCATAGGATTTCAGTGATGGAATTTTCAATTGGGTTTAACAGCACATCGATAACATTGTACTCGTTATCACACGGATTCTCTAGGATACAAGGATAAGAACAGAAGCAAATTTAATATTGTCTTTGGATCAAGTGATGGCTAAATGATCTCATAGCATATTACATGTAGGTAGCAACAGAGAAAGGCAACGGCAAACCAGTGGCATACAGATTGTATAGATGTTCAGACTTAGGAGAAATCATATTATCTCACCTTGGTCATTGCTGGCAGAATCACCTTGTACATGGTAACTGAATTGGAGCAAAAAACAAACAAACAAACAAAAAAACTCTGCCAGATCACATTAATGTTGTAAACTTTAATTTGATTGGTTGTGTATTTTTATTTTGCTTCTACTGATGGTACCTATAGATTGGTTTTAGAGTTGCATAAACACTATAGGCATAGAGACTCCATAACAATTTTGTATGTACATATATTAATTAACTTTCTTAATTTAAATTACACTTTATTAAAAATAAAATTTAACCTTTCAGCAGAGAACCATATTTCAAAACATAATCTGCTCAGTTTTACCTGGCTACTTTTCATAGGAATACCTCATATTTGGAACTAAATACCCTGTTTCAGCATATTAAGAAACCTAAGGTAGAATAATCTTTTAGTTCTGTGAATGGTGTCAAGTCACTTAGTAAATTTATCCCTAGATTACAAAATTTTAATTAATGACAAAAGCTTGTCTTGTAATATAATTCATAAAGTACACTGTAACTATTAAAAAATATAAAGTCTCAAATTCTCAATTTTATTAAGAGAGAATTTTTTTTTTACCTAATTGTACTATTACCAGCAGGTGATTCAAATTTGTGTGACTGTTAGGTGCACAATATACATTTTCAAAATCTACTTAAGTAAGCAATCAAGTTGCATAAAATTTTTACCTATAAAATAGAAGTTAGGTTTGAGTTCAGTCAGGAGATATATATATATATATATATATATATATATACACCAATCTAATATCCTATGGCTATATCTCTTACAAAGCTTTGAAGATTTAATCTTGAAAAAATATATTCCATGTTTTGCTCTGTGTGTGTGTGTGTGTGTGTGTGTGTGTGTGTGTGTGTGTGTGTGTGTGTGTGTGTGTTTTAATTGTTGACAGCAAGCCAAAAATTCACACAGGTGAATGTGGATAACGCACAGCAATTAGTAGTTAAAGGGCATCCAGCAGGTGAGTTTGTGTGCACTAAAACTAGAAGGCCCTACGGGAGCATATTTCATTAAGCCAAAGTAGATTTAAATCGTGAGAAGCAAATGTTCAAGGGAAGTCTTAAAATTTGCCATCTAGACTTAGCATCTAATTGTAGAAGCTTAATAAGATAAAGGTGCATGCTTCAGCAAGATACATCAATAAATTAAACAAATTTGTGTTAATCTCTAGTTCACAAGCATCTTGTGATAACCTGTTCTATGCCTGAGATATAGTTTATGAGACAAAGCCCCTTCTCTCAAGAGGGGAACTTCTAGTAGGGAGACAACACATTCACTAACAATTTTTATTGAATAAGCTAAAAGTAAAATTTCTTCCCTTGATTCTTAAATACTTAAGTACATGAACACTTAATTGGTAAATTTAAGAACACTTGGGAAATACAATTCATGCTTTCTCAGTGTCCCTATTTTGGTCTCTTTGTCAACTTCATTATGCAACAAAATGAAGAATTCAGAATATATTACAAATTATTACTATTTTGAGGTTCTCCATTTATCATGTGACTATGTAAAAATGATATTTATTAAAATAGCTTTGATTTGTCTTCATACTTTATTATCAAATATCTTCTGTCTGATTATTGAATACTTCACTCAAGATGTCTCTATCATGGCTGTCTAAAATGACACGTCAATCATACACATTGATCTTAAGAGTTAGAAAAGTTAATCCCCATCAGGGGAAGAGAAAGGATAAAATAGCTCCTGGACAGCATGGCTGAGTCTTAGGATGTTGGTGCTACATGTAGTCTGAAAGTCACATTCAAATATTATTTTTATTTTTTGGAAAACACAAAGTTTTTCATTTGTATAATATACACTGCATAAAAATAATCCAACCAAGTCATTGTGCCTAATAGATATGGAAGACAGATTGAATACCTTCCATTCTCTAGGATGGTGTGAAATTATAGGTTTCTAAAAAAAAAGTGCATTGAGAAAAGGAAATAAAGAAAAGTGTGTGTGATAGTGGTATTGTGGAACTGTCAAGCAAGTAACAGCTGTTCCCACCTCCAGGGGAGGAGTCCCACCTCATGGAGGACAGCCAAGAATAGAGCAATGCCCACCACCAGGAACAGCTGACCCGGGATGTCAACCCACTGTGTGGTTTGAGGTGGCAAGACTTACACAAGCAGTGGATGAAACAATGCTTTACTCACACAGAGAAGAGACAGACCATGATCACCCTCCGTGGTGCAGTCAGTCCCCCAAAGCCAGCGGGTCTCGCCCAACAGCCTTGTCAGGGGTGATGGTCTGTCTGCACCCCTTTTATGCTGCAAGCAAAGGACCTACTTCAGATGTACTGGTGGGACTGGCCAGGTGCCAAATGAAGCACACACGGAGGACAAATACAGGAGCTCACGCTGGGTCCAGAACAGAGAAAGATATTTCTACCCTAGGAGATACGCCCAGCTCCGAATAGGAAGGCTCTTTATCTCTTGGTAAGGAGGTTCCAAACCCAAAGCCAAATTCTTATGCAGCCCCTAGAAACTCAAAAGATTGCATGCAGAAAACTACCTTCTCCAACAAGATAGGCTATTATTTTCCACAGTAATAAATAAGATAAAATAAAATTTTCTCAGGGCCATGTTCAGTCATGCTACATCAGAGTTACCTGTTTGAGGACAAACCACTTTAAAGATAGTTTTGAATTTCGAAGGTTTCTTCTTGCAGATTTTGCATACACTGTTATGCTGCTTCCTCTCTTACACATTCACAGTTTTGATTTATCCCCTGGTAAGTTTCCCTAATTTCCTTCCTAACACAGCTCAGAGCATGTGCCTTGACGTATTCCTAAAATTGATTTTACTCTTTGAAAAAAAAATCATCTTTTTAGCCACACTAAACATTATTCAAAAGATGAAGACATTAAGATGATGAGAAACATCTTCCTTTCTCTTAATATCAAAGAGAATGAAAACAAAGTTACCACATGTGGGCATTTTACAACACAGACATGGAATATTATCAACACACTTGTCTCTCTTTCAGAGAAGCAAAATCTCCCCAGCACTCCAAATCTAGATATGAGTACATCGTGGTGATATTTACATCCAAATGGAGATTGGGTCATAAATGGTTTAGCTAGAGCTCTTTGCTCATCAGGGCGATGGGCCCATCAGGACTCATCCCTTTAAAGTATTCCATTTCTTTAGAACAGAATCTAATTGTTTCTTGAATGATCCTTGTGTTTTGCCTCAGCAATTGTGCCTGATAGGCCGTTCCGTATGTTTATTATGTTCTAAGCAGGGGGGAAAATTCTGTGAACATCTGTTAGGAGTTGTTTTTTTTTTTTTTAAATTCTCATTTACATCCCTTGCGATTGTTACATTTCTGGAAATGGACATTCAATGACAGCACATATTAATAAAATAGTATATGGTCTAACCAAGGCAATGTCTGAACTTTTATTTAGGTAATTTTCATAATATTAACTCCTATGCTATTAGACATTAGAATAATCTTGATTTTATCCTCTACTAGAAAAATAGAAGAATAAAATCACTGTTCTTCATAAACATAAGGGAAAAATGGGGGAAAAAATGAAGCAGCTGCTTGATGCATTAACTGACCTCTGCTACAGACCACACGATCCTAGGAGTATATAAAATAGAGCTGTAACAGTCAGGCAAGTTAAATGCTTTCAAAATTGAAGAACTCAAATTACCCCTCATTTATTTCTTTTTATGTTTTTATTAATAGTGATAATGCATCCATCTTGGGCTTATTCTCCTGACTTTTATTATTCTGTGTTTGAATGTCTAAATATTATGTACATTTCTATGTGTTATTAGTGTATTTTCATAAGCCACTTCAAACTGTTACAGAAAGAGGCAAAGTATAAATAAAAAATAATATTAACAATAAGGAAAATGTCTTAAATATGTATAATATTTTTAGCCCATTTGCTTATATAAACTCATATGACTCTTAACAAACACCTGTAGAAGTGTTCTTATTTTGCCTTTCACATCACACTGAAAAGAGTGAGACTCAGAAAAATACAATGGCTTACCCCTAACATCAATATTGGGTAGGACCTAAATCTTTGGGTTACAGAATTATTTCAGTGCCTTGATTTTCCATGTAAATGTTGTCCAATTTTACATATTTTATTATGTTAATAATTGACTTATAACTAGCTTCATATCTGGTGACTAGTAAGGCTATTAAATTTTTAAATAAATGTGTGTGTGTGTGTGTGTGTGTTCAGTCACACCAAGATATGAAGAATATAGAATTTATAGGAACTTAAAGGAAGCATATATGACATAACACCAAAGAAGGAAGAAATTCAGAAGAAGGGAAGGAATTTTGAAATTTAGCCCGTATTTAATCTTGTCTAATTGGCATCCTCTTTTGGCTGAAGACATCAGGGAGCTACAGGTGATAAAAATCTAGCTGATGACAACTGATCAGGAAACCTTAAGAAATATTCCTGCATTTTGGTGAGGCAGGTAAATATCAATGCTAGGTTTCACTGATTCTTATATTAGATCATGCATAAGCCTGGAGTATGTGATTGGCCATAGGTTCTCTAGATCCGTGAGCAATTCCTCATAATTCAAACTACCATGCGGTACCTAAAGACTGGGTCCCATAAGAACACCAATGGGAGGTTAGTGGCTGCATGTCTTGAAAGTCAGCCATGAGGATCCTACCACCAGAGCACACACAGGTACCATGTGATACAAGACATCAAAAACAAGAGAAAAACAGGACCCCAGAGATTATAGTGACTCCATGCTATTACCATGTCAAGGAACTTACATTAAATCTTGCATTCTTCATGTTCTTGTTTTTTACAACATTGTGCTTATCAAAGATGATCTATAATTTCCTAAGGTCACAGAGACCAGTAATTTGGTTTGATAAAAACTTAGGCAGGATTTATATACATACCCTCCTAGAGATTTGGTGATGGCAATGAAAGGATTCATTGTTCGTTAAGTTCTTCAAAGTGGACAATACTATATTTTGGAAGGGGAGAGTTATGTTATTGCATGAAGTTGAAGCACATCATAAAAATTTTTTGTCAGATGTCTACTACACATAATGATACGTGAAATCTCCTCAACGTTTTGGATTTAGAGATAATAATTATTAATGACATTATATCACATAGCTTCAGTTATATGCTGTATGCAGTGGAACTTCCTAACTCCTGCAGCCATCTCTGTATTAAAACTCAAAATTTCTAGTCAAGGCTTATCACTGTCTTATCAGAATATACACCCCCTATTCCTACATCTCTTACTTTGGTTAGAATTGCCACCACCCTGCTTGGCAAACAAGTTTAAAACATTTTGCTTACTTTACTTTTGTTTTCTGCAATATTGTGTGGCATGGAGTACTTGGGGTGATAGAAATATCTCAAATTTTGAAGCCAAATGTCTATACTTCACTCCTATTTCTGCTTTGTACTGGTTGCATGATCTAGGACTACTATTATAGAAGTAGAAATGGAGGCATGGCTTGCTAAGGAACTGGTCCAGTTACTCCCGTTCATAAACGGCAGAGATGAATTTCAAATCCAGGGTTCCTGATAGAAGAATCAGCTACACTAAATGGTTCAAGGAGCAGCAGGAAGTGTAAATGCGTAAGATCACGAGAAGTCTCTCCCAGATCTCAGCCAGAAATCAGTGATATAGGAGGGGGCTGCAGAACCCCGAAGTGCACAACAGGCTTTTAGCTGCTCCAAAGCCAGTCTCCCACTTTTAATGCATCTCGCCTTTCATTTCTCGTTGGATCATTTTGGGTAGCTATCAGGCAGGAGGGAAAAGGCATGCTCAGTGATGCAAGCTTAAATTAGATTTGCTCTTATTGCTTTATTTACCCTGTCATGATAAATCATAACATTTCCATCCTCTGGTTAACTGCATATTAAAATGGCATGGGATGGTAACACTTTAGTGGGCAGAAAATTTTAAAAATGATTTTTTTTTCCATGAGAAACATTTAACTTTCAAATTTATTTCCTTCTGAATGTAAATTAGTGGGCTTTAAAAAATCCTATCTTTTCACCTTGATATCAACATTGTCAGGGAAAGAAATCAGAAATAATTGTGACAGTCCAGTAAAACAAAATGCCAATCAACTCAGAGAAAATGGCATTTTAAACCCTGCTGACCGATGAGATTTACTTCATCATGACAGACCTTCAAATACGTAAAGAATTATTTTAATTTTCGTAAACCCAGGTCTTTCTACCTTTCCTAAGATGCCATGTTTACAGACATTCCTCGGTCTGTTAATGATCCCCAATTCTCTATGCTACCTCCTCAATTCATAATTCCCAACTCATTGGTCAGATGGATATTCTGGGGAGCTAATATATCACTTTTTGCTAAAATTTCCAAGTTATTTTGTTTTCCAAGATTTTCAGATAATTTATGTATACTGGTATCTTATTCAATAAATATTTCTCTGAAAACTTTCTGTCATTCCTTTTTTTATTCCCCCAAATATTGGGTTTATTTCCATTTTTCCCAGAATGGTAAACTAGGTGTTACGTCAAATTTTACCCTGGATAATATATTAACAATCAGTGTTTAAAAGTCATGGCTACACTTTAGAGGGAAAACAAAGAGGCCAGAAATGACAACAGAAAAGTTTGTAACGGTAAACAGTGATGGAATCAGCACCTGCCTGGGTTTATTTGTAAATATCTAGGATTCTAGAAGTTGGGTTTTAGTGAACGAGGAAGAAAGTATTACATTTATGAAATATAATGGCAAAAACTGTAAATGTTAGACATAGCGTGATTGCAAATGACAAAAAAAAAAAATCTAGGTTTTGTGGCTAAAAGAACCAAGGCAGAAAAAGCTAAAGTCCAGGATTAAAAATGAACAGCTCTATTTGTTATTAGGAGGGGAGAGGGGAGAGAAGGGGGTTTGCAGTGAAGTAATTCTCAGGTCCTTGTACTATCCAGGAAAAGGTAAAAATATTATTTACGTTCAAACATTTTAAGCTAAATATGAATATTAAAATTCCAAAGGCAATTACAAAATAAAAAAATAATATGTGTAACTCAGAAACTCAATCCAAATAAATGGCCAAAAATGAGGAAAGAAAGAAATATAGAAAAAAAATAGGAAAACAGAAAACAAATATGTTAGAAATCAAATCACATATACCAGTTTTTATAGTACAATTTAAATGAATTGACATTTTCAACACACATAAATAAATTAATTTGAGAAATTTAAATATAAAAGATAAAAGAAGTACTTCTAGAGTAAAATAGGAGATACTTTTATAATAAGGTTTGAAAGGATGTTTTAAAGAAGATAAAGTAAAAATAGGAAAAAATATTAATAAATTTAACAATCTTAAATTTAAGATCTTGCATTTGCTAACAAATACCATAAAATAAAAAATAAAAACATAATCCATAAACAAAGTAAAATAATTGCTACTCATTTTACTAACAAATTATTCATATCCAGAATATATATATATATATACATATATATGAAAAGATCCTTCCTAAAAATCAGAAAAAGATGGCAAAAAAATCTGCTCAAAAGTGAATAAAAGTATGAATATAATTTTGTAAACTGGAAATACAAACGTTCCTTATACATGAGTCCACTGTCAACCATCTTGGTAAACAAGAAAATGCCAAATAAAATTTCCACTCACCATATGGCCAAAACTTTAAAATCTGATAATAACAAGTGTTTTCAAGGATGGGTACCCATGGGATCACTATCCACATTTGATGGGAGTATAAAACGATAAAGCCACATTAAAAATCAATTAGGCGCTGCCTAGTAAAGTTGAACATGTACATTATACTAGAAGCCGACAGTTAAATAAAAGTGTGTATATACACACATATATATACATACACATTATATACACTTATATAAGACACACATAGGCATATGTAAGCATACTCATGTACACACGTGAGTGTATTTGCATATGTGTGTATACATCCATGCCACAGAATATGTACATGTTAATCAGATGACATGTAAAATCATGTTCCTTCGGAAGCACTGTCAATAATTAAAAACACATGCATATGCACCCACACATAGCAAAAAACACCGAATGTCCATTTCAGTAGAGTGGATCCATATATTCTGGGTTATTTATGCAACGAAATACTATTTACTAATGAAATTTATGGAATAATACTCTGCATCACAATATACCATTCTTTAGTGACCAAAACTACTTTAAATCTCACACTACCATTTTAGAGGGATAGAAAGTTTCTTATTCTTCCACTGAATTCCCCATAATATGTTACAAACATAAGAAGTGATTACATACATACACATAGACAACAAGCCCTGTGTGTTAGGACTGCTCTTTGAATCAACAGTAAGAAATATGGCTGGCCATGGGACCTGTCAGTTTAAGTTCAATGGCATTTCCAGTAGAATTTTGAAGAAGAAAGGAAACATTTTCCATTGTACGTTGAATCAGGAGATAGATTCTCACCTTGCAGGGACAAGAAGGAGCTGTAGACAGTGGACAATTTTTATTCAGAGTCAGAAATAGTTTTCCGTTTAATACTATGAACAACATTTTAACTGTTAAATAAGCCAGTATGAAATAAAGCCAATATACCAAATATTAACAGTCATGAAAATAATTATTTCCACAGAAATAAGAGAAAATTATTCGATTATTTTTCATGAGCAAATTTTAGTGCAGGATGAATTGTTTCCCATATTGTAATAAATAAATTTGATGACTCAGAAGTGATAATTTAAGTAAGTTTTAAGCAGCACATATGCTTTATTATTGGTGAGGTGGAGGAAGTGAGTGTACAATTTTAATTTGTATTCAAAACGTATGTTCTTTCACTGGTCATATTGTATTTTTCTCCTCCAAATGCAGTCTGATGATTTAACTAGCACTTTTATCTATTTCAGCTTGTCCGAGGCTAGTGTCATTTGAAATAGCTCATAATTTAAACTTTCCCTTTTTCATTCAATCAAGAGTAAATGCCATTTATGATTTTGTGTAATACACCATAAATAATAGAAAAAAACAAAGCAGAATGTCATATACGATCATTTCGGATTATATTGCATTCTGATATTACTTTCCAGTTCTATTTTTAATTACCACTGTACCTCTTGGAGTAGAATAACTCACTCTACAAATCAATATGAACAAACATTTTGATATTACTGATTGACCGACAAGTAAAAATGCTGGGTTCTTGAATGACTTTCTTTTGTAACAATATTGGAGGGAAATCGCATTCCTGTAGGGGAGGTAGAAGAACTCCTGATGTTCAGATGCATAAATTGCTTTCAGGGGCTGGCAGGGAGGAGAGGGAGCCGCTCTAAGTGCCTGGCTGGCTCCCGGCCACGTGGTGGATGGCAGGTTACACAGCTTCTCATAGCCTGAGCTCTGCTATACATTACAGAGTGAGGAGCCGAGTGCAACTATTGATCAGAGATGATTTTCTCTCCTAGAGAGACAGACTTTAGCTACCTCTTGGCCTTGTTAGTGAAACTAGTCAGCAAGAAAAATGTGCATTTAGTCCCAGGGTTACAGCAGAGAAGGAAAATAGTCCTCAAATGGCATCATTAGATTCCAGCAGGATGTGCTCAGAACTACCATTTGAATTTAATTAACGGACCAGTTTGTGGGGTCTAATCACTGGTTTAATTTTCCCCCCACCTAACATAGAGGCTCTATAATCAGTTTCCAATTGAAGTACATAATTTTCTCTATTTGAGAGTAAATCTTAAGGTGGAAACTTGGGTTTAGGTTAAGCTTTGGGCTGTGATATCAACACAGCGTAGACTGAACACAGTCTTACACTCTAAGATCACAACCCAGTCGTGCTCTTTTTAATATAACGACCCTGTGATCATGAGAAAACTTGGGTCCAAAAAGTGAGCTCAGAAGGGAACTTCCATAGTGAACCATGGAAGCATCAGCACACAGGATGTTCCCCAGGGCCCTTCATGCAGTACATCATGGTCCCACATTGCACACACTTTCCAACTAGGGCAGATTTCTAAAGGGAGACCTGGTTCTCTGGCTGCATGCGAAACTCATGTGGAAGAGAGCCTTGGAATGGAATCCCAGGGCGCTGCAAACCAAAAGCAGCTCTTCCCATGAATCTGTGCAATCCATTCTGTCAAACTCTGGCCCAATAACATGCCGGATCTTTCCTTGGAGACAAGAAGCAAGGAAGACTAGGAAGCTCTATTTGGGGAAAAACATATCGTCATTTCTATGGGGAAATTTTATCTACATGCAAAACAAACAAACAAACAAAAAAAAACCCCACAGGAAAACACCTGACTCCTTTCTTGTGTTTACCACTTCACCTTGCACCAAAGTGCACCCTCAAAACGTTAGATAAACATGTGAATTAACATTTATGTTAGTTCTAGGAAAACAACTGGAAGGTATGTGGGAAATCACCTGTCCAGTACTGTTAACAATAAAAGAATTCGCTGGACCTTTCTTTTGGTGTGGACCCTGACCTACACATTTCTCAGTGTCCTGCTCCCAGTAAAGGTTACCTTTATTAAAGCACTCATATAGATGCAACTGAAATGAGTTAAGGTGGTTAGAAATTACCTAATGACCTTTCTCTACTTACATTTACTTTCTTGTTTGAGTGCTCAGAATGTGCCTCAGTTATTTGTCTTCAACAATTTCAGAAATTCTGTTTGGACTGCTGTATTTGGAGCAGTGGGAACACTTATTTCTATTCTGTCTTTGCTGCTAACCTAATCATTTCAGAAAACACAATTTTCCCTATTAACCTCCTCACACAAGGTCTCATGAAGAAATGACAACAGGAAAATACCAAGAATTAATTCTAAGTTTGGTGGAAATAAAAGAAATTTGAAGACACACACATTCAAGCAAGCCGAGTCACTTCAGGGCCTCCACTGCACCTAACCTTACCTAAGCCCCAGCTCGGCACTGGAGTTGTTTCAACTGTTCTGGAAGGGTAAGAAGAGGGCAACCGTCCCCAGACAGAATGCTAGGCTCCAGTGCAGACACTGCCCAACTTCCTTTGTGCTGAACACTTGCAAACTGATTGCTCCTCTATTCTTATAAAATACCACAGACTATTAGATTATTATCAATGATGATCTTGTAATTATGATTTGTCCACTAGAAAAAAAAAACGATATTGAGAACTAGAGGCAATTATGGTTTTTTTAAAAATTATATGCTAATTCTAAGCAGTACATTAAAAGAACACAGTTTTCAATGGTGAGTATAAATATTTTACCTACTACTTTAATCATATCTGAGACAAATCACTGATCTTTAAACTTTTATTGCTGAAGTTGAGGCAAGTTAAAAAAACTAAATAATATAAAGCCAAATGCAAAAAGCGTCAAAGTAATACGAACTAACTTTGGTACCAATTATAATCAGACACACATTTTACTGACTTTGAGCATTTTTCCATGTTTCCTTGTGCATATTTACTTTTCTCTATTTCTGTCTTGTTTTGTGGCCTCTTCCTGTTCCTTTCACTTTTTGTTTCTGTTCCTCTCTAGACATTTCCTTTTGGTCCCGGCTCTCCTAATACGCACGCAACAAAGAATTTTTTGTTGAACACTTTTTTATAAGACTGATGGATTTTTTTTTTTTTACAAAACTGATGGAATTGTAAGTATTCTGGGAAATATAAAAGAAGTAAACATTCTTGCTTTCAGAAACATTCTATTACAGTTTGGGGGATAAGACAAGCAAATCCAGCGCAGAAAACCAAAACGCAGTGTTTTTCAAAGGACTTAGATTAGTTATCTATTGCACGGTAATAAATTACTTCACCTTTTTGCAGCTTAAACATTTATTATCTCACAGGTTCAGAAGTCAGAAATTCAAGAACAGCTTAGCTGGGTACTTCTTACTCGGGGTCTTGTAAGATTGCATTTAAAATACTGGCCTGGGCTGTAGACTTGAAGAGCGTGGAGGATCTAAGATCACTCACCCACATGGCTGTAGGCTGGAGACCTCACTTCCTCACTGGCTATTGTCAGGAAGGCTTTTTTTTTTTTTTTTTTTTTTCCATTCCACTTGTGCCTCTGACAGCTGACTTTGCCCTAAGTAACTGATCCAAGAGAGAAACAGAACAAGCCGGAAACCATAGCATTGTATGACCTAGTCTTCTAAGTTGTACAGCATCACTTCTGCTTTATTCTATTGCCCAGAAGTCCTTAAGCTCACTGCACTATTATGAGGCTGCAACTATCGAAGGGAGAAACATCAAAGAATCTGTCTTATCTGTCTATCTTAACACCACCACACACTAGCCTCTTCCCAATGTCTGACATGTGTGTGTTTGTGTCTCCTTATCTCTGTTTGTTCCACTTATGATTTTTTTATTTCCATCTTGATTATACATTATTTGGCCAGTCCCCTAAAAGCCATCTGAAACATGACAATGATGAATTTTATCTGAGCCCTGTGATCCTGGGAAACAATGGTAAAAGACTAAGCCCCATGTCCTCCACACACCGTGTCCCAGGAAGTGGCTGACTGCAAAGAACCACTTTTCCCCATCTGACTGAGACTCACACATGTCCCCTTGCTTTTCTATGACAAAGCCAAACAGAGACCCTGTGAATTCCCATTCTTTGCCTCATAAATGATTCACTGAACTATGTTGTCCTTACTGATCAATTGGAACAAAATGCTTGCTAAGTAAACTTTGTTTAAGCTTCTCTCCTCTTCTCGAGTCCCTGAATTTTACCCACCCTCAGCCTGAGCTGACATACAGGACCCTCCTTAAGAATCCACTCCAGGACTAGGCTGGCCTCAGGGTAAAACATTCTCTGATGGGCTGTCAGCTCATGCTGCCTTTTCATCTTGCTCATCCCATGTCTCCATATTCATTTAATTCCAGCCTTGTGTAATCTTTTCCATGAAAGAAAAGCTTTTTCCCTAACCCCTGAAAGGTTTGAAGATTTCATGGCCAGAGGGGGTTCCCTATTGTAATGTCTCTCCCTATTGCAATAGTACCTTTCCCCCTCTTGCAGTAATATTTCAAATAAAATCTCTCCTTTCCTAAGTCCACATCTGTTTTGTTGTTGACAGGCACCAGGTAAGTACCCAGGTATGCACCTGGTTATAAAACTGCATCACTCTGCGTTAGATGGTCTCTATCTTGGCAGGGAAAAAAATGTCTCATTGGAAACTCAAGATTTTGATACAGAAGACCAAAGATAGAAAAGAATGAGGTGAAAAAGTTTATAAAATAAGAAATAAAATATCCAGACCAGCAAGGAAGCAATGGAATGGTACAAAGCATAAAAATTTCAAAAGAGGGCAATAATTAACAAGTTAAATGCTTTTAACCAAAATATTTAAAAGCTCCACAAAGTGGTAATAGATTTGGACAAAACAGACACAATAATTGGGACTTCTACCAAGTCCTTTCTATACTAGACATAATAATTGTCTAAACAATTATTACATAAATACCCTGCTTATTAAAAGCAATGTAAAAAGTTCCAAGGAATGAACAAGGTAGCCTATATCAAGTAATTGGACAAATTAAGCTCAACCTTTGGAATATGTCAAAGAAGAAGGGTTTGGTTGTGTTATTAAAATTATAGGATTTGCAGTAGAAAGGAAAATACTAGCTACTGGTCACGTGTCCATTAGGTGCTACATAACGGTGGGCACTCATGAGAGACCAACCACTCAGAGAACTGTTTTTATTCATTGTATCAAGAGTGGATAATGTATAAGAGAGAGTTAGAAGAAATTAGACCAAAGAGGAAATCTGGGTAAGATTTATTGGGTTATGATTGCTTATTGGGTTATGATATCTTAATTATTAATTAGATCCTGGGAAGATAGTGTCTCTGATCCTCAGTGCCTCTATTTATAAAATAGGAAATTTCTGTCATAATTTTCAGAGTTCTAAGGGTAAGCTTAGGTATAATATGTATACAAGTTCACTTCTGTTATATGGTGCAAGTAATAAATATTATTTTACAAAAGAATGTAGAACCATTAAAACTCTTTCATTGATTTCAGTAGTAAGTTTAGTATTTTTAAGAACTCCATTTTTGTTGACTACAGTAGAGAAAAAGCATTTATTGATAAAGCTCTCTCATATGCCACATACAAAAAAACCCCACAAAAACCATCAAGTTATCAGGAAGGAAAATATTACATCATCACAATCGCAAAGAAAATTCTATGGAGAATAACAGTCAAATATAATGCATTTTCAGCCAAATTAAAAGAAATCTTTGAAAGGCAAAATATCCTTTTCAAATCTATTAGAAAAATAAAAATTAGATAGCAGAGCTCTGACTAAAATACTGGCTTCTTATTTAGACTGCGAGACTCCGGAGTCCTGATTTAGCCATGAGTGTTCAAATGACATCCATACACATCAGAGTGGCAGGCGAGATAAAATTAATGGAGCAGGTGAGTAGTCATACAATTTTTATAGGAAGCAGCTAGAGAAATTCCTAGAGAAAAAGAGAACAAGAAAATCCACAGGCTGCACCAAACTAAAAATCTTCTGCACAGCAAAAGAAACAATCAACAAAATGAAAAGGCAGCCTACAGAATGGGAGAAAATTATTTCCAAAGCACATATCCAATAAGAGGATAATGTTCAAAATATATAAGGAACGTATACAATTCAATAGCAAACAACAACAAAACAAAACAAAACAAAACAAAAAACAAAAACAAACCTCAATTTAAAAATGGGCAAAGGACCTGAAGAGATATTTTTCCAAGGAAGACATAAAAGTCGCCGACAGGTATGTAAAAGGGTGCTTAACATCACCAATCATCAGAGAAAAGCAAATGAAAACCGCAGTGAGATATCACCTTAAAGCTTGTAGGTTGTATGTTATCAAAAAGGCAAGAGATAAGTGTTGATGAGAATGCAGAGAAAAAAGAACCCTTGTGTATTGTTAATGGAAATGTAAATTGGTACAGCTATTTTGGAAAACAGTATAGAGTTTCCTCTAAAGAAATTAAAAATAGTATGATCCAGCAATCCCACTTCTGGGTATAAATTCAAAGGACGTGAAATCAGGATCTCAAAGAGGTATCTGCACCCCCAAGTGTATTGCAGCATTACTGGCAATAGCCAAAATATGGAGGTAATTCAAACGTCCACAGACAGCTGAATGGAAAAATAAAATATGGTATAAAATGCAATAATATATTACTTGGCCACTAGAAAGAAGGAAGTACTGACAATGCGACCACATGGATGGACCTGGAAGAGATTAGGCAAAGTAATGCCTAAAATAAGCCAGACAGAGAAAGATAAATGCTATGTAACCTCATTTACATGTGGAATCTAAAAACAATTATACGCACAGAAACAGAGAGTAGAATGGTGGTTGCCAGGGAGTGGAAACTGGGGGAAGTGGGAAAATGTCCGTAAAAGAGTACAAGCTTTCAGTTACGAGACAAGTAAGTTCCGAGGATCTGCGGTACAGCGTGGTGATTACAGTTAACAGCACCATATTGTATGCCTGTCATTTGCTCAGAGAACACCGTAAGTGTTCTTACCACATGTATACCGGCAACTATGTGAGATGATTATCTATCAGTGACACCTCAATAAAGCTTTAAAAACATGCTAGTAAGAAATTTAGTGGCCACACAGTGCTTGGCAAACATACATCTCCCTTCCTGCACATACAGGCTCAAAACAGCAGCAACTCTAGCACTTGGGTATCCTCAGTGTGCTTCTGGGTATGTCACATAATTTTTTTTACTCCTATATTTGCCTTATAATTATGTTACTATTAGTGCATTTTATATTAATAAATTTATGTTGGTCAGTTGTGAGATTTTTCAGTTAAACTTATACAATGTGGATTTGCATCAGTTATACTTACGGGCCCATTATGTCCCAGTTATTTAAACTTCGACACAAAAATTCAATAAAATTCATACATGATGAATTTATATTTAATTAAGAGATAGATGCAGCAAGTTTATCATGAGGGTTTTTTTTAACTGAAATGCGAAACAGGGAAAAGAGAGTCAATGGTTTTATAACTCACCTAAGAAGGCGTACAGATCAAAAGAAAAAAAAAATCAGAGTCATTTTTAAGAATAGACTATACAGTCGATATCCACGAGGAATTAATGAAATTGGATAGATTATATAGTCAATTCCTCTTCATTGGACTTTTCCATTTCTGGGTTAGTTCACCATTAAAAACTACACCTACATGTTAGCATCAAATCCATGATATAAAACAGGCACCTTTTAAAGTCAAACCACAAAAAAAAGGCTTGAATTTACAGGCCATTTACTCACACACAAAGATTCCCTTAATGGAAGCCTGCAAAACATAGGAAGGTGGTGATTTGGCCTATATTTCATAATGGTGGTGCATGGTGTGGTCCCCCACTGACTTCATTTTCTGTTAAACCCCTCTATCGACATATTTATGCTTGTTTGTTACATATACCTTTTCTTCTGCTCTTCCCACTTCAATTTTATTTTTTTTTTCCACAACAGAATGGACTTGAATAAAACTGTGCACTTTTTCAGAGAGTAGCAAGCCGTCAGAAAATACTACAAAGCAGAGTTGAGGCAGAATTTCCCATGAATTACATTATCACTGAAGCGGGGAAAAAAGAGCTAAATGGAGCACTGCCCAATCTCAGTCCTGTTTAAAGAACAGGAACAACTAACCCACCTGCCAGTGAAATGGAAGGCAGGCAAAATGCACACTGAAATAATATATCTCATAAAGATTGTTATTTACAAGTACCTGTATCCCAATCGCATTTACCGCAATGTGGAAGTAATTCCTGTTGCAGGTATAGATGTCCACGTATGTTCTGCAATGTGCAGTCAGTGAATTCAAATCAGGTTTTGCCAGAATGAGGGAGTGTTTTTAAACTCACAGTGAGATGTAAGACTGTTTTTCTCCCCGGTTTTGCAGGGTAAAATCGCTTGAGGTAATAGAAGGCAGCATTTTATTTTTTAATTACATTTCAAGGAGCACATTTCCCAACTCCCGGCTTTGATGCCTCCTCCTAGAGAGTGCTGCGCTGAAGCTCTGTGTCCAGGACGGGGACTGCTTTCACTAAGGTGTCTGCTTCCTCCAACTATGCATGACTCTAACAAGCTGCTTTCTCTGAGACCTATTTACTTCCATAATGGGATTCACTGCTTTCCTAAGCAGCCCCTGTAATTTTCAGCAAGGGCCTTTAACTCACTTAATGTGAGGCATTTGTTCATGCCTAATTTGTCTGAGCCAGGCCATGTTTGTGTTTTCCTTGAGTTGCAGAATGTTGATTGTGGGGGTAGAGCTACCTGCCTCAAGCGGCTATGTTTCTCACTGGACTGTAGTAATGACTGAAGGTTTCCTTCGGTTGGTGGTCTCCGTGTGGCCCTCCGCGACAAGGCTGACAAGCAGAAGGTAGCTGAACAATCAGAAGATAAGTGCCTCATCACAGACAGGCAATTGCGACAGCACGATTTTTTTTCCTCCTGTGATTATGATAAGGTTCCATGAAGGATACAGCTGTAAAATGCACTTGGAATTGGAATTAAAATCCAGAATCTGTAATCTAGTAATAATTTCAATAAAGTGATATTTTTTCTGTGAGTTATGGTATTGTAATTATCCTCTCTGCACATGTCTTTCAAATGTCAGATAATCCCACTTTTGTGGAATTCTGATAAATCTCATTTTATTGTTAGCCCGATTCAGACTCATATCTTTTTCTTCCTGGTTCAGTAGTTTTTATCCAGAACAAAGGGAGAACATTCTTTGGCTACAATTCAAAATGACAGCTTAATCATTTTTAAAGTTTTTTTTTTCTCCTAACTTGGGACATCAAAACTGATCTTGTTCCTTGTGTACCATCAAAGAGACCATTTATTTTATTTTACTTTGTTATTTATATATGACTCAAATTAGTTCTTTTCTCTTTCTCTTGTATCTGTCAAGGCTAGAAGACTATTTTTCAACTCTCTAGCATTATGATGACCTTAAACTCTTAGCTGTACAATTATACTAGAAAACTAACCTTTAAATAATTTTTAGATTGGTGACAAGTGCATAATAAGCCTGTAGACATTTGAGTTTTAGCATAATCTTCCTTTGAAGTTTCATTTTAAAACTGTACATATCTTTTATCATTAGACATAATTTAATGAAGTATGGTGTGGAAGATAATAAAATATTTTTCCAAGGGAGAAAATTAACGTATTTTTAATATGTATACATCTGGTGTATACTACATATGGAAGATATATCACACACTTTATTTATATGACTAACTGTATACTGCCACACTGCATGCTGTTATTTCTGCTTTAGAAACACAATTTTGAGGTGGGAGGTTTGAGTAAATGCCAACAGTAAACACTTCCACAACTATTTTCAAAGCTTTAAAAGTCAACCTATTAAATACTTTATGAAGGAGATGTGATTTTGAAATACAATTAGATTATAAGTGGTCATTTATCCCACAGAAATGACATTTTACAAAAGAATGACTTGAGAAGTGATAGTGTACAGTACACACACACACACACATACACACACACACACACTATACTATACACGGAAATTACGCTTTACTTTCTAGTAAGAAATCAGGGAATGTGCCTTTATTTTTCTCTTCATGAGTGAGAGAGATGAGTTGGGGAGCATGTGCAATATTCTTTAGGGAAGGGTCATAATACAATCCTATAAAGCAGTAGACAAGATATTTAATTTCTCATGGACTTCAAAGGAATTTCAGATAAGACTTGTTTCAATAACATTATCATGTAAAATGACATAGAATAGATAAAATTTCCACAAATAAACCTAATGGCTCATGAATTAATAAGGAATGAGCCAAAATAGATAATGATAAGGAAAAAGCAAGCAATACAAAAGAAAATTAACCAAGGAGCTGTCTAATGAGAACAAGAAATCAACAAAGAGACAGATACTTGGACACAGTGGGTGGAGAGTCACTTCCTCAAAACTTCCAGAAAACAGTCCTTGACTTTTTAAAAATGTCATTTTGCTTTAGTCAGTGACAAGCTCCCTTTGATAAGGACAGATAACCACGTGTTTGTTCTTGATTATCTCCATCTATGTGTAAAACCTTTCGCTCTGAAATACTATGGAGTCATGAATAACATTGTCTGAGCCTCGGCTATGTTCATATTCAAGACCAAATATCAGATTTCCAGTTCATAAAAATAAAACCTTGTTGTCCTTCAGGTCACAATCAAGTCTATAAACTAGATTTTTTTTTTTAACTTGGGTAAAAGCAGTTTAACAGTGTGTGTAGTTTTGAATAACAGTCTCTACATAAGGCAGAAACAACTTTGTGACCTAACACGGTTTACTTTCTTGAAGTATCTGTCCTTAGAAGTGCATTGCTTGTAAAAAGGATCAGAATGAAAAATATTACAATTCAGGCAAAATGGAGATGTGATTTTTTTAAAGGTAATTTCCATTAATCTATCCTTTCACTGAAATTTATGATGTAAAAATGTTGAATCAAAATAATAACAAAATTTATATATGCAAAATGAGTGATATTGTTTACTTACCTACATGAAAATAGATATTGACAGAAATATTTCTGAGAGCATATCAATTATATCGTAGAACTGCGAAGAGGATGCAGCAATTTTATCTTAGCTACAGCCAAATGGAATAAAACTCATGTGAAGACCTATTGTGTTATGGGACTTTTAAACATTGCCATTTATTCCTTGAAATTATCCTAATAGACAGGTTTTTTTTTTCTTAGTTACATGCCAGAATACATGGTCCAGAAAAATTAAATAACATGCACTATATTCCATGTAATGAGAATGGAAACTTAGGGATTTGACCCAGATCTATCTGAATTAATAGTTTGTGTTATGTCCCTGCTAAAACATTTTAAAGATGAGTGTAATTTAGCAACGAATAGAAAATATAAGCTTCTGAAACACTCACCAAATAGTTCAGCAATCACGGTTCGAGAGCATAAATCCAAGCTTAACTGAATATATAATCTCCATTTTTCAAAGACAGAAGAATAAAAATGGTAAATTGGAGACAAATTTTAAAAAAATATACAGCTCTTCGATGAAAGTTGAATTCTTTGGCAACATCCATCACATAATTGGCTACTTTATGGCTGTGCATGCGCTATTTACACTATAGTGCATCTCAGTCACTGATGCCTTTTTATTTTAAATTGCTCAATAAACATCAAACTGTTTTGTTACATATAATCAGCTGCACTTTTCTGCTTGATTAAAAACGAGATTTCATCTTTCACTGGATGACACTTTAATGAAAGAAAAGAGAACGTTGTTGTCCATTAGAAAATGCAGGTAACAAAGTTTCTTGCAGATGCCAAGGCCGCGGTGAAATATGAGCAGTCAGGAAGAATTCCAAATGGAGAAGAGTGTTCCTCCGCTACCTTATGGGATTCAGCAGAACACAATTAGGCATGCCTACTCTGATTGGCCACAAGAATTATAATCCTTCTGACTTCATGTCAGACAGCTTCAGCTTCTATTTTTGAGCTATTTTGTAACCTGTGACAACAGAACTCTAAGTATGAACCAAGCATAAAACAATCAGTGACTGCATTCCTAAAACATGAAGATCCCCCAGATTGTAATCTGGATCAAAATAACCTATTTTTTTTTTGAAATTAACTAAATGAAAACAGGGTGATCCATTCAAGGTAGAGGTGGGGAGGGTAACAGCTCAGTGGTAGAGCACATGCTTAGCATGCATGAGGTCCTGGGTTCAATCCCCCGGGCCTCCATTAAAAATAAATAAATAAATAAACCCAACTAAATAAACACCGCCCCATTCAAGGTAGAACAAACAAATGGAAAAATAAAATGCCCACTCTCCAAATATATCCAGATGTATTCAGAAGTCATGTTTCATCAAACACGATTTATTTACACACAGAGTGCTTCCTGCTTTCCTAAGTCAGTAATGATGTACAAAACAGAAAGAGACTTACAGACATAGAAAACAAACATTGTTACCAATGGGGAAAGGCAGGGGAGGGATAAATTGGGAGTCCAGGATGAGCAGATACAAACTACTCGACACAGAATAGATAAACAGCAAGGTCCTACTGTATAGCAGATGGAATTATATTCAATAACTTATAATAACCTGTAATGAAAAAGAATATGAAAAAGAACACATATATGTATAACTGTACACCAGAAACTAACACAACATTGTAAATCAGCTACACTTCAATGAAAAAGATAAATACATAAATAAACGAAACAAAAGTAAATAGTCGTGGAGAACAGGCCAAAGAGTTCTCCTTGCCCTGACGTGTCCTGGCCCCTTTCTCTGTTCTCAGCTCTCTCTTCTGCCTGGCTTCCTTTCAGCCATCAGCTGGCCAGACTGTTTTGAACTTTTGGGATTGTCTGATGTTTCAGCAGGGTGGTTTTTAAACAGAACTTTCAAATCATAGCTACATACCAACTTTAAAGGTCAATGTAAAAATAATTTTAAAGTATGAAGTTTTAAAAAGGGGCAAAAAAAAAATTCCCCAATTCTGTTCACTCATCTCTGCAATAGTGCAAAAACACCTAATAAATAGCAAAACCTGGGAAAGGTCAAAATGGAAATTATTAATAAATGCTAAATAACCCAGAGCCAGTGCCAGCAATACATAAAATGATGAAATATCAATTTAAAACCACCATGTGAAGCAAAAAATCTTTATATTTAATTGAAAATGTTCATAAGAGGAAGAAATAAAACAAATTTTCCAAGTTACAGCTTTGCAAGTCTTGATTATGAGATTGCTGTCAGGAATACCAATTCTACTTAGGGTCCTGCAGTGCTTAAAGAGTTTTATCTTTCATACATGGCTGTATATCGCTCATTAAAATAAGTGAACTAATTCATTAGGTAACCTAGAATTTTTGTAACATTTAGCTAATAAATGAGAAAGGGAAGAGTAATTTATTTAAAAAAAAAAAGGCATGGAAACTCTTGCCCTTAGTGACAACCTGGTGGACGTTGGTTGCTCTGCTACCCAAGGTTATTAACGCCGTAACACCATACATCCCAGCTGTAGTTTATATGATTCTTCAAAGTCATACAAAAACTCAACATTTTATATTTAATGCAATTCTAAACTTTCTGGATTGTCTTCTGGAGCTTAAACAAAGTATCTTTACATTTAATAACGTTAGAAAGTGCTTAGTTTTCCAGGAAAATATCTGCTTTTTGCATGCTAATTTATTATTAGTATTTACTAAACTGGATACACTAAATTACTGTTTACTCTATTTATCATTTCTGTTTGTGTTTGTATTTGAAAATAGCTTGATAGGAAAAATTAGAACTCTAGTATGGGCTACTGTTGTTATTTAAAAAGATAAATCAAAGATAGATGGCTCATGATTATATATATATAAATATATATTCTTGTTAGAGTTGCTTTACCCAAACTATATTCCTGTTTTCAATATTTCAGACTCCCTTTATTTCTTCATTCTTCCTGAAATGCTTTTAATTTGTTGGGTGAATCATAAAAATCTCACCAAGATAGTTAAAGCTCAGATACCTAGAGAATAAATGAAACTCCCTATATTATAAACAATAAATTAGATAACTGTAAAATCATAAAAAAAATGTCCTTGGCCTGCAGAGACAATGGTAAGTGGCAGACTATGAAAGTGTCTTCATAACTTTTAACTAAAAATTTTTTGGACCTGTTTTTATTATTGTTCTCTGCATGCATGACTTTGCTGAAATGAGATCTGGAAGGAAGAGTGTTTCAGGAAAACCCAAAGTTTTAATGATAGATGTTTTAAATAATAAGGATAAGAAGATTTATTATGATTACTATTAAACGTTTTCCACAGTGGGTGCCCTTGGGGGAAATCTGCATTCTGTGTGGTAATTAAAATTCTGTACATGATACAATGAATAGAACAATGTAGAAATACCTCTTGGCTCTAGAGTTGTATTTAGTGGGACAAAAATGTCCTGTGAAAAAATAGAGTGACATCACTTAACTGCTGATTCACAGTTTAGAAAAGTGGTATACAGGATGATGAATAAAGAAAAAAGAAAATCAACTGATGTAACAATATAATGTGGATTTCTACTTTCCCCATCCCTAAGAACTATGAGAATGCTGTAGGCATTTTTAAATTTTAAAAGTAAACTAGAAACACTACTACAAGTTTGGAAAATAGTTGTAAAGAAAAAATCAGTACCTAGAACAGCACCCAGTAGGTGCTCAATACCTCTTTTTGCTGTTGTTGACCCATGTGAATGATTTGAACAAAACTATATTTCAGATAAAAATTTTGTAGTATTGAAATCAGGCTGCATGAAAGTTATAACATCACAACTGTTTATGGAATGGAAAAGGAAGTGTAATTGAGACTAAAATTCTTAGAGACCAAATGCAATTTTGGTACACATAAGGAGAGTTTTTAGAACTACTAGTAGATTATGAAACCTCTAAGGGAAAATATATAAAGAATGACTGACATTTCATTTATGTTGAGAATCATTTTAACATATATAAATACCCATGAATTTGTTTGTAGATCTCTTAAAGTAAAATTTTAATAAATCACTTGTGAATGTGACAATGCTTAGAAAATGTTAGAAAAATATCTGAAATTCACCCATGATGTTTTGTAGCATAATTGTTAAACATACTCACCCAAAACAAGCATGTGAATATAAGGTTATATAAGTGGTTAGAAATATCTTTTAAATTATATGTAATTTTAGAGTAAATAAAAACTAATGAAACAAGGAATGTATTTATGCAAATCTGTGGTTGATGAGAATATATTAGATGGCTCTGGCAGGAGATGGCTGTTGTCAAGTCCAATGACTGAAGAATAGAGCTTGTTTATTGAGAAGACTTTTCCTTTCTCTTGACCTCATGTGTACACATGAAGCAATGAAGGAAGAAGGAGACAGCCACCTTTACACTTGATCAGTCAGCCAAATCAGTCTTGGAAATCAGCGGAATGTTAGCCATATTGCCTTTAGTCCAAAGTTTAAAAGATGTTGAAGAAATGCTATGTTATTGATGGAGGTCAGGTAGTATTTTATTTAGTATGTGAGATCACACAAGTTTAGTGTGGAAGGTGAGAATTTCGCTTCCTTCAGGTCAAGTTTACTTGTTAGGAAGGGCATTATATACAGAAGAGCGCTATACACACGGGAAAAACTCGGAATACAATTAATTTAATAAAGCTATCTGGAGTGAAAGAAAAGAATTGTGGACTGTCTAATGGAAGTGTTAGTGATGAAGTATAAGAAATGCATCTTGAACAAAATAAACAATAAAGTCCTACTGTATAGCACAGGGAGCTATATTCAATACCTTATAATAGCATATAATGAAAAAGAGTATGAAAAGGAATATATATATATAATGTGTATATATATATATTACTGAATCACTATGCTGTACACCAGAAATTAACACAACATTGTAAACTGACAATACTTCAATAAAAAAAGGAATTTATCTTGAGATTCTAGGAAAATTAGAAGCTTCTAAGGCTGTTTCTTAGGGTTATTCCATACAGAGAATTAAAGAGACAATATACATGGAGGCAACTAAAGAAGAGAGAGGCAGAATAAGACAAAATCTAGAGGTATATGAGGGAAAATAAAAGCACAGTTAAAGAAAAAAAGCTAATACATTGTATTTCAAAGAAGGGCTATTTATTAACTTTTGACTGAATCAGTGGTATAACTACATAATGCAAGTTTTGCTGTAACTGCTGTAATTTAGAAAAAAATTACTTAATCGTATCTTCACATTAATCTATACATTTCGCATTCAATACCTGATATTGACTAGGATGTGGTATGATTGTATGTGTGTGCACAGCTATATCAAAATAATACTTTTGAGTGTCATAAAGACTATTATTAAAACTTTAATATAAAAATTGACTTACACATGACAACCATTTGAGAAGAAAAATGACCACCATCAAAGGTAAAATAAACACAGGATTAAAACAGAGCAAAAAAGAGTTTCTATGCCATTTCAAGAGAGATCACCAAATAGGGCTTTCCTAGTCTTAATATGATCAGCCAGACAATTTGGAAATTGATTTCCAGATCTGAAAGCACTTGGAGTGTTGAATAGAAATATGTAAGTATTTCTCTGACCCATCAAATATCATTAACAAGAGGTCCATGTCATACCCATGTGGGTATGTGAAACTGCCAAGATACAGAACCATTTCATCTCAAGAAGGATCCCATCTTGTCCATTTATAATCATACCCATCCAACCTCACTACTAACCCTGCAATCACTGATCTGTTCACTGACTTCCTTGTTCTCTCCGGCAGATTCCTCCTATTGCTGCCCCTTGCATGATTTCCAGGCCAAGCTAAATACAGCAGTTATCATCTATTTCTAAAATTTCAGAGGAGGAAATATCTGACTCTTATTTCTAACTATGAAAATACAGACATAAAATCATCATAAATGTTCTATCATAACATAAGTGTTCTAAAAGTGAGGGTATGTCAGGGCTAAGGCCCATGGGAAATAAATAGTTTTGTTTGGGTAATTTAATCAAATGTGCAATCTATTCAAATTAATAATCAGATAACTTACGATTACTCTACATGCCTTTACCTCTCTTAAAAATGGGAGAAACCATCTTTGGAGTAGAGAGGCCACCACTTCTGTTACTAAGCTCATTTCAAGTGTACTTTTATGTGTCAGCAATTGACTAAACTGCAGTGTGATAACATATAATCTCTTCTTGAATGTATTAGAATCGTCTCAAACTTACTATGTCTTAAATTTAGCTCAAAATTTTACACCCACACATAGTTCCTATAAATTTTATCCATCTCAGCTACTTAATCCTGCATGCCTCCATGTTTTCAGACCAAAATTTCTGGTGCCTTTACTGATTATATTCTTTTTCTCATATACTACATCCACATTTAAATAATTCATTTGTAGCGTTCTCACATGAACATCCAGAGTATGACTATATCTCATGACCTCCACAGTTACACAAAGTCACCCCACTATCTTTTACTGGATTACAGTGGCAGTATTCTAACTAATCTAATTCAGCCCTTGTCACCCCAATCCCCTCTTTATCTATTCTCAGTACAACTGCAGAATAATCCTTTATATGTCAGATTATGTCACGCCTTTGATCAGAACCCTCTAATGATTCCTTGGATCAATGAGCATCCTGGCAGGAAACAGATGACATCCTCAATTTAGGTCATTTGAAGAGCAACTGATAAAGGGACTACTTTCAGTGATATAGACATGGTGCAGTCCAAGGAAATTAACCAGGGCAGTACAAGAGGCTAGTAACGGTAGGTCTGCATCACCACTGCTAAACTGACAGTACAAGGAGAAAAGTTACAGTGTTCTGATAAAAACTAAAATAAATAATCCATAATAGATAAAATGGGAAGTTTGGAACATCAACTATTGTTTTTTGACCCCTAAATAAGTAACATTTCAAAATAAAGGTGTAGTCCAACAGAGCAAAGAATATGTTCTTTTTCTCTCTATGTATGTAGCTCTAGGTAGATACATAGACAGAGAAGAAATATGGGTATAATGATGTGTATATGTGTATATGTGTGTGTGTTTATACTGATTCCAGACAGTTAAATAGATATGGATATAATATATGTATATAAATCCATGTTTATAATGATTCCATTTCCACATTCAGTGTTTTATACTTTACAATATGTAGCCAGTCAACTTGGGACCCATTCACACTTCTCTTTGGAGGGAATAAGATGGTTAACTAGTATATCTCTACGGGGCACATGTAGGACATTATGTATGTGTTGCTTTGGATCCTGGTGAAATTTTCTTATCAACTCAATATTTCTATCATTTAAAGTATTTAATTAATACCTGTTAAATTAAAAAATAATAATAATTGATAATACAGAAAAGGGATATACATTTTCCAGAATTTCTCCCTAGGGTTCCACCAGCATGATTAGATAAATGGGTGAGAATGGAAATACTCACTTGCTCATGCCTCAGCTACAAAGCCTGATGAGCAGAGTAGATGCTGCATCTCTGCTTGGCAAGTAACCCAACATATTGTGAAACCTGGTTAATATTCAATTAAAAAAATGTCAGGACTCTACCTACAAATATGTTTTTTTAAGTTTTAGTAATTTGAAAAATCTTTAACAATTGTATATATTTGGGTAGTTTTTTCAGAAAGACACAGAGAGCAGTTGTGAGAGTTACCATCATGCAGTGCAGTTCTGCTGGAATTGCACTGGTAATATCATTGACTAAAGGAACTGGCCTAGAAACCATCCGTCACTTTGATGAAAATGAGTTAATATTCAAGCTTATATATCTTGATATATTGGCTCTTCAATCCACAGGCTTCAGTTCCAGTCCTGTCACTGTAAAAAAATATACGATATACATAATCCATTGAGATAATTACATAGAAATATAAAGCTGGCTTCTCACCATGTCCATAATATGTCTGTGTTGAAAACCCTAACCACTGTCAGTCCTATCAAAATTTGCAAACTATATTTGAATAAAATTAAGTTGAATTTAAAAATTCACCCTTTTATTTAGCCATAGACTCTGATCTAATGGTGCTTTAAATATTTGAAATATGGTACCATGCAATGATAAAATGACTATCCTATTTGCCAACTAAAACATCAGCTTTGCCTTTTTCTCCTAAATGCTATATTTTTTTTGCTCCAGAACAAAACATTGATAGAATTTCTGTGTAAATAAAAGCTCAGTTTGCACTTTTGTCCTATCTACAATAATTCCTTCAGTGCTACGGTGCCTCATATGAGTTATCTGATTTAGTGTTTGTCTCAAACTCCACTGTCCAGAATCTCACATGCAAAAATAGATCTATGTAATACATAGTATATAAAATAAATTTATATTTGTTGATATGTTTTTACACCAAAGGTGCTTACCTGTCTTGGCTCATACACTTCTTTCTCTTTTGTCACTGGATTCTGATCAAGCATACAATTATATTTGAGGTCAAAATTAATTTTTTCTTTGTGTTAAATTTCAATAACTTTTCCCATGAATATTTGTTGGATTTATGGTCTTTACAAAGCACAGTCTGTTGCTTGTAGATTGAAAATGTTGATATGTTTAAGTATCACTTCACTGGTCCTCAAATTTCAAAGTGATATGGCAGTGTGTTTTGGAATTTTCTATCAGAAAAATGAAATAGGCAATGTTTTATATTCTTTAAAATTGCCTCAATCTGATAACATAGACACATTTTAATAAAAAGTCTTGTATTTATCCAAGATTTTATCTACTCTTTAAATGTCTTTGTATATTAAGTAAAGATACTTGATTTACAGTTGTGTGTTTTTTTGAAACAGATGACTGGATATGTGTGTATTAAATAACTCTTCAAGATGTCTTAAAAATATTAGTATAATAGACTTGCGATGATTTATTTCAATCACAATTTCCTGACTACCCATGATGTATGAAGCATTGGATGAAGGCATCCAGGAGATACATATTAAATGAGAAATGGCTCCTTAAGGGCTTACACACTAAAAGAGAGTGTGATAATGTTCCACACGTGGAAACCATCCTTGAGGGAAACATCAAGTGCAGTGTTATGAGAATTCACAAGAATGAGAAGTCACGTCTGGATGTGGCTGTGTCTTCAATGGACTGAAGAAGGAAACTCAGTAGAGGTGGGTTTGTATCTGCTCCTTAACACACTGGTAAGCTTTTGAAGGACAATAAGGAGGAGTCCAAGGGACTGTCTCCTGAAGGGAACAGCAAAGAAGGAGTATATGAGTTGGAAACATTGAGGAAATAATACATTATTTTAAACTGTATAGAAAAGTTTAAGAGAAATTATTTTTTACAAAGATTACATTTTTTTAACTAACACTAAGTTGTCTATCAAACTTATCAAAGATACCAACACCTAAATCAACATCCATTTCAACAATAAGTAAGCAAATCGGCACACGCCTACCATAAATACCTGTAATAAGCTATTAAATATAACAGGTTTGATGCTTTAGACATAACAATACTAGAGTCTTCGATGTCAGAAGGATAGAAAGAAGGGAAGCATCACACTATTTTGCAGGCATTTTGTCCTTACAGAAATTAATGACCAGTGAAAGCATGAGATTTCCTATCCAATGGCTCCTTGCTATCGTAACTCTCAAACAGGAAGTTTCTGCTCTGTCTTGCCCACAAGTCATTTCAAATGGGGGTTGGTGGGAAGAGGGAGAGAGATCTATTACATCAGATGATGATGAATTTAATTAAAAAGTAAGCTAAACAAAACAGGGACCAGAAAATGTTCCTAATGATCTGAAGCAAAGAATCCAGAAGGTCAAGATACAATTTGTGTCAGCTGTGTGTCCATCTAGCCATCAGTTGTCATATTTACACAATCCCACTTAAATAATACTCACAAGTAGGCAATATTAAACACATTTCTAAATATGAAAAACAGAGGGGCCAAGAATCAAACTCAGATCTGTTTGATTCAAAACCTGATACGTTCATCCCATTATATTGCATTTCTATTAGACAAAAACTCAAATTATCCAAAACGTCAAAGTGATTTTTTTTTCATTTTTCATTTAGTTATATGGGCACTGGGGAGTCATGACCACAAATAACTTTAAAAAATACATTTACCTATTTTCTTTCTCTAAATTTGGGCTCTGCTATTTTAGTCTCTGAAATCAGGAAGGATGTCAGTTTTGTTTTGTTCATTTTTGTGGTTTTGACTTTTTCTTGAAGCTGTTACTCTCTGACTTAAATATATATATATATATATATATATATATATATATATATATATATATATATATGTATATATATATATATAGCCAAAACTGTGGATAGCTTAGAAGTGTCCAAATAATATTGTCTGAGTGTGCAAAGTGTTTTGAACAGATAATGATGATATCTTTTCTCCAGATCAGCTGTGGAGAGACTAGAGAAATTCAGCCTGAGATAATTCAGTTAGGTACAAGGAGACTCACGAAGCCTACTCACCACTGAAGTGGGAGAAATCCTTGACTGGAGAACTTTAAAAGATATTTTTCAGCCTTTTATGAACAATTTCTCAGTATGGTCTTTTTGAAAAATGGCTTATAAAAATAAACTTCTTAAATGTCCTCTAATTTCTGAAGTTCTTATTTGTGTATGTAGAATATTTATTATCTAGGAGAGAAAAAGGGACTAACATTTCACCCAGGAGTCCTGCACTAGTACCTCATCAGAGCTTCAACAATTCCACATACTGAGTATTTTACCCATTTTTTTTTCCAAATGAGATAATCGAATATTAAGGACTAAGTAATTTTCCAAACTCACATTGAGATAGTATTTGAACTCAGGTATATATATATTTTTTTCTGAAATCCATCTTTTTGCAATTTTGCCATGTTCTTTGTGGTTACTTTTCTGGTAGTATTTTGATGGGTGTGCATATTAGAAATAGGCGGCAGGATTATTCATTCATGCCCACAAGTGAGTACACTCACAGGATTATTAATTTGCAGGTGTGTGTGTGTTTTAACTTAGAGTTTTATATTTCTCAGTAACCTATTCTGCTTATATCTAATTGCCTTAAGACCAAGAGTTCACTCTGGTATATAAAAATAGTACTATCATATGATATTTCACATGCTTAAGGACAGAAAAAAAATAAAACAGCATCCTAAGGTAATAACGGCTGAATTAAATGGCTTTAATTTCATATATTATTCCTTTCTTGCCACTTTTTGGAAGTGAAAGAAGGAAATCAGGGTCTCAGGGGAAGTGATGGCTATGATTACTGGCTCTCATGATATATAGGACTTCGAAAGAAATATTACAGTTCTATGTTAGCAAACTAGGTAAACGATGATTAGAGTATTCAGTTGAACTGTCTTGGTCTAATTTTAAGGTGAAACATCTTGTTTTTTCATTGAAGGTAAAGTATTTTAAGTAAAAAAAAAGAATTACTTAAAATTATAAAAGATTAGCACAAATAACAGTTTTAAAAATATTCTTCAATATTAAAATATAAATCAGTGTTATAATCAAAACTTGCACTTCAGGAAATCTGCTCCTTTTGTTTCAAATGTATTAGCTCACGAGGCTTCCTGACCTGCTTTGCAGAGTATTTTACAAAATGTTTTAGGAATTTCAACTGTAGGAAATGAAATGTACACAATTTCCTGACTAAAACTCTGCTTTAAAGAAGAATACACAATGTTTTTCAGGGTTAAACTAACTTGTTTTTAGCGTTCTCTATTTAAAAATTTTGTGCATTCTTTCTGAGCATGTGTTTATAAGCTGGATCTAGCACATACTGGCTTAGAATCAATTGATTATTGAAACCATGAAAACACACAAATCTAATCTTTGAAGTAACATCTGAGTTGTCATTTTTACATTTTGAAATTTTCTCAATATTCAATAAATATAAATTTCTACAAATTGCATACTTAAAATGGTATTTCAATAATTTCAAAATATTTGGAGTTTATCTGTAAACTGACAATTACTTTTTAATGTTGGGTGAGAGTCTGAGCTCATAAGATTGAAAACAAATGCCAACAATGTTTGCCTGCTTATAATCATAGAACATGTCTCCAAAGTAAATCTATATTAGCACAACTCAATGTGGTAATTAAGATAGAAAAAGCAGTACTAAGCTGCATGTCCTATCAGGTTCCTTGGGGAGCAAAATTAACCGACATGACTTGAAATACGTCCAAGGGGTTTAGTTAGCCTCCAATTAGCTGCAAACTTCTGCTATTAAAATGCACACCAAACACCAGCCTCCATGTCCCTGAATGCTTCATTATTTAAGTCCTAATTTCAGATGGCTCCTTCATTAGAGTATGTATCCCAAAAGCTAGCTTTGACTTCTAATTACGCTGTACAATTGGTGCTGTCAGGTGATAAGTTGGAAGGACAAGAGACTCTAGGGCACACCTCGGTGAACCTCAAGGGCCCAGCTCTTAACCAAAAGCAAATAACAGAACAAAGGCAAACATTCTAGGAACAACTCACCATGAAATGCTGGCCGAACTGTCGCCCCTGTTTAACCTTGCTGTTTACACCTGTCATGAAATCCATACAGTAAATTCAAGAGGCCAGGCAGAGATATGAACACAGGGGATGTTTTAAGAATGGGAAATTGGCATCTGTCTTTGCTCGGGTTCAGAAAGCGTATTCTTACATCCCTGTTATATTTTTACGTCATTACTTCCCTTCATAAACATAAATAACACCTTGATAATTAATATTCCAGGTTGAATGACAAAAAAGTAGGCTTGCTAAATATTTAATGAATACTTTTGAAGTCACAACTGGTTTGTTCTTTGGACATATTTATTTCTGTAAAAGTCTACTTATAAATCAATTCTTTGGAAATCATGGCATATTGTCCTTTATAGAAGATGTTTTAAGATGTTCAGTTCTCAGGACAGGCCAGGGGTCTACTTAACCCATGGTACAACTTGAACTGCCTTTGTAATTCAATTCTACTCATTTGTAACAAATTCAATAGAAGAACACTCTCTTTTGACTGTAACTTCACGTCCTAATAGTACTCTGTCTCAGAGTAAGGCTATTTTAGAAAATAGCTGATGCTTTGGCCGAAATGGCTTCTCGGATGACGTGAGAAGGGGCACTAGAGTGGGTGATGGGATAGATCTCCCACATGGAAGCAAATTTCAAAAATCAGTATGATTTCACAGGTAAAGGAATCTTTAAAATTTTTGTTAAGAGAGAACTGACTAAGAGTCATAATACCTCCGTTGCTCTAGACTAGGGAAACAACGTGTGTGTATTTGTCAGAGGGGGAGTATGTGTGTGTGTGAGAGGGTAATGGAGTGTGTGAGTGAGCATCTGAACTTGTGCCTGAGTGTGCGTACATGGGAACACGTGCGTGTGAGTTTATGCGCATGCGTGAAGGAATGGGGGTGCCTAACGCATGGAGGAGGAACGCAGGGCTCATGGGCCGAGGCCGGCAAGTGAGTCACGTGGATGCAAGTGGAATCAGTCATAACTAAGAGCAATTCACAGCGATCCAACAACATATGGAGGAATTGCCAGAAAAAGCTGGTGAAGGGTTGTGTTGAATTTGATTGTTCAGATAGTATTTATTCCAGTCTCATAATTTCCATATGATCTCGGCATTAAAGGTAAATCAAAAGCTTCTAAATAACTGTATGGAGGGAAAGTGATGAATCAGATTGCATTAAAATGACACCATTAAGAGAGTAAAAAGGAAAGCCACAAGTGGGAGAAGTTATTTGTTAATAATTAACAAAAGGATTATACCAAGAATATACATACATACATAAATATATAAACATATATATATTCTCATATAATTAAATTTTTTTTAAATCAGTCATTCTCTTAGGAAAAAAGCACAATAATATTGAATAGCTATGTTCCAAAAGAGGATTTTCAAAAGACCAATAAACCTGAAAAATTTCTCAGTCTCATCAGGGGAATGCCAAACAAAAACATAGTGTGATGTCACTACACACTGGGAAAATGGCTAAAATAACTGCTATGGAGGTAGCTGTGGCCCTCAGGCACCATGTTTTCTTTACAGCACCCACTCTAGCCCTTGTCTGTCCTGTGTCATTCACAGGGAAAGGAGACTGCAGGATGAAGGCATGAGTCCATTCAGAGTCTGCCACCCGCCCTTTAGACCCTGTCTTCCCTACCTGAGCCCCAAATTCCCTGTCCCTTAGCTACCTAGAGCCTTCCTCCAGGATATGCCTGGGGCTTTTGATTCAAAGGAGGGATGACGCTGCCTGTGTGTGTAGTGCTAGTCCCGTGGGCTGGTCAGTGCTCCAGGAGCTGTGAACACAGCGTCAGTGTGTAGACTGGGTGTCCACAAGCTTGGTTCGCCCTTTGTACGTAAACTACTTTTTCTCACTCATTAATTCCTATCAGTGTTATAGTTGCATATTTCTGGTTATGTTTCTATTCGTGTCTAGCTACACCTAAAATACCCTTTCTGTTTTCATTCTTAAGATTCCTCTCGTTTTCCTGCCTAAAACAATCCAATGGCTCAGTGTTGCTTATGAGATAAAGAAAAAGGAAACCCTTAACATTACAGGTGCCCACATTTCCTGTGCCTTGAAAAATCACCAGCTTCTTCTCATACAACTCTGAACCTCACTCTGCTTCCCAGTTCTGTTAGCCTTCCTCAAATTCCTCAATCTTGCTACGCTGCTTTCTACCTCAAGCATTGGTCCACTTTGTACCTCTGCCTAGAACTCCCCCAACCTCAACACACTCACGTCTCATCTGATTGATATCTACAAATTACTTGTGGCTTAATTCAGATGTCTTTTCTTCAGAGAAGCCTTATCTACTCCGCCCAACTTATATCAGATCCTTCTATACAAACTTCTCATAATATCCTCCATTACTTTCTTAAAATTTACCACAGTTCAAATAAAATAATCTCATTCTTTGTTGTTCAGTATCTGTTTCCCAAGCAAAAATGGAAGTCACATAGGAGTTTCAAGCACAAAAATTTCGTAGATAAGTGCTTAATAAACAATTGTTAAATAGGTAAATACAAACATTTGCCAATGTAACTTAGTAAAACCTGTCATATTTGGACTTTACGTAGGAAAGTTAAATAATGAATCTTTTAAATAATGCTTTAAAATCTTCAATCATCTATGAGCTATTTAAAAATAGTGCTATTATGAATAACATATTAATTAAGAAAACTATAAGGTTTTAATTCTAGGAAGGATTAGACTATAAGCGAAACAAATGGAGACATGCATTCATAAACCTAAGTAAAAATTATTATTTAAACCAAATATGCACAGGCGTACATTCAGAATTAACACTTAAACAAGATACATATAAACATAAGTTCACAAATCATAACTTTGTATTTGAGTAGCAATTGTAATGTCTAAATACACACAGTAGCATAATATGTGTTATTTATGACACACAGTAATAACTATCCTTCAGTGACTCTACCAAGTACCAGGGACTTTCTATTATCTCTAATTCTCACAAAAACTCCATAAAGCTGATACTATTATCCTTACTTCACTGTTGAGGAGATTAAGATTAGAGTTGTTACAAATCTTGCCAAGATTATTTACTTTCTTAGATGCTAGAAAGCTGGAGTTTGAAACTTTGACTGACTCAAAAGCCTACATTCTTCCCATTTAAAAAAATCACTTTCATTTTTGCCAGAAGTATATTTTTCAATCTCTAAATGATTATTTTGATCAGAGCTTAATGTTTCCAAGGGAAACTCACTTCATCAAATCTCTTAAAGAGTCTAGCATTTAACATACATTGTGAATACTTCACAAAATGGAAGAAAAAAAAAGTCAACAGCAAAACAACCAAACACCAATGAACCAATTAGCAAACAACAAATTAACTTGTTAAATAACCATTTGAGAGGAATTTCTAATAAATCCTTCCTTTCTATTGGGAACCTCTAATAGCTCACTGCATTTGTCACATTCTGCATTGGAGGGTAGGGACAAAATCAAGGAAGATATTAACAACGCAATCCTAATGTGCAAGAGAGGAACAAATAACACTAAAAATGACTACAATCTGCTAATTACTGGGACTTGTTACGTTAATTTGCAATACATATTTTTTCCATGATAAGTAAACTAGAAACTAGTAGGATGAAGTCCAAAATAAAAATCAGTCATTGAACACTGCAGCTCATTTTATGCTGGAATCTCAGTGTGAAATCTATTTCAGTTCTGGTCCTTCATCTATGCAAGAAGGATACACATGTGCACGATAATCTGCCAGATTGTTTCTTACATTTTCTTAGGAACATAGCCATATTGAAGAGACAATTAACCACATGATGTTAATTACTGAAGAAATTATCATTACTAAAATGAGAACTATCATATATAGGTACATAGAATTTTGAAACTGCATGTAATGTGTCATGTATATAAGTATATATACTCCATATAAAGTAATTCAAACTATTGAGCTTTATGTCATTAGAGTTAACATAATATGTCAAATATGTCATTGATTTGGCATGGGTTAATCCAAACTGCAAAATCAAAGAAACTTCCACATTGTAATCAATAAAATAAGGCTTTCTTATAATCCTATTTTTTAAATTATAAAGTTGTGGCTAATATATAGCTCACATTGGAACATGAACCCTTAAAAATATGCCATTAGTTCAAACAAAGCAAATGTAAGAAAATAATTTAGGTGTGTGTAAAATAAGGACTTAAAAATACAGCAATAACTTTTACATAAGTGGAAGCAAGAAAAAAATATACAACTCAAGTAATGTTTTTCAAAAAGGACTTACTTCTAGAGAGGAATACATTAATTAACACATTAATTAATTAATACATTAATTAATCAGTTAATACAACAAGTTTTCCCTATGATTCTCAACAATACCACCTGAGGAGCAGTTTGCAGAGATATGGGGGCATTTCTGCCTTTCTCCAGAACTGAGGATATAGTCATGGCTACTAGGTTAAGGAACATTCCAGAATGTGTGTCCTCTTCAATGTTCTGGTGTCCTTTCCAGCATTATGGTAACATATCTATGCATAATCATGTGATAGTAGAACATAAATTAATTTCACATGTAAACATACAAACTTCATGATAGAGTTTGATATGAATATTTTTTAAAAATCAGAGGAAGATTATGCATTGTTTTATTAGAAATATCTTTAAGAGATGCTCATCATTTCAGATAATCACATCAGTGATGCAACACAGCTCTCCCTATTGGAGTCATCAATATATACCAGTGGATTCATGGCTGTCACCTGCCAAGGTCCTATACCATCTTCATCTCCATCTCCCTTTGCTCTGGTCACAGTTATTTACATATTAATATATATTATTTTATTAGACATTGCATTCCTTTCTTCATCACTACATGAACATGACGGCATCATATGCTTATTTGATATTATGTATAAGTACATGTATGTTTGTTATAAAATGGCAGCACAAGCTCTGAGAGCACTGAAACCCTTTGACCTGTGATTCCCCGCGAACTCCAGCCTGTGACCAATCAATGCAGCTGAATATCCAAGGTGACCTTTAGCATCTGTTCCAAAGACTTTTCAGCATAACACCGAGTTCATCAGCACCTTTTATGTGTTTCCTTCCCATGCTTTCACAATATCAGAAGCTACTCTCAATCTCTGAAGGAAGAAATATATTAAGAACTCTCATTCTCTTGTGTAAATGCCTCAATCTCCACTTTGAAGCTAATACGGTATTATTTTAGAATTCTAAAATGGCATTAAAACTACATAACAGTGTGAGCACTCACTTCCTAGAGCATCCTGGATTTTTTTCCTGTACAAACATATTTTTCACAAGGCACACTTAAGAATATGATTAAAAATAATTAAATTTAGGAAACCTAGTCTTAGCAAAAGTCATATTTTTCCCTTCATGAAATTTCTTGTAGCCAATTCTACCCAACTTCTCAACTCAAACACTCAGATTTTGAGTACAACTAGAGTAGGATAGATGCTTTTTTTAGTTGACATGAAAAAAAAAATGAGAGAAGATAGAGAAGGCAGAGGAAGAGGAGAAAAAAGGAGGAAGGAGAGAGAATTTTAGGTGTTATACAATGCAGTGTTTTATAACAACTGAATGGAGAGGTCTTTAGACAAATTTCTGACACCAAAATTCTTTCTGTAAGCAGGAGACCTTTGCTGTGTGATGGTAACTCAAGATAAAAGCATGTTATCTTTGGAGGAGAATTAACAAATATCTAGAACTATATAAACTATGATACTAAATTTTTAGAATAAGTGCATAAAATCTGTATTTTCCTCTAAAAACATCCATCTTACACTGTCACTATAAATGCACCCCTTTTACAGACAAGTGATTTGCACAGCATTTCTCCATGACTTAAAGTTATTATTTTGACATCAGTTGCCTGGGAACATCAAGAGGCCTAAAAATCTCCTGCTGAATATGGACACAGGTTTCAAGTGCTCTCAGCCATCTGTGAAGGTGGAGCTCTTCATGGGAACTCTATTTCCCAAACTCTGCCAGCATCTTGATGCTTTTCTCACTTAGCATAAGGACACCAAGCCCCAAGAACTTGTTAACTATTTCATGTCCTGCAGGGGACAACTGACCCCAATCATTTTAAACTAGTAGATTAAAGGAGGACAGAAGAAATCGGAGCTCATAAGACAAAAAATGTGCACTCATGAAGCCTGGTGGGAAGAATAGATAGATACTTGAATAGAATGCTCTACAGACTTTCCTCAGCTTTTTAGCACCAAATAGAAACCTAGGTGCAAAAACGCCACTTATCTTCAAAGGATCACCTTTGTTCTCTTATTACCATTTATGAAAGAAAATTATTGGCATTTTTATCATGTCTCAAAATTTGAAACATCTACCTAGAGGTATGAAAGGATGAATTTGTTTTTCATGCATTTAAATGACAAACTAAAAAACATTCTGTTTAAATCACCTAATATATTCTATGATATGAAAACAACTATCACTCCCCCAAAATAATACATTTATATTCTGATCCTGTAAGGGGACCACTGGGGCTACTGCTTTTTTGAAAATCAGTAAAACTTAGTATTATTTTCTTATGTTTAATGGTATGCCAAAAAACACATTTCAAGGATGAGCGTTACGTAGCCTCTTTCCTAGTGCACTTCTCTTTGGTGGGGCTGCCCTAGTTTGTCAGTTGAGTTGCCCACCGTCTCACACCCTTTTCCAGACTATTTTGATATACATATCCTTAAACATATGCATATACATACTCATACATATACCCAAACGTATACACATATACACACATAAGCATGCACACACATGTTCCTTATCCTGGAGGAGTTACACAGTATTACGGGATTTTAATATTTTTTAAAATCCCACAAATATTTACATAAAGAAAGTTATGTGTGTCTTTTCTTTATAGTATTTGGCTATTTTAAAATTAATTTCAACACTTTGGGATTTACTCCAATGAAGATGTAGAAGATAAATTATTTACTCTTTTTTTCTGAGGTTAAAAGCATCACAATAAAGCAGGAAAAAAAGAGGTTATTTGTGAGTGAGTCAGTGGGCGCGTGTTGAGGAAAGAAGGAGAGAGAAAAAAAGTGTGCTTAACTTGAAGAGTTAAGAACAAAATAACAGGGGTGGGGGTGAACAGAGCTGGTGGTGTGTGACCTCTGTATGAGCTCCAGGACCCCTGTGTCCTTCCTTTATTCCTCTCTTCAAAGCCCAGCCTCAAAACTTTCTTCCTCGTTAAAGTGTCCTTCTTACGACCCAGGGAATTCTCATCAGTTATTCTTTTTCTATGTACGCTAAGCATCTGCTCATAGAGTGTACGTTAATCGATGGGCTTCGGCACCCACTACCTCAAATATGGAAACTTATTGAATATCTTAAGCTGAAGAAGTTTGAGAGAATGGCAGATGCAGGAAGGTCACTCTGACTTCCCTCACCCTTCTCTCCTGAATTAGGTCATAAGACCATTACGCAGTGGGTACCTCCCTCTACCCTGAAAAAAAGGAGCATCCTTATCTCTGAAGACAAAGGACACTGAGAAGAATCCAAACACACCAGCCTTGCTGTTTCCCCAGTTTGCTACCTTTATCTCGTACTCTTTGACCTGCCATATTTCTCCACAACTGTCTACTTGTCAGCAAGTCTAGCAGAAACATACTAAGGTTCAACCATTTCTTTGAATCTTCATTTCCTTATGATAGTGCCTAATCATGTAAAACTTATATGGATTAAATAAATATACATACTTTTGTTCTATTAATATATATTCGCCAGTTTAGTTTTCAGATCTAGCGAGGGACCCTAAGACAGTTGAGGAAAACTGTTCCCTTCCTATATTGTGCACAAGTATATATTAATGCTTCATGGCTTTTATCTCTTATCATGGCCTTTTTCAGATGTCCTCAATGAGGCCAGCTTTGTGATATGCAACAGGAAGATAGAACAAAATTCAACTCATGCATCAAAATATGAAAAATGATAGATACTAAAGAAAACTGTGAGATAGAGCCCTAAATCTTGCACCTTACCAAAGTGTGGTTACAAATGAGTTTGTGAGGACTACAACAAGACTGAAAACAAGACTGTAAAAGAAACAGTAGGAAGTATTTTGAGGAAGATTTCCTTTGAGAGGTCACTGCTGTATTGGTACAGGTGCACTCCTCTGGCCAAATCTTTTGTCTTAAACTTAAAAGAATTGCAGGGGTTTTTTTTGGGGGGGGGTGTCAAAGTGCATTGGATTTAACTTCCATCCAAGAAATAAAAAAGACTAGTTTCTAATTTCATCCACTTACCACTTACTTAGAATAATAGTTATATGTATATGTATGTAAAGTTACAGATGTTTGGAAAAAAATAAAAATACATCAATAAATCAGCATGCCTGACACCATGGAAGCAGCCTAAATGTCCATCAACAGACAAATAAACAAAGAAAAACGTGGTGTATATATACACTGGAATATTACTCAGCCATAAAAAGAACAAAATAATGCCATTTGCAGCAACATGTATGAACCTAGAGATTATCATAGTAACTGAAGTAAGTCAGACAGAGAAAGACCAATATCATATGATATCACTTATATGTGGAATCCAAAAAATGATACAAGTGAACTTATTTACAAAACAGAAACAGACTCACAGACATGAAAATAAATTTATGGGTTACCAAAGGGGAAATGGGGGAACGGAGGAGAGGAGTAAATTGAAAGTTAGAGATTAACATATACACACTACTATACATAAAATTGATAACCAATAAGGAACTACTGCACAGCACAGGGAACTATATTCAACATCTTGTAACAACCTATAATGGAAAAGAACCTAAAAAATTATATATATATAATCTATATATATATACACAGACACACAAACGGAATCACTTGGCCGTACACCTGAAACATTGCAAATCAACTGTACTTCAATAGAAAAAAAGAAATTGGCATGCCGAGTTTGATAAAAAGTGCCTTAAAGACTTAGAAACTAACGATAGTGACTATCATTTAAAAATCTCTAACCTCTCATCAAAGTTCAGTTTTCAGTTCATATTTCATGTCAGCCTTACTGCTAGATACTTATAAATGATAACATCTGCCATGAAATAAAGTATAAATTGAAAGGAAGTAAGGATAATAGTAGAAGTTTGAAATTGGTGTGTTTTCATTCCCTAGATTTCAACCCTTTGCTTATGTCAGCGATATTAATAGAATGTGAAAATTCTGTGATCATATATATACTTGTTCCTTTCTGCCCTTTGCCAAGTAACTTTTATCTCTCCTCTGAAGAATAATTTACCCACACTTTTTCATACTCAAGTGAATATTTTTTCCACTATGTTCATATAACTTTTGAACTTTCTATTGCCTTTTGAAGGGGTGACATCATCCTGGTGTATTTACATTGATTTTTAATTATGGAATGTAATTTTATCTCTTTGGAGTAACTGCAGTTTATGAATTAGGCATAAAAAGAAAGCATAGATATTGTTCCTAATTTCTGAGTTAGGGTTAAAAATAATGCCCGTATTCTAAAAAAATTTATATTCTAAATATTTTATATTCTAAATTAGATATATTTTACCTTCTAAATATATGTTTTATTTTAAAAACAATAATGCTATTAATAAGATAAGCTATAACACTGTTCAACATATATTTATATTTCTTTAAATGGGTGTCACTATAAAGGCTGCAGTCTTCTTGGGAGTTGAAAATAGAGAAAGCTGAGTATGTTCACAAAGAAGTGACAAAATGTCAGCTGTGTTGTTGCCATGGAATTAGTTAGCATTAATTAAATGTCTATTCATTGGTAATGAATGTCAAATAACATTAAGCAGTTAGCAGAATATTAATCACATACTTAAGGACTAATTGTATCATATTAACAATCAATGGCACTGTAAGAGACTAGATATACTATAATACATAATTGGTGTTAACTGAAAGCTCCTCTAGGAGAGCGATTTTCTATTTCCTAATGGGACAGTAGCACAATATACACATAATTACTGAGTTTTTCTTTCGTGAACATCATGGTATGTATTTGGCTACGACTGATCTATCCAAATACACCTCTATTACTATGAAAAGGCGAATGCTACAAAAGATGATCTTTCCATTCTTGCCTCACTCTAGCAAAAGGAAACCTGATTTCAAAACAAATTACTTTCTATTTAAAATGACATGATTATTTAGTTCATATGAAACTTCTCAAGGCATCCATTTTGAAGAAGGCTCTCTGCTTCCATGTATCTCTCAGATTTTCTCTTCCGACAGAGCTGGAGTATGTGGTAAACAGACAGCAGCACATGGCCCAGATCCACTGAAACACAGGGTGCTTCTCCCTCTCTGAAACCGGGTCCAGACACCCCCCCCCCCGATTCCACACAGAAAAGTACTGAAGTGCCTGTCAACCTGCTGCCTCACTACCATGAAAGGGCATTTTGAAGTAGTGTTTGATATGAAGGTGGAGGAAAAGAAATAGCCCATGTTTGGACACCAGGAGCCCTTATGGTGGACTGACTTACTGACCACAGACATGCATCCTCCCTGCCCTTTCCATGCAACTTTGCAGTTTTCCCCAGTGGTGAGGGAGTGCACGTACCAGTGCCCTGACTTTGGCCAAGGGGATGTTTGTTGAAGTGATATAATGTAACCAAGACTCAAAATGTGCTCAGTGGCAGCGCTTTCCCTCTCCTATTGGTATCACTGCCAGGTATGGAAAAAGAAACATGGCGACAAGTTCTTTGATACTCCACCAGTGAGAGGGAGGTCTGTCTCCTCTGTCCTCAATTTTGAGAGTGTTCACTCTTTAAGTATTTTGAAATATACTTAAAATTGCCTAGCAGGAAGATTACAAGAAGTTGATCTTTATCAGTGGTATACAGCAATTGAAGTGGTTCAGTTTGTACAGCAGCTGTGACCCAGATGGTTACCCCCCATTAATATCTATTCTCCTCTTCTTCTAAAGGGAACCTAGGTTTCTCTTACCTAGACTTTTAGCTACACATGTGTATACTCTGAAAACGACTACAATTCCCAGGCTCCCTTGAGTTTGAATGGCTGTGTACTAGAACACAGGCTATGAAAGAAAGTGGAATGTGCAAATTCCAAGGGGAGTGCTTTTAGGGAAGGGCTGGCCTCTCTGATTCCATTTTCTCCTTCCTACTGATTTGGATGTGATCATCAAAGCTGATGGGTGAAGAATCCATCGAGAACCAGGGGATAATTTGGAAAATGAAAATACAGCACAAAGAGCCTGAGCTGAGACATCATGGAGCACGAGACAGCTCTAGACTGCCCGCCCCTGAATGGCAGGTCAGAGGCAATACAGACCGGCAGACAAGCAAACAACTTCCTTCCCAAACTCTCTCTTCTTTAAACCACTGCTACAGATTAATCCTGAGACTAATTTTAACCAATACATGGACTATCTAAACTGAAATATCTAAACAAGCACTTCTTTTTCCATTGTGATGCAGAACTATAGTTGTTTATTCTGTACTATGTACAGGGCCAGGCATTTATAAGCATTATTTATTTGATCCTCACAGTAATCATCGAGGAACATAATATTATCATCTACCTTTTGTATTTGATAAACTTGAGCCTCAGAGAATGTAAGTAGCTCGCCCTAAATCACATCGTGAAACCCAGGTAATCTAATGACAAAGACTGTGCTTCCAACTTCCACGTCACAGGGCTCACCTAATTGCCACCACGTGCTGAGCTCTGCACTAAATCCTCAGAACCCTGGGATTAATTACAACACAAAAACAAAAAAGCAAGTAGGTCATTACCTGCTCTTCAGGGTTACATATTCTTCCATATAAAAGAAATGTGATATTTTAGATTGAACATTATTTACTGATATCTCATTTAGGGACAATAGTTATAAATTTCTTCCTAGGTGCTTAATTCAAAGTTAAACTGAGTAATCTTTGACCATGACAGTAACCACTCATCAAAACAGAGGTCTTGTTTTCCAAATGTATAATATTTTTACACTATATACAGTGCTACACTATATTCAATGCTGATTTTGAGGAATTATAAAAGCTAGAATCCTGTATCACAAATTTTAATGTGTAGCACAATTAATTTCTTCTAAAGACTGATGAGTGATTTCGATAGCAGTTTGCTAGGTACTTACTTCCCTGTGATAGTGGCATAGTCAGAAATCTTCGAAATGTGCTGATCATCCAACTCATCGTTCTCACCGTATTTGACATTTTCTTTGATCTCTGGTTGGAACTTCTCAGTTGAATGAAAGAAACTGAAGAGATGAAAAGGAAAATAGCTGCGAGAGCTTCGGAAGCAACTGTCAGAAAAGCAAAAAAAAAAAAAAAAAAAAAGAATTAACATAACTTCTTTGAAAAATCACTGTTACAGATCAAGAATGTAACTACATTATTGAGATTGTAAAAAATAAGAATACATCAGGGACTTATCTCTTTAAAAAAGAGCAGTAAAAAGAAAATAATAAATAATATTTCATAGAATGTTACAATTTAGAAAATGCCTTCATGGACATCAGGGGGACTTTCTGTTGAAGTTCAAGAAGTTGAGGACCCAAGAGAAGCTAAGTGACTTTCAAGGTCAAATAAAAAGTGACAACAGAACTTAGACATAAGCCTGGGCCTTTGTCTTCAAAGTTCACACAACAGACTGGTATTTGTGCCACGATCACCAAGTGGTATCCAAGTACCAGTTAAGATCTAGAATGTCCAGCTTGTTCCACTTACTCGTCTCTCCAAATAATTAACTCAAAGGGTTAAGATGACTCTTTCAAAAAATTTTTCATGAAATAGTTTATATTGAAAACGTGATTTCGATCTCAAAGACGAGATACATCAAAGTATAAAACAGTGGAATTCGTATATGTTGAGAGATGGTGATAAAATGTTTGTTTTCCAAATCTTTTAATTGACTAGATCATTTTGGTTTGGAAATGATGAGGTTTAACAAATTTCTCAAGCTGTAAGGAAGGATAAGCACTTTTATATATGAAAAAAAATCATAGAATTACAGATCTTATAGATCTTGCATCGTTTTAATTATTCTTCATTTAAATTAAGCATATTGATAACTAATGTTCACTGGGTTTCACTATACACAAGTTATTCTACCGGCATTATTTGACAAATTCTAAGTTGACTTACATACAGATTTTATATATGTATTCGTTTTCTATTGTTGTGTAACAAATTAACACAAACCTAGCAACTTAATACAGCACATACTTATCATCTCATAGTTTCTGTGGGTCAGGAGTTGGGACGTGGCTTGGCTGAGTCCTCTAGGGTGTCCCATGGCTGCAGTCAAGATGTCAGCCAGCTGTGTTTTCTTCCTACGGTACAGGTCCTCTTCCCAGCTCATCTGATTGTTGGCAGAACTCATTTCCTTGCAGCTCTATGACTGAGGTCCTGTTTTCTTGCTGGCCGGTATGTACAGACCACTCAGTTTGTAAAGCTGCCCTTTTCCCTCAGTTCTTTGCTACATGACTCTCTCACAACATGGCACCTAAGGTCTTCAGGCCAGCAAGAGTATTTGCCACCATACATGAGGAAGAAATGTAAAAAATGGTGAAGCATGGATTCCCTTCCAGATTTTCAGCTCCCAAATTCTGTGTTCTACTTATTAAAACTTACTTTTGATTTAATCTCCAGTTCTCTTTCCTAGGGCAGTTTTTAAATGGGTCCATAAAATAAAACGAGCAGACAACTTCACATTTGCATTCTTGTAAATAGCCTGACCTTTATTTGAGTTGAATTATTGCTCCCTGTAGACTTCCCAGTCTGGATTAGAATTTGGCTTCTACACGAGATAGGAGTGCCCTGTAAATAGATAGGATGGTGCTGGGGGAGCAGATGTGAGAGCAAGGGCTCGGGGCATCACACCTGCTTGCATTGACTTTCTCCTGCAGGTCTCCTAAGGATCACTCATGATGGTGTGGCTGGAAAAAATTCACTGTTAGGCCCCCACATTATAATACTGGAAATGTCCATGTGCAAACCTAGCATACTATATGTTTTTAATAATAGCTTTATTGTAAATGAGTGTTACAAGATGTAGCGAGAAAAAAAAATTAGTAATGAAAGCTGTACATGGGACTAAATTCCACTGGGACCAGTCTGTTATTAGGAAAGTTATTTATAGGAATCCTGGATGAGCCATCTTTAAAGTTAGGAAGAATTGCCAAAATTCTACCAATGTCTAATCATCTTCTATCCAGGGCACAGGCTAGGTGACCTGTTATGTATTTCCTATTTCTCACAGATTTAGCAACAGGCAAACAAGATGATTATATGAAGACACTAAACATTTCGGTGAAATTTTTCCTTGAGGATTCCATGAAAGAATATGGCTCTATTTCAGATTTTTTCTTTCCTGATTAGATGATACCATTCTTTAATGATGTATCTGTTGCTACTGTATTGGTTTCCTATTGCTACTGTTGCAGATTACCGTAACTTTAATGGCTTAAATCAATAGATAACTATTCTCTAACAATCCTGGAGGCCAGGTGACAAGTCTCTAGGAACTAAAATCGAGGTGGTAACAGGGCTGGTTCCTTGTGGAGGCTCCAGGGGAATATCTGGTCCTTGCGTCTCTCAGCTTTTGGCGGCTGCCCATTCCTTGGCTCAAAGCCACATCAAGCTTTGCTTGTACGGTCACATGACTTTCTCCTCATCTGTATTCAAATTTCCTTCCACCTGCCTCTTATAAGGACTATTATGATTGTATTTTTTTTAAGTTGACCTTTAGTATATTTTTATTTTTCCATCTTACGTACAATTTATGTTACATGTTTATCATAATTAGTCTGAAACTCTAAGAAACTAGAATGATTCTTTTAAATGCACACATACAAGTTAGTTGTTCTACAATTAAAGACGCTACCTTAACATTGGTGGTGGCATCCAAAACTACTTTATTCACATAAAACAGAAGGTTCTGTTATTTCAATTTTAAAGAAAGTAGACAATCAAATTATCAGTTGCCCATTGTGTTACATTATGAATTCATGTTATTGACAAATGCGTTATATTATGATTGTATTTTGAACCCACATGGATAATCCAGAATTATCTTTCCATCTCAACATTGCTAAACTAATCATGTCTCCAGTTTTTTTTTTTTTGTTTTTTTTTTTTTTTTTTTGCCAAATAAGGTAGCCTTCAAAGGTTCCATGGATTAGCATGCGGATTGTTTTCCTGGGGAGGAGGGAGATATTATTAAAGCCTACTACAGCTATGTATCCAGGAACCTGCAGGATTCAAGATACATTTGCTATAAAATTTAAATAAACCCCATATTTCTCTAGTGGATGAATTTTCAGTTAGGTGAAGAGGATCGGACATCTTGGTGAAAGCCAAATATTGTTAATTATAGAAAACCCTTGTTTTTCATTCACTTTTTAAAATTCCTTTTTAGACTTTTGAGATGTCATCCCTAAAAACAGGAACCCAAACATACAATCCCCTTACTGACAGTAACACACACAAAGAATTGTAACTGCATTGCTTTTTTTGTCTCTATCTATGAAAAATACATATTATTGTTTATACAGTAATTTTTAACTTAATTTTAATGATGCTTATGTCAGGATCTGTAATTTTATTCTAGTATTTCATTGCACTTCCAGGCATTACTGGGTTTTTATAACTTCATCTTATGTTTACTTTTCTTCTTTAGAAGCTTGGATCAGCTTATTTATAAAATGATATCCTTAGTGAATATCTAGAAAAACAGCAGAGAGCAAGTCACTGTTACTGGCGTGTTTGTTCATGGAGTTCAACACTGCCTTGGCAACTGCGAAGGGGACATTTATTTACAACAGATATTTTTGAAAGACATCAAATGAGTTTTTCACTACTTGTTCTGGATCTATAGGCAAAATATAAAAATGCATTACCACAACAGCTTTCTTCTTGCAGCCTAATGCATGTTTGTAGAGCAATGAGTTCTTGTTTGGAAGCATTAGTACAGAACTCTTTCTGTGGAAACGAGGGAGACAGATAATGCAAACTGGAAACTTCATTGATACATGAGTCAGAAAACTTAGGTTCACATCCTGCAACATTAATCAGTTTTGTGACCTTGTAAGTCATTTAATTCTTCTGAATCTCATTTCTCTGATCTACAAATTAAAGGGGTATATATAAATTATCTCCCACATTTTTGTGATATTGAAATATGTGATTGTGACCACTGCTAGTTACTGTCGCAATTGCTTTTTCTTATAATTTTGCTATATACAGCAAAGTTTGCTATGTACAGCTAAGTTATGCATTGTTTAGTGACACTGGGTGATTGCTTAAAAGGTGTGGTAAATCATTGAGAATCGTGAAGTGTAAAATCATCCAAAATCAAACTATTCCTTCTTTCCTTGCTTTTGCTTAGGATCAACTAAAAGTGAAAAAAGTGAACAAAGGAAATAAAACTAGCCCTGTTAGCTATGGGCTGAGATAGGTCAAAAGGTTCTTATTTTTCCCAAGCTAAATCCTTACTCCTAATTTTGTATTTGCTGCAAGAAGAAACACTGCAGCAACTGGGTTCATTTCTGATTTTAAATCACTATGGGCCCCAAATTTCAGATGAACCACCAAATTTAAATTTAGGCGTCACCAACGGTACCCCGGAAATGTTTTCAAAATGCCAATTGAGCATCGACAGACATTGCATCTGTAACTAAGCAGTTAGATGCTAAGATTATTTTATCTACTCCTTTTGGACAAGCATTTTCTAGCCATACTGTCACTAGCCACTGTAATGGGTACTGCGAAGTAGAATAGAGACAGCACTGCTGAAAATACTAGATGGACAATCCACCTGGAATCCAGATGTACAGCAGCGTGAGATTCCTTGTATGTAAAGCCCTTGCCACTGGAGGATCTCTTACCGCAAGAACGCGATGGGATTAATTGGCGCAAAAAGCAGAGGTGGGTTTTTGACCTCTGTGCAGAGGCTGAGGCGACAGCCTCCTTCCGCCTCCTCCCTAAGTGAGCAGTGATTAGACTCCCCTCAAGGAGCACGGCTCAGACATTATTATATCAAGACTTCCATTCTGGGAGGCAGTGTCTTTTTCCTTTCTTTCTTGTTCCTTTTTCTTTTTTCTTTTCTTCACTCCCTGGAGAAAGTGATCAAGAAGCAGCTTTCCCTTGAACTAAACTCTCTGTAGTTCCCTGATCTTTAGTAGGGTTTCAGACCTGAACTTGCAGTTCCTTATGCTCTGCTTCGACTTTGCAGACTCCGGGGATAAGCTGCTTCAGTTACCACTGAATACAGAGGTGAAACTCAGAATCTGTCTTAAAAGACAAAAGACACAGCTTCAGTACAGGAGCTCCACTGTACATGGTAGAGTGCTTTATGATAATGATTATAACAAAAAAAGATTATTTAAAGATAACTATAAATTTCCTAAAGCTCTTTCACAGATATTATCAACCCTGATCTCCCCAAAGCCTCGGGGAGGCAGACATGGTCGTTTTTTATCCTTATTTCACACAGGTGAAAACCAGACCTAAGGAGATGCCTCGACTAGCATGCATTCCCAGGCTGTCTACTGATTTTAATTGCGCCAGCAGAGGAAGAGAACACAAGCACACCTCAGGGATAGTGCAGGTTTGGTTCCACACCACAGCAATAGAGCGAATATTGCAATAAAGTGGGTCAGTGAATTTTTTGTTTTCACAGTGCATTTAAAATTTATGTTTACACTATACTGTAGTCTATTAAGTGTGCAATAGAATTATGTCTAAAATATACAGACCTTAATTAAAAGTACTTTATGGCTAAAAATACTAAATATCATCTAAGCCTTCAGCAGGTCATAATCTTTTTGCCGGTGGAGAGTCTTGCCTCAGTATCGATGGGTGGCTGACTGATCTGGCTGGTGGTTGCTGAAGGCTGGCATGGCTGTCGTAGTTCCTTAAAATAAGACAACAATAAAGTTTACAGAATCAGCTGACTCTTCCTTTCACAAGTGAATTATCTGTAGCATGTAATGCTGTTTGATAGCATTTTACCCACAGTAAAACTACTTTCAAAACTGGAGTCAATCCTCTCAAACCCTGCCACTGCTTTATCAACTAAGTTGATGAAATATTCTAAATCCTTTGTTGTCATTTCCACAATCCTCACAGCATCTTCACCAGGAGTAGATTCCATCTCAAGAAATGACCTTTCTTTGCTCATCCATAAGAAGCAACTCCTCATCCATTCAAGTTTTATAACGAGATTGCAGCCCTTCAGTCACATCTTTAGGCTCCACTTCTAATTCCAATTCTCTTGCTATTTATGCCACATCTGCAGTTACTTCCTCTACTGAAGTCTTGAACCCCTCAAAGTCATCCATGAGGGTTTGAATCTCCTTCTTCCAAACTCTTGTTAGTGTTAACATTTTGATCTCTTCCCATGAATCATGGATATCCAATGGCATCTAGAATACTTTCCACAATGGTTTCAATTGACTTTGCCCAGATCCACCAGAGGAATCACCATCATGGCACCTCTACCCTTACAAAATATATCTCTTGTTAAAATAATAAGACTTGAAAGTCCAAATTACCACTTGGCTGCAGAATGGAGGTTGTGTTAGCAGGCATGAAAACAATGTTGATCTGGTTGTACATCTTGACCAGGTGCTTTGTCAATGAGCAGTAATATTTTGAAGGAAATCTTTTTGTCTGAGGGGTAGGGCTCAACAGTGGGCTGAACATATTCAGGAAACCATGTTTTAAACAGATGTGCTTTGTTGTTCCATTTATAGAGCACAGGCAGAGTAAATTAAGCATAATTCTTGAAGGCCCTCGGACTTTTGGAATGGTAAATGAACACCAGCTTCAACTTAAAGTCATCAACTGTATTAGCCCCTAACAAGAGAGTCAGTCTGATCTCTAAGGATTTGAAGCCAGGCATTGACTTCTCCTCTCTACCTATGAAATTCCTCGATGGTATCTTCTTACAATATCAGGCTGTTTTGTCTACACTGAATATCTGTTATGTAGTGTAGCCACCCTCATTCATGGTCTTGGCTGGAGCTTCTGGACAACTTGCTGCAGCTTCTAGAACAGCACTTGCTGCTTCACCTTGCATGTTAATCTTATGAAGATGACGTCTTTCCTTAAACCTCATGAACCAACCTCTGCTAGCTTCAAACATTTCTTCTGCAGCTTCCTTATCTCTCTAGGCCTTCACAGAATTGAAAAACAGTTTGTAACTTGCTCTGGATTAGGCTCTGGCTTAAGGAAATCTTGGCTGGCTTTATGTTCTATCCAGACTAGTAAAACTTTCTCCGTATCAACAATAAGGCTGTTTTGCTTTCTTATTGTTCACGTGTTCAACTGGAGCAGCACTTATGATTTCCTTCAGGAACCTTCCCTCTGATTCACAGCATGGCTAACTGGCACAAGAAACCTAGCTTTTAGCTCATCTGAGCTTTAGACACACCTTCTTCACTAAGCTCAATCATTTATGGCTTTTTATTTAAAGTGAGAGGTGTGTAACCCTTTTTCCCCCTTGAACAATTAGAGGCCTTTGTAAAGCTATTAACTGGCCTAATTTCAATATTGTTGTGACTCAGGAGAGAGATGAGAAATGGCTAGTGAGTGGAGCAGTCAGAATACACACAACATTTTTGGATTAAGTTTGCCATCTTTTATGGGCACAGTTAGTGGTGCCCCCCAAAATAATTACAACAGTAGCATCAAAGATCACAGATCACAGATCACCATAACAAATATAGTAATAATGAAAATGTTTGAAAAGAGAGAATTACCAAAATGTGACACGGAGACATGGAATGAGTGAATGCTGTTGGAAAAATGGCACCAATAGACTCGCTGGATGCAGCGTTGCCACAAAACTACAACTTGTAAAACAAACTCAGTATCTGTGAAGTACAATAAAACAAAGTGCAATAAAATGAGGTGTACCTGTATTTTCAACAGCGTTGCTTCTTCTGTTCACTTCAAAGAGACCCTTACTTACTGTACTTTGCTACCAATCTACAGTATTTGACCTAAGTGTTAATTGGGCATTTTGGTCACTAAGTACATGGCTGTTTGTCCATAAGATGCAGCAGGCAAATTCAGAACAGGTGCTCAAGGGATGCACAAACATGTGATTCTATTAGGTAAGGACCCAAAAAGGCAGTAGCTAGTTGGAAGACTTCCTGAATCTTTCTTTAATGCCAATCAGTCAGCAGGATTAAGCTATAATCCACATTTGTTTCCTTACTTCCCACTAAATTAACGTTCTGGTTTTTTCATAATGTGTGCTCCACATCTGTTTGGTTAGACCATCATTAGAAATTAACACCCCCTCTTGATCCTTCTACATAATGACTTTCCATTTTTAAATACCTACTGCTCTTATGAGGTCTTTCTGTAATTTTTGGCAAAAATTCTGAAAAGAGAATCTGGCAGCACAGGTTCTAGGTTCATTCTGTCATTGGAGACTCTGAACACAGAGAAAGGTATGGTGTCAGGTGTTAGGGTTAGAGCAGTAAACACAACAGCCTCAATCTCGGTGCACATAGTCCTGTATTTCTGTATTTTAGTAATATGAATTGCTTCCTAACTCAAGCCTAATGAGAAGGTGCAGGCCAAAACAGACAAACAAACAAAAAAAGAAGGGAAAAAAAAAAAAAGAAAGAAAACACTAGAGTGTTGAGATATAGAAGCTAAGGGAAGAGTTTGTTTCTGTTTTTAGCTCCAAAAGATTTTCAAGCTTCTGGGTTTGGAATTGGTGAGAATATACAGAAGAAAATATGCAGGGGTCAAGGGTGGTATTCTATTAGAATGAGGCATGTAAAATAGAAGTGGGTCATTTTTTGAAGGTTCTGTGTTCTTATTGATTAGAAGTCTGTATAGTTGTAATCCTTACATCATATATATATATATATATATATACATATAATATAAATGAAAATGAATAACCTATTAGTCAGGCATACTCTGATAGAGCATTATTTTATTCTTTCTTTGATAATGTTAAGTTTGGCAGGACTTCAATCCTTTATTGAAGTTAGTGCATATCTAAATATTCAAATGAAATTAATCGAGTAAATGGAAAAAATATTTACACAAACTTGTAGGAACATGCTAGGTTAATTAGGAGAGTGACAAGATGAGAATTCATAATTACATTTAAAAATGTTTATCTGGCTGTTTTTTCTGGGTTAGATTGACCGGGGGCAATGCTTAGGTCAGGAATGCACTAAGGATGCTGGAACAGAAATGCAAGCAATTAATAACTGTTGCCTGGACAGTTTGCTGGCAAGAAAATTGAAGGAGCAAAAGCAAATTAGGAGTTTATTTAGAGGGCAGATTCAACAGGGCTGGACAAAATATAGGATGAGAATAGGTGGAGAGGGAGAAGTCAGCATAACTCCCAAATTCATGGCTTGGGCAACTGGGTATAAATATAAGTTATTCACTGAAAGAGCAAACGCCATAAGATGGAGAGGTTCTGTAGGACAATATTTAGGTTAGGGGCATGTTGATTTTGAGATGGCTGTGGGGCATTCTAGAAGAGATATCAGTTACAGAGTTGGGCACGTGGGCCCAGGTCACAAAAGCTAGTAGAGAGGGTAGTTTTATTTAACACTCTTGACTTAATGTTTTAAGTTTTTTAAAATTGTGAGATACAACACATATAGGGAAATGTTCATAAAACACAAATGCTCTACTTACTGAATTATTCTGAAGTGAATTCACGCAATGAAAATCCATGTCAAAGGAAAAAAAAATTTCTAGCACCTTAGAAAAACCTCACTTATGTCTTCCCAACTTCAGCCACTCCCTTACTCATAAAATGTTTCTCCTGAGTTCCTTAGCATAATGTGATTTGGTCTGCACTTTGAATTTTAAATACTGGAAACATTTTGTGTTTGGCTTCTTTCACTTAACGTTAATGTCTACTCAATTCATCATGTTGGTATGTATAACTAAAGTTCATTCCTTTTCATTACTGTATAGTAAACTATTAATTAAAATGACTGCAATTTATTTATCCATTATAACTTTGATGACTGCTTGAATTGCTTCCAATTTGAGGCTATTATCAAACAACATTGCCGTGGACATTCCTGTCTTCTGGTGCAGATGTGCAAGCACTATGAAGAGATTCTTTTGAGAAGGGAGTGATGACCAACATAATTAAAAATCACTGCAAATGCAGTAAGTAATGCTGACTACCTATTGGATTTCTTCAAAGGGGATCATTGCTTATTTTGGTTAGAGCAAGTTCAGTGGGCCTCAAATTTATTTCAACAGATTGAGAAGTAAGATGCATGAGTGGAAAACAACTAGGGAATGAAGATAACTCCTGAAGTGTGGCTCTGAGGAGAGAAGTAAGGAGAGAGTCCCTGCAGTTACAAGGGAACATGGATACGTGCCAATGCCACTTTGCCAAGACACTGTCTCTGTCAATTACCTTTTCTCTTTCTTTATTCCATTAACTTCTTCCTTTTAACAGCCTCTTCCTATCAGTATTCAAACATGCTGAATCTCTGCCCTCTTAAAAAATTCCTGTCTCAAACCTAACTCCTTGCCCAGGTTTATAAATACCTCTCTGATATGAGCTGACCTGATTCTCCAGCCTCCATAATTACTTACACTCCATCGTCAAGAGATCGAACACCTTTCTGTTCTTCAAAAATGCTAAGTTTTCTATCTCACCTCCAAGTCTACTCACACGCCAGTTCTTCTTAGAGCAGTTTTTCTCTATCCACTTCTTCCCCTTCTCCTGGATAATTCTCCTCTTTCGCCATGTTTCTGCCTAGATATTATTTTCTTTTCAAAGTCTTCTGAAGTCTAATTGCATTTTCCATAAATGTGTGGTGTGTGTGCGTGCGAGGCGGGGAGGGTGGGTAGACTGCACTCTGGATCTCCCTTTTGGCCTGGTCACAGTGTTCTCAGAGCTGCATTACAATCTGAGATGCTTCCTGCTCATGCCTCTTTCCTGCCTTCGTTCCCTTACACAGGTGCCAGAGCTGCATCATTAGCATGTGATTGCAGCGACTGTCGTGCAAGTGCTCACAGATCACACGGGGAGAAGATGAACTGTACTATAATAAAGGTCTCTGTATGGGCTGAAAGTCTCCTAGATACCCCATTGTTTTTTCTACCCTCTACCATTGTGGTTTGCCACTTAGCATATACATAATAGATTTACCTAAGTGAATTCCATCTGTTATCCTGTGTACCTGAAAAATAACAGGACCCAACAGGGACACTTCTTACTCCCACTCCAACACTCACTATTAAGCAATTCTGGACTTAATCAGGTTTATTTTCCTGATATAGACTTGTAAATTTAGGGTGAACCCTAATAGCAAAAATATGTTCAACCTCAAATATGAGTTTAAAAAATATTGTAGAAAATATGACTTTAGAAAATATTGGAGGAATGTTATATTTGACAACTAAGACATATGTTTCTCACATATAGTTGCTGGGAAGATGCATATGTTGGTATATAAATAATTGTGAATATATACATATAGCTATATAACTTCATACACACACACACACACACACACTCTATTTTCCTCAGGAATGAACTACTTTACACAGAGAACTTTGTAAATAAAGTTTACCCAACAAGTAAAATTTTATTAATTTTAAATCTTTATTTATAACCTGAGGTAAATGATAAAACTCATATTGCTTGTATTTTTCATCTGCAAAATGAGAACTTACAGTCTCAAATAATCTCTTACCTCCTTCCCTGGTTTAATTTTCTATGGTTTTATGATGTCATTTAAAAATGGATTATAAACTTTATGTAATCAGAGGCATCAAAGATGGTTACATTTTTCTTTTTGGTTTATTGTTGATTCAGGGCCAACAGTAGGAAAACTCATGATACTGCTTCAATGTTTTTTTACTTTTCTGTCATATTTTTTGATACCTGACAGTCAAATTGACATTTCTGCTCTTCCCGTGCTGAGCTTTTCCTGGTGTTATCATTCTCAGATTCTTTATGCTCAACTGTTTCTCACTTGCTGTGGGTTGTGAAAGAAATAGCCAAAACTGCAAATAATCTGTTAAATTATCTATAGTCAATAAGATTCTGAGTGAAGACAGAAAACAATAGCGTAGCCCTATAGGTGGGCCTGACAAGAGAGGTTTTAGGTGATTGGCATCTTTTCTCATATTTGACTCTGTTACAGAGAAATGAAGTTTCTGGAAAACAGGCCACTGGATAATGAGTGGCACAGCACTGGACACTGACCTTTTCAGAGAATGTATACAATGTAAATTAGTGCCTTGACATTTCATGCGTGTTGCAGCACCTGACAGAAAAGATGGACGGAATTGGCCTGCTTTCACACTTCGCACCAGTAATGCGCTAGACGCGTGTCTTCCAGTTAAGTGTGCTCACTCTACTTACGTTTTTTTTTTTTACTAATAGTACGATTTCTTCTATTTCTGCCTTCAAAGTGCCTACTCTAAAATCTAGAACTATGTGAAATAGAGGAATATTTTACCTTTTACAAAGCATAAAGTAGAGGCAAAATAAAGGAAGAGATTTGTGCCAAATCATAGAAAGGATGATGGATCCAAAATCAGAACCTGAGGACATTTGATTCTCAGCTACTGCTACCTACGCTGACTAACATTAACTTCCTATTGTCGACCTGAGCTCATGAACTTCACAGTGAATGAATTTCCACTCCTTCACCTCATTTATATAGATTTGAAAAATAGCATTTGAAAAATATACTCTCAAAAGAGTCTAGTTTGCATGGTTTGAGAGTTTTTTTCCATAGTGGTATGTTAAAAGATGATCATTATTTTGGACACAGGTAGTTCTTAACAAAACAAGAGGTTAGAAACTAACTTTTATGTAGGATTTTAGCCTTAATCTCTATCAATCATTAATCAATATTGAAAGTTATTAATTTTACTGTGCACCCACTATGCACAGTAATTAAATGAATTTTCAGATATAAATGGGAATCCATCTTCATGAAGCCAAGTCATGTATTCATGTAAGTTCATTTGTAAGCAAAAAGCTGTCATTAACACATTTAGATTGCTATGTTACTGCTTCAGCTGCCAATACAATAAAATAAAAGGTATATCGCTATTCTTGGTATCAAATTATGTTAAGCAAAATTAGAACATCAAGAAATCGTTGTCACCTAAAACCAACAATTATTTCCTCTGTTTGAGAAAGCGGTGTGTACATAAATATGAAACAGACATGGAGGCTTTTCAGTGAGTAAAGGCATACGCTTTCCAGCATGCACAAAGCTTGTTGTCCCTTTAAGCCATAGATGTTGCATATAAAGCATGTTAAATGAGTGTTTTCCTACTAATGAACTGCTACAGAGGGTTTTTTTAAACTCATTTTTAAACTCTTATGGGGGATTCATAATCAGTGAACAGTTATAACCTTTCGTTTTTCTTGGGTTCTTACATACATCACTAAGTACGCGAAGTGCTGCATAGAAGAAAGTCAATAAATGCAATGCTTAGATGATGAATGTTTACAATTTACTCTTTCATGGCTACTGTGCGATAATAAAAACAACACCTAAAAAAGAAAAGTGAGGTTACAAACATAGAACTGATATCTGCCCCCAACTAAGTATTTTCCTTGTAGTAAAATCAGAACACTTCCAATGCTAGCAATTTACCTCATTACACATAAGTTTCACATTTTACATAACTCATCCACCCCATTCTAAAGGAAAATGCAGAGAGTTTAGGGAAAACTTGGAATAAACTTCACTACACAGTTGGGCAAATCATTTCTGCATTCAACAAAAGCAAACAGTAAATATGAATGACTACGGTTGGGTTATCTGTAACTCTGTCTCAAAAAAACATTTCTTATGGATGAAATATCTCAAAAGTTAAATTACCCTATGTTACAATACTTTATGTGAAACAGCTGCAGAAAGTTTCATACCCTTTCGAAAGGTAGAATGGTATCATATACATTTGCAATGTGACAAGGAGTTTTCATTACATATGAATGCTTTAGATGAGTGCTTTTTAAGCCTCCAAAGTCAGTTCTTTTCTACATTGGGGAAACTGTCATACAATTAAAGTAATGAAAGCAATCCTATTTCTCTCCTGTTGAAAATATAGTTTCCTATAGTAACAAGACAGTCAGAAATCATTTCCCTTGTTAATACTTAAAAAAAAGAGAACATTTTCTTTCTGAACAAACCTAAAGAATAGATACAATTTTTCTATTTGGAAAACAATGCCATGCATAGTGATTCTCTTCTCTATGCATTTTTAGTGGAAAAAAAAAATCCTATGTGGATTTCACAGTACAAAGCCTGATTTCTTTCTCTTGAGGTTGCATCTACTATTTGCTATACCTGACATAAATGCAAGTGTCTCACAGAGTAGCCAAGCAGAGACCAAGAGTTCATAAATCCCCACTGCTTAAAGCCACAAAATGCTGTGAGGGCTTTCCATGAAGACCACAGCCCCAGGGCCCGGGTCACTTGCTTTGATATAATGCCATTACTCCCCTCGCCCCATTGAGGTTACATTATTTAATGTCACTTAACATAGATTTCTACCCACTATCAAGGGAAGACCAAATAAAATGTTTAGAGAACCAGACCTTTAGAAAAGAGAGCTTAGATTTATGTAATAGTATACTATGTGGCCAGAGTTATGATAGATACATTCACGTAAGAAAATATATGCAAAATTATTATCATTATAAAAATAATCTTCAAAATTTTCTTGTACTTTTATTACCATTTCCTTTTCATTCTTAGGTTCTCGACAGAGTAGATGTTCTCTTTATCTATCTACCTATCTATGCTTAAATTTGTGAATCTGAAACTGTCTTCATTTATGTCTGGCTTTCTTATTTTTTCATGATTCTCTCAGTAAATAAATGTATTGGTTCCATTAAAAAAATTGTATTGCACTGAGCAATATCTGAAAATGATTGTGCGTGCTCACTGTGGAATGACTATCAACAACCAGCTTTTGTTCCAAGTATACATCTTTATCTAGATGTTGGAGCAGAACCCAAGCTCTGCCCTCCACATGGATGGGGGTGGTGATATTCCACAGTGGCCAAGGTCTCCCAGATAATTCTTGTGAACAGCTGGCACCTCTAGTGACTGGATGTCAGCAGTTCCAGTAAGGGTATGACATCGGGCTCTCTACCACTTACGCAAGTCCCCAACCCTGTAGCTGCTGACAGCTGAAAGCTGCCACCACTTCCCGCACCAGGGAAGGACTCCTTCCCTGAAGGCAGATCTCAGTGGGGCTTCCTGCTGCCATCACAGGAAAACTAAAGCTTCTCATCTCTTCTCGCTGACCCTAGTCTTGTGAGATTCCCCAGTAGAGAATTTCTGTTCATACATTCTGTGTGAGATTGTGGAATTTGTCCAGGATTATGGCATATGATCAGGATCCAACACCAAGGATCTCATCTGACTTGACAACTTGAGTGGGTCATTTTTCTAAACTGGCTAGTTTACTATTCAAAATGCTTAAATCCGATATGTTATGATAGAAAATCTGCTTGAGTTCATAAGGAACCATAGGAACCTGTGATAATTCCCTTGGCTGCCATGAAAAGATTTTAAACGAACATCTTTTGTCACAGGAAAACTTGTGCTCATAAGCACTGATATTTTCCCGTGATTATAAAACCTGCAACTACTGTACTAAAAATAGCTAGGTTGTGCTACGCTATGTATGCAGCAATTATCATGAAAGCATTTGATTATATTCATTCATATTAATGGCGTGGTCTTCATTTATAGGTTTGTAAACATTTCAGACTCTATTATCTAGTAGCATTATTTCATTTTGTTGACAGAATATATTATCTTTTGTTTTACAGCTGACGTAGAATACATCAAGTAAAGAACCAGCAAGATGTACATTGTCAAAATACTTGGAATGCTGAGTGTAAAATTATACCAAACACTGACTGCCTGATAGCAGGGTTTGCTTGCTTCTTTGTGTGTTATTTACATTATTTTGTAAAGATAGGTCAATGTGAGAGACTTTAAATAAATTAAATATCCTTTTTACTTAGAATTTAGCAAATATTCAGGATAATAACAATGCAAGGGATTGTTGATGCAGCTAAGGTTAATTTTCTGTTTAGATAATTTAAGTATCAATGATAGTTTGAAGATGCTTTTAATATTTATTAACATATAAAGTAGTTATGCTGTGAGTCTTGCTGGTTTGAGTGAATCAATTTTTTTTCACTTAAAATTGAAAAAAAAATTGAAGCTTTCTCCATCAATAAAATTTAGTGCCTTGCTAAATAAGAGGAAAATGTTAACAAAGTAAAAGCTGTTAAAAATTTGGCTGGTTACAATCTCTTAGAAGATATTTCTAAGCTAATTCCTTAGTTTGCCAAAATAATGTTAACTTTGGATCCTCTTCTTGAAACATGGCTGATTACAATTTAGGATATTACCATTAAATAGGAAGTCGCTAAATTCTGCGAGCACATTTTACATGGTTGCATCTACAGTGTACGGATTTGTGGTCCACCTATAACCATGTCTAAACCTAAACACAACATTGGAGCCAGTGTCGAGCTACTTGCCCTCCACTCTCAAATCTATGACACATCACATTTTCACATTATAACACTTAAAAATTCCCATGTAGAAAAAATGTTAACCTGACAGAAGAATGTACTGACATCAAAGGTAACAGGGAATCAGAAATGCATTTGATTGTTAATCACTGCAGAGGCTATGAAAGCCATAGTGGAGAATGCCAAATATCTAGACTAAGCCTGGTCTCCCAGAGATGTCGATCTGCCCCCTCCTACAATTCCCTTTAAAATAATCTGCCCTGCTCTTAGCCCTGAAGCCCTTGTTTACACTATGAGACTCTTCCCCTTTTGCACATGTAACTGAACAGCACAAAGACAACTGAACAAAGGTGGATTAATCCAATCATTAGAGTAAGCAAGTCTAGTTTTGTTTGTTTCCCTGAAAACTGGAGTAAATAAACAAGCAGGACTGCATCAAACTAAAGAGCTCTGCACAGCAAAAGACACAATCAATACACTGTGAAGGCAACCTACAGAATGGGAGAAAATATCACAATCTTCATCTGATATGAGGTTCATATCCAATATATATAAAGAACTCATGCAACTTGATAGCCAAGTAACCCAGATTAACAATGGGCAAAGGACCTGAATAGACATTTTTCCAGAGAAGACATACAAATGGGCAATAGGTTATATGAAATCATGCTTAATACCACCAATCATCAAGGAAATGCAAATCAAAACCACAATGAGATATCACCTCACACCTCTTAGGAGAGCTGCTGGAAATCACAAGTGTTGGCAAGGATGTGATATGGTTGGTTGCATCCATGGTTGGATCCATGATACAAATACATGTATACATGTACAGATACAAAGGGCCAACTGTACTATGCCATTCTATATAAGAGACATGAACATCCGAGGAGTCTGGTATTGAAACAGGGCCCAGGAACCAACACCCCATAGATACCATAGAATGACTGTATTCAGTTCACTTCCTCCTGGCTCATCCCGCAGCCCTCACGCCTTCACAACTGTCTTTCCAACAGTCACCCACCAGTAACCTGGCTGTGCTCTCAGTCCAGAATCTGCTTCCTGGGAAACACAACTCCCCCCCTCCAATGTTCATAGCAGCACTATTTACAACAGATGACTGGATAAAGAAGATGTGGTATATTTATACAATGGAATACTATTCAGCCATAAAAACCGATAACATAATGCCATTTGCAAACATGGATGTTCCTGGAGAATGTCATTCTAAGTGAAGTAAGCCAGAAAGAGAAAGAAGAATACCATATGAGATCGCTCATATGTGGAATCTAAAAAAAAAACCTATCTTAAGATCTATATTATTTCTTAGTGTTTAAGACCATGGCCTCTTGAATAAAACTTGAATTCTAGTTCTCATCCAACACTTTTTAGCTGTGTAACTTTAGAAAAGTATTTCACTTCTTTATGCTCACTTATAGAAGAGTAATTATTATAATACATTATCTGAGGGTCATTTATAGAATTAAATGAGTAAATGTGTACAAAATACTTAACATCAAGGCATGTAGATGAAGGAAAAGATAAACAATAATTACAATTATTCAATTGATTAATTATATAATCTTAATGATAATAATGCAACTGATAAGATTAGGAGTGTCTGCTTACTATCATACCCAGTGACTCATTTAGGGTATATGTACATGCACACGTATGTGCACACACATACTAAATCAAATTTTATCAATAATCCAATCATTTATCCATAATATAAATCTTTATTAAGACACAAAAAGAGCCTGTATTGTGAATTACGGACTTGTGGCAATCCCAAGTAAATCCTACTCTTAATCCCATCTTCCTGAAAGCTGAGGTAGAAAGCATAAAAGAATGATGTTGGACCTATCTATGGAACAAATGGACAGCAGGTAAATATTTACTGTGTGGTTGAGAACGGTAAGTTTGATTTTCGCTGCAACTGGAGAGTGTTAGAAGAGTAATTTGGTCAATGTTAGTCTTTGCCATTGTCTCTAATATCTAGTTAGCTTGATGGTAAGGACACAAGGATCACACTTCCCCTGATTGCCAAGGGGGAAAAGGAATGTGACCACGATCATTTAACAATGTCCCACTAAGAATGAAGGATGTAAAAGCATCTTGACTCCAGTAATTCGAGAGTTAGTATTAAGCCACAGTTGGGACTATGAATTGTCACCTTTAGTGATGGGAATACCTTCACAGAAAAAATTATTTTCTGTTTAACTTACTAGTGCTTAAAATTCAATCAGAAGGTAACCAGAATCCATGCCTTAAGGATAACTTCCAGATAAGCGCCTGGCATTGTTTGAAAGCTGAGCTTACTATCCTGAAGACTAACAACACACATCCATTCACATATTGCTGCTGGCGATTTCCTGACAAAACTGTGCACTGCTTTACATGATTTTTACGTGTACCTCAACTGAAGCTAAATGGGAATCTCTCAGACATTAACGTTATTCACTGCTCTTTGTAATGTCTTCCTCTCTGAAGGGAATATTTTTATCCCTTTAGATTTGATTATTATTAAATTGTTGATGGTCTTAAGACAAATTATGATTAGAAACTTTGTTGGCTAATTTGTACAAAAGAAATTTAAAAAGAAGTCTGTGAAAGAAAGCATGTGACCTATATTATTTTAATTAGTTTTACAAGTCTGAACTTAATAATAATTTAAAAAATATTTCCCTTGAAAATAAAAGATCCATTCTTTGTCTCCAACTGAATTAAAAATTATTAGCTGTTGTCTTTCATAAATAGTTTAGCTTATAGTCTAATTTCTCTCAATTAGTGTGTTGGTTACTTTAATAGATGAATGCATTAATTTCAATTGGGTAATGACTAACTGGATAGGTATCAGCCTACAAAATTGCTTTCCTACTTGTTAATAAAAAGCTCAGAAGTGATACTAGAACTAATGACACCAGCACAACCTAATACATTAAAAAAAAATAAGTCCACGTCAGATTATATTTTTTTACATAGATGCTAAAATTCAAATTCCAAAAAAGTCACAATTACCTAAAATAATTTTCAAAGATTACTGAAAGGGGAACAATTTCTATCAAAATGTATTCATTGCTTCAATAATCATGAGCAGCTGTATGTTCAGACTCCAGTCTCACTTGAGCCTGAGTTAGACTGTTATCATCACTTTAAGTAGGAAGGAACTGTGTTATCAGGAAATTAGATGCTTTATACAGTGTTTCCTTGGAAGTACTTTTGGGAATATATGATGTTCACATTCTGGTTGCAGTTCCAGAACCTTCTTAAGAACCAGGCACACAAAGAACTGCAATTATAGAAGGGACTATTATTTCATGTTCAAACCCAGATGGCATCATATATGTTTCTAACTCACTTTTTAAATTAACTACATAAAATGAGTTACGAATTTCTGAAGAAATAAAGTAACTCAATGATCCAAAGACTTTCTCTTTTATTCAATCAGAACTTGATTCAATTTAGTAATAAATGTAAAACAAGCTGTAAAAAAACAGAGGTATAAAATAATTTTCATAATATAAATTAAACTGTATAAATTAAATGATGCTAAATATAGCTAGGCACATATATTTTTCCATCTACTTCTTAAATTGACTACTTACCAGTCTCATACACCTCCAAAACTTATTATACATTATACTCACATAGTTCAATTTTTAAATTAATCATTTGCCCTCAACTGGGCCTCTTGTCAGAAATCACAGAAGAAGAGAGTGGAGTGAAATATTAAGGAAAAGAAAACCTATACCTGCCTCAAATGCTGTATCTGATAAAATTACACTTCAAAATTTAAGAGAAATAAGGAAATTTCCTGACAAACAGAAACGAACAGAATTAATTCATCACCACCAGACCGCCAGACTTTCCTTGCAAAAAATGTTAAAAGATGTTCTTCAGGGAGAATAAAAATTATATAGATCAGAAATTCAGATCTATGTAAAGAAAGGAAGTGCATAGGACTTCAAGGTTCACTCTAAAGCTACAATATTTTAAAAAACTGATATTGGAAAAATAATAAATCAATGAAACAGAATAGAGTTCAGAAACAGATAAACACAAACATAACCGACTGATATTTTACAAAGAACAAAGGTAATTCAACGGCTAAAAAGTAATCTTTTCAACAAATGCAGCTAGATCTATTTGATGCCCACAAGCAAAAAAAAAAAAAAAAAAAAAAAGTGAACTCAGATAAATATGCCTTTTACCTTCCACAAAAATTAACTCAAAACGGATCACAGTCTTATATATAAAATAAAAAATTCTAAAATTTCTAGAAGATAACAGGAGAAAATCTAAATAACCTTGGATCTGGTAAGAAGTTTTTAGAATTAATACCTAAAGCACAGTCTATGAAAAGAAAACTGACAAGTTTGACTATTAACATTAAAAACTCCTGCTCTGAGAAAGATACAGTTAAGACAATTATAAGACAGTGACAGACTGGGATAAAATATGTGCAAAACACATATTTGATAAAAGACTTATATCCAAAATACAGAAAGAGCACTTAAAACTCAACTATAAGAAAACAACCCAAGAAAAAAGTCGATAAAGGTCTGAAGCAACATCTCACCAAAGAAAATATACAGATGAGAAACTAACATATGAAAATGTGCTCATGATTTTAAATCAGGTAACAGAAAAATAAAACAACAGTGAGCCACCACTACACCATGCAGCTAAAATTAGGGGAAAAAACAAGCAAACTACCTATACCTTTTAGAGTTTGGGGGACCCAGGAAGTAATGTAGACTTTGACAAGAGAATTTAACTGTATTTAAAATGTATGAAACAACCTCATTTAAAGAGGTATGGGCAGGGAAAAAAAAAAAAAGCTAACCTAAGAAACTCTGGAAACAAAAGACTGTAAGTCTCAAAGCAAAAGGAACAGTACATAAGTGCTCTATTCCAGTTAATAATGCTGCTGATAACATAACAGGGGAACAGGCTGGCAATTTTGATAATGCTGTACATCATGTATATTGGAATAAATCAACTAACATGAATGATGGATGGTGGGAGCCAGATTTGTTATGGGAATATACAGATGAGCAAAAAGAGAAGTGAGAATAATCCATGTGGTAATGGATGATGAAGACATCAGTATGAACTCAGATTTTGCTTAACATAAATTCAGATGATTATAAAAAAAATCTATAGGTTTGTAAATATACATAGGTTAAAACACATACTAATATACAGATCTATCCACATTCTCCCAGCTTACGGGTTTAGAAGCAATGACACCCCAGTAGCAGTGTGCACAACTTGTGCCTGGAACTTGGTTTTTAATATCACTCTACAATAAAAGTAACAAGGGATCCATGGAGAAATGACTGAATCTGGGGATGAAACAGGAAATACACAAGATGGGCCTGAAGCTTCTTGTGATAAAGTAAGACTGTTTAACAGCCACTAACCCACAAGAAAAATACATCCACATCGATGTGGGGATATAGATGGGACACTGGAGTTAACTGAAAATGCTCCCAATGGTCAAAGCCGGAAAATAAGAACAACAAGATAAATTAAATGGTATTGGATTAAAACCCAAAGCATAAAATAAGTATCTATGAGTCCATAGCAGTATAATTAAATAATTTAACAGAGAAATGGGGGAGAGGAGTGGGCTACTCTTCCAAAGAGTACAGTTTGAGAAGGCGGGTATGATAGAATAACTTCAAAGTGAATAAACCTGACAAACTGTATCTCATTCAGGTGATCATGATTGACATAAACAGTTACAGGTCATGCTGCTAGTGTATACATACAATATGATGAAAATGGCATTTTACCTCTCTGGTCTTCCTCAGAAAAACCCATTATGCCAGCCTAATCATGTGGGAAAATATCAGACAAATTCCAACTGAGAGACATTCTATGAAATATCTGACCAGAACACCTGAAACTGATGAAAAACAAAGGCATTTTGAGAAACTCTCACAGCCAAAAAGAGCCTAAGGAGATATGATGACTAAATGTAATGTGACATCCTGGATGGGATTCTGGAACAGAAAAAGGAAACTAGGTAAAAGCCAAGGACATATGGAGCTAACATGAATTTAAATGAATGATAACGTATCAATATTGGTTCATTAATAGTAGCAAAAATATCATGCTAATTTAAAATGTTAATAAGGATAGTGTGTATTGGGAGAACACACTTGTACCATCTTCACATTTTTTCAGTATATTTGAAACTGTTCTAAAATTTTTAAAGGATTATGTAAAAAAATCTGTCCTGTACATTCCTGTTAACAAAGTTTGGTTACCCCTAAACTAAACGCTTCACAGATTAAAGGCACTGTTTTCCTAATACCTATGCTCCTTAGAAATTACCACTCATAATTAGATACCTCATAAGTGCATTCTTAATGTAAATAAATGCCAGAATACTCATGTCTTATGCTTTCTTATTAGAAATCGATGTACTTGTGACTCGTTAATACCTGTTCTGCACAGTGAAAGCATATGATTTATGTTTGCATATCATTTTTGTTACTGATCATATATTTAGCTCAGTACAACTAAAAGTTAGACCAACTATAATGTTGGGAAAGAAATACTCCATTATTGTTAAGAATTGGTCTAATTAGTTGATGCTTGAGATACTCAATTAAGGATATACTTCAATTTGCTTGTAGGAAAAGTGAGGTTTTAATAACTACACTGATCTCCCTCTAAATTGGTTTTAAGTATTCAATAAGATAAAGTACATGAAAGTAGTTATCTTTGTGATATAAAATATACAGCATTTAATGGCATTAGTTGGATAGCTGGTTAATCATTTACTAAGACTACACATGAGCTCCCAGTGCATAGTTAATGTTAAGCAGATATGCACTCTAACTGAGCCATGACCCAAAAGAACTCTCCTAATGATTGTCACCTTTGAAAATGCATTCTCAACACCAATGCCTCTTTTGGATTTCACACTCATTTGAATAGGGTATAAAGTATAACAATAATAAATGTTATACTTTTTCTGCCAATATGAAATCCATGCTAGTCCTAAAGGAAACGCATTCAAAATGACACATGGTGACAGATTACAATAGAGTCCGAAGGAGGAACAAAGTTATGCAAAGTCCAAACTTTGGCAGTCTTTTGGTTTTACTGCCAGTCCCTTGCCAAAATCCTATTTGATAGATGAGAACAATTTGTCTTTTCAGACATTCATGAATGAGACACTGCAGACACTGAATTATACATACAGAGGTGAAACTCACTTTTCATATCTGAATTTAGTAGATGAATATGCAAGTAGAATTAAATGTCCCAGATGTCTTGCCAACTTAAACTACAATAAATCTAAATGTTCGAACTAGTTCAACTAAATCACAGTATCTGGTACCCAGAACCATTCCATATATGTTTGTAGTTGATGCTAATGATACTAATAGCTTCTTTAAAAATATGCATTTAGAATACCTTATTAATTACTGGACACTTTTTCTCTGAGGCATAGAGTTTATATTCCCCACCACAAACCAGCTCATCTGCCGTGCAAACTTTGAGATGTCTCTGGGATATGAAGCATTGGCAAACACAGGCTGAAATCTCAGGGAAGATTATGAGTAACATAAATATCTCAGATTTTATATAAACGATAATGGAAGGCAACAGCACTTCTAAGATATTCATGAAACCAGGGTATGAAGGATTAGGAAGACCAACATATCTGTAAGAGTAAACAAACATTTAAGCAAATTTTCATAGTAATAAGTGTACATGCTTGGCAGAATACAGTCAGCCCTCTATATCCATTGGTTCCTATCTGTGGATTCAACAAACTGCTGATCAAAAAATATCAAAAAAAAAAAATCCATAAAGTTCCAAAAGGCAAAACTTGAATTTGCTGAGTGCAGGTGACTATTTACATAGCATTTATATTGTATGAAGTATTATAAGTAATCTAAAGATGATTTAAAGTATATGGGAGGATGTGCAAAAGTTAGGTTATATGCAAATACTGCATCTTTTTATATAAGGGACTTGAGTATTCATGGATTTTAGTATCTGCAGGGCATCCTGGAACCAGTCCCCCGTGGATACTGAGGGACCACTGTACATACAAAAATTGGGATATCCTTCTAAGAGAAAATGACATCTGAGGTGATTTTTTAAAAAGGAAGTTTCCAGGTGGAGAAGTGACTGATCATTCTGGTGGAGACACATAATAAAGTCTACTAAATCTCATTGTGGCTTATATTTGAAAAGTGTCCATGAAATGAAATATAGAACATTATTTTGTGAAGAGAGAGCAAAAATCCTTGAGTATCTGACTTTGGGTTTTATTTCTATTCTGTCTACCATGAAGATTATTCAGAGGATTTTAATTAGAATAATGACAAGATTGAATTTGTGTTTCAGAAATGTAACTCTAGTCACAATATTGTGAACCAAGTAGAAGGAGTAGAGAAGAGAGACTTGAAATTCTTGAAGTGAAAATTATAAGATATTAAACTAACCTAATAACAATGAAATGACTCAAGAAAGTGATTTGAGACATATTTGAAAAGAAAAAAAATGACAGGAATTTATGAACTTTAATGGTTAACGTGGCAGATAAAGGAATATATGAAAAATATGGAGAGATACACTCGTTATTACAGCACTTTTAATAAGTGTCTACAGGACTCGTTTTTCATGTTCAATCCTAAGTAGCTATATACTAGCATTACAAGAGAGACAGTGTATCTGATAATTGCATATTTAATAGAGAAAGGAAAAGTTCAGTTTCTTACATGTAATTATTGGTGTGCCAATGCAATATCTGGTAATTTCCCACTACATATAGCAAATAAAGACTTAAAAGTTAAGAAATGCAAAAAAAAAAATGCTTTGGACTTAATAAAAGCAAAGTTGAAGACATGAGTATTTATAAAACGTCCGTGGAACATGGCCATGTAAAGAGAGAATAATGCGTAAGGGAGAGTTTTCAAGTCCTTATAGAAAGATGTCATACGAGATTATCTGAGTCTATCAGTTTCTAGATGGAGTTACAAAATGAAACAGAGGAAAAAATGAAAGGTGGGCTAAAGAGTTTATCTTTAATAAAGTTATGTTTCATAGTCTCTTACGGCTTTTTTTTTTTTTTCTTGGACCTGAGTCTGATAGTGAGGCTTGGGAATATTTGGAAGGTTTAAACGATGACTAACTCAGGTAAAGGATAGCCTTTCCTCCTCTACTCTCGCCTGAAATCTGAATTTAACAAAACACAGGTAAAATGCCATTTTATAACCTTTTCTTTTGTAAGAGCTTTTACACAGGGATAAGCCCAATATTTCAAAGTTTACACAACTTACAAGTATTTTGTAAATGTTCTAACTAGTGAAAAATATGTGTTCTTCAAATTACACTTTAAAATAAAATTTGCAATGATTTAAGGCAATTTACCAAGGAAATGCATAAATAGAAAAAAACTGGTACTATGAACATCTTTTAAGTCTTCAGTTTAGGGTAGCAAATGACATGATGAATCATGAATATGGCTGTATGTGTAAGTGATTCTCCTAATAACCTAGAAAAATAAAAATTTTCTTTCAATATTTTCATAGCATAAACACATGCACATTAGATATATGGAAGCTATGTGTATGTGTGTATATATATATATATGAATATGTAAAATATGATCAGTTGAGCTATGTTTAAGAAGCAATTACCTGGAAGGCATAAAAATACAAAAATCCAAATAAATATCTGGGGCTAATACTTTATACTTTTAAAGATAAAAGCCAAATTTTGACAAAGTTTTTTAGAAATAGCATAATATAATATACATATATACCAATCGTCCTGCAAAACATTGACTTAAGAGACAAAACTTATTCTCATTTCTCTGCAATAGCTCAAAATCTCATGGGGAATCCTCTTTTGGAAACACTTCCAGAGACATTTTACTGGTGAATTAAGAAAATCAATCTCAATTACTTTAAATTCATACCTAATTTTAAACTCCAAATGGATTTTTCTCAATGTGATTGCTCACCTTATTTGCCAGATTTAGATCCAAAAGTCTATTAAAACAATTAAATTCACCCCCAAAATATGAAACGTTGCTTTAGCAATGAATATTCAAAAGCATACTTTAAAATACCTGAAGGCAATTCTAGAAGAGTTCTAGTGTTTTTAAGATTAAAATGCATCAGCTCTACAGATGACGACAAATTCTGGAATTTTTAATCTATTTATTAAGATTACATCTTATTGTTACTAAACACCAGGCTGTACTCTTTTACCATAGTATTAAGATCAATGTTTAAATATATCAAGTCATTGCTCAGATCTCATGCTGTCAATTTAATGTTGAAAACATTCTGGCCACCATCACTGAATTATACATTATGCTGTCTTAATAGTAAGATATAGAGACAAACATTAAAAATACAAAAATATTAAAAGACAGCATTGTTATTTGTTGTTTTGTTTTTGCTTTTTTCTATTGAGGTGTAGAAATTCCTTATGTTTTGCATATTAACCCCCTATCAGATACAAGATTTGAAAATATTTTCTCCCATCTTATACATTGACTTTAAAATTTTTTGATTGTTCCTTTGCTGTGCAGAAGTTTTTTCAGTTTGATATAGTCTCAATTGTCTATTTTTGCTTCTGTTGCTTGTGCTTTGGGGGTCATATCCAAAAAATTATTGCCAAGATCAATGTCAAAAAGATTTTCCCCCATGATTTCTTTAGGTATTTTATTGTTTCAGGTCTTACACTTAAAATTTTTATCTTTTTTTAGTTGTTTGTGTGTGTATGCAATAGGAAAAGAGTTCGAGTTCATTCTTCTACATGTTGACATCTAGTGTTCCTAACATCATTTGTTGAAAATACAATCTTTCTCAATTGTATTTTTGACACCGTTGATGAAGATCAATTGATCATATACACATGGGTTTATTTATGGGCTGTCTATTATGTTCCATTGGTCTATATGTCTGTCTTTATGCCAGCACCTTGCTGTTTTAATTACTGTGTCTTTGCAATATATTTTGAAATCAGGAAATGTGATGCTTCCAGCTTCTCAAGATTGCTATGGCTATTCAGGGACTTTTTTGGTTCTGTATGAATTTAGAATTGTTTTTCCTTTTCTCTTAAAAAATGCCATTAGGACTTTGACAGAGATACAGTTGAATATGTGGATTGCTTTGGGTAGTATGAACATTTTAACAATAGCAAGTCTTCTAATTCAAGAATATAGGATGCCTTTCCACTTATTTATGTTTTCTTTAATTTATTTCATCAATGATCTATGGTTTTCAGTGTACAAGTCTTTTATCTCCTTGGGTAAGTTTATTACTAAGTATTTTTTTGAGCTGGGAGTAGTGCCACCCAGAACAAAATTAGAATGTGGCCATAGAAGGATAGGTAAATATGGGTAACTACCAAGACACTGTATTGTTCTTCTTAGAGTCTTGCTTAGGAGGTTTTCATGCAGTTATGATAAATTGTCACATTGATCTCAAATCTGTGAGTCAAAGGTTGGATGACATGGTCAACCACTTACATGATGCAGCAACATTAATTTAGGCCCAAGAGATCAATATATTCCAAATTTTGCCTCTTCTCAACTTTCAAAAGAAAAGATTTTTTTAATGCTGTGTTAGCTATAATTGTCTGAATGCCTGTTAGTCAGACTTAACGCACAAGCATATTGATTTAATTCTCATACTAGCTTATGAGATGAATATTTATTACTTTTAACAAATGACTAACCTGATAATTCAGGAAAATATATCTGTCTATACCAATAGGACTGAGTTTCTGATTCAGTATGGTCAAATAGAGACATTTATTTAAGTTTTTCCTAACCTCTGTCTAAACTTGTAGAACTTTATAAATGTTGCCAATGTCAACCAAATTTCTTGAATGACTCTCAGTAGAAAGTCCATAACAAATTCCAAGAAACCTATCCTCAATGAATAAGAATTCAATTTTTTTCTGTCGGCCTGGGTTGTATATAGCATTTGTGTGTGTGCTATATGTATTCGCAAGTGTGGTTGTATAAAAAAAAGAAAGAATGGAGCAAGTCCATACTTGTTCCCTGTGAGCTCTTTTATATTATAACACTTAATGTAGGCTGAGCCATCTCTTCCAGTCTTTTAGTTCTAATCAAGATATTTCTCAGAATGGGTAATTAATAGCATATACAATATTGACTAAAATATTTTAAAATAAATAAAATTCTTTATCATTCTTGTTACTATATTTAAAGTAGAATACACTTTAAAAGATTATACAATGCACTGAATGCACTTTTATTATATAAGATGTTTTCCTTATTTTTTTTTAAACTAATTTCTATTGCAAATGTTGAGCATTTCCATTAACATTGAGCAAAGTGAGACCCAAGATTGTTTGGAGTCAAAAAGCTTTTGATTTCTTCCAATAGAAAATATGCTGTGAAGATGGTTCTCGAAGTTATTTCCATTTATCATGTACAATAATCATTTTTTTTTCTGGGAGCTGCATTCTTTAATGAAAGTATCTTCAAAAGTGAAAACCCTAATAAGGAAGGGGTGGCTATATTAATGTGGCTTCTTAAGTAGAGCATGTACCTAAGAATTGGAGATACTTTTTTAATATCAAACTATGAAAAATTTGGCTGAATTGTTTTGTGAAGAGTTTAGTAGTGAATGTAGCAAATAAAGAGCTGGGGAGAAAATCCTGAATTAAGTATCTCAAATTTGCAATGCAAGTTTAGGAATTAACTTACCATTTACAGAGCCATAGTAGTACTTGGCTGAAAAGATATTCCTTTGCTCTGAAATGTAATAAATGACAAATTGGTTTTTTTTCTTTATTTTAATCAATTTGGGTAAATGATAATATTATTGTTCTAGAAGCATAGTTCAATTAAAAGAAACATCAGATTGTCTCTAAATTATACTCCTTCCCAATGCTTAAATTGTCACTATTCTATTCACTTGGTATTTCCATGCCATATTGAAAGAATATGGAATTAGTATAAGATTGCTGCAAGAATTATCCTAGAAAAATTTAAGAGATATCTTGATCATTGCAGTGGTCTTTACTCTTAGTTTTAGATTTGGCAGACATTCAAAATCTTTGTGGAAGCTAGAATTGGTCCTCACATGTTTTCCTATTTTATTCATAAAAATTATGCATACATTTGTCTAGTTTTATGCATATTTTAGGAACTTTTATGTGACCACACTGGTAGCTGGGAATAGTATAGCAGATTTATTTCATTACTTAGGGCTTGGTTCAATTTTTTCCCTAAAGAAATAATACTATTTTGAGATCTAACATTAGATAAGATAAAAACCCCTCCAGTGCAGCAGAAAAAAAAGTTATTTTTTAATCTTGTATTTACTATACACTCTTACATTATGTAACCATTCTCAGCGTTACTTTCTTTATCTTCATAATGGGCACTACTGACCCAGTCATCCTAATGCTGTTATGAGAAATGACAAAAAAATAGATGATCAATAATGCTAATGATTTGTGATATTTTCAAAATACTGACAAAGAAAAGTCCTTTATGTTCACATGTGTGCTGTTTTATTAACTAGTCAATAGTGATTATTTTGCATAGTCATTGAACAATTCAGTATCACTTAAGAAGCATTTAAAAATGCACTTTAATACTTGGAATGAAGAATATAAATGTAACATATTAACATTATTAGAACAATAATTTCTATTTAAATGCATTAGGCAATTTTTCTTTGTGGAACTCTGTACAGAAAGTTATTGAGTGAAAATCACCTGTTTTGTTCGAATGAGCCATTTGGAGAAAGCAAGGCAAGAAGGAAAGAATTCTCACCTTGCAACCAGACAACCAACATTTTCATATCTGTTTCTACTAGATATAAATTTTTGTGTATGTGGGAAGACTAAGTTATCTTTTAAAGCTTAAAGTTAGTTGAGCCATCTGTAAAATGAAACTATTTGTAAATTAGCATCCTTGTAAGGATTAATACAGAGTTTAAGAAAACATCCCAGTGTAATAACTAGGTTCTTAGCAAAAACCAAACAAATACTAGTTTCCATTCTTCAGTCTAAGGGAAACAAGACAAATTGGTATATTCTCCTATCTATATATAACTTTGATGCCTGAGGTTTTTTGTTCTTATTTTGATTAATATCTATGGAACAATTCTTGAAGAATAAAATAAATCATATCTATAGCATTTATCAGACCAATGAAACCCAAAATTCTTGCTTAATGAAGGTACCCAGACCATAGTAGACAGTGGTTTTCCATTCTATTTCAAAAGGTAGATTATTATGCAATACATTTCTAAGTATTAAAAAATTCAAAAGAACACTACATAATTAAACACAGTTACAACACAATCACAAACTAAAATCTTACTGTGTCTATAAAAGCATTCGTGATTATTATCACTCATTTTTTTTCTGTTGAGTAGATCCACTTACTCCCTTGGTTACCCTCTCATAAACTGGCAATGCAAAATTCACTTATGTTCTGATGATGGTGTTTTTTCTTAGAGTTATCTTAATGTTGTCATTTGAAGAAGGAAGTATATCATTATAGACTGCAACCATGCTGTGTTCATTTAAAGATTCTGCCTTAATACTATTTTTACCCCATTGTTACAGAACTAAGTTTTATGTATTGATGAAAGTTCAGTGGAACACTTGGAGAGAGTATATGGCACTCCATGTGCTAAAATTAAAAACTACAAATTAAGAAAATAAAGATTCTGTTATTCTTTGATCCATATGTTATTTACAATATTAATATATAGTAAAACATTTTAATTTGTATTCAATAAATATTTAAGGACTAACTCCTATGTATGATTTTGTTGTTGTTGTTTATAGCAAAAAACCAATGGACATGATCACTTCCATTAAGCGAAGAGAGTTAATGGAGGAGACAGACATTATAGAAATAAATATATAAAACATCAATGCAAACTATGGTAAGTGCAATGAAGAAGGACAGATGGTTTTGAGAGAAGAATACAAAAAAATAATTGAAATTAGTGGTCTTTAGGAAAATCTCTCTGAGAAAGTAACATTTAGCTTTGAACATCCCTGAGCATACTGGAAAGACCTAAGTGGCTGGAGCAGAGTGATGATGAGTGGGGAAATAATAAGAGTGGATGTGAGATTAGATCATGCAAGCAGTGTTCAGGAACTAAATTTTTATTTTAAGGGTAATGGGAAAATGAAAGTTTTTAAGCAGGTGAATGACATTTATCCATTTAAAATGTATTTATAATGAATGTATCTCTTGCATAATAGGATAGATATATTTCATCCAATTTGAAATAAAGAGACTTTCTGAAAATCAATATATAGTTTTCACTGATTTCCTTGATAAAACCAGACCTTTTCCTAAGAAGTTAATATGGTGACAAGGTTTACTTGGGGCCAGCATTTTATATAGGCTTGAATCCATTGTAATTTATTTTTTCTTCTCCATTATATACACAATTTTGAAATAATCTGATTCTTCAGTTTTGGTCTTTCTGATATCAACCAAACTAAATATTGCATTGTGATTCTACAACTCTGAATTTGCAATACATGGAACATTATTTTGTTTTTAATCTCACAATATCTAACATCATCTATTTGCAAATACTCACTTCTGAAAAGTGCCCTCCCAACAAAAAATTGTCCCTCCCCAGTGAAAAGCAAGTAATGTCTCATTTGAAATTATCCTGAAAAAAATCCTTTAAAAAATATAACTAAAATTGTATTATTAAATTTACTCAGAACGAAGAATAACTAGTTGAATATTCCTTGTCAGCAGCTGATTATATCAACCAATACAAACGGGGTAAATATTTATTGTAGTGTAAATGATATATATTTTCCCTAAGTCAAAACTGCATTAGCCAAATGAATTCACAATTAGAATAGTGGATAAAAATGTCTATATTCTTTGCTTTGTCAATACTTCAAAATAAATAAATAAATATTTTGCAATATATGATGGAGAAATAAAATATGATCAACTTTTGGGGAATAATCTAGAGGAAGAGGTAAATTTTTAAACAATGCAGACATTTCTGGAAGCTGGTATAGTTATGTTTAACTCAGTTGCCTTTCTGAGAAGAAGATTTCAGTCCTCACTGTTACAAATTCCTTACACAAGGGAGTTACTATCTGAACCAAAAATTAATTTTCACCTTAAGAAATGTAAGTGAAGAAGAGTTACCCATCTGCCAGGTAAGAAATTGCTTCAAAATAGAATAAAAGTGTTAGCTTTCCTTAAAATTGAATTTACACCTTGTTTCAGTGGGGTGGACAGTAGATAATGAATTCACTCTATCATGTGGTTTATGGTGTCTGTACATTTCTTCTGTACTTTCCCAAAGGATTCCATCTCCTATTTTCATGAAGATAGAGACAGACACCTGTAGGTGGAGTCAAACACAGCACAAAAATAGCTATTCTGGAGCCCGAAGGGTAATTTAATCACTTTATCTGTTCTACATTGGATGTTTCTCAACTGACTTCCAATAAGTGAAACAACTAGAGAACAATCTTTAAGTGCCACCTTAGAAGCGCTACCAAAAAGTAACACTTTATTGCTGTTATAGTAAGTATGCTGCTGAGTTTGAACTGGCATGTCTGATGCAAAACAGTCTGCTGCCTCTTTTCTATAATTATTACTTTTCCTTGAGGTTTTAAGGTGGGGCTTAATTATGTGCTGGATTAAAGTAAAAAATGTTCATCTAACTCAGTAGTTTGTATGCAGATTACTAGCTGTGCAGCACACCATATGCTGGACTGTTCTTAAAAATTAGTGGATTTTAATTATGGGGGCATTGAGTTCATTAGGGTTCTGAGCAGAAGTAGTGGGATCACTGGAGAAGCCATTAAGAAGTAAGCAGAATACTCAGCACAGAAACCTACTTAGCCCACAAACCAAGCAGATACCCTGAATCTGGGTGTTAGCAGTACCTACTCGCTAGTAGCACCCACTAGTAGTAGCTACAAGGGAAGTGTTTCATTCCCTTGTCTGGAAATTTCTTAGGTTATACTCGCCTTGTCATATCTGATGATGTAATCACTTGTTTATTCAACATATATTGGCATTTACTATGTGTTCAGGACACTGACGAAGGTGCCAGGGAAACAGTGACAATTAAAAAAAAATCAATTCAGAGGTTAGGGCAACAAAAGAGTTAAAAATGGTGATCTAAATAGTGTTGCCGATTTTTTTATTCTGTCATATTGGGGCTTTGGAAGGAAGGGAGGAAGGAAAGAAGAAAGATAGAAGAAAGGAAGGGAGGGAAGAAAGACAGGAAAAAAAGTTCAACTATCATAATCATCATCATTCTATAAAATAAATGATATTTTAATGACCAAAACATATTGAGAAGGAATTAAGATTAGAATGAATGATGGTGCATTTTCTCTCCTAGCGTGGCTTTATGGAGAACTCTTAGGTTGTTTTTATTTTTTTCATTTATTTGTAAGAGAATAATAATTTAAACATAGATTCTTAACAGTCTGTGGACCAATACTTATGAAACACTGGTCAAGAACAAAGATCGAAAATAGTGACAAATGATATATGTAAGAAGGTGGTTTGGGATCACACTGGCCAAGCAATGACACAGTCCAGAAAGTGAAAGATTTTCAGCAGAAAATGATAGAAGCTGTGACTTGAAGTTTGAATATGAGTTAATTAAAACATAGGATGGTTGTCTTCTAAACAGGATATCAAAATTAATGTGTACACAAGGGGCACAAACAGCCAGGTGATCTCAGCAAAAGAAGACTTCAATAATAAAGTTAAAGGGTGGCATGCTCTGTGGATACCAACTGGCCTCTTTCCCTAGTCACCTCTGTCATTTTCAATAGGCTCATGAGCCATGTGGCCGTGGTGGCAGGAGCTGAGGTTATCCACAGGCTCAGCAACATGGACTTCCACTCCCGAAGGCCAGTCTGCTAGAGCCACCACTCAGTGCTCCCCCTGCCAGCAAAAGAAATCACCACTGAGGTCCCCAATACTGCACCACTCCCCAGGGTGCTCAACCAGCTACGTGGTGGCAGGCTGATTACACTGGACCATTTCCATCATGAAAGGTACAGCATTCTATTCTTACTGGAATATACATTGCCTCTGGATACAGATTTGCCTTCCCTACATACAATGCTTCTGACAAGACTACCATCCATGGACTTTCAGAATGCTTTATCCAGTCATAGTAGTATACACAGCATTGCCTCTGATCAGGGAGCTTATTTTCCAGCCAAAGAAGTGTGGCGATGGGTCCGTGCTTATGGAATTCTTTGGTCCTCCCATGTTCTCTACCACCCTGAAGCAGCTGGTTTGATAGAATGATTGATAAAATGGTCTTTTGATGACTCAGTAATAATGCCAGCAAGGTGGCAATGCCTCGCAGGGCTGGAGTGTCATTTTCCAGAAGGCTACATATGCTCTGAAACAGCATCCAATATATAGTGCTATTTGTCCAACAGCCAGGGTTCACAGGTCCAGGAAGCAAAAGGTGAAAATGGGAGTGGTATCACTCAGTATTATCCTAGTGACTCACTAACGAAACTTTTGTCCTCATGACTCACTGCTCTGCTGGCCTAGATGTCTTAGTTTTAGAGGGAATAATGTTTCTATCAGGAGACACAAAAAAGATTCCATTGAACTGGAATGCAAGTCTGCCACCTGGCCTCTTTCAGCTCCTCATGCATTTGGATCAACAGTCAGAGAAGGGGATTATGATGTGGGTTGGGGTGAATGATTCAAACACCAAGGAGAAATTGGACTCCTACTCCACAATAGAGGTAAGAAAGAGTATGTCTGGAAAACAGGAGATTCCTTAGGCTTTTTGTATTACCATGCCCCATGATGAAGGTCAATGGAAAAAACTGTCACCCAATACAGACAGGGCTGCTAGTGGCCCAGACCCTCCAGGAATAAATGTTTGGGTCAACCTGCCAGATGAAGAGCTCACTGACGGCAAGAGGAATCAGAATGGGTAGCAGAGGAAGGTAATTATAAGTATCAGCTATGACCACATGACCAGCTAAAGAAACAAAAACTGTAACTGTTTATTTCCTTCTTATCTTGCTATGAATACATTTGTGTGTGTGTATCTAGCTATATCTTTGTTTTCTTTCCTCTCTTATTTCTTTATCATGTAACATATGATGAATTGCTTTTATATAATAGTATTTATGTATTGTTAATTTTATATCTGAGCATTTAAGTTATTTGGTATCAAGGAGAAGAGTAAACATCACTTAAGAAATTTATCTCCTCTTCTGAGTAGTGGATTAGTACATTTTCAATTGTACACAGGAAAGTTGTATCATGTTAGGTGGAATTATGACCTTGTCATTGTTTTTATCTGGAAATTAAGTATGTTTAAGGAGATGTATATGGATGCCATGTTGCCAAAGGGTGAGCCTGGGATAGTTAATTTTGTATGTCAACTTGACTGGCCATGGAGTGCCCACATTAAATATTATTTCTGGATGTGTATGTAAGGGTGTACGTTTCTGTATTAGATTAATTTTTAATCAGTGGACTCAGTAGATTGTCCTTCCCAGGGTGGTTGGGCATCATTCAATCTGGTGAGGGCCTGAATTAAAAACAAAAGGTGAAGAGGTGGGACATCTCACCTCATCTAATCTCAGCTCACCTTATCTCATCTCATTCCATCTCATCGTTCTCCTGCCCTTGGACTTTATCTATATCTATATCCACCATTGGCAGTGGCTCTCCTGGTCCTCAGGACATTGGACTCAGACTGAAGTACACTATTGGTTCCCTTAGGTCTCCAACTCTTGGATGGCAGATTGTGGAGCTTCTCAGCCTTCACAACTGTGTGAGCCAATTCCTTGTGTCAGGATGTATTTTCAGGGGAACACAAATTAAGACAGAATACAATAAACAAAGGAAATTATAAACTCGATCTTTGGGGAGTTAGGAAAGGCTTAAAGTTCAGGAATCCCACCATATCTTGAAGCAAAGTCAAGTCACAGCTTTGCTGGGCATTCAGGTAGACAGCTTACTGTTCATATTTCAAAGGTCACTCAGAAAGAGATCACCATAGGGGATCTGAATCACCAGTGAGTAAGATTTGAAAGGCAGATTGGTGTCCTAAGATAGAATAATCAAGTGAAAAAGTAAAAAATGTAGCATCTAGTTAAATGGTCACAATCCTTTAACTAAAATGCAGGTAATAGTAGTGCAATATAAGAAAATAAAAGTAAAAGTAAAAACCAACTTTCAGTCAACTAATAAATAGAAAATCCAATATAATTTCTCTGATCAGCACTATAGAAGTAAGATATTTAAGTCAAAGGATGAATTATGCACAATAACACCTTAACATGAATCAAACTGACTGATTTTTTTTTTCCTTATTCTTATTTTGGCACATTTTGAGCACTGCCTGAATTCTAGCCAGCCATTATCAGGGGAATTTAAAAATATGTATGCAACTGAACACTAGTCTTAATAAAATACAACTCCTTAATAATTTTTAATGAAACGTGTTTTAGAAGCACTGATTTGAACAAAACTACCTAAGCCATATCCATTGTAAGCCAGACTAGTGATCTATTTGTTTGAAATTCCATCATGGTATTAATACCTTATACTGATCTAGATACTGTGAACTGAAATTGTATGGAGATGTAAGGTTGGTACAGGAGAGGGAAAAATGAACATTTGTAATGAAATACACGAACTGAAAGAAATTACATGAGGAAAAGGCTTTATAAACCGTTGTTGTGATATCCTCTCAAGGTCACAGAACCGAGATGAAGGGAAACTATGAAACTTCAAAAGCCTAATAAAGTGTATGCCACATAAATAATTATGAAGAAAACTTTTGGGTAGAGTTTAAGAGATAAGGAAACTCAGTGCATGATTTAAGTAAAGTGTAGCAATATTTGCACCAGGAGCTTCTATTGGAAAAGCATACCCAGACGCAGACATAGAGTGTGATGTGTTTGTCGAAGGCAAACTATGTGCAATTGATTAGCCTACGCAGGAAATTGTTCTCCATAGATAATTTCAGTAAAGTTTTATATTCCCTAAATGCTATTTTCATGTGGAGAACATTTTTGTCTTCAAGAAGCTTAAGGAACTTAATTGTTGCTAGAAAGAAGTAGGAGTAAGTATATTACATTAGGATTAATATACTTTCCATCTTGTATTTCATTGTTTGAACCATATTACAATAATATCATTTACCAACTAACAGGAGCTTAAGGGGGCATTAGTTTAATAATCTTTAAAAGACAAGCTGTAAAAAACATGAGCTAAATAAATGTCTCAGTGAATATAATTAAAACAAAATTTACCACATAGTTTTTGAAAAGCTAAATGAGATACAAACAGTAGTTAACTACAATAACACCATGGTAGTTTTTTTTTTTTTTTTTTTTTTAAGCAAATGAAAGATATCAAGCATTTCATTCTAGGGGTATAGTATGCAATGTTCTCAGAAATGGAAGTAGAATTTAAACATTATATGCTCATTTACTTTGCCCTAATCTAAACATCTGGGAAACAATCTTTCGTTGAAACAAAAACTATTTCTGATAAAATTACAAAGACATTGTCTCTGTGTCTAAAAAAAAGAAAGAAAGAAAAAAAAAAGAAAAGGAAAAAGAAAAGAAAAGAAAAGAGAAAAGAAACATGCCTAGGTACATGAAGAAAATGCAAAGCTAGAAACTTAACATCAAAGAATAATGATGAATAGCATTCCATCAAGTTGAAGGTACATGCTGAGCAGAACAGCAGGTTTGGATTTGAGTCAACAGATTACAGATACAGAAACACATTAGAGGCAGCCTTAGACTTCAAAAGGGGGTTGCCCACAGACAACAGTGAAGAATTTTGGTTACAAAGGTCTTTAAAAAAAACAATATGTGCAGAAAGCTTTAATTGCTTGAAAGTATGATTGTAAACGAAAGATTTTGAAAATTCCAATACGTATTCAAGGACTATACTGAATAAATCAGATATACATGGCGGGTACAAGCTGCTTACAGTTATTTAAACTCAGGAACAAAACAAATATCGGGTACCATTATGTTTCTACTTCTGCTTCTCTGATTTAGAGAATTCTCTAAGATTCTGTAATTCATAAAATCACAAGCATACTGACCTTGAAGTTAGGTTAACTTGTTTGATTTCTCCTTATATCACGCAACTTGGGGAAATCAAAATTTTAATTACCTGTTTTATTTTTGTGAGCGAGGAGTCAGGAAAATCTGCTTTATATCATCTCACAGTTTGTCCTTTGCCCTGGGTGAAGAGAGATTGATTGTACATAGGGATGAACAGGTAAGACAGCGGGGACATTTCAGAGGTGGTGAAAGTGATGCTATGAGGGTCCCTCTGCAGATAGGGGACTCTGTTCATGAGTACAGCTGCTCACAGCCCTGATCAAGCTCATGTCGAGAGGTGTGAGATTGAAACTGCAGTGAGGTATTGATTGTGAAATGAGGTGCTCTGGGAACAAATATAACTTTTGAGTGTTCCAATTGCTATTCTTCTCAACTGCACATAAACCATTCTCTATGACAGACCATATATTAACCCATAAGACAATCTTCAATAAATTTTAAAAGACTGAAATAATACAAAATATGTTCTCTGATCATAATAGAGTGAAATTAGAAACCAATAACAGAAGGAAATTTGAGAAATTCACAAATATGTGGAACAGGCAACATACTGCTAAATAATCGATGAGTCAAAAAAGATATTACAAGAAAAATCAGAAAATACTTTGACAAGAACAAAAATGAAAGTGCAAAATGGGATATAGTTAACGCAGTACTTAGGGGAAAGTTTGGGAGCACATATATCTATATCTATATATTTATAGAATGAAAAAATGTTGAATTAATAATCTAACTATTGGATTACATTTTAGGAAACTAGAAATTAAAGAGTAAATTAAACCCAAAGCAAGGATAATGAAGAAAGTAATAAAAACTTGAGTAGAAAAATAAGACAGAGATTAGAGAAGCAACAAATAAAATTAATAGAACCAATAATTGTTTTTTTTCAAAAGACCAAAATTAACAATTTAGACTGATGACATATTTTAATGATGACTCAAGTTACTGAAATCAGGGGAAGGGATAAATTTGGGAGTCTGAGCTTTGCAAATGTTAGCCACTATATATAAAAATAGATTAAAAAAACAAGTTTCTTCTGTATAACGCAGGGAACTATATTCAATATCTTATGATAACCTTAAATGAAAAAGAATATGAAAACAAATATATGTATGTTTATGCATGACTGCGTCATTGTGCTGTACACCAGAAATTGACACATTGTAACTGACTGTACTTCAATTAAAAAAAAAGAAATGAAAGAGAAATTGTTACTACAAATCTTACAAAAATTAAAAAAGAGTATAAAGTATAACTATGCAAAAATGCATGTCAACAATTTATGTAACATAGATTAAATTGACAAATTCCTAGAAAGAGACAAACTACTGAAACTGATATCAAACAGAGAATTTGAATATACCTGTAACAAGTAAAGAGATTGAAGTAGTAATCAAAAACTCCCTGTTTGTAAATCCAAAACTCCTCTACAAAGTCTACTAATTTAAAATACAGTATTTGTAATACTATATTGTATATTTGAAAGGTCCTAAGAGAAAGCAGATTTCAAAAATAGTCACATCTACTCAACTTGACAATTTTATATCATCCATCTTATTGAAGCTGCTGTGTTTTGTCACTCGAAGGGCAATTTTCAGTTAAAGGAGCTGGTTTGTGCTTAGGGGTACAGAGAGTGAGGCAACAGAACCCCCAATTTCTTATCCTCTTCTCATTATATATCCAGCTTGATGCAAACCCTGTCTAAATGAAATGGAATTTCCTGGGCACCTTCGTTATCCCTCAGACCTTTTCTCTACTTCCTCCTAAGGTAGTCTGCTTCCTTGACTACCTGATTCATATGTCCCTGTCAGTTGAGTGACCTTACTTCTCTGAGCACATGTTCATTTACTCTTCATGTTTAGTTTGACTTATCCATGAAGCAAAAAAGCAAATATAAAGATTCAAAATACTTCTCAAATAATTGCAGATTTTATTTATGAGTTACATTCCGTATTTCATTATAACTATATGAACCATTGATTGAAATGACTTAGAGTAAAATGCTAATTAGTATTTCTGTTATCTTAATAGATATTTTAATTTAAATATCAGGAAAAGATAAAATCACATGGTCTATGTTACTAAAAGTCCTATCAACCTAAACTTTCCCATCATTCATAACCATCTTGCTCCTTTCTCACTGCTTCTCTGTGACATTCACCACAGTGACCTCATCTGTATTCCTAAGCCCCACTTCTACAGTCTCCTTGAATCCCTGAGTGTGCGTTTTATACCAAGATTCCTAACAATGTGATGTGTGGGTGTTTAAGTACCGGGAAATGCTGAGCGCCCGTGTTTCTTGATCTCTAAATCCAAATCTTTTTCATGTATTCTTCTGTCATTTTTGAAATACTTACTGACAACCTATGACACATAGGAATCATGAGAGTTCCCACAGCTGGTATGTAAACCGACCAGAGGCAAGTCTCCCTCAGGAATTCAGAGTTCTCCTTTGCAACCTCCAATGCTCTTTATTGTCACCTTTCCGGAAAGTCTCTCTTGCTTCAAATTCAGTTGTACTATGCTGTCCAATGTCAGTTTGATTGGCTTTGTACTTTTTCTCATTTATCTGTTTCTTTCATTAACATGTTCTTTTCGTTTGTTTGACAAGCATGTATCAAATGATTATGGTAGTCTATGGGTTTTTTCCTCCTTGTCCCTAAATAAAAACAGTGGCAAAGAAATAACTTACATTATTGTTACTACTACATGTCAGGCACTACTTTAAGCTTGTTATTTATATTAATCCATTCATTTTTATCTTCTCAAGGATTTTTTAACATAGAAAATGTTTCCCCATTTTACAGAAATGAAAACTACGATTCAGAGTAAATGAATTGTCCAACATGAGAACTAAAGTAGCAGACCTAAATGTGAAACCAGGGAGTCTGGTTTTGAAATGCCACATGTTATCCTCAAATTTTCATCATTTTCTTTATATTCTCTGGGGTTCTTATCTATCAGAATATTTAAATAATCCCCACATATTAGTTTTCTCCTGCCGTTGTAACAAGTTTCCACAAGTTTAGCAGCTTAACACAACACAAATATATTATCTCAGTGTCTTTAGGTCATGAGCATGGATGGGCTTGGCTGATTTATCCCACTTCTGTCTTAGAAGGCAGAAATCAAGGTATCTATCAGCCTGGGCTGTGACCAGGAAGATGTAGGGAGAGAATCTGCTCCCAAGCTGACTCACGTACAGGCAGAATTGAGTCCCTTGTGATTGTAGGCCTGCTACCCTGTTCCTCCCCCAGCAGTCATCTGGGTGCCTCTTAGCAGTTAACTAAAGGCTGTCTGAGGTCCTCAGGACGCTGCACCTCTATCTTCTAACCAGCATCAGCACATCAAGACCTTTATTATAAGTTCACCTTTAGAAATCGTCATGTTTATGTTTCCTTCCACTGGGATGTAAGAGTTGAAGATATTCAATTGGCATTTTTTTAGGAACATCTCCTTCGTGTTCCAATGATACTTGGTACATTTTTATGCCATAGAACTTACTTATAAATCCACAACTATCTTCTAGGTTTTTTTTTCCCCCCATTGTACTGTAGATAATTAAGGTTCGGGATTTCTCACCTTTGAATTCTGAGCAAACATCAAAGTGGTGAATTCAGTGAGTGGTTAATAAAAGTCTTTAGAATGAATGAGGGAACAAAAACTGAGCTGTGGAGTGAGGCTTTTTTGAATGATCAGCATGTGCATGTGGAATGACCTGCGTGGCTTAGCGAGGATCTTCGCATCCTTCCTGTGACCTGTGACTATGTTTTGTTACATGGCAAAGGGACCAGGAAGAGATTCTGTAGATGTAACTAAAGTTTCAGACCTTAAAAAAGAGAGTTTTCTGGGTTATACAGGTGGGTTCCATCAAATCCAATGGACAATAAAAACAAGAGAAATTTCTCTAGCTGGAAACAGGAAGAATGGAGCAGAAGGAGAAGTTAAGAGATCTGAAGCATGAGAAGGAGATGATGTGCTGTTGCTGGTTGGAAGACAGAGGTGCAGCATCATGAGGAGCTCAGAGTTCAGTTGCTGAGAAACACCCAGATGGCTGCTGGTGGAGGAACATGGTGGCAGCCCTACACTCACGAGGAACTGAATTCTGCCCATACACGAATAAGCTTAGGAGCAGATTCGCTCCCTAGATCTTCCAAAAGTGACACAACATGCATAAATATTATGAAGTCTATAAGCTAAATTTAAATTATTTGAAATAAGATAAATTTTTAAAACTGATTTTTAATTTAGGGCTTAAATAATACTTTGATGGTTAAAAAACTTAATTTTATTTAAATCAAGGAGATGAGAGAAGACAAAGAGGACCGTTATATTCAATTTTCTCTTGGTACTTCTATCTCAAGGAATAAATTTCATAGGATACGAAAGTTCTTAGTATTTTTTTTAACCACACTGTGACTTTGAAAAAATTTTTATATTGATGTATTTCACTGTGTCAAAGACTGAATTGAGATTCTGGTGACACATCAAGGGTTATTACCAAGGAAGTTATAGAGGGCCATTCTTCCTTGTACTTTTGCCCTTTTGTTATCCCGCACTTCATGCTACTGTGCTCCATAGAAAATACACGTTCATTTTTTAACTGCATACAAATACCTTCTTAAATGCCTACCCAACAACTAGATTTTCTACACAAATTCCACAATAAAATTGTAGAAATAATTTATGAATCCTAGAGGCTAATATGAAATACTTTATTCAAGTAGATAGAAGCACTGCATTATTTTCAAGAGCTGGCAGTTTTCCTGTATCAACCATAAGTGCCACAGATGGGCTTCTGACTCTGTCCTCTAAAATTTAGTAGCCTGTGCTGAAATACATCTGACTTTTATTGGATCTGGTCACATTTTCCCACCATCAGGAATCCATTCATCATCAGCTCCTGCCGGGTCTGCGCCACCTGTTTGCTGCATCTCTGCTTTCTTTGTTATCAGTTGCTTCTACCCTTTCTTTGCATGGTTTTACATCTTCTTTATCAGCAGCAGATGAAGCTTGTTGCTTCCATTTTGCCAAAAGTGCTTCGGGGAACTCCACTTCATTTCTTTTTCCACAGTCTTGCTTTATGTAAAATCCTCATTTGCTGAGGATTCTTACTTCCTTAATTTTTAAAAGATGGTAACATTTGAATTTTTCAGGCCAGTTATCCAAGTAAACTTAAAACAATATTTCTCATATTTAAGTAATAGTTTATAAAAATACAAATTAGATAAATCTACATATGGAAATAGCTCGGTAATTACAATAAGGCACACATGCTATATTTATCATTTTTCTTCTTTTTTTCTCTCATCAAGTAGGGTTCAGTGAAAAAAAAAAAAGGCCAAAATAATTTTGTCATAAAGTCTTTCCAAAAAACATCATAAGCTCTCATACATTACAACTTTTGCAAAAATCATTCATTGTAAAGTTTCAACATATCATGAAAAATGTAACCCTTATAAAAGATTATCAGATAATGAATTATTGTTCTGGCCATAAATAATCAAACTAGTAATCCTGAGTTAAGGCTTATGACAGATATCAGTCAAATGATTCCTCCTCAAACATATGTATTTTGCAGGTGTATGCGTAGCATGACTTGTGAAAACAAACAATCTGTGGACTGGAGAATTTATCAGGAGAATGAGACAAACAGAAGTACGGAGTACCATTTTGAATCAACTTTCAGCAACTGAAAAGTCAACACAGTTTTATGAGAGTATCTGTCCACTAATAAGAAAAAAAATTTTTAATAAATAAATACTATGAACAAATAATAAATAACCATGCAGCTTTTAAATAAAATGAAAATGGATTTTTACGGTAATACGGAAAGTCTTCAAAGAACTATTATTGAATCATAAAATCAAGGTAAAGAACACCGGGAACTATGATCCTCATGTGCAGAAAAATGATTTTTGCATGAAAATAAAAAGGAATAAATATACACACAGTTCATATACACCACTGTACATGTAAAGAAACAAAAAACTAAAAACTGTTTAACAAATGTCAGCTTTGAGAATGACTAGGGTGGGAAAGGAGGCTTTAATTTTTTTTATCATAATTTGTTTGCTGTCTGGTTTTTAACATATACATCTACACAAAATTTTAACGTGAGTAAATGGAGGAATAGTGGTCATTTTCATTTCCCTCTTTAGACACTAGATACATATCCTTACGTATAGGAAATTTTAAGGAGTGCAACACCTGTGAGTCTTCCTGAAAAAAAAAAAAATCACTTTAACAATGAAATCTAGCCAAATAAGATTAAAGCAAATATTTTGAAAAAATCAGTGTGTAGAAGCAAATAATGAATTCTCTACTTAAACACAAAACTGTTACTAAAAAAGTTAGATATACGCTTCAGGATCTTTGTTACAAAAATGTATATTAAAATTTAAAGCTTAACTATGCAAAAGTACTAACTGAAGAGAAAAATCTAAAAATGATGGTGGGCAAATAGGAGAAAGTGTCGGAGCAATTCTTTCTCCTTTTTCATACCTGGTACTCAGTCCATAAGGAAAACATTATTGGTTTTAATTTTATATTTTATTGAAGAGTAGTTGATTTACAATGTTAGTTTCAGGTGTACAGCAAAGTGATACAGTTACACATGTACATATATAATTTTTTCAGATTCTTTTCCATTATAGCTTATTATAAGAAATTGAATATAGTTCCCTGTGCTATATAATAGATCCTTATTGTTCATCTATTTTATATATTGTAATGTGTATATGTTAATCTCAAACTCCTAATTTATCCCTCCCTCCCCTTCCTGTTTTGGTAATGATAGTTTGTTTTCTATGTCCATGAGTTTCTGGTCAAAATATCATGTTTTTAAATGACAATAAGCTCTGATATAGTTTAGTAAACTTTTTTTTTAATTAGGAAAATTTTAAAGGAATTAATATCTTTATTTTGTGAATAAATATTTATCATAATTTTAGAAATTTATTTTGTTTCATTTTTATTTCTTTCTCCTCAATAGAAATTTAAATAAAAACTGTTAAGTTTTAGTGAACTCTTATCTGCGTATAGGCAGTATATATGTATATACATCTACTATCTATTTATCATCCATCTATCTCTTATTTTTCCTTCCTATATACATAGAGATATATCTACATGATGTTATCTTAATGTTAACTTGATGATTATGTCTAAATGATTGGGTTTTAGATATTTTAAGGGCTCTACTAATTATTTTTATGTGTTCAAATTTTTAATGAGTAAGTATAATGCACAAAAAAATTCATTTTATTATTAAAGAATAGCCATCTTCTGGAATAATGCATTATATTATGGCTGTCAAATTTATGCTAAGTGAGTTGTTCAGAAGGCAACACATTCTTTCCACAGGGATTGTGAGAATAAGCCTCATGTTAAGAGGGAGAGAGAAGTACTCCAGCTCTTAAAAGAGTATATAAAATTTAGTGATAGAAATGAAGTGTTGTAGGCAAAGGGTCAAGCACAAGGGAAAAAATATATATAAAAGTTAAAATATGTTGGAGGATGTATAGCCAATAAAAAATTGAACTTCACCAGTGGTTTCATATGAAAAACTACCGGTTAAACAAGTGTGGAGAAATGTGAATTGGGACAGTTTGCCAGTGCCTTTTATACAAACAAAAAAAAAAAAAAAAAAAAAAAGAAGAAGAAAAAGAAAAAACCAACAACAACAACAACAACAACAAAAAAGGCATCAAGAATTCAAGTCCTTTCCCAAAGATTGCACCTTTAATAGTTGATGGAGACACCAGCGATCAGCTTGTATGTGTCAATCAAGGGAACCACATGTTATTCTTCAGGAGACGAGAAGAGACTGAGTACCTTTAAATGGGAGAACCAACCAGCCAAGGGGGTACTTAGGTGGGTACTCCTGTGGGACAGCAGGGAACAGATAAGAAGAAAGAGCAGGCGGACCAAATGGGGGCAGAGTCAAGGCAAATGTCCATGGAAGGGATGAGAAAAGAGAAAACTAGAGCTCCACCTGCTTCTGAATCTGATCTACTCACAGACTTCTCCTGATACAGTCCCTCTCACAAATATGTCAGTTTCGTTTCTGACACATCATTAAGTCCTTAAATGGACTAAGACCGGAGTCTCTAATAGCCATCTTATATTCTACTTAGAGGTAGCATGCAGTATTTGAAATATCCCAGGACTTAATATGCAAAGTGGTTAAAGGGCATAGGATAAAGTTTGAGTTTGAAATGTAAATGCTAAGTTTAACTTCTTCTGAACACCAAGGTACTGTAGCTAAATAAAACCAATTCTGTAAACAATAACAGTATTTCTTAATATGCATGTGTGGGTGAATATGCATTTGTAATTGTATTAAACATCCATTTTCCAGCTCCAATTTGCTAATGAAGAAGCAAGTATGAAGAAATCACAGAGGTTTTTACCAATTAGACCCTAATACCCTACTGCTTGGATTCCTGGCTTGGAAATCATCTCCCTCTCCTCCTTCTTTGGGAACCAGACAAGGGTAAAATGAGGAGAGATAAATAAAAATTCTGCATGTGCGTCTGAGACACACACACATACACACAGAAAGAGAGAGAGAATTTCTAATTACTGCTGAGTCTAGTGCATTTAAAATCACCCAGAAGCCTCTCTTTTCTGACTCACTTGACTTCGAATGTTAAGACTGCTTGGGAATGTGATGCAACAAAAGATTTCAACATGTGTTTTAAAAGGATGCACAACACCTGCAGGAAATGGTAATGAATCAAACCTTAATATCTTACCCAAATTCCATATAATCCAAATGCAAATTGTGTAAAATGAAGATAGACATTATGCCACTTTGGGTAGTTTTTTAATGGAAGAAAAGCCCAGTGAATATGAGGTATCTCTATGTTTTATCTCATGATTTTAATATAAAAATGACTAGTGTGGCTGACTGAGCTTGTATTTAATGACTAAAATAGACATTTCTTAAATTAATATAAGTAAACGCACCTTTCCTATACCTGAAATATTTTGTTCCCGCTTCTACTGGTTGGGTAATCAAGTTTAATTTTAGTGGAAAGCTGGTTGACAAGTTTGTTTAGAAATTTTAGTTTAGCGATCTCAAACATTGAGGATTTCTCTTCTTATTTCTACATAAACCTTAAAAAATTGTTTTAGATACAACCACAAACAAATCCAGAAGGGTACCATGGGATGCAGTAGAACACGCAGAGAACAAAGCCTCAGGAGAGAAGACAGACTATTCAGATTAGAGACTGGATCTTCAAACCCCTGCTGGGACCTCCCCAACAACCTTCCACCCTCTCAAGCCTGCCCTGGTCACCTTCAGGAACACAAGACTATAAACAGAGCAGCAGCTTAACACAAACCCACTTAATGAATGTGTGGGGAACATAATAGATGCTGTTTACAGAATTCTCCATATTAAATATTCATATATGACAAGTGTTCTTCTGCTGCCATCAGACAGTCCAAAACCCAGGCAAGCCTTGTTAAAACATCAATAAGTGTTAAAAGGGATAAATTGAAGACACAGTAGTATCTAATTGAGATTTTTATCTTCTGTGCGGAAACACTGCAGAGAGGAGGTCCCTGTAGAAAAAGTGAGCAGCTATCTGAGGTATTGCAAGTGTTTCTGTGAGGAGGTACGTGGGACTTCCAATAAACGGCCGGGGTTTTATTCTTATTTAAAGGGCTGAAGTGACTAATCAGTTGCCACATGCTGAAGAGTCCACATAACCTTGATCATGTTCTTTTCTCTATAACCACAGCCCTACTGTCCTGGTTTGCACTAGCCATTCTGTCTTGGACAACTCTAAGCACTGTCTGAATTGCATCCTTTCCCCAGCACCGCTCTTTCACAATATGGTGCCCATATTTTTGTTACTCAAAGTGTTCTCCTTGAACCAGCAGCACAGGGATCCCCTAGTTGCTCGCGAGAAATGCACATTCTTAGAATCCACCTCAGACCTCCTGAATTAAAAATCTTAATTTTAATAAGATTCTGAGTTGGTTTTAACGCACATCAAAGTGTGAAGAATGTATCTCCCCAATACCACCAGGGTGAACTTTCTGAAATACAGAACTCATAACTGATTAAAATTGGAAAATGTCTACGCAGCCCAAAACATGCTTTTTTTCTGTTTGCTCGATAATCCCTTGCTTCATCTCTCTACCTTCTTTCCGGTACCTCCAGGATAGAAAACCCTTGACTTGACTTTTTCTGAATCATGAGCTCCCATTGCTCCCTAACGTGGCCCTAACTACCCGCCTGACTATTTTCTTGCTGTGGGATCAGGATTTCCTTCCTCTGGTCCAATGAGCAGAAACTGACAGGCCAAGGCCATCATCCTATGCTCTGTTCCTTGTATCCCTCAAGATTAGATCTTAGGTATGATTTCATATGACTGCTTGTGTATAAGTAAGATAGAAGTGTTGATAAGAAAATGGACACTCTTTTGTTTTGTTGCTAAAGCCTCCCAAAGGGTACCACCTGCTAGAGAGATACATAGATAGATAGAATTAAAGGCCTGCACTCACTTTCAAAAAAAAATATATTATCCTTTCTTCTATAAACATGGCTCTGCCATTCCATAGGAGGTTTCAAATAGTTGTATGGGATTTATTTTACACTTTGCAAATTTTATGGGTGCCCAGACACCTCAATTATGAGACAAACTAGACTACATTCTTCATACAAAGAAAAGGAGTGATTTTTTAGCCAACCACTGCTGGCTTTATTAAAGTTTGAATTGGAAAATAATGCAAACCAAGATATTTGTAAATGAGAGAGATATACTCCATTAGCCATTACGCTGAATAATCTAGGTTTCCAGTTCAAAATTTAGCGAGGAAGGACAATTTTCTACATTTAGCACAGCTGCTTCTAGACTATACACCTCCATAGTGAGAATTTGAAAAAAAGAAAAAAAAAAAAAGGAAAAAAGATGCACTTAATTACTCAAGGTACCTTATTTCCATCTGTTGGAAAATTGACATAATACACTATTTTATTCTCTCATTACTGCTGTGACCAACTATTACACATTCAGCAGATTAAAACAACATATATTTATGATTTCACAGTTCTGTTTTCCTGCCAAGCAGGAACTCCCAGCTCTGAACTCTTTAGAAGTGTCTACTCTCTGCTATGCTTCATTAATGTGAAAATGGGGAAAAGAATAATTTCACAAACTACTTAACCATTACTGCTTCTTTCATTGGTTCTTTTGGGAATAATTCTGGCATATTTACATTTTGGGGGGAGAGACTAATACAATAAATGTGTATTTACCTCTTAAAATGCAGATAAAATGTCACATTCTCCATGGGACCTTCTTTGCACACCTGCCTTCTCCCCATTCCTATGTTGCTCCAGACATAAAATATCTCCTTTTCTTCTCAATGCCATAAGATTATATATACTGGTCTAAAGTCATATAGAGAATAAATGAGATATAAGAAGGAGAAGAGGGAGAGAGAGAGAGAAAAAAAGAAAAAGAAAAAGGAGGAAGAGGAGGGAGGAGAAAGTGGGCAGAGGAGGAGGAGGAAGAAGGGTGGGAGGAGGAGAAGAAGAAAAGAAGAGACAAACCCTTTACTATTAAGTTTTGAAATCATTACGTCCTGAGACCTTATTTTGCACAAAGTGTAAGTAAGTAGCCTCAACGAAGCATGGATGAATGCGTGCTTGCTTTTGGTTATCTGTTACATTGAGAAGCAAAATGTCTTGACTACAATAATTTGTAAGAAAATGTTTTGAGTAGATGAAAGTCAATCAAATCATCTTTCACCCCTTAGACTCATGGATGAGTATAGTGCACAAGGTATCATGTGTTCCTCTAAATTATAGATGAACACATCAGGATGACAGTCAGTGTCTCTGTGACTTTCCCAGCTTCACCTAAATAAGGGTAGTGCTAAGACCAGAATTCAGGTCTTCGGACATTAATTAGTTTTTTAACAATATCATCCTGCTTTTTCACTAAAAGAAGAGAGTGTATTTTCAAAAAAGAAAGCCATTGTGGCCAGAAGATAAGCTAAGATTTTTGAGTGATCTAAATTTACTTATAACATTTTTTCTAATATGTTTTTTTCTTAAAATTAACGTCTATCTAGACCCTGGGGACAAGAGAAACTCTAGTGTGATAGCTCCAGGAAATGTCATTCTGAAACATCTCAGGTGTGGCTTCATCTGTTAGTGCATATGTTTCTAAAAGCTGATGCAGGGTTTCATCAACACTGCGATGCTCTAAGGGTCTGAGAGCATGAGAAACAAGGGATTCAGAGGTATTTTACATTGTAATATGTTGACTACCAACATTTTAAAATCACAAACACTTTACAAAACTTTGGAGAAGAAACATGGGCACATTGTATATCACAAAAATCAAGTAAATTTGTATTCTCCTTACTGCAAAGAATTTTTTTGGGCCCTCAGGTACTGAAAATCATAGTAAAACAATGTGTTCCCGCTGCTCAGTTAAGAATAAATTCTACCATCAGTTAGTTCAATCATCCCGAGATATTTTTAAATAATTTTTGCTGTTCAAAGAGCACTTTTAGAAAAAGCTTCTGTCCCCAAATTTCTTTTTATTAGCTATTATTTCAAAAAATGGTTCTGTTAAGAAAACTATCATAATTAAAATTTGGCATTTTAATATATGAATTAACAATACTTTGGAACATCATTTATTCAAGTGAACGTTTAGGGAAATACGACATTGAAGAACTCACATTTTCCTAGGGTCTTGTTATTTGGTAAGAGTAAGTAAGCGAGGAATTTGTGGATGATTAGTTGATAACACAAAAATTTCACAGCAGATAGGACTCTGAGGTATATCTCTGTGGTCTGAAAGTTACTTGTGCTTCATAATTAAAAGTATTTATAACTATTTAATGCATTCAGTAAGTATTCATTGGCTTTCTCCTATATTCTTGTCACTGTTTGAAGTGTTAAGAAACATCACAATAAAACTTGAAAGACACTGTCCCACAGGCAGTTTATAATGTATGTGGTGGAAAAAGACAATAAACAAGAAAACAGTAACAGAAAAAACTAATGAAATATTAGGAAGGAAAAACATACAGTGAAATTATATAAACTACCCAGGAGGAAAGGTGACTTGGTCTACCTCAGGGTGATCAAGGTAGACTTCTCTCTAAGAAGGTGACATTTGATATAGGAAATGAAGACTAAGTAACTGACGATAAAGGAAACAAGAAAAAAGTATCATAGGAAGATAGAATAAAGAACAGATGATAAATTATAGAAGTGAATTATATTTTAATAAGTTTTTATCCCCATTTCCCCAAGAACGTTCTATGAAATTCTCTAAAGACTACAGACATATCTCCAGCAATGCAATAACTATGGTATCAAAGAAGCTTGAGAAATTTTGCAAGACAAATAACTGATGATTTTTCCTAACATTTTCAAAATATATTTGACCATTAAATTTACTATTGTTTTTGATAATTGCTACATATTAACATCCATGAAACTAGAAAAACGCTGGTATGAGTAAATTATCATCAAAATCATCTTCATTCTGGGAATGTGCAAGAGTCTACTTATAGTGGATTTCAGATAGAGGTGGATTTCAATAAAAGAATGTATAAAGCCCAGCTCTATAAAGTCATCAGTTGTCATTACTCCACCAAGCCATGTAGATTTTCTCTCCAAAATTTTTAACAGGTTATTTCTTCACCAGTTACGCTCTAGTTTGTTTATTTCTTTCTTCTGTCCTAAAGTTCTTCACAAGTCTCCTGAAAGGGATCCTTATTTCTAGTATCTTTTTTCCCAACTGTATCATCTACCAGTTTCCAATCTTAACTAATAAAGCTAATTATGACTGCATTATTTCCTTTCTATAAAACATTTGGTCACTCACAGTAAATCTCAACATTTTACATAAGAGCCTACATGTACTTGTGGGATATACCTCTCCCTAATCACCAGCCCACACTCCAGGAACTCCAGACACATCTCACTCTTATGTAAATGCCTCTGCTTCTATTCTCCCATCTGTTAGGAAAGCACTTCACTAGCACTGCCCCTACCCCATTTTCTTGATCTAGCTAATCCCTACTCATCTGTCATCATCATCATCATCATTGATGATATATATGTTAGTTATGTGTCAGGTTCTGGAGAAACAATGCAGTGACTCAATTCAACAGCAGGCTCTAGATTCAGACTCTCTTTTATTCAAATCACAAGTCTACTTTACGTAAGTCCCCTTTATGTCTATGTTTTCCTAATATTTATTCTTAATTTAATGCTAGATGATATGTTATGGGCAAACATAAGGTGAATAATGTTGTGTGTTTTTTTTTTTTTAAACAAAGACCATTTTTAGAGCAGCTTTAGGCTCACAACAAAATTGAAAGCAAGGTTCAGAGATTTCCCATATGCCCCCTGCCCCCACATATGCATCATCATCCTCCACCAGAGCCTTACTTTGTTATAATTGATGACCCTACAGTGACACATGATGATCACCCAAAGTCCACAGTTTATCTTAGGATTCATTCTTTGTATTGTACATTCTGTGGTTTTTGGACAAACATACAATGACGTGCACTCGTCATTATAATATCATACAGGATATTTTCACAGCCCTAAAAATCCTCTGTATTCTGCTCATTTATCTGCCTTCTCACACCCCAACCACTGATAAGCACTGATTCTTCATTACTCCATAGTTTTGCCTTTTCCAGAATGTCATATGGTTCAAATTTTATAGTGTTGTAGCCTCTTAAAATTGGCTTATTTCACTAATAAGCATTTAAGTTCCCTCCATGTATTTTCATTGCTTATCAATTTATCATTTTATTATGCTTATCAATTTATCATTTCTTTTCAGAGATGAATAATAGTCCCTTGTTCAAATGTAGCACATGTACCTTCTGAAGAACATCTTGGTTACTTCCAAGTTTTGGTGATTATGAAAAAGCTGCTATCAACATCCATGTGCAGGTTTTTGTGTGGACATGTTCACCAGTTTAATCTCTTTGGGTAAATACCAAGGAGCACAATTGCTAGATCATATGGAAAGAGTATGTTTAGCTTTATAAGCACCTGCCAACCTCTCCTCCAAAATGACTGTGCCATTTTGCATTTCTACCATCAATAAATGAGAGTTCCTGTTACTCCCCATCCTCGTCAGATTTAGTGTTCTAGATTTTGGCCATTCTAATAGGTATACTGTAGTATCCCATTGTTGTTTTAGTTTGCATTTCTCTGATGACATATGATGTGAAGCATCTTTTCATATGCTTATTTGCCATCTGTATATCTTTTTTGTACCTCTTCTTCATGATTTGCAACATGTGACTAATCATACTTCCTGTTTTTAGATATGTTGAATGAAATATATAAATTAGCCATGAAATGAACTTAGGAGGCTGTTTGGCCCATTTTAAGTAGTTACTGTTTTTTGCTAAATCCTTCATATGCTCCATTCCATTTGATTCTCACTACAGAAATGTGATTTATCAATGTTTCAGATGAGGAAACAAAAGTTTCATAGTTTTTACTATGTACTCTAGAGATTAAACAGTTAGATTTGGATTATGAACCCAGATCTATCTAATTATCAAAACTGGTTTCCTTTAACCTCTCTATTATTCTTCCAACTAACTCTCAGTTTGGGGAAACTGCTTCTAGAAAACATTTTCTAATGTGTCTGCTTGAGTTCTGACCTCATGACCCTACTATTGGACTGCATCATTACAAACTGAACTGTAATTATCTGATTATGTAACTATCTCTTTGAATGATATTTTGGAGCCCTGAGAGTAAGAAAAACATGAACTTTCCTTTTTTTGCACTCCTAGCACATGATCAAGTAATTTTCATGTAGTAAGCAGTCTATTTTTTAAATTAATACATGAGTGGCTGGCTAGATAGTTATCAGAAATTAGCCTTTAGGATAAGTGATGAGTTTAGGGGTGTGTATGTGTATTTGTGTGTGTGTGTGCACGCGCGTACATGTGTGTGTGTATGTATGTGTGTGATTTCTAAACAGATCTCTTTCTGTATCAAAATGCTATTCTTTCAAATTGATTATGAAATGTTAAGTTATTATAGAAAATATTTTTAGTTTTTTCACTAGTTTGTATTTAGACTTATTACAGTCATAAAGAAATTACCCCTCACATTCTCTAGAGGTGCACACTGGAAAACTATTTTCCATTATACCAAATAATAATTTCCTGAACAAGTTCACATATTAAAAAAAAAGACTAATTAAACCTCTTTTTTACCTACTTCAGCTAATCCAAATAATAATCTTTTTATAACCTTGACAAATATGTGAATGTTAATAAGCTTAAGAGAAGAAAATGGAAAAGGAAACCTTTATTCAATAATGGAAAACCTAATAATTTTATAAATAAGAAATGCACTTCTTAGCATAGCTCCTCTAATTAGCTCAATCCCTCCTATGAGTTGAGATACTCCAAACATATCACCAGTTACATGGTTGCCCTGTAATTTTGCTTGTGGACACTATTTTTTATAATCAGCTCCATTTGTTTATATGGCTAGCTGTGTACATGCACAACCCTCTGTCTGCCCCTGTACACATTTTTTATTATGAAACGTAATTTCTTGAATTCCATCAAGAATGAACTAGAGTGAAATAATTCAGTAATGTAGCTTTCTTCCTTTATTTCTGACCTTCATAATTTAGAAATGAGGGCACAACTTCCCATGTTTACCAGTTATAGATGAATTTTTGCTGCTTATTCAGAAACACCATGGAACAATGGAAGTCCACAGAAATATCATATTAATTAACTTACTAAAGAAGTGAAACATCTTTTCTAATCAATATTTCATGTAAGATGAGGCGCATTTGGCATAGATGTAACACCCTAAGTGGATTGTCACTGCCAAGAGCCTCAGATAAATCTGACTTCCCTAATTAGAGTAAATAAGTTATGGCACGTGCTCTGATTCCTTTCAGATATTGCTTCCCATGCTACTACCATTATGATATTAATCAGAACAGTAATGGTTCCTAATCCAAAACAAAAATATTTTTAAGATTAACATACACAAAGTGTATTATTTACAATATTATCGTGGATAATACAGAGACACATGAGTGAGTCAATTTTACTGGGAGGTAAATTACATTCTCTTATTGAGCAAATTGATATGCCAGTTAAAGCACTCAGTTTATCTCTGTATGGAATTGTCACTAAGAAATGCACTGAAATGTTTTAAATGTTCATAGAGCAAAAAACGGGAAATAAAATGTCTCCCAACAGTAGGCAGCAGCATCCTATACATTAATGGGAATTAATGATCTAGTATTAAACACAGCAACATAGATTTACCTTAAACAATAAGCAAGAGAACCTAGGACAATGGTTAAACACTGCATGATTTCACTTATATGTAATTGTAAAAAAGGAAAACCTAATCTTTAGTGTTAGAAGTAAGTACAGTGTTTACATTTGAGGTGGTAGTGACGCCAATGAAGTAGGAGGCCTTAAGGGTCAATGGGATGTTGTTTTCCGTCACTCAAATACATATTAGCTACACAACTGTGCTCACTTTTTGAAAATTTATATAACTGTACAATTCTGATCTCTGAACTTGTATGTATATATGCTGTATTTCAAGAATGTGTTCCAAAATATATAACTAATACTAAGAGGAAGCATCCAAAGGTTCAATAACATTTACAAGATATAGAAAATAAAACTACAAATTAAGAAAAATAATGCACATTTATCTAATCATTAAGTTCCTATGTCTTTTACCTTTCAGAGACTCTTGATTTGTTAAAAAATAAATAAGGAATAACACTAAGAAAATTAATGCTAACTCAACACATATTATTAATGTAGGATACAATACATTGAATCAAATGGGGAGAAATTAAGAGCTGTATTTTTATATTTTGTTTCTTTGATTCTGAATAAGAAAAAAATGTGATCTAGAGTAAATATGTGTTGAGCTGCAGTGTGTGTTTTTCTCATATTCCACTCTAATGAATTCCAGGACAGTATATTGACCTCACTTTAATTAGTAAACAAGTATTTTCATGGTGCATTGATTTTAATATTTTGTGAATTTGCATATTATTTCTAATTAATTACTCATAACCTCACTGACCTCCTTTTTCTTGATGTGATGTATGTTTTATTATTTTAATGAGTAGTATTCTTATAAACTGTAAGTAACAGTAATTTTTATTGAATGTTCTTCTTAAGGTTTTTGTATTATTGAATCTTACTGAAATAATGCTAATTCTTTAGGTGTCTTTCAGGATTTTGGCTACATTTAATTTATATTTAAATATTGAGTTCAATAAGAAATGGCAGACTAATGCCTCTGCTCTGGTAGAATGAAGAAAATAGACATAACATACATACATGTATATGTAACTTTGTATATATATATACCAATTAAGAAATAAAAGCATCAGGATGGTATTATCAAAGGTAGGATGTTTGTGGTTCCATTTCCAGAATACTTGAGGTCTCCAAATACCTACCTTTGCAGGAATTTGGAATGACAGTGCAAACAGTCTCAAAAGAGCACTATCCACTTTAGTCACTCAGTTGAAGTAATGTTGATGAAAATATTTTCCTCAATCCTATAATTCCTATAATTTTTATTATCTTAAAAGAAATAGTTTTATTCAATACAGCTGTAATTGTACTGTGTAGTCTCAGTCTCTTCTTATCATGTTTCCACCCTGTTTATAATGGTGACCTATTTTTCAAAATATTTTGGACTGGTAATAATTTTAACTTAAAGTATTTATCTGTGCATTTATTCAACAACATAGCATTGTTTTGTGCAATATGGGAGCCTTTTTCTTTGTAATATTACTGCTGTTTGGAGCTCTGACTCATCTTTCTAGTATAAATAACCCATAATTCATCATCTAGTTTCCAATTCAGAGTTCTTTCAAATATTATGTAAGTGTGTGCATTTTTATCTGTTAATAGTTGTACGGAACAACTGGTTTAATGATTTTAAATTCAGTGCCATGACTTTTCAAGAATTCCAAAGGATTTGGTATTTTTTATGGAAACATTTATTTTCTTTCTTCTTATTTCGTTCATTTAAGATTTAATTAAGTTATGTAACTGCAGTAACAAGAACAGTAGGCATTACCCAGTTTAGGAACAAATGGGACTAATGCTTAATAAATATACAGCTCAACTGATGACAGCAGAGGCCACTGACATATTAGGGAGTAGCCCATGAGCTATGACACAGCCAAGAGCATCATTCCACATGGTTCACAGAAGAAATGGAGTGGCCAGGTTGATCCAGTGAATCAGTTGAATTGAGGTCGGCTAGGGGAAGTTTCAACTGTACATGACTCATTTTCATTAAAATATAAACATACATTTTCTATCCTTTTGGGTCAGAAAATGTGACTGTTTTCCATAAAATATATTTCAAAGTCCTAAAAGGATAACTAAGCCTCTGTAAGGTTTTTATTTTAACTTTGACAGGCCTGGGGGTATTAAGTGACCATGGAAAATTTAGAACCACTGGGAAATCCAAGGTCATTATCACCCAAAGGGCAAATCATCTGAGGGTTTGGTTGATTCTATCTTCATGCTTAGCAGCATAAATACCATGACAATGCCAGCACAACGGCAAGTAGGCAACACAAAGAGGTCAACATAATCTAAAACATGCACTTCTTATAAAGGAATACCTCCGCTATCCTGCTTCCTCTGCCTTTTATTTGTTTGCTGATAATATTTAGAAGAAAATTATTGAGAGATGCACCTATAGTTATCAAAGATATTGGCTTGTAAATTTCTTTTTTTCTGTAGGGTCTGTCTGGTTTCAGTATCAAGATGATGGTGGCCTCACAGAATGAATTTTGGAGTGTTCCATCCTCTTCAGTTTTTGGAATAGTCTGAGAAGGATAGCTATTAGGTTTTTTATGTTTAGTAGAATTCCCCTGTGAATCCATCCGGTCCTGGACTTTTGTTTGCTGGGAGAAAAAGTAACATCTTGAGAGAGGAAATTCTGACCTTTTCTTCATGTCTCCAATATGCAAAACAGATGTTGACTTTTAGAATAAATAAAGAAATTTGTGGACATTTTTCAAGCAATGTCTTTAGGTAAAGAGTAAAGAATGCTACTTACGAGCTAGTAGACCATAGCTTTTCTTTGATACATAGCAATGAACTAAAAACATTTCTACAGATAGGGGATTAGAAATAGTGTTGTACTATTCTAGAACGCTCTTAAAATAAGAAAATTTGATGGGAAACTTCATTGTAGATATAAAAATTTTTAAATTATAATATTATTCAAAATATTCATAAAGGTTGGCACAAAGTACTCATGGTTTAAGCTCTTTCACAGCTATGAAACTAAAATATTAAAAAAAATCAATATGGGGAAAACAACAAAATCAATTATATGTATTAACTTAATTCATATAGTTACAAATATAATAAGTCTAATAAAGTTATTGTGAAAATTATTTAATAAGACAAATTGGTTTAGTAAAACTATTCAAGCATTAATTCAATTAAACATTAATGCAGTCATGTTTTACTACAATTAAATCACTAAAACGTAGTTGTATATTACACATATGCATTGAAGTTTTTAAATTTAATTTGCTTTTGACTTTTAAGTATGACAATCATTTATATGAACGCCATTATCACAGCTATTGCAGTTTTTTTTACAATGTCATGTTTTAACCACTAAGCCATTTATCAATCTAATGGTAGCTCCCAAAATATCATACTTAAAAATATAAATTCTGATTAAAACCCTCATTTCATATTTAGTAATAATTTTAGGAAAATAAAATTATGTATATAAATGAATCATAAAACTATGTAGCATAAAATATAACATTTATATTCAAACATATCTTGAAAAGGTAGGCATTACTCTTCCCGTCTTACAAATGGGAAAACAGAGACTGAAGAAAGTAACTTACCTAAGATAAAAAGCTTTTGTGTTGAGGTTCAAAACCAAATTATTTGACTCAAAAATTAAACATCCAAACTGTCTAAATATCTGAACATTAAATGAGCTTCCCAATATCATACAACCAATTAAAAATAAAGTTAGAATAAGAACACTTGTCTCTAGATTTTAAATCAAAACTCTTTTCCATATACCATCTTCTGATCTAATTTATTGTACTGTGGTTTTATGGCAGTTGAGTTATGAATATGCCCTTTTTATTTGGTCTGTTAGTTCTCATGGAACAGTTATTGTTTGCTAACTTTATCTGAAATGACATTTGCAAACAGAATACTTGAGATAGTGGTAAAAGAATAAAAATCTGCTTTTGGCAGTAATGGAAAATGAACTTAAATTACAGAATACGTTTCATTATAAGATGTTAAAGTAAAATATCACAGCACACAAAAAATCTTTGTACTTGATTAAATACTACTGTCATTGGTGGTAGGCATGACTTATTAAAGTAGTAAAACAAATGTGTAAAACTCGATATGAGAAATTATGTACATTTTTTATGCTAAGCCTATTTCTATAACAGAAATTATTACAGACACAGTCAAATAGTAGTAGAAATTATAAATGCTGGATAATTATTACTGTTTTATTAAGAGAAATTGAAAATTGCAAAAGAAAAATATTTTGTGGGGGAAATACATTTCTAAATAAGGTCAAATAAATTATAGTTAAGTTTATGTAGATAGAAGAATCAGGTAAACTTATGGTGGAAGTTTAAAAATGAATGTATTGACAAGCAATAATTCTACACAAAATACCTAAGGGAAGAAAATACCAGAGTTATTTCTAGCTCCTATTGCACAATAATTCTTCAGAAGATGAGCAAGTAGGATGAATATGAAGTGGAAAAGGAACTATCAGGTATCTAAAACACCATGCAAGACACTTCATTTACATTATCTTAATTGATAGACATAGTTGATAAAAGAGATTTAGATTTTTGCTATGCAGATTTATCTCATTAAAGACATGTGTTTGTGGCTTCTGGTAGAAAATAATAAAGCATATGACTAATAAATAATACATACATATAACATCCTCTAGGACTTTTTTAGTTTATAGAGTACTTTCATGTTCCTTGTTTCATTAACTATTATAATATTCTTGAGAGGTAATATTGCAGCCTGTTTACAGAATAGAAACGAGTGCTTCATGAGTCCAGTAGAGGACAGATTTCATAAGCAAGATTTTGTCTCAAAGAAGACCTTGTGAGCAAGGCAAATCCTTCTAGCTGGAGTACCACAGATGCTGGCAGGATAGTAAGAAGAATGAAGATGGGAACTAAATCAGAAATGATCAAAGCGAAAAAGAGAAAACCCAAGAAGTAAAGTAGGGGTAGAAGGTAATTATGGATCTAACAAAAAAGTTAATTTTGTTTTCTACTTTAATTTTTGTAATTATTTTATTTTATTATTTACATCATTTAAAAATTTTGTTTAAAAAAATCATGCAACAAAATATCCATTGAGTACTCACTGTGTGCCAGACCCTTTCCTAAACTCTAGGTATGAAGCAGAGAATAACACAAGACACAATCACTCTTCCCACGTAGTCTACATTCTTGTGATGATAAATGCCAACAACAACAGGACATAAATAATCTACTGTGAGATAACACAATGAAGAAAAAATTCAGTAGACTAAGGGAATATAGAGTTTAGAGGTTGTTTTTAGATAGGATGGTGAAGAAAGCCCCTTCTGAAGTTATAATTTTCAAACAAAGTAGACTGAAAGGAGTATAAGAGGAAGCCATGATAATATCTATGAAAGAGTGTTATCTACAGGTAGATCAAGGAGGCAACAAGTCCTGGGCTGGGACAGGAACTTACCATATTCAAATAAGAATGAGCAGTGAAGGCACTTTAACTGGAGCAAGGGAGAAATGAAATGTAGAAATGTACTTGGTGAGGTAGCCAGAGGTCAAATCTCGTAAGGTCTTGAGACTATGGTAAGAAGCTGAATTTTATTTTGTGTTAATGGGAAATTTGGAGAACTTTGATAACAGCGATGAAGAAATAGTTATATTTTTACAGGATCACACTGGCTACCTTATATAGGGAAGAGACTACTGTGGAATAAGTTTAGAAATAAGGAAATCAATTAGGAGATTGCAAAGTGAAAATTATTTGCCTCATAAGAGTATATTTGTGGATTCAACCAGCATAGTAGCAGCAGCAGAAGTGAGAGGCAATCTTTTGCAGAAAATATTTTCAAGGTTGAGCCAATAGGATTAGTGATGCATTAGATATCGGTTACCAGGTAAGAGAGCATAGGTAGGTGGGAAGATAGGAAAATGGGTAGGTAAGGTCGGCATTATTTAACTTAGATGCTATGCACAAGGGAATACCATCATCTAGGTCTCTGCACTTATATTACACTTTGGGCTCAAGTACCACAATAAATACTAAATATAGCTCCCCTTTTCCTTTCCCAACTAATGTGGTTCTTTTTCTTTGACTTGTGCCTTGCATATACGTTGTTCCTTCATGAAGAAAGAGTCCCATTGATTTATAAAAATTATTTTTAAATAACACAAGGTCTGAGTAACAGAGACTTAATAGACAAAAACATTATAAAATATAGATGGTACAAGAATTGAAATAGAAATGAGAAACATCTAACTAAAATGTCAATGTTTTCACTAAAACATGTAACTCAACAAATTAGAATTTAACTGATTAAAGATGAAAAAGTCATAAATATGAATTCTACATAGAAATTACTCCTAATTTTTCTTCTTTTATCAACTTATAACTGACATCTACTTGTTAAAAATACTGACAAACATGACTTTGAATTGTGGGACACAATCTATTGAAAGCATATAGAGTTTGCTAATTAGTGAAACTCAAAAGGAAGTATTTTGTGGCTGGTTCTCCAATTATTTAATTTTTTTCTATTCTAATCTTCAATCTACTTCAGCATTCATCAAGTCCAAATAGCATAATTAATAACCAGAATAAACTACGGCAGGCTACTGCTATAGAATGTAAAGCAAAAATGACAAGAAACATGTTAAAAACGAGGCTACATCATGGTTTAATAGTGACCTGTAACATAATGTTGTTATTTAATCATTTTTAGCTACATTCAATATTCCCATTACACACAGGCCATAATGACCTATCTAGGTGTTGGATGGTAGCCAAATGCATCAAATCTGAAAAACCTAGGAGGACTGTGTTATCAGAGTTAAGTTGGAAATTAGAATATTTGTACAGGAAGTCATCCTTCTTGGCAGTGAAGAAGAGCATTAATCCATTAAACCAGAATGTACTTTAATGGCTGCCTATGTGCAAATTTAGACACTCTTGGAGAATAACCACTGGATTATGTCATCCATGCAAAAAGAAAACAAGGCTCTGAGCTTCTAAGGCACTGTGACTGTGATCTATGTAACTGATTTACAGCCTACAGCACAGTGGATATCATAAACTATGGATTAGTAAACGCAAAATCAATCTAGATACTAATAAGGGAAAGAAAGTGATTCAAATATAGGAAATTAGTGTGGGGGGAAGAATAGGAGATAAATGATAGGGAGCACTTAGGTGATTCCTAAATGGAGTGGTAATTGGCACCCAGGAGCCCTAGATTCAAAAGGGAGGGATATAGGAATGTGAAGTAGACTTGAGGCCATGCATATAAGGATCTAGCTCCTAGCAAACTGGTTTCTAAATGCCCAACTGCAGGAAAATAATTATTATTAAAATTTAAGCATCCAATGGAATTTATGTCTACGTGACCAGATGAAGTACTTCAGGACAGAATACAGGAAAAAAGCTGCCATCACTTATCAATACATGTCATAATAACAAAAATGCAAAGGGTTCGGCATTCAGCCACCACCAAAGTTGTGTCTGCTTTAAGGTGTCTTCTTTTATCCATGAATGATGCAGAAACATTATTGATTTTTTTTTTCCTTTGAACTCGTACTAGATGACTTACATTTACAAGATGGCTTGTAAACCATCTTACATTGTTGGAATGACCTGGGGCCATGCAGTGGAACAGAGCTAACCGAAGCAGCCTCTTTTAGCCAACTTCACAGACAAGGATAAAACAGATGAGATCAATCTGTGAGCACGGTCTTCTGTAAATGTGAGAACCGAGCCCCTGTTTTGTTCAGCAAAACGATGTTTCTGGATAACACTAGGATGTTTTATGGGGAATTTTGGTTAAATTTCTGAAAAATATCGGGAGATGTACAAGTTAAGGTTTCAGAAATTCATGAGTCTGAGACCTGTGAACAGAGAATCCGGTTTCACTAATAATGGAATTCAAAATGTCCGTCGTATGTAAAGAGGTGTCCGTCTCTCTAACATCAGGATAGCTGAACGTATCCATAAGCTAATTAGCCAGTTTCCCTGCATTGTAGATTTGCTCTGCATTGCTATTTCAATAGCTCATTACTACGTTAATGAATACAGCTTCAGAGGCAGGCATTTGAACAATCTGTGATGGTTTGACCTCTCCAAAAGTGAGCACCTAATTACTTCTTCATGTGGAGCACTAATGTAAAGGTTATTGCTCTTTCTCTAAGCAGGATGTAAAATTTCTTATTGATTCACCTTGATTTTAAATAACAATAGGGGTTGTCAGTGCTTAATAACTAGGTTCTTTTGTTGTTAAAATTTGTCTGTAATATTAAGTTGTGACTGATCCCTCTACAGTAATATTTTAAAAGCACAAAATCTAATATTTGGCCATTTGGCCTCAGAGGGTAAAATGTAATATTTCAGAGTGTGTTATATATACCAGTCATAAGTATTTTTGAACAAAATGATGAAAGCTAAAGTTAGAAGTCAAGCAATAAAAATAAGTAATATTGTATACTATAATATGTGATTTAAAATGTTAGAAGTATCTATAAAAACAATGCAAAATTTAATAGATGATTCAAGTAATAAATAGTTTTGATATTTCTGTTAGATTTTGCAAACTTAAATATTGCTTTCTTACATATTTTTTGTTGTTGCTTTTTCTTTTGTTCATTTCATTTTGAATTTTGTTTGTTCTTTGGTCTTGGCTTAATTTATCCCTAAACTCAAGCCTATAGCAATGTAAATAGTTTTCTTTTCTCTAACACTGTTCATGGAAATGATAAAGAATTCAGTGTAAAATAAAGTATAAAGATTAAATATAATGTTTTTCTTTGAAATGCTTTGCAATAAACTCAACAATAATGAAATCAGTATCTTGAAGCAATACCTACACTCCCATGTTCACTCCAGCATTATTCACATTAGCAAAGATATAGAAGTAACTCAATGTCCATTGAAAGATGGATGAAGATGTGATTGTATGAAGACATAGAGACAGAGAAAGAGGGAGAGAGATTAACCCTGGAGTATTATTCAGCCTTGAGAAAGAAGGAAATCCTGCCATTTGCAACAACTTGGATGAATATGGAGGACATTTTGCTAAGTGAAATAAGCCAGACAGAGAAAGATAAATATTGTATGATCTTGTTTATATGTTGAATTTAAAAAAAAAACAAAAACCAAAACTCATAGAAGCAGAGAGTAGAACAGTGGTTATTAGGAGTTGGGGTGGGGGCTAGGATGGGGAGACGGTCTAATTTGAAGTTATACAGGATGAATAAGTTTAGAGATCTCAAAGCAGCCATGATAACTGTAGTTAATAATACCTTATTAAATACTGGAAATATGCTAAGAGAGTAAATTTTATATGCATTCATCACAAAAAGAAATGGTAACTATACGGAAAAGAAGATGGTATGTTACCTTGACTGTAGTAATCACTTCACTACCATATCATTGCATTTTATGCCTTAAATATATATATATATATTATTTAAAATACATATTTTAAAAGGTTGCTAGAGTATCTGACAATTTTTTGTTTTTCAATGAATTTGTTGATTTTAGATAAGTTGCCAATTTATCATTATAAAGATTTTTTTTTAAGTAATGAGTAAAGCTAAAATGCTGTCATTTCATTTTTTCATTATCAAAATTACTGCAATCACTAATAACTTGAAAGTGCTTTTTAAATCAATATTCGATCTCCTTAACTTGATGTTCTGGTGTTTCAGATGATCCGTGAAGATGAGGACACTTTCGCTGACCCTTGATTTACCCCAATGCCATAGGCTTTAAAGGAATCGAGCCATATTGCCGATTCCAGTCAGTGGCCTTGAAACAGCTATCGCTGCGCTTATCGCCTGACACATCCATCAGGCACTACATGTGATTGATTGCACTGTTTCAAAGGCTTTGGAACTGATCACCAGAATGAAGGATTTTTCCGTCTGCATTAAAGCACAAAGTCATTTTAAAGACCAATTTTAGGAAGGTGAGCAATAACTGTCATCAACAATGAAAATTTCACAACCACTTGAAAAGTGGCTCAGGAGCTTACCAAGTATGAAAAGAAGAACAGCCTTCAGGTGACTGCCTGGCACCTTCCCTTTCTTGGGAGTTCATGGTGCATTCATTAATATGCTTTAAATTAAATTCTCTTTTGATAATGACAGCTTTTCTTCTTTGTGGTTTTTGCCTGGTATTTTGTTTCCCTGTGGAAGTATTGCGTGGTTTCTTGAGTAAGGAAGCTTTAATAAAGCCTTGAGTTTTGCACCATTGTACACGATTTAATATGATTTTTCTTCTTTCATTGTCTGTCCTCAAAAGTCAGATCTCCTTACTTTAGTCCAGTTCAAACAAAGAGGCTTGCACAGTTGATGTAACCTGACACAAAGCATTCAGATTTGCAGATCCCTCCCGGAAAAAGCGAATGTATGGGTGAAGGAGAGTAGCATGCAACCCCATGCTCCCAGACTCTTCTGCAAGACTCACCTGTAAGTAAACACTGCTGCTTTTACTTCTCTCTTTGCCTTGATATTTATGTTTTCCCTGTTCTCATGGCCTTGCTCTTTTTGTTTTTATCTATTTCCATTCATATCCATTCATTTTGAATTCACTTACACCTCTCATTCTTTTGTTCACAAAACCAAAAGGGTATACCTAATCTTGTTAACATTTCAGGTTTTAAGGAGTTTTATGGTGTTTACAGAAATGATGAAGCAATCATTTCATCATGGAAATTTTTTTTTAATAAAGAGTAGAAGAAAATAGCTCCCCCACACTGAACCATTAAGTGTCAGCATATAAAGTCAGTTAAAGTGGAACGACAGACGATCCATTAGTCAAACAACAAGGCCTTGGAACCTAAGGTTTCATCACTCATTTTGGCATCTCAAATCAAATTGGTCTACTTGTCTAATTCTCAGTTTCTCCTCCTTAAAGTGCGGAAATAAAGCTAAGTGAATATAGTTGTAAAGATTAAATGATACACACATAATATCTGGTAAGGAGATTGGGACATAGTAGGTGCTCAATGATTACTTCAATTTTAATTCTTTCTGTAAGTGTTTGAACAAAGGGAATTTTGTCCTGCTTGGTTCTTTAACACCAAGTGAATCTATTCTACAGCTTCCACTTACCGTATACCATCATAAAAATATTTTAAATAGGTAAAGTTAGCTATACATTGCAGTAAATTGCATTGTGTCAGATTCATTTTTATACCTTGGAGTGTCTATTTTATGCAAACTGGGATAGGTACCTATAAGAATCACCCCCCTCTTCAAACACACACCCACATGCATATCTTAAAATCAAATGAGATACATGTACCAGGAAAAATGTATATGCAACTCTTCAGAGGCTATCATAATGTGATATTTAAGTTTGTGGCCTTATTTGATGTAAACTCCACAAAGGAAATAATCAGTGCAGAAATTTCATATTACATAATGAAAATTAACAAAGAAAGATGACTATGTGAACTCTAAAATTGGGCTTCAAAATTCTGTACTTTTAGTGGTTTGAATACAGCTTTGGACAACATTCTAGTTATCAACACAGGATTGTATGTTGAAATCGTTAGAAGTTACTTATATATTCAGAATTTGTAAAGTGATTCAATAATCATGTTTCAGATGATAAATTAGTGGGTAGTATTGTTTTAATTCTCTAGTGAAATATTCACTTAAATAATTTGGTATTCTGTATATACCACAGTCAACATTTCAAGTAAAAAAAATGTATTCCTATATTTACACAGAAAAGGGACATAAAAATAAAACTAATGCAGAATAATTTCACTTAACATCATTGAATCATTATGCAATCAAGGTCATAAATATAGAACTGTTCTTTCTAAAAGACTGACTTTAAATGGACTATTTCTTTTACTGGTGTTAATTGCAAACTTGCCCAATATACTGCTTAAAAATTACTATATATCTTGCAAAGTCAATTTGAAAACTATAATGTGAAGAATGTTTGTACAGTTGTACCTGAATCAGACACTTCTACTATTAACAATCTAAGTGCATCTCCTGTGGCTTTTTCCTTTTGAATGGAAAGTTACAGACAGGGATAATCTAATTCAGAGCTCAAAGGAGACTAAAGTATTCAACTGAGGTTGTTCATTTATTTCTGACAGGATTAAATGTAGTTCCAGAATTTTGAAAAGATACTCTAATCATGTATGAAAACCAGTCAAGAAAAGATCACCATGCTTTGCATGTTATTATGTATTCTGAAAAAAAAGTCTCAGATATGGGAATATCAAAATCAGCACAAATAAACAAGTTTACAAAGATAGAACATAATGATTGTCCTTCACATATAAAGGTATGCCACCTCCTAAAAATCATAGAAAATAATAATTTAATATTATACTCTTAAAAAAAACCAATTATTCCCATTAAAACACCTGAAGCTCACTTCAGTATAACACAATGGACTGGAACTCAGGGTACTGGATTCCAAATCTAAATTTGCAAAACTTTCTTTCAAAATGAATAAACTAGAGGAAGCCACTCGATGTTTTAAGATTTCATTTTTTTTTTATAAAAGAGGGTTGCATGAAATGCTTACTTAGAGTCCATTTCCATCTTGTAATGATTGAAATTACTAAGTTTTAAAGTCTAGTAATTCAATAATGAGAGGAAAGTTTTTCCATACTTTGAGCAATCGTAGCATGCAAAATTCAAAATTTTACACAGAAGTTCTTGAATATAAATTTAATATTTTCTTACAAGTTTTGATCTATTTATTAATTTGATATTAATTAATTTATTATTTACATATGTATGTATGTATGTATTTATATATAGAAACATTTTGTTCCATCATTCTCACAGCTACTAGAAAGTAAAAATCAAGTATTCTGACATCAGTTAGATGAACTTTATGTTACTTTTTTCTTATCTTGGTCCTAGGAGTCCAACTGTCCCCTGTGAAATTCCCAGTGTATTATAAAAACCGACCATAACAGTATTCAGATAAATCTGATTTTGAAGCCTACTTTATTTCCATTTATGGCAAAGCTTCCGATTATAAATGCTTCTTTCCAAATTCAACTGGAATTTCATTGCTATCTAGAAATTCTTAGAATGTCAACTTGATTTCATCCCATCTTGCCTTTTCAGGAGCTGGTTTCACCAGCCATTTTCATGCATGTTCATTTTTTTTAACATTTCTATTTAGCAAGTAGCACAGTGCTAAGTGCATACTATGAGCTCAATAATTAATGATTAAATTTATTTTAAAAATGCATACTATTTATCATTGTTCTGTCTTTTAAAAGTCAATAACCTATTTAAAAATACTCTCCCATTAAGCCCAAGAAAATTCCCTAAAAGCAGTCTTTGGTTGATAAAATCTCTTCTTCTTCCACAATCCTAATTGCTTAATCTCTGACCCTCTAGGTACACTGTTGTTCTAATAAGTCTCTTAATACATGACTGCCTTCAAGTGCTCAAATGACTACTACTGCCTTCAGGTCTCATTTTCTTGACTATTCTATAAAAACTGTATTTGTGAACATGCCTTCCTTGTTAAAGTGCTCTCCTCTCTTGCTTTCACAACATAGCACTGTTGTATATGACTCTCCTCCACAATTTATGGAACAGATATAGACATAATTCTCTCATTTCTTCAAGTTACTGCTTAATTCTCATTTGTGTGTAATTAAGTATCTCTCTCAAGTCCTGCGTGTCATCCCTAAAGATTGCTCATGTACCCTTGGGGCTTGGGTTTAGTCTTGCTTTCAAGCATCAACCAGAAAGATCAACGTCATCATGCTGCAGGCTTGGTGCTCATTCCAGCCTAATCCTTTTACTGCCAGTTTGAACCTCTTTAGACCACCCTCACTGCTCATTCATTGCTCCCAAAGTACAAATACTTTGATGTGGCAGCTGAGTCTGGGGAACCCTCAAAAACCCCTAGGTCCTTGGATTACATCTGGTCCAGACCCCCTTATGGTGTGTTTCCTGAAAACACAAGATCACATTTTTTTCCTAGTTGACCTCCATCAGAAACATACCAAGCTCTAAATTATTAAATCACAAAAGGACAGGGACAATCTCAATCCCACACCCTTCAGGAGGTTCTTTGGCCTCTGTGCAGATTTCTGTCCCTCCTTACTTCAACAATTTGCCCCAAGGGATGTTGGTGTGAGGAAGGGAACCCTCTGTTAGACCAGCAAAGAGCCAGTGGCATGATTGATTACTGAATCTGGATTTGCAAACATAAAATGAATCACACCCTGAGAGCTCACTTGGGTTTTCTGGGTTTAGTCCTACTTCCAATTACTAAGCAAAAAGAAGTGTCTTCTATCCCACTCAACTAGTTATGTTCTCCTTAGTCTAATCTGGGCTCCAAGGTGACATTCTGTATTATCCCAGAATAAAAGAAGTTGGAGAGCCAGGTGGGGGGTGTAGAGAAATACACAGATATAATGACATTAATACTAATATAGATACACATCCTTAACAAGCAATATGCTTCATGACTATGTCTCTCCATCTTCCTTCTATTCCTGGATATGCCACTTACTAAATGTAATTATTTTCCAAAGTCCTATTCTTTGTACCTATTTTTGTGTATCCTATTCTTTCAACAGACAACCCCATTAATTTTCATATTTTCAAAAAACTCCAAAATATATGTTTCTAACTTCTGTATGGCTCTTGAGTTTCATCTCTCCATTTTCTTCTTGGATTATCATAATCAGATTTTCCAGTACAACTGACTCAACATATTCCAAAACTAACTTATTAAATCTTCACTTATCAGAACAAAGCTAAACAAAATCACCTTAAAGGGACAAAATAAATGAGTAAGTTCACAGGTCAGCAAAACTAGAACATTGTGTAATCAAATAAATTAATCCAAGACGTTAATCAAAGAATGCTCCATTGAAAGGGAGGAAGGTTGTCATCCACAAAACAGAAAAGTTAATGATTGATAGAAGTTTGACAATGCAATTAAAACGGCGTCCAAGAGGAAGTGTGCTGTGTACCAAGGATGTAACTTCTATGGTGTTAATGAAAGGCATATCCTTTTAGTGGTGATGACAACACTAGGTTACCTCAGTGCAACAGCATTACACATTTGAAACCTACATCTTATCTTGTTTTTTATTGTCATTGTTATTTTCATGTTCATCAACTAGTCTCCTAATCATAACTTATTTTCCCATGTTGTGTTCCTATGGGAGAGAAAACACTACTCAGAGGATTGTATTTGATCTCTCTGGAAGTTGTATTTCTCATTTTAAATTATATTGTTGGCATTCTGATTTCATAGATCAATCTTATGAGATTGGTTAACGCACATCTATTACTAAATGATGGTTCCAGTTTCTGCCTAATGACAAAATTCAATTCCTAAGCATCAAGGTTGAGTGCCAACATGAACCATGGGAAATTCACTAAGAGCATTTAAAAAAATGCATTCTGTAGAATAACAGGTAGGAAAAAAGATGCTTAAAAAGTACTATGTCTACTACTGTCTACTTTTTGAATATCCCAATGTACATTAGACTATTTTAAAAAATAAAAGTATTGCTAAAGACATACAACATTATTTAAGCCATTGTTTCCCAAATTTATTCTTACTGAAGATGCCTTTTTTCTCTTGCAGTCCCCGGTTTTCAAGGAAATTATACCCTGTGTGACCAAGAGAGATAGCCAGGTGGAAGACCTAAAAGGCCCATGACTTGTCCCTTTGATACATATACAGGTGTAATAACAATATGATTTTTCCCTACCACCCTGTTCTTACATAACTGCTTTGTAACATTTAGCATATCCAACTGTTTACTGTTTCATGTATGTCTCATTTCTTAACTTCGAGAATTAAATCATTATGTTCAAGGATTAGATTAAATATATTTCTTGTAGAATCTATAGCTTCTGGAAACAGATGAGGCATATATGTTCTCCAAAAAGAATACTACTTTTTAATAGTAAACTGTCATTATAATTAGAGCAAGCATTTACACACACTAGGCTAAAGGTGTAGGTCAAGAAAAAATATACAGAACCATCTGTGTCAAATTATGGATTTGACATATGTTAATATTAATAATGTTAACATATATTAATATTAACATATATTAATTAACATATATTAATATAATAACATCTGTGTCAAATTATGGATTTGACATTGTTAACATATATAAAATATACAGAACCATCTGTGTCAAATTATGGATTTGACATTGTTAACATATATTAATAACATATAACATATATTAATAAGCATTAACTTATAATCCTACCCACTTAAATTGTCTTTCCCTAAATGACAAAGAAATATTTTTATAAGACATTGTTTCACCCCAGTTACTAAAAGAAAAAGAGAAGTAATTTCACTTATCATATATTTTAAACTATAATTGACACTTTCACTCCAACACAGTATCCAAAGCACAGTTCCTCAAAATCTAAAAACCAGGTCAAGTATCCCAAATTTTATAATAATATGGATGCAAATGAAAAACACAAAGTCTTAGGAGACCAGGAAATCCACTTTGTTCCTCTAAAGTTTAAAATTTTAGGAAAAAGATATATCATAAACTCTTAAATTCTTGCTCAGTGATTCTCAGTGTTTTAGCATGAATTCTACTTGTACAATGTCATTACGTTTTTTTTCTCTAAATTAGTGGAAGCGGGTTATATTAGGTCATGTCACAGAGGAGGTATCAAGAAATTCAGAAAAATGTGTTCCTAGTTTGAACATAATTATATAAAAAAAGAAACTACAAACACAATGTCTACCTTTTCCTTAATTCTTCAAAATGTAAATACAGCTAGAGCTAATAGTGGGAAATTCAGGACAAAATGTACATGAGCAATTAGCCAGTTCTATTTTATAGGCAATGCTTGATAATTCTTTTGACATCTAATTATGTAAAATTTTAATTTGAAAAAAATTGCAAAGATTGGGGATCCCTTTAGATTTGAGATGTTATTAATCTTTAAGACATACTTATTAGGTGGATTTAAATTTTGCCTAACCCTCAGTGGTTCCATCTGTTAGTAACATTTATTAAATACCTGCTGTGGGTGGTGATTACTTAGAACTTGGCTAAAATAAAAAATAAGATATGCATGATCCTATTATGTAGCTTGTGAATTATGCAAGTCATTTACCTCCCATTCAGCTGCTACCAAAATGAACAGAAGCACAGGGGAATAAAACAGGTATCAAGTCGTATATTTGGTAAGGTCTTAAAGCTTCAAAACAGAATGTTTGAAAAAGTGTTTCTAGCTATCAATTATAATTGGCGTCTACATTTTCTGTCCCTGACACCTTTTTAATAGATGGAAATAGATCAGATATACAGATATATAATATACAGATGGGGAATTCAGGTTAGGGTGAATGGTATCAGAGAAAATTTTTCATAATAGAACAAAAAACTGCCAACTGTAAAATTTAAAAATGTACAATCTGTCCAGGAAAACTGACACAGTAATAAGAAGATTAGAAAAGTTATGGAGACAACACACTCACAGTGGTAGATCTACATTCTTGAATACAACATTATCGTGTTGATCATACAAGTGAACAAAATGAACTGACATAGAACACTGTGCTCAAGGCCACAGCAAAGAGCAAAAACTGGAAGCTGAATATGGAACATAATAGAAAGAGGGTGTAGCCATTCAAAATGGTGTCTCGTATTTTCAAAACAATTCAGAGACACTCGGGTGAATTTGGTTAAACTTGTTTACAGAATATAACATAAATTGCTAAATTTGATTCTACTTTTAAAGCAGGAACTCAAAGAGAGAATGAAAAATAATTTAGGAGATAGTTTCTAAATGTGTGTGTGTGACAATTTAACATTGCCTGTTAAAGGAATCTCTCCTGAAATCTAAGATTTCAATCTTAGTGTTCTTAAAATATTCAGATGGTTATTCTATTTAAATAATATTATTGATGTTACTGAAACTATTTTTCATCAGTGTAGTAAAACAGAGTTATTACTACAAGTTTGTCATTTGGAAACCTTTGTCCCAATATATCAGTAAATTAGAAGTTAGATGATTTGTTTGTAGTGTATCTTATTCCAAATACTTGTCTTCACTCTCCAGAACCAGAAAAGTTGTTTTTTTCTTTCAGTAACCATGGAATACTTAATTAACCAGCATTATCTTCCCTCATCTCTGACTATGATTGCTCACTGCTCAATCATTTTTAAAAACATCTGAAATAGACATTGCAAATTGCTTTAAATACATCAACATGTATGTGCATTCATATTTGTATTTATTGGGCATTCAGCAGAAATTTATGGAATAAATGAGGCTAATCTACAATCATTTTAAAAATAATAAACTGGATATTTCTTTTCTAGACTTAGTTTTCACTCCACGTTTGAAAAATTAAATTTACTTTCCTCAGTGGAATTATTTTTCTGAGAATGATATTCTATTGAGAGTTAATGTGATGCAGAGAGATCTAGCTAACATTCATATTCACAAACCAGGAACTATATTATCAAGGGTAAAGCTTTTGTACATAATGCCCATTTGTGTTAAACAGGTGGAACACCTAAGATGTTGAAGACAAAATTCCAAGTATTGATTGCTTTCCTTTACTTTTTTTAACTGAGGTATAATTGAAAATAACATTGCTTTTCCATTTTTTAACTGAGGTATAATTGAAAATAACATTATATTAGCTTCAGGTGCTCAATATAATATTTGTATATATTGTCAAATAATCACAAGAAATCTAGGTAATATCTGTCATACATACAGATTTTTTTTTTCTTCTGATGGGAACTTTTAAGCAACTTTCAAATATGCAGAAGGGTATTATTAACTACAGTCACATGCTGTACATTACACATTTTAATAACTAGCATTGAATAGTTTAAGTAGTTTTGTTGTTTCTTTTAAAGTTTTATTAAAAGTTCAGATCCTAGGAGGAAACTTAGAATTCCAGTAGTTACATTACAGGAGCTTATTACCATGACATTATGCAAGAATGAGCTAAAAATGAAGTAATAATATCAAGTACAATGCAATTAATAATAATAGTAGTGTTTACCATCTGTCTTTCCTTGGGATACATATGTTTGCTACTAATACCATAACTTATAAATTACTAAGCTTATTACAAGTTGGTTGAATATTGCTAAATATTGATTTGCACTAATTTTCATCCTCCAGACTTGAATTTTTGAGATTCCCAGAAGTTTACTTTAAGATACACACAAATACACAAATGTCTAAGATTTTTGTGAATTATGAACATAATATATATATATTTGAAATTAACATATAATTGTATATTCTTAAGATTATTCATTTTACATGGAAGATTCCCCTATTTCTTTCTGTTCAAATCTGCATTAACTGGTTGGTATTGGCCTCTTCGAATCAGTCGTTTGACTATCTTTCAGTCAATTATCCACCCACTTTTGAATTAACCCCATGAACTGTATTACTTTCTCTAATACTTTCCTCTTAATGGAGGCTTGGGGAAAATTCCACCTACAAATGTATAGTGCATTTTAGAGTAAATTTCCATTTGTTTACTCAAGCTATTATTGTTTCCTTTTGGCTTTCTAGATTTTCATGGTAAAAGCTACTCAGTGGAACACTGATTAAATCTTCATGGAGCATAAAGAAACAAGAGGTTTCATGTCCTCTACTTTACTCAATAAGTAGGTAGCATCTGCCCAGAATGTAGTTTTAATAGGCCAAGTCCAGGATCAGCAAGAAAGACTGTGATATCCTTTATAAGTATAGGATGCTGGCACAAATGTACTTGATGTAAGATATAATTCATTATTTCAGATACTTCTTAGTGTTTTATGTACGCCAAGCATTAGGAAAATCCCTAAAAACTTGAAGCATGTATTGTAACAACTCCTGTTTACAGGGCTAAAAAGTTTTAGCTTTTAGGTTGCAGTAAGTTAAATTTAAAATTATAAAATGTAATAGATTTTTTCTAAAAGCGAAAAATTTTAAATAGGCAAGGAAAATTTTAGCACTGCTTACACTTTTTAATAAAATTAAAAGTTATATATCAGAATACTTTTAAATTATAGCAGCAAAGTTGCAGGCGCTCCTTCTACTTATGATTCTGGAAATTAGGATAAAAATAACTATTTGACAATGTTATATTAAGGTATATTGGAGATACAGCTATATCAGTCAATTTCTCAGAAAAATGTGCACTCTATGAATTGTTTATGCACTAGATGAATTTACTTCATTGTATGAATTTCCTGCTCCCGAGAAAAAATGAACAGGTTTTGCCAAGCCAAATCCTAAAAATTGTAGAGCTCTCTACTACAGTCCATATCGTATTTCACTGAAAGCTATTGGCCTTTTTTTATAAGTACACTAAAAGAGGGACAGATTAAGGGTAGCGTTTATGGGATTTATAGGTTTGGTTCCTTCATTTCTGTATGTGGAGAATGGTAAGAGAATGGGAATGAGAGAAAGATAAGAATGCCAAGAAGACTTACCACCTCCTATTCTGTCTTAATTCCCCAAACCCCAACTTCAATAGTTCTGGTTCCACTACTTATTAAAAAACAAACAAACAAACATGTTTTTAGACCATGTAATTTCAAGAACAGTTTTCCCAAATAGCCTGTGCAGCTATCTTGGTTTTATCTCATTTACTTGTGTTGTGATTAGGAACCTGGCCTTTTAATTTGGAGACGGGATTCCAGTCCAAGTTCTGCCATGTAAATTGTGTAGCCCAAGGCCAGTCATGTAACTCTCCTGTGAGCCTCATTTTATCAATTTAGATAATAATATGGAATGATGATAATAGTGCCAATCCCATAGGTTTGTTGTGAAGAGTTCAGATAGTCCATATAAAATGTATAGTGCAATTTATAATAAGTTCTCCATACATGTAGCTACCATCTTACTGTGAAAAAGCACATCTAGTTCTTGTTTCTCAATACTCAGATTCCATCTCTATCTGTGCTCTAAATTGCCACTATGGCAGCCATGTGCTTCAGTTACATTGCCACAGGGAGGATGGGTGAGAAATAATCTATGAGAATGTATTTACTTTTGAAAATCCAAGGATCACACTACTCGATTCTTAGCTAAATTAAGCGGTACTGCACATGTGAGCCTTTTCAATAGAGCCTCACACCTTTGTGGGAAACTTTCATCAAACCACAATCAAAATGATATTCTAGCACCCTGACAACTGTCTTATTGTGATAGGCATCTGCTAAGATCCTTTTTCTATCAGTTCAATACATCCTGGGACACTAAGTTCAGCCAGTAGGCACTGTCAAACTAGAAAACATTTTTAATAAAGATAAAACACCTCTTGTGGGATTTCATTTCTTACATTTTCTCTAATTTATCATCTTACATTGCACTGTCTAGCTAACAACACGTTTAGTCATTTCTATGAGACAAAAAAATAATTATTCAAATATTACAACGTTGTGAGTATTCTGGACAAGCTCAGCCTTATCAGTAAAGACAACTATTAACTGAAAATAGTATGCTTCACAATGTTAGAGAAGCATAACTGTAAAAACATTCATTTCTGTATATTTATGTGTCCCCTTTTATTATTTAACTCCAGGGTAATCCAACTGGTTTATAGCTCACTTGTATAAAACAGCATATGACCTAAGTACCCAGATGCTTACATTCACTTAAGTTCTTACGATATGGCACTTGGGGAACAAGTAATCAGAAACATATTATCATGAATTATGAAAGGCTCACTGTGCCAAGATGATGGTTTAAGCAATTAAGTGCTCTCTCTCGGTATTTACTGCTTCCATATATCAGTTAACATACAATGAAGCACATGCATATAATTCTTTAAAATGTGCAGAAAGTTAATACAGTCTCATTATACTCTGTATATATCAACTCACATTGGCTAAGGAATATGAAAAATCAAATGATAAGCTCTCCATGTATGTCATGTACACAAACACCAGAGGGGGATGGAAAATGGTGAAGTTCCTGAAGACTTAAACGTGATCGTTAATGATCGTCATTTTGGAAATAACTTCTTAAACAATTGACCTAGAAATTAGGTCATTTAGCATGTTTATGTATGGGAAATAAAAAGAACACATGATTAGGGTAACTGCAGGAAAGCAGCACTTCTTGGTTATGAAAGCATCTTGTCATTCAGTTGACAATTATTTAATTAAGATGTACTATGTACTAAAATTCTGTGGAGGATGCTGTGGGGTGTATTAATGTAACTATGCATTCAAATGAGGAGCTCCAAGATACTAAATCAAAGCATACATTCATTCAACAAATTTATATTGCACATGTACTAAGCACCAGACTAATATAATGAAAATCCTCATCTCTTTCCTCCAGAGCTAACAAGAGAAGAAATATTAATAACACTTTGACTCAAATTTAGAATTATAAGGTGTGATAAACGTCATGCCATAAAAGTAGAGGTCCACCGTGAGCACAATAATGAGTAAAACCCAACTTTGTCTGAATAGTCAGGAAAGACAACCAAGAAAGTAGTGTTTACGCTGAGGTAAGAAGTGAGATAGAAACTGGGAGAAAGGGCTTGTAGGAGCAGGCTGGGAAATGTAGATGGGTACAGTTCTTCCCCTGCAAGAAAAGAATATACAAGACCCTGAGATAAGAGGAAGCACAGTTTGCTAAAGGAATTGAAATAAAGTAGTATGTTTTCAAGCAACGGGTCTGGAGGGAAAGCAACGCGAACCCAGTCTAGAGATTTCAAAAGTGACATACCACTCCAGTATTATAGGTCACATTCCTTAGATTTGGTTTTCATTCTAAGAGCCAAGGAAAACTCAGTAGATTACAAAACGGGGGGTGGGGTGGGGCATGATCAAATTTATATTTTAAAAGATTTCCTGCATCTGCTCACATTGATAAACCTCAGGGACAGCAGCTTTTCCTGATTTTCTGCATCTAAGAGGCTCTTCTATTTTCTCTAGTCAGTGACCCAGTTTATCCTATTTTGATCTGCACTGGTATGTACTAACTTAAAAGACTGATTAATTTTTTTTCATTTCTTATCAAAGACCAGATAGTAAAATAAAAACCTCATAGGGAGTTACTAGTAAAGTTAAAAGAATCCTTTATGACAGCAGAAGGGGGAAAGGGTGAGGGCAGTATGTATCTTTTTAACCTATCATGGGTATCTTTCATGAAAAGAACCAAAAAGCACACAATGTGGCAGGTCAGGGGCAATTCAAACTTCTTAGGTGAGCCAAAAGAAAATTTTAGGAGCACCTTTCAAGGCAATACAAATCCCAATAATAAAAGGTTCTTTAAATACATCAAAAGGTCTGATTCATTCAGGAAGCATTTATCCAGTGCCTATTCCATGAGCATCAAGAGGACCGGGGGCAATCATTGATTTATAGGGTCTTCAAGGGGAAAAATGGAGTGAAGCACAGCTGCGAAAATATGTTCCTACTTTATTGAAGAAAATGGTCAGAAGATTCCCCAGCTAAATTTTTTATTGTTTCATGATGAATTTTAATCCTTTCTATTTTGAAATAATTTTAGATTTTCAGGAGTTTCAAAGATAGCAGAGCAACCTCCCATATATCTTCACCAGTTCTCTTAATGTGAACATCTTATATAACCAAGCTCATTTGTCAAAATTAAGAAATTAAGTTTGATTTAATGCCATTACATGAACTAGAAATTTTATACGAATATCACCAATTTTTACATTAATGTTTGGTCTTTCTATATAACAAGTGGGTGAGGTACACTCCACGGAACAGAACCTATAAGAAATCCACATATCCTTGAGGATGACAGCAGGTGGCATGTCAATGAATGTAGACCATAAGAAATTATCGTTTTTTTACAACACTCTGGAGAAGAGACTTATGCATCTCACTACTGTAAACTGTAAGGTTATCAAATTAATAACAAAGCATTGCTACATCTTAAAAAAGAGGAGACAACAAAAATTCTATATAAAAATTACACCTCCTTAATTTCCTTTAAAAACTCAAATAAAATCTTCCAGTGAATATTTTTCAGGATTTCACAAAGGCTCAAAAATGCTGCATACAAAAGATAATACTTAAACCTTTCTTCCTGAATTTGAGCCTCCACATCTAGGCATATTTGAACCTGTGTCCAGATGGTGAGGACTGCATGAAGTGACCAACACAGTAAAGCCTCAGGGGACAGTAGGTACAGATATGCTCTGCATTCCTAGCTATTGCTTAGGTCCAAATGAGATTCTCCTCTACTCGCCTCCTAACTGGCCGACGTGCAGAACACGGAGCTTGCAGGGTTCCCTGTACACGAGTAAGGCTGTCCAAGTCGGCCCTCAGAGCCTTGTCCAGCTTTCTTTAATGTGTACCACACACCAGGCTCTCCTTGCTGTCCCAAGTTTACTTTGAATACTTTCATATTGTTGAGTCCTGTACTATACGGTTTTTGTTTCTCATCATTTCTCTTTTGGGCAAGTAATTTAAATATTGTTGGCTATGTTGTTTATCTTGTTAATCTTGACATCTGGGCCAATGTGGTCTTTCTGTGTTGTAATCATGAAGAACAACCTTTAACGTAAAGCAAGAGGTGTAGATGGCACGACGTATCACAATCTGACACTCTTATCTTTTTGCCCTGCCTTTTAAGCCTTTATAAATAGTTCTACTTGAGCAACTGTTTTCAATGCCTATTTATAAGTTTGGCTTGTGTGCTATTGTTTCCGTATTTTATTAATATGATATCCGACATTTTTAGAAGCTCCTTGAGAAAGGAAGTAATTTGAAAATTAATCATAATTTCGTGATTAATCTGGACAGTAATCTATATATTAAACCAGTTGTCTTCAAATTTTGTATAGGAAGATCACCCGAAAACTAATAAGTTCAAAATGCTAGACTCTATATATCTGCATTTTTAACCAGCTCTCACAATTAGACTACATTTTGAGAACTACTAAAATACTTGCTGTTGATACTAGGCTACGAAAGGGTAGTTAAGTGATAAAATGACATTTTTTCCAATTTCTCTAATAAAACCTTAAGCTGAACCTGACTTTTAAATCGGAGATAATTATCTATTTTGAATCAGATTCTCTCCTTTCAAGGATATGACCAGAATCTTCAATTATATTTTTCATTACAATAATTACACTTGCAAAACGAATTCACCCAACAGTTTATTTGCAGTAGTCCTAAATGTTTGTATAACTCCTTCATGACTTTAAGACTTGCTTAAGCCATTATGTGAAAATGAGATTGTGATTGGATAAGGAGAAAATCATTACCTTGTTTTTTTTACACACAGCATTCCAAAATTTAGAAAAGATATGATTAAAATAAAATTCCTTGCCCAGTTCTCACACTTCTAAAACAATTCATCAATCAATCAAATGTGAAAACTTTGCCCAACAAACTGCTAGTAATTCAGTGAAAACTACACAAGTTCAGACATATATATGTATCTCCTTCCTTCAAAAGTGTACATTATATTCTTGCTTCTGGTAATGACTGAGTAGTTTGTAGCAGTCTTTTGTTCTAACCAGTAACAATTAAAAATTCTAAAAAAATGAAAACACAAAAATCAACTGCCTGAAAGTATCAGAGAGCATACAGGTGGAAACTCTACTTCAATTAAGAAATGAATTAATTTAAAAATAATGAAGTTTATTTTAGATTAAAATAAATAAATATATGAATAAAATTACAACTATCTAACCTGAATCCCTAGTATTTCCCCAGTTTTGTTTACTTTTTATACCCAGAACTGTCTGAAATACTATATAATTACTACTCTATTGATACATGAAATGTCTCCATACACTGGCGTGTAGTTTCTAAGGAGCTTTGGTCTTTCGTGTTCACAGTTACATCTCAGTCTACAACATGCCTGGCACATAGCTCACATTACATAAGTATTTGTTAAGTGAATGAACATATTGTGTAACTTCAGTAAGTATTCAAAGATAGTGTGAGGCTAAGACTTTTGACTTAATTTTAATACACAAATTAATTTCTCTCTTCATTCATGAATAAGTGTATTTTTTGAAGTAATAAGGCACATCACAATTGGAAGAAATTTCACCTATTGTAAAAACTGATTTCATTTGAGGATAAGAAGTAATTTACCACATATTTTCTTTGAAATGTTATAAATAGATGAATTCTAGACAACTGAAGCATGTACAATTATATTAAACGAGTTTCAACCAGCATATAGGCTGCATTATATTGCTAAGGGAAAGTGTGGCTGACATATCTAATGAGCTAATTGTAATATTTAAGTGATTAGCAGACAGCAAATGAAAATAATTAACAGATTTATGTAATACAAGAAAATAAGGCATAGCAACAAATTTTTTCACTTTAATAAAAAAAAACAAGGTATTGTTTATATAAGTCCTATCAATGTACACTATACCTTAGGGTTCTTGATCAAGACTATCAACATTTTTTCTTGTTTTATGCCTGAAGGGCAAATATATTGTTTCCTAGAAATGAGACAGACAATATTTTAGAAAAACTCTATAACTATTAAAAATTCTGTTCAGTTTATTCAAAATTCTATTTTTTTGTTTATAGTAAATACTTCAAATTATGAATTGAAGTATTTTACAATATAAACATTAGACAGGAAGAAATCTACCTGTAGAAAAATTACCAGAAACTTGGAAATAGACCAAAGATTACTGGAGGCTTTTTAGGTGCTGCTCTGGGCTGTTCCTCCCTTTCACTTACTGTTGACTAGGCTGTTTTATAACTCTGAAAGGGTAATGTAAACTTACAGATTCTTTTTTTTTTTAATGTAATGGAAATGCAGTATTTTTTACCCACAAATAATCTAAAATTTACTGTTGACTCTGCAGAACGTTTTGAATCTAACTCAGCAAACTTAACATTTCTTTATTAATTATTTATAAATATTCAGCTCCTCAAATGCATTTTGAATCCGTTTTAATATCTTAATAATTCCCTCATTAATTAATGAGTTAACTAAAATCTTGAACACATATTCCATTTATATTTTCATGAGAATCTTGTTTTTGTTTTCCCCTGTGTAATATACATTTGTTAATAACAATTGTATGCCAATAATGACATAAAAATACATATGATATATATATATATTTGTATATTGACATACAATTAATAACACTTATTTAACATGTACAGTTTGATATATTTTGATACTTTCAGTTATGCAATATGATTAAGTTCTAGAAAGTTCTGTACAACACTATGCCTATATTTATTAAGTGTTCTTTTCAAGGAGTCTTCACATGTACAACTGAAACTACTGTAAAATAATTTCACATGTTATGCCAGGGGCCAATAGTTCTTTATATATCTTAGATTCTGTATACCAAGTCTGCATACATAAAACGCATTGGAAGTGAGAATATTATGATTTTTACATTATTGGCTTTATTGTCTTATTTATTGCATGTACACCTTCTAATTTCTCTATTAATTATTTAAAGGAGACAAACTAGAGACCATTTAAAGTAGAACCTCCCTCTGTCACATTATATTAAAATAATGACAGGTTTTCAAACTGAAAAGGGAAACTAAATGCACTGCTTCTAAGTATTATGTTTTTATGTCTTATTTTTTCTCTCACCATATCCATGCAAACATTTATTATCACCTTTTAAATCAACATGCTAACATAGAGTTCTTTTTTTAAAATATGTATTTTGTTTCCAGACTGTTATTTTTTTGTACTCTTATATTCACATCACAATAAGATTACCTGGTTATAATTACATACCCCATTTCAGTATCTCCTTAATAATATCTTATCTCTTTCCAATCATGAGTTTCATTACCGTTTATTTTTCAAGGCTAAATTGCAACAATATTCTGATAAGGTATCATGAAGAATATGCTCAGAGCTATGAAAATATTGCATTTGCTGCTAATTTAAATAATTACCTGGTATATCCTCCAAAGAAGGAAAAACTACTTTATACTTTTTCGTTCTCTGGGAGGAATAGCTCAGTTCAAAGTTTGATCTAACATAGATGCCAAAACAGCACATTTACGTATTGTGGTTATCGTATTGCTAGTTCTCATATGATTCTCCCCTTGATGAAGCTATAATTATCCTAACCTGCACAAGGAAGGAAAAAAAATAAATAAAACCTCAATAAGTTTACAGGGATGATTGCAGAGTAAGCTACTATTGAGGATAGAAGGATACATAGATAGATAGAAAGATCTATGTACACATACATACATATATACATACATATTATAAATACATAAGAGTAAATGATAATAGGTTAACTCATGGCCACTTGGCAGGAATCAGACATTATTTTTGGAAAGAAGTATGCAAGCATATTTAAGTCTAACTGTGTAGTATTTAAAAGAAACGGGAATAAGTAAATTGGCTCCTTAATGAAACTTATGACATTAAATTTCATTCCAAATAATACTATAGTTTCATTTAAATAATGGTCTTCTTTAATTCTGAATAAGAATCTGGTATTAAAATCAGAAAGAGGTTACCTAAAATAGCACTGAATTCTGAAAAAGGCCAAATGTGCAATTAATTCAATTTTTCAAAAACTAGGAAATAAGTTACTGCATACTAAGTCTAAATTAGTCAAAGGACTATGGGGACAATAGAAAATTTACCATCTGTGCTTCATTGCCAACAAGGACACTAATTTTATATATGAAGTCAAACACAAGAATTATGACAAAGTTACATGATGCTGCTGAGAGATTACATGAATAATGGAACTCTAAAATTAACCTCAGTCACCAGCAAGCAGATGCTCCTCCATCCTGTCAGTCAATCTTAAATCAATTAAGATATTCTGAATAAACTACCTCCACGGAGAGAATCCATTCATTTTAATATGTCAATCTCATTCGGTATTTTTCACTGTGCCCTAAAAATGCTTTTACATAGACACATGTTTAATTAGGGCCAAGTAAAGATTGTTTCTCTTCCCTGTACTTAAAAATTAAGACTATAGAAAAATTATAAAATAAAGTTTATTCCTTAAATATTTGAAATTTTAAGCAAAGCAGAAAGTGACAGGATTGAAAAGAGGGAAGAGAATTCCTGATTAGAAATGACGAAGGTTTGGATTTAATTGGTATCTAATTTTAATGTGAAAATTGCATACTTATTATCCTAAATCAGGTACCACCGAAGCCAGCTAAAAGGAAGACAGAGATGGTTGGTCCAGATTTTCAGAAATAGAGAAAGGATTATAATTTTAGCCACTTTCAATTATTGACTATAATCTAAATACCCATCTTGTACTGCAAGTTATCAAAACAAGTCATGAGAATTTTGGTTGATTTATGTAGTTGGTTTAATTGCTCTCTACAGGGATAATCTTCCATCTAAGGTGACTGATATAGGCAAAGACAAATTGGTGGTGTAGCTATGCTAGCTCAGCTCAATTGCCTGCAATTGTTATGCAAATATAACCAATATGTCCTGTACGGTTTCTTTGCCTCTAAGACTCAACTATGTTCAGCTCTGATCTATTCACCTCAACCATCATGAACCACGGGCAATCCTACACCAGGCAGAAGTTCAGTGTCTACCCTAAGATTTCTATGGATGGGCTTCCCTTCTCAGGATGACTTCTGGAGTTTTTCTTCCACTGCTCCAGAATCAGGTGAGCTTATGTGTTGTCTGCTCTCTTGTGTGTAAAGCCCTCCGTCTTAGACCGAGGTACGAAACCTAGCCATATCCTTCCATTTCCAGTCACCCACACAACCCTTCAGCTTTCTCTCAAGAAAACAGCATTTACTGGGGATCACTGAGGTAGCTGAGATGGAGAGTGGCTTAAGAAAGGGCAGGAAGAATGAGCCTGGGGAAGAAAGAGTGAATGAGTGCTCACGAGGAGAGGGGATTTCTGCAGAAGCACAGCCAACTTTTCATTAGACACCTCTCTTCTTAAATGGCTTTAAGGCACACACCAAGTGTCCTGGCAATCTTTCCTCTCTCTTTCCTCTCTCTCCTGCCGACTTGAAATTTCTCTTTAATTTCAAATGCAGAGAATTTTAACCATGTTTTCTTTTTTGAAACTATTCACATTTTAGCATTTTATTTTTTCCCTCAGTGAATAAAATAATTTTAATGAATTGTAAAGAGGTTACCTTAGGCGTGACACATCTTAAAATGATTTTGGTGCCAGTTACAACAATCAAGTGACACATGTGTCATTCCTGCCCTACAAGTTTGGAGTTAGTACTAAATTCAGATGGGAAATAGATAAATATTAACATTTAACAGGGGGAAAGGAACTTGAGAATATTACATTTCGAAAATGCAAGTGGGGGTGGAAATCACACAACTCTCAGTGGTGCTGCAGCTTTAGGGGAAAACCAAATCTGGTTCAGCTTTTTAAAGAGAGATACCCCTTGGCAAATATATTTCATTATAAATATGTCAAATAAGTATGTAGTTATAAATTTAATTTCCTATCATTCATCTCTTCATGAAGAGTATTCTAGTTGTGATATGGTTACCAGTAGTGTTTTGTTATTATCAGGTATAGTGTATTGAACTGGGGAGTCTGGGTAATGATTACGTTTTCTATGTATTGGGCCACCATGAAAATAGGTATATTTTCTATGGAGAAACATCTCCTGACTTGTAAATGTTCACATTAAGTAGAAAATTGGCTCCTCTCTATTTTATATTGTAAAGTAACAGCACAATCAATTACTGACAAAATATATCCACAATCATATTGTACATGTACATGTACATGTACACACATAGGAGTATGTACGTGTGTGTTACTGAACAGACTAGATCTCAAGAAGAATGTTTTGATTACTTTGTAGGGATAAGGAGTTAATTCAATCCAAAGAATGCTGAATTTCCTATATTTTTTCTTATCAGAGAAAGCATAACACAAATCTTGTCCTGGACTAAAGATTGGCAGTATTATGAACATAATTTCAGAATTACATTTTCAAAATGAGACTTTACCATTTATCCTTGCGTATCTCCATTCAATATTTTAGCACACGTTCCTTCACCTTTGATTTTAATAACCCATCAATTATAAGATATGCCATTATTTTATGAATCACTAACAAAGAAAAAATAACCTCATGAATTCAAATTTAGCATACACAAACAGTAACCCTGTGTAATAAATTAATTGGTTACACAATCCTTTCATTACATTGAGGTTTCTTTCATTTAGTCAAAGGAATTTTGCAATTTTTAACTATATTCAGTTTGCATTCTCTGGTAGGGAACTATATTTTACATGTGTATCGATAGTTAAACATTATCTGCTTGTGGGTATTTTTCTGTCTTGGTTGCCATAAAGCACCTGGAGGTAGCTTTACAAGACAATATGGAATAGCTGTCATTTTCCCTGTGAAGACTATTTGTTTCATTGTAATCAATGTGATGCCCCACTGCTCTTTTTCTTTCTCTTTCTTTGAGCACAACAACTTTCTGTTTCAGTGCTGAAGCATTTTGTAATCTTTGGGAGATTTAAATGGCAATTAAAATCAACACATAAAGTGAAAACAGTGCACTTAACTTGACTGAAGTGTTGAAAATATGACCAGGTTTGACCAACTTCTCGCACGCACAAGCCAGGACAATTGGCTCACATTTATCCCTTAGCCGCTGTGACAGCAAGATGTCATTGATTGCAAAATAATGATCCACATTTCAGAGATATCATAATGTGGAAAAAAGAATGTCGTAAGGAACAATATACTGTGATATTTGTTGAATTTCTCTACATGCTAGAAACCTTGCTAAGTGTTAGAAACTATGAAGGAATGTGCTTGTGGTCAAGATTTGTGTAATCAAATCTTCTATGAGAACGTAGAAAGTATGGTGTGATGGGAAAAAATGTGCCCAAGAAATTCAAAGAAGATAATCCTTGAGGCTGGGAAGAACAACACATACTTCAACAGGAAGATGTCAGCTCCTCCAAAGTTGAAAGAGACCTAGAATTTAGATAAGTGGAGATGGTGAGGGGCAAGATAAGATATTTGAAGCCCAAATCAGATTGGAGCAATGCCTGGAGGCAAAGAAACAGAAAGGATCCTCAAGAGATGGTGAGAGGGTTTATTTAGCTGAGGCTTAGTATGTGAGAAGGGATAACTGCAGATGAGACTGAATGGACTCTAAAACAAGGAATATTCTTAAAAGCAGGCTGAGAAAAACAAGATAAGTCTTGAAGTTTTCTCAGGTAACTAACATGTTCAGAGTTGTTTTTCAGGAAGCCAAACCCAGGCTGATGACTTATCTGAGTCAATATGATAGTCTGACAAAGGTCAGGGTGGTACGTATAGACAGTGTTGGCTGTTTGTAGAAAGTGGGGAATGGGGAGACAAGGAGATGGGGCTGTTTTCCTTCATCTCTGTTCTTAGTCACAGGTAACCAAAGCAAGTTAGAATGAATCCTCTTCTACTAAAAAATACTAACCCCTGCAAAAACAAACCAACAAACCAACAAACCAAAACCTTGCATGAAAGAATTGCTCCCAAACAGAGAAGTTACTCTTCTAGGAAAACTGGTAAAACTCATAGTCTGATTGGGCAGCAGGAGCTTGTGCAAAGGGAAATTAGGCAAAACCAAAGTACTCTAGACTTAAAGGGCTATGCCCAATGGGGTTGATTTTGGCAATTTTTATACCTTCTAAAAGTAAGCCGCACAAATGCCAGTATGCCAAACTACTTCTAATAAAGCAACCACAAAAGTGTGCATGGAAATGAGATTAACTTGTTCATGCACACTTATGATGCATCTCTCAGACTCAAATGGTTCAAACTAAATCAACAAAAATGCAACGTGACAATTTGGAAGAAATACAGTAAACAGATTAGTAGCTGAGAACTGGAAACAGGGTTTAAGGTAGGAAAATGTTCTAATAAATCAATATGAAAATTAATGAGGAAGTAAGAATAAGATAATGGTTGTGGAAATATGAATGCTGGAGGTATTTTTTAAAGCCACAGTAAATATCCATGCTATATTCAGTAACTTAGCTCTCGATGCATGCTTTCTTTGTTATGGGTTGAGGTTAAAATGTATGTTATGATAAAATTCATCCAGAATACAGTTAGGCTCTGTTTCCCATGAACGCAAAAAAAAGTAATTTGGAAATTGAGAAATAGAAGAAAAAGAAGCAATAATGTTTTCCTTTTCCAGGGGCTTAACATAATGAAAAACTGGTGGGTTATTTGTTGTCCTTAACAAACACAAACTAGAAGCAGAAAACCCCAAAATGAAACACATATCATCACTATGAAATTGATGGACTCATACCATTTCACCATTCTGAAGCTTTCAAATAGATTTTATTGAATCAATTCTGAAAGAAAAGGTTCTGTGTTTGTTTCATTCTCTCTGTATGTACTAAAACACGGAATCAAGAAGAGAAAGAATGGTTATGCAATTCATGAAAACAAGTAGGCCTGCTGCCTTTTACCTGCCAAGTGGTCGTCCTTAATTGCCATTCAAGTGCAAGAAAAAATCCACTTAAAAGACATATTACATTTTTATTATCAGTGAATAGAGATTCAATAGCTTTTTATAGTTTTGATTCTGTATGTACATCCATTGAAAATGCATTTGGTCGATCTTGAGTCATGCTGTTACTCTAACGAGTAGCAGTAGATATAATAAAGGACGATTCAAGCAATACTTGACATTGAAATACTCAGTTATTCTTCATTTATTGAAAGAAAGTTTTTAAGAGTCTTTTTCAATCTACAATTGCTTTATCCATTTCTTAGGTCTTGAGTTTTATCTTTAGAGCTACCAGGGAGGGTGAAAACAATCATATCTTGATAGCTATTCCAAACTTTCACCTCTTTGTTGAAAACTAACAAGCATGACTTGGTAAAAACAAAGACATGACAAACTGTTTAAAGAGAAGAAAAAACGATGAATGGTGGCCTAGAATCAGGCATATGGGAGACCTGGGGTACACATTACCTCTTTTTAGTAAGGTAGACCTGGGGGATTTTGCTAGAAAGGAGACAGTCATAAAAGTTGGGCTGACTCTCCAAGTAGATCTGAAATTTAAAATATATTCAAATGAGTATTGGAAAGAGACTGTGAGTCACCTATGTTAAGCAATGTTGTGGACAAAAAGATTGGTAATGGAGGACAACACAAAAAGAAATGGTGTTAGGAATGACTGCACTAGCAATTTTTGCTGCTCTCATTCAAAAATTTAGGAGCCAGAGGGTACTAACTATTGTATTTACAGTAAACCTTTTTTTGTTGATACAGATGTCCTTTTCCAGAATGTTGAAGTACAGATATACCAGTGGTGCACAAGCACTTCACCTGAAAACAAGAGTTAAGCTTTCAACAGCCTTTATTAGATGTTGTCATTCTCAATATCTCTTTGCCCAATGAAGGAGTTAGGACTAATCAGCCCACAAATGATTGCTTATCCCTCCCTGCAAGAAATGAAGATGTATAATAAAGGTTGAAAAATGAGGCAATCCATTCTAATGTTTAAATTTTACTTATTTTAGTCCATGAATAGAAACATAATTAAAGCAACAAGAAAACAGACTCACCTTTCCCAACTAATGAGAAAAGAGGGAACATTTTGATTAAAATTTGAAAAGAGGGACTATTACTGGGCTCAATTCTATAGTTATTTAATAGAAAATTGTTATAAAACACAGAGAATTAAGACATCCCTTTATACTTAGTCAGTAGCAAAGAAGAATAAGCATTTAATAGTTGATTTATAACCTCATTTCACATTTTCCTTTTTACTTACACCAGTTACTTGAACTATAAGTTCATTTTGTCATAAGGAAATGGGAATATAATCACATCCTAATTACATAGCTTTGGGTTATTTGTACAATTAAGTTATCTGTTACAAAGTTAATGAATGTTAATAATGCAATTCTCTTTGGTGACCTGATTGATATACTAACATTTATTGTGTACTGCATTCATTAATTGAGGCATACTTACTGAATGAATACTGAATATTCTAATATATATATATTTTTTTCTCCTCCAAATCACGTCATTTATAACAATTGTTTTTAACCCATCTCTCAATTTTTAGAGTTCTAAATAAAAACGGATCAATTAATGCTAACTCATTTATCTTATTTTATATAAGAACACTTGGACATCAGTGTAAATTAGTCTCCCAAGATTCGGGAGAAGATACCTCGTTTATCCTAGATACGTCCAACCACGGAAAAGGAGATTAGCAAAGATGTGCCTCAAGTATGAAAGTACTTGAAATGGGATGCGGAGAAAATTGAATATGATGGAGGAAAATCGTCTTTACGGTACAAAGTAGAAAAAAATTGCATATACACAAAATTAACACAAAGCATTCCAACGACTGAGAAAAGCTTGTTGCCTTTATTTCTTGTGCTTAGATGCTGTCAGCAGTCAGAAATCAAGTTAAGGTTAGATCACTGTGTTAAATTATATTTACGCCCTTATAAAGCTGTGCAACGTTGTGCCTTGTGTAAGAAATCTTTAAGCCACACGTTCTGCCAAGTAATTGCTGATGTTTACTTCCAAAATTCGATCTGGTTGCATTAGATATTTTAAACAGAGTGGACTTTTAAAAGAGTCCATTTGAAAGACTGTCTTTAAGATGCTTATTTGTATATGTCACCATAGATTTACATCTTCTTGTGATAACTTTGAAACTGTTATCCTATTTCTTCCAGTGCCTTTTGATACCTAAGATTTCCACACTTAATTTTAGAACATACATCTCTGTAAAGTACAACATATTGTGCTAAGAAAAAAGTCTCTAGCATTGGTAGAATTGGAAGTGACATATTAAAGTTGTATCAAGACATGAAGTAAAGCTGAAGGATGTAGTAATTATAACATAAGTTATTTTCATCTGAAGTATCCACATTACTGAAGCAAATGTGAATTTTGCTTCTGGGAATTATGTCAATTTTCCACTTCAGTTAGCTAGTGTAAAAATAAATAATGACATTTTGTATCCCCGAGCAATTAATACTTAAGCATAAATAATATACTAGTGTTGATTTTTATGGCCCTTTGCTTAGCATTGGAAATGCATTCCACTTAAATGGTTAAATAATATATTAGAATTGTAGCTCTCTTTTTTATTTTTCAAAGTTCAAAATGCAGCTTAAACTAATTCATTATGACACACTCACTATTTATTCTCTTACACACTTAGCATAAGGAAAGTAGGTGAAAACATACATACTTCCCTAGATATTATCTTACTGAAATTGAATAAGAAATGGTTTTAAAGCAATCTTTATCCCATCAAACACAGTAGTGAAATTGCAGCACTGTTTATACAAGCTTACACCCAAGAATATTCCAAAAGTTCCAGTCTCTCTATACCAAATATCTTATATTTCATATTTGTATTTTTATTTTATATGCAAATACAACTCAGCAAAAAATAAATTCTATCTCTTCACTCACAAAATACTAGTGAAGTTTTTGCAAATATCACAACACATTTTTCACTTTTTTATGAAGGTAAATCTAAAAACATGGATGAATTTTAACTGGCTATATTCATATCACCAGATTACTATTAAATAAGCAAATAAATTATAAGAATTTATAAAAATGAGACAAAATGCTTTCACTAGATCAATGACATCACTGCCACTTTCCAGCAAAGTGCTTACAAACTATTGTTCAAAATGTTCTCTGGAGATACAGCAACATAGCTTTGCTTTAAACTGACGTGCCTGGTTTTGAGTGGAAATTTCTTAAAATGAGAAATAAAAAGTTTGTGTTGTTTCAATTTGAATTACTTTCTCAGCCTAACTTAAGATGTTTATTCTGATTTCTTAGAAAAATATTACTTAGATAAGCACTGCCTTTTGGCTTATATAAAGTACCATAAAAATTAATAAACAGAAACCTCAATTAAATAGAGTTGGGAGACCAGAAAGGGGAACTCTCATGCTCAGTGATGACAGCTGAGCCCAACAATAAGACAGACTCCCTTTCTTTCCTGGCAAGGACTCAGCCAATGAAAAACCACTGACTCTTTGTTTACTGTCGCCCTCCCAACTTCCTCTTCCTTCCTATAAAAGGGTCTCCTTCCCTTGCCCTGCGGGGACTTGCATGTGGCTCTTTATCGCTGCAGACACTGAATTGCAATTCTCAGCTGATTCCAAATAAACTCATCTTTGTTGGAGAAACAACCAGTAGTCTACTTGTTTCAGGTCAACAGTATATATATATATCCAACCTGAAACTTTAACTTGACATGAGTGGAAAAGTCTGAGTATAAGAAAATTACATAAATGTGTGACAGAATGTCTTGGATTAAGTAATTTATGCAGCTTTAATGTATAAAAAAATAAATAATTTTTAACATACATACATATATATATATATTTCAGAAAAGAAATTGTTATGATTGCTTTCATTGAGCTTGATAGCAGATAGCCAATAATAATGATAAGGGTATCCTAATTATGAATACTTAGAAAGTTATTTTGTGCAAAATATATTAGAATTTAATACATAATCATGAAGCCTCTTCCTCATCTTGCCTGAATTCAGTTCCACAACTTTCCAGTGTTACTGAGGTGAACTCTCCTTATGAAGATAATGCCCCATGAGCTACAGGTGGTTAGGCCAAAATATGATAGCAAACTGTTTAAAACACAAGGTGGAAAACTGGAGACACAGCAAGGTAAATGTAATCCACAAAGGCAAAGTCATAAATTCAATCCTAGAGGTGATTTTATAGATATGATGAACAGTGAAGGATTAAGAAAACCACTTTTAGGAATTGTTTTAGGCCATTGCTCCTTTTTAATAATATAAACAAGATGAGATGGAAGCTTAAATTTTTGTTACCATTGTGTGTTATCAATCTCTCCTCAGACTATATTAATAGAAAATTTCCCACTCCTCAACAGCAAAACAAATAGAAACATCAAAATTATACTTAAAACTCATAAAGGTCAGCTCAGAGCTTTTACATATATCTATCTCTGTATTAATATGACACTTTCAGTTCCTTAATTCACTAATAAAGTTTAGCACTGAATGAACTGAAAATGAATTTAATAAATAAAAGTGTCCATTCAACATAAGAATTAAGCATGATATAAGAACATAAGAATAAGTTGTTCTGTATCAAATAACTAATATTTATAGAGTGTGAGCTAAGTATGAGTCTTCCTCTCATTTATATAGATACGGATGTTGTATCCCAGTGTTGTTAAGCAACTTTCTCTATGCAACATCTAATGATGTGATGGAGCAGATAGTCAGTCCAGATACGGCTCCAACATTCACATTCTTTCCACCAAATAGTCTGTTAAATATATGCCAAATCTTGATTTTCAAAAATGAATAGAATTGAAATGAAACACATTATACTTATGCTTTATTTGACAAAGTTTTATTATAGCCATAAATATGAAACAATGGATAAAATGATTGGAAAGTATTGAGAAATCTATATTTCTGAAATGATAGAAATCCATTATCTCAAACTGTATCTATATTAAGTTCAAGTTCAAAAAATCTATATCTACATTTGTATCTATATTTATGTCTATACTTCTATCAATACATCTATTAATCCATATATCCAGCAAATATAATACATATAACTAATCATCAAACTGTAGCACTATTTACACAATGCAAACTGGAGCCTGCAAAGTGAAAACAGAGGATGACTATGAATATATTTGTAATGTATGTATGCACGTGAAAGAAAGAGCAAGAGAGAATATGTTAGTACATGTAATTGTGTAAACATTTTTCTAAAATCTATCTGTCTCTCTTTATCTCTATTAGAATGTCTCCTTAGTTCTGTGATACACTGATTATGTATCACATTGGATGTTTAAACCAATGGCAAGAGTTACGGACTTTGTTCAAACAATTAGGCTGGCTATTGTGCATGAAGATGCATCACAGCCAATCTTTTGGTTCCATCACAGTGTATTGATATAGTAAAGACATTCTAATTTCATGAAGATTTTAACATTAATTAGGTCAATTTTATAAAACTAGTTAGAGCTTTGCAACTTATCGGGCATATGGCTCTATGTTGCTTTGTTGTATGTTAGGAAAACATACAGAACTCATTCACCAATCTCACTGAGAAAAGACAATTGCAATCATTCACTTAGACATCTGAAGAGATGTGAGAGATGTTTATAATATTATAATTTCTTTATTATTGATCTTTGTTATTAAGATTTTTACTTTATTAAAAAGAAATATAAATTAGAAAAGAAAGACCGAACTGTAGTATTTGCCTAAAAATATGCTCAGGTATTTCTTCAGAAATTCATTTGGACACATAGTGGGTGGCTCCCATTCTTGCTTTGGAAATTTTTAGCACTTTGAGATGTGAATTTACTTCTGATTCTTTATATATTGCAGAAGTTCCTGAAAATGACCTGGTCTTGCTTTGAGACTTTGTTTACTGATCAAAAATCATGAAAGAAACAGAATTTGACTCATTACATTTTTTCTTATGGAAAGTGCAAAGTAATTTCACAAAACTTTTCACTTTCACTTTCAAACTTACTATGGCTTTTAATATTAATTTTCATAATTAAGGAACTTTAGTTAAAAAAAAAAGCCAAGGCTACATTTCTCTTTGGATCTAATTAAAACACTACTTTATACAGTTGTGCCTGGATTTCTTTTCTCAACCAGCTAAACAGAAAACAATTAAATTGCCCCCAATGTGGCTTTGCAAAGAGCTTCACCAATTTTCATTAACCTACCTTGAGTCTCTCTAAATTCAGTATCAGGCAATGTGGATCAGCAGGAGAGAGGACAAAACCATGAAGTGATCTCTGAAAGGCTGGGGTCCATTTTGATGGAGGAAATTAATAAATGAAAATAAAAACCTCTGTCTCACTTTGGAAATGTAACTTAATTCTTCCAAACTGTTAATCACTCTGATTTCATGGTTCAAAAGTTGCAGAAGCCCCTAGAAACGTAGAGTCACTTAAATGACCTGTCAAGGTGAACGCATCCTCAAATTATGCACAATCTTTGTGCTTAATTATACCAGTAGAGCACATCATTTTTCTTGCATTAGCAAGAAAATGACTTTCCCCCTCCTACAAATAATAAGTTCCTATCTTTTCATGTATACCTACTTGAAATGGTACCCCTTTTTAAAAATATTCCTTGATAGTCACATGCCATCTTCAAATTTTTCCTCTTCTCTGCATCCCAAAATATTTATTTCTGCTATGTTAAGTATGGCATCAAAAGTACTTGTTTACAAATGTCTTTGATGGAAAGGCATTGATAGAAAAAGTTTTTTTCTTTTCCCCCACTTCTGTGACTTATTTATTTACCAAAGGAGAGAAACTCAACTGAAGTTTTCTCACTTAATGGGGTCCTATTCTAAGTTGTCATTTGGGTCCTCAATAATAATATGATTCTATGTCTATCTAGGATTGTTTTTTGGATTTCTCTGCCAATAATGAGACTCAGATCCTCTGTTTCTGTCTCTTGGCATCTGTTTCTGTCTCTAGGAGCAGCATATGATGGTGGCGGTTGGGTGTGGAGTCAGGCAGATCCAGTTTTATATTAAATACTACCAGCTTTTACTATCTGTATAATTTCAAGCAAGTTACTTAAGTATCCTGAGCCCTAGATTTCTTATCCATAAAATAAAGATTAATAACACCTACTTCTAGGTTTGGAGGGTTAGAGGTATTCAGAGTTGTGTGTGTGTGTATATATTTCAATAATTTATAGCCATTGATCACATATCTTCCTCCCCGGTGATTCCCAATTGTGAGTCTGTGGGAATTTCCAGTACATCAATAGATTATTATAGAAAATAATATATTATTGCATGCAGAAAGAGAAAGATGGGATACTTCAAGATGACTTTTTTTTAACACAAATATTTTCTGTAGTTGGGGATAGAATATTCTATGTTTGACAGAGAATTTAGATATTCTTTTTCAGGCAACCAATTGTTTTTTGCCTCCCAACAACTATCTTCACTCTAAATCTCTTTCTCTCTCAGAGATTTACAGCTATGATGCAAAAAGATTCTAAATGCAAATAATCAACACACTAATAAAGAAGATACATGTACCCTAATGTTCATAGCTATTTACTGTTTACAAATTTCCATGTTATAAGACATGGAAACAACCTAAATGTCCATCAACAAATGACTGGATAAAGAAGTTGTGGTATATATATACAACAAACTATTACTCAGCCATAAAAAAGGATAAAATAATGCCTTTTGCAGCAACATGGATGGACGTGGAGATTATCATTCTAAGTGAAGTAAGCCAGAAAGAGAAAGAACAATGCCATATATTACTTATATGTGGAACCAAAAAGAAAAAAAACCCGACACAAATGAACTTATTTACAAAACAGAAACAGATTCACAGACACAGAACACAAACTTATGGCTACCAGTGGGCAAAGAGGGTGGGAAGGAATAAATTGGGAGTTTGAGATTTGCAGATACTAACTTCTACATATAAAAGATAAACAACAAGTTTATAAGGTATAGCACAGAGAACTATATTCAATGTCTTGTAGTAGCCTATAGAAAAGAAAATGAAAAGGAATATAGGTTTGTATATGTATGACTGAAACATGCTGTACACCAGAAACTGATACAACACTGTAATCTGACCATACTTCAACTAAAATAATTAAATGAATACGTTTTTTTAAAAAAAATTTTTAAAGAAGAAATGCAAGAGTTACCACAATCTATTTCAGAAACCCTGAATAGTAATTTATTACATGCTGTTTCCATCATTTATATTTAGCCATTCTGAAATATTTTCCCATTGTGTGCATAAAATTTAGGAAAACTATTTTCTCTAAGTTTTAAATACTTGGATTAAATGTAGCTAATTTACAATTCTAGTCATGATACTAGATGCTAGAGTGGGATGGCTGCTGTTACTTATTTCTAGGGATGCTGTCCCATGTCCACGCAGCAGTCTGGTCTGTACTCAGTCTGTGGGTCTCCCTCCAGTCATTGTGTTATGCTGAGGATCTTACTTGTTGCTTCTTTTGAGAGCAAGCACATTATTGGGATCCCTTTCCTATCCATTTTTCAGGGTAATACGGTCCTTAAGAAGTCCTGCTATACCTCTTAGGAAACAGTGATGTACATGGAAATCATCTCATGCTCTTTTTTTTCCCCAAATCCTTAAGGTGCTCCACATAAAAAGTAAACTAAACTTAAGAAATCCATACATGTTGAGGTTCTTCATCAGAGCCACAGAAAGTGCTTGTTAGAAAATCAGCTCACTGTCCTCACCCATAATCTACTGAATCAGAGTTGGTGGGTTGTGGCTGTTGGAGCCTTTAGAACCACCAGTTACCTCTCCCGTTCTATCCCAAAGCTAAATCTTTGTGTACATCTTCCCTGATGATAACATAAATACAATATAAAGATAACAAATTTTCAGAAAGAAAAGTTGTAAATAGTTGCATTTTCTAAAATGGCAGTAAGTCCAGTTTATGTTTCTAACTAAGAACCTAGAATCTAATGACAAAAGACATGAATAAACCAACCTTATTGATGGTGAGTTAAACCTACACTTTCTGAAATAAACAGCATCCTTAATATCCAACCATCGGTTAATAAAATTCTGGAAGTAGTTAAGTGGTAACTACTGGTGGTTTGATAGTTTAGCTATTAAAATAATTATCTAACAGATGTATGTCATGTATAACTCTATTTTATTCAATCTGTAAACAAGCAAACAAAAAAATCAAAACATATTTATAGAAGCAGTTTATTCAGGGATAGGAACAGTATTTCCTAATTCACAACAAATGTATTAAACTTTTTTTTTTTTTTGCAAATAATGATTTTCCAGGTTTTCAATATAAAGTGCGCCACCTAAGAGGTATAGTCATTTTTTTAAAAGTAACCTTATCAGATAATGACTTGAATAGTTCAAACATTATAGGTGAAGAAAAGAACATTTTTCCAGTTGAACAGTTAATATATATCTAAATATTCAGGATTATTAGGGAAGCTGTAGGATTTGCTATTTGGCAATGATTATTTTTTAGCTTTCTAACAGTGAAATTCAATCAATTAAATACAACATTTGTTTGTTTTCATTCTGATTATCATTATACTATTACATTTTTTTCAAGACCAAAAATGTAATATCAACTTGTACTTCATTTTATTGGGAGGAAAGAGATTTACCCCTGTCAATTCCAGTAGCTCAAATTAATTTCTCACAATTGGGAAAAGGAAAGATCTAGTGAGAATTATATTAACTCAAGGTCCAGCCAGAACCAAATCACTTGGGAAGGAAGCATGGCAGAGTAGACTGAGATGAGATCTTCTATCCAAAGATCTGAATTGAACTCTGACTTGACTACTAACTACTGTGGTTTTATGCAGTCATTTAACCTCTGAGACCCTCAATGTCCAAGAACCACTATCACTAGATGGTACAATAATCCCAACTCAAAAATGCCATATTATACTCAAACAGTGGCATGCTGTATGCAGTTCTGAACTGTGTGATCTGTGTGTTCTATGGTGCTTTACAAACTGGCAAGTAATACTGTTTTATCTGTACATGAGCTTGGAGAGTATCAGCCAACATTTAATGCCAGTCTTACTTGGATATAACGTGGTATCATTTAAAAGGGGGAGATTCAGTTTGAAAAATTACAATTTCTTGAATAGAATGATTAGTCACAAGTATAAAAATGACTGTTTCATCAGAAAGCTTTAGTGAGGTTTTATTTAATTAATTATTATCTATATTCTTTTATGGGAAAAACAGTCACTTTATAATGAGTACCTAAAGTTTATTAATATTGATCTATGTATCTTTCAATTTGATAGCCAAAAGGTATAGTTTTTGAAACAATATGATGATGAGTCAGAAGTTATGACATAAAATATTTATATGTTCAAACTGGTAGAGGTTCTCTTTTCAGTTAAACTCATGTTGCTATGGAATCTTTACATATTTCCTCAAAAGCTGGGAGACATTTTATGTCTTATGGTATTATTTACCAGTTTTTCATCAAATATTTTCACAGAGTGAACTTTGCCTTCACACAGCCACACAAACACAAACACACACACACAGAGCATTTCATACTTGCAACTTTGTAGTTGCAAAGAAATAGCTCTTGCCAGTATCTCTACTATGGGTTGTCTTCTTAAGCGCCCATCACTTTAGCCCACATACACTTTTCTGCCCTTGGTATTGTTCAAGTAAAAACATCACTGCACATTATCCTGTACTGTTGTCAGTTTATTATTGCTAATCCTGCCATATACTTGTGTGTTGTATACACCACATGCCTTTAAACTCCGTAAATTCTTTTGTGTTAATACTGTATTTTTGACATTACTAAATACAAAAAGACAATAAGTAAACCCTTATTTAACTTAATTAAAAGAAAGAAAGCCTTTATTTTCTGCACCCCTCCACCTCATAGCTGTGGGGAAGGTGCTTTACCAATTTCTAATCAAATGACTCTGAGATGAAGCAGGGGAAAATGCAAAGAGTGCTCCGTGATTGGACATCAAAAATTATTCTGGAAAGAAAGCAAACATAAAACCAGTAATCTAATTAAACTAATCTGAATGTAAAGCACTAGTTTATATTAACAATGACTGAGATTTTGATGTGGGCAGATGTTAAAGTTCTCTTTTGTTAATGAGAGGGGAAACGCAAATATTCTAGTAATTAAAAAATGTAGGTTAAAGAAAGTGTTTTAAAGAATTTTCTCTTATGTTTTTGGAGCACACTGCAGACTCCATACAAGACATACTCAATATATCCCTGTTCATTCTTTATCAAAAATGTCTAAAAGTATTAAAACTCCAGCCTTAGTCTCTTTACTCAGAAAGACCACCCACCTCTGAGTCCCCCTTCTTTGTGCTTCTGTCTAAAAACCATCCCTGCACAGTAGACAGTGCAACTGTAGGAATTACCTTATTGATCTTCCTTCTCTCAGGAATCACAGTGCTCTACTGACTGTTGTCTAATGAATGAAATACATAGTTTTATATATTTTGTCCATTTTTGGTTGTATAATATATGAAATGCACACTTTGACTAGACTCATCATAAGTCAAAAAGTGCTGCAGATACTGTTCATAACAGCTTCCACTTGTAAATTTTCCTTGAGGAGTACTTTTGGGCAAAAAGAACCCTTTGGCCTGGAGATTCCTAATAATTACCTACCTGTCTAACCCGGGAAGCCCACAGTCAATGACTGGTGAGTGGGGTATAAATGCATGGCTTCCTACTTCAGGGTAGGATAACTATTGCAATGTATGTTTCAGAGTGCCTGGCTGTGTCAGGTTGAGGATAGAATTCATCTGAAATCAAATCCTTTCTTAGCTTTTTTCATATCCCTATCTTATCTCCTTCACTTGCTCAAAGATTTTGCATGAGAGTACTCCCTTAAATACATCACTTGCTCAAAAATCGCTGTCTTAGGCTTTGCTACTAATGCGGTTAATATAAAGCATCTTTATTTTTCCTTTAGTATTCACTTTATAATTTTGAAAGTTTTCCAGCATGCTAAAACTCTGATGATCATTGATGTTGTGCATTTTTTCATGTGCCTGTTGGCCATCTGTATGTCCTCTTTGGAAACATGTCTGTTCAGATCTTCTGCCCATTTTTAATTGGATTGTTTATTTTTTTGATGTTGGGTTGTATGAGCTGTTTATATATTTTGGACATTAATCCCTATTGATGATATCATTTGCAAATATTTTCTCCCATTTAGTAGGTTATCTTCTCCTTTTGTTGATGGTTTTCTTTGCTGTGCAAAATCTTTTAAGTTTAATTAGATCCCATTTGGGTTTTTTTGCATTTGTTTCTTTTACATTATTTGACAGATCCAAAAAATATTGCTACATTTTATGTCATGTTTTATTCAACATACACACATGGTCTATTGACAAGCAGTGGCTAGGTTAAGTGCTTATGAATAGGGCCAAGGGAAAGCATAAAAGACCTTCAAATCTAAGAGTGTAGACAAGAGAGTGAAATCAACAAAAATATGTTTATGCAGATGGGGTGGGAAGTTCATAATTTGGATTTGAGTTTTACATGTGTGTATATACAAGTACTGACATTTATGAAATAATAGGAATTAATCTAATTACAAACAAAATTAATGAATTCTGCATTTACTCTTGTAAGATATAGAAATTATTCCAACATTTTCATCTCACTTTCCTGTGAGACTCTTGCTTATCCTTTACTTACCTTTCTGAATAGGGAAAATATCAACTCTTAGATTGATGCAGCTCAAAATTCTACAAATAACTTTTTATACTCTTTCTCCAAACTTTCTAAGTTTAAATTCATACCTTTGGGGTCAGAGGATACTAAGTCTATCCCTTAGAATTGGTTATGCAATAATTTAGAAAGTTTAAAATGTCAGTATTAGAAATTAGTAATTTCATTAATTTAGAGCAAGTTTCGATTTGAGTAAGTCACGCAAAGATCTGTGGACATTTGAAGGTGTCTTGACATGGTTATACAATTATTTGGGGATGAAAACGAAGCTATTGACTAAAGTCACACTGAATAAATTTCTAAAACATGAAGAAGTAAGTAATTTAGCCTTCAGAAAACAACATATTCCTATGAGAGTCCAACAGAAGTCAACAATTTCAACTGATCAGTTCCTTTTACTGCTGTGGGAAATGCAAGGGACAATATGTGTATCAGTTTTTTTTCCTCTAGGAATTTAGCATCCAATGTCCTAGATACCAACCTATTTTCATGCTCCTCTTGCAGTTTATGATTTATTCATGATTTGTACTATCAACCAGAATGGTTATATCATTTTTCAGGATTTTTTCTGACATTGCTCATTTTTCGTTTAAAGACTGATTCGTTTCACAGTACCTGAACTTTTTTTTTTTGGTTGACACAGTGGGTGTTGAACTGCTGCAATCTCAGCAGTGTCTCAGTTAATGATACCCTTCAGCTCAAAAGTACTTCATTTCTCTCCTTATCCTTCACTTGGAATTGTATGCTTTTAATCCCCAAGCCTATTAGGCAAGGGAAGGAAAAATGCTGTTTTCAACAACACATTTCAGACATAAGGGTAGAGAGAATGGAAAAGATGCACATATAGAACAAGATACAATCACATAACAGAAAATGTCTAAACTTTTATATCTCCTCTCCTTCCGAAAAATCATAAGACATGCAGGTAAAATAGAAAAGCAAACCAAACCAAACAGCACTAACATATCTCAGCTATAAAGGTAAAACGCTGCCTTTGACGTGAATATTTGTGTCCAGTGATTTCACTCCTGGAGACATGGGATCAGTGCTATGAGGATGTCCTCACACACATATGTTGACTGTTACCTTGCATTTATGTGATGTTCTTTGGCAGCGTGACTATATCTATCATTTCTCTTACATCTAAATAATATTTTTGATATTTGTACATAGCTCTGGTGATGTCACTAATTTGTTATATTCTACCATCAGTTGAAACTAATTGAAAATAAAAATATTTCTTAGAAATTACCAACTGAAATTATGAATTTTATGAGATCTCAAGCTAAAATTATTGAGAATAAACAAAGCACCATATCCTGGTGGTACCTATCCAAAAGTAAAATAAGTTATGAAGACTGTAAGACCAGTTTCTCTATGCTGAGATCCTAACTAAATTTAATGTATTCATAAATTTAAAATTTGAAATCAATTTTAGAAGTTAACCTCTTTATTAAAAGAAAGGAAAATGAATATATTGTCCATGTTTTGTGGGTAATCAGTATACAGTATATCAGAAAACCCTTTCCAGTAAATCAAAAGGAGAGTATAGAGAAAAGTTTTTTTTCTCTTAATTTTTTTCTTTCAATTTTTTGTTTTTTGGCAGAGGGGGGAGGTAACTAGGTTTGTTTGTTGTTTGTTTGTTTGTTTGTTTAATGGTGGTGCTAGGGATTGAACCCAACTAAGCCAAGCATGCACTCTACCACTGAGCTATATCCTCCCCCCATGGAGATATTTTTATAAAGACAGCTTGGAAGTTGATGTGTACTCCAATGCATTGTCTCTAATTTTTAATGGAATGATTAAGAATTCTAATTTTCAAGGAAGAAAAGCTCCACTTGAAACTAATAACAATAATTTTTTCAGATAAATATTGTGTGTTTGCCTTGTATCACTGTAGTATTAAGCATTTTACATCTATTATTTCATTGCATGCTCTTGCAAGTATCTGAGAAGGTGTGAGAATCAGAATAATCTTCTACATTACTTACTTGAATCTAGCAAAACTATTTCCCCTTTTATTCAATTATTTTTCTCAAAGGCTTGAGACAAAAGTCAGAAGTCATGGTTTATATTAATTTCATCATTGAGTACAGCTGAGACTGAGAAATACTTAATGAATACAATGTCTTCCCATAAATAAAATCTCTAAAGTGTATTATTTGGCATGACATATTTGAATTTGCAGTCAATGTGCACTAAACTATTTAGATTTCAAGATTCTATTTCATATTTTACCTAGCAATAAAAGACATTTGATAATATGTTAACCATCATGTGATCAACAGAGTGGGATGTCTTACATAGTGAGTACTGAGGCATGTAATTAATATAAAACATGCTATATTTATTTCCAAATCATTGTAATAATTTAATATTCTAATTTTGTATTTCTACATTTCATGATAATACACTAAGTATACCTTCTTCCAAATGTTAACTTTTACATAAATATTTTATAGGATATCATAATTTCTCCCTTTTTCCCCCAAGTCTTTTAGTATGTGGATAAAATTCATTTACTTCAGCAGTTATTATATGGAATAACTGCTGTGTGGGAAACACCATGTTATATGTTTCAGGGACTGATAAGATAATTAGGACGAGACACTCATTCCTAAGAGGCTTACAAAATCGTGACTCCAACTCAGCTTAGAGGAAAATAAAGAATGACGTCCATACTGTGAGGATTAGTGTTTCTTGGAGCATACATTTCACAGGCATCCTTATTAGCTCTGTATTTTTCTTTCATGTGTGCTTAATTGTACTGCATAGTCTTACGATCATGCATTTTAAAAATACAGCCCTTTATAAAGTTTTCAATCTAGCAAGTCAGACCATTAACTGAAGTGTCAGCACTGCTTGAAGAGGCAGTCATAAAACTCAAATTTAAAGTCTTATTATCCCAATAGAATAAAAGTAGAGAGGGAAAATAAAATCATTTCCCCAAATTTCACAGAGGTGTGATGCAGAACACTTTGGAAGTTCCACAAGGTCTTGAAAGGCAAATGTAATTAAAAATGTAGAAAGCAGGCGACTGCTCTATGGAAAATAAAAATGGAACAACTTGCACGTTCTTATTAAAATCATCAAGTTTACTCTAACCTCTAAAACGATTATGAAGTTCACGTACTACATTCTTCTTCCCGATAACTTCATATTTTCAGACGCCAGTCCAAATTATTTATCTTTACTGACTAAGAAGGTATTTCGGGATGATTTTGCAAAGGCCCAGGAGTAAACGCTCATATGAGACAGAACTAGCACGAAACTGTCCTTTGCAAGTCTAGTTGTGTCCATGGCCTAGCATGTCATACTATTCAGGCCACAATTAGAGGATTAAAATAAGTGTGTGAAGCAACAAAAAGCAGTATAAACACCTATGAACTAAAAGTACTTTCTCACAAAAATATCATACCTAATATAGGAAAAGAAATCGAAGAGAACGCATTAGCTTTCAGTCACTGTGATGCTTTGCGAACACACAGTTGGCTTGCTGTTAATTAAGACCTGAATTTATTATCAATGTTGCATATGTACAAAAATTTATCACTAAATTTGTAAGAAATGAATAGAAACAAGGGCCACTAATAGAAGTGGGGCATTTACTGAATACAGTTGTTGTCATAATAACCATAAAGGATAGAATGCTTATACTGGGAGCAAAGAAAAGAAGGGAAAATAAAACATTTCTTTCAAGTCTCTACTTAACTTCTTAACATGACTTGAGAAACCTTTCATGATTATATTCAATAATCACAAGCTGGTGGCTGATGAAACGCATTGTGTTTTCTTTGGACAATACAGTAATACAGAAAAGTAATAATTCATTTAAGAAGCACAACATTTTATCTATTTCTCCAGTGTCTCCACCCTTCCCCATTGTATTATATCTCACATGATAACATATATATATATATTTCTATATTCAGATGAGTTTGCTCGCTTATGTCTCTTGCTTCTGCTGCTTCTCTAGCTAGTCTCCATTTCAAATGATCTCTAGAGCCAGTAGAGTAAGACCAGTTACTGGAGCTTTCACTCTTTCTCACAACTAGGTGTTTTCTCTTATTCTTTCTACTATTTGAAAAGTCTTTAAACCATTCTAAAAATACCTCCTGACCCCAGTCTGGCTAATTATAGTTATTCTTTTACATCTCAGTTCACCAGTACACCAAGATGCTTCTGTGGTTTAGTAACCCTACTATATACTACGGTCTGAATGTTTGAGTTCCTTCAAAATTCATATGTTAAAATCCTATCCCCCAAAGATGATGGCATTAGGAGGTGGAGCCTTTGGGAGGTGCCCTCATGAATGGGATTCATGTTTTTATAAAAGAGACCCCACAGAGATCCCTGCCCCTTATACCATGTGAAGACACAATGAGAAGGCCTCTTCTATGAACCAGAAAGCAGGCCCTCCCTAGACACTGAATCTGCAAGCTCCCTGATCTTGGACTTTCTAGCCTCCAGAAATAAATTTCTGTTGCTTATAAGATAACCAGTCTCTGATGTTTTGTTATAGCAGCCTGAATGGGTTAAGACACTATTTGCATCTATAGGTCCTTACATACTTAATTCAGCAAATTCATTATAGTACAATTTTAAAATTTCTTATATATGTATCTGAAATGTAACTTTTAAAAATCTTGTCCATCTCTGTACCCTCAAAATTAAGTAAAGTATCTGGTACACAGTAGATGCTTTATATATATTGTTTGACAAAATAACAAATGTCTCATTCTATTAATAATTATTTAGCTCCTGATTTGTCCGAACAAGATATAAATGGCAATAGAAATATTAGAAATTCTCATAAAGAATCAAGGAGAAAGAAAAAAACTCCTGGAACTAATACAGCAAGGTTGCAGGATATAAGGTTAATATACTAAAGTCAACATCCTTCCTGTATATTAGCAATGCACAATTGGGATTTGAAATTTAAAAACACAAAACCACTAACGTTAGCAACAACAAAAAATGTTTTCTAACAAAACATGGACAAGATCAGTAAGAGGGAATCTACACAAACACGATGAAAGGCATCAAAGAAGATCTAAGTAAGCTGAGGGATGGTCTATGTTCAATGATAGGAAGACTCGATATTGTTAACATATCATTTCTTCCCAAATTGATCTACAGATTCAGTCAAAATCCCAGCACACTGTGTGTGGATATTGACAAACTGATTCTAAAATTTATATGAAAAGGCAAAGACCTAGAATAGGCAACATAATATTGAAGCAGAAATAAGTCAGAGGAATAACACTAGTCAACTTCAAAACTCACTGTGAAGTTACAGTAATGAAGGCACTGTGGAACTGGTGAAAGAATAGACTAGACCAGTGGAACAGCAAACAGGACCCCAAAATAGGCAAATGTGCATAATGTCAGCTTATCTTTAAATATTAAAAAAAAAAGGTCACTTAATGGAGAAAGGATAATCTCAAAACTTGGTGCTGGAATGGTACAGCTAGACATCCACATGCAAAAAAAAAAAAAAAGAGAGGGAGAGAGAGAACTTTGACACAAACTGCACATCTCACAAAAATCAACACAATATGGATCAGAGATCTAAATGTGAACACAAATCTATAAAATCCCTAAAAGATAACACAGGAAAAGATGTAAGTGACTTTGGATTTGGTAATGACTTACTAAATACAACACCAACAGCATGTTGATGAAAAAAATAAGTTGGACTGCATTAAAATTAAAAAGTCCTCTGCAAAAGATACTGTTAAGAGAGGATAAAAGGACAAGTCACAGATTGTGAGAAAAATTTTGCAAAACATATATATGATAAAAGACTGGTATCTAAAATAGACAACTTTAAAAACTCAACAATAAGAAAACAATCCCATTTTAAAATGAGCAAAAGATTTAAACAGACACCTCGCCAAAGAAGAAACGCAGAGGACAAATAATCTCAAGGAAAGATATTCAACATCATATGTCATTAGAGAATTACAAATTAAAAAACAATGTGATATCAATACATACCTATTAGAATGACACTGAAACATCAAATGCTGATGAAGAAGCAGAGCGATAGAAGTCTCATTCACCGCAGGTCAGAATGAAGAATGGTACAGCCACCCTGGAAGAAAGGTTGAGAGTTTCTTTTAAAGATAAACATACTGTGAAAAATCCCACTGAAATTTTAATACGAACTGTTTTGAATCTGTAGATTGCTTTTGGTGATAATCAAAACATTTTTACAATATTAATATGAACACGAATACTTTTCCATTTAGTTGTGTCTTCAATTTTTTCATCAATGTATAATTTTCAGGGTACAGATCTTCCACTTTCTTGGTTAAGTTGACTCCTAAGTGTTTTATCAGTTTTGATGCTAACATAAATTTGGATTATTTTCTTAATTTCTTTTTCAGATAGTTCATTGTTAGTATATATACACAACTGATTTTTGTATTTTGATTTTGCATCCTGCAATTTTACTGAATTCATTTACTAGTTTTAACTGATTTTTTTTTGTGGCATTGGAGGGTTTTCTATATATAAGATCATACTGCTTGCAGAGGCAACTTTTTCCTTTCCAATTTGAACTTTTTTTTTTAATTTATTTTTCTTGCCTACTTGCTCTGACTAGAACTTCCAATAATAAGCTGAATAAAAGTGGTGAGAGTAGGCACCCTTGTCTTATTTCTGATCTTAGAGGAAAAGCTTTCAGCTTTTCATCATTGAGCATGAAATTAGTAGTGGGCTTGTTACATATTACCTTTGTTATGTTGAGGTTCATTCCTTCTATACTCAATTTGTTGAGAGTTTTTGTCATGAAAGGATGTTGAATTTTGTCAAATGCTTTTTCTGCCTCTACTGATATGATCATATAATTTTTAGCCTTCATTCTGTTAATGTAACGTGGTGTTTCGCGTTGGTTGATTTGCTTGTGTTGATCTGTTCTCACATTCCAGGGTAAATGCCACTGCTCATAGTGTATGATCCTATTTAACGTGCTGTTGAATTCAGTTTGCTAATATTGTGCTAAAGATTTTTGCATCTGTGTTCATTAGGAGATTGGTCTATAAATTTCTTTTCTTGTAGTCTTCTTATCTAGCTTTGGTATGAGGGTAATGCTGGCCTATAAAATGAGCTTGGAAGTATTGTTCCCTCTTTAATTTTTCCACAGATATTTAAAAAAAAATTCGAAAATTCATATGGAACCAAAAAAATTCCAAATAGCTAAAGTGATCTTGAGCAAGAAGAACAAAGTTGGAATCATCACACATCCTGATTTCAAATTATATTACAAATCCAGAGTAATCAAAAACAGTATGGTATTAGCATAAAAATAGTCACAGAGACAAAAGGAACAGAACAGAACACCTAGAAATAAATCCAGGCATATATGGTGAACTAATCTTCAACAAACGTGCTAGAAAAACACAATGGGAAAAGAATGGTCTCTTCAATAAATGATGTTGGGAAAACTGTATATCCACATGCAAAAGAAGGAATTTGGACAATTGTCTTATATTACATAAAAAAATCATCTTAAAATGGGTTAAAGACATAAACCTAAGACCTGAAACTATAAATCTCCTAGAAGAAAACAGAGGGAAGAGCTCCTTGACACTGTTCTTGGCAGTGAGTTCTTGGAATGACAATAAAAGCATATGCAAAAAAGCAAAAATAAACAAGTGGGACTACATCAAACCCAAAAGTTTTTGCATAGCAAAGGAAACAATCAACAAAATGAAAAGGCAATCAAAGGAATAAGAGAAAATATTTGCAAATGGTATATAAATAAGAAGTTAGTATCTGATATATAAAAGTAACTCATACAACTCAATAGCAAAATAACAAATAATCTAATTTAAAAATGAACAAAGGATTTGAATAGATGTTTTTCTAAAGAGGACAAAGAAATGGCCAACAGGTATATGAACAGATGCTCATTATCACTAATCATCAGGGAAATGGAAATCATAACCACAATGAGGTATCACCTCACACCTCTTAGGATGGCTATTATCAAAATGTCAAAAAATAACAAATGTTGATGAGGATGAGGAGGAAAAGGAACCCTTATACACTGTCAGTGGGATTGTAAACTAGTACAGCCATTAGGAAAACAGTATGGAAGTTCCTCAAAAAATTAAAAATATAACTACCATGTGATCTAGCAATCCTACTTCTGGGTATATATTCAAAGGAAAAATAAAATCACTATCTCAAAGAGATATGTGCATTCACATATTCAGTGCAGCATTATTCATAGTAGCCAAGAGATGGAAACAACCTAAGTGTCCCTTGACAGATGAATGGGTAAAGAAAATATGTGATGTATATCATATATATATATATATATATATATATATATATATATATATTTATATAAACACACACATATATACATATACATATATGTGAATATTATTAAGTCTTTTAAAAAAGGAAGTAACACTTGGAATAACATGAATGGAGCTGGAAGACATTATGCTTAGTGAAGCAATCTAGACACAGAAAGACAAGCACTGCATGATCTCACTTACATAAAAAAGTCAAACTCATAGTAACTGAGAGTGGACGGTAGTTATTAGTGGGGTGGGAACCCGAGAGCATGATTTAGGCAGTCAAACTATTCTGTGTGATACTATGATGGTAGATACATGACAAAATACTTATATGAAAACCCATAGAACTATAAAACACAGAGTACACCAGTAATAATGTCTTAATATTGGTCCGTCAGTATTAATTGAACAAGTATATCACTCTAAGGTAAGACATTAATAATAGGGGAAAATATATGAAAGGGAGGGGGAAGCATATGAGAATTCTCAGTAGTTTTTGCTCAATTTTTTTCATAAACCTAAAACTTCTTTAAAAATGTCTACTAAGTTTTTAAAAAGTTAGAAATCCAAGCTCCAAGAATAGGAGCTTAATAATAGAAGACACACACTGAAAGAAAGCCATTGGATTTTAAAGAAAAGAAGGTCATTATTAGGGAATTGTGGTGTTTTTGTAGAAGTGATGGGACAGAAGTTGGTTCATGAGAATGGGAAAGAATTTAAGAGTCATAAAAGAGAGAGAAAGATATCCCAGACACACACAGAAAGAACATAAAATTTATTATTAAAACCATTTAATTATGGTGATTTATTTTATTTTTATCCTCACTTATAAAGCAATAGACTCAGCCTCAAAACAAATCTGAATTCCAACAAAACTCTGTCCTATTTTTAGTCCCAATCTACTGGAATAAAATGAATCAACAAAATCTTTGCTCATTGTCTTTCGGAATAGATGCAGCATAAACATCTCAAAGAATATATTTTTGGAATACTAGAACAGCCTTTTTTGTTTTGTCCTATCTTGTTTTCTCTTGAATGAATGAGAAAGAATTTGGAGGTGCATCCATATATAAACACTGGCCATTTATTGTGAATTTTGTTTAAACACATGTAATTATTCATCATACAACTTAATATAATAGCTGAATTTCAGGGGGTTTTTTTGCCTCCCCTTAGCTATTCTGTGCACTTTGTACAGTCAGCCATTTTAAACATCATTTTAATTCACATCAGAATGAGTAGGCCATGTGGCCAGGGAATACTTACATAATACTATTATTTCAATATCACAGTCCTTTGTGGACATGACTGGAAAATGATGCAACAGAATGTGAGGAGCTAGAGAGACAAAGCAACAGTGAGGGTTAACCAGGGCTGTTCTTTCCCCAGGGAAGGAAGAGCCAGGGAAAACACACATGCCTACACAGGCAAAGGCACATGCACCATGCACCTGCACATACAACAGCATAGCTGTTTTTTTTACATTAAGCAGAAAGAAAGCAGGATGAATACTACTGCCAACTCCAAGATCATACTGCCTTCAACTTGCAAAATGTCTTACAATCCAAGCAAAATCTAGCATGGAATAGGATATTGCCTTTTAAAGCTCTTTTACTGGTTTCTTTTTGAACTCCTGCCAACAGTGGCTCCTTCTTGGGAAAGATTTTCTTTCAAATTCAATTTCCATTCATTGATCAAAAAGACATTTTTAAAACAATTAGGATGCAGGGGTAAAGGTCAGAAGAAGGAAGGTTGAAAGAGTCTAGTTTGCATCATATTTCTTTCATTCTCTCCTTCAAAGGGAAACAATAACAGGTGAGCTTTTCCCAGGGAAGATGCTATGAAATCTGCAACCCAGTGACATTAGTGAAATCTTGGTGATGGCCACATGTGTGAGTTAGAGGGAAGTAATCTCCCTGACATCTATAGGAATGTTCTTCACAATCCAACACCCTGAATAATTTTCCCCTCTGTCCTATTATCTGCTACACACACATGCATCAGTAAGGGACCAAAATACGTAGTGAATAATTGAATAATACTGATTTTAATTAAATATGAAGCTTCTAATAGAGGAAAAGTTTGATATAAATATATGTACGACAGACTCTTAGCATGTTTGATCTAAATTAAATATTGAACTAAGTCAATATATGTGTAAATACAGTTTTCATACATATATTGGTATTTTATAGCCCTAAAGGTACATATTCATAAAACAAATACAGTTAATGTAAACATATCTTACCATCTGAATCAGATGGACACTGATAACACTAAAGGGCATTTCTTGATCTAATATAGAAATCAAACATGAAAGAAACTGAAGCTATCAATACTTTAGTATAATTATATTATTTTAGTATAATTAAATATTATATACTTCGATAGAATTATAAACAAATATGAATAGTATAAAATAATTTAATGTAAAATCAGGAACAAGATTAGAATGAAAACTAACAATTTTTGTTTACTACTGTACTAGACATTGAAATGAGACATATAAAATAAAGACAAGGCACAAAATTTGGAGAGGAAGTAAAACACCACCACTATTCCCAGCTTAATGACGTTAAAAACACTCCACAAGATAAATTATTTAATTACAAAGAAAGTTTTAGCATTATTGCTAAATAAAAGATCAATATAAAATTTTAATTACACTTCCTATACCACCCACAGTTAGAAAATGTTGTTAAAAACATACCAGTCACAATATTAGTACATAATATAAAGTACCACGAATAAGCCTCCTAAAGGTTATTAAGACTATTCTGTAAGTCTATATAACTACTTTAGGTACTATGAAACTACTTTAAAACACTATTCAGCCACAAAAGAAGAATAAAATAATGCCATCTGCTGCAACATGGATGGACCTGGAGATCATCATTCTAAGTGAAGTAAGCCAGAAAGAGAAAGAAAAATATCATATGATGTCACTTATATGTGGAATCTAAAAAAAAAAAAAAAAGACACAAATGAATTGTAAATATACAAAAGAAAAACAGACTCATAGACATAGAAAACAAACTTATGCTTACCAGGGATGAAAGAGGGTGGGAAGCAATCAATTGGGAGTTCAAGATTTGCAGATACTAGCTACTATACATAAAATATATAAACAATAAGTTTATACTGCATAGAACAGGGAAGTATATTCAATATCTTATAATAACCTATAATGAAAAAGAATATGAAAAGCAATATATGTAGGTATATATCTGAAATATGATGCTGTACATCAGATGCTGTACACCTACATATATTGACACAACATTGTAAACTGACTATACTTCAACTAAAAAAAGTATTAAAGGAGGCCTTTATAAGTATATATACTATTATACATAACAATTACTATTTATATTATACTAGTATTATATATTACCAATAAGATATTCTCAATTATTATACATTAAGAAATTATAGAATTCATATCATTATGTTATATAACATTGTTATTAATTACAAATTATATATATATGTAAAATTATCAGGAAGAACTCTCCCAAAAGTTTACTTTAAATATATTAAAGGAGACCTATATAAATATATATGATTATGTATTATCACTGTTGTTTATATTATTATATTACATAACCATTTATGTATATTTTATAAATGGGAAATTCATATTAAAAATGTTACTTCTACTCAGATTGATTTAAAAATCAATACAATTCCAATTAAGAAGGGTATTTTTATGAATATATAAAATTGATAATAAAACAGATACCAGGAGGCTAAGGTTTGAGAACAGTGAAAACACTTCCATTATAGAAGATAACCTCTTCTTGATGCAGAATTATTATAAAGCCAAATTGATAAATAATGTATCTAATCTTGGCAGAGATAAAGAGAAAGGACCAGAGAACAGCACAGAAAGCCCAGAAATAGACCTAAACAAATTTGGAAGCATAATATATAAAAAAAATTGTATTGAAGAATAATGAATAAATTATGAACCATTTAATAATGTGGGACAATCCATTATCTACACAGAAAACAACTTTTACTGGAATAATCATGCTCCCTGACTTCAGAGTATACTACAAAGCTACAGTAATCAAAATAGACACAGAGATCAATGGAACAGGATAGAAAGTCCAGAAATAAACCCATGAATTTATGGCCAATTAATCTACAACAAAGGAGGTAACAAATATGAGAAAAGATAGTCTCTTCAATAAGTGGTGCTGGGAAAACTGAACAGTTACATGTAAAAGAATGAAATTAGAACATTCTCTAACACTATATACAAAAATAAACTCAAAATGGATTAAAGACCTAAATGTAAGACCAGATACTATAAAATTCCTAGAGGAAAACACAAGCAGAACACTCTTTGATATAAATCACAGCGATATTTTTTTAACCAACTCTTACAGTAATGGAAACAAAAGCAAAAATAGACAAACGGGATCTAAACTTAAAAACTTTCACACAGCAAAGGAAACCATAAACAAATGAAAACACAACCGACAGAATGGGAGAAAATATTTGCAAATGATGCAATCAACCAAGGACTAATTTCCAAAATTTAAAAACAGCTCACAGAGCTTAATATATCAAAAAAACGAAAAAACAAGCAACCCAGTTAAAAAATGGGCAGAAGACCTAAATAGGCATCTCTCCAAAACAGACATCCAGATGGCAACAGGCACATAAAAAGATGTACAATATCATTAATTACTAGAGAAACACAAATCAAAAATACAGAGTTATCTCACCCCACACCAGTCAGAATGGCCATCATTAAAGAATCTACAAAAAATAAATTTTGGAGAGGATGTAGTGAAAAAGAAACCCTCCTACACTGTTGGTTGGAATGTAAATTGGTGCAGCCACTATGGAGGACAGAATGGAAGTTCCTTAAAAAACTAAAAATAGACTTACCATGTGATCTAGCAATCCCACTCCTAGCATGCATCCAGAGAAAACTATAATTTGAAAAGACACCTGCACCCCAATGTTCACAGCAGCACTATTTACAACAGCCAAGACATGGAAACAACCTAAATGTCCACTGACAGATGAATGGACAAAGAAGATATATGGAATATTAGTCATAAAAAAGAATGAAATAATGTCATTTGCAGCAACATTGATGGACCTAGAGATTATCATATTAACTGAAGTAAATCAGACAAAGACAAATATCATATGATATCACTTATGGGTGGAATCTTAAAAAAAAATGATACAAATTTTATTTACAAACCAGAAATAGACTCAGACATAGAAAACAAACTGTGGTTACCAAAGGGAGAAGGGGAGGGGAAGGATAAACTAGGAGTTTGGGATTAACAGATACACATTACTTTATATAAAACAGATGAACAACAGGCACCTACGGTATAGCACAGATTGAACTATATTCAACTTCTTGTAATAAGCTATAATGGAAAAGAATCTGAAAAAATATGTATGTATATGTATGTATGTACGTATAATTGAATCACCTTGTTGTACACCTGAAATTAACATTGTAAATCAACTTATGTCAATAAAAATTAAATAAAAAAAGAAAACAAGTTTAAAAAAAATCCCTGCTTCATATCATTAACAAAAATCAATTCTGCATGAAACAAAGAGATAAATGGAAAAGAGAAATAAACCTTTAGAAGAAAGTGTAGAGAACAATTTTGGGATCATGTGGCTGGGATAATCTCATCTGAGCAGTACTCCTCAAAACCATCAAAGTCATCAAAAACAAAGTCTGATTAACTGTCAGAGCTCAGAGCAGCCTAAGAAGATGTAAGATCCAAATTCAGTTTCATATTCTGGAAGGGACCTGGGAAAGGAAAAGCCTTCAAGGAAATGTTAATAAAATCCAAATAAAGTATGGGTTTAGCTTATAGGAATGTATCAGTATCCGTTTATTGGTTGTGAGAAATGGACCAATGTAAGATCTTAACAACAGAGGAAATGGGGTGTGGAGTGTCTCAGCACTCTGTACTATTTCTACAGCTTTCCTATGAATCTAAAACTATTCTAACAAATATTTTTAAAAAGCAAAACAAAAAATCAGCATCATACAGGACATGATGTTTCCTTTTGCTTTTCTACTTTCATTGAACATATTAATTCCTATCTACTCTCACATCACAATTCAAACCACTATCTTCTCAGGGAAGCTTTTCCTGGCCTTGGATGATTTCCATTTGTTCTACTATATGCTCTGATAGCACTGTGCTCTCGTATGTCCTTTCAACTTTATATTTATTACAGTAATCTATTGATGAATATTTGTTTTCTCCACTAGATGGTAAGTTCCATAAAGCCAGACATAGTATCTGCTTTTGATCACCAAGAAATCTTCAGAATCTGATGCAAAATCTGCTTATTAAATATTTGTGAATGAATAAGAGGAGCCAGAAAGTGGAAAGAAGTGATTTTAAGAGCACAGGTTTCTCGTCTTGCTAATTCAGACATCCAGCAGCCCATGTTACTAGGGAAGAAGTTAGAATACAAAGTGCTACAGAAAGAAAGTTCATGCCTTTGCCAGATGAAGCAGGGCAAACACTAAAGGGATCTTCACAATCCTCTTTCTCTTTGTAGCTTAATAGAGTACTGGTATGGTCACAACACTTGTCCTTAGACTGAAAAGTTGGAGCAAGAAATTCCAGGTTTCAGTTTGCCACATGGTACATGGTTCCAGACGTGGGAAACAATTACACAAATGAGAAACGGGTTTCCTTTATATTCCTGGATAGATGTAATTAATGGACAGGAACCTGTAACATGTAGTGTCATATCTGATCTAGTGGCTGTAAGCCCCAAGCAGGGAGGTCCCTGCAGTGCTCATCACCTCCACAGCATTTAAGGAACCACTCTAAGGAAGCATAATATCCATATAGAGGATGCTTCATACCAACCTTTGAAAATTTCATAGGCTAATATTGGACTTGGATTTTTAAAAGCCAGCACTGAGTATAATATAAGGTTTTATGAAAATCCTTTGTAGAGCATCTTAGGATATAAACTGCTGGAAAAGTAAAAATGGTGCGGTAATAAAAATATTGTATTTTACTGGTAGAAATTGTTTCTTCTACAAGCATGTTCACAATTAAGTTATATTTGAAGTCATTCTGGTGATTTCTCTGGCCATTTATGGCCCTTAGGGTAATTCTGCAACATAAATTTATCACCTCAACAGTACTTGAACAAGCTGAAGAATTATTATGAATTTTTGCTCTCTTATTCATAAAGAATGGGACATAAACAGCTACATTTTTATAGTTCATAGTAATTACACAACTCTAGGATGCCTTTTATATTAATCAGGATTCACTTCCCCCAGGACTCCTTTGTTGGAAGCCAAGGAATTTACATGTTTAAATATGACACAATGTGCTAGAAACAGGCATAATGATGCTGTGGACCAGAAAATTATTCCAGAAGGGAAATGTTAGAGGCATACATATCTGAAGTATAAGCCACTGACGGATGTATCTTTAATTTTCAAAACGCTGTTTTAAAGTTGAGCAGGCAGTTTTGGGTTTTGATTTCTTCTAACAGTTTTGGACTTCAAAATGAATTCAGCTTCTTTCGGGGCTACTGAGTTGGGAACTGCAGGATGCCACTGGGCAAGCTTCAGTTCCTGAAGTGCCTGTGCATGCGTGCATGCGTGCATGAGTATATGCATTTCCAGTAAAGATTTTGAGGATTTCTACTAGTTATGATAGTAGAAATCCAGGTCAACTATGCTTTCAAATATGCACATGTAATCATTTGAACAGGCATTGTTATTTGAGCATCACTGATTCAGAAAACATCAATTGAATGTTGCTGCAAAGAAACTCATTGCTTTCTGTGTCCCATCAACCAGGAATGATTAGCTTTCTAGGATTGCAGACACTTAGAAATATGATACTAATTCAAGGAGTAGGAATCTTCCTTTGAAATACAAGCATGATCAAAAATCTATCTCTTCAGATGATATTTAGTTCAGTGGGGGGACTGTTAAACTTAAATCTAGATATGTCTGCAAGGCTGCTCTAGGTTATATTTCTGCTGCTTTGAAAAGAATTCTGATTAGCATTGATTTCCAATAATGTGAAAATCTATGACACCTCCCTGCAGGTTGAGGGTGGCCAAACCTTGGTTGGCTTTTCTGCGCCTGACTTCTTTTAGAAGCCTAGCAAGGCACATTTCCACAGAGTGAGAAGAAAGCCAAATGCACGTTAAGCAAGTCATAAAGATAAGACTTACTGTTTCCAGAGGATTGGTAATTTTCTATGACCTGAAAATGAAAATCAAAATAACATTTGCACACTCTCACTCATTTGGTAGTAACACTTGGGTAGTCTTTGATGGAACTGGGTCACTGCCCTTAAGCATTATGCTTTCTAAACTGGAGATGACATACGTTCAAAAGAGGTGCAAATCTAGGTATGATTTTTTTGGGGGGGTGATTTCTTTCAGTGAAATTAAATCTGTGATAAATATAATTTTACTTCCTTCTCAGGTTTTCTATCTAAATCCATATATTATAAGCTGAGTTCTTCAAAGGTTTAAAATGGACAAGCTTCTAAGAAAATAAACTCAGCTGGGAGAAAACATCTCTCTTAATGCAGGTTTGGCCAAGACAGTAGCAATGAATCGATAACACCCAAACGTAAAAGCTTTTTGGACAATGTGTAGACCTACATTTTATCTTTCTTGTAAACTTGAGGTTCTATTTAATAATCCTTCTGGCAGCTCAAAAAAAAATCCATCCAAATAGGATCAAAAGAATTTCTTGCCTTATATATATTTTATTTCCTTTTGACTATTTATTTTCCTTAAGAAAATGTCTTGTGTTTCATCAGTAAACATGACTTGCTCTAACAACACATTAACAATGAATGACACATGGATAAACTCAAATGACTTCTTTGTTGTTAAGAATTTGACCTAAGTCATTTTATTTCAAAGGCCATAATATTTTGAAACCAAACTAGGGAAACAATATTAAAACCTTAAAAAGAAATATTTATAAAAATTAATTCAAAAAAATTCTTCTTAATCCTGATCCAAACTATAATACTATATCCTGCCCATTGAAATCCAGACTCATTTTTTCCATCTCCCAAACTGAAATGCCCACATAGATGCAATTAATTGTGTCCACACAGAACTTTTGATTTCCAAACCCAGTCCTATTCTTCCAATGGCCATTGCCAGCTGAGCAAATGGGATAGTGTTTTCTCAGTTCCCAAATCCTGGGAACTACTCTTGAATTCTCTTTTTTCTTTACTCTTAATTAAATCCAAATCATCATGAAGTTCTGTCAAATCTTATTTTCAAAGTGCATCATACCCACTTCTCTCTAGTTCTACTGATAGGACCCAGGGTTCACAGCACCATTATCCCTCCAAGGATGGCTGCCGTTGTCTGCTAATTAGTACCTGCTTCTACTCTTTACAATCCCTCCTTACAATCCATTAAATCTGCATCCATTCAATCAGGCTGGCCATTTAAAAGTATAAATCAGATCACTCCTCACCCCTAAGTGAAATTTCACACTGTCTTCTCAATGTATTTGGAATGAAGTCCACAGTCCTTAATCTGGACCCCGACAATCTCTCAGAGTTTGCATCCTACCACAGTCTTCCTCTGCCCTGTCATTCCGGCCACACGGGCCGCTCTACTGCTCTGCAGACTGTGCGGCTTTGCTCTCCCTGACGGTTTTTGCTGTGGTTGTTCTGGCTGTCTGGAGGTCTCTTATCCCAGGATCTTCCCTGACGGCCACTCTATGTAATTCTCGCCATATTCCCTGTCCTCCTCAGTCACAGCATTCTGTTACATTCTCCTCATCGCATTGATCTCTCTGAAATTATCCTGTTGATGTGTTTCTGTGTTTATCTTCTATTTCCCTTCAGCCTCTGGAATATAAGGTCCATTAGAACAGATTTTGTTTTTTTAAGTCCACTATAAACACCACGTGCCTAGCACAGTGCCTAGTACATATGCTAAATATTAAAAACACATTTGTTAAATCATGAACTAAAGATAACTTGCCTTTAGTACCAAGAGCAGGGCTACACATAAGGGCCCTTAATTAATTTCAAAATTCACAAATCCATTGTGAGTAAACTCATAGTGTCTTATGACTTAATTTTCAATTATCTTAAGGATGAACATTTTCTTAAAACACTCTTTCTCTTGTTTGAAAACATAAATAGGTTTGAGTTTTTCAAAATGCCTCCCCTCAAGAAAATTGAAATAACCAAGTGTTATAAAATAAATCTAATATTACATACTGAGCTCTGTTTATAAACAAGAACTTCAAGTACTTGATTTAACATCCATTTGGTTTCATGCCCATATTTCTCTACTGTTGGTATTTTTATTTTGTGGAACATCTTTGTTGCCCTGCATGTGCTGTTTATGCCTGGAAGCATGCAGAAAGCCCCCACTGGTGGCAAGACGGGATAAGCTCTCTCCACAGCCAGGTGACTAGACATCTAAATATGGTCTCAGTAAGCCAGAAATAAAACAGCTACATTAACAGAGTTTTATATTTTCACTATGCTAAAGAAATCAAAACATAGTTTATTGTCTGAAAACAAACCTCATATGGAAAATAGTTTACAATGGAGAAGATTTTAGGCTTTGATTTGGTTTAAATATTAACAAACAGGCTCTTTAAAACAGAAGTCACCAATAAATAATATAAACCAAATGTCACTGCTCTAGAAGATTATATCTTACTCTTTGTTTCAACCAAATGATCTACTAATTCAGGATCTGCAGATAAAAGTTCACAAGTTCCTGAATGCATATCGACATAGCCATTCATGAGTAGGGGAGACTGCATAAGTATGGGGCAGGGGATATACGGGAACTCTGTACTTTCCACATGGTTTTGCTGTGACTCCAAAACTGCTCTAAAAATAGTCTATGAAAAATCTTGCAGATGGGTTATGATTTGGGAGAAACACCTCACAGCCTACTGGAAAAGATCACTGACACACACACACACACACACACACACACACATCTATAATGATCATCTCCAATTTTCATGTGGTGAAATTGAGTCTCAGTAAGAACACTAAGTTCTTACAGAACAGGAGTCATGTTCCAAATTTCAATTGATTTCTATATGCCTGTTCCTTTTTCTGAATCATTTATTCTTGGGATGTGTCTCAATGTCCTTTATACCTGTGTTTTACATTTGATGATCGTACTTAATTCTGTTTACTCTTCCTAGATTAAACCAATAGGGTATCATCATTGCCTCTGACTTTGTTAAAGAACAGCATTTTGGAAAAATATTTTGCTATATCACTCTTCATATTATTGACAGAAGATAACAAAGTTTTCATTTTCATATGAAATTTTTTTTCAAGTAGGCCTTTTCTAATATCTACCGGTCCCAAATCCCTAAAAGCTACTGTCCAGTGTAACCTTTTCTTTTTCTTTAAAAAATAAGATACTGACCTTATGATGATCCTTTTAGCTTGCCACAGAAAGTACTGAAATTTAAACTATTGGACAAAAAGTAGTTTTTCAAAGAACTTGATCATAATATTATTCATGGTTGATGACTAACTTATTTTCTTAGAATTTTAATACATTTATAAAGATTCTAAGATAAAATAAAGTTTTCCTAAAGAAAAACTTAATAAGTAAAAATATTTCAGGAGAGAGTGCTATAAAATCTACTTGTATCATAAGAACAAAAGAATAAATCTTTACATAAAGAAAATATGTTTAATTTTTAAACTCATTAAATTCATACTATACCTATTATATTCAGGCCAAGAAGGAAACTCACATGTTCCCTTGAGTCGACTGCTTTTCCTATGATATTTAAATGAATGGGTGGTGTAGTATAGTCATAAATAACATCAAAGAGTACTATTCATGTGCTGGGATTAAAGATCTGCTGTTACTGTGAAGTTAATCATCTTCACAATTATACAATCAAATGAAAAACTTCGAGTACTTTTTAGAGGGAGAAGAAAAACCCCTAAGGCCCCTTATCTTCACACTTGCAAGAAGAATATCTATGAAGAAAAGAAAAGGGTTCCTTGGGGAACCCTTCGGACACCATGGGCATTTAAGTACCACAGTGAAAATGAAGAAATTAAAATATCCTGGATTGCAGACATAGGTTTTTCTTGATGGTAAAATTACTAAGGAAAGATAAAACTAAAGACAAGTAAAGATTAATTAGGGTAAAGAATCCTTGCATTCCACAATATGTCAATCAACCATAGAATATATATTTCTCTTCTCTTTTTTTGAAAAAAGAAAATGATGACCGAAAGGAAAAAAAATAATCCTTTGTCATTTCCTTGCCTTCTGGATGACAAAGGAAGAAGTAAACCATAAAGTTAACTTAAAAGATCATTTTCCATTCATAGTTAATTCATTCCTCAGATAAGAAGAAATTGCTTTCATATTCAGTCCATAAAGTAAATGTCCTGGTGATATGGAATTAAAAGGAGGTATATTGGATACTATGAATTATTCACAGGACAGCCTAGAGAGCTGAAGAAACTACTATTAATTCAGCTTTAATATTACAATCCAACTGCAGTAAACAGGTACTTTTTTCTATAGATCTATGTTACCAATAACCTATTTTTAAGAAAATGATTTTCTCGGATTTAAAATTATTTCAAAAATCGAGGATTAAGTTGATGACTTCTATAAACATTTTAAAAAGCAAAAAAAAAAAAAAAAAGAAAGAGAAAAAGAAAATTATCAATCTGCTTGAAGCATGTATTATATTTTCTCTTCACTTTAATGCACATTATGTTTATTGCAGGATGTAACAAACATGGCCTCTCATCAAACCTACTCAAAGGTGGAGAATCTGAACCTCTGAACAATTTAGCGTATCTACATAAAAAACAGTCTCTCTTGAAATTCTTCATTTCTATGTGTTCATCTTTTAAAAACTATTATTTGCTTAATTAAAAAATTTAATAGTGCATAGAAAGAGCAGTTACATTAGCATACTGAGCATCGATTTTGTTATTGTTAAGTAACTAATTTTGGCTAGCTTTCTTCCAAGCAGGCTGAGGCCCAGGATGCCGGAGGAGGACAGGGTGCTCATTTGCATGCAGCACCATCTCCAGCTCAACACTTCCCCAATTTACTTCACTCTTGGTGTTGTTCTTGCACCCCAGACACTGCAGTACCTCCAGGGCTGACAGCAACCAAAAAAGAAGGGAGTAAGTAAGAAACTGTGAAGAAATGTATCATTGACAGTGGGATAAAATAACCAGGCAGGGACTAGATATAAAAGCCACTTGCAAAAGTGACCCTCTGCTAAGCAGTAATGCAGGAATGTAAGGTCCCAAAGACCTTCAGCTCGAGAATGTGCTTAAGATCCACTAAGTCACAGACCATTCTGTTATCAAAATAAAACAAAACAAATCAGAAACCAAAACAATGTCTTTTCCTCCCCTATCAGAACAATTTTTGTCTTTGTTATTCATAATGTCAAAAGATAACCAAATATATCATGCCAAATAGGAAAATAGGAGCCAGAACCACATATTAATTTTTTCACTTAATTTATGTGTGAATTTTTAATATAAATGTGGAGCCACAAAGCACTAATAAATGCAAGTCAAAATATTTCAGTGAATAATATAGACCAAATTTGATTTCATAACAATTATAAATATGCCTGTTAAGTTATTTTTTTGGATACTACCAGAGTTTGGCTTTTTAAAAGCAACTTAAATTTTTTATTTATGGCAATTAAATGGTATTTATGGTATTTGTATCATACAATAGATTTCATCTATCTATCCACTCCACTTTTCTGAGTTGTCCTACAGAGAACTATATGTTTTGAGGTTGTCTATCTTTGTGTGTTCTTTCATAAAATCCAATACTAAAATATATTGGACTACCAGAATATTTATTTCATACAAACACCCCATCAAGACAATATACAACATACAATATACAACTGTAACAAATAGTACGCTCACCTTTTTGCCCCACCTCCCCCCCTGGCCATTCTCTGATTCCCAGATTTAATTCATAGAACATCTCTACAAGTCAAAATAGCACAGAGATGGGGAAGCTGGTGCCTGATTCACTTAATATTAATTAAAAACTACATGAACAGCATGCTAAATCTGTAGTTGTATGTAATAAAGAAAAAATATATATATATACATCTCCAAACAAATGATTCTGAAATACTGGGCACTGTGCTTAGCACAAGAGTTTTGCTCTCAAGAGGTTAATTATTTTTTAGCATATATGAGGCATATAAATCAAGTATATAAAAACAGTATTATACTGTTAAGTTCCAAATGAGTTATACACATAGGGTATTCAGAAGTGAAAGCTACTTTCTGGGGAGAAAAACAGAAAGGAGATTTGTTTGTTTTTACCAAGAGATCAAATAGAAAAAGAGTTACAACTAAAACATAGATAAAAGAATTAGATGTATTCAAGACAAAGTATTCTTGCAATTCTTAATAGAAAGGCCAGCTCATCTTAGGAAATAATCCAAACATTGTTAGATTAATAGAAGGTTTATGCTGTCAACACAATGGAACATTGGCTAAAGGGGAAATTGATGAAATGATGCTTTAGTATGATCTAAAATCAGTGTACAGGAGTTTCGGGTTTTTGGGGTTTTTTTTGTATAGTTGTTATTTATATCCCTCCTTATTTATTACAGAAAAGTGAAGCTTTTAAAGTTCATTAGGGATGTTTTACGCAATAGATTGTGGGGACAGACACTCTGAAGCCAAAAAATGCTATAAAATAAACTTAACTTTTTACATACTAGGTTCTAGGTAAGGTTCTCAGCTGCAACAGTTATCACAGGAAGTATGAAGGAAAAATGAAAGCAGTTTTACCAAGGGACAACTGACTGGACTGGAAGACTGGTTAGAAATGAGAATCGAGACAAAAATGAGCCGGAGATGGTGCTGAAGTCAAGCATGTATGATGATTTGTGGGAAGATAGGTCTATTGGCAGATGGGAAGTCATCCGGAAAGCCAGTTGAAAAAGGAACATGATGAATTATGTTTGAGATAAGCTTGGCTTAAAAGAACAATGGAAAATTCAAGCGGATCAAAGCACAATATTATCTCTGAGTTGCAATGGACTTTAAAAACCGTAAGACTCTATCCTTACCTGAGGTTTCAATCCCGTTCAACATCACCACTAACAAACTGTCATTCAACTCATGTTTGACATCCTTTAACAACAGGAAAGTTTCCTATTTTTCCTATCAATTCAATGTATTTTTGCCAATCCAATTTTTATAAATGTCCTTCTTGTACTGATCCAAAAATGTGCCTCCTGAAAATTCTAGGCTTTGATGCTAGCTGCTCTCTGTGGAAAAACAAAATAAATTTAATCCGTCTTTCTCAAAAGGGCCCCTCAATAATTGCAGGCACTTTTCATGTCCCATTGAACTCTCTCTTCTCTAGGTTGAACTTCATTTGATGTACTTTCAGTCCTTTCACTGTGTCTTTCTTTAAAGTGTAGTGTGTAGAACTAAACTAAGATTTCAGAGGAAAAAAAACAGGTTTAAGTTTAAAAAAAAAAAAATAGAACTGATCATTATGAAAACTCCTGAAGCTATGACACAAGGAAAGACTGCTCAAGGGAGAAAGAAAACCAAACACCAGAAAGCAGGGCAGAGGGCAGAAGATAAAACCTTCATAAATGACACAAAAGAAGTAAGTAAAAGAGAATAAACAATCTGGACTAAAGACCGATTAGCTAGGCACAAAGAAAGCCAAGGCAGGGCAGGACTAGCAAAACGGGAAAGTTTCATGATGACTGAAGTGTTAAAAAATATAAAATGCTACAGAGGAATTGATATTAAAAAAAAATAACTAAGTGAAGATCAATGAGTCATTTATCAATTAACCTATGAATGGTGAGTTTTGGGGCAGCTGTGCTCAAGGAAGCCAGATTGCAGACGTTTAAACTGTTAGAATATGAAAAAAATGTTGACAGTAAGAGAATGAGAAATTCTCTCTGTATTATGTTTATTATAATTTCAATCCTTTTTTCCTCTTTATTTCCTGAGCTTTCATTCAGATACTGGATTTATAATTTTCTGAAAATTTTGTTATTTTTCTGAGTGATTTACTCTTAACTTATCCCCTAACATTTTAATATTTTTCAATTGATGCTGTCATAGTGTTAATTAAAACCATTCTTTGGTTTATATCTGTAATTAGATTTCTTTACTGTCTCATAAACAATATAATCACTTATTTTTTGAAGATATTACTTACATATTTATGATTTCCTCTCCTCTCATTATCTATGATTCTTCTGAATTATTTTTTGCTACTCATTTCCTTTATCTGTTTTTCATGCCCAAGATCTTCCTTAAATATGTGATGTCTGACCTTTCCTCCTTCTGACTTGCACAATTCATGATGACTCAGATTCCCCCATTTCAGGAAACTACCCTCAGTTTTCTATTCTGGTAAAAGGAGTAGTAGTTACCTCACTAGGCTTAGTAAGGAAAGGAATTACAGGCATCTCTATTTGACATATAAATGTTAACCAGTCCATTCAATCTTACTATCTCATATGTATCCCACTTTAAAAGAGATTTTTAACTTTATTTTCTGGTATAGATTGGGCCACTTTCTGCCTTCTTACAGCTGGCAAGTTTCAGATTTCAACAGTCTCTTGATTCAGTTGCTACTTGACACTCATGATTTTCAACTTCCAAAATTTTGTTAGCAACACGTTCTCTTACACTCTTCTTATTTTGGTTTATGCCTTTTATAAATAGTCTGATATCTTTAAAGTTTATTGAGATTTTAAGACAAAAGAAAGTTAAATAGGTAGGTTCGATCTGTTACGATTGATTTAAAACTTCACGATGGCCTTACTGCTCTTCTTAAAAATCACATGAAGACTTCCCACGCTCAGAGCATTCAATGGTGTTCATTTTCTTTGCTTGGACACTTTAATTACATGGCTCTTCCTTAACCTTACCAGGCAAGGCTCTACCGATATGTCAGCCTCTCAAAGATTCTATTAAACTAGCACTTGGTAAGTCATATTCCATCCTTACGCTAATTCATTTTCTTGGCATTTCTTGTAATGTATGACTGCTTTCAATAAGTTTCTCAGATCTGGTTGAGAATATATATATATTTTTAAAGAACATCTTGGTTGGATAAAGACTTCTTGATGGACTTTTTTTTTTTTTCTTTCAGCATTTTAGTAGTGCTACTCAATTGTCTTCTAACTTGAATGATTTTTAATTGAAAGTTAGCTATGCACTTATATTTCCTGCTCTCCAAAATCTTCTCATTGTATCTTATTTCCAGATATTTGGAAATAATATGCCTAAGGGTATCTGTGTGTATGTTTTAGTACTTTGTATCTTTCTAGGAATTTGTCCACTTCATCTAATTTATATAATTTGTTGACATATAATTGTTCATAATATTCTTTCATAGTTATTTTTGTTTCTGTAAGGTTGGTAGTAATGGCTTCTCTTTCATTTGATTCTAGTGATGTGAGTTTCTCTTCCTCTCTGTCTTTTTTTGGTCAGTCTAGCTAAATGTTTAGCAATTGTGCCAGTTATTTTCGAAGAACCAGCTTTCTGTTTTATTGATTTTCTCTTCTGTTTTTATTTTTGTTTCAATAATTTATTCCTAGTATTTATTATTTATTTCATTGTACGTGCTTTAGTTTAATTGTTCCTCTTTTTCCAGTATCTTATGGTAGAAGGTTAGATTCTTGATTTAGAATCTTTTTTTTGTAAATGTACTACTGTAACGCTTTAAATTTCCCTGTGAGCACTGCTTCTATTACACTTCATAAATCTGGTATTCTGTGCCTTCATTTTGATTCATTTTCAAGTGTTTTTTAAAAATATCTTTTATGATTCATTTTCTAACCCATTTGGTTAATTAGTAGAGTCTTGTTTAACTTCCACATATTTGTAAATTTCTCCATTTTCTATCTAATTTCATTCCATTGTAATTGTATGATTTAAATCTTTTTAAATTTATTGAGGCTTTTTTTTTTTTTAAATAGCCTAGCACACGTTTACTTGAGAAAAATGTGAATTCTGGGTGAAATGTGCTATAGATGTCTATTAGGCCTATTTTTTAATGACACTGCTCAAGTCTTTTAGTTACTTGCTGATCTTCCTAGTTGTTCTATCTCTTATTAAAAGTGGGATATTTAAGGCTCAAAAATTATTGCTGAATTATACATCTTTCCTTTTATTTATGCCTAATTTTTTGCTTCATGTATTTTGTGACTCTATTTTAGGGTGCACATATGTATATGAATGTTGTAAATTCCTGAGGCATGATATATTTTCCATCATTTTACTTCCAAATTATTTGTATTTTACCTTCAAATTATTTGTATCTTTGACTCTAACTTGTGTTTCATGTAGAGATCATATAGATAGATTTTCATTTTTACCCAGTCTGACAATCTCTGTCTTTGTTTTGGTGTTTAACCCATTCACTTTTAATGTAATTATTGATATAGCTGGAAGTAAGTTTGCCTATTTCACATTTTGTTTTCTATTTGACTTATGCTTTTTGTGCCTCTATTACTTCTTTGCTTCTTTTTTTTTTTTTGGTAAGAACTTAATTTTTCTAGTGTAATATTTTAATCCCTTTGACGTATTTTCACTCAATTTTGTAAGTTATTTGCTTAGTGTTTGCTCTGAAGCTTACCAGATACATCTTACTTTACAGAAACTATATATGACATATACTAATTCCAGTAAGATATAGAAATTTTATACCTAGATAGCATTACTCCCTCCTACTCCTCTCTTTTGCTTGCTGTCTATGTATTTCTTGACTTGAAAATCTCAAAGCTTGCTAATAACACGGTGAGGAGAAACATTTGCTTCTTTACATAGTTATACTCAAATAATTCAAAGCCATACTTTTCAAAGTGTGTATCTATATTTCCACATCTTATTACTACATTTTGCAGCATGTCTCACCCTATTCATTTCTCAGTTCGATTCCCAATATAATCTAATTCATCTCAGGCCAGCTAACTGTGTCAGACATTGGAGGGCATTTCCTTCTGAGCAAATGCTGTATTGACAGTTTTGCAAATTTTCATCATGGTAAGCTATTCCAAATACACTAGAAACACTGGGGTACTGACAGATATTTATTTTCTCATGCCAAATCTATTTTATTTTCACATGTGGTAAATAATGCCAATAAAAATTAGCTGTGAATTGTTATTTCATTCTTTCTCATGCAAGCATTAATAGTATTCTACTCCTACCTAATTAGTTTCAACTTGTCACTCAGGATAAAAGCATAATAAACTCACTTAGAGGTCTCCTACTCGGAGGTAGGCAACAGTATACTTAATTTTATGAAATAAGGGCTGAATTCATACACATTCTATTTTTATGAAATATTAGTAGTACCACTACTACTACTGAGAAACAAAGTATACGTGGAACATCATGCTTACAACCACCTATACTGACATTTTGCCATGTCAGTATATTAACACATCCTTAGACAACTCTCATGAGGTATGTTCTTAATGTACTACAGTGACTTGTACAAAAACTGACCAAGGAGAATTTAAAATTTCAGTAGGTTTTAATTCCTAAGCAATATAAATTATTTTATGGGAAACAAACATAGTAAACATATTTGTCATATTTGAAATAAAAGGATAAAATGATGTCCTAATACTATAAAGCCACTCTATAAAATTCATGAAATATTGTAAATATTCTTCTTCTTCTAAAGATAAAATAAAGAGCAAATTTAATGTTCAAGGGAATGAAGGGGATGACAAATGAGGCAAAAATTAATATATGGCACCTTTCACACTGGGAAAGATGGAGATGGCAAATTCTCAAAAGTCATATGAATACACTATTATGATAAAGAAAGATACTGAATTATAAATATTTGGATTTTTACTCTAGTGTTTCTTAATACAATCTGTGAACCTTAATTTTCTCATCTGAAAATTGAGAACTAAATTAAGATAAATCATTAGGAGTTGTCAGCTCTATGCCTGACATACAGTAAACTCTCAAGAAATATTTTGTAATTTATTTTATTAGTTTAGAACATAATTTTCAATATATGTATATTATTTCTCAAAAATAGAATATCCTGAACTAGCAAAATTTGCTTCCATTAAAAGTGATCATATGAAGACAAAAATTATATGCTACCTTATATAATAAGAAAAAATTATTAAAAAAACTCAAGATAACAAACAGTGAAAACAGCCTAGGAGAAATGTTTAGATTATATCCTAAACAATTTTTTGAGGTCATGGAAAAATACTCTTCTGAAAAATTCAACTTTTATTTTTCTATATGAACATTTTTTATTGAGTTATAGTCATTTTACAATGTTGTGTCAAATTCCAGTGTATGAAAAATTCAACTTTATATCATTCTCCTCTAAATGCCACCTCAGCACAGTCAACTCTTCTGTTTATTTTTAGCCATTAATGCATTATAAGTGAACTAAATATCTTCTTACAGTATGTATAGGATATGCTTTTTAAAAGTAAACATTACACATAATTCGTCTATTAATTTACATTTCTGTCACCTTACTTGACAGAGTTATGGCCTGTGCTTCCAAAGGAATTACTATTTTTTTAATCCTAGTGCATAATTTAGGCATGATCACATACAGTACACGGTAAACACTGAGTGAGTGTATATGATGAAAGCCCATGGAATATTCATTCCAACAGTGCAGTGACAATCAGTGTCAAACTTTAAAATCTTCATTTTGGAATGTGAGGTGGATAGACTATAACAGAATAGCACATTGATCTGAACTATTTCATTGGTATGATTTCTTTTTCATTAATACGAAATAAAATACTAAAGCAAGAGAATCCCCTTAGAGCAGTGTCATACAAACACTGTTGCTCTCTGGTGCTAGACTTTCCAATCACAGGAAATACCACAGGAAACAAGAGAAGCCAATATTCAGGTTGGGAAGAAGAGATGCTCTAAAGACACAGGAATGAGGTCATCAAAATTGTTTTATTTTAGGGAAAAACCCCATTGTAACAGGTAAGTCAGTGGTTTGTCAGCAGTCATGAATATTTTCTCTAAGCACAGAATTAGATGATGTAACAGGTTAAAATATAGTCAGAAATATAAACTGAAACACAGAAATAAATAGAAATATAGTTAGAAAAAATAGAGACTCATCAGATTCCATTCCATATGTAATAGTTTGATTCACTGTAGCGTCCAAACAAATAAACAAAAATGGAAACAAAAATGCTTGCAATAAAGCTTGCCCTTAAGTCCATAAAGGAGAAACAAAAGACTGGTAATATAAGTGAACTAAATATATTAGGAGTAAAAGTTTTGAATGGATATCCATTCCATTTATAACACTATTTAGAAAGTCCTCTCATCTACAGGGTCCAATTTTTAAATGGAAAAAATCCTTCTCATTTTAAAACACAGACTCTTAAAAATGTTGATTGACATATTTGATAAGTTTTGTGTTTAAAATTAAGTAGCTTCTCTGTGATGTGAAAATATGACTGACAAATTGATTTAAAATCTTAAATCCCTGAAGTAAAGTTCATTCACTACCTAGAACATACAAATCCTCAAAAAGTTTTAATATATATATAAATATATATATATTTACCATATAAGGAATATATTCTAAGCATAAAATTTGAATCATACATCAAAATGATCAAATGTATTAAAACATTTACTCCTAATAACACCATCCAGACATAACCATTCTAATAATTTGTCTATTTTCACTATTTTTGTTTTACATTTTTTACTTCACTCTTTTGCAGCTTGTAATCTCTATTTTGATTGTTTTAAAGGTTATCTGTAAATTCTAAGTTGTATAACCAACAGTATTTTCATAAATATACTATCCCTTAACAATATAAGAGTCTTGGAATAATAAATTTTGATCAACCTTTTCCAACTTATGTATTATGATTGTGCAAGTTTACGGTTCTATAATGCTTTTTGTCCCCTGAAGCAGGCATCAATATTAATTTTTATATTATACAGTCAATGTTTGCTTAGGTTTATCCAAACATTTGCCAATTTCAATGCTCATCATTCCATCCTAGACTTTGGACAATTTTCCTTCTTTCTGAAGGACACACATTTTTTTTAGTTCTTAATTTTTATTTTTAATTTTAATTTTTACTAAGTGTACTTAGTAAAGATCAGTTGGTAGCAATATCTCTTTTTTTATCTAAAAATACCTATATATATGTATATAAAACCTTTGTTCTTTTAAAACATGTTTTCTGCATTTACAATTAGAAGTGGCTTTTTTCCCCCAGGCATTTTACAATATTACTTCACTGATACCCAGCTTCTGTTGTTCTTTAGAAATCACCCGGAAAGCTAACAGTCACTCATTATTAGGTACTACATTCATTTAGTTGGTCAGCTCCTTGTAAACCGGGTCATTGTGAGTGCTGTGCCACTTCTGTTTTTCAAGTTATCCAGATGAAGCATTTATTTGGAGCCTATAAAGCAGCAGAAATTCAATTTCCAGTCTCCAGAGAAAACAGCTCTGGAGGTTTCTTCCAACATTGCCGATTCCTCAGCACCAGATCTAAGCAAGGGCATCATTCTCTTGCCCTAAGGTGCTTTCACAGGAACAGTAGGATGTGGTCCACTGATGAAAGGCCTTTCCATCTGGTATATCCCTAAACCTATTTTTATTTATTACCTGTTTTGACCCACACCCTTTCCTCCCATAGTTGCGGTTACCCATTCAGATACACTGTTTTACCTAATATCTTATAACAGCAGTCCTACTAGTAGTTCTTCTTAGTTCAAACTCCAGACAGACATCCTCGGACATGGCAGATAAAGAATAGCAATGCTCACAGGAGGGGCCACAGTCACAGCACTGATCTGGCTATCCGGAGCGGGATGGACTTACGACAACCCAGCATACCTTGAGCAAAGCTCAGTGTCAGACACAATGGTGTTGTATATGGTGTTGTTTACACAAGACAATCATTTACCCCATGTTTTGAGAACATTGTGTCGGGTAAAATGAAAGTAAAACTGGTAAGTCAGCAATACATGCAGCTGTTTTATCTGTATTCTCCCCTATATCCTGCCATCTCTGGATCTTAGAAAACTTCCCGGTAGAGTAGTCCCCCCATAATCAATCTGAGACACGCTGTATTTAAACAACTGGGCCAATCCTTAAGAACGTTTTCACCAGATGTTTTGACTCCTGCATGTTTTGATGGCCCATTTTGCCTGAAGGAGGACAGGGAAGGAGGCGTGACCATGCAGTGTTCTTCGCCCACCCTGCATGTCAGTAGGAGCAAAAGGCCCAGCTCGATCAGAAGTATTGTCTGTGTTGGCTGAATGATAGAGAATCAGCTGTCCCAGCCTCTCACTGTGTTCTTCAAAGTTGCTTCTGTTACGGGACAAATGAATCTGACAGCGTAACAGGTGTCAATCCTAGTTAACACCCGTTTGCAGCTTCCTGGAGTCCCTGACAGAGCTCCAATATAATCCACTTGCAAGTTGTGTGCAGACTCTGGTCCTTGGGGAATTTTACTTACAGCCGTTTCTAAGTGATTTCTTTACTATTGCCGTTGGATGCAGTTTCTTATCACTTCAGCCATTTCATCACGTATGACAAAAATTCTCTATGACTCTGCTCTCCAGGGCGTGGCCAAGCACCCGCCAAACCTGCTGATTTCAAGGAATCAGGTAACCAACTCTGAGATCAGACTGAGGCACCTGCCCTAGTACTTCTGCTCCCCTGTGCCCTCAGCTACACTTACTTTGTGGGCATCTACATGAGCCACTTTATTCTTTGTCTAAGTTCACACGGCAATTTCCATCAATAAGGGTTTCATTTAAGGGTATTCTTTATTAGCTAGTTATTTAAGGCTTATTTGTCTGGCAATATAGTAACATGATTGGAGAAAGCAAAAGATTTCTAGATGAGGAAAATAACCCCCTGGTCTCTGAGCATCTGGTTGGTTGGCCAGGTCTGTGATGTGCAGCAACTTATTTTTCACCTTTTGAGGAATGCTCCCAATTTCAGCAGCCCACATCATTCTCACAAATTTCAAAGGATCATCTCTGCTTTGAATTTTAGGTAGATTTATCCATCAGACCCTCTTTGTCTTACCAGTAACTATGTTTTTAACTTCTTTGCCCTCCTTTCTCTGAGAAGGCAATTCTCATGACATCAAAATGTATTTCACTAAGTTTCTCATAATGGTTGTTAAGTTCTAGTCCCATTTCACTAGATTATGGGAATGGGCTGGTGAATTTAAAATATCCTGTGGCAAAATAGTAAATGTATACTGTATCCCATTACATGAGAATGTAAATTGTCCTGATTCTATTTGGAAATTGGGATTGAAAATCAGTTTGCTTGTAGGTCTATAATATTATGCAATACCCCTTTGGCCTATTGCACTTCCTGAAGTCGTACCATGGCAGACACAGCTGAGGTAATCAGTGAACGCACTTAGTTTAATCCTGGAGCATAGACTATTAGCCTCTGGGAACCACCTGCTTTAAGAACTGGGCCAGGAAAGAGATAATGGATTACAGGCCTACTGCTTAATCATTTACTTCCTAATAGTCAAATTACATCTTCGTATTCACAGAGTTGAAGAATACATGCTCATATTTAACTTTTTGATATTGAACCAAGCATTATATTGACATCAGGCTTTCCCTTTATATCAGAAGAATTCTAAAGGTACTGGCCACATAAACAAGATATGGTACTACAAGATGGGGAAAAAAGGCATCTCTCCTTTACCTTTACATGCATTTTCTGCATATAATGAGGCATTATCTTTGTAGCCAGGAATAGGTTGTTAGTTCATCTTCTTAAACAAGAATTCTTAATCTATACTCTCACGAAAGCATTATCTCTGTCTGGAGTAAATATGTTTCATTCCTCTTCATTTCTTTCTAACTTATATAAGCAAATTTATTACTAAAAGTAAAGTGTTTCATTTCATTATATTTTTAAATCCTACGTAAAATATAGCTTGATAAATAGAACCCATGTCTTGGCTCTGCTAAAATACAAAGACTCACTCTAAAAGGAAAATGCTTTGTTTTCTAGCAGAAAGAAAGAAAGGTGCTTCCCTATCCAAACACACGTATTGTTTAACACTGGTGGCAATTTTATGAGACTAATGTGATCTAATATTCTAGGCCCCTCGCCGCTTAATGAATTGACTGAAGACAAAAACCTGACACCAGATCTTTACTACTCCAGGCGCCCAAGAAGTATTTCAGGGCCAGATGTTTGGAAGTAGTAATGCAATTTTGTAGTTATTATCTCTGGGGCTGGGAAAGAGGTAAATTCAATTTGATTCATTTTTATTTCAACATTCTTTTACTTTTCACTCTTCTCCATGGTGTCAATGTAGTTCACATTTCTTATAGAGTGGTAAAATAATATCTCATTAACTCAGTGTCTTTGGCCTGTACAGACATTCCTTTTATAGATCTGCCTTTGTTGTTTCAATTCAGAAGGCATTAAATTTAAAGATGTGTACTCTGTTGCATCATAAATAAAACAGTCAAATGGGAGAGCCCATTTTAAACATCCATGCTGTCAGGTCACTTCCCCATAAAGAAAATTGTCACAGGAGAAAGTTAGATATTTGTTTGGCATAACTAATTTTGTCTTTAAGTAGGAGGTTGGCAGGGCCCCAAATATTTTTACACTCTATTCTTCAAAAGCAATGGACTGTTACGCCCTTTCATTCATGCTTTTCCTTCCATATGATCAGTTCTTAATTGTTCTCTTATAGAAAAAAATAGAGTTTTGACCATAGAGCGAAGTTGACTTTCATTTAACTTTTCACTCTCAATCTTCAGTTCAGGCTAAGATTTAAAATATATTGAATTTCAGGGTATTCCAATGAAAAAATTATAATTAATGTGTGTGTGCGTGTGCGTGTGTGTATCTCCAAAGAAAATATTTTATTTTATTCCCAAAATATTCAGAGGATCTTCCCAAAGTCCAAAGAAATCCTGTGAATGAAGACTTCTATTTTCCAAACATCATTTAACCTCCTCTGGCGTCACGGCTCGGAGGAACTGTGTTGCTAATGTCAGGTGTGGCTGCTGTGCTCTCATGCCTGCATTTAAAAGTGAATATGTATGTACACAGAGAACAGGATCATTTTACTTCTATAGGATGATCTCAAGGATCCACAGTCAAAGTCCACACTTGCATTAAATGGAAAAATCTGAGGCATGTGAGTTTTAAATAATGATTTTGGAGACTTAACTAATGTCACCACAATGCATCAATGATTTGATCTCCTTAGTGTAACCAACAAGGTGCATCTGGCTAATTTCTGTAGTGAGCAGTATAAAAGGAAGACAGCCATTCTAATTTGGGTTTCCTGACAGAGAGTAAACAGCAACCAACATACACTACCCATATTTTTACTATTAGAATGATATTTGTATGTACATCCCCACATTTTCCACATAATTTTCACGACAGTTATGTTCTCCATTTTGCAATTCTTTTCTGGACTTAAATAATGAAATGGGCAGGGACAATTTAGGCCTGTGTAGGCATTTTTATTCTAAGTTTTACTCTGTATTTCAAATATTACACCTGGAATAGACCTGCAAAAATGAATATGTTCAGCCCATGTTCTTTAAGAACAATTTTACTTTCTAGAGTATAGTTACTCTTCTGATGATACAGCTATGCTATTAAGTTGAAGTCAAAATATACTTATTAAACCTCCACAAGACTTAACTGGGGGAATTTTATGGCTATATTTTAAACTATTTCAACATATGAGAATTTTTTAAAGTAGTGGAAATAACTGTTGATATAAGAGAGTGTATTAAGATGATGACTGAATGATTAAATAATTTATCTGATCATCCTGCCTGCCTGATAGAAAAAAAAAAAATATATATATATATATACACTATCTGAGTCACTCTCAAAATGTTAGTTTAAAAAATTTTACGTAGTTTTGCCTGAAAAGAATAATTGATTCTTTATACTCTATGATGTCTAAGCATTTTTTGCCTAAATAGTAAGATGTTTTGTTTGCTCTGATATTCAGGACATAATATCTCAAAAGCATTTTTAGTTTTTGTTGAGGGACTGAAATAATGATGGCCTTGCAAGTAAGAACAGAGGAAAACATTCCAAGCTAGAACTGACCACTATATGAACTTGAGAAAATGGGTGGAAATAAACATTTCCTAAAATCTTAGTTTCTACTCATCATTCTACCCTCATTTTACCTGGTCATGAACCTTGTTAAGTGCGAAACTACAAGGACTTTCAAATGCTTGAGCTTTTGTTCTCAAATCTTTTCAGTATAATCAGAAATCATAACGCAACAGAAAACTCAGGAAACCCCGCCTTACTTCTTTCTTCTCAAACCAAGACTGAAAATTTTCAAACAGTGTGAGCAAAGAAATATCATCCTTTGGAAGCTGACTAGGATTTAGACCTCTGAATTTTAGGTAGCTTGCGCCTGGCACTTTGGGAGGTGCTTTTGTTTTGTTTTGTTTTGTTTTATCTATACTAGTTGAGGACTTTCACATACTTATCTCTAAACAGTGGAAAAATCTCTTTTCTACTAAAAGATTGATTTCTCTTTGAAGTACAGTTCCAGACAAACCATGTATATTTCAAAAAAACATCAAAGCATCAGTCAGGATTGATATGGGATGGCTAGTTTGATATCAGAGAGCTATTAAGGGTTGAAAATCCCAGATAACAGAAAGTGTGGGTTTAACTATGATATTTTAAGTAATAAATGTACACGTAAATGACACGGATATGTATTTTTCAATGTATAACCTTTCCATTCATCAAGAAATGTGAATAAATAGTGAGGTAGCCTATGATGAACATCTTACTAGAATTTCCTTCCAGTTTGTAAGTGTTCACTGATATATTTTGCCAGATTACTATTTAAGCAGCAATCTACTTGTCCTTTCTCTCCCAGTCCAGCTTTATATTTCCATCTTTATACTCCCTACCAATTTATTACCAGTAAGATGAATACGTATCATTATTTTTAAAACTTGAAAATAGTTTACCATCCAAAACAGAGTTTGATGCTTTGTTTGTAGGATGAGACTTACATAATAAAGTTTTATGTTATTCAAATGTATTCTATTTAATCACTCACCCCCTGATACTGGCTTCAGTAGCATGATCACCAGATAATGCACTTTCTGGTTATCCTCTTATTTCCCTTTCTCTTTTTTATCCTATGTTTGAGCTGTAAATGTAAAAATTCCCCGAGGCACCATTCTGAGCTGTCAGTATTCTTTTGGAAACTTTTTTTCCAGCTGATTTTACCATTCCCAAGGCTATAACGGAATCTATGTGTCAAGAAGTCCAAACTTAAACTGTAGTCCAGTGGACTCATTTGAACTTCAGACCCATATATTTAATTTCCTATTTGAATTATCCACGTGATAACTAAAAGGAGAAGAAAAAGAAAAAGAAAAAAGCACAGAAAAGAGAAAGAGAAAGAACATAGGTGAACAAACATAACAAAGCCATACCCCAAACTGACCACTTCATCTTCTCGGGTAAATCTCTCTCTAGTCTTTGCCATCTCAATAGGTGTCACTATTATCGGCCAGTCACTGCACTTGGACCTTGGGAAGTCATTGCTGAAATGTCTCTTTCCTTTGCCACCACAATACTCCATCACCAAGTTCTGTCAAATCAAATCCTGTTGCTTCTTCACTAAGTTCCAGCCACAATAACCATCTTTCCATTCCTTAATTTCACCAAGTGCTTTCTCCTCTCAAGGTCTTCACTTTCGCATTCTTGGGAGTGCCTACAATGCATTTCCTGTCACCCTTCAGTACAAGACTTACAACTCTTACTCTATTCTTAGTTCTCAGCTTAAAAATCACTTTGCAAAGAGCACTTTCCAGATAATGACTCCAAAGGTGGATCTCTTTATTCTGTGTTCTCACTGAACCAGGACCTTTAAAAATTTTTTTTTCTATGCTTTAGTTTATTTAGTTTCAACACAACACATCCTTCTCTCCTTTTTTTGTAGAGCACAGAGAGGAGGGTATTTTTTCCAAAAGACTTAGACTTCTTTCAGGAAGATAACTTCTTGTGAGAAAAAAAGAAAATTAGATTGGAAGTCATTTTCAATAATCTGTGTTCTATATAAGGTAACAAAGTAAAAGCAATTCTCTTGGAGATTAGACATTGAAAAAGATGAGCTTAACTAGAAGATCACAATCAAGTAGCTGGGAGTCCTGCTAAAGAAACAGTATCCTGCTCTACTAAATTACAGAACAAGAAGGCCTTTGTGCAATTCCCATCACTAAAGATATTATTCTCAATTTCAGGAGCCAAAATACTTTATATTCCTCTCTTATAAATGCATTTTCTTGTTAAATAATGTATAAAGTAAATCGTGAAGTAGAATTAAAGAAAATGAAAAGTGCAAAACACCATCAAATTAAGTAACAAAAGAGTTAGTACATTGCAAAATATTTTTTTAAATGTAGACAATTGGCAAAGGTGTTGAAAGTATAATTATGAAAGAGAAAGAAGACAAGGCAACTTACACGAAAGTTACTTTAAAAATACTATTAAAGATAGTTCAGTCTTAATGCAGGGTCTCTCAACCTTAGCCCTATTGACATTTTGAGTTGGATAATTATTTATAGTGAGGGTGACGGGAGATTTGACCTGTATATTGTAGAATCGCCCATTAGATGCCGGTATCAATCCTCCTCCCCATGTTTGTGACAATTAGAATAATTAGACAATTAGAATAATTTAGAAATAACTTAGAAATTATTTCTAAACATTGTCAAACATCTCAAGGAAAGCAACATCACCTTCTCTTGCCGCTTCCGCCTGAGAACCCCTGGCTTCACGTGGCTTCATGTGACTTCATGTGATGGGAAGGCAACTGTGTATGAAAATAGCTATGTTTAAGTCTTAGCTTAACGGTGAAATCTTGGAAAAGTTACTTAACAAACATATAGCAAAAACTTTCTCTTAGGACAATGGCGATAACGACACTGCCTACCTCATAGATTATATCACTCAAACACTTTCAAGAAGATAATGACAAAGTAGAAAAAGAAAAATCAAAAGCAGAGAAGAGAAGACTTTAAAAATGCAGACAAAAAGGTCAAACCTAATTGCTATATTGCAGTTTCAAATTTTATCCTGATCTTTTTGGCAGCCAAAGTGAAAAGAAAGATGATTACTTGCATAATCGGACAGGAGACAGAAAGTCAGTTCCTCTAGGAAGCATGGGTTCTCTTTGTGCTTTCCTGCTCAGCGTCCCTGACTTTATAAAGAAGACAAGAAAGGACACAGAGGACAGAGCCCTTAACACTTTTATGGCAGGTATACTCCTGATTGCCATACAGTTGTTGAGGGGTAGTGTCCTTCAATAAAAGCTTAGGGGATAACATTAAAACATACTCTAGTGAAGGGAGTTCTGATCAACTCAGTTACTGAACCCTAGCTTGATCTAAGGCTATGATTTAAATTATCAAGATCAGTGATTTGGCTGTAGAGCCGTCAAGATTTTCAATGTGTTACTTTTTCCTTCTGGCTTTTGTAAGAGCTTGGTATCAATTATTTTGTGATTATATTTGTAGATGAATCCTTATTATATAAACTGCATAACAGAGCGATCAAAATTACCATTTTCTCCTCTTTCCTACCCAAGTATGAGCCTTTTGCCACCTGAGGTACAAGGCAGGGTATCTACACACCTGGGCTGAGCAATGGCAGGTAGGTATATAGGAGGTAGAAAAGGTGGTGAGCAAAAAGAGACAAAAATGAAATCCAGCGATCCAGGCTAATGCTTTGAAAAGTTATTTGGTAAATTTCTTTATCTCCATGTTACCATTACAGTCCATTCATCAATTTTGCTAGTTTTATCTCTTTTCAATATTCTTAGTATAAACATAACATTTTTTAATTACTCTATTTCTCCAATACTTAATCTTCCTGAGCTAAATCTTTTTATATCAGTAAAACAAACAGCAAACAAGAAGAGAGATTTCTGGCTGTTGAGTTTGGAACAAGGAGCCTAATTGTTCAATGACTTCCTCTCCACAGTAAACACTAAATGGTCAGTCCATCGAAAGGCAGGGAATATTTCTTTTTGTCTTTTTGTTTAGTAAGTCCTCATTAACACTGTTTATGAATCATTAACATAATTTAGTCTATGGGGCCGTGAGTGCTGCCTGGTGAGCACCTGAGCACGACTGGTCAACAGCTGATCTCCCTCGCTCCTGAAACAAGGTAGCCTCTTCTTATCCAAACCACCCATTCATAAACAGAAAGTAGCCTTTCTTCAATATAGCAAGTCCAAAGGCCCTTTGTCAACTAATTTAAAGATTACGTGTCTGCCCAGATCTACAAAGGAAGCAAAAGAAATTGGCTAAGAAAAGGGGCAAACCCAGAGAATTTCCTGGAAATATATTGCTTTGCACATAACTGAGGCTCACTAAGTAAATATTAAATAAAGGATAATGTCATGTGGTAGGTGGGTGATTGGCCAGGGAGAAATATATTTACAATTCGGAAGCCAGTAACCACCAGCCTAAGGCGATTAACAGAAGGAATTTAATTATTTGAGGATAAAAAGCATGTTGCAGTGTATTCCTTTCAGAGTTATAAAGTTCGTTTTGTTCTTTTAAACACTTGAGAACACTGATAGTGCATAACTGTCAATTTTTTCAGGTTAATAATTCCTCCCCAATGTTCATGTGATTCTCATTTGTTATCTGGTTATCTGATTTCTTACATAATCTCACATACAATTTATGAGGCAAGCCCGAAATGCCTGTGGCAAATTTTGGTAAAAGAAGGCAAAAAAGTTGAAAAATAAAGATCTCCCAATGTTTGAGTTTCTCCTTTTTATAAAGGCTGACATGGCTGGCTTGGCACCTTGTTAAGCAAATCAGTGCTAACTGCCAACACTTTAGCAAATTAAAGAGGCGTGAGAGGGCAGTGGACAGTCTGGCAGAAAGGCAACAGTTCTACGAGTGCAGACTAGCTGAAGACTCACGGGTCCGGCTCAGCCTCGTCATTATGAGGGGCATTTCCTGGGAAAGCCAGTAAAGAAGGCAACTCTAGGAGCACTTTTCAAGTAAGGAAATGAACAAAATACTTCTCAGAACTCTTGGAGTGTGTGTCTTTTGGCCCAAGGTCCAATCAATCTGCTGCCATGAAAGGAAGTTTGAGGAGAAGCTAGATGTCACAATCCCACAAGTTTATTGAGACAAATAGAGATGCCTAAATAGGATAGAAAAGATAATATAAGATGAATTCAAAGCGAGGAAATAATCATTAATTCTCTGAAATAATACTAGGAGGTTCAAGAGTAGAGCTACTCATTCAGAGTTCCTTTTGCCAATCAACCACAGTTTTCATATCAGAAAAAGAAAACTTAGAGAGGTTAGATATGTGCACAGTTATACCGTACAGGTGACTGGGATGGGGCTGGGCTCATCAATTCTCAGTTTACTCTTCTTTCCACCGGATCTTAATACAGCCACAGGCTGGTAACAGAAGAAAATGAAGTCAGTGCATTTGACGTACTCTATGCTCAACTCAATAAATGGTTCTCAGATACGTTTAGGTGCAGAGAAGACAGAAGAGCTCTGTATATGCTGGCTTTCACGAAGCAGTTGTAAATGTAGGCGTGAATTTTCAGAGGAACACTGGAGTTAGGAAAAGAGATTTTAGGTCTCCTACACAGCAATTTTCTGCATTCAATTAGGTGGATAAAACCTTCATGAAAGAAGGGTAAACTAGGGATCATTGTGTGTGTGGAGCAAGTAAAGAAGGAGAAAAAGAAGTTAAGGAGACAGCATTTTCAGACGAGAAGAAAGAAAGGACAGTGCTGTACACATTCAGGAAAGGGATGGCCAACATGGGCAAGTCTTGTGAAGAATTCATGAAATATGAGAATGTAAAAGTTAACGTCTCAGCTGATAAAGAGTTCATGTGGACCTCGAGAGGAGGTATTTCATAGAGTTGAGGTCTAAGTACCCAAAGTAAGATAACTTGGGCGGTGAACTGGAGGCAGTCACTGACCGACTATCAATTATTATTCTTAGACTTCTTAACTGGACGTGTGTGTGTGTGTGTGTGATTTTAAATTAAGAGGGAGAAGAAAACCTACAAAAGGGTGCATCAGCATGTTTTTCAAGATCTTAAAGCCTAACAAAACCAAAATAATGATTACTTATCCTCACACCATCTATAGAGCCTTCCCTTTGCTTAAGGCACCATTCATCTAGTCAATGATATGAACAATGTTACCTGGAATTCTGCAAAGTGGTTGCCCTGATTATTCTATAAAAATAATACCAGAAAACAGAAAATGCATCAAAACAATTAATTTAATAACAATTTCTATTAATAATTAATAGAAAACAGAAATGTATGTGTATAAACAGAAATGTATGAACGGCTTTACAATTTCACTAACCTGTTATGAAAATGTAGCCATAAATTAGGACTACAGATTAAAGTGGTACTATTATGGGTTTTTCAGATTATTAAAAAAGGCTTATGCCAGAGCTTCAACAGGAAGATTGATCCCTTACTTTACTATAAGTCTATTCAGCTTTGTTTCTCAAAACCAAATTCACAACTGAATATAATAAATAAAAAGCCAAATGAACAAAAATACTAGGATTAGAAAATCTATAGCTCTATTTTTATTATGTTTTATTTCACATCTTAACCTCTTAAGAGAGTAAATTAAAATTAATAAAGATGAGTTGGTTTTAATTTTTTACTGTATTAAGAGAGGAAAGCTGTTACTAATAACTGTTAAATTTAGATATATTTGTATCTGTTCAGTCTAATCTGTATGTCTCACACTTGGCTGTATATTGGAATTACCTGGGACTTTTAAAAATCATGGGTTCTAAACCAGGGATACTGACTGAATCAATTTGAGACGTGGCCTGGGCATCAGTATTATTAAAAACTCCTTGGTGCTATTTTAAATTGTAGCCAAGTTTAAGAACCACTGCTCTAGGCCAGAATACCATCTGGTAGCCAGCTTCTTTTATGAAAATGATTAAAGTTGCTCAAAAGAGTTGGCAAAGGGCATTCCAATAAGAGGCTTAAATTGAAATGTGTGGGTAGAAAAGCAGACTTGGGGAATATGGGATGATCTCTGGAGCCCCACTCAAGACTGGAACAAGTCTCTAAACCAAAATTGTATGTTCCAAGTGCTGGCTTTGTTTGTTTGTTTGTTTTTACAAGATTAGAAACACTTTTGATTGCACCTACAGCCTACAGAAACATCAAAAGCCAAGTGGCAACGGTTTCACAAGTAGGAAGGACTGCAATTTAGTTACCAGGCATCAGAACCTGAACAACTCTGCTCAGATCCAGAAACTTGAGTTCATACTTTCCATAGGGGCACAATTAAAAATACAATAGGATCATTGGTAAGCCAGCATGTCAATTTATTTTCATCCAAAAGTACCTGTCTACATACTACATAGGTCGCTACTCTGCAGCACATTCGATTTGGTAGACCAAATTGCATATGAAAGGTGTCTTGAAAAGCAGGAAATTAGACGTTCTCTGTAGAAGGACACTGAGTATCTGGTAGGCTGAAGAAAGGTCACTTTCTATTCTAGGCACATTTAGTCCAAAGAAGGCTTTGCTTCCTCCAGTCGTGTAGAATCAGAGTATCATCTCTTTAAAATGTTGCTTAAATACTGCTAAACCCTTGTTCTTTGTCTTTCCTATTCTGTGCCAACTGCTGTTGTGGTTTTAGCAAAAGTGTTCAGACAATCTTATTAAAGTTAGGTGCCTTAACTCCACTATTTCATCGGGTCATAACTTCCGCGTAGGATGCCTTGGCCATCTTCAGTACACATCTCAGGCTCCTTGGCATAGTGGCTATGAGCACGTGCTCAGAAATCTGACTGCCTAGGATTAAATTCTGAACCCACCACTCACCATGTGATTAATTAAATTCTCTTAACCTTCAGTTGTCTCGTCTATGAAATGCAAACAATAATGATACGAATCTCATATATCACTTGTGAGAACTAAATAATGCATTCATTGCAAATAACTCAGTGTTTGGCACTGGCAGTAAAATATTCATTATAATTATTAATTATTTTGCCAAATCATCATCAGTAATATATTGTATTCCGCTTCTGCCACATGTTACTTAATTAGAAAAGTGAGAATAGCACGTTTTAGAAAGGACAATGGGTGAGGAGAAGCCTGTGAAAGGCAGCCCCTAATTCACAGAAACATAAAACACAGCCAAAAGAATTTCTTCCATACAGGTCCAGAAACTTCTGACTAAGATTAAACATACCTATCGCTGGCTCACTATATCTTTTTTATTAAATGTTATACCTTTTCTTTTGTTTTAGTGCCAAATAACTGACGGTATTATATTTCTATCAACTAGTAGAAGGAGTTCAAGGCATGTCATCCAAAGGAAAAAAAAACACTTTTTTAAAAAAATAGAGATATCTCACATAGTTACCTGAAACATACATAAAAATAATATGATAATAACAAATTATTAGCATAAATAATAGCAGACCACAAATAATCAGTGTGACACGCATATTAAGAAAGAAATAACATTTGACATAGGAACCTGTAAAATTATTTTAATTCTGAAATACAGCAACCAACTGCAAGTTATTGTAGAAGAGAAATATACCTGACAAACAGCAAAAAACCAGCAGCTTCCCAGCAAAGGGAAAGGTTAAACATGGTTTTGATCAGAGGTATCATTAATGAAATATTAATAACCTGAAAGATTAACAACATCCGAAAGTGAAGAATTTCCTTTTATCTCCTTTTGCCTTCCTAGTCTTTAATGTAGGTGTTAATGAATACTGAAATGGACAAAAGGCAAGAAAAGATTTAAGAAAAGGGGAAAGACTGAATCTTCATCCTTGAATAATCCACCTTGGTCTTCTCCACTGTTCCCACTGAGCACCTCAGAAAACAGATATTCTGTTACAGAAATTTTTATGGCTATTTCTGCACGGAAAGTAAATATGCACAGAATAAGAAAAATGTGGCTTAGGCGTTTCATAAGATGATGATCTGTAGGAAAAATTAAAATTCTTATGCTTCATAATTTGGGAGAAAAGAAAAAACTGTTCTTAGTAAAATAAACACTTTCTGTAGCGAATCCATGTCTTTCACTTCCTAACTAGCTCCCTACTTCAATTTTCGTAAGAAACACATTCTCAGCAAGAATTAAGGAGGGCTTTTATATTCTCTAATCACTGTTTTGACCAAATATCTCAGATTAATGTCCATTTATGGTCTGCAAATCTGTTGTATTTGCTAAGAGGGGAACCCCGCCCCCCCGCAACATTGCTGTGAGCAGACCCTCTGAGATACTTACACAGTTTCAGATGGTGATGCTACAAACACATACGGCACAAACACAGACTGTTCACCATGGCTGTAACATTGCTAACCCAGGTCACTGAGTGGATATAACATCCTTGGCACTTTGAATGGCCCAGTTTGTGCCACGAGCACATCAACATCCAGTGGTTACATCCTTCCTTTGGAGGGCACCTACCACTGTGACAGCACTAGCTGTCGAGCTAGTCACCAGTCTGAGCCGTTTAGCCCCTGGCCCCGCAGTCCCGATGATGCTGGTCTTACAATTACCCCACAGAATCTACTCTTGCGGCCTTTCGTAGAGCTTATTATTTCACTCTGGTTTCAGGTAAGGTGGGAATAGACCTCCCAGTTAAATGTCTGAGACTGGGAATAATCCAAGAGGGGGAAAAAAAGCAAAGCTCAGGGGTCCAGTCCATCTGGGTTTCTTCCAATCTGCGACTGTGGATAACTACGTCCTTCATGGGCCTCCGTCTCCTCACTTGTGCGGTGGAGATAATAGATGCCTGCTTCCCTGAGCAGCTGTGAAGGTTAAACGAGGTGAGGAGTGAACGCAGGGTGCCTACTCAGTGCCCAAGCCTATAATGGACGCTGATTAATGTTAGTACGAGATGTTGGCATCTTTTATCAGCACTCCCTCTTGCTTTACTATGACCTTGATATTCCTCACCTTCCTACAAAAAATTAAAGTGATGAGCATTTCTGTTTGTTTACTTTTTATTTTATCAAAAACATCTTTTAACTTTTTATGCTTAGCTCTATGGCAATGCTACCAAATGCTGTCAAGGAAATCAATGCCCATTTTTTTAAAAAGTAGCTCTATTTTGTTCATACTTTTGGATCTCACTAGCAGAAATAAACACTTAAATGTAAATAAATAGAAAGTGAATTACATTAAGGATTATCAGTCCCAAACTGCATCCTTTAAAACTACACCTTCCCGCACTGAGGGTGGGCAGCAGCTGGGTCCCCTTGGCCAGCTGCACAGGGGCCTCCTTGCTCGTTGGGCTGGGGTGCTCCATGGGGCAAGCCACTGGACCTAGACTGCAGAGGAATAGCTGAGTCTTTGGGAACTGTCCTGTCCTGCCTCATGACTGTAATAGTAAACTTATATAAAAATTACACCATATTAGCTGGAGTGAGATGCAAACTAAAAATCTTTTCAAATCATAATGTTTAAATTAAGACATCAGAAGACACACTACAAATACTCAGATGGAATTCCACTGCCCTCAGAAGAGCCAGAAATACATCTTGCCACAATTTTCAATTATGTAACATAAAAAATTGAAGTATTTCTAAGAAATAATCAAACTAAAGAGCACACATAATTTTAAAAACCATGTTGATGTGTAATTCTTTTCATTCCCCTCCTTCCAAAAAAGGAAATAAAATGAACAGAACATGTCTGAAATATCTTACACTTCTTAAAATTTCACAGTCCTAGTTAATTTGCATCTCAGGTATCTTCTGAAGCACCCTAACTTTGGAGACAACCTAGGGCTTTGGGGAACAAAAAATAGTAGAGGAACCCTGTCCTTGTACCTAGGCAAGCAACAGGGTTCCCAGGGGATTAAGTAATCCTGAAAGGAAAAATTGTGAGACACCTAAAAGTTTGTTTGTATCCGTGGTAGTTATTACTGCTGTTTTCCTGAATATTCCTGTCTCTCCATCTTCCTGTCTCCCTTGTGGGTGTGTGAGCCATGTGGCTCCTTCTGTCCAAAGAGTTGTTAGCCATATCAAAGTGCCTGTTAAGGCCAATACATTTAATTGCCTATGCAAGAACCTGTAGGAACTTCCCTTTGGAATTATAAGTGTCATGATCGTGCTCTTTGAGCTTGGATCCCTGAGGGACTGCATGGAGCAGATCCATCCTTGCTGACCAGCCATGGGTCTGTGTGTGTGTGAAAGAAAATCCTTTATTATTTAAAGCACTGCTATACATATACATACATATGCACACACACACACACACACACACACACACACACACACACACACACACACACACACACATACATACATATGGGGATGGACATGTCTGCTTTCATTAACTGGGAATTTTGGAGGACAATCCCACATCTTCCCATCATTCATTCCCCACCCCTCACAACAAACTGTTACCAAGGAAATAAAGAGGTCTGGCTCTGGAACACATTCCTGAGAAATTTATCAGAGAAGCTACAGCAGTACAAAGAATTCTATGGGCTGATATAAAAGCCAGGGTTAGCCAAGAAGGAAATTCCAGAAAGAGAATCACTAAGTCAGGGCAAACAGGAAAAGAGGGAATGGGCTAAAACAGCACTTAAGGAGAGAAAACATCCAGAACATATTTTATTCAACAATCCGTTAGCTTTAAAATTATTAAACATGCAACAAACTGTTGAATAAAATACGTTATACCTTCCTATCTTGTCAAATATGCATTCATTGGGACAAAATGCATACAGCTATGTTTTCTATTTGACTAAAATTTGGAAAAAATATCAAGGTTGAATATATCTATTTTGCATGTTTCATGGTTCTATTTTTTTTTTTTTGCTTAAAATAATTATTTTAGACATATCTATATGGTTTCTTAATCACCTTTGTTTATCCTTTCACCTGTTGATAGACATTTGGGTTGTTTCTAGTCTGAGTGTGGCTATAACAAATAAAGCACTTATGAACATTTTTGTACAAGTCTTTGTATGGACTTATGATTTCATTTCTGTTGGTTAAATACCTAGGAATAGCTGGATTATACAGTAGCTATATGGTTAAATTTTAAGAAACTGACAAACTGTTTTCCAAAGTAATTTTAACTTTTTGCATTCCCACTAGCAGTGCATGAGAGTTCCAGTTCCTCCACACCCTCACCAACACTTGGTATGATATATTTAATTAGAGCCATTCCAACAGGCATCCCTGTTGTGCCAGAATATGGCTTTAATTAGCATTTCCAATTTTTATTAGTTTATCTGCCATCTATATACCTTCTCTGGCAAAGTGTTTTTTTTTCAAATATATTGCCTTTAAAAAAAATCAGATTGTTTGATTCTTAGTGGGTTTTGAAGTTTATTTATATATTCTGTATATAATTCCTTTATCAAATTTATACTTTGCAAATATTTTCTCCCAGTCTGTGACATGTTTTTCATTCTCTTAACAGTGTCTTTCTAAGATGAGAATTTTTAAAGTTTGAGGAAGTTTAACTTATCATTTTTTTTTCTTTTATGGGTTGTGACTTGGTGTTGTGTCTAGGAAATCTTTGCCACAAGGTCCAAAGATTTTTTTTTTCTCGTGCTTTTTCTGAAAGTTTTATAGTTTCAGCTTTCACGTTTAGGTCCACTTTGAGTTAAATTTGGTATATGATTTGAGATATGACAACCTACAATTCCCACAACAATCTCCTCAGAGAATTGTCTGAATCAAGATGTCAGTGGCGTCCAGACTGAGAAACACTGGTTTGGGAGATTAGCAGTAGTTCAGCATGGCAGGCATACCGAGCACATGGGAAAGAATGCAGAGACACAAAGCTCCAACGATAGGTGAGATTTAGATTTAGATCGTCAAGGGTCTTCCATGGAATGCAAAGAAGTTGTGCAGTGAAGGCATAGACGAAAAGGCCAACACCTACAGTGTGGGGAAACTACTATTGAAGATGGAGGCCATATTAATTGACAGTATTAGGTCAGAACATCAAATAATGTTAAATCGCTACACTAAAGTTATCCTCTCCTCAATTCTCTTTTGATTTTCTTAATTATCTTAAAATAAATGTTCTTGTTTATTAGTAACATGCTTGGTGACACCTCAGTAGCATTTGCTTTATTTATTTTTTTAATAAGGAGCAATCTCCACCTATGTGTTATCAACGAACAGCATTCCCCAGCTAGAATTTAAGAATATTGTCAAGTTTACATTGCTTTTCTTTTAAGTGCTGCATTTTGTTAATGTAAGTGAAAATGTTTTCCACCTATAGGAGTTACAGAAAATTTCGTTTTACACGAGTTTAAGTTAAAAAGGGGTGTTGCGCTGAAGAAAAATATTAAATAAAATAGAAGTAGAGATGGTAGGTTATGCAGCCTGGCAAAAAGTGTAAGAAGGTGTGCAAATAAGTTCTATAAAATACTATCCAAATACTGGGAAATATTTTTAATTAAGCAAAGAGATAATAGGATTAATTGCCATTTTAGAAAAATTGCCTTGAATGTGGAGTGAAGTATCAGTGGATTGTAAGTGCAGGGAATACAGGTGAGAAGATTATGTCATAAGTCACGCAGGAAACCTGAAAAAACAGATATACTCAAGATAGTTTAGGAGGTGAAAAATATTGTCTCACAACTCAGAGGGTATAGAAAAAGGAAGTTTCTGTAGGGGAAAAAATAGAATTCTAGTATCTGAAAATAATTAACTATTGCTGGAATTATCTGAGTACAGGCAGCATGACCATCTGCCAGGGATGGTATAGGACTTCTGAGTTAAGGTAGGCTGTATACACTGTATTGAATACACAGTTTTGGGTAACTCAAATGTCTAATTTCTTTATTCACCCATTAAATACATTTTGAGCACCTTCTACATGTGAAACACTGTGTTACATTTACAATAATGAAGAAGAGCAGTAGAAAATCTGCTCTGAAATTTCATGGCTAAGGAGACAGGCAATTGAGCAGATAATTAGAAGGATGTATGATAAAGCTCATTAGTCAAAGCAGATCAAAGTTCACAACAGAGGGGTTAGGGAAGAGGGCAAGTACAGGGGTTGAGCACAGAAGGATGGAGGCAGCTGAATCCTGTAGCAGAGAGGAATGAGCAGGAGTTAAGAACTGTTATTCCAAGCAGAAGAAATTAACAGGCAAAGGCTCTAAGGCAAAGAGAATGGCTCTTTTGGTGAAATGAGGGAAAGTTAGAATGGCTAGGAGTGGGAAGATGTCAAGAGGGGAAGGGCTGAGACGTGAGCAGTGAGGCTGCAGCCAATTGTCTAAATTTCTTGAAAGCCTTGTTGAAAGTTTTGGACAGTATCTTAAAAACAATGAGAAGTCATCAAAACATTTTCAGCCAAAAGTGTTAACTTTTTGACATTTTACATGTTCACCCAAATCTGTATAAGAACTGGTTTAAATGCTATTGACTTATATTATTTGGATATTTTAGAATATTCCTCACAAAACTGTTTAGATTTTGGAGTTCTAAATAATTGAACATCCAGTAATTTTAATTTCAAGTAACACTGATATTTACAGAACTCAAAAAGAATATTTTGTATAAAGTTTTATGTGAATTCAAGAATAAAAACTACAATTTATAATACAAATAAGCATCCATTTTTATTCTTAAAAAGGTTTTGGAACAGGGCTCCAGTATTGCATGCCTAGGCATTTCACAAAGGCTCAGTTTAATTTGAATTAAGTTTCACTGCTTTTATTTTCTTTGTAGGTAAAAAAAATATTGTATTGGATTTTGTCTTTCCTTGGGATATGGGAGAAATTCAATGTATTAAGTTAACTGTACTGCCATATTTTCAGAATATGGTTCATATGCAGTGTTTTTTTTTAATCATACATGCCATTGTTTGTATTTATTTTAGCTTGCATCAAGTGTATTGTAACTCATTTTTATTCTTTAAAACCTACATTCAACACCCAGACTGCAGAGCTAATCTGGGACTTTCTAATCAGACAAACTAATAGCATCTCTAAGTTATTCAATTTACCTTTGTCCTCTCACTTAATTTTTCATAGATGTTATGGCATTTGCATATTACCTATCAAGACAGAAACCATCTCCCTAAATAATTGCTCTGAACTGGAAGATGACAGAGAAGACAGAGTGACACCGGAATGGGTAAACTTCCAATAACTATGTAGAAATTGACTATGGAAGGAATTACTATTTCTATACAGTTTTCCTGGCTTTCCAGTTAGTCTTGCTAACTCTACAGAGGCAGGTAGGCAGGCAGGCAGGCAAGAAGACAGGAAGATACTTAATTAAGAAGAACCCACAGTGCATGAATAGGCACCAAGCGAGGCTACTGGCAAAGATAGATCTCACTGTAATTCATTTAAGAAGTGTATTCTCAATGCCAACCATGGACAATGCCCTGAATTCTTCACACAGGACCGTCAAGAACCTGGTAATACTAATTGGAAAGATAAAATATAGACCTAACATAAGATAAAACTCTGTTTCTCAAAAGTGGTCTGTGAACTACCTACATCAGAATCAAGAGGGTTGCTTATTTAAAACGCAGATTGTGCCCCCTGTGCCCGCCCCAGTTGTCCTGAATTCTAATCTGAACCCCTACCCAAATCCCACTGCAAATATGCATTTTACTTAAGTCCCCTAGCTGTTAACAGGTGAAGCACATCAAAATCTTCAAAGTCCTCAGAAAGAACACCTGAAGTAATTGAAGGAGGGCACAGAAAAAATGCCTCAGAGACCAAAGAGGACACATGACTCCAGCAGAGGAGACCCCTGAAGTCCCTACATCTGCAGTAATTACGAGTAGGAGTGCCCTAATGGCATCACAGTAATTTATTTTCAATAATAACAGCATTCTGATTAAGGAAAGTTCTAAAGCAAGCTATTGTCACTAAATCTACCTGAATTCAAGATATTAAAAGATTCTTTATTTCATGCACTCAACATCCAGTCTTCTTAAAGAAAACAAAAGATTGCTAATTCTCATTGACGAAAAATTTCCTACAATTGTGAATTGTGCAGGTTCCAGAGGTCTTCTTTGAAGAGAGTTGAAGATATTTTTTTCTGACTCTATTTCCATCAAATCTCCAAGCTGATCTTATTGTTAAAGATAATATCTGTACCATGGGTTTTACTATATATTTTTAAAAAGGCATTCCTACACCCTATTATCATTTTCTCCATAGCACCCTTAGGTTTTGGAAAAAGAACAAATTATTAAATTTTATAAATTAGTTTCAGAATGTATTTGTGCAATAGAGAAATATTGTAAGGAATCCTTATTTATGTTCAATATTCACAAATATCCCTGGAAACTGGACTAGGGAAAAACCTACATAGAAAAAGGTACCTTGAATTAACTAATCCAGAAACAATATTCCCTGGTGACTGAGACTACAGATATGTTCTTAAAATATGTTTCTTTTAATATTCATAACCACCAACACAGAACTGAGCAGGATCGGATTGGTCCTTTCGGTGGAAGTGTTAATTTTTCAAGGAGATGGATGCTAATCACCAAACAGGAGTTCTTTATATAGATTAAATTATCTACTGCCATACCTCTAATTTTTTTAAAAAGCATATTAAAATTGCAAACAAACAATGCATGGATTAAAAGGTTGATCCAACTGACATCTCAAATAATGTCACAAATCAAAGAACGTTTATCCCTCCAGTGGGACAATTCTAAAAGAAATGGCTGACCTATGTACATTAACAAATAAATCCTACCTTCTCCACAAATAAGATAGCAATGCCAAGTTTGTCTTGCATTTATTTGGAAATAATTGATTTGTTTTCTTAAAGAGTGGCTCTCTAGCCCTCCAAATGAAAAGATTTTCCCAGGCCTTCAACCTTTTGATCACAGAAGTCATTTTTATCCACATATCCGGGGAGAATACCAATTGCTCATTATGGTTCATACTGTCCAAGCAGTAGTGTGCCAGCAGTAGCGGGCAAAGAGTTCCTTGACAACCCAGGAAAGGTTCATGTGAACAAATCTAGTAAACTGAGATCATTCAAGCAGAAAGCCACCATGTTATTGAAGACGAAATTAAACAGCATGTAGAAACAAAAGCCCAGCACCTTAGAATGTCCCTTTGTTGTGACTTGGATGAGGTTCTATAGATGACACACCTGCCCCAAGTTCATTTAGTATTTCTCTTGAAACACTGTGAACCAGGCAAATAAAGAAGAGTAGAAGTTTTGTTTTGTGTCTTGGTCCTTTATGACTCTCCCAGTCATGAAATATGTTGAGGGAAAGCACTGATTCCCTAGAAGCCAAAGAGATAAACTTCTACTAGCTGTTTTGCTATATATTTTCCTACTTCAAAGTTTATCTATGAACTAATGATTAAAAAAATTCATAGTTTTCTCTGACTTCTTAATTTAAAAAGTTCTCCCTAAGACCCAGTCCACGCAAATCTCACCAATCATAAATTTAGTGTGATTTAAAATCTAAATAGTTCTCAACAGTCTGTACACATATTCACTCTTCTTTATTATTCATTATCATTCTTTGGGACAATTTTCCTAGATTAATAAGAGGGAAAAATAATTGTCTTCATTTAAACAAACAAAAGCTATTAATATGTCCTATATCTCATTGTTTGCTTTTCTCAGAAGCCTTCAGTAAAATAAAGTACACATCCCATAATGTGGAAATGTTTAAATAAATTACAATATATTCAAAAAGTTCAATATTATACAGACCTTAGATTTATCAATAATTTTAATGGCAAAAGTAAATGCTTACAAAATAATATAAATATGAACTACACTGTAGTAATGCATACTTGTATTCCATATATGGGGAAAAGGAAAAAATAGAAAAAAGGTAAGAGAAAAAGACTACCTTGAACATTATTTAACCTTACTAAACTCACTTTAATTGGTTCTCTATCTACAAGCACATCCTCTGCTTCATAATTAATGCCCAGTCTCTTGATCTCAGCTAAATCCAGGCCATAAACCATAGAGAGCACAGCAATGAAGATGAGAGAATATTCCAGAGCCCAAGAGACAGAAAGAAGGAATGTAAGACAATTATTGGAATTCCAATCACTATAAACAAAAAATACAGAAAAATCAAACTCCCCAAGTGCTCCCAAGCTTTCTTTCTGATCACGAATATGCACACAAACACATCCACACAAACACATATGTGCGCACACACACAGACAAGTGCACATAAACACACATGCATTCTCTATAGTATTTCTTTAACATCAAGGAAACAAGTTTCCTGAATTAGCTGGAGAGAAAACAGGATATTTAGAGGTATCAAGGAGAATCATAAATAGGAGGAAAATGTATCTTGTGCATCTAAAACACATCTTTTGTTCCTTCTGGAGGGATATCAAAAAAAAAAAAAAAAAAAGAGAGAGAGGAAGAGAGAAAAAGGAGGGGAGAGACAGATACCCACTAAGTAATGACCTTTTTATAAGGACATAAAGAGTTCTCAGCACCACCATTATTCCCCGAGTGCTATTTTTTTGCACTAAATTACCGCCTGAAATTCACCTTTCCTTTATCCTCCCTCTGCTGAACCTCCGAGGTGAGTCTGGGGACTGCTGACATGGCAGGTATAATGCAGTCAGTAAAAATGCTTCACAACAAGCACACTTACCCATTGACCTTCCTCCCTCCTTTGGAGGGGAAGCATCTGGCAGCTCTGTATTACAATATGGCCAAAGCATTGTGCACAGCCCTAGGACTTCTCTCCTTCATGTCAGAAACCCCCCTTAGCAAAAATTAATGAAGGAGGAAATGGGGCATGAGGCCCAAATACACTGTTCTCTCTCAAGTTGAGGATTTAAGGCTTTGAGTCATATTAAGCATAAGCATCTTAAAGAGACATTTCCTGTCATATATAATCATTCTAGTGGAACAGATTTTCACAGAAAATACAATCTGATTAGCTTGTTAGAATAAAATTTCTTTATGAATATGCCACAGTATAGCATAGGCAGAGATTTAAAAGAAAACAATGCTTTTTTTTTTTACTATTGTTTGCATATAAACTAAGTATTTCACTTCCCTGACTTTTGAGTTATTATTAATATGCCCTTGCTATGCATGCTTCTAAAAGGGACATTTTATCTTTAAAGAGTTCCCCCAATATTGGGGCCATTTGAACTCAAATTATGAAAACTCCAGGCTCCCAAAATGCTCTTCTGTGAGAGCTGAGGACCTGAAGTAGAGGCCAGTTAATCTGAGACAAAATGTGTCTGTGAAACCAATAGGTTTTGAGCTACTACTGAAACCTAGAAGCTGGAAGGAGACAATGAAAGGTGATCAAACTAACACATTTTGTTAAAATGAGAGCTTGACATCTGCTTTGCTGATGACCCCTACCAGAAGCATCACTTCATCTTACCAAATTCACATGACTTGGTTTTTAATTGAATTATCCAACGTTGGAAGGCAGTGTTCCACGGGTCTCTTACGTTCTGCACGAGCCAGGCACTCCAGACTGTCTTTACAAGGCTGCTGGTAGCGCGAACAGCTTTCAGAAATAGAGCCAGTAGACCCTTCTGTGGCAAAGGATACATACAGTCTTACTCTCTAGTGTAATAAAGACCATCTCTCCCTCCAGAGCTAAGGGCACTCATACTTACGCTATTAAGAAAAGATTAGAAACCCCAAACCTCAGGGTTCCTCCCCTGTAATGCAGTTTAGTGAAAGCATCCTCTGGTCTTTATCTTAATACCCTGAGGGAACTGAGGCTGAGGAACTGGCACAGACACGCCCACGCTCTCACTACGATTACGGCGAAGGGTAACAACTCGTCTTTCTTTTCTCACCTGGGGTTTGGGTCTTCTATTGCCATCAACGAAACTGGAGTACACTAACTGCGTGCTTGAAATTAGAAGAAAATCATAAACCTTTCCATTTTCTTGACAGATTTAATGCTGAAGATGAAATTATTAGAGTCACATGGTTTTCTGAAAAAGGAGGTATAGGACCTTGTAGGCCAATTAATGAGATTTGAGGGAAGCTCTTAGGAACTGGAAGCAAACATTTTGACAGAACTGTGTAGTCTAGTGAGAAATAAATGGTTCTCTATTTTATCGCCAGTTAAAGGAGGGGCAGCTAGGGAGGTGGTTACGGGCAGAGTACAGAGAGCTGCCCGAGCTGTGACCCAGTGATGGCTAACTCTCCTCTGGGTGCGGGACTTCTTCCCTAGGCTGTCCTGTTGGCTAATAAACCCAGGCAAAATTCAGGTGCCTGCTATCTAATTTAAATTTCCTGGGATTGTGGGGATGGATGCAAATTACTTAATGCCTCTGGCAGTTAAGAAAAAGCTGCCTTTTCATCACCAGCTGTAATAATTAGTCCTACAGTGTGTCCTGGATGAGCGGCAGGTTCTTCCTGCTTTTGGACAATAGTTACAAAAATGTGCCTCCACACTGAGCATAAAACGGGGAATGTGTGACAACTGTGAACAGAGACCTTGTGAATCATCAGATTTCCGTCTCGGTCACTGGTGAGATGAGGAGACAGAACACAGGATGCTGTTAATGAAGACTGAGAACAGCTGAGTTGCTGTCCGGCTCCTGTACCCACCGTGTCTACTATGGCAATGTTAGTTCCATTCGGAGACGACAATAAATAGTCTGAGCTTTTTGCAGCAGGTCCTGCTATAAGGGAGCTTTGCCCCTATCTGGGAGATTTCCCTAAGACAGATTAACTCCACAGGAAACCACAGATGAGGCACTGACTAATATTCAGGGGTTCTTACTACTTGGGACTGAGTTTTCGATACTAATGAAGGTGACCCACTGTAGAAGGAGAAACTGACCCAAATAAATCTAGATAAATTCTTGAAGTCAGCCTTAGCATCTTGGAAAACATCTCTAGCCTAGGGAGAGAATTTAAGCAATGTTATCTTCACAAGGGAGCAGCAGATACTTTAGACGTAGGTGAACTCCTCAAACAAAGTCACCTCATGTGACCCAAGCCTGAGTCAGTCCTAAGGTGAAAACCCCATGATCCCTTCCAAAAAACAATGGGTATGTAAATATTGGGCCAAGGGCTTTGAAGGCTGAAACAGATGGTGTCAGCCAGGAAGATCTTACTGTACTATGCAGAGCATTGAGCAGGCTCAAATCCTAGAAGTCTGGTTGAGTCATGAGCTGTCAGCATGCTGCACAAAATAAAAAGTAAATGTGAACCCCTGCAATGGCATGGTACCACTCTCTTCCTGTGTGTCACCAATTCCTCCCAGGCCCTCTGCCCTGACCCAAGGGAAATAAAGATGACAAGAAGAGAGGCCAATATCTCCATTACCCTTAGAGGGATCCAAGATTATATGCACCCTTCTAAGCATGCTGAGGGATTTGCAGGAGGAAAGAAAATCAAACTGTTACAGCTCTTTCCAGACCATGGATGGAAAAGGCATCCAGATTCAACTAATAGGATTTGAGCACAGTAGGAAGAAAAGCTAAGGTGACTGTGTGGTGGGATGTAGTGGAATATTGTTTCTCCATCTGAAAGTAGAGTAGGCCTTGATGTTATGTGCAAGTACTTCCCCAGCATGTAAGTCACAGGAAGATTCTCCAGATCAAGAAATGTCTAGGAAAAACGCAACGGGAAATCGCTTCCCTAAACCCCCCTTTCATTTGCAACCAGTGGTTGGGTAGGATTCATCACAAGTGCCTCTCCTCAATGTTCAAAACTTCCACCATGCACATGGCATCTTGTTGGCTGGCAAGCCAGAATCTGATCTCAACAGTCCTGTGTTATTACGCTACCGACTGCAAGAGCAGCTAATAAACCCTGACAGACAGCAGGTACCTGCCTGCCAACTTGAACGTCTTGGGACTATGTGGACTACTTAATCCCTCAAGGACAAACTGCTGTCTCATCAGCCCCCTACCGCCATATAGTAGGCCCAGCATATTCTTACACTCTGGGTACCAGAGACAATATGTGCTTAATGCTGACATTCTCCTTGGGGTTTCGTATTGAACAATGTGCAAAACAGCATCCTTTGTGTAGACCCAAACCAACAGCCTGCATCTGAAGTGATCCAGGAAATTATGGCACAATCTCTGTCTTCATGCCTCCACAGCACTAATGGCCTCTTTGAACTGTGAGTCTCTGTGCTTGATGACTGCCAATTGGGTTTTAGTCAAAACGATACAGCCTTAACGTTGAGGCAACTCCTGGATTTTGGCCTCATTGCATCCATGAGTGGACTTCCAGGATTACTCCTTTTGAAAGGTGGTTATTAGCTTGCCACTGGGTTCTTGTTGAAGCTGAATGCCTGACTTCAGTGAGGGTTAACTTGGCCTAAACAACTAACAAGGTGGAAAGGACCCAACAAGCCTCACTCGACAACTGGAAATGTTACATTCAACAATGGTGCTGGCTTGGCCTTGGCCACCATCTCTCAATTTTACTTGAAAAATAGCAACAACCACCTTGGGAGCAATTTCATTCCCCACACCAATGCTTTATAGGAAAGACGCTGGGTCCACTGATTCACAGAAGTTCCCCTAAATGTCTGGGCCTGGTTCATTGATGGTTTGGCTGAGCTGAAAACTGATGGCGTCCACTGGGCTTCTCTGCATCTGTTCAACCTCAGAGCTAGCAGTGAAGAATAGAAAATGGTGTGGTCGCTCTGCTCAGTGGATAAAACTCATGGTCATTTTTACATCTTGGGCCAATACTCACCTTGATAAACTGTGCTACAATTTCACTGAAGCCCAGGTAATCGTCAATGGCCTAGAATTTGGTCGGCCACTTGGAAAACTACAGACTGGCAGATTAATACTCTCTCTTTGGGGCTTTGAACTACAGAAACTAATCACAGCTACTGATCAAACCATCTGGATTCTTCTTGCAAATGCCCAAGTTAAATGCCCTTTATCTGATGGGACCAACTGAAGTCAAGCTGCTGTGGGAGCCTGCATCACACAAAATACAACCATTTCTGCCTGAACATAGCAACACAGCCTCCACCACAGACTGCCTCTGATGCAGAGATACTGCTCTACGCCAGACGAATGACTCATGGAAAGGGCTGACTCCCTTGTCTCACATGAGGGAGGCCGCACCGAGTGAGGTACTGCTCCTGCCTGGTCCTGGCAGCCTTACTACCCCACACTTAAGACCCCCCCCCCCTCAGTATTACCAGCAGTGTCGCACTCCAGTTGACACTTGCCAGTTACGGTGTTATGAAACTAATCTCTATCATGTGTCTGGCATGACAAAATATTTGCAATGTGATAATAGTGAGCATTTTATCACAAAATCCACAGGGCATCGAACCGTCCATGCTCCCAACTATTCACAGACATCTTTGCATTTTTGCAAGCATTTAGTGTTGTTACTATTTATTTTAGCCATTCTAGTGTTTTAGCCCTGGACCATAATTTTATCATCATTCCCTTTAAACTTACCTATGGCTGCTGTTCTCTCTCCTGGACACCCTTCAATCATATGTCAATAGAACTTTATCCAAAGGAAATTTTACCCTGGTCAATATTTATACAAATAAATGAATTTGTTTTTTCTTATACAATTTTCTTATATAATAGATGTCAACTAATTCTTCAGCAAGACTTCAAAGAATTAAAGTAATAAGTATGTGTGTATATATATATATATATATATATATATATATAAATCTCAAAAAATTAAAAAAGAATCTACTTTCTCAACTGTATCACAGCTTTACTGACATATGCTACCACATGATTTGGTTAATCTGTCTTAGTCTTATAGGCAGAATATCTTATTCAAGGCATATCTATGCTGAGAAAGAATGGTTATCATACAGGGCTATTAGGTGTCTCATTTGATAATACAGGACCAAGCCAAAAATGACCAGTCTACTCCTAGTAATTGAACAATTAACACAGAAGACACATACACTATACTTAGGACTCATTCCAATTAGAAGTGATTAGTAATACTAGCTACGGGAGAAATAATGATAGCTAATACTTATATATATATATATATATATATATATATATAATATATATAATATATAATCTATATATAATAATCTAGAGCTTGGATATCATTTTTACAAATTAACTTCTTAAGTCTTCCCAATTTTTTTTATTCATGACATTTCACAGATCAGGAAAATTAATCTTATAGAAACTGGACGATGTGTTAGGGCACATCAGATTATAACCCAAGCCCCAAACCCGAGTGCAGTTCTACTGAATGCCAGATCTATACTGATAAATGAGAGAGAAGTTCCTGTCTTCGGCCTCTTTCTCCTTTCTTTGCTGATTCTACTGCTTCATGAAGGTGATGAAGAGTTGCCCCCAGATTCATAGATGTCTTCTTTGAAACAGGGTGAGCAAATATAATTTGGCAAAATATTCTTATTATTGCTAAATAAGCAAAGGTCAACATACAAAGTGATGAGGGTTATTGGTGAATAAATTATTGGAGGTAACCAGTTTATATATATTAGCCTCTACTCAAAGGTGGAAGTAAAAAAAAAATTGATTTAAAACGTTTCAGGCTAATCATAAAGTCTCACCTTGCTAAGCTTATGTCCTTGCCTAAGCAGAGGAGGAATCATTTCAAGTATTTGGAAATGAAAACTTACCCTCATGATCAGGAATGTGGTGATGCAGTGCCTTCCACAAGATGCTCTTAACTATTTGATGGTTAAAAGAGGAAAATAACAAAGTGTTTTTGAGAGGAGGACTTTATATAGAAGTTGTACTGTTAGTAGCTTTAAAACATAACAAAACTCAATGTGTTCTTAAATATTTCGTTTGTAAAAGTTAGTGAATTCCATGCAAATTTTGTACCCCCTAAAATTTACATTATAGCCTGAAGAAAAGCATTTACTAGTTGAAGAAATTTGAGACTGTCCTAAAGTCTATTTATATTATAAGACATGATTCTATTCCCCATAAAAATCTCAGTGTTTAAAAATCATGTCTTAACAGAATTTTTCCCAGTAGTACTAGTTTGACATGTGACAAATTTTATCAATGTGCAAAACATTTTAAAATAAATTGTGAGTTCATGATATATTGCTATATTAAGCAGTGATGCCTTAATTTGAAATGTATTTGCCCTTCAAAGTAGAATGTGAACATTTTTAAAGTTATAGCTATTCAAATGTTAGCACCAGGCAGTGTTTTCCCATCTTAAAGCAATAGTTTCGATGAGGATATCTTAGCACTATTAACAAAACATCTGTTGGAGGCTCAGCAATTAAGACAAATAGTTTCCTCTCTAACTGTCTGAATGTGAAGTGAATGTTCGGTTACTAAGAGAAGCTCAGGCCACGACAGACACAAAGCCGAAGGAGGAAAAGGGACGTGAGCGTGGGCAAGAGCACAGCTCTGCCACAGGCTGCATGGAAAGTGCCCTCTCTCATGATGGGGAGGGAAGGGTCAAGACCAAACAGATCCAAGCAGCACCGCGGATTGCTACTTTAGACAATAAGGAAACAAGTCTCTCCCTTAAAAGGGGAAAGCGAGCTGATGCAGCACTCTCCCCCCGTTTCTCAGTAAACTCTGAGTAACCCCAGGCTGATGAATATACTAGTGATAACGTAAACCTTTCTGCATTTAATGTCCTGTTTTGCCATGATCCCCTCTCAGGCTCAACCACCCAAAAATGTATTTCACACATTCTTCAGTCTGAATCACCATTTGGTTAAATTTTATCAATGATGTCATTCAATGATCTCAAATGATTAAAATCTTTTTTATAATAATTTAATATACAATGGTTTTAAGAGATAATTGTTACTAAAATGCTTCATTTAAATCTTTCTCCAACAGCTGCTCTATTAGCACAGTGAAAACCAGGACTTTATTCTGCAGTCTCATGATAGAGATATGAGCTAGGTTTGCAGCATACCCATACCAAACTGTTGAAAGTCCTTGGAAGTTGTAATGCAGTTCTAAGTTGGCTGTTTAAAATCTTCTGACCTCTTTGTGACTTTCCTGAAGTGAGCTCCTTCAATGAGACCAATGACAAGAGAAATGGTCCATGCTGGATTGATATTAAGGCTCACCTCTTTTCAATTCTTTTTTCAGTAGTCTCAGAGGAGGGAAAGGATCAGACATGCTCCCTTAATTTTGTTTCCTGGCAATTAACTCCCAGAATAACACCAAATAATTACAACCATAATATTGCAGAGAAAGTTAGAGTAGCAGTAAACGTTGCTAAGCTGTGAACTTTGACAAACAAGCCCCTGTAAATGGCCCAAGGCCGACTGCGTTGCACCTGGTACCACGCTCTGCACTGCTACTCAGAAGATGTGGGGGAGGAGACAGCTCATCAACCTGAAGGAAAACCTGACTGCTTCAAGTGCAACATTGTGTTTTGGGAGAGGGGACAGGAGACATCACACAGAAAGAACTCATTAAGGCTGCAACTTGCAGTACCTCAAGTTTAATATCTATGCATTTACCTGTCTATTTCTCTATCCTTCTATTTTCTTTTAAGGAGAGAAAAAAATTAAAAATATTTCTGTGTTGTTCTTCCCAAGAGTACACAGCAGAGTGGCCCTGAGTTCAGGCATGTGATAGTAAGTAGAAAGGGAAACATTCTGTTTACCAAACTGATGGCCTTATATCTCTGGGTCCCTAGTGGCCCTCAGACTCCCTTAAGCATGGTCAGTCAGAGGAACCAAGCCCACCCTCGCGAGTGCATGCGGTCTATGTTCTTCGGCGGTGAGAACCTAAATTCATGAAGTGTTTTGACGTCAGACTTTCTCCATTCCCTTTCGGTGACTCCTCTCCCTTTCTTTGGTGCATGTTCCTCCTTAACCCACGACCTGCTCACCCCAGTAATGCTGACCATGCTTCAGTCGCTTTGAGAGGTGACCTCTGCAGGCTGTGAGTACTCTGTTACCAAGGCCTTTCTTAGTTTTGGCCATTTGCACATCACATTTCAGTCCATAAGGCCATGGATTAAGTGACAGAATTTGAGTTAAGCTTTTAAAGACTTCATAGACAGCTCCTCCAATTCATCTTTGCAATCCCATAGGTAGGTAAACTACCTTAACCCCAAACAGTGACTACTGTGGAACTCCCCAGGGGGACGAAAGGGACACTCTGGAGAAGCACTATGTTTCTCAAGGATCTTCACGCCTTTGAAAAAATAACAAAATGAGTCCATTTAAAATATTTCCTGTTAAAAAGGTTTTTTTCTTTAAGTCACCTTCTAATAAAAGTAGGGTCTTTCTAAATCTTACAACTTTAGAAAGCGCTTAGGATCTAATAGTCCTATGCCATTCAGCAGAGTATTCCCAAGAGCTCCAGGCTTCGAATGACTGAAAAGGGAAAGAGGTGGTCACACAGGGGAAAAGCCCTGCTCTAACTGGGAGAATATGGTGCCTGGATCTCACTCGGCAAAGAACACATTGGGTGTGTTCTTTCTCTTGATTCCGATCATTGAAGAAGCGTAACAGGATAAATCTGATTATTAGGACCCCTGTCCTGCCATTCAGAAAAGATACACTTAAAAAATCAAAGCAGCAATTCAATAGCTGGAAAGCTGTTTAATAATTCAAACGTCAGATCATTAGAGAGGGAGAGAAAAAGGAAGGAACAAACGAAAAGAAACCCAGGATTTACCTTGTCTAAACAAAAAGCAAACTCACTGAAGATGTATCTACCAGTACATGAGAGTGATACATACTCCCAGGATCTTCTAAATGATGACCATAAACTGGAAAGAAAGGGTAAGTGCTATGAAGAAATGAGGAAAATAACTACTTGGATGTGATATCTGTATGTTCTAGAAGGTAATCTAGCTTTAAAATATGATACTATGCTAATTACAGTCGATTTCTTTTTTGTTTGTTTTGATACAGTTCTTAGTTATTGATAGTGAAAACATTAGTAAGCATAATAAATGTCTTGACCTTTGACACACTTGTCATGCCTGTGAGAAATCAAATTTTCAGGATATGAGGCTAAAACCCAGACAAAGGCATCCACTGCCACATATTCAGTAAAAATATACCAGTTAAAGATTAAAATCTTGGACAATACCAGTCTATGTAGTATCATTAAATGTCACAGTATCTCTTCAAACATGATGTAACCTCAGTCTGCATCTACCTAAATCCCACAACATGCTTCTTAATCAAAATCTCCACAAAAGCTTTTTTTTTTTAAAAAAGGTTCATTTGGTAATAAAGACATTGGTTATGGAAAAAGCTTCAGAAGAGTTAACTTCGGTTTACACTAGATGTGATATGGATTAACTTGAGAATGACTCCTTAGATACACTGCCGAATTCATGCCCTAAAAAAAGTGGGATTAAGACAAACACACATAAAATAAAAAACACTAAATCATTGTAAGGCAGTCACCTAGCCTAACATTCTTCTAGTCCCATAGTATTGTTGTGTTCTAAATACCCCTAAATATGTAAGCAACTGTAACCTCACTTACAGGCCTGGTATAGAGTCACAGGCAAAGGAATACTAGAAATACCAATCCAATCCTGGAGATAATTAAAAAGTAATTAAATAATGCAATATTTTAAATAAAGTCTAGCAGAAAAATTCATAAGGCTAATCTACTTATAAACTCAAATTTCTTGAAATTTGTATTCATTCTCCCTTTCTAAATAAGTAACAAGTATATGTATGTATGTATATGTGTGTATATATTTCAAATGTATGTTTAATATACCTACAATCTATTTATCTCTCTATATAAATATATATATACATATATACACACATAAACATAAATATATACACATGTGTATACCCACAGACATACACACACATCTCAAGTACTCAGCAGCCAACTTAGACCGAAAATGCTCCTCTAATCTGCTCAGTACCCTTTCTTTCAAGTGACTCTCTCCAACATACATATAGATTCCACTCCACTATCATTAACAGTCCAATCAGATTCTACCACACTGAGCTGGTCTCCTCTTGGATTCCTGCATTGAATGGGGCCAGCTCAAGATCAGTCCTCCCAGTAAGTGCAAAACTTTGGGGTTAAGACCCAGCCTCCCTAGACTACCTCTCACCTCTGGAATAGGAATTGAGATAAACATCACTCAGAGAAAGATGTAGCTTCCCTATTTTTCCTACTATCCATGGAGAGGGGTCAAGGGGGGATCCTCTTACATGAGTCAGGCACGATCCCCAGTCTTGCATTTGCCTCTCCAGGAACTGTTTGGCCGTATCTGGATACACTGTTGGTGGTGACAAACTAGGTCAGGGAGGGAGGGGAGCTACTGGCATCAGTAAGTAGGGTCCAGACATCCTGCTAAATATTTTACACTGCACATGGTAGCCTTCATACACACACAGAAAATTATCCAATCCAAAATAACAATATTGCTGAGGCTGAGAGATTCTGTGCTAAAATTTGTCATTCTGTTTAAACTTTCTGAAATATCAATTTAAAGCATTCTAAACTCTGACCATCTCCTGCTGACTTTCTAGTTCATTTCCTCACATACTCCAACTCTAACATTTCTTCAAATTTACCCAAGCCAAAAATTTAGAGTCAGCTTGTCTTTCTTGCCTTTGTACCTTACACATCTGATGTTTATTTTCCAACCTCATGAAGAATAAATTCTATGGGCAAACATTAAAGTCAGTCCTTTGCACAAATTTCTATCTCGTTTCTCATTGGCTTTTCTGAACTTCTAGAAATGACAATTCTTTGACAAATCCATAACCCTAGTATTTTTTTCACCTCTACTGTTATTATGCACAAACCTCTGTGTAGCTAAACATGGCTAGGGAACAAAACAAGTCCATTTTGAATGGTGTCATTTAAATCTAGAAGGTCAAATCTTAATGACCAAGGATTATACTATTTTCCTAGCCTATTAATTCACCCAATCTCCTTGATAAACATTTCATACTTTTCTTTTTGCTTCTCAAATACCCATCGCATTCCCATGATGTCATATTCATAGGATGACACAGTTGCTACTTTTCTATAAAATTAAGCAATCAGAAGAGGACTTCCATAAACTCCCACCACAATGTTCACTATCAGCTGTCCTCACATGCTCTATCTTCACTCCTGTTACTATAGATGAAATGCCCATTTTTCCATCTCACATCAATCAAATCCCTATTTGGCACTCGATGCTTCCATCTTGCTAACTCAGTATTCATCCAATAATTCACTCTACTCTCTCCCACATCCTGACATTTCTATTCTCTTCTATGTCATTCTCATTAGCATGTATAAAATGTGTCATCTCTCCCATAAAAAAAGATCTCTTCTTGCTCTTCTTCTCTTTACAGCCATTCCAATATTTTACTGTATTCCTTTTTAGTAAAACTTCCTTAAAGAGTTCTCTGCATAACCATATCTGAGCGTCTCTGCCCATTCTTTCATTCTTAACTTCCTTTAATAGCTTCCCCCTCACTATTCTATTAATATTACTATTGACAAGGCACCACTAAGCATTGTTGCTTAATTGAATGGTCAAATCTCAGTTCTAGTCTTACTTGACCTACAGCAACATTTGATACAATTAATCCACTCTCTCTCTGAAAATACTTCATAGTTTGACTTCATGAACATACTCAGGCTCCAGAAATGTGAGAGATAAAAATCTGTTTTTTAAGCCACCCTGTCTATGGTGTTTGTCATAGCATTCTAAGCCAGTTAAGAAGCTACTGAAATCATACTGTTTCAACAGCACTGAAAGTACTGATGTCATCTGTTAGGTCAGATGGGATGTGGTTGGGATGAAGTCTCGGTCTGGTCTCTGTACCAACATGAGTGCAGATCTCTTTCTATACCACAGACATTTTTGAACCTGCAAGGTAGGATCAATCAGTCATCAGATGCTCAGTTAAGTATTTCCCATACCAAAATTTACTAGGTTGCCCTAGTAAACTCTAAATTTTCTTATGCATCCACTGTTCTGAGACACAAAATGGCCAGCAGTATATCTGGATTTGGACAGATGCTGGTGTCTGCAACTTTACAGACCTAGTGTCACTATTTCATTTCAAATACTCACTAAAAATTTTAGTTCACATCTTCTCTCTGGTATGACCTCCAACTAATATATATCAATAGCTTATAAATACTTTACCTTCAATGAGTCCAGGGTTATTATTTTAATTTGGTGAGACTTTGGGTGCTAGTAATCACTTTTTTAATTATTGCCTTAAAATTTTAATAAAAATCTAACAGCACATCTAATCTATTTAATTTTGCTTTTATCAATAGACATAAATTACCATAAAATATTCATTATCATAGATTTGTGTAAAGTCATGGATGTTAATATTAACCTTTAAGTGTAGATGTATTTTTCATTTAGAAGCAAATGCTCACAACTCAAACACTGATAAAAAGAACAAGGATTTTTAAAGTTTTCTTGATTGTTTTAAAGATACTAAGTCTGGCTATTAGATATGTCCAAAATCTAGTATTATGTTTTAGACTTCTAACTATAGATAATCTGTCTTGGCTGTATTTGAGCAGGATCATCTGTTATTAAGTTTATTAAAGATGAAAATAAATCATCACAAAATTTAACTTTTATAAATTATTGTCTTTTGAACAATAACAAAACCATAAAAACAAATGATTTAGCTAAACATTTCATGTAATTTCTTCACGTAATTTCATTCTTCAGTAATTATGGAGTGCTCAACAACTTCTATATTCTTATCTTTCAGGAGTTAAATGATACTGTGGTATCTGAGATGTCAATGTATTGTCATTATGACAAATTATAAGAAGATAAATTAATTGGGAATCCCTTCGTATTTCTGAACTGTGCATATAGATATTTTTCATCCCAATATTTAATGTATCCTGGATTGTAAGAATCAGAATAATCCTGAAAATAATCCTGAGTTTTCACCTAAGAATTATACACTGAAAATATTTTGATAAATTCATATATTTTCAAAGTTCTCAAAACCTGAATTTTCTCCTTTAATCATCTGATCATTTTTGTCTCAATTTTCCAGACAAGAAAACAAATTCAGAAACTTTGCCATTTAACTATACTCAGAGTCTGTGCGTCTTGAACATATAATGTTTGTCTATGTTCTGATCTTTCACTATGATCCATATAAGGATAGTTCATTCAAAATTTGCCTTATCTCCAAGCTAATTCATTATATTTATCATAGAGTTTAGATTATTTCTTATAAATTAGATAGCTCCTTAAGGAAACTAAATTTGCAAAGTTATTTCCATAAATTTCAAAATAACTAGCTGGGAGAAACTTGAAAATTAATGAGTTAGAAGACTAACGTGCATTAAGAGTTTTTAAAAACGTAAGCATTCTGATTCTCATGTAAATGTTTTAGTTTCATCAATTTGAAATTCTATCTTTAGTATCAAAGACAGTACTTTTTACCAAATTAATACTTCATATAGATTCAACCCCTCCTGGAAATTGTTTTGTTAATTACATTGATTTGAGGAAACAATAAAGCTACGGTTTTGATCACTTTGACAGGTTAACCCATTTTACTTTTAGTTTATATATTGAGAATTGTCTTCATTATTTAATCCTTCCAAGCACAAACACTAGCATAGAATTAAAAATAACATAGATGTGAATAGATATTAATTCTACTTGGATATAATTCTAAGTAGTTTTAAATGGAACAGTAAAAATAGAATAAATGAAGCTCAAATCAAATGCAGATTATTTTTTCTGAAAAGTCCATCTATACAATAAACAATAAAATTGATATTGTCTTCACCTCAGCCTACAAAAATCCACTTCTCATCTACTGGGGTAGGGACAGCAAATAGAAATGTATAGTTTTGTAAAACTTACTATTTTTCAGAAAGCATAGATTTTTAAAATATTTAACATAATAAAGGAAAATATCTACCACTGAGGTCAGTGTGTTCTTACAAATAATTATAAGAATGAAATCTTATTTTGTTGGAAAAAGACGTTTCATGTTTGACAATTTACTTACTCTGTTACCCAAGTATCTGATCCTATCTTAAATCTTTAATATTTAACAGGACATATCAGTTACAACTATGTTGTCAGCTATGAATGTTCTTCTATAAATTATGTATGAATGCTTTCCATCTGAATATATAACCAAAAATTTTATGTTTGCACCATGTCTGCAAAGATGAACAAGGATTGAAAACATTTCCTGTATATTAGTAAGATAGCTATTCTAATTCTTTACTTAAACATACATTATTTAATTAAAAAAGAAGGATGTTATACTATATTCACTATTACAAATTGTGTTAAGAACCAAATAGTATACAAATGCAGTAAAATCATGTGATGATACTCAAGATAGTAAATACTGTGAATTCAGATTCAAAGTAATTGACAATGAGCTCCCACATCCTGAGAACTACAGGCAGGCTAGCTATGCAGCCGTGCCTAAATCATTTAATTGAATATCATCCTGCATTTTAAGCAGTTGGATTGTTAATTATATGTTATATGTTACAGTGTTTTACTGTTATATATGGTGTTGGTGTGTGTGCGTTTGAGGGTGATGTTTCCATTGTACATAAATTATTCATTGTACATGAATTATTTTCCAAAGTCTTTCTCAGACATTTAAAATAGGCTATAATTAAGAAGACAACTGATAAAGGACCACTTTGGGCAGCAGATATTTAAAGAACAATTCAGGTTTAATAAGCCATTAAATCTAGTGATTTTCCCATATTTTTTTTTTCAGTTTCACATTAGTTTTACGTACTTCATGCACTTTATCCATTTTTAAGTTTCAGGTAGCGTGTATCTTCTGTAATTTATTTCCTTAGCATCCTATCCGCTTTTACTTACATGCATTTAAGCCTTAAATGATCTGGAATTTACATCATGAAAGGCAAAATGGTACAGAAAAAGGATATATTGTGGGAGTTTTTACTCCCCACTTGAATGCTTAATACTAGTTTTAGTAATTGAATTCCCTGAGATTTGATACTAACGTATGTAAAAATCAAATAATAAACATGTCCTAGTTCACTGGATTAATGTACGTGAAAAAAAAAAAACAGCAAGCATGCAAATAGGATATACTAGTTTTTTTAACTATAAAAATTTTTTCTACCAAAACAATCATCCAACAAAGCATTTTTAAGCATCTGCTTAAGTTCAAAACATGATGCTCTGTGTTATTCCTGCAGGTAAATATGGTGCATGCAGAATCTGCCTCACAAAGGCTTGTAAGCTTGTGGTCAGGGTCACTCAGGCCCAACCATGCTTAATACAGAACCCACGAGAAATGTAAATTGAGTATGTTATATTTGGAACTATATTCTGTTCGGATAAAACACGTTCCTATGACATGAATTAGCTCTTACGTGATTGTTAAATGGGATGATTTTGTCAGCTTGAGAGCTGGGTTGGTCCACATGCAATCAGAATTTAGAATAGTTTGCACAGAAGTTTAACCTTCTCCAGGAAAAGACAGTACCCTGCGTGTGGCCGCTGCAGAGCAGAACGCCGCTGGCTGCAGAGAGGCCCTGCCCTCACATAGCACACCCTGCTGTCATCTCTGGCAGCTGGTGCCTCCTCCTGTGCGCAGAGCTCAGTATCCATCTGCATACTCTCAGAGCTCAGAAGCTACCATTTTGACACTATTTTTAATGCATTTTAAGGTCCCTGAAGCGGCATTCAGGCACACTGAAGTGCCTGGCTAGACTCTTTTGAGTTATCTGTTGATGAATTGACAATTGCTTTCAATAAAATTTCGGATATAAATCTGCATAGATTTTGAGTGCTCTGGCCCAAATCTATTTTTCCCCATGAGACTAGTTATTACAGAATGGTTGTTTTTTGTTGTTGTTGTTGTTTTTCAGGAAAGAATATACTCTTTTACAGCAAAAACTCCTTCATCTCAATTTGGAGTACCCTCATTAGAAAATCTAAGTACACTATCTACAAAGTAATTAAATTTCTTCTGGAAATGAACAAGAATTAATCTGTTTGAATAATACAAATAACTGCTATTTGCTGTCTTGGGAATAGATCTGTAAAAAGTGATGCTCTAGGTATTTTGGTTGGGTGCCTGTTAAAAGGAAATATGGCCTCTTTAAGGCCTGGTGACAGTGGAAAACAGCTTTGTAGCAGCATGCCAGTGAGGGTCAAGTCACTGTGGATCATTTCAAAGGTCAAAAACAAAAAGGAAAAATGGGAGCAGGACCTCCTAGAATGGAGCCACATAGTGGTCTGATGTGAAACAAAAACTGAACTCCAGGAACGTATTCGTTAAGTCTCAGTTAAAGGCTTTAAATAATTAAATAAATACACACACACAAACAAACAAAAACTAGAGGTGCTTTAAAGCTGTGGCACGAATTCTTGTAAACAAAGCATGTTAACTACTGAGTAGCATTTACTACGTATTTCTTCTTTCTATAGACTTCCTCCAGGGAAATCCACTTCTGCTGTCTTAGGATAGGCAATACTGAATCTGTACGGGGTTCCACCGTTTACTGGCCGGCATCCATATCCTGCCAGGGTCTGCTGCTCTGCTGCTTCCAACGAGACAAATCGCCTCAGCCAAGTTCAGCGGGTACCCCTCCTTCCTACAGGGTCTCACCTCCTGCTAACAGGTACTGACAAGTCTTACTGACCACTACTGATTGTATGATGTGGTGGAAACCTAGAACTACTGGAGGAATGTTTTTTTTCTGCTAGGATCTTCAGTCTAAATCAGAATAAACCATGTATTAATAGGGGGAAGTAGGTCTGTAGTGGGTACTGTGGTGTACCATGCAGATACCAAGCGTCAGGGCTAAAACGGTCATTCACTGAGCTGCTAGGAACGCTGGGCAGTGTGTGCTCAAAGCCCAGCTCCTTCCTGGGGATCGCCCTTAGCCAAAGGAGCCTGCTTTGCTTGAGGCTGTAATTCTCCTCCAGGCAGAGCCCTCATCCGATGCTTGGCTGATGCAGGAGTACAAAGGCCTGCTCCCTTTCTTCTGTCTGTCACTCAGGTAAGTGTTAAGTGAACATTGTCCAAAACCAAAAAATTTGTCCATAATCAGAAAATTCCCTCCTTTTCAGTTTTCAGAAGAGTTCGTGTAGAAATATTATGTCTTCTGAAAGTGCTTGGTAGAATTCTCCAGTGAAGCCAACTGGCCTGGAGTATGCTTTATGGAATGGAATCCAACTATTTTAGAGTAACTATATAGTTAAAATTATAATGTGCACATGGGTTCAAAAACAGTGCTGCTTATTTATGCCACAGTGTCCATAGTTTTTAAAGTAATAATGGGTGTTTTTATTCATTTTTTCATCCAGACCCTTGTCCCACCACTCCATTCTTTCTCTCAGATATGGCAAACATGTACAGTAGAGTCAAAACTGGCAAGCAACTGATGCTATTCTAAAATCATACTTTTTTCCTTTAAAACTAAGCTCTAATTACTATGTTATTTTTGTCCATTTGATTGTATCCTTCTTCGGGAAATTTCTATTTTAGACCTGATTCACCAGAAAACAGAGCCTGAGGCAAAACTCAGATGGTAATGCTTTACTGAGGGTGGGGTTCAACTGGGAAAAAAAAAAAAAAACAAGAATAAGGGAGGAAGGAAAGTAGGGTGTGAGCAGAAAAGATGCATAAATGCAAAGTTATACGTAGCCAAAATGGCCACAATATCTAAATTATTCAAGATTTCTTTAAAGAAACTGTGGAACTGCTGTGTCTTAAAACAATCCATAAGCAAGAGAAAAAGTGAAAGACCTTACCTTCCAGTTTCCTTTCTATTACTTGTCTTTCTTTGGTCCAAATTTTCCCCAGAGAGAGAACCCCTATTCCAGACTAAATTTCTTGACTCCTGGAATTCACCTTTGATAGGCAAAGGTTCTATATGTTCTATCACATTGAATCTGGAATCAGGAACTGCTGTGGTTCCCATCAAAACCCAAACATTGCCACCAGGACCACCGAGTCACAGATCTTTCTAAGAGATAAGGTCACAATGTAGGGTGAGTCTTCATGACCTTCAAATGACCCAAGGCATTTCTGGGCCTCTCATCCAGGAAACAGGGGAAGCAGGAAAGACTGAAGTGGTATCTCGAGTTAAGGATAATCAGGAGGGCAAATAAATCCAGACTGGGGCAAGATCACTGTGAGTGTCTTCTCATAAAAACAGGCTTCTGCTGAGCTCCCAACAACATCAGTTCCTCTCGTAAGTTCCAGGCATGTCTGTCCAGGATATTGACATAACTTATGCTCCAATTAGGGATTCCTGGCCAGAATCCTTTCTAACGTGAGATCAGGAACCTCATTGTTTATCTGGATGTAAGCACACAGCATGCTGCCCTAGTTTTCTTCTACGTTTTACAGAGCCTTGGAGAATCAACATTTGGGAAGGCTGCTCTGAGTCCTACCTCCAGATATCCACCTGCTCCTGCTGGATTTGGTATTCGGAACCACTGAGCCCAACAACCTTTGCAGCCCAAGAGAAAGCTGCGTGGGCTTACAAATACAGAAATGGTCAGTCACATAGTTAGAAGACAGAGCGTTTGTAGAGGTTCATAATCTCACATGAACTAAGAGCGGTGTGGCACCTTAAGTTTGGAACTGTAAAAACACTGGTATTGAGTATGGTTGCTCGATGTTGCACTCTTCACATTTCATAAGCTGATGTTTCCACCATGAGTGGGGTAATTTCCAGGAAGCAAAGATTAAGATAACACTAGGCAGTGCTTTTTCTTCTCTAGTCTTTATTCTGCTGAAGTTCTTGAGAAGAATACTTCCTAGGATCGTTCCTATCGCTGCTCTAGCTTGAATGGCTACGATGAAAGAGTGCCTACTATGAGAAGACCAAGACTTGATAGAATCAATGCCATTTTCGACCCTGATACAGCTGCAAGCCCTCCAGCAGAGGACCCTTCTGAAGCAGTATCTGTAGATACTATCCATGCCACAACATCTAGCAACCCCGTCCTCGGGCGGAACAATGTAGGAGTTACCCTTCTCTACACATAACAACATACGTCTTGAGGAAAGATTCTCCTAAGTTAGATTTCTATAAATAGCATCTAATCTACTTGTAAGAGTCCGAAACTTCCTTTTAGAATTTAACAATTTTGGAGAAGCATTAATTCCTCTGATTTATTCTGACTTCAGGTGAGAGTTTCTCTTTCTTTTTCAGAAGTTTACATATTCATTTCAAGGATGAAAAAAGATTGAGAGACATAAACTTTCGTGTTCATTTTCACAATTCTCCATCTTTGCAGAAATCTCTTATGAGTGTTTAAATAAGTCATTTTATCCTGTAGCACCTGTACAGCTGAAGACTAATTCTCATTGACTCCAACAGAAGTCATTATGTTACGTTTAATTTTGCATCCATTTTAAAAGCAGAGTACACAGCTGGGAACTCTCTTAAGGGCATCTGTAACACAAACTGCCTCCTTCTCCCTATAGACTCATCATGTCATGACTAAGACTCATGGCCTATGGCTGCCACAAAAAGCTATGAATATATAATACAAACTGAAACTCAAGTGCCCCCAATGAATTATGTTGTGAAACAATTTATTGTGCCTACCCAAAGATTCACTCTAAAGAAATAAAAAGACCAAGTCATTACTGGGTTTTCTTTCCTCTACTGATACCAACTCAATATTTCAAATGGGAAGAAAATGTACATAGTGATGGTTTCATTCTTGATAAATGATAAAAAGCTGATAAATTGCCCCTACCTCAATTCTAGAACTTTGGAGAATCTATAAAAACTGCATAGAACCCATCCCATTCCATAATAAGCCACCCTGAGTCTTCAGATCTCAAAGACAAACTGTGAGATTTTTGTGTTCCCTCTCATATTTCCAACACAAAGGCAGGTTATGTATGAAATACTATTTTTTGGAAGCTGATAGCTGCATGCATTTTTTGTTTTGTTTTGTTTTGGTTTGGTTTTTGTATCACTCTAATTTTTCACCATAGCCCTAAGTGTAAGCCTTAGTGAGGTATCATTAATTGACAGAAGTAGACCTGGGGGCCTAGGCATTCTGACTGCTATCACCACACCTGAAACCTACGGGCAGTATCCAATTTCATTATAAGCATTAGCAAAAATGTCTACAAGCAAACAAACAGCAGCCAGATAAAAAGCATTAATTGAATTGTATTCAACCTGACTTAATTAAACCTTTAACCAGCAGACATAGGGTGGCAGCAGTTTTAATGCATCTATTATTGTAAACTTAAATTGATGCAGACAAACAAAAGGAAGCAACAAACACATAGACATAATTCAATTAACAGCCATTGAATCGTATTGTTTAGATGAACTGCTTGTCAGAAATTGTTAATTATCCATAGCTACAGAATACCAAAGTAGGAAACATCTTCTAATTAACTAGTGAAGATCATTTAGTTAGTTCCACATTGCTTTGTATTTATAAATGACTAAATTATATGTGTATGTTCTTATGTTTTCCCCCATTAAGTTAAATCGATATGTATCACTATCTTCATTTCAAAGATGAATCAATTTAGAAGCAAAGAAAATCAACTTGTGCAAAAATTCTTAACTAATTAGAAGACCTACGGTTTTCAACTCGGGATTATCTACCTGCTGAATATCACATTCATGAGAAATAATTTCCTTTTCTACCTTATCAGATGTCTCTCTTCTACACTGACTGAGACACCTGCCCAGATCTGTTCTCCATCTCAAGGCATTTTGTTCTTAGTGTGCCTCCCTCCTATGACACTTCCAGGCTTGTCAGAGAGTTTGCCTTCTCATATCTCATATGGGAGTTCACATCTTCATCCTTCCATTCTCAGACAAGAGTACACTTCCCTCTGATTCCCTATAATTATGTCAGGTTAGCTCATGTAAACAGCCAGTGGAACTATTCAAAAGTTAATACTTTCCTTCTATGAAGTTAGTCTAGAATTCTGGACAGAAGAAAAAAAAAGAATTTTGCAAAATGGGAATAAGTTAATAGTACTTACTTCCTAGTTCTATTGTGAAAAGCAATATAATTATCAAATGTAAATTGTGTGGCCCATTTAAACACGTAGGAACTCAATTACTGCTTGCTATTGTTGTAGATGTTTTCATTATTAGGGCCTATGATGAGGCCAACTCACTCCTCTACATTCTGTTCATTTATTAAAATTAGACATGTAAAATATATTTTAGGTCCTCCCAAAATTATAGTCTAGAGTATAGAGGAGATATATCAGATGGGAGATAGGAGTTATTTTAAAACCTCGATATGAAATAAGTATTATAAAATTGTAAATCTATTAAGTGTTACTTAAACTTTTAAAAAGTAGCTGTGCACTGGTGACTGTGAGGGAGTATAATGTTCCCTATACTTCTCTAGTTATGCTCCCAGGAGCACTGAACACAAGCACAGTTACACCCGTCAGTCCCAGCCAGTTCTAGTTATTCTCCTCCATTCACTTTTAGGCCCAAGACTTTCAAATCTCAGTACTTAAGCCAGAGAAGAAAGTTAAAATAATTGTGGAATAAAAAGACCCTCCCTAATCTTATAATTCTTGAATTCTAGGCACTGATTTGTCTTTTTCCCCAAGACTCATCTGTTCTCCCTATGTTTACTGAACCAACAGCTAATGTTTCAACAATCATAGAGATAAGTGGGAATAATAGTTTTAGAAAAAGTAAAAGAGGAACAAAGCTAATAATGTGCATGGCTGAAAACTGTATAATGAAAACCAAAGTTACTCATACACAATTGATTGAAATTAGATTATAAAAGCCGTGCTGGAAGGACACTGGCTATAAAGCATAAATTTAAAATATTAATGTGTCATGAACAGTGTGTTTACTTCTAGTTCTTGGAGTAATAGACTCTATATAAATACAGAAACAAACACAGAAACACAGAGATTTTACTCTTGTTGAGTGAGAGGAATCTGACTCCAGTGTAGGTGAAAAGGGGGTTCATTGATTGACCAAATTGAGGAATGAGGTGTAAAAAAAGGCAGGATGGTTGCCTTAGAAATATAAGAAACTAAGGATTAGAATGTTTTCAGTATTTTCCCTTCCTTCCTTCCTTCCTTTCTTCCTTCCTTCCTTCCTTCCTCCCTCCCTTCCTTCTCTTTCCCCTGCTCTCTCTCTCCCCTACACCCCTCCTCCATTGACTTTTCTCCTTATTATCTCTTAAATACAGAGGAAAACAAAGCCACTAGTAGAATCCAATCTTTTCTCTTTGCAGAATCCACTACCAGGAAAAAAAAAAAAAGGCTAATTTATAACAAGCCTCCATAACTGGTCCAAACAACTGTGGCAAGGAAATATGGGTCTTATAAGAAAATTACTACTTTCAAGGTTACCATTGGTATGGGGATGGGGCTATAGAAGACATCCCTGTAGAAGGATAAAGGAGGAGTCTGGGCAGAAAACAAGTATGCATTACATATGTAATACATGAATTATATGTATTAATCTATGGTATATCATATATAAAAATCAATACAAGTAGATTGTAGAGCTAACCATGAAAGACAAAGAAAAATTTTCTATTAATAATATGTTTCCAAGAGTTTTTGATAGGAAAAGATTCTTTAAGTGGGACATGAAAAAACTAACTACAAATACAAAGCTTGATAATTAGACTACATTGAAAAAAGGTCTTCTGTTCAGAAAGCTTATGTTAAAAAAGCAGAAAGGCATGGTGAAAGGAGGAGATGACATCTGCAAGACACACAAGTGGTAAAGCACTTGTAACTGTAATATAGAAAACATTTCTACAAATTAAATGTAAAACACTCAGAAATGATTTCATAAAACAACATACAAGAAGCTTCATGTATCACTTTTTAGAAGACAAGTTTAAATGGCCAATAAACACAAAACTCGCTTTACTCACTAGTTACCATTTAAATTGCAGTAGAGGCCACTGTGCTCCTCCCTCTACCTTTCTATTTTATCGCTAATGTCATCCATGTCTTTCAGCCTTGCTCAGACAGCATCTTGCCTTAAGAATGTGTCATGTATTTCTGTCTGCTCCAGGGCTTCTCCAATGTCAAGAAAGCTAATAAAAGCCTGCTGGGCAAGTGCGCAAGTACAAGGAGGCTGGAGTAACTCTGTAGCAGAGGACTAGAGGCAATGCATAATCCTCCTCCTAACTGATCCTTGAGCAGACAGTACTGAGTGGCATCCTGTACACTTTGCAGAAGGTCCTGGACAAGCCCTAGTTGCCCACCGTGGTGATTATATAACAAACTTACACAATTTTTCATTTTTCAATCACTCCCCAAGGTCCTTCATTCCTGCTTCCTGGGATTGCATCCTGCATATGAGTTATTTTCTTAGGCTCTGCTTTCAAACAGAAACTCAACCTAAGACAAGCATACAAATTAAGGCCACAGTAACATTGCTTTAAGTACACACCAAAATACATCAAACTAAAACCTAGAGTTGGTGAGGATATGAAATAACATTCACACAGTGCTGGTGGGGATGCAAATGGTATACATATTTTGGAACATTCACCAAGACAGACCACATACTGGATCATAAAACACATCTGAACAAGTTTTAAAAAATAGAAATCATAAAATGTCTGCTTCCAGTTGGAATTAAACTAGAAATCAGTAAGAGAAAGAAAGATAAAAAATCCAAAAATACTTCGGGACAAAACAACAAACTTATAAATAACACATGGGACAAGAAGAAATCTCAAGAGAAATTTAAAAAAATATTCTGAACAAAATGAAAATGAAAACAACTAATAAAAATTTGTGATACAGTGAAAGCATCCAGAGACAAAGTCCAACATGTGCTGAAAAACCTGAGATATTAATATTCTTTTATCCATTAATTCTAATTCTAGAAATAGTGTGAACTTAAATGTGTGCACCAGGGTTCTAATAGTTTATAATAGTAAACCAGTGGAAATAATATAAAGTAAAAGATTATGAAGTATTTACAAAATCCTAAAGATGTCAAATTTAAAAAAAAATAAATGATACATGAAAAATAAGCACCTAAATAGCACTGCACCTGCCAAAATGTCAACAAGGGGCATCCCTGGATTGTAGAAGTATATAGTCTTTTCTTTCTTTTTTCTTCTTTTAATTCTAATTTTTCCACAATGATATGCATTATAAAAATTGACAGCGAAAAGAGTAAGACTGAGAATCTCTTGTTCTTGAGGTTCATACATGACCTTCCTTCACTGTGGTGTTGTCCCTGTAGATTTAAGAAACACAAGGTTTCAATCCCAAGTGTAGTGTTGGCACAAATTTATTCTTAATATTTTAATAGCATTTATCTTAATGGCACTTTTGTGAAGCAGGAATTTTTTTCTGGAATCTGCAATGTGCTTATCCTAGAGTCTGTTTTCCCCTTGCTATCACAAGTGTCCTTAGATGACTTAATTAGCTTTTTGACTTTGGTATTCTGCAACCAGGATCCTGTATGATTGAATTTATCAGCTCTCATCGTCCCACTACTGAGATAAAGGTGTTTGTTTAAGAATAGGACATCTTAACTTGGCAAATGAAAAACTCACTTTGCCAACAGTGACTGAAAGTTAAACACACACACTGATAGCTATTTGGGAATGTTAAATGTTCTGTAAACATCTCCAGGATGTAAAACAATATATTAGTATGTGACTGAAATCCTCTGAACCAAGATTCTATTTTAGAAAACCGGGTCTTTAAGAAGCAAAATCACATAATGAGTATAATTGTGCACACTAAATTCTCCAGTCCATCCTGATGCTGTAGCAAGAAACAAGGAGAATATTAAACATTTAATAGTCAAACACAAATGATCTAATATTTATAACTGAACTTTGGCAAATTTGAAAAATTATCTGTCATTTTCACACTTTAATATGTGTGGAAAAAAAAAAACAAGAACAAGTGCAAAGTGTTTATGGAAGATAAGAACTCTGAGTTACAGAGACCAAAAAAAATGAAGACTGACAACCTTGCACTGCTAAGAATCAACAGTCAACTGACAGCAATAATGCTTTAAATTCCTAGTGTTTCTAATATTGTTGCATTAACCAAAGTAAAGCAGTTAAATGGAGAAAAATGCTTTGGTTTTCAATGACTTGTCCTCAGAGACATCATTTATGATGGAACAACCTTTGGTTGTTTAGGAGTGTAGCCTATATAGTCAGTGGAAAAGTGCTAAGAGAACTGTGTCCTAGCCATGATGTGGGGCTGCCCTCGTGCACATACTTTCTGCCTGGATGATGTTTTGTGGTTCAACCTGACTCTTTGCTCAGATAAGTGACTGTACTGGGGAAACATGCATTTTTCAAGCATAGAAGAGTCACCCAGTTTGCATCTATCCTCGGCCACCTCCATCTTGGACAGTGCTGGTACCATTACCATGAGATTACGCTTTTGAACCCAGCCATAGGTTCAAAACTAGAGGGCATTAGGGGAAGAACAGTTAGTTTCTCAATCCACAACACTCTAATCAATAGGTCTATTTTTAGGAGACTAGTTCTAAGTGCTTATTTCTCAAGGCCTACATCACTGATATAGGGATAAATTGAAAAGGCAATACATATTATTTATTATTGCTCTACTCTGGATTGCTCAGTGGGCAGTCCAAATAGCCTCTACTAATTATCACTTAATGATCAAAATAACTCTAAGTGATGGGGACAAGCATGAAATCCTGGCAAAAAATGGTATTAGGTGAAGAAACTGAGGTGCAGGAGAGTTAAGTATCAAAGCCAGGATTTGAATATAGGCTTATTAGACTTTAGGCCCTTATCTTCATTATCAGCTGAAGCTCTTTTTGTATTCTCCCATACAACTCCTCACATACCTAGGATGATGAATAAAGAGTTAGCCACACATGGTACATATAACTCAGCCTTATCTCATGAAATACGCACTTGTAATACAGTAATAATTTTATCTTTAATATTGGTATATGGTTCTATATACAGGTGATTTCTAAGACAGAGATAAAATTAAATGATTACTTACAGTTTATATTTTACAGATTTTTTTTTTAAAGACAAAATATTGAGTGTATCAAACACTCCCTGATAATTTGGAGTCAACTGCCCCTCAGGTTGGTTTATTCCTATAGTAACTGACTTGAACCCCATGATTTCTAGGATTCTTACATGTGCTTTTTGTAGATTTATCTTCTGGCTATCAAGCTATTCACTGCTCTTCTCAGTGAGTAGCTTGTATGCCTCACCTTTCTTATTTGTTCTTCCTAATCTCCTACAATATGAGAACTTATATAATCTTGAGTGTTAGACGTGTGTAAACTGAGATAAAACAATATATATGTAAAGGTCTGAGAGGCACTTCAGTTAGTACAATAGAAGGGAGTGATCTTTTCCCATGAGATTTAGCATTTTTGACTGGAAGAGTTGTATTTTGACTTCTTCCAGATATTTGAGTTTGTTAGTGATGTAGAAAAGTAATAGAGAATTGAGAGAAACAAAAGTAAATTGCAAAGGAAAGATGTGAAAAGAAAAATTTTGGAAACACTCAAATACTTATGCAATTTTAGAAATCTCCAAAAGCTAGCTCCCATTAATGAGCAAAGCACATTCTACAAAATGCAGAACTTGACTATACCACCATGTTTCTAAAGAAGGAATAGCAAAGTGCTTCCTTCGAATATCAGTATAATGGTAGTCAGAGTTTGTTTCTGCAGGAGGAAAGGGGAGGCTCTTTTACTGGAGAAAAATATCTCTCCATCAGCTTCTGCCACTCCGCATTCTTCTCCTGCATTTTCTTAAAATGGAGAGAACATTAAGCTAAATTTTCAGAATGTGGAATATTATTTGAAGGCACACGTACCCAAATGTAGAACCATCTGAATTTCTCCTACCAAGATATGACCCACCTACTGTCGACTTTTACATGACGAGAAGACACAGGAAGGCCTTACTACAAAAACCATGTTCTCTTTCCTCTTCTCTCCTGTAGAAAATGGAGAGATAAGCTGACCCACATCTAGCATCCTAAGAAACATATTTTTGGTTATGTGTCTTCTCCATTTGAACACTTAAGCATGCTGGAAAGTCCTTCAGGTCCTAAGACGGGGCAGGCAACCCGGGGGCCGTACTTTTTCAAAATTGAGATTTAAACCTTAAGGGAAAGAGCAGCCCATGTAGGCCTCCAACCTAACGGCCTCAAGCTGCTCACTAGAATTCAGTACCTAATTAGCTGACAATAAAATACATGTTGATTCTCACTCACTCTTGCTCCTTTTATAAAGCTCCCTTGAAGATTTCATTGGAAGAGAGCCAACTGGCAGCACAGGCCTTGAGAACCCATCCACTCTTCAAGTGATATCACCAAACACACAACATTTTCAAACCCCAACCTTGCTCCAAACACATCGAAATGCACAAATGAATTGCTTTTCTGAGAATCCACCATTGTATTAGTGCAAATAATGATGAGTATGGGTAGATTTAGAGCAATACATGATGGAAAAAATTGTTACATTTGTCAATCTCATTTAGACAAATGGTAACACTTTATTTACATATGCCTTAAGAAAACATGAAAGGAACCCCTAAACTAGACTCTAAACGAGACAAACTACACTGTTCAATGAAACTTGCTCAGTCTCTCTGCTTATTCTTTCCTCAACTTATTATGAAAAATAACATTGTCATCAACCTATTTTACAGCAAAGTTGGAAGACCTTGCAGCATAGTATGTTTTCAGTTAAATAGCAGCATTCATTAAAACACAGGTTCCCAGAGCAGAAACTCTGGACCCTATTTGGGCTATATTATACTTAATGCATTTTTCTTTTAGAGTACAAATGATTATGATGATAATGCACAGTGTCCAATAGCAAAATGACCTATGTCACAGGGAGGTTGTCTGGAAACTCACAGTTGTGAGATTGTAATAACTGCTGGTTGGCTAGTGTGTATATTTCCAAAGGGAGATAAAAATGAATTGTGTATGTCTTCCCCACAGTGATGGGCTTACTATAGGAAAGAATAAGTAATGTTTTAGATTCTAGTCACAACTTGACAAAAGAGAACATAAAATAGGTGCTTACATGTTGTTAGAGCACAGGGAGTCCAAAAAGGGACTTCTGTCCAGGAGGAAAATAAGTTACTGTATAGAACACGGTGCCCTTTAAAAGTCAAAAACTGTTGCTCTAACTAGAACTACAACTGGAGGTGGGGCGAAGGTGCCACAGCACAGACAGGGAGCCAGGTGCTCTCTGTGGATGCAGCCCCTGTGATTCACAGTTTGCAAAAGCGGATCTCTTAGCGACAAGGAAGCTGAGCTCACCCATGGCCGAGAAAGCTTTCTACTCATCTGAACAATTCTGTGAATGGGGTAATAGAGACAGTGTCTTCTCTGATTCAAAAGGCTACAGGGGAAAACCAAACTTGTCTGAGATGGCAGGGGAGACGTGAAGAGGGAATTTGCTGCTCTTAGGACTGCTGCAAACTGGTGTAAGATCCAATCCAAGTTGTTTCAGTTCTCTCCCTCTCAGTTCCTGAACACATAAAATTATACGATCAGATCAATCATCCTAGCTTTTAGATTTTATGATTCTAAGCAATATAATGCGAAGAAGTGCCTGAAAATCTTTAATATATAATAAATTATATCCTCCCATGCAATGTTCACATGATAAGAAAGGTGATGGATATATTCAACGTACTTGAACAGATCGATAATGGCAAGAAAGGAAGACAATCACTCCAAATTTTTGTCCTTTGAAGAACATGAGCACATTTGTTCACTGGGAGAACCAAAATTACTAAAAGAAAAAAAATATGTAAATACAGAAACAAAGCAAAAATAAACCATAGTCTCAAGTCTCCATGGAAACTCCAGAGAGTAAACATACATGCCACAAGTACCATGTTGAAGGGGAAAAAAAAGTGTTATAAGCATACATTTTGCTAGAATTTAAAAGAATTCTGAAGAGTCTAGCCACTGTATATTAGATAGTAGCACTCTCTAAAAATTATTGTTCCATCATCACTATTATTTGATGACACATTTCATCGAGACTCCTGATTCCTGAGCATCACACAGTCTTACCGATGTAAGAACGTTAAACAACACGTAGTCCACTCCACCTGACACTGAGCATCCCTCCCGACAGGCCTTTTTCCACCCGCTCCTTTTCTAATCATATAGGAACTTAGGCATGGATGAAATGTGGAGTAGTGAGTTACTTAACACAGGAAGCAAGAGATGGGATGTTACCAAAACAAAATTCTGGTTTCACCTTTTGCAATGAAACTTTTATAAGGATATGATATACAAATTCCCTAAAAGATGAAAAAAGGCATTTGAACCATGTCCCTCTCTCCCCGAGGAAACTCTCCGAAGATCACTTGGCATTCACAAGATTTCCATGCCCCAGCGGAGACTCCTCTGAGGAGACTACATCCTCTGCAGGTCAGCGAGGAACCCCCGTGGGGCAGCTACACCGCTGCCGGCCAGAGACAATCGCTTTTACATTATTTTTAAATGAGAAGACGAAACAGTTTAACCCCAAAACAGATTAAAGTTAACCGAATAGATGAAAGGCCCATGCCAATCAATTTAACTTCTCATCAGACAGGAAAAAGGAGATGAACTCCAAGGAAAGACATGTTTCGACACAAAAACTAAGAAACTCATTTGTTCAGAGTCACAAGCCAAGCTCCACCAGCTCAAAATGTGGGAGTGTTTTCCATGGATTTTTAAATCAATTTTAAGGGACCGCAGGAATTATTAACAAAATATACATAATAATTTGCCCTGTTCTCCTTTACAGAGGAGTTTCTCATATCTATTTAGGGTTTATAGTAATAAGTTCTAGGCAGTTTCCTTCTTTGTGTTTTAAATTTTTGTATCTCATATTCTTTGTTTCACTTGATGAATAATCACTGAAGAGTAATCAGGTGCGCTCATACTACTAGATATTAGATAAATAAACTTAAATAAGACATTGGGCCTGCCCTGGTTAGTTTTATAGCGGCAGAGACAGACAAGAGTATAAACAAAACAGTAACTAAATTATTAAATGCCCAATGATAAAAGTATAATACTGTAAAATTAAGGAATGCAAAGGAATGACTGAGGCACCAATGTCTAAGGGAGGAGTGGAGATCAGAAAACCACTGGGGGTAGTCAGACGGGAGCTGCGTTTGAAGATGAGTTAGGTGTGGTAGCAGAGCACTCTAGGCAGGCGATATGTTAGTTCTAATACTTACTACACTGACTGATTAGACTCACTAACTTTAATACTGAAGTTTTCTCTTTGCAATACTTAACAACTGAAACAAGGAATTTTGTTATTGTTTTCCTCTGATCCCTGAATTGTTTCTTTTTCCCCTCTTCTTTTGAAACTCCAATTACATATACATTAGCTAGCTTCATACTGTCCCACACCTGAGATTACTGTCATTTTGTTTGTTTGATTACTTTATATGACTCAGTTCGAATAACTTACATCAATTTGCCTTCAAATTCTTGAATCCTTTAACCTGTTGTATCCAAGCTGTTAATTTCATCAGATGGATTTTGTAGTTCAGGAGTTTCCACTGGGTACTTTACTTTTTTTAAGGCTACGAATAAATTTAATTATACTGAAATGTAGGCCAGGGCCTGGAAAACTGAATTAGAAGCTTTCTGAAAAGTCAAGTACTGATTTTTGTTCTTCTCTTTGAAAATAAATTATTTCTACTGTAATTTCTTATGACAACTATGGTTTCATCTGATGCTTTTCTTCTTTTTAAGGAGAACTATATTTACTTCCTAAATAATGAAGAAATCAGAAATTTATGTTTCCAATACTACATTTCGCATTCTTAAAGTGGACACTTCCCATTCCTAAAGGCGCTTTTGATTTTAGAACAACAATATAACGCTGTGATCAGTGAGATATATACCTGGTATAAAGTATCCACAATTCTTTACACGATCTCTTATTCATTTTTCCTCCTCAACTCCAAAAAAATAGAGCAAGAAGGGTAGGAGAGGAAAGGCAGCATTTACCTTTTTTCATGAAGTACAATTTTTTAAAAAAACTAACCCAGGAAATCATGGTTTTCTATGGTCATCAATGTTCGCAGATCAGGAAATAAAATATTTCATCATCACACAAACACCTTATTTATTAACCAACCTACATAAATAATTAAATTACTTACAGTGTGAAGCCTAGAGTCTACTCCACTCTTTGTTCTGATTTGCATAAGTGAAGGTTCAAGTTCTTTTCTATATCTTGAGAACAAATTATGGATGTTTGAACCACCAGGATTTTTCCTCACGGCTGAAGCGATTTTATAGTGTAGAAATTCCTTTCCATCGTTAAGAATGAAAGTCCATTCTTAAGAATACGTGGTCCAACAATTAAATCAGTCTCAGAATTTGTTACTTCTCTGTGATTAATACCGACTCCACTTTCTGTTACCCAATACCCTCGAGGACCATCTGGAATGGCATTTGCTTTGCAGTATGTATCTAGGACACTTGTTCCAAGGTTAAAGACTAATTCAGAAAATGAAGCTTCTTTAAACAACTTTTAACTCTTGATCAGACATGACCTCCAGTGCACGTATGCTACTATGACAAACGGCTTGTGTACATTTTTAAAGCAGAATCCAGCCCTTCTTCTCCATAAATCAACTTTGTTATGTCTGCAGCAAGTCGTTTCTGAGGACGCCGATTTTCCTGGCTCTTTGACATGCAGCTACATCATTAGGTCCATCTCTGGAATGGGCAGAAAAGTGAAGAGCTTCAGGTATTTTTCTACTGAAATCATCTTGCTGCCTGACAAAGAACTGATACAATTCAAGGAGAAATGTCTTAACTCTGTTTAGCCAAAAGGCACTGCCAGCAGACTCTCCCAGTTTTGATCTAGTTGTAGTCAGGGGAACAGTGATCCCAAATACGTCTTCTCCAGGCAATTTAAAGATGAGCTGGTATCTGGACATGATATTGCCCGGCTGATCAGATCCGCGCAGCTGGATCCGACACCCATAAAGCTGGAGCAGGTAGTAGAAATCATAGGCCTGAGCACCCGGTACAGGAACTCGTCCAAGCTCACGACCTCCGGGCCCGTGAGTCTGGGCTGGACGCTCCTGCGCAAGCGTCCGCGCGCCGCCAGCGGGCGGTGCCGTGCGGGCTGCTCAGGCACCTGGCCGAGCTGCCCGGCACCGAGAAGAAGCCGCACGAGGCCCGCCCGGCAGCGAAGAGCTGCGGGTGAGTAGCCGCCCGGGCCTGGAGCCCCCGGCGCGCGGCTCTCGCAGCTTCCCGCGCTCTGGGCACCGCGCCTCGCGCCCTCAGGTCACGCCGGCCGCGCGGGCCTCCCAGGCGCGCCGCGGAGCACCCCCACAAGCGCCGTCAGCTCGGCGCCCATTCGCTGGTCGTGAAGCGCAAGCAGCAGCGCCAGCCCAGGTCCCACCTGAGGCAACAAGCCGGCGGTGGTCTGAGGCCACGGAAGGTGATCTGGGAACTCTGCCCGCCTTGCCCCGGGGGACGGGCTCTGGGAGCTCTGCGTACCGCTCTCGGGGAGGAACTGTTTGAACCGCCCCCGAGCCTCCTGCACCTCCTGAGCGCCAGAGCGGGCCTCAGCGCAGCCCCGGGGGCAGGACTCCTGAAAGGCTGGGGACACGAAACCACCTGCCTGAGGAAAAGGACCGCAACCTGCGCGCCGCCATCTTGGTGGTGGCGCGAGAGGAATGCTGGGATTTTGGAGGCCCGATGGAGGCCCGACTGCACCCCTGAGTCCCCGCGTCCTGCTCCTCTGGGTGAGTTTTAAAAACAGTTTTAATAAAGCATAACTGAAGTACAGAAAATTGTACAATTCTATTAGTATGTTTGTGTATAGTGTATGAAACCACTACAATCAAGATAGCAAACATTTCAGGAACTATATTCAATACCTTGAAATAGCTTATAATGGAAAAAATATGAAAAGGAATATATATATTTGTATATGTATAACCGAAACACTATGCTGTACGTCAGAAATTATCAGAATATTATAAACCGTCCACATTTCAATTAAAGACAAGCCGTAGATCGGAAGTATTTATGACATATACCAAAGAATTTGCATGCAGACTATATAAAAATTTTATATAAAATCAATGAGATAAATATGTATCATTTGAAAAATAGACAAATGAAAAATAAACAGCTAATTACCTGAAAAAATATTTAAATCCACTTATAATGAAAATGACTAGAAACCTGAGATAACATGAAATGTTTATCAGATTTCCAAATATTCTTTTATTTGTTGGTCTCCAGATATAGTGGAAAGGTCCATTACAAATATTGTTCAGCCATGCATACTGGTGCAATATTTCTAGAGAAACATTTGACATACCATATCAAAAACTCGAGATACCTACCATGAAACCTAGCAGTTACAGAGTTAGACATTTAATCTAAGGGAAAACATGAAAATAATTTATGTACATGTATATAAAGCAAAGAAGGGAGAAACAAAGCATATCCACAAATAAGAAATTTTTGAAATGTAATAAGTTCATGCTATGAAAAATTACATGGGTATTCAGTTATTTGGTAGCAATATATTTGCTGCTGTGAAAGGTTGTTTAAAATATATTTGAAATGAAGTAAGTTACAAAAATGAATGTAAATGTAGTAGGTTAAAATATGCAATCATAAAATTCTTCCATCTTGGATGTGCAGTGAAGTCTGTTTACCCAGAAGTACACAAAAAATACTTCACCAAACCTCTATTCATTGTTACCCCAAAACTTAACTCCCTGATTCGTAGAAACTGAGTTCTGTCTGAAGGCAGTCTCAGTCTCTTTGTGATTGGTATTCAGTCATTTCAAGTTTCTTCAACTCAGCTTCTCTACTGGGACTAATCTAAATTCTCAGAAGGGCTTAAGTATCTCATCATTCTAGGGAGGGTCATCTAGTCTACATCCTGGTGCTGTCTTCCATTTTAGTGGCCTCTAAAGGAAAGCTCATTTCTTCTGCTCCTTTTAATTTAATTTTTTTTTTTTTTTTTTGGTTCTGTTGATGTCTCCCACCATCCTAAGGAGCAGGCTTGGATTTCTAATCCCTAGTTTGTCTGCACGTGCAAGCCTAATGTCAGACGCGTCTGTGCTCCCCTAACAGTGTTCATGATAACTTTTTTACACTTCTATTTTTTTTTCCAAATTATGTATAGAAGACGGAAATAGAAGGGGTTTTACTCATCTCTTTTTCAGCTAGTGCCACTCTACTTTTCAGCCACCATGTTGACAAAGGAGTTTCTTTATGAGGATAACATACTCCTAGCTTTGTTATAAGAGAGGGAAGGAAAACATTCTCAAACTTTTTCAAAATCTTAACCCATTAGAATTAGTAGCATTCCCTTTTGGATGAAAAAAAAAAAGAAAAAACACATACGCAGAAGGAAAGAACAAATAATTATATACCCACTTGCATACAGGAATTACCTCTGGATACCAAACACTAAAGGTGAATTCTGTTCTTATGTGTATTAGTCTTCTCTGGTTTGCTAATTAAAAAAACCAAATATTTATTTTTAAAATAATTTTCCATAGGAAAAATAATTCTTAAGTTCCTTCCTTCAAAATATTGTTCTGTTATTTTCAGAGAGTTTTTCATCTAGGATAACTCAAAGATCTTTTCCAGAGCTGTGTTGCAAGCTTTGTAATTGTTTTAGAATTGATTGCTATACGAAATAGGTTTATGTGTTCTGACAGTGTGTTAATACAATAAAAGGAATTTTTAGTAGCAAAGGAGTAACAATTTTTCATTGGTTGTAATAAGTTTTCCCCCCTTTTCATTGCTGTCTCTTTGTAGATAAAATGGGATTTCATAAGCTCTTGTTTTTCAACATCAGTTTCTAGGAAGGTTTTTTCATCAGGATGCCTTGTTCAAGGCTAAATACAGCTCAGAGGAAAATACATCCAAAAAAGCCTTAAAAAGATTTATTGTGTTGTGTTTAATGGGAAATATTGTTACTGTAAAAATACATTATAAGTTGTAACCTTGAATGTTTGTTTTCCAGGATACTTGAAAGTAAATGTAACAGCCTTATTTTCCAAAATAGATAAACTACTTTTCCTTTGGTATCTGTGCAGTATTTTCAAAATAATTTTCTTAGGAATTAAGTACGTGTTTTAGCATCGGTAGAATATTTTAAATTTGTATTTATCATTCAAATGTAAGCAATGTAGTTTGGAATATTCGTCCTCTAGGACTAGAGATGCTTTTATTAGTTTTACATGAACTATGTAGTTCCTACTTTCCGTGACTGGGTGTCACTGGTTTCTTCTTCACTTTTAATTTTAAATACTATCTGTGAAATTTTATAGATATACAGTGTACACACCAGAGGAAACTAGTGGCAGCTGACCTCAGATAGAGGTCACTAGTGGTAGCTAATCTAATGCCACTTTGTGCAGTCGACCCTCTGTATCTTTGGGTTCCTCATCCTCCCATACAACCCACCCAAATTGATCAGTGGTTTGTCGAATCTGTGGATGCAAAACCCACGGATACAGAGGCTGAGTGTATAATATACCCCATTTTATATAAGAGACTTAAACATCTGAGGATTTTGGTATCTGTGGTGGGAGGTTCTGGAACCAATCCCCAGCAGATCTCCAGGGAAAGTTGTACTTATGAATATGGACATAGGAACGGACTTTGGAGTGGACCCAATATGTGAAATGAAGACTTTCTGTACACAGTTGCTTTGCCAATATAAAATGGTACAGAGATGGGAAGTCTTGTGTGGCAGTCAAAAACCTCCTAAATATTTAGCAATTGGTGAAATAAAACCTAGCACAGAGCAGCCCTGGACGAGATAAATTTCTCAAGTTCAGTTCTCTCTTCTACCTGCTGAACAGGTGACTTGAACAAGATGTATCTCTCTGTAGGCCTCTGCTTTCGGATCTAGCCCTGGACACTCGCTAGCTTAAGGATTTTCACTGTGAGCAGGGGAGAGAAGGCTGCTGAGACTGCCTTTTTCACTCAACCGTCACTGCAGTACCAGTCACTAGGTGTATAGTTTTGAACAAAATCCCTTGTCTAATGGATCACGTAGTCTAGTGAGGGAGATAAATAATAAATAATTAATAACAGCTAATGTTTGTCAATTATTATTTGTAATACAATAGCCATTGATGATATAACTAATAATAATAATAATCAGTCATTATTATTGTTTTATATAGCTAATCTGTATTGAGTTATTTTCCAGAAGAATTTCAAAAGACTTTAATTCGTCCAATTCTCACATAAACCTGTGTAGTAAGTAGCATCATTACCATCTCACAGGAAATCTGGGGCATGTAAATTTCCAGGAGCATTGCCAATTTCCAGTAGCTGGTGAACTGGGATTTGAACCCAGCATAACTCATATTACCTTTCATTGAGCAAATAAATACATGGACAGTTAACAGTTAACAACTTAAAATTAGTTCTAAGAAGGAAATGACTCTGGTGCAGTGAAAGGGGTTTACAGAGGTGAGAGGTTCAGCATGTATGTAATTAGTTAACCAGAAAAAGCCCCTCTGAAACTTGAAGGTTGAGAAGGGAGAAGCCAGATGAAGAACAGAGGGAGAGTTGCTTAAGGGAGAAATCCTAGCAGATGAAAAGATTCAGAGGCAGGAAAAAAATTGCCTGTGAGAGTAATTGAAATAAGGCGTCTGGCTGTGAGAAAGTGCGCATGAGAGAGTGTACTTAGGTTGAGTCCAAATTGGGCCAGGTAGGCAGTTCCTGGGACCAGTTTCCTTTACACTCACCAAACTGCTTCCCACCTACACTGAAAACTCACTAACTGTGCTGCACTGATGTGAGTGCATGACACGTTTGAATCCCGTGGAAATGAAATCAAGTTGGAGTCCAGTTTACCCTTGGAGTATATAATTCCTAAGGTGGTTTCCAACCTTAGAAGCCTTGAGTTTGTGGAAACTCATATGTTTTCAAAATAATTTACTGATTCTATAGATGTTCTAGGAACGTATGATCATATTTCACATCCAAATGGCTACTCATACCCAAAAACTGCTCCCCCTAAGTACATGTAGCTTATTCCTAAATCTGTATTTTTCAGTATGCTTTCATTCGTTCAGATCTACCTATTACTGCCTACCTTGGGCCAAATGCTACAAATCCTAGGCATTCAAATGTGAGCAACATGGGTTGGTTTGCTACTCTTCTGGAGTTTGTAAGCTAATGGGGCAACAGACAGTTAAATACCTAACTGAAGTAAAATATGATGGGAGAGATAAAGTGTTGGGAGCACATGCAAAGAGGGAGCAGAGGCTGAGATTGCCAGAGGGAAGCAGTATCTAAGTTGAGATCTAAAGACAGAGGATAAGTTAGGAAAAAGGTTTGGGAAGAATAGCAATTCGGCGCAGGCACTGGCAAACACAGTCTAGCCTACACCCTGTTTTTTTTTTTTTTTTCCCCCAATACTGTTTTATTGAGATACATTCATGACTATTCACTTTCCATTTATTTTTGGCTGCTTTGATGCTGCCCTGGCAGAATTGAGTAGTTCCAACAGTGACTGTATGACTCATAGAACCTAAAATAGTTCCTGTCTGACCCTTTACCAGAAATGTTTGCTAGTCTCTGATCTAAATAAACGGGGAGGACAGGAGATGAATGAAAATGGAGAGAATACCAGGAGTAAGATAGAATTATAGCCTGCACTAGAGCATCAGAGAAGGGAATCCTGACCACCCTCCCCAAAAGATGTTAGAATACAAAAATGTTTTGAAGTAGAATCAACAAGACTTAGTGATTCACTGGACGTTGGGGGCATAAATAAGAGCGGTAGTCCTCTGTGGGACATTCAGTTATAAGGCCAGTCAAGAGTCCTGTTTGTGGTTGTTGATCACAGAAGGAAAGTGTTGGCTTGGAGATGTAGTTTTGTGACTTATCAGCATGTGGATGGTAATTGAAACCATAAAAATGAGATTCAATCCTTCATGCCTAGCGAGATCACGTGTAGGTGTGAACCTTGGACAAATCCTAATATAGAACAGCATTTAAGAGTTGGGTGAAGTAACACGAGGCTGTGAAGAAAATCAGGAGACTGTATTGACTTCAAAGACAAGGGGACAGGTTGTTTCAAAAGGCATGGCTGACACTGTTAAATGTTCAGTGTGTAGGGTGTTTATTAAGAGTGCTTGTAGGATCCTACAGGTTTGGAAAAGAGAGGAAAGGAGCATTATTGGATAGAAAGGGAAGGAGAGCTGTCATGCAGGTTTAATGACGGCCCATGGCTGATGCCATAGGGAGCGCTGGAGCTAGAGCAACAATCCTACAATGATCAGTTTGTGCTGCCCTGGCAAAGGCGGGGCCTTGGTGAGGGCGCACTTCAGCTGAGGCTGACTCTGGAGGGGTTTTCAGCTGCAGGCTGGAAACAGAACTCGCAGGAGATGAGAATCAAGTCCTTCCTGGAAGGAAAATATGGAAATCATTTTACACGTACTTTAGTTGGTAGGTATGTTAAGAAAAAGTTCAGGGTATCTCTTTCTTTAATGGCTTTGATATTTTTTTTCCTGAAAACAAGGAGGTAACTAGAACTCTTCTAACTGAATCAACTTTAAACGTGAAGGGAAATAAATGGAAGTATTCACACAGAGGTGGCAATCACTACTTCTGTGTCATCCCTGGTATCACTAGCAGCTGATTCTTGAATTTGAAGCCTGGTTTCTCTACGTACTGTGTAATGTTGGTCAACTTACTTACTTCTCTGAGACCTGGTTCTCTCATCTTTATAATAAGGGCATAATGGTGCCCACCTTAAAGTGTTACAGTAAAGACAGAATAAGCTAACATATACAAAGAACATAGAATAGCTCCTGATATATAATAAATGCTTAATAAGTGTTATTATTCTTATTCTTAATAATCATTACTAGTATCCATTAAGCTATACACTGTTATTAATTAATAGCATTGTTAATATTAATATTGCACTCTTTAGTTTTCTGAAACTGTGGTGCATGACATACAACAGGCTGTGTTTTATTTAAAACACACATTACTCATGCTAGGTAACCACCGTTATATTTATTTTCAAGAGGAGAAAATCGTGGCTCAGTGAGGCTAAGGTGGCCTTAGAAAGAGTAGAGCTGAAGTTTGAATGCAGTGTGTCAGATGCTCAATAGATCAAAGGCATCTAAATGTCAATCCTAACTTTGGAAAACTACAAAATCTCTCCTTTCCATTCATAGCACACAGTTTGTTTTACAAAAATGTAGCAGTGTATTTATTCCTGGGAAAAAGTAAAGCAATGAATTTGATTCAGGTTTTTACCAACTTTCAGAAAGTTTGATGGGATAGTCAGATGTTGATGAACCAAATTATTATGGCTTTGCATGACATTAAAGTTGGGCTACATTCCTCTTCACAAAAATGCTTTAAAGAATTGATACATAGTATATAATATGCATTCATTCAACAACCTTCCGTGAGTACCACTATGCCCAGGCACTATTCTAAGTGTTTGAGAAGCTAAGATAAACAAGACAGAGGGCCCACCCTTAACAATGCAACAGTTTAGGAGAAGGAAAAGGAAAGAATTGTCTGAAAAAGAAGAAGAGTGGGTACTGTGGTCAGTAAGCATTAAAACATTAAACCACGTATAAAAGGCAGGGGAACCATGATGCAGAAGCTGACTTACTATAGATGGTGGTTCAGGTCAAGGTTTCTGGGCAGATTGAAAAAGAGAGAAAGTAGTATTTACAGCTAGCTGCGTTTTGGGGAGTGATGTTTTTACAGCTAGCTTGGTGGTTCTGGTGTGGGCTTGCAGTACTTAGACTCTGTTTGCGGGAAGTATTTGTAGTATTTTCTCAGAGCCTTCTTCAGCGCGCAGGGGGGTTTGTGTGTCCTGCCAGTCACACTGGTCACACCCAGGAGTCATTAAATTGAGAGTTGTAGTAACCGGATCATGAGCACATGCGTTGCAGCACCGTACCTAGTAGTGAAGGAAACAGTCTAACGTGCTCACACTGAAGGCTATCATGAAGATGTTAATAATAAGTTTAAAATAATGTTGGACTATGTCTTGACATGGAAATACTGCAAGGACATATTTTAAGTAGAAAAAAATGCAATTCTCAGAAAGTGAAACAAAATAAAATGTGATTTTATTTAATTTCATTTATATATGCATATGTGTGTATGTGTATAAAATCCAGTATAAATGTAAATGAATGCAAATATTGTTTATATGATAATAAAACCACAGAAAAAGGCTGGAATAATATAAAAGAAAATTTTATTACTGGTTTCCTCCAAGGTGGAGAGTGGCTTTAAGAGACAGGGGAAGAGAAAGGATACTAAAATAATTTACATCATTTTAATTTTTTTGAAAATTGTAAGTAATTAAAATATTCATATATTAATTAAAAACATTTAAAAATGTTTACTCTCTTTCATAGACATCTGGTACATAGTAGGTATTCAGTAAGTATTTATTAAATAAATTTTAAAATGCCAGTGTTTATAATATGTATACCATCTATTTATGTTACTATAATTTGATGATTGCCTGACCTGCCTCCTCATAGGGCTATTAGGTCAAATTAAATCTGGTAAAATTTTATTTAGCACAGTCCTGTTCTCTCTGTTGTTCAATATCTGAAAATAATTATTGAATACATTTCCTTTAATTTTCGACTGCTACTGTGGGATAGAAATTCCAGTATCAGTAACTTTCTCATTAGATTTCAAAGGTGATAAGCATCAAAGGAATGGAAAGATAATTCCAGAAGAAATAGATTTCCAAAATGAAAAAAAAAAAGTATGTGAAAATTCAAAATTGGGGGTAATAGAGATGAAATGTATGGGAGTGAGTTTATTAGGCCTGGACTTGACTTAATTTTCCAAATTTCCACATACATAGTCACATTTCCTTCTTAGTAAAACTGTGTCTTACTAACTTCTGTGTGTAGGATGGGACTTTCCTAAGTGCCATTGAAGAGTAACACAATAAAAGTAACCAACAAATACTGAGAACCATAAAGAGAGTGTTCAAAGAGGAAAAAAAAAATGCAGTTGATAACATTAACTCACAATTATTTTCAGATTTTTAATATGGAAAAAGCAGGTATAGTATTTATAATAAATAAGGCCTATGTAATGGTTAGGAGTATAGGAAAATAGAGAAATTGAAAAGTGTCTCTGATGTAGTAGAAACAAATAAAATGTAAGAACACTGTCATTTAATTGAAAGTCAAACTTGTGAGTGTAGTCTTTATAGAGCTATATGATTTGGTTCCTCCTTTCATATCTCTATATTGTAAGAAAGGCTTCATTAACTTTTTCTTAGACAAATTTAGAGGCATGCAATAATTAATTGGAGAATCCAGATATTTCTACACCATCCTTTCAGGGAGTTCCCTGTCAATGTTACTTTATTTAATGTGTACAGTAGTGCCCTTCACTTTAAAAGTTCCTAAGCACATAAAAAATAAGAGATTAGTATTAAAATATTTAAATAGACAAAATGAAAATTATATAGTATTTGAAACTCAGCAGATGGAGTTGGTTTTGTGGAGAATATTTTCCACAAAACTTAGATGTGTGATTATCAATGGCTACAATCTTTGTTGCAACAGCAAGATGAAAAGAAAAAGCAAAGTTCTGAAAATGGGGCTCCTACAGCTAAAGATTCTCAGCTCTTCCAACCCCTTCCATTTCACAGGAGTTTGCTAATGTCTTTGAAAATAGGAGCTACCAAAAGCCAAACAACATGGAGGGAAAATTTCATGAAAGATGTTTGTGATTATCACACATTATCACCTCAAAAAGGCATAATTTATAAAGCACTCATTTTAAAAGCACGCAAAACATACTTTCCTTACCTTCAGACAGTTTAATGTCTACCATGGAACTTACTAGATATATGAGCAAACAAAAGTCTGCTGAAAATGGAAAACAGAATCTGGGAAAGGAAACTTTGAGTGAGGAAGACTGGCAGAGGGAAACACACAGACTGAGTCAGTGAGTTAAGGTTTTTAAATGTTGAAAGAAAAAGAAGAGGGCAGAGAAAATAAAAGCCTCTAACAAATAGGAAAGGACATAAAAATCGATGAGCCATTGATAATGGGTTATATCTGGCTCTATTTTTTGAAGGAAAAAAATGAAGAAAAGGAATTTAGGAAATGGGGAAATAATGATAGCCTGGTTAAAGTAGTTATTGATGAAATGTAGGTAAGAGGATGCTGGTCATGGGACTGAATAAATAGCTCACCATACATTTGGGAAGAGTATCTAATGAGATCCTAGTAGGGCGGATCATCATTCTGTTCCAATTCAACATCATTCTTAGTGACACACAAGAAGTGAATAATACATAATTGGGGGTTGTACAGAAATTGAGTTTACAGTTACTGCTGGAAATATTGCCAAGAGAAAAAAACTATAGAGCTAATGGATTAAATAAAAGTGAGTGTAGATATATAAGCCAAAATAAAATTACCTTTGCCAAACCAATGAGGCAGCCAAGAATACTAACAGGAGAAGAAGAAAAGCAAATATACCCCCTAATTAATATTGGCATATAATTTGTTAACTAGTAATGTACACATTTTCTTTATCTTAGAAGCTTTCATGGAGTGGATCCCTTACAGACAGTACGTGTGGACCAACTGATGTCAGAATGATGATGCCTCTATGGACTGGCTCTCTAGACCAAAGAAGAGCAGGTCCAGTCCTCAGCTGTATAGATCTGAATCATATACTTAGCTGTTATTAAAATATAAGACTAATCAAGGTAACTCCACAGCTCTATATTCTCAGGCATCTTTAAGTAGTATGAGGAGGAAGAGAAATTACCTAAGGGAAGCTTTCACATGACCCTCCAGAAATGGGAAAAATTAGAGAAAGTGATAGCAAGAAAGTGAACAGATGACAGTTTCAAGAAAGGAAGTGATAACCTTTGCCAAATGATACTGGAAGGTCAAATAATAGAGGAAAGAAATGTTGTTCTTGAATTTGGCAATTAGGATGTCTTCTGTGAGAACTGACAGATAGTTTTTTTGTGCAGTGGCTGGAGCACAGTCTGGATAGCTGTGATGGATGAGTGATTGGTTAAGAAAATAGGAAGAGGAGATAGAAACTATTTTCCCAAAAAGGTGAGTCCTGATGAGAAAAAGTGAAATAGGGTGGTAACAGGAAAAACACATAAAGGATAAAAAAAATGACATTTTTAAATGGGAGATCTTTGCTGAGTAAAGAATTAGTAGATGGGAAAAGGGACTTTCTTACTAAACTTCTAATTTTTCATGACTCAGTTCAAAAGCCGCCTCCCCTGTAAGCTTTCTCATTGTTCAGCTGACTTCACCCCCGTCTAACTGAGGGTTATCTTTCTGTTTTGCTTTCTTTGCCATTGCACGCCACCTAGCCCATCCCTCAATGATGCCACTCCCTGTAGTTTTCTAATATTTCTGCTCATCTCTGCCAGATTGAGTTTCTTTAGAGAAGCAGTTACGACCGCATCTTCAGTTTCTGTCAGAGTGGATGCCACATCATTTTGATTAATAAAGCTGTGTTAATAAATGAATAAACAAATGCAGATTTCATGTAGTTTTCTAGACCATACAGAACTCTTAGCTGAAACTTCATCTTGAAACAAGGATATAGATTCTGGCATAACAGTGACAAGACACAAGCTAAAGAGGCAATGTGGTGTAAGATCAGAAAAAATAATAAGGGAAGTGTGACTCTGAGACTAAGAATGGGACCCCAGTGATGAGAAATCTAGAGTAAACCACCAAAAAAGTTAGTATATGAAGCAGTGAAATTCAAGAATCTGGAGGTTAGAAGCTAACCCATGAGGAAAACTTTTGAAATTGAGACTTCAATTCCTTCTTACATCAAAACTCTGTAAGTACACAAGGAAACAGTTCATAGGCCAACAATTGATATCATTTCACTTTCAGTCTAAAAAGCTAAAAGACATTTGCTTCTTTAAATATTGATATAAGTTGAAAGAGGAGTAGGGATGTATTGAGAACCTCTTTCCAGTAGCTTAAAAAGAGAGAGTTTGAGGGAAAGTTGTATAGAACACACAAACGGGAGAAGCTTTTATTTGAAAAGACACAGTAACACTAGGAACAAAAAAGAAATCTATAAAGTGGTTAAGATCAAGATCTTAATAATGACCTTGGTTTAAGATCTTGTGATCCTTTTCATCCCGTTTCATGTGAAATAGTTGGCAAAGTGAACATGAAGGTCTTTGCTTGACAGACTGTGGAATCATTAATATGACGTGTTTATGGCCCTCCAGTCATGCGCAGTCTGGCCCCAAGCTTCTGAGGCTTTCGTCATCCTCATGGTGCAGTAGGCGTGATTTGAAAATTAATGATGTCAAAGGGCAGGTCAGCCATAGCACTCATTGAGCTGATGATCAAAATCACCCACAGTGGAGGGGTGTACACAATCCACTTATGCAAGCGTTCTCCTAACACTACTTGAACTATTAGCAGAAAAATGGTGAGGCCATAACTCTTGTTGGTCACTATGGAAAACATTAAAAATAATCTGACAAAAAAATTGTGGATATGGGGTGTATACGAACAGAAGTCTTGGAACTTTGACTTTCAACTCCAATTACTATTTGCAGCAAACTAGATGTCTTAGTCAGGTCAGGCTGCTATAACAAATTATAATAGACTGGGTGGCTGAAAAAAAAAACCAGAACAGAAATTTATTCCTTACACTTCTGGAGGCTGGAAGTCTGAGATCATGGTGCCATCATGTGTGGTTTCTGGTGAGCCCTTCATCTGGGTTGCAGACTGCTGATTTCTCCTTATATGTTCTATTGAGGAAGAGGAAAGAGCTCTCTGGACTCTCTTTTATGAGGGCACTAATCCCATTCATGAGGGCCCCACCCTCATGACCTAATCAACTCCCAAAAGCCCCACCACCTAAGCCCATCACATTGTAGGATTTCAATATATGCATTTTGAATAGACACAGTCAGTCCATAATACTTAAGTATCCTCTCTGTTAAGAAATACTCAAATGAAACTTTGTTTAGCTAGTAAGCAATGAAGAATTCAAAAGAAAATTTCATTTATTAAAGTTATTACATCTTTAAAATATAATGAATAACATTATTTTCCTTTGCCTGTAACTTAACAAAAACGAACTTAATCATTGCATTTTAATTAGTAATTAACTAGCTTGTAACCATGACATACTATTTATTACATTTGCCCACATTTTTAAATATAGTCCTTAAATTGCTGGAATCTACATGATGAAATAATTTAATAAGATTCCATGTGGTATGGATTTTTTGATAATGGGGTAGGAGATTGTATAAGTTTGTTTTTAACGGGACTTTTCTTTCATTAAGTCCATGTCCTACACATGAAGGAGGTAAACATCGCTTAAGATAGGAGCTTAGACCACAGGACCCCTTGGGATACTTTCCAGTTTCCATCTGTGCCTTTATTTAAAAAAAAAAAAAAAAATACTGAGAAGTTAAGGGTAACTGGAGAAAAATACAGGACACCAGGGAGGGAAAACTTTTTTCTATACAAGGCCAGTTCCTTAGCATAACTTAAGGCAGATTAGTCTTTAAGTAACTGTAATTAAAAAAGAACCTCCCCCACAAAAGAAAGAAATATCCCTTAATCCTAGCGTTCTCTCTCTCTCTCTGTCCCTCTCTCTCGCTCGCTCGCTCACACCCATCCCCACCTCACTGCCAGGCTTTACCAAGAAGAAAGACAAATGGAGAAAAACTGTAGGGAAGAGAGAAGAGGGAAAATATTGATGGGGCAAGGAGTGATCTAAAACCACTGCCAGAAATGCTAAATCTGCCCCAAAGTCTGAACATACACAACCAAGTGAAATAAACTGTAGTCAAAGAGGAGGCGTTTAATAGTACACGTGGTTTGAAAGAGCCGTATTCAAAATGCTTGGTGCTGGGGGAGCAAAAGGTGGCAGAAAGGAAGAAGCCCCTTTTTAAAAATTGGGTAAAGAAGAGAAAAGTCAGATCCTGAAAGACAAAAATGGAACCAAAAATCAGAGGACTCACTACCCCTCTCTCTGTGGCCAAAACAAACACACACAAATATGCTAAATTTTCTGGAGTTTGCCATACTGATCATGGGAAAACTGGCAAAATTTATTCAGCCCTGTGGGTTAGTTAATAGTATTGCATTGTTAATTTTGAGGTTTCAGTAATTGCACTGTAGTCATGTAAATTAGCATTAGGGGAAGCTGGGTGAATGATCTATTAAAATTGCACCTCTCCAGTAAGCCTAAATTATTTCAAAACAAAGTGTTAAAATGAATGTTACACACGAAGAAATCTTACGTAATGACTTATTTTCTAGAACTGGGAAAACAGTATGGCCCGTATGCTATCCGGAGGAAAAAGGTGAGGTGAGCCTATCTGTTGCCTAATAGGTGCTGTTCCGTGAGTGAGCACCAAAAAGCCACCCCCAGGGAGGCATGGCTCTGGCAGGCAACCTAACTCATCTGAATTTTTGCCAGAGAAACACCTTTTTTCACCTTTTATTTTTACCTTGCTTTGCATTCAGTAAGCCTGTGCCACATCTGGTTCCCTTATTTACTTCTGCTCCGGTTCCTGTTTAGATTCTCAAAATTATCGGGCACGTCCTTTCTGACTGACCCTCCTAAATCTCATGTGCTCTTTTTTGGGCCACTGTTCCATTTTCTCTGGATTCTGCCATTCCAAAGTGACTCGGAGATGATCTGAAAGAGGCTGTGGGTTGTAATTGCTAGGTGATCTGCTCTTGTAATTAACAAACCTATAGCAACGCTATTTGCCAGCTGAGAGATGCAAGGATTCTCATTTCTTCATTTCATCAAAGTGAATACAATTTGGCTTGGAGTCTATGGATTAATTAAAACTTAAAGATTCAATAAAAATAGCTAAGTTTTCACTTTGTGTCAGGCTAGGAGCTTCACACTTGCTACATGTGAGGAAGGTAGTGTTCCCAGCATCATTCTAGGGACACGGACACTGGGGCACAGAAATGTCCAAAGTCTCACAGCTCGCAAGCCTTGACCGTGTCCTCCTCTCTCGTGTCAGTGTGCTACAAGGTTTGAATTTGTTTATTTTCCCTTGATCTACTTTTCGCATAAATTCTTCACAGGGGGGTCACTATGAGAAACTGTGAAGGAGGAAGTTGTTACCACTAATGGCTCTGAAAGTTGTTAACTTTAATGGATTAGAACTGGAGGCATTTTAAACTCAGTGATTTCAGGTAGCAGGGGAATTGAGCAAAAGACTTTCCAGGCTCTGGCTAGAATTTCAGAGTTCAAATCACATTAATGCCATTTGATCAAATCTGCAGAAAGAACAGTCCAAGCACGAAGCCTGTCAATTGCTCTGTGCGCCCAGGATTCACTGGCAGGCTAACTCATCTGTTTTTAAATAGGTTCAGATTCTAGTGCCTTTGATGGAAAATCAGAATGATTTTGTCCAATTGCATGAACATTGTATATGTTATTATAGTTTCTTCTCAAAAATTAATAACAAGATGGATTTTCCTGGAAACATACTTTTTCACCCAGGTTCTGGGGTGCCTGAGGTGACCTCTCCCCACGCAGCAGAATGTTGTTTTACAGGTAGTTGTCACTTTCCGTCTTGATTTTGTCCAGGAGTGCTCAGGTCACCTAGCTCTGCCAGCTGTGCTTTCTCTCCTCCAATAAAGGATTCTCATAGGAATGTGTCAGGTTTGCAAAGGAAAATGGACTTTCCTGGATGGAGCGTATAAAGACAAGTTATTTCCTGAGAACAACTGCCACTCATTCAGAAGCAGGGAAGTGGCTGACTTTGGGGGAAAGGAGAAGGAAATTCTTTTAGTCCTGGGATTGTTGGTATGCAGAGATTAGGAAGAGGGCTATTTTTAGGATTTGGCCAAGACCACAGACCCATTAGATCCAGCCTGACATATTTTAATTACCTAGCACCTGCATGGTCATTACTGCCCTGGCTCCCTTCCTCTGAGGGCAGGACACCAGTGGGAAGGGATGGCTGCCTGAGCCTTGGGGTGAATAGCTTTGGGTGGACACATATGAGGCTGAGAACTCTGAAGTCCCAAGTTCCCCTGCCCCATTGCTACCAGCAGAGCCAGTCCATGGGCCCCCGTCTGTGGTGCTTTGTCATGATGGCCCTAGCAAACGAACACAGCACCGTTCAGTGTAACAACAAATTCCAGCAAAGTGAAACCAAAATGCTTTTACGCAAGTTCTTATCTTTGAATCTGTTCTACAAGCACAAAAGTTGAATTGATTCCTTCCGCTTCAAGTGTGCTAGGAAGTCCCATAGGGGCTGAAAAGAGCAGAGAGCAACATCCAGAGCAGTCCTCTAATTTACTCTCAGGGACTGCTTCACCCCAGCAGCACTAATGCAAATGGCTTTCCTCCCTCTAGGGACCTGAGAGTGCAGACCAGGGCCACAAAGCACAGGCCTCTTAGAGGCTGCTCCCGTGGCTTACGTTGTTTTCGTTTTTTAAGTTGTTGCTTTGGGAATTGAGAGAGTATCTACTTTGAAATTTTACTTTACATTTTACTGCCTTTTAAACGCTGTGGGGGCAGATCAGAAAGTTTGTTGCAAAAATGTTATTTTAAGCTCAGTTGTATCAAGAAAAAAGGGGTGTATCATAAAAATCACAAAGTTAAATAATAGATCCTTGTAAAGATCCTTGGTAATTGTGTACAGTAATAACATACCAAAGATTTAATCATTTATTCATGAAATATACAAATTAAGCAACATTAACTTACTTCATTACTAATGCCTTGAAGTAAATGTAGTTTTAATGGAAAGAGCACAGGATGATGAGTTAGGAACCCATGACTTTGTCTCAATTCTCCTGCAAGTTACTTTGAAACTCAGGCAAGTAGCTTGACCTTTTTCATTCTAAGAAGCCTCTTCTATATGAAGGATGAGTTGTAAATAATCTTGAGGTTTCCTTGCTGCTTTAAAACGTTTATATTGCCATACTTGTACTTAGTAAAATTATTGAATACTAAATAATTTATCCATAGAAGAACTTCCCCCTCCTTCCCTTTATTGTATAGAGAGGGCAGGATTTACTCTGGCAGGTCCGTTCCTTAACAATAACAGACCCCTCTGATCAGAAATGAAACTGCATAGTGGGGAAAAAATTAAACCTGAGAAGTGGCCTATACTCTGTACTTCTCAGGATGATGTCAATGAATGTATGTTTCTTTCTTTTTTTTTTTTTTAACATTTTTTATTGAGTTATAATCATTTTATAATGTGTCAAATTCTAGTGTAGAGCACAATTTTTCAGTTATACATGAACATGTATATATTCATTGTCACATTTTTTTCTCTGTGAGGTACCATAAGATCTTGTATATATTTCCCTGTGCTGTACAGTATAATCTTGTTTATCTATTCTACATTTTGAAATCCCAATCTGTCCCTTCCCACCCCCAACCCACTTGGCAACCACAAGTTTGTATTCTACGTCTATGAGTGTGTTTCTGATTTGTATTTATGTTTTGTTTTGTTTTGTTTTAGATTCCACATATAAGCAATCTCATATGGTATTTTTCTTTCTCTTTCTGGCTTACTTCACTTAGAATGACATTTTCCAGGAACATTCTCCAGGAACATCCATGTTGCTGCAAATGGCATTATGTTGTTGGATTTTATGGCTGAATAGTATTCCATTGTATAAATATACCACATCTTCTTTATCCAGTCATCTGTTGATGGACATTTAGGCTGTTTCCATGTCTTGGCTATTGTAAATAATGCTGCTATGAACATTGGGGTGCAGGTGTCATTTTGAAGTAGGGTTCCTTCTGAATATATGCCCAGGAGCTTGATTCCTGGGTCAGTGAATGTATGTTTCTACTAAATCTTTATCATTTATTCACTGACTCCATCTCATACTTCACTCATTCATTCATTCATTCATTCATTCAACAGACATTTATTGAACACTTACTTACAGTCTCCTAACTCAGATAACCAGTGCCCTGGGTGGAGGCTGAAGGACTTGAAGATATGACCCCTGACCATAAAGACCTAACTGGATAGTCAAGGGTAAAAGAATAGAGAAAGGGTCAACTGCGTAACCACATCAGAGTAACAGATAAACAGGATCATGGTATTTTAGTATAAAATAGAATATATCAGTATGGATGAGTCTAATGTGTTAAATACTTTATGCTTATGATGAGAGAAAACAACAGTGGCCAGGTCCTGACCTCTTTTAATAACTTATATCTTGTGTACATGGTTTGGGCGGTATATATTAATTTAAGAAAGAGGGTAACAATCCTAGTATTGAAATAAAGGGTTGCACATATCTGTGGGAAGAAAAAGAAAGACTGATTCTTCCTTGTTAATTAGAACTTCATATAAAGAGAGGCATTTTCCTGGGACTTGACCTCAGTAGGGTTTGACAAGTGGAGAAAAAGGGGAAAAGTCATCCCTATGAAAATAGGTGTGTGTGTAAGACAGGGCAGTCAAGGTAACCCAGAGGGAGGTTACTGGAGCAGTTAATAGACTAACTTAGTGAATATAATTCAAGAAGGGGCAGGAGTAATATTAGATTCGGCTGGAAACACATGCTGAAAGGAGGCATTGAAGACATGATTAGATAGTACATTTTTGCGTAAGCAAATGGGAGAGAGTTTCAATGGTGATGTCTAATAGTATAAAATACTGAACAGTAATCAAGTAGGTTAAGAGCTGAGAAGAAGCCACACAATTTCATTTCAGGAAGCATGTCTCTTGAGATAAATGTAAGTACCTTCATTGTTGGAAAATGACAGTAATTTAATCATAGTGTGTAAGGAAATACTTTCACCTTGGTTCCCATGATATTTAAAGAAAATACGATTGTGAATTACACACAGTATTTAGCTCAACTTTTGAGCATAGTGATATTCGTGTTTTCCCTTGACTTTGGTTGGCTTCTGTTCTGGTTTTAGACCTAATCAACTGTTGCTTCAGGACCAAACCCCTGCCTACCTCCAGCTTAGTTTTAGCTTTGTCTCCATCCCGACTTCTATGCTTCATAAATTCAAAATTAGTTGTTATTCCCCAAATATACTTCTGTCTTTTGTATCCTCATGCTCTCTTTACCTGAAATATACTTTCCAAATTCTAAGTCTCACATCGAGCTGAACATCACCTACCTCAAATATTTCCGTTAATTTATATGCCTTAAATACCTAATAAGTGAATATATCACTTAAAAATGTAATACATAGTGTTACAAATATTTCCATGAGTTAGGCTTATTATCTATTGTGTTTTCAAACATGGAGCTTAAAGCTACTTACGACTGAATATATAATAGACATGGGATTAGAGTTTAACTGTATCAGCCAAAATTTATTACTCAGTAGATTCCATTACATTATTCATACTATTACTATAAAAGAGCACCTCCCTCCCTACAGAGAGTCAAAATGTGCTGAACTCACTTCATGTGACAATTGATTATACAGAATTAGTCGCAGTCATTTTGCATGTGCTTAAGAATTACCTTCTTTATGAGGTGAGGAGGTAACTTTACTTATCTCTTGAAAGCTAACTAAAAACCCATCGTGAGTCAGCTCAGTGACTTGTGACACCTGTTCCCTGGTCTCCACAGAGACAAGGCACCTATTGCCAAAGTGCTAATAGGGAGTGCAAGTGCATGCACAGCATTGCTTGTTAACGCTGCCTCTAAAGTAGATTTTTCTTTTTACAAATAATCAGCACACCATCACATCAACTCTGGAATTGTACAATAACTTTGAGTCAACACAGGAGACACGGAGAAAATATTTACAGCAACACTATGCAAATACATACAACTCAATATGTAAATGTAAGATGTTTTCCTTTTTTAATAATAACACTTACCAGGTTTTTCTGTTTGACTAGTATTTGAAAGTAATAAAAGACAAAGATAAATTCCATCCAAGTCTCTAAACAGCCTTACAATTCCTCTATAAGGTGTATATATTTTTATGTGTAGGTATTTTTATATTTCAGGTGTAGAATTTTTATTTATGAGAAATGTAGAATGAATTCACGAGCGTAAGAAAAATGGTTTCATTTCTTACCATTCCTTATTTTTCCTAAGACATACTGTTTACAAAGACTCTACCACTTACCTCTTGCACTTGACTCCTAAATTCCTGTGTAGAAAGAATCAGAAGATATCAACATACTCCCCAGTATTAGACAGCAAGAGGCGATATTAAAACAAATATCCACCCTATTCATCAGAAGGAACTTACTCTGATCCAGGTTCTTCTCCTAAGTAGCTGTGTGACTGCAAATAAGTTACCTCTCAGATTCCCTGTCTAGAGATTCAGCTAGAACATTTCTAGATTCTCATTTGATTCCAGAATTCTACCTATCATAAAATTCATGGACATCCTTAAGTCTCATAAAATTTACCCCTTTTCTTATCAGACAGTTCCTTGAATGTGAAATCATCTGAAACAAATTTATCCAAGAAATTCTACTCCAGTAACCCTCTCTCAGATCTCACATTCTTATCCTTCCAATTCTCCCATGATTTAGCACATACCATTTCTACTTTATGGTTGCAAGAAACTTAGAGATTGTTGATCCCCTTGTCCTTTTGCAATCTGCCAACTCCTGCGGCCCTCTCCTTCCTCCCAGTCCCACCTGGAGCACACAGCTGATTGATTCAACTTCTTTCCTCTCAGGTCTCTCAATCACATTGCAGTTCTTATTTTACTGCACTTTCCTAGTAAAACTCTGAGTCTGGAGCAACGCCTGCCCTGTCATCTGCAGATGGGAATGGCTGAGGATCATTAGAGGATATGACATACAGGTTGTTTCCCCAAGAAATTTATGGCTTCATTCTGATTACTTTCTCTCACATTCCCTTCCATGAATATCCCAAGCTTTCACAGATGTTTTACTTACTTAGTATTCAAACACTGCCTACAATTATCAGCAGAAAACTTATCTCCTTTATTAATTTTTTCTTTAAATGAGACCATCAGTGTCAATTTACATCAGCTATCCAATGCCCTTCCTACAAGCCAATCTACATCCATACCTGAGGTCACTCCTGGTCCTTTGGTCCTTAGCTCCTCTAGTTCAGCCCTTTACCCGCCCTCCCCCAGTCCTTGCATCCAGAATGTTTCACTCTCTGCCAGTTACTCTTTCTGTTGTTCTTCAACACTCTCCTTTCCACTTCCTCCTCTTAGCCTGTAAATGTGCTCGAGTTCCTGCTGGCCAGTTGCCAGCCAGCTGCTGTTAACTTTGTAGCTCTTACTTCCATCTACAGTTAACAAAAGCTTTGTTGCCACACCCTTCACAGCTTCACCTCACATTCAGTGCTCTGATGCCCTTCGCACATTGGTGGTCTCCTACTTAGGAATCCAGTTTCATTTCTGAGTTTACTGAACTTCTTCGCTGCTTTTGGGAATGCTGGTTTTTTGTTTGTTTGTTTTGTTTTTCATTCTTGACATTCTCTAATCTCTCAGTTTGCATCATACCCCACTATGCAGTTTGCTGTCTTTGTTAGGGGCTGGACTCTCTGACCTCTTATTCTCTCTCAGTTAAAAGAGTCCTCTTTCCATGAGTATTCCAAGTTCTTGCTCCCAGTGTTATTGTTTCACTATTATTCTGACTTTATATATAAATCTTAAACTATCTCATTTACCCCTGTAGTTTTAAACTGTATCCCACAAACCTACTAGGAGCTCTCAATTTTATTTTTCCATCCCAGACCTCCCTACCAACCTTTATATTCAAAGCAAGACCCCTGGATATAGTCTTCTAATTATGTCACATAAGCATCAACGTTAATCAGGCAAAATGAAAATTTCTTATTTTTTATCAACTGACTTCGTTATCTTCTCTTTGTCTTTTGTGTCTTCCTTGCTCTTTAAATATTATGAAAAATCTTCCTTCCTAATCTTACCTCTTAAACGTTTTCTACTTGCCTGCCCCTCTTCACCTCCACTGGTAAGTTTAACACCGCGTTGCCCTCATCTCTCACTTGGGCAATTGTGTACATTTCTAATTGCTTTCCCCATCTTGTTTTGCCCTCCTCACATCTGTTCTCCATAGAATTGCTGGAGGAAATTAAAACCTGAGTATGCATAGATAGTTATTCCCATGATCATGACTAAATATGTATATTTATTTATTTCTGTTTGTACAGTTAGGAAGAGAATTCTTCAAGGTAAGAAATTGGGCTTTTATCATGTGTGTACTATTAGCAGTGCATCAAGTACATAGGAGAAATAGAGATATGTTGAATAAGACAGAAAGCAATATTATTTTTCCTAAAAGAATATTTAAATTACCCTTCTTTGGAGAGGAGAGAGATTATAGCTTCAATAAATTCAATTTACTGTATTCATTCAATAAGTATTTATTTAGTACCTGCTGGGTAGCAGACCCTGGTTATACAACAGGAAAGAATATCTGTGTCTTTGAAGTTTACATTATTGATGGAAGATGCAGATAAAAACGGTGACATGAAGGAAAAATAAGAAGCAATAGATTGGTTAAAAATGTAGTGAAAGGTGGTTGCAATTTTAAATGTTGTGGACAGGGTAGGTTTCTTTAAAATTTGGTGAGATTTTTTCCAGGAAAATAAGAGAGTACTCCAAATTAGTCAACACATATATCTGAGAGCATGTTATAGGGAAGGGGGTAAAAAGCACTATGACTCTGAGAATGGGGTTTTTCAGCGAGGTTAAAGAAGGTTAAGGAGACCATTGTGGTTGGGGCAGATTTAGTGCGTGAGAGGAAATATGTGTCTAAAGAGTAAATGACCTTATAATCAGTGTTATAGGGTTTTAGGACCATAGAGAGATTACAGTCTGAAATTGGCAGTGAGGAACAAAAAGAACATTTACCCAAATTCAGACCCACTGGGATGGAGGCCGAGGGAGACGTTAAACCAGCTTCCACCTGAGTGCCTGCAGAGGCAGCAGCATCCTTAAGGGAGATTTAAGTTCCATTTAGAGTGGAGTTGAAGGTAATTTTTAGAAAAGAGAACATGGGAGTTTTATTTATGATGGGCCATAAATTCCAGAGGGCTCACTGGAGAGGTTTTAGGAGCTAGGTAAGATGCAAGACAAGGACATTAAAAAAAAAATAAAGGATATGCAGAGATGTATAGTGATTAAAATGTGCGCAGTGAGGGAAAGCCTGGAAGCTTGGAACTCCTTGTGTGATTGACATAAACAGGTAATAGCCTTAATGAGATTAGTTCTGGCTGGTGTCAAAGTAGACAGTGGTAGCTAGGGTGTGACTTTTTGGGAATAGGTCCGACTTTATGCCTGCTAATAGAGTTATAGAGGCCCAGATGGGAGGGTCTTATTCTTAGAATGTGGCCTTATTCCTCTGGACCCCTGTTGGTGATGATTTTGATAGAAAAAATACATATATTTAGCATAAGTATAAAGAGGAATAAAATGTTACTGTGTTCAGAATGAAAATTTGTGGGACTTAAAACTGTTTTAAAATACTTAATGATTTATCCAGAAATCTGAAATACATGTTTACTAAATTCATGTTTTACTGGTCATAAGTCTTGCATTATTGCAATAGTATTTAGACTCTCAGAAATATATATTCCCCCTTGTCTGCTAGAATTTCCATTCTGGAATTCATTCTCTCTGTTTGAGTCATGTTCTCAGAAGAGAGAAGGCATCTGTCATTCACACATGTGGATGTAATTTGTCCAGGTCCTCCAAGAATAAGATGTCGAGATGATTAGATGTGCAAGAGGTTATTGTGGGAAATGCCTTAGAGGGAGAACGAGAATGGGAAGCCGTCAGGCTGCCGTGTAGCTCTCACCCTGGTAAGGACAGGGCAAGGGAGGTCTTTGACAGCGGTGCAGTTCAAAGACAGTTTAATGAGACTGATGGGAGATCTTCAAGCCAACACCCCCTGCCAGAAGAGGACTGTATCTCATAGAGGAGAGCCTGCCTTAGCATCCTTGCCACATTTGGTCACTGGCTGGGAGCAGCCAAGGGGAGTGTCACCTTGGTGCAGATGCAGTGGAGGACTGAGAGCACCGCAGCTGAGGCCCTTAGTCAGTCACTCTCACTGTGGTGGAAAATCTGAGAGGCACAATCCCTCATCAGCTACAGTGAATTAGCATGCATTTTGAAATAAATTCAGTTAAATGTCATGCAGTGAAGGGCATGCGATAATGCTGCAAAGACAAGTGTTGAGACAGAAGAGGGTGCTGAGTTGTGGGAATCAAGAAAGCATCCTTTGGGCAAAGAATGATATTATGAATTGAACCGTGCCCCTCAAAATTCATAGGGATTGAAGAGTTAACCCACGTTAAGCCACAGAATGTGACTGTATTTTTATAGGGCCTTTAAAGAAGCAATTAAGTTACAGAGAGACTTCTAGGGTGGCCCTAATCCAATCTGACTAGTCTCCTTATATGGAGAGGAAGTGTGGACCCACGGAGTGACAACAGGGACGCGTGCTCACAGAGGAAGGACCACGTGAGGACACAGTGAGAAGGCAGCTGTCTGCAAGTCAAGCAGAGAGGCCTCGGGAGAAACCAGATCTGTCAACACCTCGATCTCGGACTTTCAGCCTCCAGAATTGTGAGAAAATACATTTCTTTTGTTTAATCCTGTGGTATTTTGTCACAGCAGCCCTAGCAGATTAGTGCGGCTGGTCTTCCCTGCAGCAGGTGTTTGCCTGAGGGTGGAATGCCCTGCCCACAGAAAAGCGTGCCGCCCCCAGAGCTGCTTGGGTTTTCTTTCATTCTTTCACTTATCAGGGGAGGCCTCTGAGCAAAGACCTAAAGGTAGTTGAGGCTGTAGCTCCATAAAGGTGTCAGGTCACAGTTACCGTGAGGCAGAGAGACACGCAAGAGCAGAGGCCCTGAGCTGGGAAGAAAGGCTGGATGAGCACCTGTTGGGAATGTTGCAGAAGGAAACTCTACATTATGTAAGGCGCTCCCAGGGCCCCTGCGTTACAGCTGCGGGAGTCAGCGTTAACCCTGAGTTTGATCAGTGCCACAGGGAGAGTGATTTACTTGGACCCTTCCCTGATGGCTGCGTGCGTGCTGCAAAACATGGCTGCCCGTTATGTGTGCCTAGGCAATCTTTAGGGGCCTTCCCTAGTTGCATTTTGTAGACTTTGGTTAAAATGCAAGTTAGTGGAATTACAGTGGGTTGGCAATTTTATATTACCCTCTTCTACTCTAAAAATAAAACGTGGAAGAACGTAATTTGTGACATACTGGGCAGTTATGGAGAACACTGTAACATACTCTAAAAAAAATAATCTGATTCTTTCCAACTTAGCTCAAGAAGTAATGCCCTTAATCTCCCAAACTTGTTAAAGCTGGTATAAAAATAAGGTTATAAATTTGAAAGGGTTCTTACACCTAATTTAATAAAGCAAAAGAGATTTAGTTTTTCCTTTTTATGATGCAAACTCTGTATGAGTCTAATTAAAGACAAAGTTTGTTCTTCATACAACAAGCTGAGAATTATCAAAATTAACACCTAAGGCCCTCATTAAGTAGAAATGCATGTAGGTCAGAAATAGCCATAATAATACAATTTGGAAATTAACAAGTTGAGGATGCGTGTGTTAAATGAGTTAAGCAGTTTCCCATTTTGAGAAAAATAAACTCAAACTTATATTTAGATTAATATATAATAGCCACTTGGCCTAGGATATATACATAATAGAAGAAAAACTGATTATCAGTATCAGTCTATCACTTTTATTGGTCGTTTCTACTTTTAGGCCAGACCCATGTGGCAGTGTAATTTATCTATAATAACATACAGATTATATCTCAATGAATAATGAAATAATCATGTGGGCTATCATACAGTTTTAATTTGAGAAGATAGAGGTATATAGTCTTACAGAAAATGTGAAATTAAAGACATTTGGGAGTTCAGTGATTCCAAAGGTGGAAAAAACAAAACAGGCTGCTTAACATGTTCATAAGTATTATACTAAGATGTTTACCTAATGGCACTTTGCCTTTTTAAATGCAGCTTTTGACAACCCATTTCTTATCCTGTTGGCATCAACATAATTCAAGGGAAAATGTTCTTTAGAAAAATTAAATATATCATGGCATATCTTAACCACACTTCTAGATTAACTTGTTTATGCATACTTCCCTTGAGCTGTCTACGGTGGAGATTTAATTTATCTAAGCACAATTTCAAGCCTGGGTGTTTATGCGGTTTCCCTGAAAATGCTATAATGCAAGAGTTAAGATCCGGTCTCTAGCTTCACTACCTGGGCTTGCAGTTCAGCTCCACCACTTCTTATCTGTGCAGACATGGACCACTTAACCGTCTGATGCCTCAGCAAAATTTGGGTAATAGAGGGCTTTTATGAGGATTCAAGGAGTTAATACATGTAAGGCATTTAAGGCAGGCACGGTGCTAGTAAGTGTTTGATACATATTTGCTCCTTTTATTGCATGAGCTGCAGAAAACATCCAGAACAACAGGTGTGCTTAGATGTTTGCTGTATAGCATAGCCCAGCTCAGGGATGCAGTCTGCAGCTGCTGAAGCTAGCTCAGAGGCTAATTCAGATGAGAGAATGACGCATAACTTGCTGAGGCTCAAAGCCTCCTGAGGTCTGCAGGCAGATGGACGGGTGAATTCTGTTGAGCCTTCTGTAACTTTTGACACAAGGTCTGACTCAGGTCCTTTTGCCGCACCTGCCATTTACCACTTTTTGATATTGAACTATGAAGCTACTAATTTCCCATTTCTATGAACATTTTTACTAAGTGCATCAAGTCATGTCACTGCTTAAAAACCTCCAAATGTTCTCCACTGGAGGACAGTAGCCAGGCTGCTTAGCAAGGCATCCAGGTACTTTTCCATCCTCATCTGCTTTGCCTTCACCTTTCCCTGGAATCATTGCCTGTCATGACACCTTCCTCTCATGATCTCTGGTTAGAAAGTGACTGACAGCAATCACATGTGCAAGCATGGAAGTGGATTTTTCTCCAATCAAGACTCCCGTGGCTTCAGCCCTGACTCGCATTTTAACTGCAACAGTTGTGAGAGACCTTGAGACAGGACCAGCCAATTAAGCTGCTCCCAAATCCCTGACCCACAGAAACAGTGAAAAAAATATTTGTTGTCTTGGGGTTCTTTGTTACATAGCAGTTGATAACTAGTATACAAATAAAGAAGAATTGACAAGACACACGTAAGGAACTTGGAACCTTCCACTCTGTTTTGACAAGTAAACCATGAACGGGCTGAAAAATCAACAACTCTTCTTAGATCCATGAGAGAGGGGAAGACACAGGACAAACCATTGTCTCAAGCTTGGAGAGACTCAAGCTCAAGTTAAGAAGTTGGAAGAAGAGCTGAGGTTAGAGAAGGTGTCCACCGCTCTGCTAGCTTTTGGGCTGGTAGACAGAGTGGGAGAGCAGCCCTGGCCACTAACCCTTTACATTGACCACCGTGCTGTTCTAAAGGTATTGACCCTCTGGCTTGGACAGTGGGAAGCCAGGACTGGGGTGGTGGTGGTATTGATTGTCATGAATAAATTCTTTCAGGATGTGTGGAAAGACATTTAGGTTCACCTGCAAGAGCCTGAGGCAGTCCTCACTGTTTTCCAAGTCCCAGCTGCTGAGACATCGACCCCTCCTGGCAAGCAGAAGTCTGATGCCCTAGCCTGGGTGCGAGCCCTCACAACTGACCCTTCAGGAGGTAGAGCAGATGGGCTGCAGAAGAAGCGTGACCACCACAGCGCCTGGGAGCGATGGTCTACTGCCAAGGATGCCAGATTGCCCTTGAAATACAGTGACTCAGTTAATGCCGAGCAGCATGGCCTGTGTGTTCTGAACGACTCAGGGCAACTGCCAAAGGAGTCCAGTAAGACACTGGCAAATTGGTTACATCGGCCTGCTCTTTCTCAGTGAGGTTTCGTTTATGTGGACTCCCAATCTGACCTCACTTAAGCTTTCTCCTGTCATTGTGGAAACCGACCCGCTGCCATCAGGGAAGTGGAGAGGGTGAGTACTGTGTAGGGGTCCTCTCCTCAAATAAACAGTGATCGGGGCTCACATTTTAAAGGTCATGATGTGCGAGACTGGGCAGAACAACATGATGCTGAGTGGAGTGTCCTTCTCTTCTGTAACTCACAAATGGTAGGGTTAATAGAAAGGAAAAATGGAATATTAGGGCGGCAGCAGGCCCTCCTGGTAGGTCATTCAAGTGTATTAAACCCTGAGAGAGTACCCGGCCACGGTGGTTTTACTTATTAGCAAAATTTTCTTCATCTGTAATTTTTGTCGTGAAACAAAAAGCAACTATCCAATAGAGCAATTCCAATTTTTTTTGTACTTTAACTTTTCAAGTTAAGTGCAGTAAATTTTAAGTATTAAATAATTGTCATATTTTCTTTAAATTGTTAGATAATTTTATTTAGCATTAATTTTGTGTTAGTATTTTCTTTAAAGCTTCCTATTATCAAATATATAATAGGACATTTGAATTTCTGCTTGAAATGTTGAAAGGAGAAATCATTTTACATTTTATTTGTGATGGTTATTTTCCTGTGCTGGGTTGTCTAGGCTGTCATACCTCGTTATTTAAACACTAATCTCAATATTTCTGGGATGGTGTTTTGTAGATGTGGTAAAATTTACAATAAATTAAATTTAAGTAAAGAAGATTATCCTCCATGATATGGGTGCACCTCATCTAATAAGTTGAATGCTTTAAGAGAAAAGAAAACTAAAATGTCCCAAAAAAGAAGAAATTCTTACTTAAAGACTGCAGCCTCATTTCCTCCAGTCTGCAGCCCTGCTCTGCAGTTTTCAGACTTGCCAGCTACAGCAATCACATCAGTCAGTTCCTTAAAATAAATCTCTGAACACACACGCACACACACACAAAACTTCTTGATTTTGTTTCTCTAGAGAACCCTGACTGATCAAGTATTGAAATATATCATCTTGCTGGAGTATTTGTACATAATGTTAATACATACTATTAGTATTATATCTTTACCAGAAAACTTTAGAACTTCTAGTTCACCCTATAACAGAAAAAAAAAGATTTATTGCTTATTAGTATGTTTTTGGTTATTCCTGAAGATTAATAAATGTCAGGAGTTTGGAAACATGAAAGCCATTTCAGGACAGATAAGAAATGGAATGGAGCTTAAACAGGTCAAATCCAGTTATGGTTGGAGGCTTTATTCTCACAGTCTTCTTGGAGGCTCCTGGGACTGCTGAGGAGAAAGGGCTGGAAACCATCAGAGGAGGACTTTGCTGCTAATCCCAACTCCCACTCGTCAACTATCTGGCTGCCCTTCCATTCATTTTATGTATCAGGTCTCTATACGCAACTTTCCTTGAACATAGAATCCCACTGCTGAAGTCTGAAAAACACTGCTTTGACAGATAAGTTACAGTCAATTTAGGTAGGAGGCGTCTGGATAACAGAAGTGGGGAAATGAATATTGCATAAACACCTCTCCCTCCTTTTGAAGAAAACGTCAGAATTTGTCAAGTCTAAGTTTTGGAGATTTTTTTTTTCTCGATAAAAGCAAACAGCCTTTATTTTAAACAGAAGAGTTTTCCCAATTCACAAACTTTCTTCAGAGTTGTTTTGAAATATACAGGATCTCAAAGAGAATTATCAATTATCAGAATTAATTTTATGAAAGGAAACTGTAGTCATTTTAGTGAGAAAGCCATATGAACAAACATAGCATTATCCTGAATTAATATTTTCTTTCCTCTGTTACACTAATTGTTTCAGAATCTTACAGAGCTAGGTTTATCCTAGCCTTTGCCACATTCTGCTTCTGTAGTTAAGATTCTGCCAAGTTTTCCACTCTAATAAAATCTCTGTTTGGGGATTTATAATTTAATTTCAAGTCTTCCCTATGGAATGACATTTCGTAGACAACCTTGCCTGGGAGATAGCTTCTTTATTTTGAATTCAGAGGAATATGCCAAGTAGGTTTTTCAGTAGTATATCTATAGTTCATCTTTTCATTTAATAAGAATATTATGTTTATTTTTTTATAAAAGCAACTAATTTAATATAAGGACTCTATAGAAAACATGACACAAGAACAAGAAAATCTTTACTCAACTGTCATCAAAATAATGCACAGAGGCTTAGTTTTTTGATACACTCAAGCCTTAAGTTTCTAAATAATTTAGTGTGACCTTACATTCTTAGAGAATGGAGGAATTTCCTGAGGCTAAGCCAGTTAAAGTTGCTTGGCATTTGTGCTATTTTTGGAGGTAATAAGCTATTCCCTCCTTGTTCAGTGTCACAGACCCTAGTGTTTACACCATATTACAAAACCTGATGACAGACAGCACAGCAACAGCTGGCAGCGTGACCCTTCTTTCCCTTAGTGATTCCGTACAAAGCTGGCACTTTCTTTTTACACCATCTTTCTGTACTTTTCCTCCTTATAGTCTTAGCTTTAGCCACTGTAGGTTAGAGAATTAAGTGAGATTATACGTGTAAGACACTACAAAGTGCAAATAAAACGTATTTATGTTTTCGGTGGCTGCCTAAATGATTAGCTTCCTGATGCCTGAATTTTATTGTTTGGTTCAATAGGCAGCCGGGTAAAGCGGGAAGAGTACAGGCCATGACAGTAGGCCGATCTGGATTTGAATGTGTGTCAAGACACCAAACTAGTAATATCTGGTGGCAAAGGGGTTTGACCTCTCTGCACTTCAGTTCTGTCATCTGGACACTGGGGATGATAAAACCCACTTCTGGTTTTGTTTTTATGGGTTATAAAGAGTTGGCACCCAAGGGGCATTCAGTGCATTGGAGTTATAGTAACAATAGTAAGGATTAATTTCTAAGAAAAGATAATATTCTGAAAACTTTAATTTTTACAATTTCAATGCTTGCTAAGAGTGTAATGGTCTGTACTATTTCATTCATCACTGCTACTACTGTAGGATGGGTAAGGAACAATTATCAGGGATAACCTGGAATATTGCCAAGTGAAGGTCTACCTCTTAGGTGTTCACTGGCAGGTACTCAGGGCTCTGTGTTATTTACACACTTTTCTGCCACTCTGTGGGTAACTTTATGTTGATTACTGTGTTCATCAGAGCCTGGACAGTGGCAGAAAGAAATGAGAAGAGAAAATATTTTTTTATCAATCCCAGTTTTTTTTAAAAAAAACACTCTAGTAAAAAGAAAAATTCTTGGGGAAAAAAAGTTGTTCAGATTAACAAATAGAGTTCAGGTTTCTCTGCATAGCAGGAAATACTAGAAAACTGACGGGCTTAGCATCAAACAGGCCTGGATTTAAATTTCAGCTCTGAGGTTCTCACTTCCCTTTCCTTATTTGAGCAATTAGACTGCAGAGGGACTAACCTGACACATAACAAAAAGGGCCAGAGTCTATGAGGATGATGGGCTGAAGCTAGTTGTATACACTTGTTGGATAAGATGTCCACATGCTGTAATATCACTGTAAGAATTACTTTCACCCATAACATCAGTGCTCAGACACTTTGTGGAACAGCAGGGCAAGCTATTTCGAGAGATGTTCAGACTCCATTACAGACAATCTAAGCTGGATGAAATTTTGAAATAAAATCCTAAATTCTGATTGATTCTTTCCCATAGCTTATAAACTTCAGGGTAATGCAGCTCTAATATCTGTCTGCATCCTGCTTTTAAAACCCTCAGTACTCAGTGGCTTGTCTGCTCTCTCACCTGCCTGGGCTGAGTCAAGCAGGTATTATCTTGATGGACTGTAAGCAACGTTGGCTTTTTATCTCAGAAGGAATCAAGAGTGGGGCAGAAATCTCAACATATTTTGTTCTCTGAGACATAGACACCAGTCATTCAAAAAAATATAGCAGACACTTTCAGGTAACTAAGTAACAGTGAACCCAACAATAATTAATAATAAATCTGTACACACTTTAGTTTACAGAGCAATATCCTTTTGTATTTTACTGCTGATCTGTACAGGGTACCAAAAGGGAAGCCAAACAGTGGTTAAACTAATAGTTCATTGCTTCTAGAATACACTAGTATTAAGCAGAAGGATAATAATTACAAATTGATTTTCTACCAAATGGAAAAGCTATGTTAAGCATGATGGGAAAAAAGTATAGTCAAGTTTTTACCAACAAGAAGCTGATAATCTAGTAACTATCCTTTTGTATCAAATGTCATATTTTATGTTATTTCTTTTTTTGGAAAGGGTGTAAACTGTAATCTTAAAAGTGACGCTGGTCACATTCTGCACTGTTAAAATGATAAAAAAAAAAACAACTTCACTATATGCCTGAAGAAATCAGTTTTTCTTAAACCTAGTCTTCTAAATGATAATTTTATCATAAATATTTAAAACATAAGAGTACTACATTCAAAACAAGCAATAAGACAAAGAGCAGCCTTCAAACCCAAACATCTGGAGAGTTCATTATCTGCCTTGTGCATTCCCCCAACTAGATGTGCCTTTCATACAGAAGAGTTTATTAAGAGCAGGGTAAACTAAAGGCTATTTTGGCAGTCAGGGAAAATTGTCCTGCATCTTTGAGAAATATCAGGAGACTCCATTGTTTTCTCCTGTGCTGCATCAGGTCTCCATCAGGAAGAGTTTTGTGGGTTAGCAAACATAACCTTATGCTCTCAATCAAATCGCTCCTTCATTCATATGTAATATCAACGATGTCACCTGCACTGTTGTTTCTGAGCAATGTACGGATGTAGCATGATTGATACCGAATTGAGGGAAGCAGGAATTACTGATAATGGGAGTGCATTTAGTTGGTTTTGTTTCTGTTTGGTAGCAGTGGTGGTTGTATATTTGTGGAAAGGAGGCAGAGGAAGAGAAAGAATAGAGCTTCTTTTTCTCTAAATCGAAAAGTCAAACCACAGTAATACACTCAGAGCTGAGGATTTGAAAAAACAGATAGAGAAAAGCAAACTAAACAAATTGATAAAAGAGGTTAGTGAACTACTCCTAATTTTAAAAATCATATAATCATATAAATGTGTAATACGAACTTTAGCAAAATAAAGAATACCTATTTCAAAGTGACAATTACCATTAAACCTCTGGTAAACAATAAGGCAAATTCATTAAAATCAGAACAGTTAAATAAATACCTAGTTTTATCATAATTACTTAATAATATTATGTAAATATAATTCAATGCAATGAGATGAAAGTGCAGAAATCAAAGAATTACATGCTAGAAATGAGCCAATTAAATTATTTGCACATCCTGTGATTATGCAGAAACTATGCCACAAAATCAAGTAAAACACTATTCAAATTCATTAAAAATTAGGGAAAACGAGAAACAAAATTAGCACACATAAATGAATATAAGATTATTCTAAATAGAACAAAGGGGTAATGTATATTAACACCAGGTGCTGGTGCTGGAGAAGGCACAATATGGCAGACTTAATTTTTTAAAGTTTTTATTCAGTGCACAATGTACTATCTACTTATATATGCCTCAATTATTAGAGGTACTAAAAGTCTGATAACTTTTAATCATAATTAAAAATTTTAATGTTTATCTTTTTTCTGGATTTGACTGCTTAATTAGGTACCATGTAAAGAAGTAAGATTTGGAGCAGAGGTTCGTAACAGTGGCCAGTAGACATAAAGGAATCCATGATTTTCTTTTAGAGGAGCCAGCAACTCCTTAAATTTTTATGTAATATTTTACATGTTTGTTTTATGTGTCCTCTTCAGAAGAGTATCCACCACTTAGTGTAGTCTGAGATTCAAAACATGTTAATTGCTGTAAGGTATCTAAATAATATCAAGGTATTTGATATGTATTTTTTCAACCCCTTTATCATAAAAAAAAAATGAAGTATATGAACTGCTTGTGTATAATTTATAAAAATTGGTGATGATGTGCTAAAATGTAAAATTAAAAATAAAAAGTCTCAATTGAAAATATTTACCATTTAAAATAAAATACACATTCACTAATACATGTACATGTGCTACTTAAAAATAAATGTAAAGTGAAATATGAAAAATGGATGTGAACAAAAGAACAAAATCTCCCTGGGGAATAGCAAAGGAGGTTTGAGTAAGTAGAGAGATATAACAGCATGATCCTGGGAAGAAAGATTCAGTTTTTTCCGAATTAAACAATCAATTGAATTTTCTTTCAAATTGGTAGGTTCTTAGAAATCAAAAGAATGAAACAATGTTTACAATAATAGTAATAATTGCTCAAACAGACATTAATTTGTAATATTTCCAACTGTTCTACAACAATCTAAAGCAAATAATTTCTTTTAGTAACAACACAAAAATCTAGTTACTTGAACTCTTTCGCAAATAGTCTGATGGCTTCTTTGCACATGCAAGACTTGTACTACCAGATGGCTCCCAGTTACTAACATGTGGTCCCACTGATAGAATGGAGAGAAAAATCAGTTTAAAAAGAAAAATTCAGAAACAATACTTATCAAAAGCTATCTGTTAAAATCTTCTTGGTTATTATTTTGAAGTACGATTTTGAGTTATTTTTATCTTCTTTATAGTGTTCTGATTCTGAACTATAAAGAAAGGACGTCGATTGGAATTAAATGAAGATAAAAACTTTTCTATTTTATAAAAATCTTTAAAAAGCACATAATTAAATTATATTGAAACAAAAGAATTATAAATAATCAAAATGAAAAAAGTATAGATTTTCATTCATACAAATTGGAAAATTAAAACTCAATATAAAAATGGGGAAAAATTGCAAAAGTGATGAAAATAGTTAATGGCCCATATAAATTGCTTATAAATATTTAAAATTAATGTATACAGTAGGCTTATGAAGAATTCTCCACTGTCACTAAAAATAAAAAGAAATGAAACTCAGACCTTGTCATACCACTGCTCCTTCTGCTGGGTCCCTCCTTAATAAAATTTGAAGTCCCTGTCATAGCCTGTGGGGCTATAGGTGATCTTCAAGGAGTACCCCTCCCCTCCACCACCTCTTGGGCCCCGTAAGACATAGTCCCCTTCCTCACTCTCATTAGAGGAGTTTCCTTGCTCTTCTTTCTACTTCCCAAGCGTTTCACATCTCAGAGACTTTGTACTTGATGCTTATTCTGCTTGGAGGACTCAGATCCTGGAAACTACCTGCATGCCTCCCTTCTCATTACCTTCTGGTCATTGGTCATTCTTCACATGTCACCTTATCAGAGAGGTTTTCTCTGATCAATCTTCATAAAATAAACCTGGTTGTCTGCATAGTACTCTTAACCCCCGGATGACATATATACATATAGTAGATACAATAGATGTTATATATTATGTAAAATGCTATGTATGTAGTCTATTTATATTATATGATGTAAAAATACAGTAAATGTACTTTTTTCTTGTTTGTAGTTTTTTATCCCAACTAGACTGCAAGTTCATGAAAGCTACTCATGTTGTGCATTCCTGTATCTCCAGTGACTAAAAGAGCATCTGGCAATTAGTAAATCTCAATAAACATGAGTTGAATTAAGCTAAAATAATGATTCAACATTTCCTACCATCAAATCTGCAAAGATTTTAACCTCTTATTGTTAATACTGATGAGATTGCACTTAGTATGTATTTCCACTTAGTGCTGATAGCCATTCTGGAAAACAGTTTGAAAAATTATATCCAGAGTCTTTAAAATGTTCATAATTTTGACCTAGTCATTATTTGTCTAGGAAGTAGAAGAATATGCAGGGCTATTTATGAGAATTTTCATCATGGGTTGTTCAAAATAGAAGCCATTGAAAGAAAACTAGATGTCTAATAATATTGCAAAATCCAACTGTATTACATAATATCCATATGATGGAATTTAATGAAAATCATTTTTTTCATGTAAAATTTACTGACATAGGAAATTGAAATAAATAAATTGTTCAGTGAAAAATGGAAACTAAAAATGTGTTTATAATGTATCGTCTCCACTTTGCTTAAATAGAGATCAAAATAAATATATATGCAAATACACATGAAATGGAAAATCATTTGAAAGATTTATACCAAATGATATCATTAGAAATATTTACCAAATATTTTCGTTTTTCCCAGCCTTTGGGGGGATTGCCTGACTTATTCCCTTGCAAGTAGGTATCCTAACGCACTTGGCTTAACTGATCGCAGGTGAGGACCCTACTCCCCAAGGGCATGTAGCCCGAGTGGGTAATGACTCTATATTCCATTATGTAGCTGAGGTTTGGGGATTGGTTTATACTTAAGCATTCTGGTTCATACAGACTTTTATAAATGGGTATCTCGAGTAATATGAGTATGGGTGGTGCCCGTTTTGTTTCCTCCATGTTATTTCACATTTTGCAGAATTTCTAAAATAGTCTGTATTTTTACTCATTAAAAACTTGCTTCAAAAAGATGGACGATGAGAACCAGATTGCAGTGAACCAGATTGCAGCCTCGCACTACGAAATGACTGTGTGAAACCCTTCTCGAAGCTAATGTTTTTCAGTTTCTCATGTAATTTTTTTTAATATTTTGAATTGGTACTCCTTATTTTGGTCCCCAATTTGTGTTTTTTTCCTCAGTATTCTTCTAGTAGTTAGTCTTGATAAATCTAAAGAAATGCTAGTATGTGACATTTTTGGAAAACATACATACTAAGAGCTTTACATACATTTTGTAATTTAATTCACGCATAGGCATACAAGTTAGGCACAATGACTGTGTCCTTTTTACTGAGGTGTAAACATAGACTCAGTGGAATAAGATGACTTGTCCGATAGTTACAAAGAGGAAAATCTGGAATAACCACTGCATGGGACACTTTAGATGGGCCTTATTTCCTGCTACTTTCTGCTTTTTGTTACTGTGCGTTTAGCCCTTTTGCTGTGATAACCAGGTATCTGGCTAATGACACGTAGATTGTAAAAGATTAAATGTAAGGAACCAATACGTGTGCCATAGGTCTGGAAAGGCTTGAGTTCCCAGGGGTATGAAATTATGTAAAATACAGAAACAGGGATCTGGCTGCTACTAATAATTCTCTTATTATGTATTAAGTCTAATTGCTGTAGAAGTTAGGTTCCTTCTCTTCTTTTCCTCTGCCCATTAAAATGAAACTGTAACTCTAGGATAGGCTTATTAAAGGGAAGGACAATAAAATATTAACTCAAAAAAAGAGTGATGTGATCTTAATTAAAGTTGTTATTTCTGTTCTACTGCTGTGCAGGGAATTCAAGAGGGAACAAGTGCCAAGACTCATCGTGGGGGTCAGTAGAAATCTGAGGATCTCATTTAAATGGTCTGAGGAATACTTACATAATTACTAATTTTCTTTCTTTTAAAAATAGTATTAATTTTTAATATTCTCAACTAATATACTGTTGAATGGTCCTATTTAAGAAAAATATAGTAGTTAGACGCCAAAGGTGACATGGATGTGACTGTATGCCTACCATAATATACACTCTTTCTAGGTAATTATCTTTCTTAAGTGGCCTTTTCTAATTATAGCATTCATACATGTTCATTTTTGAAGATGCAGCCTCTACTAAAATATAACACAGTTTCCCTCCAGTGTTTTGTATAATAATAATAATTTAAGTATTTTAGAATAGCTTTAGATTTAGAGAAAAATTGTGAAAGTAGTACAGAGAGTTCCTATAAACTCCGTACTCTTTCCCCTGTTGTTGAAAGATTGTATTAGAATGGGACTTTTGTCACAATTAATGAACCAATAATGATACATTATTGCTAACTAAAGGCCATACTGTATTTCAGTTATCTTGGTTTTTCCTAGGATGCCATCCAAGATACCACATTACATTTATTTATTACGTTCCTTCAGGCTTCTCTTTACTGTGTCAATTTCTCAGAAATTTCTTGGTTTTAATGCCCTAAGAATTTGGACAAATACTGTAGAATCTGTCTCAGTTAGTATCAGCCTAATGTTTTTCTCAACCATGCAAAATAGTTCTTAGTTACCATAGACATGGTGACTTACACTGGTTTTTAATTTGAGCCTGTTTTTCATACCTGGAATAAAACCCACTTGATCGTGATCCATAATTCTTTTCGTATATGGTTGGATTCATTATACTAACATTTTGTTTAGAAGTTTTGTACTGATGTTTATGAGAAATACTGATCTGTAGATTTCCTTTCTTGTAACGTCTCTGTCTAGCTCTTGTAATAGGATAATGCTGGCCTCATCAGATGGGTAAGCGTCCCCTCTTCTGTTTTCTGGAAGAAACCGTGAATTTGGCACAATTTCTGTATGCAGCAGAAGTGGAAGTATCTGGGCCTAGTGTTTTCTTTAGTGGAAGTTTATTAAATATTGATCCAAGTTCTTTAAGAGAAAAAGAGCTATACGGATTATCTGTTTCTCCTTGTGTGAGCTTTGGTACTTTCTGTTATCAAATTTGTGTGCAGACAGTTGTACATAGTATTAATTTATTATCCTTTTAATGTTCATGGGCCCAATCGTGATGACCCTCCTTCACTTCTGATATTGTTAAGTTCTAAATTTTGCTCTTTTGGCGGCGGGAGTGAGGGTTACTCTGACTATAGGTTTACAATTTTATTGGTCTTTTCAAGGAACTAGCTGAAAAAAATTCTTTTATTTTCCTGACTTTAATTTTATTGATTTTCACTCTAATCTTATTACTTATTTTCTTCTACTTGATGGATGCTTAAATTGTTCTTTTCCTAGTTTCTTTAGGTGGTGGCTTGCTCAGTTATTGATTTTAGATCATTTCTTTGCTACTGTATGCATTTAATGCTATAAATCCACCCCCCCCACCCTGCCAAGCATTGCTTTCACTGCATTCCACAAATTTTTATGTTTTATTTCTATTTTCATTAGTTCATAGTATTTTTTAATTTATCTTGAGACTTCCTCACGACCCATGTGTTACTTAAAAATGTTTTTAATTTCCTAATATTTGGAATTTTTTCCAAATATCTGTTATTGATTACTAGTTTAATTCCATTGTGGTCTGTCTTGGTGAGTGTTTCATGTGAACTTGAGAAAATATATTCTTTTGCTGTTAGTTATAATATTTTATAAATTTCATTTAAGTAAGTTGAACTTATGCTATTCAAGCCATCTATACCTTACTGATTTTCTACCTTCACTATTTTTATATTTATATTACTAAGAAAGGTATGTTGAAGTTGAGCTATAATTTTTATCTGCTTCTATTTTCGTTTCTATACATTTTAGCCTCATGTATTTTGGCACTCTTGTTGGGTACATGAATGATAATGTTTTTGTTCTGAAGTTCTCGTTATCTGAAAGTAATGTGGCTGCTTCCATTTTCTTTTGATTACTATTAGCATAGCATAACTTTCTCCCTTCCTTTATTTTGAACCTATCTATTTCTTATTTAAAATAAGTCCTTGTATACAGCATAAACTTGGGTATTCTTTATTTATTCACTCTTACAGCCTGTCTTTTATATGTATATTGTGAAATTCATAATGTAATTATTGATAGGGCTGGATTTATAACTACCATGTTTGTAACTCTTTCTGTTCCTTACATTTGTATTTGCTTCTCCATCCTAGCCTCATTCTTTTTCTGAGTTCTTTGGTTTTAATTGAGCATTTGTTTGTTTTCATTTTATCAATAACTGGCATATCAAGTACACTTTAAAAAAATTTTAAGTTTGCAATATACATTTTAAACTAATCTAAGTCTACATTTCAGAATACCATATTGCTTCATGTGTAGTCCATGTACCTTCTAACAGAGAATCCCCAGCTCTCCCATCTTCCCTGTCACCACTTTTTATATATGCCATTCATTTCAATTATCCATACAATGTAATCATCCATATATTGTTATTACTATAGACAAACAGCCACCATTTAGATCAATTTAGAATAAGAAAAATAAGATATTTTATTTCCCTTCTTTTACTCCTTCTCTGATAGCTCCGTTTTTCTTTATGTAGCTTATAGTTTCTGACAGACGTCACCTGCCCAACAAACGTTTTAAAAAACGTTTCTCGCAAGGCAGACGCACTGTGATGAACTCCCTCAGTTTCTGTTTGCCTGTGAAAGTATTTCTCTTTCACTTTTGAAAGAAAATTTTACTGGATATAGAATTCTGAGTTGTCAGGGTTTTTTTTTGGAGCACTTTAGTTAGTTCACACCATTGTCTGCTTCCTTGCATGGCTCTTCATGAGAAGTCTGCTGTGCTGTGAGACTGCACAGTCTCAGGGACAGCAGGAGAATGCTGAAGAAGGACAGAATAACCCCTTACTGCATTTATGGCATGTAGCAGGGCTGACCCATTAAATTAACTCTTCAACACATAGTCATTTAATGTCTGCTCTTTGCCTGTCGCTTCTGTGATACAGGGATAAACAGCACAAAGAGAATTTTTTTTTTTTTGATCATTTCTATTATTTCCAACTCACTGGTTTAGAATCCACAGGCTTTTAAGGTAAGTTGTTGTTAGTGTGCCACTTTAATGATTCTACCCTAAATAAAATAAATTCCTATGACCTTTAGCAATCAAAGACATTTTATTGAAAAGCAACGGAGTGTTTCAGAGCACAGAGCCAAACAGCTTGTGTGAAACATTGTTGAATTGCTCATATGACCCTGGGCTAATTACTTACTCCCTCTATGACTGTTTCCTCATCTGTAAATGGGGGCAGTAATGATGCTCCTGCCTCATTGGGTAGTTGTAAAGATTCGAGGAATTGACAGGGTAACAAGCACTTAGAACAGTGTTGGGCTCTGGTAAGGACTATGTAAGTACAGGCTATTACTTAGACACTGATCATGATTTTTTATGCCAAGTACAATTTTTACATCATTCTCATCTTTGTAAGTAATGGTTTAATTAGGGGAGTGAATGGTTTACAATGAATAAGAAACACTATCTTCTTCAGTATTTTTATTATACTCTTCATCAGAAATGAGAGAACTCAAGTGGCATTTAAATAATAATAAAATTTCATTCTTATTATGTCTATGACCCAAAGTACTCTTTTTTAAAAATTTAACTCCTTAATGATGTTTCAGTAAGAGAATATGAATGTATTCCAGAGTATCGGGGAATGGTACAAATAATGGAATCCATTCTGGCCTTTTGCCCTATTCAAGAGATTAAAACAGAGAATCGTATGTCCACATGCATTGAAAGCTGGCCCACAGGAAGCAAGAGAAACTGGGTGTGAATATAAAGGACCCATCATATGGACTATAAATACTCCTTTATCTTCTGAAGGCTCTTTTTTGAGTTAGGTTTCGCATGATTGCTTCCGTGCCATTAGCAGTGAGTCTATTCGAATAAAAATAAAAAGTAGCACTTAAAAATCCTCTTTGGCACTTCAAAAGGCCATATATTAGAGAGCTAATTGGTATACCTTTTACAACTTTCACATTGATTTTTTTTTTTCCCCATTGATTTTTTTCCTTCCTTTGAGCTGTCTTTTCATCCTGCTACTGCTATGAGTTCTGCTTCTCAGTTCTTGGGGGAGTAGATTGCATGCAAGGAAGATGGTGAAAGTGACAAGTTTCCCAAGAACTTTTGTTCTTCTGTCCTGCCACATTTTAATTTCAGACAAGTAGAACTAGTTGAGTGTCTACTGATTGGACTATGTTGGAAATTTTTCTATGTCAGAGACTTAGGAGTCTCCATGAAAATGAGATACTCTGGCAATTCTGCCTGGGAGCACTGAATTTCTGTTTTGCAGAGAAAGAGTCTCCCACCTTTAAAAAATTGAAGAATGACAAGATTTACTTGTGAAAGCTAATTTCCTTCTACACATAGAGTCGTGAGCTAAATGGGAAATGTATTTTAGCATTTCAGGAATGGGTATTCTATATTCTGTCATCATTATCATCATCAAAAACCAGTGTAGGTATCAGATGTCTGCTTACATGACTTCTTGTGTTATTACAACTACTTTCAGCAAATTATAAAGGATTTTATTAACATGTAATGTTAGTTTGAGGACAAATATTGTGGAAGATCCTGCAAACAACCTGAAGAATATATGCGAGAAATGCTTCTGAAACACATGATTGCTTCAGACTTGATGTAACATTTAGTGTACTCTCCTCAGCAGGGATTCCAAGGCCTGTCCACTTTCCTCTGACTCCCAGATGAACTAATCACCATCCTTATCCATTACCCTTATTCTATTCAATATTTTTTCATTAAGTAAAACACTCAGTTTTTTAAATTTGGCCATGCTTGAAGTAAGATAGGGCTAGTTTATATAGGGAAGATAGATCCACTGAAGAGATCTTTAAAAGTGAAAATCAACAGACCTTGATGACACATTGATAATGAGAGGGAGGATGACTTGGCAAAGAGAGTTCCCAGGCTTCTGGTTTGAACTGCACTGTAGTTAAGTTTGCTATTCACTAATAATCAAAACATTTGAGGAAGATGTGTTGGTGAGGTGAATACCATGAGTTCAGTTTTGTATATAATGATTCTGAGGTATCTGAGGCACCTTGAAGACATCCAAATAATGATGTCTAGTATACGGTTGGATGTAAAAGTTCAGAACCCAGAAGAGAGACTTGAACCAGATCTGTCATTCTGTCAGTTAGCATCACAGCTGTTGCTCAATGCTCTAAATGTGGGTGAGGCCACCTCAGAAGAGGGCTTGGAATGAAAAGGGAAAAATGTTTAATAGTAAAATTTGAGAGATGTTACTATTCAAGTTTGGGTAGAGAATAGAATAAAGAGCTGGTAAAGGACATCAAGAAAAGTGATGCCACCTCCAGAGTGAGATGTTAACGCAAGTCAAAGGCAATGAGCGCCCTCATAATAAAAGAGGTGTGCAGGAGCTAAACGCAAATTGTACTGTCACTGTCTTTTTTTGCAGTTATTTTCAATAATATATCTTCTACCACTGTAGAAATTTCCATGTCCTTAGAGTGCCCTTCTGTTCTTTCCCCCTCCAGTGTATGTCCTGAATCATCAATTTATGCTAAACATATTAATACATTTTTAAATTTGCTTATTTTACTGGAAGTTCACTTTTGTCTAATAATGTAAATATATTTCTAAAGGACTAAATGTTTCACTTAAAAAAAATAGTAGTTTCCTTTCTCTATCCTTCCTAATGCCCACGTCTGACACCCAGAGGCAACACGGTCAACTCTTTTGGTTGTTCTAAATAATATGCATATTCTGACGTTTCTTTGTTCATAAGATTCAGATAGTGTCTCCTGAATTTCTTTTCTTGTAGTTGAAGATTTATCTCTGTTAAATATTACCCATGTGCTTGAGTTCCATCTTTCCAATATTTAAAACCTCTTATTGAATTCTTTTCAAATTTTTTTTTATCTTTTAAATTTTCTAATAGTTATCTATTTTGTTGTCGGTTGTTCCTTTTTACCCTGATTTCAGGGATATAATATCTTTGTTTATCTGAAGGTACTAATTAAATATATTTAAAGGTTTTAGTCTGTTCCCTAAATTACCTTTTTTCCACAAACCTTGGTCTCTGTTTGTGTGGTTGGTTTGGTGGGTTGGTTGGTTGGCTGGTTTTGCTTTTCTCTTTCATTGTAGAAGATTCTTCAAACATCTGATAGTTTTTGGCTATCTATGCCTGTATAAGAACAAGACTAAAAAAGCTGATTGAAATCTTGTATGCGGATCAGCCTTGTACACTAGTCACTTTCGCCTAAAGGCGACCAGCTGTGTGCTGCCAGTCCAAGAGCGCCTTTTATTTGGAGAGGCTACAGAGAATACTTCGCACTCTGTGATATTGTGTACGTGTGTGCAGTGTTTATTCCTGGATTGGGGCTTGGCTAGCTAGTATGTGGACTTTCTCAGAATCTTCCTGTTTCCATTCTTAGAGTTCATCCTTGACCTCCACCGTACCTGGGGTCCTCAATCTGGCACGTTGCTGATTCTCACTAACATAGCCCCTCTGTAGCCGCCTGCTGTATGCAGTCAGTGACTTCTTCTGTATCTGACTCCTTTCTGTAAAAACGTGTTCAAACTTGTCATCCATCATTGCCTTTAATCTCATTTTCTTTGCTCATATTAGAGGCGCTTTGATAGAAGAGAAAAATGCACATAGTCTGCACCTTTTGTAACTGGATGACTTCCTCTTTGTCTGTAAAATCATTGTTGTGTTGCCAAAGCCTCGCATATTGTGTGGTTTGTAAAAGGCAACCTGAAATGAACATAACTCATGGTGCCTGGAGAAAATTAATGGATATTTTCTCCTATGAAGAAAATATTATCCCTCATTGCTATTACTATTATAACTGTGGCTTCTTCCTATATTAATTGTCTGATAATTTCCTGGTCTTTTGAAATTGTGCCCTACACAAAAAACAATTTTTTTTCATTAAGTGATACAACACCTCGTCTATCTTGTAGGAAATTCATGGTTCACTACATTGGTCTTCGCCTATCCCATATAGCATTAAGAGTGGGAAATTATTCTATGTTGTTACATTGAACTGAAGATCAATTTTACCTTGTATTACATGCCACAGTGGATTTTTAAGGGAAGAAAATCTAAAATATATCCCAAATAGACTTATCAACATGGGCAAAAACTCTTCCCAGTTATATGTAGGAAAATAAAGGACAATAATTATTTCATACAATATGTAAATCTTGAATGGAAATAGTTCTTCTAAGCCCTATTTCACAGATAAAGAAAAAAAAATTAGGTCCAAAAATATTGTAGATACGTCCATCTAATTAGTAGCTGAAAGATTCCATCTTTTAATTTCTGATCCAGTATGTTTTCCACAGTATCACATCACGTCTAAAATTCGTGAAGGTCTTTTAGGTATCTTGTTCTATGAAAGTGTTTCCTACACAACTCTACCTTTTATCAAACCTTACGATTAATGAATTTGGCTTTGTGTAAAGTTTTCCTTCTCATCACACCCTTACATGATCTAGAATCACAGTCTTTTCCTTGGGAAAAATGATAGAATTTAGTTACATGTTGTTCAGATAGCATTATTAGAGCCACTTAAAAATTTTATGGCCCGACATTTCTTTTTGCTATCATGTAATTACATTGAGAATTTTAACCTCTTACTTTCCAATCTTTCTGTTTTCTTGGGTAAGAAGGTTTGCCTCTGGCTGGTAGACATTACAAACTTAAGTTTATATTTTTACCTTTCCATGTCTTCCAAAGAAGTGCTTAACAAATTGCTGGAAAAGTATAATATTCCATATTTTAAGTACCTGGGGTCCTCAACCTGGCCAACCAAATTCAAAAAGTCTCTTCTAATTATTACTTTTCTGCTCTGGTATCATTCTCTCAGAACAGACTGGCAAAATTTATAAAGATCCATAGCTGAAGTCTTTAAAAACAGGATTCACTAAGCTTTTTGACAGAAGCTGTTATTTCGATATCGTAGTTTCACTAATCAGTTTGAAACATCTCTCAAATGGAAGGAAAACAAGATATCCTTGCAAGTCAAATTCACTAGCTTATCTTAGAAGAAATCAGTTAATCTCTGTCCTTCCATTTACAATTCTTAATAAACAGGTGAGCACTATGTCTTATTTTAGAGAGTTTGAAGGGTTATATTTATACTTCTCTCAAAATATTTGGGGATTCTTATATCTAATTTTATATAAAATAATTATGTTATATTAATGGGAAAGTTTTTAATTCAAAAGGGAAGCAATAATATTGCCATTTGAGGGTTATTAATTGACATGTGATCATTTCAGTAGGGATTAATATACACAGAAGTTCATCTGTGTACTATATCTGACAAAAATATAATCAACCATATTACATATATAGGAAATATTGCAGAGGGTATATGTTACCTACAAGAAATTATTTAAAAGCATTCTTTTGATGATTACAGTAGCAGCTTCTATTAATTGTATAAGGTTTGTACAGTACAGAAATACATGCAGACAAAAATAGAAATCCCCTGTGAACTGACCATGCCATCATAGACACCTTTAATAGTTTATTATATTTCAAACTCCCCCCTTTTCAAAGATAAAACTAATTATATAACTATGTATACTTGATGCTACATATTTCAAATCTATTTTACATATTAATTTGTATTCTGCTAGTCTAATAAAGAACATAAATATTTTCTCAAGATATTAAATATTCTTTTACAATATGTTCTTCAGTATTTTGTTGTCTAAATGTACCACAATTTATTTCACAGATCTTTGGGGATAGTTTAGAAGTATTATTTTACTTACAGGCAAACAACATATTCATTACAAATAATTTTAATCTATTCATAAAATGGTTCCCTGAAGGGTCTCAAAAAAGGAATTTTTTTGGTGGTGTTTTATATTTGAATATTATTCAAAATGTTGTAAATAATTAAAATGAATCAAGCTGTTTTATTTTAAATATTTGCTTGAATTAGTCATTAAGTCAGTTCAGATATGGCTTAGAAAATTGATGATTTGCTTTTAAAATAGAATATAACTTGAGTAAAATTTTGATTTCAGGAAAATTATACCAAGGGGGGACATCTGGAAAGCTATGGTTTTATTCTAATGTCTTTGCTCTCATGTCCTAATATGAATATTGGAAAAATAATTACTCTTTTATTTCCACCAGAAAACAAACATGGAGGGAAATAAAGAAACTAGAATCTAAAGATAATTTTCTATTCATTTCTTCAGTTTTAAATGTAGAAGATTCCATTTTTGTGGAATCTTCAACAAGCACGTTTTTGGCAACGATTCTGCTCAAATGATTTATTTCTTCAGAGAAAAGCTTCACTTCTTATAACAGGAAACCCAAAAGGAATCAAGTCCTCTTTAGTGGAAAATAGTACACAGGACATTTTGGAGAGGAAGGGAGCCTTTGGTTATGCTTGATAGAGAAGAAATCGCTTTTCATTTAAAAAATAGAGCTTTCTCGGGGAGCTCTGTTCTCCTTTCTGCTAAATAAAACAGCTTGAATTTCTGATGAGGGTTCTTTAGAGTGTATTTCTTTTCTGCTGACACTGAGATTCATGGGAATACTTGCCATTAACACAAATGAGAGCTAAACACATCAATTGCTTCATGTGAAGATTAAAATGTTCCTCTTCATTTGAACCCAATACATTATTGGTAATTACATTATGTGTCAATAATAATTACTCTTACTCTGTTTAACACTGCTGCTTAGAAACAAGCATCTTATTGAACCACAAGGATCATAGAATAGACACAAAAAACATGGAGATATTTTCTTTTACAGCTTTGAGGGTCCCAAGCTACAGACTGTAAGATTTATTAAAGTCTCATTTTGTTAATATTACTTATATCTATTGCCAGCAGACACAAAATAGAATAAAATATTTAATACATTTGTATAAAATGACATATTTACAAAATTTACATTTTTCTCCAGATAGTACTCTCTTCTAGTGTGTATCCCAACCAATTTGAAAAAGATAAAAAGATATTTTAAAATATACTGTGTTTGAAAATTGACTTTATAAAATAAGACCAATTTAAGCTTTTTCATATTTTTCTATTTTTTAAGTAAAAATCGTACTATTTACTTAACAATAAATGAAGGTGACTATAATTTTTCTAAAAATAATTACTTCTATATATGTATATGCATATACATATATATAAATATTTTGCCATGACTTACAGAATTGAAACATACTTCTAGACGTATTTAGACATATTTTATCATTTATCATGCTAGAATATACATAATATGAAAATAAAAAAATAAAATTATCAAAGTTTTTTCTAAAATATCAGTGTGTTACACTTTAATACAAAATCATCTAGATACTGTTGCCCTTTCCTTTTTCTGTCATGGTATCTTCTAGCTCCAACACATATTAGTGATTTCAGGAAGAAAACATGGAAAAATATATGTACACTAGACTACAGAAAGAAGTTGTGTATGTTAAAAACAACGTAAAAGGGAAGAAACTTTTTTTTTCCCTGCACTTCAGAAAATGGACTCATTCACTGTTAGATTTTGGAAGAAGGTAGTTTTACAAACCCATCAAAAATAACAAGGGAGGAAACAATGTTGAGACCAACTTTTAAGATGCCTTATGTTAAAAATTAATTCACATTGGAGAATGACAACATCCAAGCAACCATCGTTGAATTAAAGTATCACAGAATTATTTATTCAGTGCTTTTATGTCAAAAGAGACTTTGCTTTATTAGTGCCAGTGAGGGTGCTTTAATGATCTGAGGGTTACTTCAGAACTAGGGAGTCCTCTTAATTTTTGAAGTTCAGAGAAGAAAGTCAGATGTACTCAAGAAGTAGTATATAAACGCTCAGAATAAACAAATCTTCTTTGGATACAAATAATCTTTCAGTAAACTGAAACAGAGAGAGGGATGGAGGGAATTAAATATTTCATCCATTTAAAAAAAAAAACCATCTCCTCTCAGGAACCAAAATATTCACAATTTACCAAACTCAGGGGTTTTTTTCAATTAGCTAAAATGGTATATTGACCCATTTTCTCTCTGCTGCTTTCCTATAACCTAGCAAACTCCTCTTTCAGTGTAATCTATTTTCCAGGCAATACAAATTCTGTTTGAGATTTTTTTTGTTATCGAAATCTTTAGTCGTCAGGCCTTGAGATGGAGCCCAAATTTCCTGTTGTGCTCTGGTGATATCACGGTCTAGTCATGTAGTCACAGTATCATTATTTATTTCTATCATCAGCTCAACTCTTCACCTAGGAGTGAGTTTTACTAGTTTGACTCCAAAAATGCAACCTGTTTCCATGTTTTATATTTTATTATGCAAAAAAATTAAGGATAAAATAGCATTTCCATGGATGCTTATAATTATCATTTTTATACCGTTTAAGGATGTTTGCACATGTTTACTAAATGTTTTCTTCTTATTTTTTATTTCTAATCAGACTTTACATTGGGTAATTTTCCTCTTACTGTCTGGATGGGGCTCGCTCTCCTCACACATGTTCCTCACACTGTGTGCACACAGTGAAAACAGTCCAGGACCAGGACCCCTCCAGGCTGGAGGTCTGTGCTCGGAACAAGCACATAACCTTGAATGAAGACCTTTTTGGGTTTCCTGTCCTCTAGCATCCCATCTGTCTCTCCCTCAGCATCCATGATTAACAAATTCAGCTGCTTCCTATTTTCTTGCTTTTCTGTTTTTATTTTTTTTTCCAGGGGAAAAAAAACTACTGAATATTATTGTTTTTAAACAATAATATATTATTTAAATAAAAATCCTGCATATCTACATTGGAAGGAGACATATGAGATGTAAGCACACTCTTTAAATGTTTGGGGGAGGGCAGGAGAAGAAACACGGCTGAGATAAAGAGCCCTGGCTGGATGGAAGGGCGAGAGAGCCTAGTGGCAATGGACTCTTCCCCAGGATGAGCATCAGTTTCTTCACATGGTATGTGAGGTCTCTACATGGTACACAGCTTTGCTCCTGCTTGCCTTTTTTCAAACATGCTTCCCTTGTATATCACAAACATTTGGGGGCCCTTTTTATTTCCTTCACAAGCTACCTTTCTTTGTACTTAGAATGTTATCCCCCTCCCACCTATAACTCTTCTTGGCTTTACCTACTTCTTCTCCTGCTCCAGGCTTTCGTTCCCTTATTCTGCAGGTCAGGTGGGTACCTCTGCTGTGGCCCTCTCAGCACCTGCACTTCCCCTTCCAGAGGAAACATTGCATTTGGGTTGGTTACTGGATGCTCATCTTCTCCACGAGGCACTCAGTGCGTGAAGGCAGAACTCTGCCTTTCTTGTGCAGAGACATAGCTCCAGGGCCTTTCACATAAAGCATTTATTACATAAATCAAAGTATTTGGTGGCAGAAGTAGGAAAAACTAGAGCAGAGAGGAGATGTTTTATTTAGTAAGATAAAGCTATTGAGAATCATAGGTGAAGCACTTGTGTTGCAGTAGGGGTGGGCATGGATGCACATATCCTCTCAGCACTCAGCTTGCCAGGATTTTTTTTTTAAGTCAGGAACTTACATGAGCTTACATGTCAAAAGTATATGAGACCAGCAACAAAATGCAAAACATGGCTGTGGTTCTAATTGTACTGGGGTAGCATGGAAGATGGTTAAATTGATGTCCCTTAGTGCCTTCTACTCTTTGTAGTCCCTTGTACACTAACTCTGGGCTTGGCACATCCCTTTCTTTGGCCAATGGGAAGCCACTAAATATGACACAAGCAGAGGCTTGCTAAGTGCTTTCCCATTACACCAAGCCCTCTCGAGTGCTCCCACCACCATGTTAGTAATTCATTCTGTCCTGCTTGAGGGGCTACGTGGAAGAAAACTAAAGTATCCCAGCCAAGAGCCCCAGGTAACCAACAAAAATGTGAGTGAGACTGTCCAGCTGTCAAGCCTCCAGATGCCTGTAACCACATGGATGACCCCAGGCAAGACCAACAGGAGTCATCACCCAGCTGATTCCAACCCACACTGCAGAATTGCAAGCAAATAAATGGTGGTTGTGTTAAACAAACAAACAAACAAGAAGAAGAATAGAGTTGACCAGTGATGAATGACTTAGACAAACAAAGACGAAGTAAGAGAGACAGAGAGTTGGATAGGCTGTGCTTGGACTCAGGGTAGGGGTGGGGGAAGTTGCTTTAGGAGAGAAGGAAAAGGATCATAAAAAATACAGAAATTAATTTTACTGACTTTACAGTTCTGCCCAAGATTATCTCTGATTGATTGAGCAACAAAATCTCCAAAACAGTAAGACCCAATTACATCAAATTGTCTATCTGACTGAATTTCCTCCACTCAAAACTGATTTTTTGGTGGAACTGACTGGTTGTCTTGGCATTAAAATGTATGACTCCCTTTTCAACGATGGAAGGCTGAGGAGATTGCAGGGAGGTCCCTGTCCTGCCCACTGTATTGTTATATAATGGAAAGTGCTTGGTTGCCTATCAACTCCAAGAAGAAAGAGCCCTCTATAGGCAGGGCTGAAGACATACAATTCTTCATTAGTACTATAGTAATTAACTTGATCTAGAAAAATAAGAAAGATCTCAAATGGTACTCTTCTGATACTGAGACATTACCTACTCATCACAAATCCCCCAAGATTTCATCTCCCACATCCATTTTATACCTCGAGGAATTCTCAAGGCACTCACGTTATTGATTTAAATGTCAGAGATTATTTCATACCTTTTCTCAGTAATTGCTTGCTTTAGAATTAAATGATTCCATTCTCAACATGATGTGAAAACTGGTTACAAAGAAAAGAAAATGGTCCTTAAAGCTCTATCAAAGTATTCAAAATCCAAATATAGAGATAAACTAAAAGTTTATATTACCTTATGCCAGTGCCGATACTGGTGATTTTTTTTTTGGCTATTTTTTTTTATCAATTTAGTACATGAACATGATTTTAATATTACTGACTAAATGTAGTACAAAGGAATTAAAAGGAGAAGCCACAGTCTCTGCTCTGACCTTCCCCATGTAAAGTCCCATTTCTCAGAACCTCCTGTTGGTAGTTTTCCCACTGGGTTCTGCTTGTACCTCTCTGTGCTGGGTTATCAATGGCAATGCCCCTGTCATGGAAGATAATTTAGTATCCTTACGCTGCCTGCTCCTCCTTTCCCTTTCTTTCCATTTTTTGTCTTGTTTAATGTAATTACTTTATCTGGTGTTTTCACACTTTTAGGGAAATTAATTAAGCCTGTTTTTTTTTCTTTGAAACAGTTTCAATTTTATGGAAGAGTTTCAAGGATGATACAAAAAATTTTAGATACCCTTTACTTCAGCTCACCAATTAGTAATACTTTGATGCACTTGCTTTCTCTCCTTCTTGTGCTCATGCTCTCATTCATATACATTTATATACACATATGCTAATGTATATATTAGTATATCTATCTACAAATAAAAGATAGATAAATACGTACATAGATATAACCAAAATGAGTGAGTTACAGACATCATGTGTTTTTACCCTCAGTGTTCCAGTATATTTTCTAATGTTTCTAAAAGAACATTCTTGCTTTAAAATAATCAAATTTGGGAAATTTAACATCAATATGCTGTTTTCTAATACAGAGTCTATATTTGAATTCTGACAATTTTCCCAATAATGTCTTCTAAGATATGCCTGCCACAGGCGTGCTTCAAAATCTAATTCTCCTTGAATTTGGACAAGCCCTTTAACCTTCCTTTGCCTTTTGCTGACAGTTTTGAAGATTGCACAAACAGTTGTTCTTTAGAATGTCTCTCAAATTGAATTTGTCTGATGCATCCTCATGATTACATTCAGGTCATGTATATTTTGTAGGAATACATTCAGGTGACATCTTTTCTTTCTTAGTGCATCACAACAGAAGGCACTGCTTTGACCCATTATAGATAATGGTACCTTCAATCCTTTGGTTAAGGTTTTTTTTTTTTTTTCTTGAAAGTGTCTTCAACTTGCAGGTACTAAATAGCATAAGGAGATATATTGTTGAATTAAATAAGTATCTTGTTCCTCATTAAATTGTATTCAATGATTTTAGCATCCATCAATGATCCTTGCCTGGAATAATTATTTTCATAATGGCTGTAAAATGATGCGTCTAAATCTGTCATGTCTTCTGCATCTGTTTATTGGTTTGCTTGCTTGGCTACTTGTTTTGTTATCAGTCGAATTATGGAATTTTATTAGAGGAATTGTACATTTAATACATATAAATGAATACACTACTGTTAGTATTCATTGAATGTTCATTTTTTCTATAGATTTGGTCAGTTGGAAATTTTTTATGCTGGCTGGTTTCAGTGTGTTTGGATATACCCTTATGTCCTTTTTCTTCCTCTTTTTTAAGCACTTTTTTCCTGGCACAACTCATCATTCCCTTCCTTGTCCCTGGTATCAGTCATATCACCAGTGGAGCCCTGGTTTTCTTTAGAGCAGAGCAGTATTTAGGCTCTCCCTGTAGCAATTTTTTTACAATGTTATCAGGGCTTAATGTATATGGTGATTAAGGAGTGGGGAAAAAGGAAGAAAGGCGTGGAAAGCCTACCAACACAGCTGTTCTATACAGACTATTTCAACGATCACACCTGCTGAATTCTTGCTTTTACTTCTGTCCTTGGGAGTCAGTTAATTGACTCTAGACTTAGAGCCTCTGAAATGTTCTGTAGGCTGCTCAATTAAATCCTTCACTGAAGCTTTCTGTTTATTCTGAATCATTGCCTCTGCTTTCTGTTATCCTTTGGCAGGTGTCTATCCACTTCCTGTGTTTTAGATAAATGTTGATGTCTTCTGTGCACTGAGATCTTCAGTACGCCGTCCCATTCTTTTTGCTCTTTTGTAGGCTGAGGAAAGAATGGAAAACACTCCAAAAAACTCACACCATTGTGAATTAGAAATACAAACACACATTCTAAGACTGTATCTTTACCTACATACATATACTCAGTGTCTCAATGAAATGCTACATTAGAAATTATGGATATTGATAATTTGGAAAGATGAGAAAGTTCTTTAAAAACAGGTTACTTTTGTGTCTTTTCCATTATTATGAATTTGAGGTCATGAGATGTTTAAATTAAAATAGTACCTATTAAATTAAAATTATAAATTTAAATAATATCTTAATGAAACTAAGTTTGTGGTCATTAGAGTGTGGAAAGGAGAGCTGACATTATACAGTTGGAGCTGATTCTTTGTTTTCAGTGCAGGTAAGGAACAGGTAGAAGAAAATGGGAATCAAAGCAGCCACACACTCAACATTAATTGCATTAATTGTCTTACCGTTGAAAATTGGTGAATAAAAGATGGGCTAATTTTACATGTGTCTCAGTCCATTTGGGCTACTATGACAAAATACCGCAGACTGGGAAACAGCAGATATTATATACAGTAGTCATTTATTTCTCATGATTCTGGAGACTGGTAATTCCAAGATCAAGGCACCAGAATGGTCCAGTTCTGTTAAAAGCCCTCTTCCTAGCTCCTAGCCAGTGCCTAGTGCCTTTGAGCTTGAGGGTGGAAGGAATTAGGGATCTCTAGATCCTCTTTTATAGGCACTAATCTCCCTCATGAGGGCCCCAACTTCATGACTTAAGCATCTGCCAGAGACCCTACGTCCTAAAGATCTTTGGAGGTTAGAATTTCAACATATGAATTTGGGGGGACAAAACCATCCAAAACATAACATTATAAGAGAACCCTTTCTTAAAGATCAATATTAATTATGTAAAAGCATTATAATTACAAAACATATTAGCTATTGAGTTGATTCATTTATATATTTTACCAAGCTGCTGATTATGCATCCCTTTATTTTAACTTAATTGTGCAACCCAACTCATCTGTTACGTAGAACAAATCAGATCTTTAGATCTAGATAGTGTACAACTGAGCTTTATCTGTAAAAATCAGAGCCAATATTTTAATTCCTAATTACCATTTTATTAAGATAAAAGCATGTTCAAATTATAAAAATACTGAAATTCCTGGAATGTTAAGATTGTACTTCCCAAACGAAATTACTGTTATTTAAAATATATAGTAGTTAGGTTAACAAAATTCAGACTTCAGCTATGTAGTTTAAAGTGGAAAGTCAGAAGGAAAAATATAACACTTGTAGGCTTGCAGTGGACATCAATGCTTATAAACATGACTTAGAATGATGCAATTGATTATTTCCAGGTTGGCTATCCAACACAGTATTGCTAAAGAAAATTACTGGATGTTTTTGCTAGTCTGCAATTAGGTGCCGTCATGTTTATTAGTGTTTGAAAGTGAAAACTGTACTTTACCAGTAGCTCTTCTGAGAATGGCTGTGTACAAAAGGACTTATTTAACAGATCCCTATGTGTGACTGAACTTTCCAGGCTATACTGCAGGGAAATCAAGTTGCATATATTTTTTTTTCTTATGAAAGGACTCTGCTGTAAATTGAAAGTTTATGTTCCCCCAAATTCAGTGCTGAAACCCTAATCCTCAATGTGATGGCATTTGGACACAGGGTCCTTAGGGGGTAAGTAGGTCATATGGTTGGAGCCCTCATGATGGGATTAGTGCCCTTATAAGGAGAGACCTATGTTTCTCTCTCTGTCTCTGCTGTGTGAGGACACAACAAGAGAAGACAGCTGTCTGCAAACCAGAAAAAGGACCATCACCAGAACCTGATCTGGGACCTCCCCATCCTCCAGAAATGTCCGAAATAGATTTCTGTTATTCAAGCCACCTAGTCTACGGTAGTTTGTTATAACCCCCCCCCCCCCAGCTAAGACAGGCTTCTACATATGTAACGTGATGTACCATTCAAAAGGATAGGGTTTAGAGTAAGTACAGAAGCAGGACTCGTTTTGACTAAGATAGGGAACTAGTGAAAGTTCATGCTTGCCATTTTTCCCCCCAGGACACACTAATTACTCTGCAACTCCAGTTAATGTCCTGTCATTTTTCAGCCTTAATTTTTCTTTTACGTATCAAGTTTACATTAAAAAGTGTATGTTTTTCTATAAATAAATTTAAGGAGTAGAGACAAAAGTAATTTGAATACCTGTCTGCATCACACAGTCTTGCAGTATTAGCTTGGTAACAAGAAAGGACCTTACATCTGACTGCTTGGGTTTGTACAGACTTGAGGGGTCTGGAGTTGACCAAAGGAAGAAGTGGGGATGGGTAAGGAGAGATGAGGAAGGCAGTACAGGTGGAAGAATTTCATGTGCCCTTTCTAGGGCTGTGATGATAAAACACTCAAATTACACTATTGATAACATATCAAGCTCATTTCGTTTTGACCAGAGCTTACGGGATAGTCAGTGACTGATCAGCAGTCTACAGGCTTACTTGTTTTCTTGTGCTTCACTTTATGGTGCCTTGAATATACTGCTTTTTTTTTTTTTAACAAATTGAAGGTTTGTGGCAACCCTGAGTCTAGCAAGTCTGTTAGCACACTCATCCAACAGCATTTGCTCATTTCATGTCTCTGTGTCACATTTTGCTAATTCTTGCAATATTGCAAACTTCTACATTTGTTATGGTGATCTATGATCAGTGATTTTTGATATTACTATTATAATTGTCTTGGAATTTTTTAACAATAAATTATTTTTAATTAGACACAATGCTATTATATACTTAATAAACTACAATATAGTGTAAACATAGCTTTTACATGCACCAGGAAACCAAAAAATTCAAGTGACTCCCTTTATTTCAGTGGTCTGGAGCCAAACCTGTGATGTCTTCTGGGTATGCCTATATAAGATAAAATGCTTTGTTCCAGAGTTATTCGTAGTTATCTCCCTCTAGAACTTGTCACACCAAATTCTACTTGCTGATTTGCTCAGGCATTTCCCCAGAATATTAAAAGTTCCCTGAGAAGAGAGATCATGCTTATTGCATTTTTGTGCCCCTAAATCTTCAATGTTTGGTTCACAGAATACAATAAATGTTTGTTGATTGAATAATTGAGGAAATGAAGAAATGAGATAACCTATAACAGGATCAAGACAACCTCCAAAACTTATCTGAGGATGAGATCAACTGTAAACCTTTCCTTTTGGGCACAAGAACATGCTCTAATCCCGAATTTATGGATTCTTCTTCTCTCTAGCCTTAATAATTGTTAGGCAATAAAGAAGATATAAATCAATTTAATAACTCAAAATATACTTTGGCATTCTAGCTGCCTCTCCACTGTTAATGTGACTGAAGCTATGAAAACATTGGGTGGAATTAGTGAAAAGGAATATAAACAGCTTGAGATGGAATTCAAGACAGCATGCTGGGCAATTACCAATCTACATCAAAAATGATGGCCCTGATGTAAGCGCCCTCGGAGTCAGACTGTCGCAATCTGTCTGCAGCAAACACAGAGCCGCACGCTCCAGAGCTCACAGACGGCCCCGCAGCACGCACAGCACGAGAGCCGCTTGCAGGTCTCCCCTTCCGATGCGTAGACCGTTTCTTTAGAACAATCTCTACTTTGAAATGTTCAGATGGATTTATTCAAAATTACATTCATGGCAGAGAGGATAATATACCTAATATTGATCCTAGAAATGTGAAATAATACTGTTTGGGGATGTGGGTTTTTGGGGTTTTTTTTTTTTTTTTTTTTTTGGTCTTTTGTTTGTTTTTGTTCATTTGTTTCTACTCTGAAGTGATATTCATGTCCTCCATGAAGTTTTGTTTTCCAGAGATCTTAGATTTTCTAGCTCCTATTACTCTGAAATATGTTACCTAATTTATATCTATTTATAAAATCTGCTTGGCCTATGGTGAGAATTTAAAAACTGCTTTAACTGATCCAAATGAAGAAGTGGGTTATGTGTTATTTGTTGCTTTCTACAAAGTGTCTTTCATTTTGAGCATCAGAACTTGGCTTTGGGTTTAGAGGAAAGGCCAGGCTTTTCTCAGTTAGTCAGCATAAGGTAGAGACTAAGCAGAAAGCGTTAGTAACTCAGAGCAAAACAGGGTGAGGGCAGGTTGCCGAGAGCCTCTTCTTGGAAGAATCAGCAGCTTGTTTTCTAGACAAACATCTCCCATTTTGCTTAATCCATCAGATAAACCGTTCTTGCAAATGTAGCCGTTTTAATCCCTGTGATCTCAATGTTTGTATTTTAACAGTTGGAAAACCTTGAAAATATGCTCCCTTTCATTCTTACCCCATTAGTTGAAAATGATGAGACTATTCACTGATGATGGATTCGGGCTGAAGAAGGAACAGGCTTAGGTGTTAAAAAAGGAGCTAACAATTTGCTATTCATCTCCTCCACCAGACAGGTCATATTACAGAAATGATGTTACTATTCTAACTGTCCCCCTTAGATACTGGATATTTTGTCTTCCACCTTCCTCAGGACACAGCACCATTTCACTAAAAATTATAGTATCCACTCTAACTGTTACCTGAGTTAAATGAGGACTCCATGGATCAGGTTGATGGGGCCAAGTCCATTTCTTGGGCAGTTGGCTAGTACAAATAAGCAGAAGCAACTTAAAATCGAATGCTTCTCATGCCGTCAACAAAGGAAAAGCAAAAGCAAAAACAAACCGAAATCAAGCCCCAACCAATTCTTGCAGAAGGATAATTATTTAATATAATATTGATAATAATGTTAACATCACATTTCTGTTAACATTCAAATACTCTGATCATCACTAAACATGCTTTGTTTGGCTTAATTCTTATAAAAATCCTCAAATTAGGCATTAATACACCCATTTAACAATAAAGAAACCAAGTCTTAGAGACATTGCATAAATAGTGAATAGTGCTCTGTTGTCTTTTGCCTGTTCAGCTGACCTCAACCAATATGCACTTAGTGACAACGCTGTATTTATTTTTTAAGCTAATAGTATAGATAATGTCAATATTGGAAAAATAAGGACCATGGTCCAGAATATTATAGTGACTTCAGATGTCTGCTTTATGCTGAAACTACTGAGTAGTAGAATTCCTTAGGTATCCTGCTATAGAAATCTCTCCTAATTGTGTCTGATGGGAAGAGAAGGTTATCATTCTTACCATTTGTTTGTTTGTTTTTCAGACTTTATTTTTTTAGAGCAGGTTTTAGGTTAACAACAAAATTGAGAGAAGACAGTACTGAGATTTCCCTAAAGTCCCTGACTGCGCATATGCATAGTCTCCTCCATTATCAACATCACTCTCCAGAATGGTACTTGGAAAAAACAAATTTTTTTTTTAACCAGGGATGAACTGGCATTGACACATCATTACCTTAGATTTCACTCTGGATGTTGTACATTCTATGGATTTGGACAAATGTATGACTCATATCCATCATTAAATTATTACACAGAGTATTTTCTCTCCTATTTATCTCTCCACCACACCCACATGTACCATCTACTGATCTTTTTATTGCCTCCATAGCTTTGCCTTTTCCAAAATGTATGCAGCTGAAATCATACAGTAAGTAGCCATTTCAGACTGGCTTCTTGCAATTAACAATATGCACGTAAGGTTTCTTCATGACTTTTTGTGGTTTGATAGCACATTTTCTTTAGCACTGACTAATATTATACTGCCTGAATGCACCACAGTTTATTTATCTGTTCACTTACTGAAGGACTTCATGTTGGCTTCCAAGTTTTGGCAATTATGAATAAACCTGCTGTAAACATCCATGTGCAGGTTTTCAGCTTCTTCAGGTAAATGTCCACCAAGGAGTACCATTGCTGGATTGTATGGTAAAACTGTTAAGTTTCTTAAGAAACTGCCAAGCTGTCTTCCAAAGTAGGAACACCATTTTGCATGCCCACGAGCGCTGGGGGAGTTTCCCTGTTGCTCCGTATCCTCGCCAGCGTTTGGTGCTGCCAGTGTTCAGGGTTTTTTGGCCAATCTGCTAAGTGTGTAGTGGTGTCTCACTGTTGTTTTAATTTGTGTTTACCTGATAACATGCAGTGTGGAGTATCTTCTCATGTACTTATTTGCCATCTGTATATCTTCTTTTGGGAGATGTCTGTTCAGGTCTTCAGCCCATTTATAGATTGACTTGTTTGCCTTCTTATTGTTGAGTTTTTGAGTTCTTTGTGTATTTTAGATCAAGCCCTTTATCAGAAACCTTTGGCAGATATTTTCTCCCAGTCCATTGGCTTGTCTTCTGATTCTCTTGATATTATTTATTTGCAGATCACAGGTTTTAATTTTAATGAAGCCCAGCCTACCCACTATTTCTTTTATGGACTGTGTCTTTGGTATTATATCTGAAAAGGCACCACCATACTCAAGGTTGTCTAGGCTTTCTTCTGTGTTATCTTCTAGGAGTTTTATACTTTTGTGTCTTACATTTAGATCTCTGAGCCATGAGAGTTATCTTTCTACTCATGTTGAAAGCCCACAGTTTGCATATTCCTACCAAATACAATGGTAGAAACAATTAAAACAACTTGGAAGAATTTGGTGGAGTGAGTTTCTATGTTCCTTGCCACTCCGTCCCCACTCCAGGGAACCAGCTTGATTGATGAGAGCATGGACTCAATGTGTTGGAGTCACTGGCCAGACCAGCAGACCTGAGCTTAATCCCCAGTTCTGCTGCTTACTGTTTTGTGAACCTGAATAATTTGCCTTATGTCTCTATATCTCACTTTTCTTTACAGCAAAGTAAGATTCAACGTTGTACCATTCTGTAGGTTTGTTGTAAGGACTTCATGAGTCAGTAGATGGCAAGTACTTGAAACTGTGCCAGGCACATAGCAGGCACTCTCTATATATTGTAATACATAGACTATTATTTGGCTATATTACTAGTGGGCATTGTCATTGTATTTTAAAATCAACGATCAGTCTAAAACCCACCTCTTTGACTCTGCTAAGGTATAACATGATGCCTGACCTTATCTTTTACCCTCTAAGGTCAAGGGAAGAAGTTCTCCTGATCCTGGTGTGTTAACCACAGTGATGCTCACTGTTACCTCTATTCTTTGACTGACTGATGTGGTGGGAAAAGAACAGAAGGAGGCCCATTTGAGACACTCTCTTCAATCAAGTGTTTATAGGGGAGACTTGTTTTGGATGTAAATGTCTCCTTACTGGGCCATTCACATAATGCCTACAATTTGACTTTCATTTAACTGCTGATTCTTGGTTGTATTTTGTCAGCAAAAAGCCAGAACCGAAAAAGAGAATTGAATTAGGGGAAGAATTCATATTCATCACCTGACCAGAGGAGGTCACATAAGGTATCCATAAAATATAGAACGTTAATTATTTCTGGTTATTTTTCTTCAGTCTTGGAGAAACAGAGTGTCATTTTATGGGATTTAAAAGGACATGTCAGAGGTAAAAGGGATTATTGTCTTCAGCTAGCCTAGGGGTTTCCCATCTTTACTGGACCTCTTTTGCAGTTTATGGACATCTTTAGTATGCTTAATGTTTTTAAATGTATAATGTAAAATATGTGGAATTATTAATATGTGTGTAAATAGATGATAATTTATCTTTACTGATACATAAATGACAAGATATACCAGTAAGTCTAAATACTACTATAATTTTGAAGCAGTAATGAGCTTAAGTGATGTTTTGAAAGATCTATAATATATTAATGTGATAGGAAAATATCTGTGGCTTCTGTTATTGATAAAAATCACAGATACTGCTAATATCTCTGTGGTTTATTGTCTCTATTCAGAATTGAAATAAATGCTAAACTTCAGATGGAAGTTCATTAATATTGAGCAGTTATAATTTTATGTCTAGGATCACATTCCCCTTCTCCTCACCTCACCCCCAAGGGTTACCTTGGACTGCGGTGAGGTATCGTGGACCTCAGGTTGAGGGCCTCTGACCTAGGCCACTGTGGCTGCTTAACAGGTGTAGAAACTGAGGCTCAGAGCATTAGCACTTGCCCAAGTCCATGTTGTTAATTTCAGCCTAAGTTGAATTCAGAACTGTGGAAGTCCCTGATTGATAATCCATTGTTCATTGTCTCATGCTGCTCTGTCTGCTGTGAAGCCGTTTCTAATATAGAAGAGGAAAGATTTCTTTTCATTATTTTCTGACTATTGAATTAACTTTGTTCTAAACTGAGTATTACTAAAGAACTTGTAAGAAATGGGCAACTTTGGCAGATCAAGAACCAGTAAAAATCTGATTTAAAAAACAGAAAGGAAACCTGAGGACAAAATGGGCCAGTTCTTTTGAGGTTTTCATATAACCCTGAATTTTCATCTCACCAAGTCCAAATTAACTTTTTGTTTTAACTTGAAAACACAGAGTAAAGCTAAATTCACCTTGATGAAAAGTTGCTTGAGCTTAGGGAGAAGAACTGTTTGACTCCCCTGATTAGCATATTAAATTTTGAGGTAATAGTTCCCGTCAGATTATTATTTTTTCTGTTTTTATTTTTCCTACTGAGGCACCGTTTGCTTTGTTCTCTTGTACTCTTTTTATTTATCCAGCTAACTTGGTCCAATAGTTGTGTGATTCCTTGAGTTATTCCTCTGTTGTTAAATGTATTCAATGAAAAATTTTGTTTCAGTGCAGAACGTGAATTCTCATGTTCATGCAAGGAAAAAAGACAGCAGCCTCGTTAAGCCTCATAGGGCATTGTAAATTAGCTAAAGGTGGAGTATTGAACTGGTTATTTTATCCTAAAGGATACATTATCGTAGAGGTCATATTATGTTTTTGCAACTGAACAATATGTAAACAGGGAGCATCTCAAATCCAGAGTCCCCAAGTCATACTTGGTAACAATAGCTTCTTGTGTCCTGGGGAAATCCTAGTGCAAAATTGTTCAGTCCAATGGGGTGTTTAAAGTGGGGACTAGGATATTCAAATTTTGGCAAAATTAGTAATTTGGGTGTAATGTTTATGTGGTATATTTTGCAGAACAGCAATATTACTTTCTCTTAATGAGTTTTTCTTATAAACATTTAAAGCCTATCTCCTATATAAACTACGTGATGACTAGTGACTGGTGATAACTTTTGACCTTACGTATAACTATGCATTCTTTACAACTAGATAAGAACTGGGAAAGTTACTGGGAAAGGGAATGGGAGAGTTGTGAGCAGAAAACTAAAGCCAAGTGTCAGCTGAACAATCTGTACAAATGCAGTGAAAGTGGATGATAAGCAGTTGGTGAAGCAGGATGTAGAGAGTCATCGCCTACATCCAGCTATTCATCCGGAAAATGTGTTGAGATGTCTGGGATTGCCAGGCAGCTCAATCCACCATGAACACAAATGTTGCAAGTATTGGAATAAAGGATGCTTTAGAAGCAGCATTTACGGGGAGTGTTGGATACCTAACGATGTGGTTGCTAGAATGTAGTTGATAGGCATGAATAGTGTTTCAGTTTCCCTGTATCACTTGTTTTTTTCTTCCTTTTATCCCTAAACACACACTTGTCCCCCTCTCAATCTCCTAAACAACAGACCACCATTCGAATGTGGGGTGTGTGTGTATGTATATTTGTACATCTTCTAAAATGTGCATTCTCTTTGAGTAGGTAGATGTTTTTAGTTTTCATTATTACTATTCTATTGAATATATTGTTTTCTCTACTTTCTTATATAAATGCCACACTTTAAGGCCTGTCTATGTGTTCAGCTTATTCTCTGCTCCTTCTAGTTGTGCAGTGCTCCATAGGGTACACCCAACACATTTTTCCCAGCTCTTCTCTTAGCAAGGATGTAATCCCACGTTGCTTCCCAGTCCTTGCCACCAAAGATGATGCTGCAGTGAACACCCTTGTAAATGTGAGGACTGTGAGTTTTGCAAAAAGATTTGACATCTGGTATTTTGCATCTGAAATGAACGTGCTGGTAAGCACACGCCTCTTTGCCTAGGGTCTAATCATAGTCATGCTGGGGCAAGGGCACACTGGTAGGAGCAAAGGTGGATCACCTGGGTTCAGCTTGTATTCCAACCTCTTCACTTTGTTTAAAAGCCTTTCCTCCTCCTGTTGATTGGGATCAGTTCCTTCTGTCGTTTGGATGACCCCTCTTCTTGGACGCAATGAATCTAAAGTGTCCTGTGGGCAACTACAGCTTGTAGTGCAGTAGGAACTTTGATGTGTCCTGTGGCAGGCATTATGGATGGAATTGTGCTCCCCCGAAATTAATAGGTTGAAGCTTTAATCTCCGATTGTGCTATATATGGAGATACGGCCTGTGAGGAGGTAATGAAGGTTAGATGAGGTCATAAGAATAGGATCCTAATCTGGTAGGACTGGTGTCCTCATGAGAAAGGAGGAGACACCAGGGAGAGCTCTGTTTCTACACACACAAACAGAAGAGGCCGTGTGAGGATCTAAGAAGGCGGGCACCTATAAACCAAGAAGAGAAGCTTCAACAGAAACCAGCCCAGACACCATGGTCTCAGACTTCCAGCCTCCAGAACAGTGAGACACTAAGTTTCTGTTGTCTGAGCCACCCGGGCTGTGGTCTTTTTGTATGGAAATCCAAGAAGACTGATATAGAAGGAGTCCACCCTTTTGGGGGACCAGGACCTCCAACCCAGGCTGTGAGAACTGCTTCCATCCCAAGGTCACTGGATTCCATGGAGAACATCGCACCACGTAGAAATCTTGGGTTTGATATATACGCCACATCCTGAAGGATGGGATCCATTTTTCCACAGTGTTGCCTCTGAGTTAGTCTTTCAGCTGAGCCGTGATAAGGCCATTTCGGCATTCAGTGAGATTAGGTACCTTCAGATGTTCACTAAAGCAGTGGCCACAGACCATATCTGAGGCCTCTTCCGTCTTCTCCAGCAATGACACTGCATCTGGCAAAGCAGCTGTGACCTGGCCTTGGGTTGGGTCAAGCCTGTAGTGGCCTGCAGTTGTTCCCCAGGGTCTATTCAGTGTCTGGGGTCAGAGTGGCAAGTTAAATGAAGATATCATAGGAACCAACACCCTTGCATCAGTTACGCTTTAATGGTGGCTAATCTCCATGGATACAATATTGGGGTTTTTTGCTTTTTTTTTTTTTAATTTACTATCTTGCTTGAGTGGAAGTTGGAAGGTGAGTGGGATTATTCAGGTTCAGACATTTCCACTTGGCCTTTCCGCTCTAATAACTCTTATCTGACAGTAGAGAGACCTAATATAGTGGCCACACCGAATGCCAAGTATATCAGTTCCAATTACACTCTCAGGGACTCGAGAAATGACCACTGATGGGTTTGTGGACGTACTGGGCCCAGGGTCAGTGAACATTAACAATGTACCCTTAGGCAGTAACAGAAGGGGGTTTGTGATGATGCTCTGGGACTCCAGGTCCCAGACCTTGTAACCAGATTTTGTAACCAGTTGTCATCAAAACACCCGTATTAGCTGGTTAGTCCCCTTTCTCCACTGAGTAAATCGTTTTACTGCCTTTTCAGAAAACTGGAAGAATTATCACTTACTATGGTCTTGAATCTTCTGGCAATGGATTCTGAATCTGTTGATTAAGAAGCGTTAAGGTCTGTGGGTTGAGAAGGGGGCTTTTAAATTTTTGAATTGGAATGACCAAGCTCAGCCCCCTGCTCCTCCATTCTTGATTTTTGTTTGTTTAAAAAATATTAAGCAGCACCTGTGATAATTTCCTGCCTGTGTATTTTACCCCAAAGGGCACCACAATCCATTAAGTATGAACACAACTCCATGCAGGTCACACACCCTGGCTGCCCCTCCTACTTTGTCAGGTAACTGTGGCCTCCTGGCTTCTGGTGGTTAAGTGCTTCTACCAGAAGCACTGGTCTCAGTCACCTTCTGGGGGAGGGCATCCAGCCCAGCTCTGTGACTGCCTCCCCTGCTGTAGACCCTGGTCTGTAGACTAAAGCCACCACTGAAATCAGTGATGCTGCAGCCCTGTGTCATTTACACTCAGTGCAGTCAAAGATCTGAGCAGCTCATCCCCTTGGCCTTCACACTTCCACAACCCTGGGCTGCAAGGACAGAATGAATCCTTTTCTTTATGTTCTTGGAATTAACAACTCAAGATTCATGTGAAACATAAACATAAAAGCAATAATGCCTGCATTAAGAGAGAAGAAAAAGGTTTGCAAGTGTATATACATTTCATTATCTCCATCTCAAGTTATTTGCTGGATGATACCATCCGATTCTAAAAATTGAGTTAGGGATTTGCAACTAATGTAGGTAAAACTACATATTGGGAAGACTGAATAAAAACCTGAGGAACAAAAAGAAAACCATTAAAAACAAATACTAGATGTGCGGACATGGATATTAAGGGGAGTGAAAAACAAACAGAAAAGGCAAATGGAGAGCAGAATAGATGGAAATGGAATGAGAGAAATGGGTAGACAGGGAGATGACAAGAGAGCTCCAAAGGTCATTATTAATAAAAAAAAGGGGGGGGGGGCAGTTGGAAACTAGTAGTGGGATTTGAAGACTAAGGTCAGAGTAATATAAAACTGAAGTCTGTGCTGATAAAAAGTTAATGTTATGTTAATTGTGCTCATTTAAGCCCTCTGAAGAAAGCAAAAGCTCCAAAACCAAAATTTAAACTAAAATTCGATCATGCATATTTCACACATATAGCATGTTTTGGTATTCCGTTTATTACAGTCGCTAGTGGTTGGAAGCAGTGAGCAAGCTACACTTTTCCAGTGCCTTCATAAATCCATGGTAATTAGCCAGAGATTTGGGGAGACTACTCATTAGTAAATTATCTTCTCAGAATGCCTCCAAACTTCAAATCAAGCCCTTTTAGTCTGAAGGAGTCATGTGTTATTCAACCCAGACATTAAGACTACTCTTTTCTTATCACTGATTTCCATTAATTTTTTTAACCAATTTCTGTAATGGTTGCTATGTCCTGGGCACTGTTCTGAGATGTGGGGTTGCAGTGGTGGACACTGCAGATCCATTTCCAGTCCTCAGGGAGCTAAAAGATCTCCCACGTGTTTACCACTGCTGTATTAGGGATTAAATGTTCAGATTTACTGATATGTATAAAAAGTTATACATATTCAAATATACACCAATACATATGCAAAATCCTTGTCACCCTTGACTCTTTTTTTTTTTTTCATATCTCACATCTTATCCATCAGCAAGCACCGCCACCTTTACCTTCAGAATATATCCTGATGTAACCACTTTCTACTTCCTCCTACACTAAGGCTGTAACCCAGGTTGCCATTACCACCCGCCCAAATTGCAGTGACTTCCTAATGATTTTCCCTCCTTCCGCTCTTGCTAGTTCCCTTCCCCACAGCCTGTTCGCCACTCCGCAGCCAGAATTATAAGTCAGACCACGTCTCTCATCTGATCACATCCCCAGAGCCTTCCCATCTCAGTGGGAATAAATACCCGCTATGGTTTAAAAAGATGGATGCAAGTGATCCTCTCCTTGGAAACTCCGTTTTTTTTTTCACTTGATACAGATCCAGCCTCACTGGCCAGCTTGCTGTTCCTCAGAGACAGCAAGCTCACACTTCCTGGGGCCCTTTTGCACTCTCTTTTCTGGCTCCCTGAAATACTGCTCCCCTGAGGTGGCTACTTCCTGCACTCCATTCTGGTCTCCTCTCAAGTGGAGGACACTTGACAGAATGCCTTTCTGACTGTCCTATTCACAGATCTGTCTCTCCTCCTGTGCAGTTATTTTCCACTTTATCATCCCACTCAGTGTCCCCTTATAGTGCCATTTGATTATATACTTTTGACTTTGTCTTATGTTTCTCTTTTCCTAGAGAAATGTAAGCTCTGTGTAGGCAAATGTTCATCCTTTTAGTCTGCTTATTTTGGTGAATGCTCCTTGTGATCTTGGAAATAATATATATTCTGCTTTTTTTTTTTTTTGATGGAGTAATTTATAAATGTTAACTGGATCAAGGTGATTGATGGTGCTGCTCAAATCAACTTTATTCTTTCTGCGTTTTTTGCCTGCTTGATCTGTTGATTACTGAGAGGTGTGTTGAAATTTCTGACCGTAAGAGTGGATTTTTCTGTTTCTCCTTTCAGTTTTACTACTTTTTTCTCATGTATTTTGATACTGTGTTATTAAGTGCATACACTTTAGGATTCTTTTGTCTTCTCAGAAAATCGACCCCTTTATCATTAAGTAATTTCTCTTTTATCCCTAATAACTTTTCTTGTTCTGAAGTCTACTTTGTCTTAATACAGTTAGTCCAGCTTTCTTTTAATTAGTATGAGCAGTGTATACATTTCTCCATACTTTACTTTTATCTGAGTTTTATACTTAAAATAGGTTTTTTTTTGTAGACAGAATATACTTGGGTCTTGTTTTTTGTTGTGTTTTTATCCACTCTGATAATCTCTCTTTTAATTGATCACATTTAGTGAATGGAATACATATGTTATTATTATAGTAGTATATAGTTGGATTATTAGTATTGTTGGATTCATATCAACTATATTTGTAGCCATTTTTCTATTTGTTGCATCCATTCTTGGTTTCTCCCCTCTTTTTCTGCTTTCTGTGGTTTTAGTTGAGCATTTTATATGTTTCCATTTTAATTGCTCTGTGGCGTATCAGTTACACTGTTTTTCTTCTAGTTTTATTGAGATACAGTTGACACAGAGCACTGTATAAATTCAAGGTGTACAGCAGGGTGATTTGACTTATACACCTCGTAAATGATTACCACAATAAGTTTGGTGGACATCTACTCAGAATTTATTCTCTTAACTTTCAAATGTAACATACAACAGTTTTAATTATATTAATCATGTTGTATATCACATTGCTCATACTTATTTATCTTCTAACTGGAAGTTTGTACCTTTTGATCACTTTCATCCAAGCACCCTCCACCCTCTGCCTCTGGAAACCATAAATCTGATCTCTTTTTCTGTAAGTTTGTTTGTTGAAGTATAATTGACGTAAAGCACCACGTTAGTTCCTGGTGCACAACATAGTGATTTGATATTTCTATACGTTACAAAATGATCACCACAATAAGCCTAGTGACCATCTGTCACCATACATAGATATGACATTATTATTAACTCTATTCCCATGCTGTACATTATACTTCTAAGAAATGTTTTTAGTTGTCACTTCAGAGTTTCCAATACACATTTTTAACCAATGTAACTCTACTTTAAGATAACACTGTACCGCTTCTAGGGAAGTACAGGTGCCCTGTAGCTGGGCATTCCTGATTTTTCCTTCCGACTCCTTATGACATCGCTGTTACTCATTTCACTTATCCATGTTTTCATCACCCAATATATTGTTACTATTATTACTTTAAACAGTTATTCTTTACCTCAATGAAGAATGAAAAACAAAACAGTTTTATTTTTATTTATGCTATCATTTATCCCTTTTCAACACTTTCTTTTATAAAATCTGAGTTTATGCCTATATCATTTTCTTCTCCTGGAAAAATGTATTTTAAAGTATCTTGCAAGGCAGGTCTGGTGATGAACTCCCTGAGATTTTCTTTTTCTGAGAAGTTTTTAGCTCTCTTTTGACAGATAATCTCACTGTATAAATAACTTCAGGTTAGTGGGGTTTTGTTATCGTTGCTGTTTCAACTCTTTAAATATTTCACTCCGTAGTTTTGTTTTTGTTTTTGTTATTTTTTTGCTTGCACAGTTTCTGATGAAAAGACCTCTGTAATTCTTATACTTACTTCTTTCTCTAAAGTAAGTTTTTCCACTCCCTACTCCACTCTGGCTTCTTTCAACATTTTGTTTTTGGTTTTCTGTAGTTTGAACATGAGATGCGTAGGTGTAGTTTCTGGTATTAGTCTTCTGCGTGTTCTCTGAGCTTCCTGGATCTCTTGTTTTGGTCTCTGTCATTAATTTTGCAATAATCTCAGCTATTACTACTTCAAATAATTTTTTCTTCACCTTTCCATTTTTCTTCTCCCTCTGATATTCCAGTTAACCACAGTTACGCCTTTTGAAATAGCTCTGTAGTTTTTAAATAGTTTTATTTTGATTTCTCCCTGCCACTGCCCATGTATTTCAAGTGAGACATTTCTATTTACATATTTTTAAGCTCACTGGTTTTTTTTTTTTTCCCCTTGGCCATATTGAGTCTACTGATGCACCCATTGGAGGCTTTATTCATTTTTATTGCAGTATGTTTTATTTCTAGCATTTACTTTTGATTCTTAGAGCTTCACTTCCTCTGCTTATGTTACACATTTCTTAATGCTGTATATGTTTTCCAGTACAGTTCTTAACATACTAATCATAGTGATTTTAAAATATCTCTCTGATAGTTTCAATTCTATGTTGTGTCTGAGTCTGTTTCTGCTATTTCTTTTGTCTCTTCAGAGTATATTTTTGCCTTTTGACATTCTTTGTAGTTTTTTTATTGAAAGCTAATTATTTTATGTTGAGTAATATGCGGTGGGGTGAATAGACCTGGAGTGTGAGGCTCTGTGTCAGTCTGGCTGGGAACTGGGTTGTGTTTACTGTTTGCAGGAGTTCCCAACTCCTGTAATTGTTATGATTGTTATGATTGTTCTCTTCAGAGTATATTCCCTTGTCTCCTCTCAACGTTGGGTTTCTCTACATGCTCCTCCTTAGAGTCTGTGTCTTGCTCTAATGCACACTTATTCTTGAGCCCTGTTTGTTGGGCAGTAACGTGTGAGAGAAGGCAAGTTATCTATAATCTAGTGATTACATTTCAGTTTTCAAGGGCCCTTTGTCTCAAACTTGTGACTTCCACAAGCATTTCTCTAGTGGAGGGGCTCTTTCTGTCTTAGGCAGGAAAGCAGGAAGTGTCCAAACTGGGGAGGATGCCCTTCCCCAGCTGGGGTAATGCCCTGGTTAAGTCTTTTCCCCCAGAAAGCAAGCCTTTGTTGTGGAAGATTTGGGGTGTACTTTACAGTGGTTTCTCTCCCACTCCTCCCATGAGGTCCATGAGGCAACAACTGGGATCTTTGGGGTTGGGATCTTTGGGGTTAGAACCTGGTGGAATTCCTGGAGGCAAAGCCCATGAAACTGTTCAGGCTCCCCAAGCCTCCAGTCCCCTCCTCTGAGGTTTTTCACCTCCAGCTAGTGGACACTCAGCCCCCAGCAGATTTTGGCTTTGACTTTCTGCCTTCACCCGTCACCCCAGATTTTGAGGTGGCGTCTTATGCTGTAACCTTAGTTATCTTAGTTCTCTGACAGAGTAAGAAGAGCCATTGATTTTTCACTTTATTTAGCTTTTACTTGTTTTAAGGATACAAGTGGTGACTTCCAAGGCTTCTACATGTCAAAACTGAGATCAGAAGTCCCCAAAGGTTTTATATACAGTATTTCCCCTCGCAGAGTCCCTGTGCGCTTTACAGGGATTGCTTCATCTCAGAGATAGATCGCTTTTTATCACAGATGTGGGTCTTTCAATTTCAAAGAACTTAGTGACATACAGATTCATGACAAAGAAAATGCTAGAATTCTGTTTTCCATATTCCATCTGGGATCTATTTTTATTACATTCCTCTCTTTGAAGGTAAAAGATATATTGGCTCAAATATCTTGCTTTCAGTGAATCATGCATTCACTCATTTATCGAGTACTTCGGAAGGTTACACTATGGGTGAGCATTGCATAAGATCCTGCAGACACCACAATGAATGGGATAGGATCCCTGATCTAACAGAGCCCAGGGTCTAGTGGGAGAGGCAGAAACCTATATGCAGAATTTAAATACTTTGAGATAAGTGGCAAAACAGAAGTTCATACAAGGAGTAATTTGAGTTTAGGGGAGAAGGAAGTAACTTTGGAAAATCAAAGTTGCTTTCCCCAAAGAATTATTGTCTTTCCTTCCCAGAAATAGTACCTAATATAGAGTTCTTGATATTTTGGCGCTCAGCAAACATTTTGTCTGTTTAGCACTGAAACACTCAAAATTTTTTTTTACATCTTGGACTGTTAATGAGAGTACCATTTTCACTAGCAGTTTAGTGCCTGAACAATCATAATTTTACTTTTTGTTAGAACTCAGAGGTCTGTCCCATTTTAGAAACAGATTATTATGTTTTAAAGGGAGCTTGAGAGGTCTAGGTGCTCTGACACTGATATTTTTAACAACTCTTCTGAAACATATGTGCTCAAGTGACTTTTGACCCCTTTGACACAGTAGTCACCTTCAGAAGATAATCTGTTATTTCAGTAGTGTCACCATTGACCAAAAAATTAATGGCCTGTCTCTCTCAGAATTGCTTTCAGGCTCTATAGCACATTATTTTGTGTACCTACAGTGGTAGAAAAATCTTCATCCCCAGACATTGAATGTGACTTATGAACATAACCAAAAGTCAAATGTAAGCTAAAGATTAGAGACTCTAAATGAATAAAAGAAATTTTAGTCCAATTAAGGCTCACTTGAAAACAAATAACTTTAACATGGTACATAAAAACATTAATCTAGAATAAAACTTAAAGGGCATGGATCAAAATGTATCATATCATATCTAAGAAGATTATTTTGCAGGCAATATTATTTGAATTTTGAGACCTTTAAAAGCACTGTTACTGTAATGACATATCAAGCTTAACTTTGTATCCAAATCAAAGTCCTAGCATACATGTTTAACAGATGGCAAACAAATTGGATAAATCATACTATTACCACAGGTTTCAATCAGAATTTGTTAAAATACATAAAAACACGATGAAACTATCATTGTTTCCTCTTAATACATGGTTAATTACAGCCCTGAATCCTTCCTTTTTCTGTAAATACTCACCACCATGTTTAAGAATCTCATCAGTGTCTTATCGTGTTGGCAGAACCACTTAAAGAGAAAATAAAGGAGGAAAAAACATGCATTTTTTCACATTAGCAGCTGATAAATATGTATCAACCGTGGCAAAGGTGACGTAGAGACAGGAAGGAATGCAGTAAGTGCTTGTTCTCACAGTCGTTCCTTTCCCTGTGGAATAAAACTGCGCTATGAAATACCTGACATTGTGCCTATTGCTTTGAAATTGTATCTTGTGGGTGTCCCTGTAGTCGGGGCAATAAAATGTGATGGATTTCCAGTCTCCATCGCTTCAGGTAGGATAAATTTAGGAGACAATCGGGATGTAATTGAGATCAATACCTGGTACTGAGAAACCTTACAGCGGTCTCACTGACTGATGAGGAATAAGGACAAGCCCCAGGTAACCTGCCTTTATGCCAAAACCCCTCTGGTCTTTTGTCTTACCTCTTAAGAGTTAGAGGAAGCAGAGAGAGGAAGAATCAGTTTCCTCTCGGCACAAGAGCCGTCCGTGGTGTGTCAAGGCTTAGCTACCAGCATGTCTGTTGGGTGTACACCACCCTTGTAAGTAATTTTGTGCAAAATTATAGTTTAAACTATACTTTCAGCTAAATATGTTTGGGTAATGAAACAAGGGCAACTTTGTCTGTGACACTGTTGAAAAATGAAGTCATTCAACAGGAAAATCATCTTGCCGCAGAATGTGGTGAATAATACCTAATATCTATCGAGAACTTACGATATGGCAGACATTTATCTCATTTAATCCTAGGAGCAACCTTTCAAAATCAGCCCTAATCCTATTAACCTTCCTTTTGTATCCACAAGTAAATTTTAAGTTAAACAAGTTGCTCAAGCTTTCACAGCTAATAAGTAGAGATACTGGAAGTCAAATCCAGGTAGCTGGAGTCCAGAGGTGAGTGTTTAACAGAATGCTGTGCCAAAAAGGCTCCATGAGGGCTGGAAGAATTGCACGATGTTCCGCCAAAAGCCATGATTTTGACTGCAAAAATACCAGAAAACGCTTTCATCTCTTTCGGTGTGTTTACAGGTAGAAGCAGAAGTCTGTCTGCATTAATCGTGTTCAAGAATGTAGCCTTCTTTCTTGTTTCTAAAGTTAGCACTCACTGCTCAAGCTATCTGCTTATTAGCTTCAATTTCAAGGGATTCAGCTCATCCTCATGTAATAAGTTGCTGAGTTCAAAGATCATAAATGTAATGGCAGTGCCTTCAAAGGGTCTAGTGCTGTATATTCTGTTCTGTCCTCTGCTTCCCCTCCTTTCCTGAGTTTCTCTTTGATCTCAAGCTAAACATCAGGATCTACCTTTTAAAAGGACTTGAAATGACTTTCCTTTTCCTTCAGCTGCCTGAGGAGCAACAGCTTCTGCATCTTACATGAAAAAAAGGTATTTCTCCCTAAAAATAACTTTGGTTTCAAATGCCCCCTGCAAAGAGGTTGAAATAATTTATCTTGAACTCTGAGAAGACAAAAGAAGGTAATTGCATAGGTGAGCCGTTACCTGCAGCAGGGAAGGCGGATGAAGGAGTCATTACCAATCCTGCAAAGGCAGTAGCAGAGCCTTTCCTGCCTGTGACTTTGTAGGAGAGGAGGTCAAGGTGCAGGCAGGCTCCTTGGGCCATTCCCATCCTCTTCCTGGATTATGAAGACTCACCACATCAACGTACACTCCTGGGTGTGCTCCAGTGGTTTTGTTCTCCTGTGGTTCTCGCCTTCCTCCCGTTAATGCTTTAAGTGCTAAGAGCAGCAACTACCCAAATAATTAATTTCCTTGTTCCTTAGCTAAAAATAAACTTGTTCAAGGGAAGTTGTGTATGAAATTTTATATGATGTTTTAAATTAGTAGGGCAATGTATGAAGAAAATGTGAAGACTCAAAATAGAGTATATGATACAATATACAGCCAGATGCATGAGCACTTTGTATATGGTAAGCACTACAAATCAAATTTTGAAATGAGTTAAAATATTAATTTGGGCTTACAGTTTCTGTTGCTGCAAAAAGTCTAGAATGTTCACAGGAACACCATGCCATATATATATATATATATATTTTTTTTTTTTTTTGCAGTGTTGTATTGTTCTCCCAAGAGCTGTGTCAAGTTCAGGCAATTTAATTAAAAACGTACTTATTCAGTTATTAAAAAAAACTATGGGTTTAGCACAAGCTATGGCACTTGTATCTGGCAGTTGTAATCATATATTTCCTTTCTCTCTCACATTCCTCAATCTCCCCAATTCTTTTCTACCTACCTTTCTAATCCTGCCTCAGCTACTTAGTTCTTATATTACATCTTAGTGAGTGAGGTTGTATGGTTTTTTTTTTTTTGAACTTCTTACCACTTACTTGCCTGCAAAAACAATGATATAAACAATAGTTATATTCCCAAGCAAACCCACGAAAACCCATAATAAACCTGAAATACTACGTATTTGCAATAGTAATTTTTCTTGCTATTGTTCATTGCAAGTCATTTAGGCAAGTCACTTAACCTCCGTGGGCCTCAATTTTCTCTTCTATAAAATTAGGGGGCTGGGCTCTATGACATCTATGGCCTTTTCAGCCTCAACTGTCAGGGGTGACATTTCTGCTGCATTCTAAATTAGATGGTGGAGTAAACTGTGAGTCTAACCGTCATCTCCAGCATTGTTTCAAGTTTCATTCTTTGAAACCCTCATTGGCTTCACTTTGATAAAGAAGCAAGTTTACAAATCTGGCACTTGTGGCAATCTAGTCTTTGTTTTTAAATTGCCTTTTATTATCTAAAACTATGGTAGGTGAGTTATAGATAGGAAGGTCAGAAGGCTACTGAGCGTTCTCAGGTCAGCTCAAATTTAAGTCAGAGTAAGAAGAGCACAGAGCTGCTGTGAGCCTGTCCTTTGAGGTCAACCTGAGTTCAAGGAACTGCATGACCACTTGCTGGCTTTGTGACTTTGGGCAGATTATTTAGGCTGACGATGCCTGGTCTATACAGAGAGAATGATGACAGCGCCTGACTTATGGGCTTTACAGTAGGATTCAATGTGGAGGTGAGTTAAAATACCTGGTGAACTCTTCATGAACTATAGCCATCGTTGTCATGAAAGGTCATACTTCAGAATTTATCTTCTGGTTAAATCAGAAAGCACAATTGTCCAGTATATTCTAATCCATTACTCTGACTTTCCTTCAAACTTATGCATTACAGCATTTTTAAGACAGCCTCCTCTGACACTTGTCTTAGATTTAAATTTCCTTTTATTTCTTACATATTTTTTTAGTTTTTTCCAGCTTTATTGAAATACAATTGATGTATAACATTATTTATGTTTAAAGTGTACAATGTGATGATTTGATATATGTATATATTGCAAAATGATTACCACAGTAAGGTCAGTTAACACCTCCATCACCTCACATAGGTACCATGCTGTTGTTGATGGTGTTTCATTGAGAACATTTAAGATCTACTCTCTTAGCAACTTTCAAGAATACAATACAGTGTTGTTAACTACAGTCACTATGCTATGCATTAGATCCCCAGAATGTGTTCCTCTAATAACGTGAAAGTTTATTTCTTTAATAAGAGTAAGTAGATAAACAAGAATTGCTTACACTATTACTACTGAGTATGTTATTATACATATATAGTATGTAAATATTACTATTCAGGATTGATATAGATGTTTCAAAATGAAATAGATATCTTATTAAAAATAATTAAAGAGTAAAATCTAATCTGTTTTCAATACATTTTTTAAGAATAAATGTTCAATACACGCTGTTAATGGGATACAATTTTTTTTTTAATGCAGTTTTCTTCAGTCTACTGCTTCCTCTTTGTTTCTCTAAACTGGCTAAGCCAGGAGCATAAATTTTCGGCATTAGGGTTTAGTGTAAGAATTTTAGGGGAAGTGGAGACTCAGGCCTCATGCACTGTAGTCGCTTCCGCTGTCCCCAGAAGGGCTGGCACATGATGTCATCTTCCAATAATGCTGATCAGTCATGAAAATGTGGCTGATTACCAGCACATATAGAGCGCTAGTCAGAGTGCTTTGAAAATATATGAGTAATTCATGGAATATGCCTTCCAAAAGACCAGAATCAAATTTTTAAATGATCATATATAAAATATTGGAAAATCAAGACACAAAATCAGAATTTCTGACTGGGAGAATGTTAGGGAAGCTTCAGTGTATCATAATGATAGGGAACTGAATTCTGGATGAGTAAGGAGAGGCAAAGAAGAAGGATAGTTATGAGTACAAAGTATGGCATATGTTTTAGGTCCTGTAAAACAGCTCACATATGTCATCTCATTTAATCCTCAGAACAATGAAATGTCCAGCTTTCGAATGAAGAAATCATCAGGCAAAAATAGCTAAATAATTAGGCCCAACATCACTGGCTATAAATTATACCGGTGGCATTTAAATGCACTTAAAGCCTGTGATTTCTCCTATGTGTGCATCAGAGTAGAAAGTGAGTGAGAGAAGGCAGTGAGCAAATATCACTATAAAAAATTCTTATAGTAAAAAAGTTACCTATGAGGTGATTGATTCCCAGGATCAGGCCTTTTAGATAAGTTCCCAGCAATTATTGAGTATCAAGGATGTACTTTAACTTGTGTTTATGTTCTTGGGAAAGAAAATGAGTAGACTATGATTAATTTTAGACTTTATAGAGCTTATAATATATGTTTGCAAATAAAATGGTAGCAAAACATTGCTATAGTATTAGAGTCTATGTGCAAATTGCTGCAGAATCATGGTGGAGAGGAGTGTAGAATTTGAACAAGTAGAACATGAATTCTACTTGGCAGATGAGGAAATAATTTACTGAGGCATTACTTGACATAAACGTTGAAGAATGACTGACAGTTTCAACCACTGTAGAAAAAAGATGAACATCACAATGGAAAAAGAAATACATGAATCTAAGATATTTAACGAGCAAATTATAAAGTTTAGTGTAGAAAGAAAAAGGTAGAGGGAAATCAAGAAATGGTCAATAGATGAAACAGGAACAAGAAACTGGAGCTAGATGTTAGCAGCAGAATGAGTAGATCCTATCTGTGAAATGTGAAGAGGAGGGCAGAGAGCTCAGTATGAAGGTCATTTAAAGGATTTTTCCAAGTTGTGATAAAATCCTGAGTTAGGTAAATAATTATAGAAATTAAGAGGAAGAGATAGAGACATTTTAAAAGCAAAATTATTTGGGTTTGATGTGAGCTGAATTAATGCATCTAAGGAAGAAAGGGCAAGATGACTCAAAAGTTACTGGGAAGAATGACATTACCTGATTTGGGACATAGGGGAATTAGCATAAATTGAAGAGCGTAAGTTGAATTTGAGACATTTGGTTGGAGGGGCCTGGTAGAAAGTCTGAAATGAAGTATGGAGCATAAGTCGTGGACTGAGAATCTTCAGACACACTTGTTGTTAAAAGAACAATCAAACGTAGGTTAGAGTCAAGGACAGCACTGGAGCGGTGTCATTCACATCCTCTCATGCAGGGTGGGAGAGTCAGATGTGCCATTCATTCATACAGAGGAGGAAACTAGAATGCCTTCTGTTTATGGAGGACAAAGTCCAAGGCTGGTAAGGCCATATATAGACAAAAGTCAAAACTAAAGGGTTAGCTTTAGAAGTGAAGAGGGGTGTTCATTTTCATAAGACAACATAAAGAAAATTATAGATAGATGACAATAGCAGGCAGGTAGATAGATGATGATGGATAGATAGAAAAAATGAAGACAGAAAAGAAAAAAGAAAATAGAGAAAAATGAAGATAGAATAGAAAAATGAAGGGGAAGAAGACCACAATGATTCTTCCCAATTTCAAAATGAAGCAAAATTAATATAAACTGTGGACTCTGGTTGATTCTGATGTGTCAAAGTCTATCCATCAATTGTAACAGATACACACCTCTGGTAATGGAGAAGGTCATATGTGTGGGACAAGGGGGTATTTGGAAAGTTCTCTGTACTTTCCCTCAATTTTTCTGTGAACCTTAAACTGTTCTGAAAAAACTAAAGTCTTAATTTAAAAAAAAAAAAAGAAGTTAAAACCAGCCATCAAGTTTGTGATTGGAAGTGCAATTAAAATTATAAAATTAGAGGCATATAAAGGTATAAAAGAATTAAAACAGATAACAACCCAAAATAGATGTGTAACACAGCAGAGTAGAAAGAAAATAAACTCTGAAATTACAATAACTTGTGCTGTAAATCCCAACTCTACCTCTTAATTAGTCATATGACTTTGGGCAAGTGGTTCAACCTCTCTGAACTGAATAACATCCATCTTACAAGTTGTTATGTGAATGAAGTAGATAATATGCATAATATACTCAAAATGCCTGGCAAATGATCAGTAATTAATAGACAATATTATCATTATTGCAACGCCCCCACTATTCAACATTCACAGTGCCTAAATGAAAATGCTTGTGGATATCTATCTAAATTCTTCTCTTATACATCGTGCTTTCCTAGACCTTGAAGGGAAAGGGTGATGGAAAAGAAACTCTTTCTACCATTTTGTTATTACAATTGCTGAGTTACAGTGAAGCTCAATTTAATTTAGAAAGTCTGCATATCAGGACATTTCCAGAACTTTATTGAAGCCTAGGAAGAGAATCAGAGAAAAGCAAGGGTCCGAAACATAGCACTGGGCTCTGAGACAGTCAAAAAAGAGCAAAAGGTTAAGTTGGAAGGAGAATCAGAGATGTTCAAAAGGACAGAATTGGCTTTATCCATGCTTCCTTATTCTGCACACTTTAATCAGTGATCACATTGACAAAACAGAAAAGAGGATATTGTGTAGCCTGGGGCTGCCAAATGAAGCTTAGGCCTGCTTTTAAACACACGAGGGGCAAATCTAACATTTTATGAATGTCTGATGAACCGAATTAAGTTGAACACTTTCAGTGCACTCAGCACAGTCTTAGGTTCCAGTTAAAAATGCAAAATAGATGACTTCTGCCTTAAAGTAGCTTTGAGTAAATTGTAATTGCAGGCTAAAACAGAAAAAAAAAAATTTAAGTACAAGTATGAAATAAACAAATATTTATATAGAATATAATGCTGCTAAGAGTAATCATACTGAAGATGATGGCAATGGTGGTGACAGTGGGCAATATTTGTTTGCAACCTCTAGGTTCCAAGCCCTATTAAGACACTTTATATATTCGTAAGCATTTAATTTTCACAACTATAAACAAGTTAGAAATCATCATCTTGATTTTTATGATGCATAATATGTACAAAAGGCTGTATGCTTGGATCTCAGATGCACAGTACTCTTATCAAAATAACTGACCAAGAAAAGAGTTTATAGCCAAATACCACAAAAATTGTAAAAAAAAATTACTTTGAATAAATACACACAATTACAATTGTTTCCCAATGCAGTTCACAAATATGTAAGAAGTACAGCATAGTACTAGTTTTAATAACCCCTGGTACAAGGAATTTACTTTTTTATGGACTCATAAAAATGTGTTTATACCACCAGTAATTTAAAATAACGACACTACATGCAACAGCTATTATTGTAATACATAATTTCAGTGAACCAATAATTAAATAACACTTCAAGTTATTTCAACCCTTCTGTCATGTATTTCTAAAATGAACTGCCCTATATCACCAAAGACTCACTTTTCTTCATTATTTGAAACGTTTTCTGGGATGAGGATTTCCAACAAGTGTGCTATGGTGAAGGTACAGTGTATATTTCTCTAATTTTTGTCTCTCTCTCTTTTCTAAAGCCCTAGGTATTAAACAAACAGTGATAATATATAAAAGCGAGACTGTCTTCCCACAGTGCAATCAATTCAAGATCATGTTCCAGCAGTGATTAGCGAAGTTCTTTGTTCATCATATTCAGTTGAAGACGGGGTTAGTTTGGGCAATGTTTTTTACAGGATTTGAGTCTGAGCATGGAAATGAATACAGTGGCAAGTCTGCCCATAGCATTATCATTCAAATTAAAGTTAATGCTTTAATGATCACCTTATAAATATTAATATACTCATTAGTTCACTTAGGCAATGGTTACTTTTCATACCTGTGTCACATCCTACCCCAATAAAAGGAGAAGAAAATGTCAGTAAGGGAGTTTATATTTGACAGTCTCCTGCTCACTGAGGGGGGCCTTCTTCATTTATTTCACCTGAGTTTAGGGAAAAATAATTTTTGAAATAAATAAATAGAAAGGAAGCAGTGTAGCTACCAAATACAAGCTGCTTGGACCGTGCGCAGGACAATGTGGTTGTTTAGATTTGTGAACATTGGAACTAAACTGGCAGGAACAGGCAGATTTATGCAATTTAGATAATATCTTTTATAAAAATTCAAGTAATAAACTAAAAGATAACATAAAGGCAGAGTACATTAAGAGTAAGTAGAGAAAACGGGAAAGTAGGAGAGAGGAAAGAAGGGAAAATGGAATAAAGACACGGACGGAAGGAGGCCACGCAGGCAGGGGAGGCGCTGCCTTCCATTATGGTCTGCGAGTGAATATGGAACCGAGCTCCCTTAGGATAGGCCTCTAATATTTCTTTTTGTTTATTGTCCAGGTCCTGATGAAATTTCCAGCAACATAGGGATGTCGGTACAGAAGTCCCTTCATTTCTTCTTGCCTCTGCCTCCCGGTTCACAGTGTGACCGGTCCTGCTGGGGGAAGCACCTTCAGTCAAGTCAGGGAACGTGAGTACATTCTGGATTCTATTTTTCTATTAAACCAAGAATCTGCTGAAGTTTTGAATGTGGGATGTGAAGGAAACGCAGGAATCAAGGCTTACGTTTATTTTTGAGGCGTTAGGTGAACAGAATGGGAAAAGGAATGTTGGGAACTAAGAGAAACCATGATGTGCATTTCGGAGAGTTGTCTCTTGTCTCTTTTATGGCAGCTGTTCTAACAGGTGCGAGGTGATTGCTTGCCGTGGTTTTGATTTGCATTTCCCTGAGGGCTGGTGATGTTGAGCATCTTTTCATGTACCTGTTGGCCATTTGCATGTGTTCTTTAGAAAAACGTCTATTCCGATCTTTTGCCAATTTTTAATCAGATTGTTTGGTTTTTTTAGTATTGAGTTGTATAAGTTTCTTATACATTTTGGATATTAACCCCTTATAAAGTGTATGGTTTACAAATATTTTCCGCTATTTTGAGGTGGCCTTTTCATTTTGTTGGTAGTTTCTTTTGTTGTGCAAAAGCTTTTTGGTTTGATAAAGTCTCACTTGTTGACTTTTGCTTTTGTTGTTTGTGCTTCTGGTGTCATAGTCAAAAACTTATTCCCAAGACCAATGCCAAGAAGCCTTCTCCTGATGTTGTCTTCTAGGAGCTTTACAGTCTCGGGCATTACCTTTAAGGTTTTTTTTTTTTTTTTAATCTATTTTGAGTTGATTTTGGGAAGTGGTGTGAGATAGCAGTCCAACTGAATTATTTTAGATGTGAATATCCAGTTTTCCAACATCATTTATTGGAGAGACTTTCCTTTCTTCACTGAGTATTCTTGACTCCCCTGTCAAACATTAGCCGGCCATATATGCATGGGTTTATTTCTTGACTCTCAGTTCTGTTCCGCTGGTCCATGTGTCTGTTTTTATGGCAGTGTATACTGTTTTGATTATTACAGCTTTATAATATAGTTTAAAGTCAAGAAGTCTGATGCCTCCAGTTTTGTCGGACAGGTCGCATTTTATACATGTGGAACTTAATTACTTATGTAGTCAACAAATGTTACTGTGTCTTCTGTATGCTTGTCATTGTGAATTAGACTTAGAGATATGGTCTTAAATGGGAAGCCCATTTAAGTCTTAACTTACAGCCCAGCAAACATCAAATTGAAAAAGAAAACAAATGTTAAATCATATAACCACTGTGGAACATAGCATAGCAGTTCCTCAGAAATTTAAACATAGAATTGCGAGTCTGCATTCAGGTGAGGCAACCCTGCATTGTACCGGTGCCACACGTAGAGTGTCACATCCATGGGAGGGCTGGCTAGGACGCATCCCACGATGACCCTTACAGCCCCTCCTCCCCAGGTGCAGCACCTCCTTGCAGAGCCTGTTGCTCAGAACCAGAGACCCCTTTCTCTCCATAATTCTAATGTCTCCCCAGGTGAGTCAGAGAGAAAACCCTGTTAACCTTCTGTTATTTTCATCTACATCTGTTCTACTCACAAAATTCTTTTTTCCTTACCCTATCTTAAATCCTTCCTGGTGTTGTATAAGGCCTTAGAATAATACAGATCAGTAATTCTTCCAAGGAAATGTTTTTGCTTTTGTATTCCGCCCTTATAAATACTTCCTCCTAGGCCGGGATGACAGAGAAGTTGCTCTGATGGCAGAAAGAAAAGCAAATCAGGACAAGAACATACACCTCAAGCGTGTTACCCAGCTGCAAGCAGCATCAGCATTCAGTGATATGCCCTGTTGTCAGTGCACACTAGGAGGTGAGACACCTCCTCCTAGAAAACAGAACAGGTTCCCCAGCTCCCTCTCATGCCAGTTGATACTTTTGAAACATTTAACACGTGGGAGAACCACAGGGAAAGTAGGGACGAGGTGAAAGAATTTTGTTGGAGCACTTTGGAGAGACTTAAAATACCTCATAAGTCAACGTTTCAAAGATACATCTTTCCAGTGATGGCATACAGTGCTTGCTTATCATTGATGGCAGATCCTTGAGCTACAGCTTGGAGGCATTGCATAGGGGCAACTAATGAGTGACTGCAAAACAGGTGGGGGAAATTTCAACAGGGGCAAATGCCAAAATTCTCTGATGTTCTGGAGTGTCCACGTACCCACTTAGCAAATAGCAACACTGCGTCGTGGTTTGAGTGTAGACTCTGCAGGTAGCCTGCTTGGATAACTCACCTTGCCTCAGCCCCCTCTTCTGTAAATGAGGATGATGATAATACCTACGGCAAAGGGGATCCTATGAGACTTCGATTGTTTAATGTATGTTAAGTATGTCAGTGTTCATAAATGGTAAGAAGCAAAAATTAAGTGCAATCCTAGTGCTTATATTATATCGGTTTCAGGTGCCAAAGGCTGAACCAGATATAGGAGATACAAAGATCCTTAGGGATCCTAGCCCTAAGAGGCTGTGATAAAATGCGAGGGCTGTGCAGAATGTTGAGTCCTAACACCTACTCAGTCCCCCCCCATTAGCCGTTGATGCTGTTGGGACCAGTTATCACAAACTTAGTGATGTAAGGACACTCATATTTGCTGAAATGACTCACATTTCTGTTGATAAGAAGAGCAGGTTGACTCAACTGGTTTCTCCACTCCCAGTTTCACAAAGCCCAAATCGAGCTGTCAGCAGGCTGGGTTCTTATCGGTAGGTTCTGAGAAGAATCTACTTCCAAACTCATTCACGTTGCTGACTGAATTCGGTTCCTCACACTTACAGGACAGGTCTGTGTTTCTTTGCTAGCTGTTGGCTGGGAGTCCTCAGCTTCTGGAGGCCACTGCAGAACAGGTCTGTGACGGTCTCCCTCCATCAAGGACTTCTGGTCTCTCCTCCCTCCCCTTCTGCCATGTCTCCCTGCCTCTTCATCTTCCTTCGGCTGGACACTTCTCCCCTTTTCAGGACCACATGAATCTACCTACTTAGAGCCTGCCCATCCAAAGCCTATAACTTTAATTCCATCTGCAAGTTCCCTTCAAAAGAGTGCCTAGATTCGCATCTGGTTGAGTAAGTAGGGAACGGCAGTCTTAGGGGCTCATCTTCAGTATTTCACTTACCACACCTCCCATCACTAGAAAAAACATCACCCTTCCTCACGTAAGCCTCCCGGGCTGTGCTTTGTTTTCAGTCCTTCTCACTCCCGTGTGAAGCCTGAAGCCTGCCATAGCCTGTGCAACAACGTCAACATGGCATGAGGACTGAGGAGGTGGAGAAAGGTAGAAACCAGTATCTCTAGTAGTTTGCCTGGAGATCATGTCTTGAGTTAATGTACCTGGTTCCACTTCTGGCTTAGAGAGCTCCAGCCTCCGCTGCGTTTCATTCTGAGGTGGAAAGAGTAAGGACAAACACCACTGTGAGGTGGTCTCACCTCTCACTTCTTTACTTCCACCAGGACATTGAAAGAATTATCTACTGGTAGTATGAACAGTATGCTTTCCATTCGTAGGTGATGAATAAAAAACACATCTCTGAACATACTAGATGAAGCAGTGAGGGGAAAGTAAGGTACTGCCTTAGGAAGCAGAACACATGGATTCTAACTCCAACTCAACTCACTGGATTTTTTTTTATCATTTTTTCTAATATTTGTAAGTCATATTTTGCTATCCCCAGTACCTCATGGATCTAACTTTGTGATTATAGAAAAATCACTTCAGCTTTATCATTTATAAAATAAGTGGATCATAGGTCAACCAGGGCACAGCAAACATAGCATTCATATGTCTCCTCTCCCCTTCCATGTCCATAAGTAACAGACAAAGGAAAATTTTCTTATTGGACACGAAGCAGCTTCAGAGTAACAGCTGTATGTAAAAGTTTATTGTAAGTCAACTACACTTCAACAAAAAAAATTTTTAAACAAAAGTTACTGGGAGAAATTAACGGAGCTGTTCACACATAGGACTTCAAACACAGCCTGGCGCAGAAGAATGGCAGCCTCTGCCAATTTACAGATGAACTTATTCCAGGAATGGAAAACTGTATTTTGCATGCTACCTAGAATAAGTTGTTTGTGGTTGCTTGAAACAGATCTGCAAGCAGAGTAAGTGGTTCTAATAGGAAGGGAAAAAGAGAAAAAGCAATGATGAGAATACTGGCACTCGCTGTTTCTGCAAGGAGTCTCAGTGGCCCTCCCCCAGCTGGGGCAGGAAAGCAGATCCTCTGAAATGTAAGTTAAATGGAGAGCAATAATCAAATGTAGCGAAATCCATAAAAATGGTGAAAACATGATAATAAAAAGATCTAGTAGCAATAAATTTTGTTAATAAGGCAGAACCAGTATTTTGCTTTAATGAAGGCATCTGAGCCTGTTGTGAACTGTTTTTGCACCCAAAATACAGATGATTTTGTACTCTGAGGTGTCCTATTAAAACTTCTTTGTAACAAAAGTGTGCAGGTATCTGGATGGCTTTCAGCGGTACTTTCACTTACCTGCTTGTTGAGTGTCAACTGAGGTGCCAGCGTAAACAACAGAGATGGCCCCCCGGTAAGTGGAGCTCATGTTCACAGCAGCGATTCTCCCAGTGTGGTCTCCGGACCACCAGCAGCATCACCAGGGACCTTGTTGGAAATACAAGTTCCTGGTCTCTGGCTTCACCCCAGACCTACTGAGTCAGATACCCGGGTTGAGCCCAGAGATCTGTGGTTAAACACCAAGCCTTCCAGGTGATTCTGATGGACACTAAAGTTTGCAAGCGCCACGTGTGGTTTATCAGTAGAAGAACTTGGAACTTCTCCTGCTTATACTTGCTTACGAGAAAGTTTTGCACACATGAAACCTGTTAAACAAATAGGTCGATAAATCCATATGTAACAATCATATGTATCAGTTTTAAATTATATGACAGATATCCACGAGCCATTTAAAAAACTAAAATATTCCTGTTTTTCTTTAAAAAGTAAGTATTATTTGTCCTGCATTTCTGCTGTTATATGTTATTTTTGAAATACTGACAGTTTCACTTGAAATCACTCGATTCAATTATGCCAAACATACTTATTTATTAATACAAACAGTTCCAGCTCAGGATTGGGTTTTTTGCCTTTATGATGGTGCAAAAGTAATATGCAATCAGTAGAAACTGTCCTTGGAATTTTGAATTCTGGTCTCCTCCTGGGCTAGTGATGTATGAAGTCCAGTGCTCTCTCCTGAGGCTGGGCAGTGGCGCGAGCGCTGCTCCCAGTCAGCCACGTGATCGCGAGAGTGAACAACTGGTATGCTTACGACCACTCTGCACCCAGCAGCCATGCTCTTTCACAACAGAAATGTGTGAGATGATTGTGCCCAACCGTAGTCTAATGGGAGTGTTCTACGCGTGTTAAAGGTGGGGCAGGCTGAGCCATGAGGAGTTAAGTGTGTTAAATGCATTTTCAGCTTATGGATATTTTCAACTTACAATGGGTTTATTGGGATGTAGCCCCATCATAAGTCGAGGAAGAGTTGTAGTTCATCGTGTAACAGCCGTAGTTCATCGTGGAACAGCCCTGAGAGGTTAGACGGAGGCCAGGAAGGTATACCCGTTTTGTGCTGAAATTGCAGATTTGGGATCCTTCAGTAGTGGAAAAGTACTTTGAATATTGATCAACTCACCAATAATTTTTCCAGCCTGTCAGAGTGTCAGTCATTGTAACACCTGGGACAGACAGTACCAAACACCTGACAGGATAATACGTAGGGCTCAAAGAATCATAAAAATTTTTTTCTAATTTTAATTAGACTTCTTTCTTTCTAGCAGTCTGATTTATTTCAAATGATTCTAAAATTGTAAGCTCCTGACTCAGCGGCATGGAGAGGTACTTACCGCCATGGTAAAAACACTAATAAGTAAAGTTACGTGTGCCTGAGCGCTGTGGCTGCTCTGAATGACTCAAGTCCAAGCCTTTTGCTGCAGGATGGTGCTTTCTGATATTGGTGCTGGTGGGCAGGGAATGGCTCTGAGGAAATCTGGGGACCGGCTATCTATGAATTTCATGTCCTGCCTTTCATAATCTTCATGATATGGCAAGTATCCAATCATTCAGGCAAACCGTGAATGTATAGAGATGCATGCATAATTAATAGACAACTGAATGCCTGGAAATAAATTGCTAAAGCTCATGGTATAGGAAGGGCAGTCTTGTGGCATGATGATATTTGTGCTGCTTGCCTGATAATTGTGCACCACTCAGAAGAGCACAGAAATTTCATAATTAACGCTTGATACACATTACCTTTAATTGCATAAGGCAGACTTGCTTGGAGGGATCTGTATATAAGTGTGTGCATATGTGTTTCTGTGCAGAATGAGTTTTAACCTCTAATGAAAGAGTTTCCTTCCTACTGATAAAGTGGTTGGCTGATCCAGTTCAAATTTTCTGCTTGAAAGGAGGGCAGCCAGGGTTAGAGAGAGAAACAAGATACAAGGGAGACATGTTAAATCAAAATGTATCTCTGGATGCTCTTTAGGGAGAAATAATTTTATTGATAAGGAATAGCAGAGCTGATACCACGTTGAACCCCTGCTAGAAAAGCATTCTGTTCACTGCTGGACAGATGCTCTGCCAAAGGGAATTCCGTGAAGGTGTTAGACCCACTAAGTGATCACTAGCCCCACTTTGAGGCCACTGTTTGTCTTCTCCTTGAGCATTTGTCTAAACAACACTGTAGATGGGTAGAAGTGATTTTCTTTCTTGATTTATTTAGTTTATTGCCATGGTATTCTATAGCCGTGCTGGCTAGATTGAGATGACAAGTCTAAAGGAAAATTGTGAAGGAGCAATGTTCAGTCCCATTGTCTATTCATTCTCCGCCAAATCCCCAGTCACTTCTTGCCATTTTCTCACTTTTCTTGCACTTCTCGCTCAGCGCCTCCTGGGCCTGTCCGATTAGGGAACTGTGCTTGCTCTGGTTCGAAGCACACAAACCAGAGCCCTGGGAGTGGAGTACGGCTGATAGAAGTGTTTCGTTGGCCCATAGGATGTTTTTCTTATAGTGCTTTTCCTTTTTCTTACTTAAAAAAAAAAAAAGAAAGAAAGAATCAGTTACCAGCAATTGATCACTGAGATAGCTCACATAAAAATCTAGGTTCTTGGCTCCACTTGAAAAGTCTACATTACCAGCCACATCCAACTTGCATCCCCCTTTGAGACTGCTCTGTTGGAGCAGAGCAGCAGCTGCCCCTTTAGAAGGGGGCCTGAGTGCTCCAGGCAGCCACGCACAGCCCTCAGCACTGACTGCTGCCTCCCTCCCGCGGAGGCGACTGCCAGCAGCCACTCGTCATCAAGCGTCTGCCATTGCTTTCCTCGGGCCCGATTCAGTTTATTTATTTATACCGCCTGTTTGCCTCTATAGACATTTGAGTTTTCAGCATCTGCTATGAGTATTTCTTCTCTTTCCTGCCCAATTCATGAAGCCATCGTCTTAAGAGAACGCCAGGGAGCATCCAGCATCCCACCCCAGCCACACGGCTGCTGTTTTGGTAACCCAGATATCCACAGCAAAGTGGATAGCTCTCTGGTTTCATCCTTTTTTATGCAAATACAATTACTCAAGCCATATTTTAGTTTGAAATAATAAATCCAGTTCCAGACTTTGGGAACGTTCCTGGGAACCCACAAAGGTGACTTGGGCAGGGGCGACGCTTACTCAGTACCTTTATTTTCCTCTAGCATCACTTGCTCAAAACTCCTGCTTCCTCTGATCACCTCTGGCTTTCTTGTCGTAAGCTTTCTGAGTTTCTCCAGCTCCCTCTGATACCCTTTTTCTAAAAAACAGCCTTCGTTCTCCCTTTACTGTCTTGGGTAGTGACTATCAAGAAACCAACACCTACCACGGCGGTTGACAGAATTTGCTGATGGTTTTGGTGATAATTAGGGGAATGAATCAAAAAAAGCTTGCAAGTCGACACCAGGCTGGCTAAGCCAGGTCAATCCTTACTCTTTGGTTTCTGAGGAATCAACTCGCTGCTGTGTTGTAAGCCTGGGATAACAAATTCCCTTCTCTCATCTCAACGCTTTTCTTTCTTAGTTTTACAATGGAAATCTAGAAGTCCCTGAGCAATACAAAGACTGTAGTGAGAAAAGAAATATATTTTTTCAATATATAGTGCAGAGATAAGTGTTTATCCATAAAAAAATAAAAGGGACTGAACTCTTAGCTCACAGCACACATAAAAATCAACTGCAGGTAGATGATGTTCCATAAAGCTTTTATAAAGTTTTATAGGAGAACATGTGACCTTAGGGTAGATTAAAGGCACAGAAAGTGTTAATCATAATGGAAAGGTTAATAAAATGTAAGAACGTTAAAATGAGTAATTTCCTTTATGACAACATAAAAAGGGTGGAAAAATAAGCCAAACAGTGGGTGAGGATACATGGATACGTGAAATACATATGACAGACACAAGACATACATACATACATGTATATGTACACATACACACACACACATTTTTTATTGTAGAAGTTCTTCAGAATATGCATGATAGAAAACTGGAAAAACAATGTAAAATGGGTAAGAGTTCTTCTACAAGTAATTAACAGAAAATAAATCTAGAGAGCTAATAAATATTTGAAGTTTCTCAATCTTCATACAAATTAAGGAAATATATTAAGAGGTACCAACTTCTAGTTACACAATAAATGAGGCACAAGGATGAAATGTTGGGTAGGGAGTATAGTCAATAATAATGTAGTATCTTTGAATGGTGGTGAAGGTGGTCTTTAAAGGTACAAACTTCTAGTTATAAGATAAATAAGTAAGGATATAATGTACAAGTGATTAATATAACTAACACTGCTGCATGCTATATATGAAAGCTGTTAAGGGTAAATTTGGGGAGTTCTCATCATAAGGAAAAAGTATGTTTTTTCTTTTTGTTTGTACCTATGAGATGATGGGTGTTCACTAAACTTTCATGATGTGTATAACTCAGATCATTTAAACTTATATGGTGCTGTGTGTCAGTTATATCTCAATAAAACTGGAAGAAAAGAAGGAAATTAGGAAAATATAAATTTCCACAATAAGACACTATTACATACAGGGTTACCAGTTAGCAAATAAAAATACAGGATGCTGTATTAATTTCAGATAAACAATGAATAATTTTTAGTATGCATATGTCCAGTATAATACTTGGAACATATTTATACTACATTATTTTTATAGCCAAAGCTCAGATGTTACTGTGCATCCTATATTTTATCTGTCAACCTTAATTAATTTCACACCCATCAGGAGGGCAAAACTTGAAATGTCTGCTGATAACAAGATAAGGTGTGGAATAACTAGACCCCCTTAGTCTACCAGTAAAGGATATGCATTGATACATCCACTTGAGAAACAAGATTTGGTATTAACTGCCAAAAGTGCAGATAAATTTGCCCTGTGGCCCAACAGTTCCCTATTTGATATATACACCTTAGAGAAATGTATTTACATATGTATGAGGATACATTTACTAGTATGTTTATATCTATATTATGAACAAAAGAAAAAAAAAACATTACCCAAGTATTCATTTTCAGTAGAATGATAAACATTGGTATATCCATGTGATGGAATACTATACAGCAGTAAAAATGAAGGACAATGGTTAACTTTGCAGTAAAGGGAGATTGTTATATGAAGGAAACAAAGGATGATTCTGCAGTGCAATCTAATAGTATTCTGTTCCTCAATCTGTCTGTAGGTTATATTATATTATGTTTTGTGTACTTTTTATATGTGCATATATTTCATAATTTTGAAAGGATAAAAACACTGCCTGCAAAAGGGTACACTCTCATTATGCAAACTTTATCTCAGCCTTTCCCATCTAGACTAGGCATAGCTAAATCCAAAGTGTTTGTCAAAAAAATAATAGCTATCTCTGTCAGAGACTCTCAGGTATAAAGAAAAATTATTAATATATTTTATAAGCCCTGGGAATCATAAGGAATCCCAGGTTGGCATGAATCAGTAACATGGTGCAGTTATTTTTCAAGACAAATATGGGAATTTGGCTGCAATAGCGGAAGTACTGCTGTGAAAGGAAGGGTTGGTCATTGACCGGAAACCTGATAAAATCACCAGTCCAGTTTTGATCTCTAATTTTCAATGATCATGGTCAAGCTGAAGCGTATCTACAGGAAAATAGTAAATATATGAATTTAGTTAAATTACAGAAGATAAACTCATGTAAGGAAAGTCCATAACTTTTTGATTTCCTGGTGTTGCCTACATATGGCACTAAACACTGGACAGTGGTGCCTGTTGACCAAAACCAGCCCAACAATGTTTGTGCATCTAGTAGATGTTCTCTGTGCAACCATCCTTCACTGTCCATACAGAGGACCTGCTAGGCACCAGCAGGGAAGAGAAGAAAGAGAAGAAATAACACAATTTCTTGAAGCCCAGTCTACAAAAAGCATTGCTACTGAGTTTTTAGAAACAACAACCAGGCGAGTCCAGCTGGAAGTGTAGCAGACCACGACACAGCAGTTCTTTCTGTCAGATGACTTCATGCGAGCTTTGAATCTGAGGCTGAAATCTCAAATATAGCAACAGACCCTGCGAATGCAACTATAGCTGCAAACATCTTTTTTTTCTAGGTTGAAAATTAAGATTGCTTTTTGTATGTTCAGATATACTCAAACAAGGAGACCAGAGTACATAGCAGTCACCATCAACTCTACAATATGTCTGCATGTATTAAAATTTAGTTAAACTATACTCCCACCTACCAATTTGATCCTGACTTTAAAACAGCTCACCTAAAACACTCTCACATAAATCTAAGTAACTCCTGGCCCTCCAGAAGGAAAATGTTTTCTTCACCAGTATTCCTTAACAGTGCTACTGGGACCGTCACTCACAGTTGTGAAGAACATAGAAAATAATTGGTTGGGATTGTTCGATTACCAAAGCTTTTGAGTGATGTTGGTTTTTATAAATAGTATTAGTCCTGCTAATTTTTACTTCAAGGATATTCCGAGATTCAAAAGAGAAGGTGTATCGAATCACTGTGTAGCTGTGTGCCTGGTGTTCCCATGTAATTGTATAATATATAGATGAAAATAACCCTTCATATTTGTTGGAGCTAAATAGTTGAGCTCATTTGTTCTAAGGTCTCTTGCCCCTTTCTGTCCACGTACAAAGCGACCACTGGAAACAGGTGCCCTGGCGAAAGCCTTAGTAGTGCTGTTCCCGGACGGTCTTGCAACATCACAGAAAGCTCTGCAGAAAGACTTCACCATGTGCCTTCATACAGTAGGAGGTAAGCAAAGGCGACACCCGGAACCCAAGTGGAACACACACAGAGCTTGTCTTTTTCATGGCACATCTCAGATTTTCTCTCCTCCATCCAAGATTCTCTGCACATCACAGAAAGAAGCCACCTCAACTATTCCTAGCAGATTTAGAGCCTTTTCACTCTCAGGCCCACTGCGCTGCGGGAGGACGGTCAGAGTGCCCACGCTCCCCATGTGCTCGCACCAGGTGAGGACAGATCCTTGTGTGTTGCTAGAAGGGCCCGTCACAGCCGCCTCAGGGGAGCTTTTCAGAAAGCCTCTCAAGAACATCGTGATTGCTCTGCTTGCCTCTGAGTTACCTACACACGCGTCCTCAGTGACCGGTGCAAATGCAGAGCAGGCTTGTTGAGAGAAGCTAGAAGTCACAGTAGTCGAGGCCGAGTTTATCAAGAACTGGGAGTTCAGTGGGTACCTCCCATGCGCCCACAGTCTGGGAAAGGGAAGTCTGAAACACAGCCTCTCTCCTCATGAACTTTTGTACCTGGTTGGAGAGATTAGCCCAAGCGTATAAAAATGGTGGTAAAACAATAACAAAGTTACTGTGTTGCACAGCGCTGTCTCCAAACACTAAAGGAGTGTCAAGAGAGCGAGATGAATTGTTATAGCCTTCCTGAAGGAGGTCTAGCTTGGGGTCCCCACCACCCCCAAGCCCATCTTCCTAACGAGTGTGGAACTCCATCGTCACAAAGGAAAGGCCAGCAGGCTTGGGGCCTGGGCCCAGGAACCAGCCTACGGCGGCCCCAGAATCGCACATACAAGGGGGTTTCTAGGAGCCCCACCCCAGATCGGGATATCTTCTTCACAACGGAGGGCCTCTTTCCACTTAGGATTCCTTATGGCAGGGCTCTCCCTCTAGACTTCCGTAAAAAGAGGGATAAAGCTGTAACCACCCCCTTCTCTTTCCAGGCACGTCCCCCTCCCGCCAAACCCCCTTTAGACACTTCTCCTGTGCACCTGAGCAAACATATCTCCAACTACATGAGTAACATCTTCAAATGCTTACGTCCTTTGAGGCTAATTAACCTCAGATTCTGTAAGGTGACAATAGCAGCCACTGCCTTACCATCATCGAAGATAATATCAAACAAACTGATGTAAATCAGCAGAGCCAGGAAGCACGTACCCAGCTTTTCTGAATTAAATTGAGAATCTTCCTTGACGTCTGAGGTTTGATATCTTTCAGCAGAGATGACAGCCTGAAACTGCTCTCCCAGTGCCAAGCAGAATATGAAAACGATTCAGGGCATCATTTACATATCACACAGGCTTCTCAAGCTGGCAAGCTTGTTGTTTAGTAAAGAAAACACAAATGAAGCGCGGCTCAGGCGATGGGCCCTGGGACGCTTGCGTCAGTACAGCAAGTGCTGGCTGGTTAATTAAGCAGTGTTATGTCTTGGAAAGGTTAAGGGAAGAAAGAGTTTAGTGAAGAGCTGTTTTCCTTCTCAGTGTTCTCCACTTACCACCTCTCACCGTGAGACGATGCTCTGAGCAACCAGAAGCAATGACTGTGCAAATTATTTTCTTTCAAACATGGAAGTGGTGTTGAGATGAGGGGCGAGATAGTAGGAAAAGAAACAAGATCAAAATACACAGATGTGTTTTTGTGATGCAAAAAAAATCAGCTCGAATAACCCCCTAAAACTCCAAGTCCGGGTTCCACAGTAATAGAATGCTTTTCACCCTTTTAAATCTCACATTTCTGAAATTCTTATTTGATTTACTTTTTGTTCCTACATTTTATTTAATCTATTTCCTTGTTTTCCTTAGGCTGCAGTAGTATTCCCTGTTCCTAGCATAGTGTTTGACACATAGTGGATACTCAGTAAACATTGGCTAAATAAATATCAAGTAACTAAATCCACACACAATAATTTGGATTTCACTATTTATTAACATGGAGAGGGAACAATGAAGTTCTGGTAAGGCCTTTTTCATTAGAGTCATAAACAGCTTAATTCAAATCCTGGGTCTGTCAGTTAACAACTACATGATCTTCATCCAACTGAATCATTTAAGCTTCAGATTCTTATATTAGTTAGGAAAGAAAGATAGAAAGAGAGAAAGGAAGGAAGGAAGGAAAGAGGGAGGGAGGGAGGAAGGGAGGAAGGAAAGAAGGAAGGAAGGAAGAAAAAAAGAAGCCTCATAATAATAACAAATATTGACTGAGTGCTTAGTACAAGCACCGTTGTGAAATCTTTCCAGGCATCAGCTGATTTAATACTAGAAACAATTATCATCCCTGTGAGAAAACTGAGACACAGAAGTTAGGTGATTTTCCTAAAGTTATACAGATGTTAAGTGGAAGAGATGGGATAGAAATCTGGATACTTTTAACCCCTCCCCTCAAACACACGCAGTGCTCCCTCTCATGAGACTACAATATACCACCTCTCAAGACTGTGAGAGATTGAATTAAATGAGACATCTTCAGGGTACTGTGTTTCACTAGTGTTAAGTTCTTTTGATGAAAGTGCACAATAGGCACTTTCATTCCCCCATGAACTTGAGGCCACCACTGAGTCCTACCTCATTCCTCCCTCAACTTTGCATCCTTATTCGGGAAGCACTGACATGTCCTCCCACCTTCATCTTAAATCTTGTTACAAAACAGATCTTCCTTCAGCAATTTCACTTCTGAGTATATACCCAAAAGAATTGAAAGCAGAATCTCAAAGAGATATTTGCACACTCATGCTCATAGCAGCATTACTCACAATAACCAAAGGTGGAAGTAACCCAAAGGTCCATCAGCAAATGAATAGATAAAGAAAATACAATATATGCCTATAATAGAATAATACCAGCCTTAAAAAGAGAGGAAATTTTGACATTTGCTACAACCTGGATGAACCTTACAGACATGATGCTAAGTGAAATAAGCCAGACACAAAAGGACACATGTGGTATGACGCCACTCATACGGGGCACCAAGAACAGTCAGATTTATGGACACAGAAAGTATAACGGTGTGACTATGGACTGGAGGGGAGGGAAGAGAATGGGGAGTCATTGTTTAATGCATATAGAACATTCGTTTTTGAAGATGATCAAGAGTTGTGGAGATTGGTTGTACAACAGTATGTACAAACTTAACACTACTGAACTGTGCACATAACAGTGACTAAGATGGTAAATTTTATTTTATATATATTTTACCACAATTAAAAATAAAATAAAAAATTTAAAAAGGAAACAGTGGTAACAAAGCCCTCACCAAAACATCCAGCATGTCTCGCACATAATAGCATAGTAGGTGCTCAGTTAACATGCTCTGTTCTCACTTTCAGGCTCGATGTTTGAAGTTAGTCCACAGCTAATTGTCCCTAGGCTTTTGCTGCTGGAGAATTTGGACAGATACTCTGAGTCCAGGATAGTTTGGCAGCTGTTGGGGAAATCAAAAAGATATAGATGATTGTTACTAGCCTGGCCACACGCCATCAAGTGAGAAATCCTGGCACGAGGAAATGATGTGTCTCCCAACACCTGCCTTTTCTGTTCCTTTCTTCCCTGGATGTCTAGTGAACCAACGTTTTCCTCCTATTGCACAGATGATCTTTCTACCCTTCCTTCTGTCTGCTCCCTACAAAGGAAACCGTCCTTTGTGTCCATGGGTCAGGCTAGTTGAGAAAGCAACTTGATTTAGTATGTTTATGTGACATATGTGAATGCCTAATAACCACACACCCTTTCCTAGGGTTTTATGTACATTTTAAATTTACATAAAATGGATTATAGCCAGAGCAAAATTTTAAATGTGTGGGATTTCTGACGCTATGACAATATAAAGTATTTTAGAGGTGTGTATGTTTAGAGTGATCAAGGGATTTCTCAAAGTACATTACCTGGACCACATTCTTATGGTCCTTCTTATGAGATGCGGAATATTCTGGCTGAATCCTAGTTTCACTAGGTCTTAAATAAAAGACTCCCTAAGAATCCTGATGGATGTAGGTGGCTTTTATTGAACGAGGTTTAATCAGGGCTCTGCAGAAAGCCCCAGTGGCTGCTTCAAAACAAGTCTTATTTTAGAATCACCCTGAAGGGAACTGACCCTCAATGTGAAAGAACCCAACCTCCTATTCCCCTCGCACCCTCTAAACTAAATGACAGATTCCAGACGTGCAGAATGTTCTGCAGTGTGATGATATCACCAAACTGCTAATGCAGCAAATACTTCCTCAGCAGAGGAAAAAATATACAGGGCTACTGGGAGATGGGAGACAGGGTATAGGAACACTGTTTGCCTGCCAATTATACTTCAGAAGCTGGGATTTCTCAAGGACCATTACTAATTAGGTATTAAAATTAAATGTAACCAAGACAAAGCAAAGTCTCACTCAAGCAAATTAGAAAAGGCAAAGCTACCTTTCAGCACCTTCAACCATCCCTTCTCCGAGGAACAAAAGGCCTCCTTCTGGTCAATGCCCTTCGTTCTGATTACTGTCCTGGGTACTCTTCTCACCTCCGCTGAGCTCGCCATCAACTCCTGATCAAACGTGTTCTTTGCTATGCCTCTAAGAGGCTGTTAAATTCAATCACACACTGATGTAATGACTAATGGACTTAAATGCTACCCCAGGTAGTGAGGGTCTCAGTTTTATAATCAAACAATATTAGATTTGAAAGGGACCTCAGAGGTCATCTGGCTAATTTTCCCACCTAATTAAGAGATTTTATCTACAATTTTTCCCTCCCCACAAACATAACATAGCCCTTCCTTGAACCCTTCCAACTGCTGGTCACCCACTATATTACAGAAAGCATTTCCATTGTCTGATGGCTTTAATTATTAGAAAGTTCTCTCTGAAGTTTGGCCATATTTATTCAATGTCTTCATTTCTGTCATTTTAGTTTATCATAGTTTCTAAACTTCTCATAATCTTTTTATTCTCTTATGAGCATCCTGCATATGCCAGAAACTAAGGTAGTTACTTTAAATTATATATTAGTCCTCATCACAGCCCTATAAGATAGTTCTTTCTAGTAATGTTATTTCTCACCAAAAGGATGATTATTTCTAATGATAAAAGAAGAAAGGCATAGAGAGTTAAGTGAATTGCACAAAGTCATGCATTCTTCATGACAGAATCACAGGCTTGTCCTTCTCCAAAGCCTATGATGCCTCTGCATTAAGATAAATTACTTCTTACTCATTCTTATATTCAGAAAAGTAACTCACTGTGATGTATTTTTATTTTCTGTTTATCATAATTGAGTCATTTAATATTTAATATTATTATAAGATTACACATAATTAAATATACTATAAATATAATCATGTATATTTTATTATCTATACAATACACTTATTAAATATATTCAACAATATTGTATTGTTTAATAGTTAATAAAGTTGATTTTGAAAGCACCTGCCGGTCTACATCTCAGCTCCTCTCTGAGGAGTCAAGAAGGGTTTTGTGGTCCATAAATGGGATGGGATCTTAAAGTTGGAGCACAATACTCTTGGAAGCCTAGAGTAGAGTTAGTGGCAGGAATCAGAGTGTAAAAATACCAATAGAGAGTTGAAACAAAGACAAGCAAACATCACAGCCTAAACTTGCTTTACCTGAGCTCTTCCTCAGCCATGCCAAGTGGATATGCAGTTCCATCACTTACTAATAACTGTAAAATCGACATCAAACAAGCCTGAATAACCTGAAATACTTCTACAGACTAAACTTATGCTCTCGTTCATCACGGCTGTCAAACCCTGGGGGAGAAAGACTCTGGTCAAAGAACGCCTGAGAGCTTTAGGGGCTTGGTGTGAGTAGTGGGCAAAGCTGAGAACTCCAAGGTGACGCCTAGGTAAAAATATGTTGTAATACTAGCAGCACTGTGAATTGGCCTGCATTATGAGACCCTGACTAGCTAAGCCAGAGAAGGCTGCTTCTAGGGGTGTGGAGCACAGATAAATGCGGGTTCTCTTAACAGCGGGATGAAGGTAGAGTGAAAAGAGACTCTGAATACAAATCAGAAAAATCTGGGCTTAATCCTATTTCTGCAGTTCACATAACTGGGAAAACCTTTTAGACATCCTGATCCTCCATTTCCTTATCTGTAAAATTTATATGCCTAGCCCCCAAAATTATTGTGATAATGACACAAATGTTTATAGTATGTCAATATGTGAATTGACAAAGAAAATGAGGATTAATGTGTTTTATGGACAAATATTAATGTAATACCAGGCATTCTGTGGGAGGCACAGAACACAGCATAACTAGCTGCCTTGAATGAGTCCAGGATGTCCTACCTGTAACCTTTACAGTGAAGCTGTGCATGGAGGGTCACTTAAGTCAGGAGAGGTCACCCAAACGCCACAACAGGAGCAGGAAGACCAGTCAAAAGACCGCTTCAGAAGCCCACATCGCAGCCACTGGGGGCTCACACAATAGCGGTTGAATTGAGGATGGAGAAAGGGAGAGAGATTTGAGCATCATTATAGACACAACAGTTATATAACTTAGTGATTTTTTGTTTTTGATGAAGTAGAAGAAAAAGTGAAAGATAGGTGAGAAACTCAATTCTGTGAATTAATCTCTTCTAGCATGATTTTTCAGTGGGAGCACTTCAGTCAGGATAGGAAATAAAGAAACAAAGCCGTGGAGGAGTTTGGGGTATGAATAGATATGCACACAGGGGTTGAGCAGCCTGAGATGCAGGAGCAGTGCCCAACAGTGAGTTGCATCTGAAGCTCAGGAGAGAAATTCTGGGTGGAGGTTTGAAAGTCATCACATTGTAAGTGATAATTGAATCCATAGGACGAGTTCATAAAGTAAAAAAGATGAGATGAGACAAAGTGAGATGAGAAGAGAGCCAAAGACAAAACCTTGAGAGAAAAAAAAAGACAATTAAAAGGTAGGAAAAGAAGAGTTAGAAAGAGAAAGTGACCAGAGGTCGAAGGAGAGCAGAGGGTTGTCCCACAGACATCAGGAGGGGAAGTTTGTTCAAGAAGGGAGTGCTCTGTTGTGTCAAAAGCCAGGAGGATTTATATCATAGCCATCAAGAGCTTCGTAGTGAAATGAGCCAGTCTTTGAATCCTGACTTTGCTGGGTATGCAGGGCAATTTACACAGCCTCTCCAAGCTCCAGGCCCATCCTCTTTTAATTGAGGGGAAGCACATTGTCTCTTCTCAGAGGGTTAAAATGCTTAACTCTGTGCTGATTACATGGAAAGCACTCAGCAAATGTTTCCTGCTATTATTAATTTTAACTACTATTTATATAAAGAGGACTGAAAAGTGACTTGCATTTTATAATTAGGATGGTATCTGTGTATCTTTCAGAATAGATTCAGAGTGGTCAAGGTAGACATCTGAGAATGGGTTGAAAAACACTAGATTGGACCAGAGAAGACTGCCATTCTGTGTATCAGAATCACCCAGGGGTTAGCAACGTCCTGTCATTCAACTCCACAGTCAGGTAACGGGTTGGGAGATATTAGATGCACATTATTTTTTGAAAAAGTCCTGAGATAGGGTTATAATAATTAATAGGAGGTTTCAGGGCTGGGAAGTTGATTTTTATTTTGTTTGGGGGAGAGAGAGATTTGAGCACAACTGAAAAAAATGAGCAAGTGCAAAAAAAGAGGTTAAAATTACACAAGAGGATTTTTTTTAAGTAATTTGAGGAACAGAGTAGTTCTCCTGAGCACAGGCTCTCTCACACTCTGGTTGTTGACACTGAGGAAATTACTTAACCCTCTTATCCTCCTTTAAAAATAATCGCTACCACCTCATAGGGTTATTGTGAGGTTAAAGGAGCTCCCTGAATAACAGCATTACTTCTATCATTACTGTTACTATTCTGATCAACATGATCAAGGTTCTAGGGAAGGTATTCCCATAATCCAACACATCAGCAGGGAAGGTTTTACCAGTCAGTGAAAACATCAGTTCCCTTCATGCCTTCGACCAGAAATAGAACCATAGTGTCAACTCTGAAATTCTACCACGAGAGGGTCCATCACCTTTGAACGTCAAAGTCTTTCAGCTGTCAAAAGAGCTCAATTGGAATGAAAACGTGAGAGGAGATTTATTGGTTCCCTAGGGATGCCAAAACAAATCCCACACACTTGAAGGCTTAAAACACAGAAATTTATTGTCTCTCAATTCTGGAAGACAAGCTCTCAATCAAGGTGTTAGCAGAGCTGCACCTCCTCTGGAGGCTCTGGGAGGAATCCTTCCTTGCCTCTTCCAGCAGCTGGTGGCTCCAGATGTCTCTTGACTCGTAGGTGCCCAACTACAATCTGTCTCCATCCTTCTCCTCTGTGTCTGTCTTCTCTTCTCTTTCTTATAAGGACACTTGTCATTGGATTTAGGGCCCACCAGGGGGGTTTCAGGATGGTCTTATCTCAAGATCCTCATCCTAATTACATCTGCAAAGGTGCCTTTTTACAAATTCTTTTACATGCACAGGTCCCAATGATACAGATACATCTTTTGAGGGTCCACCATTCAATACACTATCGAGGATGTGTCAAATCTTTTTCACCCTCTTCTCATCACTCTACCAAACACTGGGTGAGATGTGCAGATGTTGCTTCTTAGATGACATGAACTAACCAAATTTACCTCTGTTTCAGTACCTTTCACAATACATGCCTATTAGGTACACAACAAATGTTGCCAAATAAGAACATTTGAAATAAGCGATACATGGTTCTGCTCTAGAGTAGGACTTGCTGTGTACAGCATTTCAGAATAATTTTCAATCTTTTGATTCTAATTCTAGTAGAGACAGGAGAACAACTTTTGGGAACAATGAGGGTAATGGTATCAAGTTTGTCACAATACAGATGTGCTTGCTTTGAAAAATAAAATCACAAAATTTTGCAGCATTTAACATGTATATATTTTCTAAAAAATGGTTTATTTTTATTCTACTTTGTGCTAATGATCTCTTCAGTGAAAATATGAAGCTGCAAATGCTTTATGAATCTATATTTTAACATTGACATTGCAAAAGATTTGTGTTATACTATTACTTTGATCCATAATAATCACACATTATGTGTTATTATGGCTTTACGAGGAATAGATTTGTATTAGACCCATCAAATCATTAACAGAGTAATATATTTGTCTTAATACTTCCTTAAAAATGAGACACTTGAACTGAATCCCCAATTTTCCTACAGTTAAGCTAGCTTGAGGTTGTCACCCTCCAGTAAACCTTGGTGTGTGTAGCTCATTAGACCTAAAGACATGAGATGTGTAATGTGGCTCTCATAGGATGGCTTCTGCATATTATGTGCTGCATATTGTAAGTAATTCTTCACTCTCAGAAAGGGTGTTTCTGGGAGGGCTGGAAGAGACGATCTCTACCACCCCTCCTGGCTTCTACATTCGTAAGTCCTCCAACCTACTATCAGTAGGTGAGTCTGAGTTAGTTTTCCTATCAGGAAATAGTGTTAACCAGCCGCCTTCTGTCTCTGGATTCTTTCTGTGACACATGACAAACGTGTACAAGATAAGTGAACCTGATCATGGGTGCAGTCCATGGCCTTTGAGCAGAATGAAGCTAATTGCCCTGCATGAAAATAGATCAATGATCTTGTTAACACAGCACTCTAAGCAAATGTCTCTATACAGCAGGTTCGGATTCTGTGTGCACACAGAGATAGATGCCACTGTGAAATGTAAGACTTGCGAAATGCAAAACAAATCCAGTCCCCCTTCCACGTTCTAGAGCCACTAATCACTTTAATCAAGGTAAAGTATCTTAATTAGCACAAATAAGCATTTCTATGGTAACAGGTGCATGTGAAACTCTGCGTTTGCACTTGCGGTACTTTCCATTCTTGGACAAAAACAGGACTTTAATCAATGTGCACGTGTGAGTATAATTGAATGTGAATGGTCAACAGGTTAAATATTTATTGCATTTATATATGGTAAATAATACCATTAAGAAAGAAAACCTCATCTGTGATCAATAATATTTTCTTAAAGTTGGGTCACTGGCCTTCTAGTTCAGTAGAAGGCAAACAAATGAGGTGTAACTGCTCATTAATCTTGTGATGTCCACCTCAAGGATCCAGCATGCTCTCTGATAAGGTTCGGAAATGACATTCCAGTTTTCAGAAAGGCTGGCAAATAGATTGCCTACTAAATCTCAATCTTCCATCCAAGTCCAGAGGCTCCTCTGGAGCTCAGTAATCTGAACAGCATGTCATTCCTAGAGGGCCAGAAATATTGCTATTTGAACACAAAACCATCTGGAAAAAGATGCCTTTCTGCTATGATATATAATAAACCACAGGAACTTTTGTTGACAACGTAAGACATAAAGGAACTTTCAATGCCCAGAATGAAATCTTGCAGCACCTACAGATTCATACGAACATGGGTTCTTTTCCTTAAATTTGAGTCGCAGACAGTTCTATGGACATAGTTACACAATCTTCCAGATGTCTATTGAAATATATGGCTTGCATTACATTTCTCTGAAGAAGTTAGACTCGCTCTCTTCAAACTTGTTTCCACAGTGCATTGTGGGTTTTCCCTAACATTTAGGATATTATGCAGCCCACAGACAGAGAATTCTGTGACACTTGATGTTTGCGGGCTTTTGAAATTATCTTTTGCTTTCATTCATTTCTGTTTTGATTTAAATTCAAATCTTGATAAGATGTTTTTATATGAGCTCATTTGAAAAAAAAAATCTTTGAGCTAACGGAGGTGGATTAAAGTAGGTAAAAGAGAGAGATTTCATTATCTGAAAGCCCCAAAATATGAAGCATGAACCGTTCTTTTAAAAATCTTTCTTATTTTTTTTTAAATAGAAGTTTCCCCTTGTCTGTCATCTCAGTGCTGGCCAGTCAGCCTTGTGTGGGGTGAGGGAAGGTAGTTTTTTGGTTCAGAACATCACCAATGAAGGTACTATATAAAGATGCATTTAGCACTTAGTCAAACTGCTTTCCTTTGCCAGCGCTGAAATATTGAATGACCTGCTCTCAGAACAAAGCAAAATGCTAGCTTCTCAGTGCGCACTAGGTTTAGGGACACAGTGTTGGCTGAGATTTAACAGGGTGTTAACACAGGCAGAACTGTGCTGATTCACGGCCCTCTGAGTCAGCATGGCCCCACGACAGCCACGGTGTCAGCCGGCCGATCTCGGAAGCCTGTCTCTTCCTCTACCTCACCTATCATGGGCCACTTCATTTATAGTACATTATGGAATCTCTTGCAGTGTATTACTGAGAGTTAGGGATGTGTGTGTGTGTAGGTATGGCCATATGTGTATCAAATATCAAAACTACTCATTTACTCAGAAATTTCCTTAGCAATTTGACTATTAACAGTTTCAAAGTCAGCAACAGCTGAAGTTCCAAGAAACGCTAATACCGGTTTCTTAAGATATGATCATTTCAACAAGGTATAATGTTACAATTTGATAATGCACCTTCCTATTCATTATCTGGGGTCCTCACACTAATCCAGTACTGAATGTCATTAGCCCCACGAAAATTCATAGGCTGAAACCTAATCCCCTGTGTGAATTATCACATTGGATAATTGTCATGTTAGGAAGGAAGCCTTTGGGCGGTGATTAGGTCATCAAGGTGGAGCCCCCATGCCCAGGATTAGAGCTCTTGTAATAAGAGACCCCGCAGAGCTCCCTCTCCCCTTCTGCCAGGGGAGGGTGCAGCCAGAAGACAGCCATCTGGAAGGAAGGGGGCTCTCACCAGGCCCTGGAACTGTCAGCACCTAGATCTTGGACGTTGTTTATATGAGTCTCAGTGTGTAATACGCTGTTGTAGCAGCAGGAACAGACTAAGGCACTCAGGGAGAGAGCTATTATTTCTGTCTCCAGCAGCACAGGCTAAGACACAGATGTGAGATGAAGGCCGTGCCAGCTCAGCACCCTGGTCTGGGCCACAGTCACGTTCACAGCACAGGAGACAGTACACGAAGCTGAGGAGTGGATGCCGTTTGTCTTTGTTTTCTTCTTTTCATTTTCTTCCCCTTGGCATTTGCACAGAGCGCTACCTGGTGATTTCTCCTGCTCTAAAGGGCCTTGCAAAGAAAAACATACATGTGAGGGACACAGTAGAATCAGATTTTAAAAATCCATTCACAGAAAATATCTTTAATGAAAAGTATTTTGTCATTTTGCAATGTCTTCGTGGGAGGCCTATAAAAGCAGTGAGGTGTTGGTGTACTTAACAGTTCTTTTTAGGAAATGAGCCAGCGCGCAAACATTTGCTGAGGTCTCTGTTCAGGTAACAGCTATTCATCTACCAGATGGAATTTCAGCTGAGGAGTCACCTGTTCATCCATGTGGCTCGTGTGTTACTATTATCATCAGGTGAGAGCTCCTCTGTATTGTCCTGAATTCCTCTGGGTTCTTCTTTAGATGCTTTGCACAATCCTGATATACAGGTATGAGTATTCCTGCCATCTTATTTCATGCTTTCCACCTGTTTCACTTTTCAAATATACTGTATCTTTGTTTTTTGCCTCCTTATGAATAGCTTATTTTTCACAATTTGTCTTTTTGTTTCTCTCCAGTAATTTAGAAGATAACCACTGGATTTCTGGACGTTAGTGGATATTAAGCACTGCATATTATATTTAGTATTAGCCCACATTCTTAATATAAATGCTGATAGTAATAAATAATTTCACCCTCCTCCAGAAAAATATCAAGATCTTAAAACAATTTAAATCCAATGTAAACCCTCTTAGATTATTTTATTATTGTGTTATATTTTATTTCAGTCCTGTTATTTGAAACCTCACATATTAGACACAATTATTATTTTATATCATCAACTCATTTGCCAATATATTTATTAAAACTTTAAAACTATAATAATGCCTTTCGTCTAATACTGTCCATTAGGTATCATATTCCCAAGGTACACCATTTAGAAATAGCATTAGGAAGGGTCCACAGAGGTAAATTTGTTTACTTCTTGGCTTATTTAAAATGTGTTTATTTCAAGCCAAAATAGAAGCATAGTTTCCTGTGGTGTGTAATTTTAGATTGATCGTTATTTGACCTTAGCAGTTGGAAGATGTCCTCATGCTCTCTTCTGACTTACTGTTGCTGTTGAGAAGTCAGATATTGGTCTATAGCCCACACTTTGCAGAAGGTTGTTGCCTCTCTCTGAATGATGTTTAAGATATTTCCTTGATCTTGAGTATGAAGTTGATGTATCTAGGTGAAGATACCTTTTTATTTAGGCTACTTGGGGTTCATTACGAATCCTGAAATTGAGGCCAAGTGGCATTCACCAGCAACTTTTTCTTTAATTAATTCTAATCTCTAATTCTTTCTATCTTTTCTTTATAAACATCTGAGTAGATGAATGTCAGATGTTTTCACTCAGTCCTTCCTCTCTTCTGTTTTCTTTTGTATTTCCCATCTATTTCTCCCCCTGTGCCCTTTCATGTTGTATTGTTTTTTAATGTTGTCTAATTCACTTATGCTCTGTTCAGCTTTTCCTGACCTGCCGTTTAACTCACCAGATGAGCTTTTTTTTTTTTTTTTGGTTTATTTGTTTCAGATATGCCCAGTACTTTTTTAACTATATGGTATCTTGCTCTTATATTACATATCCCATGCTTTCATTCTTTAAGTATACATTAACTTATTTCATATTCTAAGGTCCATAGCCAGTGATTCCAGAATCCAAATTTATTGTACTTTGGTCCTACTGATTTTTGTTACTAATGTTTCTCAATCATAAAATTTTCTTTTCTTGTGTATTTAGTTTTTTGTTTTTGGTTTTTTGGGTTTTTTTTTTTTAGAGAGAACACATGTTTGCTGGGACTCTATTTGCAGAAATATTTTGAGGCCTGGGCTAAGGATGTTCCTGTCCCAGAGAGAATTTGAACTGGCATCTGCTAGGTGTCTGGGGACACTCAGTCCAGGTCAACTTTAAATTATCAGCTTATAAATGCTTGAGTGGCAAACAACTTCTGCTCTTCTTTCAATTCTTTGGATTTGTGTTCTTGCTTTGTGTTCTGTCATTTCCTAACTTTCTTTCTTAACCACATTTTCAACCAATTTCATTTATTTATTTGTTTAATAACATTCAGAATTTGTTGAAGTTCCTAGTCAGACTTTTTAAGACTATCTGGTCTACCATATAGATGGCGATGGAAATTTTAAAAAACATATTCTCCCATATCAAAATTGTCCTTCTACCTAAATTCCAAGTCTAAAGCATAATTCAGAACATGTGTAAAAATGCATATCCAATGCCTGTAGTTATACCATCATAGAAATCTTGGGTCAAAAAATATTTTGACAATATTTTTGGCCAATGCATCATGGTAAATTTAAGAGAAGTAATACACAGAGGTATTAACTAATTATTGCAAGGTCATAGAAAGTCAGAGTTTTGATTGTAAACCCATTTTTCCAAATCCCAGCTCTATAGTATCTTTCCTTAAGTTTTAATCAAACATTATGCATTTCAAACATGACATCAACCTCTCAGTATGTCCAAGTCCACATCTCAGATATTTCATTTTTCCCAGGAAAATTACATCCTGAGTTCCTGAATTATCCTGCAATCCTCAGACATTATACATCATCTCTAACTAGTAAAACATTCTGCTACATGCAGAACCAAAGCTGTTTTTTTCCGTGTGTGTATACAATTGTAGTAAGTGTATATACATGAAATACTGACATTGTATGAGATTTATGAGCCAGAGTCAGACAGTATAAAGAATGCAGTTGTAGGGTACAGGTTCCAGAAGGCTGATAAGGATTAATCATAAGTGACTGTGACAGATACAGAAAAACTGTCAGTTGAGGCAGACGTGCTGAGTTTTTAATTTTGTTTTTTTTTTAAACTATACACAAATGTCCCAGGTTTCATTAAAAATAGAATAAAATATCCTAGCCATAAATCAAATATAATTTTAATAACAACTAAATATGACCAGAGAGGAATCTATATAGAAGGAAATAGCATGTCCCAACATATTTGCCAACATCAAAAGATCTTTTTCATCAGCATCTTTGATTATTTTTATTGCTTCATTTTCCCTAGTGAATTATTTTATGATGGGGGTCATGGTGTCATTGGTTACCAGTTAGAGAAATCATGTAAATTGAAAGTATTTGAAAAATTCTGGATCTCAAAGAAACCAGATTTTTTTTTTTTTTTTAAGAAGAACAAAAATGCAATGGCAGAGACTCTCTTTGCCATCGTATCACTTCTGGCCCCTTGAATTACTTATATTTACTTCATCTCTTTGACATCGCAGTGGCCTAAAAGTGTCCATGAGAAATCTGAAAGACATCTCTAGGTCAAGAGATTTATAGAACAAGTGTGGAAGCTCATGTTTAAATGCCTGACTTTTGGAATCTTAATCAATCCTTGCTGTAAATAGGCCCACATCCCTGAGTGCTGGCTCTAGGGATGTAGAAAAAAGAAAAAGAAAAAGAAAAACTCTACATTTTACTTTCTCTATCTTAAATTTTTGTTTGAAGCTAATTGAAAGTACCCTTTGATATTGCCTTTCATGGAATTTAAATGTGAAATTAAAGCGTGAGTGCATTAAGAGAAAGAAAGAGAGAGAGAAAATAGGACTTTTACTTGCTTTATTTTGTCCTTAGATTGAAATCCCCCTTAATTTACTCCTTCAGTGCTGCTTTCAGCAAAGAGTAAGTGCCCCGTACGCCCGGGTGCTGCCTCAGGTACAGCAATGAAACGAACAGGGAGCCTGATCTCATGGACCTTACCTTCCGGTGAGGATGGAAGAAACAGTAAACATATGTTAAAATAGTTATAATTGTTATTTTTGAAAAATCAGGGCAAGGTAATTGAAGGTCTGGGAGACTACTTTGGAATGGATGGCCATAGGCTCTCCAAGGAGAAGACATTTAAACGTTATCTATGTAATGAAAAGGATCACACCAAGTAAATTCTTTATGCAAAGAGCATTTCAGCAAGGGAAAGAACTAGGGCACATTCCATGAGGGAGGAATGGGGTTGATGTGTGTGAAGGACATTAAGGAGGCAAGTGTATCTGGAAAGTAATAAAAGGATGCCTGGTACAAGATGAAGTCCAAGAGACAGTCTAGGCCAGGATCCAGTAAGGCCTTGAAGGCTGTGGTGAGGATTTGGATTGAATCCAAGGTGATGGGAAGCTGAGGAAGAATTTCAAGCAGGAGACTATCATGTAATCATATCCCGCTCGTTACTCCTGCGAGCCCAAGGGCATTGACGATGTTTGGTCTGTAAATTTTCCGAACAGTGTCAGCCCATCTTTAGTTTTATACCACATAAAGTTTGACTCCCAAAGTATAATTTGTAAACTAAATGATTTTATTCTTATACTGCGACCTGGGGAAAAGGAAATATTCAGTGTATCAATTTCAAGTGCCTGGGTATGAGAGGAAAATCTAATGTACTCTAGCTGGAAAGATTACAGTGCATCTTGTAAATATTTCTCCTGTGTATAATTCCCCACCCGGATGAGTTTTTACCTTGAATCAAACCTCAGTCCATTATAGCCGAAGGAAAATGGAACACAAATTATGAATTCTTTCAAAAATAAAGGGAAACGGCTATTCTTCCATAAATGCAGAAATCTGTGCTCTGTCATTGTTCTTTCATCCAGAGATCATCATGGAATGACAACTTTGCTAACAGGGCATTTCTTGGTAAGGCCATGGTCTGCCGAAATAGAGCTATTAAGAAAATAAATGATTCTCTTTAGCATCTTGGCGTGAGTGTAGGTTTTATGCAGGTCTATTATGCTGTAGCCTCCACTGATATATAGGAACTCTTCTGAAGTGTTGTAAAGACAAACCAGTGGCAGAAGTTATCATTCTCTTGCAATATTAAAGATCAACTAGAGTCATCGAATATCATCTGCCTCACACTCCCCTTTTCCCAGCATCAGTAACTGATACTACGATGCATCTCTCTTTGTTAATTGAATAATTTATCTCATTGAGTTTATCCTGTCACTATTTTAAAATACTCAACATTCCGTGTACCTTTGATTCCTAAAGTTTTATGTTTTAGATCACTCTCACATCATAAACAAATGAAGGTCCAGCCTGCGCTCTAATAAAGGAAAAAGTAATCTTTCAGATTCCAGTAAGACTTAGTCTAAAATCATTCCATGAGGATGGCTATTTTTAAATAAAAGAAATATTCAGAATGATCTACCGTCACGACTGGGGAATTTTAGAGAGAGGGAGAGAAATTAGTTATAATAGAGGCCAGGATTTATGAAATGGACCGGAAATAATAGGCTGAAGGGAAGCACACAAATTAGCTGTGACCGGCATACATCCGCTTTATTCACAGCTCCACTCAAGGCTGCGTTCCAGACAGGAGTCGGGACGGATCCCGCTGCTTGTAGTGTTGAAGCCAAGTATGGTCGGTCTGCTCCTGAGAAGCTCCTCATAGGATATTAGCAAACATTACATGGACATGGCAACTGTTTATACTGGGAAACTATTAAAAAAAACCAAGCAAACAAAAGCCAGATTTTCTAGTTCAGAATTTCTCATGATGGAGTTTGGGACTATATCCTTCAGCACACACTCCCTGGTGATCCTAAGTCAATCTTTTTCCAGTCATACCTGAGCTTATCCCTTCTTTAAAAACAAACAACCCAAAACATGCTTGTCAAACAGATTTTTATTCTTTAGCCTTTTCTTGATATTTTGTCATCAATGTTTTTGCTCTATGTCTAGAATAGTCTATTTTAGATTTCTTAAAATCCAAATCTTTTTGGTTTTCCTATATTCTCAAGATATATCTGTCTTCCATTCACAATTACCTGGTGATGATTTTCCTCAGACTCTTGGAGATAAAGCACATTGAGAAATAAGGAATATAACGAGAAACAAAGGAGTATAGACTTTCAGCTGTGAAATGTGCTCACCCTCCTGCCTGCTGCTGTTTTGTCTTTCTTATTTATATGTTCTGCTTAGAAAACTAGGCCCTGAAAGTCAGCTATACTGAATGTAGATATTTTCTTCTCTAAGTATCTCGAAGCATTGTGGTGTATGCTTTACTCAGCCTTTGAGTTGCAGTAATCTTTCATAGATTTAAAGATGGTACTCTAGGCTAACTCACTGCTGAACAGGGCTGTAGAAAGCTCGCTGTGGCCTTCAGCCTCCTGCATGCTGATGACTCAGAAACCTTCCAACTGAGTTCACCCAAACTCAGCAGCAGAACCAAACAAACAAACCCATTTCCACTTGACAGCCAGAAATACGTACAATTTCACACAGTTAATTTTAGAAGGTAATTCATGACGTTCTTTCCCAGATCCCTCAGCACAGCATCTGTTCAGAGCTGGTCTGTGTGACAGTCTAACAGTTTCTGTTGCTTCCCCAAGAGACTCTCTTAATGATATCAATTCAGTCGCCTTTTGAACAGATGAGTGCTGTCTCTGATGTCAGACCTTGGAATTGCTGGGTCTGTTACCAATTGTATGTTGTAAGACATCTACTCAACAAATGTTTACTGAGGGTCTACCACTTGCCTGGAGCCATAGTCATGACTAAGAATAAAGAAATGGGGGGAAAAAAAAAGCTTGATCTCTGCCCTCAAGGAACTTCAGACTGGTGGAATCAGAATTGAAAAATGTGTCAAGGAACCGTGAAGCTCATCATCCCCACTTTGGTTTCCCACAAGAAGGAAGCTTTCAAGTTCAAGGAGGTCAGCCAGTCTTCTACAGGTGTGCAGTAATCCAGGAACAGAAAGGAGATTTGAGCCCATGCCTCTTAATTTTCACTTCAGCGCACTTCCTGCTCTACAACTGACAATAAAATGTATTCAACTACCATTTAAATAAAAGTTTTTTTGTACTTTCATCCTTTATTTCAGACATCTTTCAAGACCCAGAGACATAATACTTGCAAATAAAAAAATGGACATTTAAAAGGAGATATACACATTTTTTTTTGAGCCAGAAAGCTTAGTTATATAGAAGAGTGCAGTTGCACCTGTCCTCTGAGGAGCTCACCGTATTTTACAGACAGCGTTCAATTACTCCTTGCAATATTCCTATGATGCATCATTAGATTACCCGTATTATATACAGTACCTTTCCTCTTTGGACCTTGAAGATGCCTTTTACAGAATCCAACATAAAAGAAGATAATTCTCATAGTGCTCCAGGGAGATGGAAAAAATATATTAAAAACCATGGAAAGACCAAATTACTACTGGTGGCTAGGGAAATAAGAGTCACTGAGAGTTAAGGGGCTACACAACAACTATGGGAAAAAAATCTTTGTTCCTGATTTTTAAAGCAACCGACCCTCCTATATCATATATATGTACACCTGTGTTCAGGGAGCGTAACAGAAGACAGAAGGGTGGAAGTAGTTAAGGGAAGAGAGAAGCCCATGTTTATTCAAGGTCTTTAGGAGTCAGGTCAAGTGGAAGAAGTAGGAATGCTCTGTTGTTCCCACCTGTTCATTGATTAGTTCACTACATGAATACTTTCAGCCTACTCTGCTAAAAATAGAGGATGTTAGGAATGAGTACGAGAGATCCAGGAGGTCTTGACATCTGCAAGTCTTTGTCCTTCAGTGACAATGGCAACAAAGACAGAGCATGTGAAATCCACAAAGACAGTGATGTTTACAGCCATGTCCTCAGTGCTAGACACATGTAGGCTACTCAAGAACTGTTTTTGAATAAATAAATGACTTCCCTGAAAAAGTTTTAAGGGATAGAGGGGTGAAGCTGGGCTGCTAAGAGCTCTGTTGAACTTCCCCATTTCTATCAAAAGTTCTAATAGTTTTCAGTCTATAGAGGTTGTACCTGATTGAAAGAAACACCCACGCACCACCCCCCTCCCAACACAGATACCATTTTGTGGATAAAATAACTGATTTTAAAAGATTTGCCCAAATTACCCAGGAAGCAGAGAGGGGACTTACCCAACAACATGTGGACATCACTCACAGTTCAGAGATTTCTAGACTAGAAGAGATGATTGCAATTAAATGTTCTTTTGTCTTATTAGTACTTCTGCCCCTCTCTGAATCGTGAGTAAAGGAATGTTTCTTAGTTATAGAGACCACAAAATGTTGCCCCCTGTAGCTGTTGACGACTTCCAGGGGATATAGACAAATCACAGTTAGAGTAGAAGATTTAATCTGTCTCCTCTCGAAAAGTTATAGAATATGAAGTCTTACATGGATAAGTATTTATGATTATCATTTTCTTTTAAGGAAATCATTATTAAATGATTTTCTTTATCCCTTGTAAAATCCTTTCTTTTGTTTGGTGTATATTTTGTTTAGAAGTTTCTCTTTTTCTGTCCTTTTACTTTCAAGCTGTTTGAGCCTTAACAATTAAAGAGGATTTCTAGGCAGCAGCATGTGTCTAGAACTTGCTTTTTTATATGATCTGATGAATTCTGCAGCACAGTTGGGGTGTTTAAACCATTTACATTTAGTATAATTATGGATATGGTTGAATTTACATCTAATATCTTTAATATCTTGCTATTTGTTTTTCACTTATTCTATTGATTTTTTATTCCCTCTTCATTCAGTCCTTTGATTTAATGGTATACTTTTTTTGACACTTCTCTTTTTTATTCAGGTATCAACATAATTTTTTGTCATTTTAGTGATTACTTTAGAGTTTATAGAATAGATTTTTAACTTATCACAGCCCACCTTCAAGTGATATACCACAGCTGTCCCTTAGTATTCACAGAGAATGGGTTCCGGGACCCTCCACAAATATTAGAATCCAAGGATGCTCAAATCCCTTATACAAAATGACATAGTATTTGCATATAACTTAACATACATTCTCCCTCCCATACACTTTAAACCATCTGTAGATTAATTATAATACCTAATACAATGTAAAAGCTATATAATTGTTTTAAATAAGTGTAAATGCTATTAAAGAGTTGTAGGCAGGTGGCAAACTCAAGTTTGCTTTTTAGAACTTCCTGGATTTTTTTTTTTTTTTGACATTTTTGATCCATGGTAATTGAATCCACAGATGCAGACTCCCAGTTGTACTTCATGTATACCATGGTATAGAACAGTGTAGTCCCATTTCTCCCCTCCTGGCCTTTGTGCTTTTGGAGTCATACATTTTCCTTCTATATAGAATAAATAAAATTTTAATAGAAGTAATTTTTAAAAGCTCTGAGAAAGCGCTTTAATATTTGTCTATGTAGTTAGTTTCTCTAGCCTCCATCCTTCATGTGGATCCAGATTTCTATCTTGTATTATTTTACTGTTTTGAAGGACTTTCTCCAAAAACTCTTAGAGTGTAATGAATTCTTTCAGCTTTTCTGCCTCTGAAAAAAAAATTATTTTGTCTTCATTTTTAAAAAATATTTTCACTGGCTAATAAATTCTGGAATGGCAGGGCTCAGGGTTTTTTCATTTTCATTACTTAAAGATGTTGCTACACTGTCTCCTCACCTGCACTGTTTGCAGTGACAAACCTGCTGTCATCCTTGTCTCTGTTCCCCTGCATTGAATGTGCTCTCTCTGCCCTCCAGTTGCTTTTAAGATTCTTCTCTTTTTCATTGATTTTAACTAATCTTATAACATGCACTGATCTGTATTTTCCAGTCCTAATTGTATTTGCCAGATTTCAGACACTTTAATTTTTCCTTTCCCTCCTATTTTTGGGAGTCCAATTACACATACATTTGGCCTCTTAAATTGTCCCTGTGTTCATTGGTGCCAGTTAATTTTTTTTTTCTTCTCAAGGCATTTTCATTCTAGATAGTGTCTTCTGTCTCTTAAAAGTTCACTCATTTTTTCCCCCGATATTCCATAATATCCACCATTCATGCCATCAGTGTGTTTTTCATCGACATTGCAGTTTTCATCTCTAGAACGTCTATTTGGACCTTTTTAAAAATTATACACACCTCTTGTTAACAAGATACATACAATTAGTCTTTCCTCTAGCTTCTTGAGCATATGGGATACATTTGTAATTACTGTTTAAATGTTTTTGGCTACCAATTCTACCATGGGTCATTTCTGGGCCAGTTTTGATTGATGCTTTTTCTATTCATTATGGTTAACATTCTTCTGCCTCTTTGTATCCCTGATAATTTGTAACTGGATGCAGGAGTTTGTAAATTTTACCATGTTGGGGGATGGTAAGTATTTTTGTGTTCTTGAAATTTTTTCTGTACTTTCTTTTATGAAAAGATTAGGTTACCTGGAAACAGTTTGATCTTTTCAGGTCTTGCTTTTAAGATTTGGTAGGTGGGAATCCAAGCAGCATTTGACCTAAGGTTAAATCACCCATTACTAAGGCGGGACACTCTTCAGTGCTTTCATAATATCCCCTCAGTTACGAGGTTTTCAGTCTGGCAGTTGGAACAGGCACTACCTAGGTGCCCCCTCCCAATGCTGCAAGCTAGAAACTCCTGAGGCAGTGAGTAGGGGCAGTCAGAGGGCTCATCTCGTTTGTTTCTCTCAAGGATCACTGTCCTTTTTTTTTTTTTTTTTTTTTTTTTGCTTAGTATCCAATTTCTTGAAAGCAATTGATTCATATTTTGTTTCCTGTTTATTAGTTGTTTGAGTGGTAGAATAAATCTGGTCCTTCTTACTCTACCTTGACCAGAACCAGAAGCCTGAAACCCATTCTTTTAAATTTGATTTTATCTCATTGATTTATTCCAAGAAAATTATTTATAAACCTTGATATTTTTGCTGCGATTTGTAGCATGTCCTCCATCATGAACCATGACCCTTCGTTGTGTTGTGATTCCACGTGCCAAGGGAACATAAAGTATCTAGTGATACAAATATATCCTTCGGGGATAAAACACTTAGAGAGGTCAGGAGTGTCTCCATACAAGTAAATTTTTGTATGAACATTAGCATTCTAAGACTGAGAACAGAATTCTGAAAGAATGGGCTGGAATTTGTTGGAGGGCTAAGAATGTCAAAGGGCAAGGATGCATACCTGATCACCTAAGGAAAGTTTTGGGGGAGAATTCCCTTAACTATATCTGACATTTTCCCAACATTTCTTACCCTCTAAAGACTTTGGTCCCTTGTAATCAGGTTCACAAGCTGCTCTTGGTAAACCCCAGTGAAGTTGGAGAGGGTATAGACTATGAACCCTGGAGAGGGGTGAGAAAGTTGACCACTCTAGGATTTACTCCAAAACAAATCAAATGTTCAGGCAGAGTGAAAAAGCACTAATACAGAGGAGTGCACTTTCATACTATCTGGAGCAGTAGAACCTATCCCAGAGAGAAAAATGTCCTTTCTCACTCTGGTCTGAGGACCCGGGGTTACCTTGAAGGAGCTCTCCAAGAAAGAAGGAGGGGAAGGTCCATACAATGTTGAAGGCTAAGAATATATATGAGTGTCATCCAGTGGACTTTTCTTGAGGGATGTTCAGTAACAGAGCCTAATTCAGGGCAGCAGGCTCCAAGCGGGGGAAGGAAGTGGCTCGAGTCTGCCGTATGCATCATGCGATCTTAATGAGGATTGCTCGCAGTATCGGAAGCAAGACTCCCAGGGGAGCCTGTCACCTGGAGCAGAGTTTCTCCAGACCAAATAGGAGCAATCCATCTCCTTCTGTCTCAGTCCCGTGAGTGGCTTATAGGAAGTCTTATTTCAGGCTTTGGAGAATGAAGGGTGGGCAACCCCTGGACATCTGCCCTGCAGCCACTGGAGACCCTTTCTTCATGGTAAAGACTTCAGTAGGGGAGTTCTCAAGATAAGACACAGTCTGGAACACTGCAGAATCCACACCCTCAGACTGATCTGAACTTGTGGCAGCCCCATTCATGTGAGAGACTTAGGAGTCAATTTACAAGTTGTTAAAATGAAATGAAATGAAATTCAGAGACTTTCTCTTAAAAAAAAAAAAAGATAAAGATAAAAAGGCTGCAATATAAATGAAAGATTTTTGAAGGAAACTAAACTGTATTTCTAAAAGGATTTAGTCCCTGAAAATATGCTTTGTGGGGACCAACTTTGGTCTCAAAAAGGAATGAAGAAAATGTAGTCTGTTTCTCCCATTAGTAGGGAAATGTGTGCAAATCTCATTCCTTTATTTCTTTGTGGCATAATTAGTCAGCCCCGAAATAAAAATATACTATGTCAGAGAATTCTCGCTGCCATCTATTATCTAATCTTCCCTTTCTTCCCCTAGTAAAGAAACATAACCACAGTGCATTTAGCCAGGAGGTTTTCCCAGCCTTCCAGACGAGAGGTACATGGATGCATGACAGAACTTCAGGCCGGTTACTCAAAAAGAGCTGACTGAGCTGGCGGGCGTGCCCCTTGTCTCCCTTATTACCTCTTCCCTGCATCATAGAATGCTGATGTGATGCATGGTGTTCAAGCAGCCATATTGGTACATGCAGCAACTTTGAGGATGTGCTAAAGATAACACAGTAGAAAGTAAAAGGTGCCATGCCTCTGGCAATTTCATAAAGCTTCTGTGCCAACCCTGGATTGCTTGTTCCTGGACTTCGTTTATGAAATGATGGTTATTTTTGTTTTTATCCTTGGGCAGTTGAACCTATTTGTAAATTATCCAAAGTACAATGCGAGAAAACATCAAGGGTCATAATGCTGGAAAAATACACACAGGATACCAGAAACCCAATTAATGACATCAGAGCAGAGCCAGGGTACAGCCAGGGTTCTACACCCTGGTGAAGAGATGCCGAAATCTGGGCAGGTCCAGGATCTGAGAGCCACTGTTCATGGAACAGTCTGGATTCAAAAGTACAGAGTGGAGGACCATAAAAAGAGAACAAGAGAAACATCTTTGCCATCTGGCCATTCTGGAAAAATTCTCATGAATATTAGTAACAGTCCTGTGCTCCATTTGTAGACATGCAGTTCTGCCCTTAGGGCACAATTTAATCTGCTTTAAAAACCCTGATTTTCTGAAACTTCATAGTTTAGATAAAAAAGAAAATAATATAACGTAACTGCCTTAAAACCATGGTATTCATAGAGAATAAATGAAAAGGCGAAATGGAAAGTTACGGGAGTGAAGAAAATTCTTGTCTATACTTCTAGACTTTAAATAAACGAACGTGTGTGTGTGCTCACATTGTGTATGTGTATGAGTGTGAGTGTTTCATAGTCAAAGTGATATCAGAGGCATTAAGGAATGGTAAGAATGGTCAGAAAATAGAAATGGGAAATGAGCAAAGCTTCCATGGGTGAGGCAAAGCACAGGCAGTAAATAAGGCAGCTGATTAGCTGATTTGAAGCACAGGAGTAGAATGCAGATGTGAAAGGGAATGAAAGGAGGCAGAACAGTCAGCTGAGAGCGTAACCTCGGAAAGGTGGTGATGGGAGTGAAAACGTGATGGGAGTAATGGCCTCGCTTATTGTGCTATTTAGATGATCTTTTTCAGGGTATAACATCCTCTTATTTCAAGATCATCTTTCCTCTCCAGTGGCAGGTGAACAGCAGCTGGAGAAAGCATCTCTGGCTCTTCACTTGCCCTTCCAGTGTGCCTGGCTGGAGGAGCAGGCAGGGCACCAGAGGACCTGAGGTGGAGCCTCTGTATCCTCCAGGGCTCAAATATTCCTTAAAGATACACCTCGTGATTTAGGGTTCTCTCCATCATTATAACCCTTAGAGAACTGATTCAAGATAAATAAGAAGCAAGGATCTGTCACTTTTAAAAAAGAAAAAAAGATACACATTTTTTGTTTCTTTGTCTGGAGTTCATCAACGTCATCTCCCTAATTCTATAACCTTAGAGCGTTTAACTAGCTGAGGAAAAGAGCCAGCGACAAAACGTGCTGGGATGAGGAAGGAAACAAACCAGACACGCTGACAGTGGAGACCCTGCTCTATTTTGCATACTGTCTACAGCTTACCGACCTCTTGAGCCTGAAGACGTGGCTACTAAAATCGCTGGAGGGAGAGGAGGATGAGAGAGCGTCAGAGTGAGAGGGAGAAGACGTCAAAGAGCAGAGCCCCACAGGGAAGGCGCCTGGCAAATTCGATTTTATCAAGCCAAACGGCAAAGAAGGTCGGTCGGGCATTCGTTCAGTACACTTTGGTGCATTCTTGACACAGCTGGACTTCTAGACAATTGAGAGGGTCAGAACACTTTGGTCCATTCTTGACACTTGAGAGGGTGAGGAAGGGAAAAAGAAGTCAGAGAAATGGAATGCTTTAAAGTATGAGCTCCAAATTACTGGTAAAGTGAAAAAGAATTTACAGAATTTTAATCTGAAAAAATGGAACATTTAATTGATGTGAATTTGTCATGGGCTCATGGTAATATAACTGCCTGAAGTATAATCGTAATATGCAGAAACTCTAAAAGTAGCATAGAGGAATATGATCCCTGATGTTTTAAACTTTCCTGGGTCTATAGAAGCTGAGCAGAGGAAAGAATTCTCATAATAATCCATAGTTAAAACTTCCTTAATAGATAAAATTAATGCTTTGAGCCATGAAAGCTAAGTTTTGTATAATAGAAGAAATTAGCTATGGAAATATAGGAAATTATTGTATTTTTCCCTAATGGTAAATTCTGCCTTTCACTGAAATGATGGAAGAAAGGATTCAAGAAACCAAAAGCCATGTAATTACAGTAAATTATTAGCCATGTACTAGGCTCATATATTAATTAAAACATTCATGTTTATCTTATTTTGAGAACTCACTTTTGCCCCTAACCTATATAATGTCTCTCTTTTTTAACTACAAGAATAAAAGAACTTAGAATTACATTTAAATTATTTCACTTTCATAAAATATATCACTTTGTAGACTTAATGGTAAATTGGAGAAAAATTTGCCTAACATAAAACCACTTCTGCTAATATTCTTATTTTCCATTTCTTAATAAAACCAGGGGCAATGTTCTATGGCCCTGCTGTACCAGTCTCCTCCTGTGGAGCTCTGGTTAAAGCATTAAGTTATTTGAACTCACTCTGAAGGATTTAGTGTATTTGAATTACCACCCTTTATATCCCCAACTATACGTAAATAGTAAATAACAACCAGGCATTAAGGGGGAAAAAATCGTGCCTGCAAATACTCCCATGTTGAAGTGTCATTGTTAGCAGTCTATGGAATTTAACCAGGGCAAGGAGAAAAGGTGATACGTCATGTTCTTTTTTTTTTTTTCCTAATGAAGATAATTTTATAAACTCTATACTCCACTTTCACCCCAAAGCACATGAGATTTAGGGGTCTGTGTGTGACATTAGCAGGATCATTGGTATTGTGTTCTGCTGGAGGCAGAGGATTTCTTAGCTGGATAAGGACGCAGAAATTAAAGCATGAGGGAAAGAGGTACCTGAAAATAACTTGAGGGAGCATCTCATTAAAAAAACAGATGAAGAGAAAATATCTACGGGAAATGACTTGGCAACACACTGTGCTGCAAATTTCCTGTCCACATCTGACCTTGTGAGACTTGACATCTGCACCCAAGTCATTCCCTTCCTGTCCCTCTTCCAATGTGGCTTCATTGAAAACAGCCTCCTTCCTTACCTTAGCTCCTTACCAACCTCCCACTGTCTATGAAGGTAAGAGAGAAATTAGATGGTAGTTGCTTGATCTACATTCCTGCACAGGACACCTGAATATCCAAGTGGCACCCTGTTTATCCTGCATGCTGAGTATTACTGCATGCATGCTGCGTATTACATGGTCTTCAGGACCATAAATTTTGGGACAAAACTGACATGAGCTGACAGAGGTGAGCCCCAAGTCCTGGCATCCTGTTCGCAGGCACCAGGCTCCCATGATCAGAAACCCACGTGGTCTTCACAGAGCTCCTCAATGTGCTATGCTTATTGCTGTACATGGAGTCATGACATGAAGTTGGCCCCCAGCCTCACCTTTATTTTCTTTAAAGTCCACACACATATGTTTGGATTTGGTCAACTGAAATCATCTAAGTTTTTTAAAACACATACTGAGATTTTCTTAAAGTTTAATATGGGTGATTATCCCTTCGTCTGCCTAAATCTTCATATTTACAAACAAATTATGTCAGATACAAACAGTGACTGTCCATGACCTGAATGGTCTAACAGTCTAGTAAGTGAAATCCTACAAGCACATAAGCAATTCTAATACAGTGTGGAATATGACAGGCACCATGGAAAAGATTTATATGCAAAATGCTATTATCACAGAGAAGCTGCGAAAGTTATGTCAGCTTGAGGGTAGAGGGAATATGCAAAAAAGAGGGCAAAGAAAGAAAAAAGTAACAGTTGCGCTAGGTCAATGGTTCTGAACTCCGGTTGAGAAGCTGTTAAAAGACACCATGTCTAGACCCCAGACTCTAATTCAGTTGGGCTCAACATGCACAAGGTCACTAGTACACAACAGGTGTGAATTATAACTATTATAATTTTTCATTTTCAAATAAGATGAAAATACTTCTACTCAAAACAAAATATGCCATTTCAATATTTTTGGCTGCTCCAAATCAAAAGTAGCTATTCTCTTCCTTGAACCACAGCTGAAATTGGTCATGCCACCATATCCTACAATGACAGATTTTTTTTTAAAAAGGGGAGTACAGTTGATTCTTGAACAGTTGAAAATCCATGTCTAACTTTTGACTCCTCCAAAGCTTAACTAATAGCCTACTGTTGACCGGAAGCCTAACCAAAAAACAGTCGGTTAATATGTAGTTGTATGTTACACGTATTATGTACTGTATTCTTACAATAAAGTAAGCTAGAGAAGAGAAAATGTTAAGAAAATCATAAGGAAGAGAAAATGCATTTACAGTGCTGAACTGTGTGTGTAGATACTGTAAGTTTACATCATCTGCTTATAAGATGAATGGTCTGTCAGTGTCTACTTCAGTATTGTCTTATATGAAACAAAGCACTGTAGATGTTACACTTATTACCAGCACAAGACATAAAAAATGAAAAGATAACATGAAAAAGAAATTCGTATTTATTTACAGGTATCATGATTCATGCATTGATAACAAAGAGGCCCCAGTTAGATTGTTTAGAGTAGCCTAGTGTAACTAATACAACAGCTTCATGGTAGCATAGCTGTACTGTGTTTCTATAGAAACGTTTTCAGGAATTAAAGGAAGTGTTTATCTGGTAAGAAATACAGCACATTTCCCCCTTTTATTTTTTTTAGCAATATAAAGCAAAGCAACTATATTGATTTAATAACAACTAACTGTAAGTATTAAAATTTCAGTAAATTTAAGTATGTGTTTAAATATATATAGTGATTTATTTAACCAAATCAGATGGACTTGGTGCACATTTACTACAAAATTAAATTCAAGTATTTAGATATCTTTGTTTAGTTACAAGAAGACGTTGTTAGAACATAATGACCTACCACTTACTTCTCAACACCGGATGTCAATACCACTGCAGTCTAAGCTAACTCCTCCTCTTAGCATACAGCACTGACATGTATTTTTACATATAAATAATAATATATGATGGAAGAAACATTTAAAGCTCCATAAACTCAAGGGATTTGAAGTGGTATGTATTTTGTCAAAGAACAGTGTTACGAAAACAGAAGACATAGCTATGAGCATTTAAGCTGTTGCTACATAGTTTTCTCACATTTTCCATTCTTTTCCTCAGATTTAGCTCTGTAGATATTCACTGTCATATGGAGAGACATTTTAATCCCCCTGACCTGTTCATTCTTTGTTTGAGGACAACTAAGGGGTAGAAATTGTTTTTTTATTTTTCCTCAAAAAGAAATCTCTGTCCCCGAGGACCTTGATGCATCAAACCACATCATTTCCAGACCCGGGTCACATTTGAAGGAGTGAATGGGCACAGTACAGCATCAACAAAAATAGGCAGAAGTCCCCCTAAGTCCTAGTCACTGTAACTCTCAGTGACAGATTCACACTGCTATTAATCATTTTCACACCAGGGAGATACACATGGTGGAAACATGCAGATTGGGAACAGCACAGAAGTCGCTGGGAAAATGTCTGAAAGCCAGAGCTTTCCAACATCACTTCTCTGTGCCAAAAATGCAAAAACATATGCTTGCCCCTTATTTTTCGCTTTTTTTTTTTTTTTAAGTAGAGAAATTAGCTCCTGTTAGACTGTTGCTTACTTGGAAATCTGTATCACTGGGTAATGGTGTAAGGTTTTGCCATTTCTAGGGGAAAAAAATCAGTCTATTTGCCAAGGCAAATTAGAAATCATTTTCCACCCAGTTTTCTTCCCTTTTTTTTTTTTTAAATACAGTTTTCAGGGTTAAAATCAGCTTTCTGAATTATTGCTATTACTGGCATAATCTTATGTTGCTATTTTCAGCTCCTAATAAAGAGATGCAGAAAAGAGGTATAATCTTGTATCTCCCCTAAGTAGAAAATCTAGAACTTCAGGAGCACTGGACTGATTTGGTATCAATTGTGTGTAACATGAAGAATTGAGTTCCCTTGTTACCGTCATTTACACGGCTGAACACTAAGATCTTTGAAACCTGCTAGTCAGAATTAAAAGATAGCATTTGCTATGAGTTTAGTATTTTAGATAATTGATAAAATGAGAAATCTAGGGACATGAGACTCAGTATTTTTCAGGTGACTTCAGTGGCATGGATGAGAGTAGTTGATGAGATTCGCTTCTGTACATAATGGCTCTCTCGAGATTTATTTTTCAGGATAAGGGAAGATGAAAACCGAAATTAACCAAATAAACCTCCACAACAAAAGGAGTAAAGACTGAACTAGCCACAATCCAGTATCTTTATCTGGGTGCAACAATAAAACAGGAAATGTGTGCTCAAGTATCAGCTATAATCAAAATCACCTGGCTAAGTTGTCGCACTTTAAAAAGTAATGAAATCATAGATAAAACTCAATTGTTGGGTTCGATTTTTCTTGGACTGTCTCCATCAAATAAATCAACAGTAGTTTAATTATCCAACCTAGGAAAGCGCACGAGTGAATAAGAGTGCTGACAGTGGTCTGATTGAGAAATGACTTCATGTATTTGTCAGGGAATTACCGGGGACTTACACACAAACTAATGAAGGAGAGATCAGTTTCTCCCCGCCCTCCATTAAACTCTGTGCATGAGAACGCGCACTTGGCCAGGTACTACAACGAACAGGTGGATGTTTGTATAATGTAGTAGGAGTGTGTGGGACATAACTGTCTTTCTTCTTTCCACATAACTTTGCTTGAGGTTCAGTCAACATTTTATGTCACGAAGATTATGTACTGGCTATTTTGCAAATCAAACCAATAAAATTAGAGATCTGTCCTTTCCCTTAGCAACCCCAGAAATGACTCCTCCCTTACCTGAATACATGAGAGCGTGTTCCTATACTGCCTCCCTCTGCTTCTCTCTGTAAAACCCATGCGGTGCTCTAGCTATACAAATCTCTGATTTTTTTTTTGCACTATATTTTAAGAGTTGCCAGCATTATTCACCTTTCATTCCAGTGCCTTATCTTGTTCTTCTGAGCAGTGGAGTCTCCAAGTCCACGTCTCACTGCTGAGTTCTTTGTGCTGAAGACAAGAAGGTGCTGGAAATTTTAGAACATGTTTCCCCTGACATTGGACGAGTACTTCATAAATTTTATGCGTGCATTTTGGGTTGGCTACTCCTGGATAAATAGTTGTTCGATAACATTAGAAACCACTGGTTTTAATAATTCTTGAGATTGAATTAAGGTAACTGCCAATCCTTTTGTCTTTTTTTATATCAATTTTAAAAAAAAATGAATCCATGAGACCAAAACTTGTCTTGGCACACAGAATACTCAAACAATTAATTTAGACAAAAGTTAAATTAGTTTATCTTAAACTCTACAAAAAATTTTAAAAAAAACTAATTTTGAGACATTTAATTCAGGAAACAATATCACTGTATCGCCAAATTGAAAATTGTGGTTTTTTACTGAATACAAAAGCAGTTGCATTTTACTTGAATAATTTTATAAATGCACAAGATGGGATGCTATTATATGCAAAAGTCTAGACACGTACAGAGGAATAAGATTTGTTTGAAGACTACCACTGATTTACAATATATTTGCAGAAATATGAATGGCCAAATCAAAGGAGTTCCTTTTATTCATTGAATGTGTTTTTGAAGAGCTATGCCGGAGTAGAATTTTAAAACAGTGTCGTAGTTCTGACTTACTTTTGCTTTATTTGAAAGAGTTGTGGATGGTGTGAGGAAAGAGGTCGTTCCTCCCTTTTCCTTCTTAGTTCTTGTGGCTGGGCAATTAAAATGAACAAGGCAGGTTAACAGGAGAAAAATCAAATATGTTTTATAGAGACAGGGAATCCACATAACTATGGAGAATCCCCAAAACAGCAAGGCAAGGTGAGGCGTGTATTAGTCTGGACTAAAGAGAGAGAGGTAGGGGTCTGGGACTTCAAAGGGAAGTAAAGGAATTCACGGGAAGATAAAAAGAGTTATGTTTGATAAACAAATGTTTGCAGGGCCATCCAATGACAATGGGACACAGAGAGGATTTGGATCAAACTGAGCTTCGCTGGGGTCCTCCCTGTCTTCTGCACCTAGTTCGCACTTCACTATGGTTGTCTCTGGATAGCGGTCTTTAGCTGCCTTTAACCAGGCCCTTCCTGGGATAGGCCTCCTATGTCAGATTCTTTCAGGTGGAAGTTCAAAGGTTCTTCCTGGGTCTTTGTGGCCTTGTGCAATTTTAGCTCGAAATAATTCCGTGCCACAGGGGCACATTTTGGAGTGACCAACCTGAACCCCATCAATGGGAAGGAAGATCAGACTGCCAGACTGGTAGATTAAGTAACTGAGAGTTGTTCCTCTGGACTCTTTACTTCCCCAAGCTAGTGGTGAATTCTATAAGCACCATGTCGGAGCTCGGGTAGCTGTATACTGGCCTCTGGAAAGACCTGTATTTTATTTTATTTTGTTTCATTTTACTATTTTATTTTACTTTATCTTTTTTGGTACATGGGAGGGTCATCTTCAGCTACTTAACCGGGGTTGTCAATAACTTATCTGAACTTTTACTTAAATACTTTTTACTCCAAATTGTGTGACAGGCAGTTTGAATAAGAAAAACTTGGTGGCTCTAAAGTGTTAAAACACACAATAAACTCAATTTGGGAATTGGTGTGCTTAGGGACATTGATCTTAAGTACTGTTAATGGAAGTGTTATCTAAATCTCATTCATGTAATGAAAATTTCTCCAGCTGTTAAACCACCGAATCTTCTGTCACTTTGATATAGAGGTTAGACAACAAAATGGATTGCCTTGTCCATCAAAATGTGCTGGAAGAGAATATCCTAGTCACATTTGGGAGAGGAATGACACTGAAATATGGGGTAAAGGTCATCAGGAATTTGAGAAATTCAGGAAAAGACTAATCACTTGTGAAGGGGAGAGAATAAGGGGAATTTGATGCTAAAGGTGCTGCCAGAATTTTTAAGAGAAAACTAGTGCCCTGCTCGGCTTTAGCCTACTCGCCGCAATATGATTTGTTGACTAAGGGATGGTAATTGTAAATTCTTTGGGGTTTCTTTTATTCAATATTCAGTTAGAAACAACTGAAGATTGTCTAAATCCAGAAACAGAGCTGCCTAATTTCCACAACGGATCACTGTGAGCTTTATTTGATGTCCTGTTTTGTTGTTGTTTTGGGCTTCAACTTCATTATGTAACTCTCGCTGGAGTTTTGTTCTCATGAGGGCAAAAAATTGGAAACACAGATTTAAAGGACTGTCTTCCTATAAACTGTGCATCTCAGTTTTCCAGGAAACTGAAGGCAGAGTTGGGGAGGATCTAATTTTTTGTTCCTAATTTTTTTTACAGAAATATAAAATGCCAATTTTCTCTATATGCAAGAGGCTAAAATCATATATGAATAGCACTGGTGGAATGTATTTAAGAGTCATAGAAAATTAAAAGAATTCATGAGATCTAGTTCAACTGCCTTTTTTTTTTAAGCTTAGAAAATGTAGTTCCAGAGTGTTGAAAGGACTTACCCAATATAGTACCGAGAAGAAACCAGAACCTCCCCATCATATGTCATCAGAAAAATGCAAATTAAAACATAGCATTACACACTTCACAGGGTGACCAAAATTCAAAACACTGACAACACCAAATGCTGGCAAGTTTGTAGAGAAACAGGACGTCTCGTACATTGCTGATGGAAATGCAAAATGGTATAGCCACTTTGGAAGATAGTTTAACAGTTTCTTAGGAAACTAAACATACTCTTATCATATGACCTAACAATCATGCTCCTTGGTATTCACTCAAAATAGTTGAAAACCTGTGTCTGCATAAAAACCTGCAAATGGATGTTTCTAGCAGGTTTACTCATAATTGCTGAAACTTGGAGACACCCGAGATGCCCTTCAGTAATTAAATGCAGAAATAAACTTCTGTACAGCCAGACAGTGGACAGTTACTCATTGTTACAGAGAACTCAGCTATCAAGCCACTAAAAGACATGAAGGAATCTTAAATGCATATTGTTGAGTGAAAGAAACCAGCCTAAAAAGGCTGCATACTTTATGATTCCAACTGTAGGACATTTTGGAAAGGACAAAAGTACGGAGACAGTAAAAAGATCAGTCACTGCTAGAGGGCGGGGTGATGGAGGAGGAATGACTGGGCAGAGCACAGAGGATTTTTAGGGCAGTGAAAACACCCTGCACAGTACCAGAATGATTGATGCATGTCAACACACATTTGTCCAGACTCAGAATGTGCAACTCCAGGAATGAAATGTAATGTAAACTATGGACTTTGCATGATTATGATGTGTCATCGTAGGTTCGATTGTAGCAAAAGTGTCATCCTGGTAGGGGAGGCTAGGCATGCACTGGGGGAAGAGGGGTATATGAGAAACCTCGGTACATTTCTCTTAACTTTACTGTGAACCCAAAGCTAATATTTTTTAAAGTTGTTAAATATTTTTTAAAAAGAAAAGCAAAGCACAGGTATCTTCTCTGAAGGAAGAGGAAACAATATACTTTGTTTCGTCTCATATATGTAATTAACTTGATCTACTTTACAACCTCAATATGTAAATATATAGCTTTTATACTATATAGCTTTAATATTTCAAGTTTATTCTTTGAGGACCCACCTCCCTTACTAGTAAAAGGTCTGTTTTCTCCCTTGATGCTCCCTCTTACATACACACACATATATATTTGAATTGTTCAAAAAATCTTAGGAATTTGGTCCATTCAAAGGAGCCCCGCCCTTATTTCCAGTGACTGGAGTAGAGCGTGTGAGTTACCTACTACAGCTTTCACTACTTCCAGCCAGGCAGGCAGCATTGCTCCCGAAGCCTGGTCCTCTCTCCTGGATACTCGTCCACTGCAGAGCACTAGGCCAGGTCTCTTTACATGCAGCCATGGTGCACTTCTCCAAGGTTGCATCTCCTTCAGTTCATCCATAACACACTCAGCCATTGCTTCTCAAGTGAGACAATGTATTTTCATTTACTTTGCTATGGTTAGTTCAATGACATCAATAGTATTATTAGGTAGAATTAATATATATTTTAAGAATACAGAAGTACACTACTAAACAAGGGACAACACTACACTTTCCTTTTTCATGCAATACTTGGAAGGACTTGCACTTTTACAACAGCTCTTTTGTAGAAATGGAAAAAGTGGCTATGAATATAGCAGTGTGAATATAAAACAGTGGTGGCTCTAAAGTACTATATATTTCTTTCAATATTAGGAAAAGCTAATGCTAAAAGACATTTATTTTAAATATGAGACATAAAGTAAATTAAATTCAAAACAATAATGTTACAAAGATTGACAATATATTGTGTTTAGGGACTTTGTATACGGTTAAACATAACCAAAAATAGCTCACCTCCATTGAAAGCAAAGCCCGATGGTATTTGCATTAATCTTCCTCACTCAGCCCAGACTCTCCCTTCTTCCTTCGTGAGTTTTCCCCGGGGTCCTTGATGTCCTTTCCTTCCCAAAGACATTAATTATTATGATAGTAATGTTTAGGGTCTACGCAACCAGGTCCACTAGATCAGGATTTACAGTTCTCAGATTTCAGGTGGTACTGTTTCAGTACCTTTGTGGGAAACATGGTTATGCCAAGTCAGATCCCCTTTGAGAAGGGACTTGCTGCCAGCTGTGGGAGTCCAATCAACAGACAGCCTCCAGCACTGGCTCCTTCAGGACCTGCCTGAACTGCAGAGAGCCAGCCACTTTGCCCAGAAGTCACACCTTCCTGCCATTGCCCATGGCCATTTCACATGACACAAATGGATAACACTTAGTCTGGAACCCATGCCAGATTGGTGTGTGCTTTGTCAGTCTGGCATAGAAGTTCACGTTCTTCTTCCCAATTCTTCTTCATTCCTCTCTTTTTTCCCCCCTTCCTCTTTCTATTACACAAACTCATCCCTAGTAAAACACCTTGCACCCTAGCCTCATCTCCACTGCTTGTTTCAGAGACTCCAGCCTCTGCCAGCTTTTTCATTCTTTCATCCCAGGAAAGAACATTTTATGCAGATTGGTCCATCTCTTCTTTAGAATTATACATAGAAATGATCATTGTCTGGGGACGCCCTTGTTAGCCCACAAAGCATCGTATTTTTGTCTTCCTTCTGTAAACCTACTAGCCATATGTAAGACAAGAAATCCATGTGACTCTCCTCTGAACACAATATGTGTGCTCCAAATGACTTATTATGTCCAGCTATGAGAAGTAGCTCTCGTATTTTGTTTAATTCTGTATCATCAGATACACCATTAAATATAAAATTAACTCACCATATGTTGATGGGTCACCATAGAAAAAATATAATAACTTAAAATGGATTACCAAAGAAGTAAATTTTCTAACCTAGTCCTCAAACCATGTGTTGATAAAAGTAACTCATTTTTAATGAGTGCTTACTATGTGACATACACTTCACCTGTATTAGGACATCTATTTCTGAAGTCTACAGAAGTTAAGAAACTTGCTTGTTCAGCTAATAAATGGCCCCAGTAGACTTAGTATCCTGGTTTGACAGACACCGAAGTTGAATCCCTTAACCACTTCTCTCTCAAGTTTCTGAATTTGTCATTAATTTCCATCTTCTATCTTCTGCTGCTCCTCCCTCCTTTCTCCCTTAGGGTCCTTAAAATCCATGAAATAACAAGAAGGAAAGAAGGGATCACAAAAAGAGCCTCGATGTAAGGAAAATCAGCACACTGAAAAAACATATTGTGGGTAACTAACAGAATTATTTATATTCTTTAAACACCAATATACCTTCTGTCTCAGAGTAAAGGTAACTAACTAGATATCTCCCTTTTTAAATTCTTCTTTTGTCCTATTCAGAATTTTTTCCCTCAAATATCCTAAAATATTTCTCTTGAAGGAAATAAAAGGACCCCTTTACTATGTTGTCAATACAGCGTACTTCAGAAAAGACTTCTTCAAAGACAAGTTGTTTGGCTTGAATTAGAGGGTGTCAGAGTGGCCAGATGGAAAGCTCGATTTACATTTAATTTTGTTTTCACTGATTTATCAACTATTCCATTGACAAAGAGAGGTGTGACTTCATGGGGTGAGAAAATGCTATTTTCTGCTCATAGTTACATTAAAAAAAAATCAAACCACAGCATGTTCAAAGTTAGCATTTGACAAAGCTTTTTAATCATGGTTGCCCGTCTTCTGAACACCCCTGCCCGCCAGTTCCAGCATTTCACAGAAGTTGGATTCTGCTTGTAATTCATGATGTGACAGTCTGCATGAGGGGAGAGAAAAGAAAACTCTTCCTCTGGTTTTGCCCTGGACAGTAAAAGAGACTCTTCTAAAGTGTGCTTGAATCTGTATAATAGCTTTTCAAACTCTGCACTACTTTGCCTTCATTCCTTATATTTTCCTAAATTGAGTAGGTTGGAGCAAATCAAAACTGATACCAGGGAAAAAGAGAGGGTGATGAAGTACTGCAGCGCGCTCGATGCTGAAATAAAATAAGAGCAAACCCCAGATGTTATGTGCCCTCTGGTGAAAAAAAAATCACTCCCCAAGTCTTGCCCAAGAGATCAAACCTGAGTCTGACCAAATCTCTGGGTCCAGAGGTGAATTGACAAGAACTAAAGGACAGAGCAGGTTTTTAACTGAGTCTCTGACCACCTAAATCCAGACAACTGGAAACGCTACAGGTGAAGTGGCTTCGGTTATTCAGCAGGTACAATTTAAGGGAAACAAAAGGGATTCTGTGTATTAAATGGGGTGCCACAGACATACTGAGCTTAAAGGTGCATGAACACCTGAACTGTACTGTACGGACATTCATTTGGCCAGTAAAACTATAAATAAATGCAAAGAAATGATTACTGTGAAGGTCAGGGCGCTTACTTTTGGAAAGAGGAGAAGTGGCGTCTGAAGCAAGAGGCAGGCTTCTATTCTTTGACCTCGATGCTGGTTACAAAATCATTCCCCTTATAAAAATCGTCTCAGCTATGAATGTATTATGTGTGGTTTTCCACACGTAAAAGTGTGTTTTATTTTGTAGTCGAAAGATGTCTAAAAGAGATAAGGAATAAAAGTTTGAGAGTGAAATAAATCTGAGTTCAAATCCTGGCCCACCACTTATTATCTGTGAGACTGGCAAGTTTGTATCCGAGCCTCAGTTTCCTCCTACATAAAATGTGAATAAAAGTAGCACACCTGCCCTTTAGAGTTGTTCTAAGACTGAGGGGCAGTCATTTATACCAAGAGTCTGGCCCTGAGCGGACAACTCTAGTTATATGATGCTCTTTCCTTCTCTCCCCACCTACTTCTTACTTTGCTTTGACGTCATATTTTCTCTACCATAGATTGCTGATACTTTTGTTTAATCAGATAATAATTTCAGATGTTGGAGTGTATCGCCGCTTCTGAAGGCCTATGCTAAATAACAAGAACGTGTCCTTCCAAATTACAGCTGAGTCCAACAGTAATGACTCATGCCATCACCTGAGGGGCTGATTTTTACCCATACGCCCAATCCCAAATCACTTCATTCCAGAACAGTGCCTCTTATTTCTGGTTAAAAATAATGATGATGATTAATATTTTGCAAGGCAGTAGGCAATAATTAAGTTTTTAATGATGGTGTGTCATTTATCATAAAATGCATGTTCTTTTCATCGAGTAGATATTCAATATATTTTTTAAATGATTGATTATGTAGAGTTGACTTTCATAGCCTCTTAGTAATGATGGAAGCAATCTGATGTAGAAGGTGATTTCAGTATCATTGGAGGAAGTCTTGTGGAAGAGTTAGTTTCAAGTGGCAATGTATCAGAGGGTGGTATGACTCTGTGGCAGGAGTCCCAGTCCACATTCAGGAGACCTGAGTCATAGCCTGGGTTTTATTTCCAATAACCGCTGTTGTGGGCTAAGTGTTTGCCATGTACCGGGCTGAGTGCTTTATTAACTTGTTTAATCCTTGCAATGACTCTGTGATTGGCTACGTCTCCACCTTACAGATGGAGAAACTGTCTCAGAGAAATGTTACCAGTAAAATGAATGCTGCACATCTAGTACCTTTATGGGTGGGGGTGAGAATTCATTTCTAATTTGACCTGACTCTGAAACTCTTACATTTAACCAGGTGATCTCTGTAATCCCTTACAGTGCTAGCATTCTGTAATTTATGAAATCTCTTCTCCAAATGAATTTTTCATGACTCATTAACCCAGCAGTCCCCTTTGGTGACACATGTCTTCTTTGTTTACTTTATGTCCTTCACTGGTATCAGTGTCAGAAAATGTCACTCAGCCTGGGAGCACAGAACTGGGGACAAAGTCTCATCCTCAAAGACAGCATGACACCATCAGTGGGGAATGGGAATTTGAGGATCATTTGGGGTTTATAGCTAGGGATCCTTCTCAAGCCCTTTTCTATTTCTAAGAATCAGGCTCCTAATATTGACCTTGGCTATAATTCTCTATACTGTTTACTTAAAGGAAATGAAACACAAACTATGTCTCAGGAAGATAGGACAACAATTATATTTTAAATTAGTCACAGGCTTATCAGCTCCTGCAATTTCTTGCAATGAAAAATTAACCCGGAAGACGCTGTCATGTAACATTAGGATAACAGGCTTGGAGTGGAGTGAGTGACATGTTTACATGGCGTGACAGAACTGTTTGATTTCCTTCATTATTTTCTGCATGGCATTTCTTTGCATACCTGGAATTATCCTATCCAGTTTACCAGAAGGTCTCCTGGTTCTGCCGCCTTCTATCTAATTAAAAAAAAAAAAAAAAACACCGTTGTTTCCCGGGGTTAAGTCCTTGTGACCACTTGCCTGACCTTTTAAAATCTCTTAGTTGATGGTGTTCCTTCCACCCTATTTTCTGCCTGATCCACCCAACTCATTACCACCAAATTCATCTTCCTGGGGAACAACTCCAATTAAGCCACCTACTGGTGTAAAAACATATAAAGTATCTTCCACTTCTTAAAAAAATTCATGGTCGTTAGTAAGGCCTTCATATTCACCTTATCTGGCTTCAGACTCTCTTTTCAGCCTCATTTTCAACTGATCATATTAACACAACACAGGGCAAGTTGGCTGAATCTCTATTTTAAAATCTAACTCAGAGAGTTGCTGCCACCTCCCTAGCATTCAGTATTTCTCCACATCTTCAAAAGCCAAAACTTCATGCATCTCTCTAGGACTTGTTTCATGGTTGCAGAATAGCTGCGTGTAAGAAAACTTTGGGGATCTTGTTTGGCTCAGAGCCTAGCAGTGAGGAGAAGTAAGAATCATGGGATTGGAGTTGTACGAAAGCAGTAGCCAGTATTCCATTCATGAATTACTTGGCTTATCGCATACAATTAGCACACAACACAAGGTCAGTGAAAGCGGGGAAGAGCAGGTGGGGAACCACTCCGAGGGGAAGTCCAGGAAGGAGGCATCTCAGCATGAGCAGCCTCCAGTCCAGCAGTGGGTCTGGCAACAAGTGTAAGAAGGAAGTCACCTTCTGCTCCGACATGGCCTGGCAGCGTCTTTCTGGAACAGCTCTCAGAAGCATGGAGCATTGGTTCTGAACTTCAACCTAGAAAACCTGGGAATGGTCGTGGACCACTGTATGGAGGCACAAAGTTAGTTGGGCAATGAACCTGTAAAAGAGACTAGACTGCCAGGTCGTTCTTGACTGTAGTCAGGAGAGTCCACATACAGCAGGGTGCTCCAGCGAAGAGTCTTCAAGTCACTTGGCTCCGTGGTTTCTTTTTAAGGAGCAACAGTTACCCCAGGGGAGGGAGTCTTGACTCTATCAGTTGCTCCTTCAGTTCCAGTGATGCATGTTACCCATCAAACTTCTTGTGTAAAGTAATATTCTTCCTTTGTCGCTCTAAGACACTCACAGTCCTACAGGGAATGTTTCAGAACAACTAATACGGAAGTTCACATTGGCCACTGTGACTCGATTTTGAACTATTTAACATGACGTAGCATAGCTTAAATCCTGTACGTTTCACACAAGATGAGTAGAAATCATAAGACAAATTATATCATAACAGATCTTAACAAAAAAAAAAAGGATTGATGCCTTGACCCACTGTCACGCATGGTAGAGTCCTAATCTTGGGTCTGTCGTAGATGCAGGCTGACTTTGGGGACTTGGTTCTACTCTTCAACCTAGAAGACCTGAGAGTGGTCACAGACTGCAGGAAGTAAGCGCAAAGTTAGTTAGGCAATAAATCTAAGAAAGAGACCAGACTGCCAGGTCATTCTTGACTGTAGGCAGGAGAGTCCACATACAGCAGACAGACTCACTGGAAATTATTTCTGTCAATCAGCTTTCTTGCCTTGGCCTGAGAAAAAAGAAAAAAAAAAAAGATGGAAAACAATGAGAATAGCATACCTTTTTTGGAGCATAAAAGAAGAAAATAAAAGACTATGACTCCTTAAAGCCAGCCAGCAAAAGAGCTCAGAATAATAATAACATTTGACCTTTTTTAGATCCAGGACCCATGTGTAAATGATTCCTCTGAACTTAATTTTGAGAAAAACAACTCCCGTTTTCTCAAGTCCTACAGTCCATTTTTTATAATTTTCCCCAGACTTCAGTGAACACGTATGAGAAAACTTTGTGAAAGAAACATAGCCACTCACAAAGCTTTAGGTAGCTGTGGTTGCTTTCGAAGTAAGTTGTGAGGGACAATGCAGACGGGGAGCTCATACATCCTTGGAACCCTCTGAGCATTTTTCAGAGCTGGAAGGCAAAGCAATACTACTGTGAAGCCCCAAGCACACTGCATTGTGTGTCTGACGTGGCTTTAATAATGTATTACAAAAACATGGTGTCAGCCTGCGAGGGGCTGTGGGGGGACATTTTATTAAGTGAGAAAATAAGATTTATAGATAAGTCACTAAAGAAGAGTTATAGCAAATCATGCGTCTACTAACAAAAGGTGTCGAGAACAATATTTTTTATCTCTGCTTTGTCAACACCTAATGCCCATTTATCTCTGTTACACGAATCATACATAGTCACAATCACTCTATAAATTCATCACCATGGATTGTAAAGCTTAAGACAAGGTCAGAAAGCTCACAGAAAGCATCAGGAATCTATCCCACGAGGGGTTGAGAAATGTTAATGGTGGTGACCTGGTGTATAGGGGACCCAGTTGTCATTACAAAAGTGACTGACCATTAGTTATCATCTCAGCGGGTCATCCTGAAAACTGCTATGAGCTTGGGATGGCTAGAAAAAAAAATCACTCCACAGATCAAAGTTGCCATGCCAAAACACAGCTGCTTCTGAAGCTTTGTGCTAGAATTTTGGCTGGAGTGAGTTCTTACAATCCTAAGACAGATTCCCAAGAAAACAGAGACACCGGAGTGGTATCAAGTCAGCAGGCTGCCTGCCGTGTGTACCATGATAGCACTTAAGAATGAGCAATACTTGTTTTTGTTTTCCGTATTTGGTATTACAACCTTAAGACATAGCTCTTTGCTCTATGACTTTGATATGTTGTCAAAAAGTATTGCATAACCATCAGCCTTTTTAGGTCATTCTGTAGGCTTAGCAGAAAACCATTTTAGCACAGGAGTGAGAATCAGAACTCACTTTTATCTTTCATTTCCAAATAAAATAACTTCAAGACCAGTTCTAAATTTATTTCTAGAAACATATTCTTTTCTCTAATTTTTCTTTGGATTTGGGTGTTGGGGTAGCGGCTGTTTACTTACGTAATCTGGTCATCACCTGTCAGTCTTCAGCTGCATGTTGTACCTCCATCACCTCTGAGTGTAACCCACAAGCTCCTCTTACTCTCTCAGATCTTACTTTGCTCCAAGCCATGATCTTGGCCCTCCTGTCTTTATTCTAGACAGAGATAAGACCAGGCATTCTCTAATTTTTAATGGTTAAAAAAAGCCCTACTGAGAACTGAGACTGAAGAGGTGATAAAGAAGAACAAAGTAACAAAGGAGAATCAAATTCAACACCAGGATAGGATGTCAGCCATCACTGTTCCCAAAGTTCATCATTTCTCTGGTGTCTCAGAAAGTCCCTTTGCTGTTACCTTTCCTCTCAGCCTTGTAGTAGATCTCCTTTTTACTGTATCCAGTCTCTCTGAACAAAATTTTGTGTATTTTCTCCAAATCAAAATCTTCACAGAAAAGTGAATTCAGATTTTTCAAGTAAAGGCTCAAGAGGAGCCTTTAAAACAGATTTCACCCAACAGTTTTAGGATGTGTTCAAGAATTAGGCAGAGGTCTGATCAAGGTGACCATGCTACCTTCATCAGCAGCAGTTCTCTTAAGTGGAAGGAGAGTGATTTGATGAGAGAAGGGAGAAAATGTATGTCCTCTTTTACACTGTAATGCTTTCCAGGGTGTTACTGCTTCTTCCTCCCCTCCTGTATGTGTATGTATGTGTGTGTGTATGTATATATATATATATATATATATATATATATATATATATATATGCCCAGCTTTGAAAATAAAATGAGATTTGCTGCAAATATTTTGACTTCTATATTCATTTAGTACATTTGTTTTACATCTATTGTATGTCGAGTACTGTGCATATCTGGGTATGATAGTAAAGTTATAGAAAAAGGCAGGAGCCGTATCATTAAGAGCCCTGGTAGGACTTGTTATACATTTTGATCTTCATCTTGAAGGCCATATAAAGCCATTAAAAATTGTTGTCAGGGAAGTAGGAGAGCAGAGGTATGCTCATATGCTGATGCTGTGTCACGGACGAATAGGATGCTAGGCGGACGGGCAGAGGAGGCAAGAATAGATTCAAGAAGTATCAACAAACGCTATCACTAGGGTCCAGATAATGATCGCTGGGACTGGGTGGAGATGAGAAATTGGTAAAATTGACAACACCTAGTAAGAGGTGGGCTATCTGTGGAGGTTCATGACCAAAATTTATCTAGAATAACTCTCTGGCTTCTAGTTTCTGTAATTGAATGGATGGTGGAACACACTGGAATAAGGGGAACTTTGAAGAGAATGCAGAGAGGAAGACCATGGCATGTGAGGTTGAGGTGTCACCGAGACATTCAAATTGTCAGGATGAGTAGACACTGGTACGTGATTCTGGAGCTTTGGAGAAATGTGGAGCTGGGGATACTTACTTGAGTGTTACTAATATGTGATGGCATTGAAGCTAACAGAAAGAGATAATCTAAGAAAAGAGAAGAGTCCAGAACCTGACTGTTTAATGAACTGATCTGGATTGTGTCTTGGCCTGAGATTTGAGCCTTGTCCTGCTGTAAGATTCTTGGTCACTTTTCTAAAATATTTTGTGTTCCTTTTAGAGTTTGTTTTCTCAAAATAAGATAGGTAATTTTCCCTAACCATCCTGTTCCACCTAAGAGCTGGGGTAATGAAAAACATATGTAAAGGTCACGGTACAGAGGCACAGGCTAACTGAAAGATGGAGACCTAATCGTGGAACTCCAGAATGCTTCCCCTATCTTACACCTGACCACCACGTTACTAACAGCCTATTTACAGTACAGTTTCCCAGTATAGCATCTTTGGCTGTCAAGAGAAAATTATGAAGCATTCTAAACACAAAACATGCAATGTGAAGAGTCAGAGCAATCATCAGAACCAGACGCAGACATGGCAGAGATGTTGAAATTATCAGAGCAGGAATGTAAAGCTATGATTACTGTGCTAAGGGTTCTAATGGATAAAGTAGATAGTATGCCAGGAAAAAAAAGGGCAATGTAAACCAAGAGATGGAAATTCTAAGAAAGAAACAAACAAAAAAAAATGTGCTGGAAATCAGAAACACTATAACAGAAATGAATGCCTTTGATGGGCTTATTAGTAGACTGGACACAGCTGAAGAAAATAAAAATCTCTGGATTTGAGAATATTTCCAAAGAAGCCTCAAAAACTGAAAAGTAAAGAGAACAAAGACTTAAAAAAGAAAGCACAGAATATTCAAGGACTGTAGGATAGCTACAGAAGCTGTAACATTGATGTAATGAGAATAGAAGAAAGAGAAGAGAGAAAGGAACAAAAGGAATATTTGAAAAAATAATGGTGATCATTTCCCCAAACTAATGTCAGACACCAAACCACAGATACAGGAACCTCAGAGGACGCCAAGCAGATAAATGACAAAAATACTACACATAGGCATATCATTTTCAAACTACAGAAAATTAAAGCTAAAAAAATCTCAAGAGAAGCCAGAGGGAAAAATACCTTTCTTACAGAGGAACAAAGAATTACATCTGACTTCTCAGAAACCATGCAAGCAAAAAGAGAGTGGAGTGAAATATTTAAAGTGTTGAGAGAATAAAACTACCAATCCAGAACTCTGTATCCTGCAAAATTATCCTTCAAAAGCAAAGGAGAAATAAAGACCTTCTCAGACAAACAAAAACTGAGGAATTGCTACTAATAGACCTGCCTTGTAAGAAATGTTAAAAGAATTGATTTAGAGAGAAGGAAAAGGAATATAGGTCTGAAACTCAGATGTGTATAAAGAGAAGAAGAGAGTGAGGGAAGGAATAAGTGAAAGTAAAATAACAACATTGAATTGTCTTCTTCTCAATTGATCTAAGAGATAATGGCTTCTTTAAAATAACAATAGCAACAATATATTCAATTATGCACACTTATGTAATATTGTATGTACGTGTATGCTCATGTGTGCTCATGCAGAAGTGAAATGAATGTCATGATGCAGGGACAAGAGGGAAGAATTTGGGTTATTTTGTTATTATAAGATACTCACACCACATGTAAAATCTTACAGGGTTATCTGAAAGTGGACTTGGATTAGCTGTAAATGAATATTGTACATTTTAAGGTAAACACTAAAAGTGAAAAAAGAAGAATAACTGCTATGCTAAGAAAGGAGAGAAAATGGAATCACATAAAATGCTCAGTTAGAACTAGAAAAAGCAGAGAAAGAGTATTAAAAAGAACAAAGAACAAGGTTCAAATTATAAAACATTTACAAATATGCAGGATATTAATCCGGCTGTATCAATAATCACTTTGAATGCCAGTGGTCTAAATGCACCAGTTAAAAGACAGAGATTGAAAAAAACAAAGACAGATTGTCAGAGTGGATCAAAAAACAAGACTCAACTATATATTGTCTACAAGAAACTCACTTTAAATATAAAGACACACATGGTTAGAAGTAAATGAGTGGAGGAAAATATGCCATGTTACTACTAATCTAAGGAAAGTAGGAATAGCTATATTAATTTCAGACAGAGTGAACTTCAAAGCAAGGAAAGTTATTAGGGACAAATAGGAACATTACATAATGATAAAGAGTCAATTCTCCAAGAAGAGGTAACAATTCTTAATGTGCATGTGCCTAACAACAAATCAAAATGTTTGGGGCAAAAACTGATAGTACTGTAAGGAGTAATAGATGAATCCACTGTTATAGTTGGACACTTCAGCAGTCATCCTTCAGAAACGGACAAATCCAATAGGGAGAAAAATCAGCAAGGGCATGGTTGAACTTACCAGCACCATCAATCAACTGAATATAATGGACATCTATAGAAAAATCTGTCCAACAACAGCATATTACACATTCTTCTTAAGTTCACCTGGGACATTCACCAAGATAGGCCACAGACCACATTATGGGCCATAAAACACATCTCAACAAATTTAAAAGAACAGGAAACATACAATCTCTGCTCTCACAACATGGAATTAAACTAGGAATCAGTAACAGAAAGATAGCTGGAAAATCCCCAAGTGCTTGGATATTAGACAACACATTCAAAATAACACATGGATCAAAGACAAAAATCTCAGAAGAAATTGAAAACTTTTTTGAACTAAGTGTAAATATCAAAACTTGTGTGATGCAGTAAAAGCAGTGCTCAGGGGGAAATGTTATAGCGTTGAATGTATATATTAGAAAAAAAGAAGAAAGATATAAAAATCAGTAATCCAACCTTCCACTTTGGAAAACTAGAGAAAAGAAGAGAAAATGAATCCAAGGTAAGCAGAAGGAAAAAAAAATGGTAAGAATTAGAGAAGAAATCAATGAAGCTGAAAATAGGAGATCAGTAGAAAAAAGTAACAAAACCAAAAGCTGGTTCTTTATAAAAACCAATGAAATTAATAAGCTTCTAGCCAGGCTAAGAAAAAAAGGAGAGAGGACACAAATTACTAATGTTAGAAATGAAAAGAGGATTATCCCATGGACATTAAAGGTATAATAATGGAATCCTGTGAACAACTCTATGCCCACAACTATAACAACCTAAATGAAATGAGTCAATTTCTTTCCAACTTTCCAAATTCTCAAAGAAGAAATAGATGATAAATAGGACTATATTTATCAAAGAAATTCAATCAGTAATTAATATCCTTCAAAACCAGGAAGCACCAGTCCCAGGTAAGTTCACTGGTGAATTCTATCAAATATTTAATGAAGAAATTATACCAATATTCTGTCATCACTTTCAGAAGATAGAAGCAGAGATAATAGTTTCTAACTTAATCTACTGAGTCAACATTATCTTAATACCAAAACCAGACAAAGACAGAACAAGAAAAGAAAGCTACAAACCACTGTCCCTCATGAATATAGATGAAGAAATCATCAGTCAGAGATTAGCAAATCGAACCCAACAAGGTATAAAAAGAGTTATACACCATGACCAAATGGAATTTATCCCAGGTATGCAAGGCTGCTTCACACATTTGAAAATCAAATAATGTAATCTATCACATCAACAGACTTAAAAAGAAAATTCACATGAAAAGGAAAGCCACAGACTAGGAGAAAATATTTGCAAAAGACATATCTGATAAAGAACTGTTACACAAAATATACCAAGAACTTATAAAACTCAACAATAGAAAAGCAAACAACCCAATTTAAAGTATGCCAAATACAGTAACAGACACCTCACCAAAGAAGAGATGTAGGTGGCAAATGAGCATATGAAAAAGGATGTTCCATATCATATGACATCAGGGAGATACAAATTAAAACGACAAGATACCACTTTACCTTAAAATGACCAAAATTTAGAACACCAACACCACCAAATGCCAGTTATGATGTGGAGCAAGAGAAATCCTGACTCATTGCTAGTGGGAATGAAGAAAAATGGTACAGCCACTTTGCAACACAATTTGGTGGTTTCTTAGAAAATTAAACATACTCTTGCCATATGATCCAGCAGTCAAGCTCCCTGGTATTTACCAAGAGGAGCTGAAAACTTATGTCTACACAAAAACCTGCATATGGATGTTTATAGCAGCTTTATTCATAATTCAAAACTTGGTGGCATCTAAGATGTCTTTTTTTTTTTAGATGAGTGAATAAATAAACTATAGTACATATAGAAAATGAAAAATTATTCAGTGCTAAAAAGAGATGAACTGTCAAGCCATGAAATGACATGGAGGAAACATGCATATTACTAAGTGAAAAAAAGCCAATTGAAAAGGCTACAGACTATCTGGTTCCAACTATACAACATTCTGGAAAAGGCAAATTTATGGAGAGACTAAAAAGATCAGTGGTTGCCAGGGAGATGGAGGGATGAATAGGTAAAGCACAGAGGATATTTAGAGCAGTGAAACTGCTCTGTTTGCTACTATTATTGTGTATACATGTCATCATGAATTTGTCTGAACCTATAGGATGCAAAGCATCAATAATGAAACTAATGTAATCTGCAGACTTAGGGTGATAATGACAATGATATGCCAATGTTGGTTTATCATTTGTAACAAAGGTACCACTCTGGTGGGGGATGTTGACGATGGGGAAAGCTATGCATATGTGGGGGCAGGGGATGTATGTGAAATCTCTGCACTTCCCACTCAATTTTGCTATGAACCTAAAATTACTCTAAAAAAAATAGCCTTTTGAAAAGAAAAATTCTCATCTTCTAGAATAATTCTTAGTACCAAAATCTGTATTAGTCAGGGTTCTCCAGAGAAACAGAAGTGATAGGATATAGGTAGATATAGATATATAAAGAAATAGATATATAAAGAGATTTATTATAATAAGTCATCTCACATGATTGTGGATGCTGATAACTTCCACAATCTGCCGTCTGCAAACTAGAGACCCAGGAAAGCTGGTGTTGTAATTCCAGCCCCAATCCAGAGGCCTGAGGACCTGGAGAACCAACTGTGTTACTTGTAGCCCACATCTGAAGGCTGGAGAAGCAGAAGAGCCAATGGTGCACGTCCCACTCCAAAGGCAGGAGAAGACCTATGTTCCAACTCGGTCAAGTAGAGAGAGTGAATTCTCCCTTCCTCCACTTTTTTGTTCTAATCAAGCCCTCAGGGGATTGGATAATGCCCACCACTAATTAAGGAGGGCACTCTGCTTACTCAGTGTACTGATTTAAATGCTAATCTCATCCGGAAACATCCTTACAGACACACCCAGAAATATTGTTTGAATATCTGAGCACCCCATGGCTGCATATAGCCAGGATCCTTAAGATGAAGGGGTGATTCCTCATTAGAAACTACAAGATTATATATTCAAAGTACTGAAAGAAAAATACCACCCCAAGAATTCTATGTCCAGAAAAATGAAAGGAGAAAGGAGAAAATAAAACATACCCAGATAATTAAAAACTTACAGAATTAGTGTCTAGCAGTCCTGGCCTACAAGAAATACTAAAGAGGATACTTTAGCTGAAATAAAAGAAAACCAGAGAGTAAAATAAATCCATACATAACAAAGAGTACCAATAAAAGGAAAATACATAGGTAATATAAAAAAGAATAAATGCATTTTTATTTGTAACTTTTTTCTCCTATTTGTTTTTAAAAGTAATAATCAAGGCAGTGTGGTATAGGCATCAGGTTAGACATGTAATATAATTGAGCATCCAGAAATAAGTATTTGCTTTTAAAGTCAGTTGATTTCCAAGGATGCTAAGGAATTTCAAGGTAGGAAATAATAGTCTTTGCAACAAATGATGCTATTGGGACAACTGGATAGTCATATGCAAAAAAACAAAACAAAACAAAACAAACAAAAATTAAGTTATAATCTGACCTTACATTATATACAATAACTAACTCAAAATGGATCGAAACCCTAATATAAGATCTAAATCTATACACTCTATATAAGAATTATATCTCAAAAATATAGTTGTCTTTGTGACTTTGAATAAGACCATGGATTCTTAGATTTGACACTGAAAACAAAAGCAACAAAAGAAAAAAAAAAGATGAAATGTACTTCAAAATTATAGCTTTTGTCCATCAAAGGACACTATTAAGACGTGAGAGGATAACCCACCAGATGGTAGAAAGTATTTGTGAATTATTTACTTGATAAGGGTACAGTCAGAATTCATAAATAATTCTTTTAACTCAGCAACAAAAAGAACAAACAACCCAATTAAGAAATGGGCAAAAAACTCGACTAAACATGTCTCTAAAGTAGACACACAAACAGCCAACAAGCACATGAACGTTGCTCAATACCGTTAGTCATTAGGAAAATGCAAATCAAAATCACGGGATACCACTTCATATCCACTAAAATATATATGTGTATATATATATTTTTTTTAAATAATAAGTGTTGGTTAGGATGTAAATAAATTGGAACTCTCATTACATTACAGAAGGGAATATTAGAGGGTACAGACACAGTGGAAAATAATTTGTCAGTTCTTCAAAAAGTTAAACACGGAATTACCATATGACCCAGAAATCCCACTTGTAGGTATATAACCAAGAGAATTGAATACGTATTTTCGAAAAGATCTTGTACAGAGATGTTCATAGCAACAGTATTCATAATAGCCAAAAAGTGGAAGCAGTGCAAATGTCCATCAGTTGATGAATGGATAACAAAAAGCGATCTGTCCACACAGCAGAGTAGTTAGTGCAGGCTGTCCTATTTGGCAGTTTAAAAAATGAAGTACTAATGCATGCTTCAACATGATGAACCTTCAAAACATTATACTAAATAAAAGAAACCTTTCTATAAAACAGTACATATTATATGATTCTACTGATATGAAATGTTGAAAATAAGTAAATCTCCAGAGGTAAAATGAGAATTAATCATTTCCAGTAGCTAGAAGAAGGAAATGGAGAATGGCTGCTAATGAGTGTGAGGTTACTTCTGGGGATGGTGAAAACATTCTGTCTTAAACACCATGGATGATTGTGCAACTCTGAATATACTAAGAACCACTACAGGGTACACTTTTAAAGGATTAATGTTATAAGAATTATATCTCAAAAAACCTGTTATTTTTAAAAGTATCAGCAATGTTAAAAAAAAAAAACACACATCAATTAAATAGATTTCTAATTCCCTCAACTAAAAGAAAAAAAAAAAAGGAGCAGGAAAAATTCTCCCGCCGTCACTAAGGAAAACTAATTTCCATTAACATCATACCTCTTGTATTTCATACTTCCTGACAAAAGAAGACATAGAACAGTTGATGAGAACAATGAGTAAAAATGAAACTGAAAACATCTGCTTAATAGATGTAAAAAGGAAAACGTGTAATGTTTTCCAATATCAAATGGACCATCCACAGTGTTTTCAACATCAAACTGCTGGAAATCTGGCAAGGACCTATCAGCCATTTCAGGAAATGTTGGTAACGTATGGCAGAATATAACTGGGCCTGACTACTGTTAAAATGTATCATAATCCACACTTGTTTAGCAGGTGAAGCAGCGTCTGCACAATCCTCGTGTATCATTAACTGTCGTGCTGCAATAATACAGTTAAACAGTTTCGCCCAATGTAGCTTTGCTAAAAATGAATTCCACTGATGATGCGTAAAGATGCTACAGGACTGATTTTGGCAGCTGTCTTCAATATTCATGAGCACAGGCATAAATCTGCCCCCCAGTCTGCACACCGTGGGCAGACGGGTAAGGAAAGCAAGAGCCATGTCCAGGTCGTCCCTGCTGACCTGTGAAGATAAACAGGATCCCAAGCTCCTCTTACTACACACAAGGGTGCAAAGTCACAGCTTCTCTTACTTTCCTGTGTCAACTTAATTAGTATCCAAACCTGTATTTCAATGTTGGCAGGGTTAAAAACAACAGCATTAACTTAAACTTGCCTACCCAGTCATCTAGCTTTGGCATTACTTAACTTAAATTTGGTAAAGTATAGATTTCAACCCAGTTGTATCAACCATCCTGCCTCTTGTCCACACTGCTAATTCCCAAATCCGTTGATTAGAGGAGGTCCTACATTGAGTGAGGGTTTTCTGGTCTGAGTGCCATCCTTGAGTTCTCACTGGGCTCCATGAGGTGTAATTTTTCCCACCTAGTCTTAAGCATCTAAGAGCCTTTGCCCCAACTGCTGATTTCTCAAGTTGTCTGTCTTGTGTTCTGTTCTCTTAGCACAAGCAATTTGTTGATGTTGCCTTTGGGAGTGTAGTGGTCCCTCTGTATACCTCCCCTGACCCCACCACCATCAGCACCAACACTGACTTGGTCAAACCTTCTTGGCTTCCCTTGGTAGATCCTCTAAGGATCAGCTGTGTGTGACCGCTTATCCCACATGTGTGCTGCCCAGTCCACCGCCTCTACCATGGGGACCCTTGCTACTTCCCAGACACTACAGCAATAGCCTACAAAAGCACACCAACATCAAAATTCTCATCTGGGTTCTTTGTTTCTTTTGTTGTGTATTTATCTGGAGTGGAGTGGGAGAGCAAAGGCCCCAGATAGCACAGGAAAAGTCTGTATATCTCCCTGCTCTGCAGAACCAAGAATCTCATGATGAGCTGTGCTGTCCCGAGCCCTCTCTACCTGAATATCGTGTGCCGCCTTTCTGTTCTGCTGCAGTTGTTTAGATTGGCAAAGGCACTTGTGAACTACTATCTCGTCCCAGAGATCACCACTGAAATCACTTCATTGACTTAGTTTTAGATTATTTCTGCCCCATCCGAAAGAGTAGAACATACAGGAGATCTTCTTGATGCCAAATGATGAAAGAAGAGTAACAGATAAGAACTAAACTATCTCATGGTTTAACCTAAAATTATGACACATTCCATTACAGGCATTACCTATCATCGCTGCTGCTAGTATGACTAGTGTTGTTATTGTTATTACTCTTATTATATTCATCCACCTCCTTCCCAGCATGGAAGTTGTCGGGATGATCTGCAGAGACTCGGGGCGAATGCTGCCAACCCCCACTATCAATAGTGAAGAAGGACTGAGCCCATTATTTACCCCTCATCCTGTGAGAAGTCGGAAAGAGAGCCAGGTCTCTAAGTTCCACACAGGAAGGGAAAAAAACTCATTAGAGGAGTAAGTTTAAATAGTAACCCTTGACTTACTTAAAGGTCACATTTTGAACCTAAATAAAATAGAAAAAATATCTATATGTGGGGAAAAAAAAACAAAACTATTGCAGAGCTTCTGAATTTTGCTCACGAGACAAATTAAAGTCACTTCCCATAAGGGGATCTTAAATTTGCACAATATTATCTCATAATTTTTCAAGATTACAGAAGATAGTGACATATATTTATATAGTGACATGCATTCACCTAGGAATCCTGAAGCCTCCAACACAGCAATTGGAATATACTAAGTATTTATTAAACATCTGTTGTTTTGATTTTAACTGAAATGAATTGAAACTTAACTGACAAAAACTGGCAAATTACAAGTAAACTTAGAGAAGGATAGAAGAAACAGGAAACTCATTAACAGGAGACATTTAGTCCAAAGCCTTTTAATGTTGGGGGAAACAAATATTCAAGGACAATACCTGCTATATTATAGAATCGTACGATAGTTCACATTCATAGCCATAATTCTGAATCTCCAAGAAAAGGCACAATTATGACCAAAACTAAAAGACAAAAGTACCTGATAGAGTTTTTACAAGTTCTTTTGTTGTCATCTGTTTGTTTACTTGCTTTTTTTTTTACAAAAATATACAACAGATGAAAATAAAAAGGTTCAGTTTCTGAAAGGCATGCTTTAGCTCTTTGAAAATGTTATTTACACGTGACAGACAGTTCATTCTCTGAATATACTAGATAAATGAAATCCTGTTGTGTTTATCTGGAAGGTAATGCTAATAGAACTGGGAAATTTTTTCTAAAGAAACTCTGTTTAATAAAAACCGTGATGTCAGTAGGTCCCATAGAATTTATAAATCACTTTACGTAAGCAGTATTTCATCATTTATTCCTGATGAAGCACAATTCTGGTAGTTACGTGTATAGGGAAATTTTCTTCATTGTGACCATATTTAGCAAATAAAGCTGGAGCTCTCTGATGCAAAGAGGGGGATAAATTATAGGGTTAAGCTTTTTTAACAGACTAGAACATATGAATGGCAAGTTCCAATGTGAAATACAAAGAATATATAATGCAGACTATCCAAAAATGTTTAAAAAATCATTGGTATATTGATCAGCAGAACCAGAATCCAACTACAATTTGTGATCAACTGGAATATACACAAAATGATGAGGGGGAAAATAAGTGGGGCATTTTTTTCTTTCCTAAGATCATTATTTCAATTTAGCTTTATTTGCATTTTAATTATTTTAATAAATGTTTATTTGACATTATACTGTGACAGGCACTGTGTGTGGTGCTGCATATAAAACAGTCAGCAAGACACACATGGTCACAGCGTACAGGAAGATACAGAGTGTCTGGCTGTTCCAACAACATCATTTTCACAAGTGCCCTAGAGTCTGAAGTACAGGGATAGCCCAGGAGAGGATGTTGGAGTTTCTTAATAAATCTCTTAATGACCTGAACTGTGATCCAAATAAAGGAAAATGATCAGTCCTGTAAATCAATCCCTACTCATCTTCTCAGGCTTCCAAATTTGTTAATATTATTATTTTTTTCCTACACAGCTCTGTCCCTTCTTTCCTACTTGGCAAAACTGGCTAATCCTTCAAGGCTCAAATCAATTGTCACTTTTTCTCTGGAGCCCTCTCTGAAATTCCCTTACCCAGAATTAATCACATCATAATATGCCTTGCACATAGCATTCCATACATGGCTCTATTAAAGCCCTTCACAGGCAGCCATTATTGGGTATTAGCTGTATTCCCTCAGTTCATGGAAGTTAACAACTGTGTCTTATTCATTTCCGTATCACCATATTGTGCAACTATTTCAGCCTACAAAAGATTCTCAATAATATTGAATTAAGTTATGAGAATACATCCTGGTCCAGGGGAGCCCAGGAATCTTCTCAACCAAGGCAGTTCAAGTTTCTCTCCCAAAGATGCTCCTTGCAAGAGCTGAGTAGCACTGTGTTCTCATGGAGGAATGAGCAGAGCCCTGATAGTGACACACTCTCTAAAAGGCATTCACGGGCTCACACAAGGCTATTTCACCCCTGCTGTGTCCATAGAAGCAAGAACCATAGAAAACCTCAGTATGTGATGGATGTGATTATGAAGACAGGGAAGGGCTATTCAACACCGACTCTCTGCGCTGAATGAGAGAGAAGCCCTTAGCCTTTGGAAGTGAGAAATGGCTTGGGAAACAACAGGATGGGGTCTCTGGTTGAAGAGAAGAGCTTTGGCCCCAAATTCACAGTGCAGTATATTCGAGTGAATGGAATGGAGAAACAAACACCAGAATTGTAGAAATAAAAATGAACACACATGCACACACCTGTATCAAATCCTCTTTCTGTCATTTATTTTATAAGTGGTTTGCAATAGATAATTTACCTCTCAGAAGACTTATATTTTTCACTTAGAAGTGTTCATGGTGGTATTACATGATTTTTGTGAGGATTAAATTAATTAATGTTATGAATGTTTTGGGTGCACACACGTACGAATGATGCAAAAATTGTTGGTTGAATCTGAGTAAGTTGGCAAGGAGGAGAAATTTTTTTAATATTATTGTCTGGAAACCTTGTTGAATGGAAGAAACAGAAACCTAGATAAGAATCAAATGCCTCCGGAGACCTTGTAGCAAGCTCCTCCCATTCACATGCCGAGAGTGGCCAGGTCTTCCGACGCTAGGTGGCGCTGCCACGGGATGCAAACCCGAGCTGGGAGCAGTCCTGAGGATGGCCTGGCCCCCAATTAACTGCAGCTCACTCATCTTTCATTTTAAATATAACTAAAGAAACGTTTACTGAGAGCTTTGCAGCTCTTTGCAAGGAACTGTGCGCCCCACTTCATGACAATGAGACTGCCCAGCCATGTCCCTTTTCTCTCTCTCCTGCTGCTGGAGATCTTGCTTAAACACATTAGTCCCCTTTTCTGCCTTAGCAGACGCTGTCCAGCAAGTATAATTGAATCCTTCTATGATGAGTGAGCATCTTGCACTGCCTTGGGGGGATCATTTGGAGTCTCCAGAATCGCAGTACAGTGTTGGAGTTGTAAATATAAAAAGAATAAAGAAGATTGTACTGTGTCTGTTTGACCTCAGGATATACTTTGGAAGTCAGTCTTTTGGGGAAAAAAAAAAATCCTTCCTTACAGCTTATTTTCTTGTGAGTTTCCTCTTTACTAAAATTAAGCACGGAAGAAACAATCCTAATGAATTGAAGCTTTATTGGATTCCCATCGACGGGTGGCATAATGCACCTTATTTTGGAATAATAGCTTTGGGGTGGGAATGTGGGCAACGGTCTTGCAAATGCACCCCTGGGTTTTTTTTATCACAGGGAGAAATGTCATATAACCATTTCCTATTAACAGTTAGAAGCTTGGAAACACTTAGGGCGTTGCTGTTGCTGAAGAGTGTTGATGGGCATCTTTCTCAGATGCATTGACAAGTGCCCATGTCTTTCATAAGGGGCAGGCGTCTTTTCCTTGTTCTGAGAATCTTTGATTCAGAATATGAAACTGCCAGGACACGCTTCATTTATCTCAGCCTGTTGTCTACTCACTGTGACTTGATAATTGGAAAGCCCTTGATCTTTAATGATTACTCTAATGCCTTCATGTGCTTCACACAGCCCCTCTGAGCCACACTGCAGTCCAGAAAGCATTAAATATAAGCAGCAGGGCTATTTTAATAGAAATGCTTTGCTACAGTGGTTTTGTAATGTGAACACATTTTTACTTTAAAAACGAGGCAGTTCAGAATGATTGCCTTTGCCTCAAAATGAATTCAGCATGTGCAATGTGTTACAGTAGGAAATGAGCAGGTATGGCTACTACAATTAGTAAATAAATGTCTAGAGTCTTTGCCATAGAGACAGGTAACCACCAATTTGATTGATTGATGATTGATTGACTGATTGATTGATTGATTTGCTACACAAAATCTAGATGAACAGGTTTAGAAACTACATTAGCTTGAAGCCTTGCTCCCCACCTCACCCTCCTCGTGAATCATTTCCTTTGCTGACAGTTATGTACTTGATTAAATTATGCACTTGATTAAATGGTGTTCTCTCGACGTCAAGTTTGAATACAGAAGTGCCTAACTTGCTTGAATGCAACTTACCCCAACAGAAACAGGACTCTGATCTCTGCCATCGCTCCACGTTTACAGAATGCAGTAGGCGCTGGTTCTCTTTCACTGGCAATGAAAAGGGCCCCCCTATACCTGAAATTCTACCGAATGTGACTCTACTTTCTGCTTTCACTTCGCTCTTGCCTCATATGGGGAATGCATTTAACTCACCTACCTGAAATAAGGTCTATTTTATTGGAATCTTGATTTCCCCCAAGGTTGGCCTGGCCTAAATTTCTTCCCCAGTAAGCTCAGAGGGAGCTTACACAAAAAGGCTGGTAATGTCCCCACTTTATACACACTCCTTCACAGGTGCTACACACCTGGATGATGTCCCAGTTAGAGAGGTGGGAATCTGACCCACTTTTCAATCACTTCTTTCTGACTCGGTGAGTTAGCATACCCAAGCGAGCTCGAAAGATCTGTTACATCATACACTGGCCCAAGTCCCCTTCCTTCCCTGCTTCCTCACAAGAGGAGTGTCATGGTGGGTGACTTCCCACATTCCCAGAGCAATCAAAAGTAATTAGGAGCTCTTTTGTGCTGTTGAGATTCTAGATTTTCCTACTATTCTCCATTCATAAAATAGGCACATTGGAAAAAGTAGCATTCTTTAGAGTTTTCAAGCCACTATTTTAAGAGTTTGGGGTAGTCAACATTTGTATGAAAAAGTGACTCCTTTTGTAGGTTACTCATACAGGGCTTACATTTCAGAATCAGGGCCGAGGGCATCAGAGCAGGAAAGGAAGTTCTTCCTTTGGTCAGATTTTACTCACTGTTCTAGATCCTGGCTTAGCAAAATGCTCTGGGAGCTTTTCGTGAGGAACCCTGAGAATTCACAGGAAAATTGAAAGGGAATAAACTGTCAAGTGTAAAAGTTGCATCACAAATTTGGCCTTCGGGGTGGAAGTGGTCCTCAAAGTGGGGCCCTCAGTCAGCAGCATTAGCATCTCCTGGAAACTCCCTCAGCTCCTAGACCTATTGATTTTTAAATGCTAGAGGTGAAGCTTGCAATCTGTTTAACAAGCGTCGTAACAAACTAGCTCAAATCACAGACCCACAGCCTTTGGGAAAACTCTTTGCATTGTTCTATAGCAAAGCTGCTTACTTAGCTCTAGGCAAAACTGCCAGGATCCTTAGCTCCCTTAAGTGTACCTTTGGGAAAATTCAAAGAGGCAACCTCTAACAGATGACTTTTTTTACAGGCTGTTGCTTTAAAGGGGATGGGGTGGGTTTAAGTTCAATATTTGCAAGTAGGAGTAACTAAAAAACTTTAGAGACATTCTTTTCTATGAGAAAAATGAAAATAAGATAGATTGGGGAGGGTATAGCTCAAGTGGTGGAGCGCATGCTTAGCATGCACTAGGTACTGGGTTCAATCCCCAGTACCATCCAAAAAAGAACACAATAGTAAGTAAATAAATAGACCGAATGATCTCCTCCCCAAAAATAAATAAAATGAAAATAAGATAGATGAAGATACTATACATTTGGAATTAAATTGAAAACATCCCTTTACAGTAGTATTCACCACAATTACACACTGTATCTTCTAGGAGAGAAAGCTAGGGAAACAGTGAGCGAGGTGAGAAAATAAGAGTTTTCGTTTGAAATGCCCTCTCTGGGGATTTCACCCCTGTAGAGGACCCAGAAAGGACTTCAGTGTCGGGCAAGCTGAATCCACCTGCAGAGTCTCTTCAGCGTTGTAATGGAGCCACAAGGAGGTGCTGGCTTTAGCCAAGGCCCATGGAGTAAAATTTCTAAGAGGTGATTTTATATCTTAGAACTTCAAGTTCTTCTTTGAATTTGTTTTACCTGGTGAAAAATAGTCTTCATAGCTCTCATAAAATGTTCCTTAATAATAATCATAACATACCTAAATACAGTGAAACTTTGGAGAAAGGAAGGACCAATTACTATTAAATCTAAAATTTGCCTTCAATTTTAAATTTAAATCCTAGGGGTTATATCTTGTATAAAATGTTGAGAACCTTTGCATATTGAAGGAAAATATGCCCACAGCCTGAGTGTTCTAATTGTCCATGCGTCATTAAAGAAATACTTTTGACAATGGACTCTGGTAAGCTGTTTTGGTCCTGGAAACACAGCAGTAAACAAAATAAATTCCCTAACCTCCTGGAAGTTAATTCTAGTGAAGAAAACAGACCAAAAAAAAAAAAAAAAGAGTAAATAATAATACGACATCAAGGAGTTATGAATACACTGAAGGAATGGATATGAAGTACGTATGGTAGGAGAGAGTTGCTCTGTACTCCTCTTGTAACTAAGATCACCATGTCTGCCATCCTCAGATTTCCCCTTTAGAATTAAGCAACCTCCTTTGGGAAAATATTACAAAGCTTTTCTTTGCTCAGGGGGAGCCAATAATTGAGTCAGAGATGGGTTTCTCACCCAATGGTGGTTCTTCATGGGCTGGCAACTAACGACAGTACTGTCTGATATGAAAACCATCCAAGGCAATTAGACCCTTTCTCTCTGTGCATTTCATACTTAAAGTATGAGAAGAACTTAACAGTCTGAAGATTAAGAGACAGGAAGAAGGCCAACAGATAGGAAGGGGTCCATTGGCAGCTATTCCTGGGACCCAGTCAAGCCTTGGGAAACACGTGGAGACCTTGGTACCACTGTGGACAACGAGCACTTTTCCTGAGTGAGCTTGCCCTGGGATAAAGCACTGCCAGGGGTTCACCCCACATACTCTCCATTTGGCCTGAAAGTATCTCAGATGTAGAAGGCGGATGGTCAGATTTTATTCACTGTTCTAGATCCTGAGTTAGCAAAATGCTCTGGGAGCTTTTTGTGAGGAACCCTGAGAACCCTCAATCTTCATTCCACTCAAGCATTGAGAAGTGGATTTTTGCACCTACCCCACTGTCTTATGTGGAAGAGAAGAAGGACCACCTAAATAGGGGAATGGGATTTTTTTGGTATTCTTAAGTTGGATTTTCAAAATGAACTGAACAAACTATAAATACATTTACAAATACTTTGCCCCATATGCATGACTTAAGAGCACATTGAAAGCTCAGTTCCATCTCCATCAAACCATATTCCAGTTAGGAGCATCCCAGGTATGGAAGTAGGATGGCTTTCCTAACCTCTGGAATAGGTTAAATTCCTCTGTTCTGTGTTCTCATAGCTTTTTAAACTTCACTGCCATTTAACATTCATCACACAAGAATGCCCTGTTCTATGTCTCTATTCCCCTCTCTGCTATAAACTTCATGCAGTCAAGTGCCTTGTTCTGTCTTATCAATCCTCATGCTTCCTGTCCTCGGGTTAATTCCTGGAAGATAGTAGGTGCTTGATAAACATGTGTTGAAACGCATTAAAATAAACTGAATTAAATGTGAAGGTGTTTTTGTTGTTATTGTTTTTATAGAGATTATCTCTTTATTTTTCCCCTTTTTGTTCTCTGAAAATAGAAAATTGGAAGCATTAAATTAATATCTGAATGCACTAAGGTGTTTTAGGTAGATACGCCAAATACCAAGTGCAGTTGGAATAAAAAATTGTTGCATGCTGCTCCGTGCAAATTGCTGCCTAGCCTTTATATTCCTATCTATTCTTTATTTCCTCTGCCTCCTTCTTTTCCTGCACATATTTTAAAGGTACTTACATTTTTCAAAAGATAGGCTCAGATATTTATGCAGCAAATATGCTAAAATTAGAGTTAGAAACAGTTTCTTGAACACTGGAATAGAGTAGGTGCCAGTGTATAAGGAGTAGAAATGGGAACCAAGGCAAAAGATACTGTACTGGAATCTTCCAATTTAGTGACCAGATAGTGCCCACCCCCACCCCCCAAGCAAAAAAAGTACTCTAACCTGTCTGTGAAGGGGAATAACCTCCTACATTCACACTTCTGTTTAATTTCAGAAAAAAAAATACAGTATAGCTTTCCGTTGTATTTTTCTGAAAAATTGTATGTAGAGACAAGCAGTCTGTGTACAGTATGAGATTCCTTTTAGGGGTCAGTGTGCAAGAGGAAAGACAAAGGAAGAGAAGTGAGTATTTTCATGGCTATGTCCAGGTTCTTCGGTGACAAGCTGTTGGCTGTCTTTAGCATGCATCCCACATAATGCACACGTGTCGGGAGCAGGAAGCCAGAGCATCATGTCCCGTAGTTCCTGAGCGGAGCTGGTGTGAGGACAGAAGTCACACAGAATGGCAATTACAAGGCCTGCATTTAACCTGCCTGTGAAATTCAGATTCATTCAGAGGCTCAGGGATTTCAAAAGGCTCTTGTAGGGGATGGTGCATTAATATATTTTCAACTGAATGGGAAATATAATTCACGATAGGGGATTTCACAGTATCTCCTTTTAGAAGTGATAGCTTAACTCTTGCCTATCTAAAAATAGCTCCCACACTGTTAGCCTTTCTTAAGGGTTCCACCTTGCAGACACGCATTGTAGGTGTGTCAAATCCACCTTCCCAAATGTGGCATCCGTGCTGTGTGGCAGAGACCCTGAGGAAGTGGACATACACCAGTCAGGAACTGGGGAAGTACTGATAAAAACAAAGAACAGATCACACTCTATGGCTGTTTGACTAATTCTCTCAAGTAGTGTGAATGATTGGGTCTAACGGTCCTAAAATAATAATTACTAACATTTATTAAATGACTTCCCTGTACACTGAACTACTTTTTTTAATTGAAGTACAGTCAGTTTACAATGTTGTGTTAATTTCTGGTGTATGGCATAGTGATTCAGTTATATATAATAGTTCTGAATTTTTCGAGGGTTCAGTTTTATTTATCTGTAAATTAAGAGCAATAGTGCCAGCTTTGGGTGTTGTTTTAAGAATTAACTTACTGTGTGTGACACTTTTTGCACATTATAGAAGTTCTGTCAATGGCAGCTGCTAGTGTGTTTCATAAATATGACTCCACTTGCCCTCCCCTATCTTCTGTCCTTCCTTCTCTATTGTCCGTCACTACCAGTGTCTGAAGAAAATGGAAAAGGTCAACCACAAAACTCTGTCCCAATTCATTAATGCTTTGAAATAGCAAAAGACACAATCACAGAAGACTTCTCTGAACTTTGCCCTAACTGGGAAAAGACAAAGATTAAATTATTGGAGAAATAGATCTTTTTCACTAACCCCCCCCCCCAAAAAAAGAGAGTTTCTCTGACCCAGAAGGCTGCTTTCTTCTCTCTTCTTGTAGGGAAAAACACAATGTTCCTTCATTTCTATGATGTGCCAGATACTTTGCAAAGGGGCCATTCACATAAGATCTGATTTTGCTCTCACAGAAACGTTCCATCATTCTCAATCTCCTGCCTCTTCCTGCCTTCTTTTCTAGGTAGGAAGTATTCTCATTCACATCTTCAACCATTTTATTCCCCTTTATGTGGCCAAGGACTGTAACTATGGGTTTTTTCTTTCTACTGGGAGGAAAGATTCATAAACTTTAAATATGAGAAGAGAAACCTAAATGTGAAATAACTTGTAAATTTTGATTTTCATCCCTGTAAAAAAATATTTTCCTTTCCCATGGACCTCCCCCTTCACGGAATACATGTTTTTCTGTTCTATTTTATTTAAAGTTTAATCCAAATAAATTATTGAAGAGGAAAATGTTAGAAAATATGGATTCCTATTGACTCTCACAGCATTTGACTTGTTATTACTTTTTGCTGGTGGTCAATAGAAATGAGTCTTAAAAATTAATAGAAATTTGGGACCTGAATCTCCATTAGATCCTTCTGAGTAGTTAAATCCTGTGTATATGGAGTCAGTGCTGAGATGACCAGAATTGGAGATGTATACTCAAGACTCAATTTTTGGAATGAAATGTCTGTCTCCAGAATTCTTATTATGACAGTGTCTGGCCTGGTCTCACCCTGTTTACTGCTGGCCTTTCACAGGGTCACTTGTGTTCATACCAAAAGTGCAGCTAAACCATAGTACAGGGATCAAAACCACAAACATGCCGTTCTTTTGAGGAGCATCTGTTGCCCTGGAGAACTGACATCAGGGCAACATCAGTCCCCTTTGGGGGCTGCTTTTAGGATGCTCAAGCAAGCTCAACACAAAGGAGCAAAGAACAGCTTCCTGGGCCCGCGTCTAGGCGTCTTTAGTACTTCCGCTATAGATGGGACAATTCTGAATCTCTTGACGTGTTCCATCACATTATATAAGGCTGGGAAATATTCCTTTCCATAGAAATTGAAGCCTGTGGCAGATAAAGGCAAATAAAATTCTTAAGTTTATTATTTAAACCATTTTCACCAATGCAAGAAGGTTCTTTCCTTATTATGCAATCAAATTTCTCAAACTAAGAGAGATGGCACTAGCCATTGCTCAGTGTAGAGGTGTCTTCTTTCTTGACATTCTTATTTGGAGAGTTTTCAGTGGGCTGTCTGCCTTTTCCTAATAATTAAGAAATGTGCTAATACAGGGGAGATGGGGTGATTTGGAAAGTAGGAGATATGGCATAGTTTAAGCCACCCCAGGTTATTATGGAATGAAAAGTTTCATCATCTGACAACTGCTAAGGAGTCTGAAAAGAGCTAGTGGCTGCTTTCCAAGTAAAATATTAGTGAAAATATACACAGAGAAATGTCAGCCTAATGGAATTTCTAAGGACAGTGTTAGTGCAAAACGGTTTTAGGCCAAGAGTGCAGGTCCCTGATGGTGAAATAATGGGAGCCTACAAGTGCTGTCAATCAAACTAGACCCTAGTTCGACTCACAGTGCTCCCATGAGACCACTCATTTAATCCCAGACCCAGAGCACTGGAGGCAGTGGTAAATATTCATGTCTCCTCCCCTTCCAGCCTACTGCCAGGTTGTAAGGAAGAGGTATTAATCCTGCAGCCAGCCCATACTCCTCCTCTGACCACACTTCTTCTTGACTTGAGATGAGAAAGAAGCAGGTGGCTACCAGGATGGTGGCAGCTTGTCCACCTGACCTCTGATGTTACTCAGATGTATATCCAAGAGAACGCAGAATGCACAAACTTCAGAATCTCCGGGTTCATAAATGATATCTAGATCCTTGTTTGATTCTAAAAGCTTGGCCAGATTCCTCTGTTCTCTTAAAAAAAAAAAAAAAAAGCACAACATGAGAGCTGTGAGTTGAGTTTCGTTGGCAGCTTCCTGAGGACTGTAGCCCAGGGGTCAGCCACTCAGATCGCCCTGAGGAGCTGCTCTGAAGAGGCAGGGGGAGAAGTCAGTATATGCGTGACTTTGTTGAACAGAGTACGTGCCATCAAGCACACATCTCGGTAGAAACTTGCTGCTAGTTTCGAGGAGCAGATGTTTCTGTTAACGATTTTGGTGCTTTTCTAGGTATGAGAAGATGCAAAAATTTGGGTTCATAAAATTTTTTCCTGAAAAAATTTCGCTGTCTGATGGCCTGGTCTACCAATTTTTTCCCCAGAGCACAGAATGCCTCATTCCAGATCTCTCCTCCCTAAACTCCTTATAAGATGTGTTGAAGGTCAGTAACTTCATTGACTTAATCTTTGTAGACTGGATGGCAGGTGACAGTCTTTAGTTGGCACCTTTAAAAAAAAAAAAAAAAAAGTCTGGTCCCAACTGACCGTAAACCTTTCAGATCTCTCTGGTCGGTTTCCATCATGTCTTGGGTTCTAACCTGATGTTCAGTGCAGCTACCACCTGCACACTCATTTCTGTGGGAAAATACTCAATGTAGGGTATTAAAAATAAACGCTCTCGGCCCCTCTCTTTCCCTCTTCGGAGACAGCCCACATTCTGTCTATGGAATGTGTACCTGCTTTTAATCTGAGCACCCACCCCGACACCTTGTGGCCTTTCTCTTGCCTTTCAGTGTATCTCTCTGAATAAATCTACCTTCACTCAATAAATAAATAAATAAATTAATAAACACTCTCTTGCAAACAGTAGGAGTCTATAGCTAATGGGAAGTAATTCTGTGTTGCTTTCAAATGAATTCTCAAGTCCTAGAAGGCATAAGTATTATATTGTAAATTTTTAATATTCTCAAAGTCTCCCAGAATTAAGTACAGTTTGTTCTGGGAAAATAGATACCTGACACATGAGCCATGCTATGCACACTTATTTAACCCAATAACCAGGTTTTGATAAATTCTGGTGATATATATGGTAGGGGAGCAAAACTGGCCATCCCGAAATGTGTCTCTTTGGCACGAGGATTATTTTAGGCTCTTTTTTAAGAAACAAAAGGCTTAGGAAGAGCTTTACTTCCTCCCCCTTAACTGCCTAAAAGGGGGCCTATTCCAGGAAGAGCTGGATCACCAGAGCCAGCTACAATGACTATGAGCCACGAGTGGCAGATGGGTAGGGGTGAAGGGGGAGCGTAGCAAGGCCTGTTTGGTCAAAGTCCTCTCTGGGTCCCAATGTCTCTGCACAGCAAGACAAACATTTGTTTACCAAGCATTGGTTTTTCCCATCTTCCTGCAAATTGTTACCCCTTTGAAGTCCCAACAACTCCCTACCCACGTCTCCTTCTCTCAGAAGCCATACGAGCCTTATCTACCTAATTTATCCTTCAGTCTCATTTTTCTTGTGGGGCCCCCAGAGGTACCTATTTAAACTGGATTTTCTCCTGTTATTCTGCCTCATGCCACTTTAACTCTGGGGACCAGCCAGAAGAACCTGGAAGGACAGGAGAAAATACTTTCCTTTCCCAACAATACAAAAGCCAACATAAGGTAAAATAAGGTAATGATGAATAATATGAGGAAAATAGGTTGCTTTTTTGGATTGAGGAAACTAATTAACTCACTCAAGAAAAATAAGCATTCTTCTGAAAACCTAAGAGGTTATAATATACGTCATACCCCAGCTGTGACTTGTACCTCCAGAGCAATCACACAATATGAGATTCTGTAATTTAAACATAAGTGGGAAGCCCCTCAGAGGACTTGTCAGCACCATCATAATGTTCAGCCAAACTTCATCCTCCTTCCGACTGTATAATCTGCCCCCAGCATTTAGGAAAGGGGTGTTCCTACTTCCATTCTCTGTAACTTCTGAGTAACTCCCATTGTGGCTCCAACCAGACCGTCAGTTTTAATCAGACTTTTGCCTTGAAACAAATAAGAGCGCCATCATTTTCACATGTGACACTTAGCCAAGAGGAGAGGAGAGCGGATGGTGTAACTGTGGAGCAAAATGTCTTCAGTATATGCTTTTTACCAGTAACAAAAGAAAATTGAGCATAAAATAGTCATGAGTTGCCGATGATACGTAACCCTGAAACACCCATTACCTAGGAAAAAGAAGCCTTGAACCGCGTATTATCTTGAACGTCTGTTTTGTTCATCTGTGTGGGAAAACGCTTTTGAGTGCATCATTGCCCATGATTGGCGGAGAATAATTATATTGTTCCCGTATAGTTTTGAAAGATTAAAAGGTAGATTTTCAAATAATTTAAAGGTAATAGTGTACATAGTTGTTTCTCTTCAATTTGTGTAAATAATCAGTAACCAGAAAGGAAAAAAGAAAAAAAAAAAAGCTCTCTTTGATAATACACATTATTATGCAGAGTGTCTGTCTTTTCAGTATAATCAGATGAATTTTTGTTTGCAAATTATAAATTATTCAGAAAGCTCCTTATTACAGTTATGTGGCTGTTTACTGTGGGAGGGAGAAAGCGCACTTCATTTTCCTGACGCACACACTAAAAATGGAGACAGAAATAAGGCATTTGGCACATTTAGTGGGAGTGCCTGTTCCAAGCTAAATACAAAAGGAAGACAAATGCAATAATTGAGCTGCATTTATGAAACCAAAATATAATTGCATTCGGGGATTTTGCGGCTGGTTCTTCATGTGTAACTGTCTTTGTACCACCAACTCCAAGACAGTGTGCTCGCAGACCCTGCACTCAGAGGCGGGGTCATCGTCCTTATGGAAGGTCACAGTGCAGATCTGACGGGAACGCGTACAGTGTCCAAAAGCAAACTGCCACTTTGACAAGCAATCAAGCAGTTTCCACAGGGCTGATTGCCTCCAACTTCACCTCGAGGCATTTAACAAAGTGGCAGCCAGGTCTTGATTAATCAGCAGAAGCACTAATGAACCAGCCTTGCCCGAGGTTTCCTGTGCTCTCTGATTCCTAACTGCCTCTTTAGTGAATGACTCAGGGCCTCAAGTGAGCCTCTCGCTGGCAGCCCCACTTCTACCCGGGGAACAGACACCTGATGACAGAGGGGAAAGTCCTGCTAAGTGGTTGCATTCATGTTTGTTGTTTCTCAAAATGCACCTTATAAATATTTAACTTGGGAGAGTGAGATGCGGAGATTGGGTTAGGATTCAGGCTGGGAACATAGCTTGTTCATGACGATGGACGTAGAAGGATCAGAAACACTATCCGTGCAGCTCCCGGCACAGTCTGGGAACAACAGACTCCTGGACACAGTAGCAAGCATTGTTTCCACGTGTGCTTAATCGGCTTTCTGAATCTGGCAAGGTAACAAAAAGTGCAAGGTGACTACTGTCTTGTATTGGGCTCTCGAGAAGCACAGCCTGAGACAGCACTCAAGTTCTAGTTGTGTATTTGGGGAGGTAATACCAGGGAGCTCTGGGAAACAAGCAGGGAAGGGAGACCCAAGAGGGGAAGTCAGTTAACAAAGTTTGTAAAGTCAACCAGATTGCCACTGTGGGCAGCTGAAGCTTACTCTTGACAAAGGGCTTAGAAAACTGGTGAGACCGTGCACCCCAGAGTGATCCCCGGCGCAGGACTGCAGGATGTTAATCCTTCAATTCCTTCCGCCACTGGTGAGGCACTGCGGGGTGGGGGTGAGGATCCATCTCATTGTATGTTGAACTGCCGATTGCAGGGGCAGTCCAGGCTCTGGCACTGGAGCAAAACCTCAGGCAGAGTTACAGGTGCTGGGAGTTAGGTGACCCTGGGATACGGGCATGTTAACCACAGCATCTGCTTCAACTGCAAAACAATTTCATTCCCGCATTTGAAAACCATTTATCATCCCAATTGTCCTCAGCCACTTGGGTTAGGATCCGTATTTGTTTGTGTCCTCTGAACACTCTCTGAGTGGTAGCTGGATCCACAGCCCAGAAGCCTACTGAGTGGCAGGAGCAAGTTGTCTGTGATTTAAAATATCTTCCCTGGGTAATCCACAAAGCCAACTCCTGCCCTCTAGATACACGAGATGGATGGCAATTGTTTATTGTATGCCTGCAGTGTCTTTAATGGTATTGGTACTGGCTACACAGATACGTTTTCAGGACCCTGGCCAAGTCTACAAAAGCAAACAGGTTATCGCAGCTGGACCAGGACCTCTTGGTCTCTGCTTGGGTCTGACAGAGTCTAGACTCATACACAAGTGTCCCATTTGTTCTTATCCACTCCTGGACACAGCTGTGTTTGACCCAACGTGTACAGACCCAAGTATAAATGCAACATTTCTGCAAATGAACACTTCACATACAGGGATGCAGAGACCCCCAAATTCTCAGCACCTCTTTACTCAACAATTACGTTGTTTTTTTTTTTTTTCAAATAATTTCCGTTTAATCTTGTGAGGCATTTTGTAGGACACCACAACTTGCTGTTATAAACCAGCCATTCCTTGGTATTCTCCATTGCATACACTTTACAAAAAAACCTCTCATACTGCACATTTAATGTGTCAAAGATACAGGTTGAAACAAATTATGAAATTCACAGTGACCATCCAACCAATGTCATCCACCCCAACCAGAAGAAACTGTAACAATAAGCAAGGCCTCTCACCTCTCATCAGGTACAGCCTTTGCAGTTGGAATTGGACTCAGTGTTCTCACTTCTTGTTCTTAATTGTTACTGAGAGATGCTAGGGCAGTTAAGGAGCTCTTGCTTCTCATTCTAGAAAGGGCTAGTTTTGGTGGCAGTCAAAATGTTAGGATCCCTTAAACAAATGGCTTCCTGTTTGCGTCCCATCAGGACGTAAGTGCAAGTCTGAAGCTATAAAGACCCTGGTGGTGGATATCCTGGCTGCCTAGGTGACTCTCTCCATGTGCCACAAGCAAATGATTAGAACAAACAAAACATGGAACATTTTTACCTCCAAACCACCTGCTTCCTGAGCGTCCCTAATTCTTCCTTGAGCAGTTGGATAAAAGAAACACTGAGTAACTGACTATACTTCAATTTAAAAAAAAAAAAAAAGAAAAAGAAGGAAACTGAGAAATTGAGGGACTTCCAGAATCAAACAGGTTAAAAAAAAGTTCCAGCCACCAAGTCTAAAAAGAGAAATAAAGCCATTTTCTCAAAAATTCAGGCACCCCCTACCTCTGCGTAAATTGTCCATGTAGATTACTTACGTAATGTGATTGCTTTGAACTTCCCTTGGAATTGTTTAGATAAAACGTGCATTTGTCAGAAAAATGTGTACTCCAGACATTTTTCACTTCATTTAAAGAGCTGATGAGTATAAATTTGGTCTCATATTCTGCAGTTCTTGATGATCTGCACTCCCACCTGCCTCACTCTCATGACATTCTCTTGCACATTTCTGTTCCCACATGTTCCTGTGGATTCCCAGGGAGGGATCCAGAGAAGTCACAGAATGTCTTGAGGACACAGGTTCTATGTATGTTTGCCGAGACTGTGGATCACTTACCTCTGGGAAGCCATTCCCATGTGCAGTCATCCCTAGATTTACATACTTCCCTGCAGACAGCAGTAAATTTTTGTGATGGAAGAAGGGCTCTTTCTCACCAAGAAGCCCTTTGGGCCACTGCTGGTGGGATGTTTACCACTAGTTATGATGTGGACTCTGGGTGGACTGAAATGCTTGCTTGCCCAGCGCTGTGGCTGGATTCTAGATCCCAGCTCTGGCAGTGGTACCCTGGAGTCATTTCAGTAGTGTCTCCTCAAAATTCACATCTAACCAAAAGCTCAGAGCCCTAAATCCAATGAGCAGTATCTTTATAAGAAGAGGAGAGGGCACACATGGGGAAGATGGCCATGTGAAGATGGGGGCAGAGATTGGAGTGATGATCTACAAACCAAGGAATGGCAAGGCTGCTGGGAGTCACCAGATGGTAGCACAGGCAAGGAAGGACTGTTCTTTAGAGCCTTCAGAGAGAGCATGGCCTCGATGGAACCTTGGTTTTGAACTTCTGGCCCCCAGAATCTCCTCAGTTCCTAGTCATCCTCAGGAGATTCAATAATAATGTAAAAAGAATTTGCCATCAACTAGGTTGTCATTATTTATTATTCTTATCAACAACATTTTGAAAAAGGATAGAGATTTTAATCATTTAAAATAGACAATTGCTAAATGTTTTAATTCCTTTTCCATAGGAACCAAGTATCCGTATTTATTAAGGCGTATTAATGGAACACTGATGATCTAGTGAATTCATTTTCACTGTATTATTTTGGGAGTTGCCTCCCTCGTATATTCCACAGAACGACCTTTCAGGTTTCAACTTTGGTGCCTCTGTTGCTCTTTCATTAGAAGAAATTAGCAGGCCTTTCACATTCTTTTGAAGGAAGCATCAGCCAGGGCCCATAGAAAAAGTAATGGCTTAGAAACCTTGATGAATGCCAGTTCTCCCAGGGCACATCAGCCCTAAGTGTGCCTGTGTATGCATGGAGAAAATGGCAGATTTGAATAAACATCCTGAAACATTTTGACAGGGTTCCAGAATCTACTGGCTTTCCCCGGTTATTGTGTGCTGCTTTTGTGCTTGATCTGGCTCCTCCAACAATGAAGTTAACCCTTTCACTAACTGCATAGGGAAGAAAGTTTCCTTGTCACAAACAACCAAATTGCATTCATCCAAAAATGACTTATTCAGCCCTTACTTTGTACAAACCATGACATGGACACTGGGATAGATGCAGAAATTATTTCCTGCTCTCAAGGAGTTTATATAATAGCAAAACAGGCATACAAACAATAAGTCATAATAGAATGTTAAAATGAGTCGTAAAGTAATCTTAGAGGGCACCCCAGTATTCATGGATGGCTGGGCATAACTTGAAGACTGGTGGGTAGTTCTAAAACCATTAGCCCAGTCCTCCCCATTTAGTAAATACAATCCCAAAAGGTTATTATTATTGCTGTTATTATTATTTTAATGTTATTTGTTTAGAGAAGCTTGTAGTAGTCATAAATCAGTGACTATACTATAAAACACAGCAATATAAAGAGCTTAAGAGATCTCCTCAGCTTAAGAGCAAGAGGAGAAACAAAGAATTTGATGAAACTCAAGATGAATTGAAAATAAATATATCTGGCTATTGTTCTTTTACGTAGTGTTAATTTTGGTCCACCATTAGATATTTTTAATACCTTCAATATTAGCACAGTCAACATTAAAATGAAAATATTAAACAATAAACACTGATTTCTAATATTGGTAGTTCGTGGTACTAAATAGACTATTAAATTGACCAAAAAGTTTAAATGTATTGCTTTAAAAATGTCTTGCTGTATTTTTAACTGAAGTTGATTTTCAGCATCATTCTGTTGTGTACTACTTGTAAGACTGAAAATCAGAAAAATTTAGACATCTGAACCTTCAAAAAACTTATATGGAGTAAGCTGAATATTCAGAAATGTGTGGATAGCTTAGATAAAACATGGAGTCCTACAGAATAATGTGTTTGGAATAATTCAGGTTTGTTGAAAGGCTGGCATATGCACATTTTGTCTGTCCCTCTGTGCTGACGCCGTCAGCCTGCCTGTCTCTCTTAGGCATCATCCGTGCAAACAAGAAAAAGGAGTGGGTGGAACTGGGGGTGTTCTTTGTGTCCTACTTTTGCATGTCTATGTTAATGTTTTATATTCCTGTAAATATTATATATCTGTCTCAATAAACAAAAACTTAAGCCCTTAAATTTTCTTTTTAAACAAAAATTGTAATGATTATTTAATAGCCTGTTATATCTAATTTTATAATTTATGTAAATATTGCCCTATTAAAGGCCTTCAGGTTGTGCCTTGTCCTCTTTGGCTGCCCTGTTTATTGTCTCTATCAGTTCTCTAATTTGGAGCCTTTTTGTATCACGTTCTTTTTTGTCCACCGTATCAGTTCCCCCGTGTGGTAAATCGCTAGGCCAGGTTCGGCGTAAGCCAGGGACCCTGAGCGGCTGCTAGTGAAGGAATTAGCATCTAATGAACAGGAAATCCGGTGCAGACCCTGGGGGAACCATTAAGAGACAGGGCTTCAAAACAGCTTCAGTAAGTCGCTGTTCTGTAAAGATCAAGTTGGACTAATTCCATAAACAGTGAAGAGTATTAATTTGAGTCTTATTTGTACTTACCCCAAAGAATAACCATTTATCAGCTTAAGTAAAAGACTCTGTGGCTTGCCAACTACTCTCTTTGTGCAAACACATTAGACATGGCAGGCCCTTGAAAACAGCTACCAAAAAAAAAAAAGAGTGAACAATTAATTTAACATAAATTTCAAAACCTTTATTTGGCGTTTCCTTACAGCGAGTACTGGGCTTAGTGTAGAGGGGTAAGCAAATGAGCCAGACTAGTCTATAGTTTTAAGAGGCCCTATATCTAGCAAGGGAGACAAATAGTCAACCTGCTGCTGAAAAATACATTCGTGGATATGGGACATACAAGCACGCTCAATATAACCCCGGACCCTGTCCTTAATGAAGAAGCCAACGTGTGTCTACGTTGCTACAAATGAACGCGGTACGCCTGATATGACGTGATGAGAGGACCCTTTACGTCTATGGTATTTTTTTCCAAAATACTGTAACATCAGTCTAATCATGAGAAAAAATTAAAACAAAACCCAACAGAAAATGACAAATCCAGGCAGAGAACAATCTACAAAATACCTGGTCATTCCTCCTCTTATAAAACTAGAAAAATCCAGAGAAACTGTCACAGTCTGGGGAGGCTGAGGAAACATGATAACTAAATGCGATATGGGACCCTGGATAGGATCCTGGGAAAGAGGGGAAAAAAACGTCACTGGAAAACTTGGTGTTGGGCTGCCTCCCACAGGCCTGCCAGCCTCGTAGTGGCCCAGCCTGACTACCTAAGAGAGTTCAGAGACAGTGACGGAGACGCCAGGGGTTCATTGGACGCGGCATCTTACACATTCGGAAAAAAGTCCTGGAATGGTACCCCACCGTGAACAGCAGACGGCGGGCAGGATGGGCAGCAGTCTTCGCTGCTCTAAGGAGAAGGAGGCCACCGTGCATAGGGGGATTTGACATCAGGTTGGCTCATCAGTTACCAGGGAAACCAGTGTCTGAGGCAGGGGGCAAGCACGCAGGCAGGTACTGACTAAACCCTATAATTAAGAGCACTGGATAGTCGTGTGAGTGAAGCAGGCACTGGTTGAGCAGAGGATGGGCAGAGAGCAAGAGAACAGCCGTCTTGAATGGCCTGGCCATACACCTGATAAAATCAGAATGAAGTCTGACGTTTAGTTAATCGTAAAATACTGATGTTGGGGTCTTAGATTTGACACATGCAAGATAATGATGTCAGGGATAGCCGAACACAGTGAGGCACATGTGGGAACTCTCTGTATCTTTGCCATTTTGCAGCAAATCAAAAATTATTTCAAAATTTAAAGTTTATCGAAAAACAAATGTAGTTAAGTGATAGTGCAAGGTATTTACAGCGGTAAGGCTTCTAGGATTCTCTTCCAGTCTGTAAAGTTATATGCAAAGTACCAAGGGAACTTCTCGGTGTGACTGATTCTACCTGGGGACTCAGGAAAAAACTTCACAGAAGAGGTAAAATTTGAGTGGGTCTCCATGGCCAAGTACGAATTTGCCACCGACTGAGGAGACTACAGGGCTTTAAAGGCACATACACACACGCTCACACACACGGTTAGTGAAAAAACATTGCATGTTGGAGGCCCAGAAAAAATCATATTGGCTGAAGCTATAAAACTAAGGGTGTTCAGGGCCAGCTTTACCCATTAAACTCAGAATCAAGAGCCAAGTGCCCACAATACCCTTAGGGATCCAAAAAATGTATCAATTCCCTTCAAAATCAAAAGAAAACAAAAGAAACTTTGGATGTATGAAAATATTTTAATGTACATTTTAACATAATTGACTTTATAACAATGTAGTAAATAATAATAATAATTTATTATAAATATTATATTATTTTAATTTATATTATTTATAATTATATTATATTTATAGTATTATAAATATTAGAATATTTCAATATTATGTTATTATTATTATCATTATTACAGAAGGGACCCAGGAAATTCATGCAGCATCCTAGTGTTATGTATTTGTATCATCCTGTATTAAGAGGCCCACATTTGTCCAGAAGAGATAGAGTGAACCTTTAGTCATGAAAATATCTTCATATATAATTTTAACACATTTGTCTTTATAATAATAGTCACGAAGTATAATTTTCAGTATTCTGTTCCGGAGGAAGGCACTCACAAAGATGAAAGTGCCAAGGACTCCTAAAACTCAGAATGTGACCCTGAAGTTATTTTATGTGTGTCATCTTTCATTGAGAGGTCAGCCAAGTAATATTAAACTAAGATTGAGTTAAATCGACCTACTGAGATATTTTAGTTGGTAACTGAAACATAAATGTAATGCAATTAAATAATTTGTTAAAAATTAGTTGTTTAGGGAAATCAGATCTAACATTAAACATATATATATATATGTATATATATGTATATATATATATGTATATATATGTATATACATGTATGCCTTCTTAAAAAAGAAAATATGTATTTCAAGGAATCTTCTCTATTCTTTCATCATCTCCTTTTTTCTTTGACTATTCTAGTCCTCATTTTATTTATTCTGTGTTTTATTCTTTGCATCACTGCCTTAAAATAGGGAGGTAGTTAAGGATTTAAAATTAAATATGGGAGCAATTTGCTTGATTTAAACTAACGTGTCTAATTTATTAATCAGTAAACACTAACATATGTGAATATGCATAAGGGTTAAGAGAAGAATCTAAATTAGTTTACTTAATCTTTCAATTTACTTGTTAAGTTGCAGAAAACTGACACTAACACAAGTTTATGTAACTCCCTTCACTAAGAAAAACAAAGATAATAATTCTGTGTTAATCACACATGCCCTTAAATTGTGGCCTGAAAACACTGACACTTTCAAAATGTGTGTGAAGTGGAGAATTTTACCGTATTGTTACTGGTTTCTGTGCTCTCCTATGTAAAACAGACTACATTATTTTTAAGTAACTATCCTTACTTCTATCAGACTTAGAACCTCTGCCTATACTTGTCTTTCAACAGTGAAACCAACATGGCACCTCAGAGCTGGGGAATAGATAAAAATGTATATGGAAGTGTCCATGGGTCCCTGCATCACCTCTAAACACTCACACACACACACTCCTCTTGGCTAAGATGTTGTCTCTAGTTAAAATGAAAACAATACTATGAAGAGAAAATATTCAGCCTCAAATTTGCACCCCCTTCTTCCATTATAGATAGAGCTACATCTTTTCTTGTTAAAAGTGAGAAAAGAATGAAGGTAGACTGATGGCACCTGATACCCAAAGGATTTCAGGTAAAAAAGGACATTTTCAAAAATAGAAAGAGTAGCAGGAAACCTTACTCCTGTGCACAGTTTCTTTGTGACTGACCTTGAAGCAATGTCAGATAATAGAAGATCAGATGCAGACTACCAACAGACAAACACAAACCTTAAGCTCAGAATAAGAGAATTTGAATCCTGGCTCAACCACTGCTGGATCGTGCCACCTTTAGAAAGACCATTGGTCCCCCTAAGCCTTGGTCTTCACCTCTGAAAATGAACATAATTATAAGCCCTACCTCAAAAGGGTTTTACAAGGGTTAAATAAGCGAAGTAATGTACATAGAAAGCTCTTTGAACAAACAGTATACACAAGTAATTATTTCGCTACTCTCCATGATGCATGTACATGCACGTATATGTATATACGTGTATACACATATATTCTATATTGAAGTCTATATTCATAGAATATGTGTGTATATATTACTTACATCTTTATTACACACTATAAAACATGTACAACAAAACCAAACCCAATTACACAAAGCAATCGCAACCTGGGGTGTGACTGCCCTGATGATGGACTATCCATTATTTAGTGGGAAGTGGGAAGTGAAGCAAATGAAAAGATCTCGGAGCCCGCAGGGGTTTGGGTCTTGTCTGGCCCCCGGCTGACTCCCCACTGGGCGTGACCATTGCTCTTTTAACCATGCATTAACGCTCCAGTCCAAAGGAAGAGCAGGTGCTTTCCAAAGCTTGCATTGAGCTCACCGTCTCCAAATTGTTTGCAACCTAAATTGTTTGGAACCTAAAATCTGTTCCACTCCAGAAACTCTGTTGAACAAAGCACAACCATACTCAGAGTCTCAGTTTTGGATTCTGTTGAAATGTTCAGTGAGCCCTTAGATTAGTAGAAAGGAGACGCAGTGGAGGATTCACATTCTTTCTCACATCAGTTAAGAGTTGTCTCTCATTCTCCCTAAACACCATGTGTACCTTCAAGCATTGATCCTGTTCTACGGCTGCACTTTAATTTTTTCATCCACATGTTGGAATCATTTATGCAATTATTAATATGTCTCATGAATAAAAACTGGGGGCTATAGACTGAATGTTTGTTTCCCCCTCAAAATTCATATTGTGAAATCCTAATGCCCAATGTGATGATATTAGGAGGTGGGGGCTTTGGAGGCAATTAGGTCATGAGAGGGATTAGCGCTCTTTTAAATGAAAGCTTGGCGAGCTCCCTTGCTCCTTCCACCACATGAACTTACAGCGAGGAGATGGCCATCTGTGACCAAAGCACATTGGGAAACTTAAAGGATTTTCTTGAAAGGCAAGATATTTAAAAAAATGACTTACCTTTGAAAAAAAAATCAGGGCTACCCTCAAGGAACACCGGACTGTGCTGATTTAATGTAGCCACAAGCTTTGTGAGGAGGGGAGTAATCCTGGATGGACACCAGAAACACCATATGTTTTTAGTAGGAATTTCCTGGAACTGTCAACACTACCAGCTCAAGATATTCCAGGAAGCTGCTGCCAGTAGAAGTGAGATGAACTGCTGAGAGGATCCCCCTAGGCTGCTGAGCAACTGCCAAGGGAGGGTGGGGGCTCTCAAAGCTTCCAGTACGTTTTACTTCTGGCCATTGGCAGAAGCCCCTGCAGAGTGGAGCTGCAGCTGGAAGGTGCATAGAAAACATCAGACCAAGAGGGGACTCACTAGTGTTATCTGGTCTCTCCCATATCATCCCGAGTAATCCTGAACATCCTGGAGGAAATGAAAGATTCAGGATAAATCTTACATAACTGCATAATTGCACCCATCAACCATCCATAATTCTTCAATCATCAAGTATTTACAGAGCCTCTAAATGTTGCCAGGACATCTTCTGGGTACTAGAGATAAAGTGGTAGGAAGGAAGTAGCTGCATTTATTTATACAAGGATTGAGCTTACTCCAGAGAATACAGGAGAGAAGGTAAAGGAGTAATTGGAAGTATGGATCCAGGACCCTGAAGTGAATGAGGGAAACAGTGTGGGCCACAGGTGTCACAAATGATTAGAAAACAGAGTTTTAGGAGCCATACTGAAGGTTTTTTGGAATGTGAAAATTAGAGCTAAATGGATAGAAGGCTGTTTGTCAACAAGTGAGATTCCTAAAATCAAATTCTAGAAGTCGTGAATTTATTGTGATGAATGAGAAAGGATGTGACCACAGTTGAGGGAGGTCAAGGAATAAAGGGACTAGAATACCAGATATATTGTACATGTGGATATTAATTATGCCTTAATTAGGCAACCTGAGTGAGTCTGAAGGTTCTGGAACTCCCAGGTACAGCCTTGAACCGGGTCTGCAATATCTGAATCCCTGGTGATGGATATGGGAAAATAATATGTCTGGAAACTATGAATAGCAATCTAGAAACTTTTATACGGTGTGTGTGTATGTGTATATATATATATATATATATATATATATATATATATATATATATATATATTTCATATATATATGAAATGTGCAGTTACCTACCTTTTGAAATGTATTTGCAGCGTATCTAAAGGAGTACCTGAAATTCTCACCATTGAGTTTCTCCTTCAGATAAAGATACTCTGCCTCCAGAGGACTTGCTGCAGAGTAAATATATTATCTATCACAGAAAGCACACATTAGAACACTAACATTCATAGGCCATTAAATCATGACAATTTAACAGATTGGCTAATTGTCACCTAGTCTCCAACAGGATTCAAGAAAATGAAGTAACTGGAAAAGCAAGAAGGAGAAGAAGGCAAAAGAAAGGCTAGCTAGGAATGGAAGCTTACCCTTGGAGAGCCCTGATTGCCCCACCCCCCGCCCCACAGGGTGGAAGGAAGCCGTGGTAAACAGCAAAGTGTAGTAGGGAGCACACGGCTCATTTGTGAAAAAGAGGTAATACCTCTTGGAGTATGCAGCTTGTGTGAAATAACGTACATTAACTGTCTGGTGCGCGTCAGGTAGTCTGTAAATAACCTTCTTATTCACCCGCTCCTCTTAAATAGAATGCATATCTGTGTTCTGAGATGAATTTTCCCACAAAAACATACAGACAAATGTTACTCTGAAAATGCAGACACTCTGAAAACACAGACACTCCATACCATTCCATTTCCATGCACTCTTGTTTAATCATTCATTTGACTCTTCTACAGAAGTAAATATATTAATCTTTTGAATTCCTTTTGAAAGCTCCTCTGGCTTCAAAGAACATGTTTTGCAACAACACGTTGAAGGAAAGAAGCCTTAACACAAACGAGAAAATAGCGCGTGATTCCACTTGTACAAAGTTCTAAAACAAGCTAAACCAACCTAGGTGGGGAATATCAGAAGAACAATTGCTTTTGAAGTGGGGGTGGGGAATGAATGGAAGAGAGCACAGGAACTTTCTGAGATGCTGGTAACGTTCTGTATCTTAGTTGGGGTTGGGTTGCAAAATCCAGTCAATGCACATTTGAGATTTATAAAATTCACTGTATACGTATCAAAAGAACAACTGTAAACAAATACTCAATTACTTAGTGATACATGTGCTGAAGTATGTAGGGGGAAACTAACATTGGCAACTTACCTTGAAATGCATCCCCAAAAATATATGGATTGATGCATGGATAGAAGAATGTATAGATATGTGATAAGGTATTTACAGTAAAATTTTGTTGACAAAATCCAGGTGGTGGACTTCAAAGTTTCCACTGTAAAATTCTTTCCACTTTTCTGTATACTTGAGCATTTTCACAGTAAAATAGCAAAAAAATAATAAAAATAAAAGTCTCTCATTTTTCTTTTCCTGGTTTATATCCCATGTTTTGAGAAAAATGTTGAAATTCTTTCTTTTCAGTCCTTACTGATGAACATTTTAGAAATGGCTACATCTGAGGTTAAAACAAATACATTTTCGTCGATGAAGAAACATACGTTCAGCCCTTAGGGAGTGCGTGTGAAAAACATTTAATATCACAGGGCTTCTTGTCACTTCTCAATAGTTGTCACCCTGTCAACTCCACATCCCAGGTGCTCAGAAAACTGTAATTTCCAGAGCTCTCTGACTGAGGGCATAGTGAACCCTACGGCTGACCTCACAGAAATATTATAGAAATCTGCCTTCCATAAGAGACAGGAAAAACTAAATGGATCTAAAAAGACCAATATTTTAGTTGTTCAGACGGTCAGGTTTCATGGCTCTGCAAATGCAACACATTTTTATAAATCTAGAACCTTCCTTCCCCATCCAGTTTGTACACCAAGGAGTGTTGTCTTAAAAATATTCAAAATTTCCCATGTAATAATCTCAGTTCCCAAAGAATGCTTATAATTGAGCCTCCTAACTTTAAAAGGTAAGAGAAGAAAGAAATGAGTGCGATACCATTGTGGAATTCATAACGCCTTCTTCCTGGAAAACCCCTTTCACTCCACCCCTTCCTGGTTTTCCTTTTTCTCTCTCCTGACTCCTTACTTCCGGGGTGTTCCAAGGCTCAGTTTTGGAGTCTCATCCTTTTCCTATTTCTATTCACACTGGAGGTGATCACATGTAGTCTTATGACATCTTAAATGTCATTGGTGTTCTGAAAATCAAAATACATCTTTCCAGCCAAGACCTCTCCCCTGATTTACAGATATGTAGGCTCAGGTGTCTAGTTTGAACATCCAGTTGCATGTCTATAGTCACATCAAACTTAATACGTTGAAACTGAGCTCTTGACCCAAAATCTCCTTCTCTTCCCCACTTGTGACTATGATTCCAACTTCCCAGATGCTCAGGCAGTCTCCTTTCTTTTTCATATGTCTGTCAGTTAGTCCTGGCAGCTCCGCCTTCTCAGTGTTAGAGCCCTGCTGCTCACCACACCCAACACGGCTCCTCCCTTGGGCTGAGCTGCCATTATTTCCCCTGTGAATTATTGCAGCCTCCTAACCTGCTCTTCCTGCTTCTGCCCTCTCCCTTTCATCCATTCTCAGTCCAACAACCAGCATGATCTTGTCAAATATGTGTTGCAGTCTCTCACTCCTTTGTTCAGAATACTCCAGTGGGTTTGTTTTTCATGCAAAATAAAACCCAAGTCATCAAAAGAGCCTACAGGGTCCAACACAGTTGGGTCCCCCAATCCAGTCTAACCGCCCACCACCCACCCCCTCGTTCATACAACTCCACTTACGCTGGACTTACTGTCATGAGCATTCCTCCTCGGTGCCTTCGTTTCATTTTGGCCATTTCCCCTGTTTGAGATGCTCTCATTCACAAAGCTCATTCTCTCACCTCCTTGGGGCTCTTTGCTCAAATGTCAGTGTAGCAGATTGATCTTCCCTGACTGTTTATTTAAAAATGCATGTGCTTAATGCTTCCTACCACCTCTTTTGCTTTGATTTTCTCTAGAGCACTTGTCACCATGTAACATACTGTACATGTATGTACATACTTTCTGCCTTCACTGCTACATTAGAATCTAAAGCTCATGAGGGCAGGACCTTTTGCCTTTTTCACCCCCTGCTATGTCTCTAGACCCTAGAAAAGTAGGCGTAAACACATATGTGTAAATAAATGAATGGATTGAGAACTTAACCTTAACCATACGGGCATTTGAGTCTGTAGCTTCTGTGTCCAGTGTTGTGGTTAAAACAATGTAGAGAATTCCGAGTGAGAATCTCAACTTACCAAGTGCTATTTCAGTGACCTTGGGCAAGTTCTTAACCCCTTTCTGGTCCAGTTTACCCACTGATGAAATGGGAGAAATGGCAGTGACATCTGCCTGGATGTATTCTGAGGACGACCTGAGGTAAAGCAGTTGGAATGTCCTCTGCCATTTTAACATCCACTGAGCTTTCACACTGCACTAAGGCAGTTACATACGTTACCTCATGTACGAGGTGTAGTAAGTATTATCATCGCCTCCCGAATGCACATAAGGTAACTGAGGCCTGCAATTTGTATTATTTTGCCAAAGTTTCCTCAATTGGTAAATAGGAGAGCTAGAATTTGAACCAAAGCAGTCTGAAATCAGAGTTCAGTTATTAACCGATAAGCTGTTCTGAGTCCTCAGTTAATTTCGCTTGCTTTAACAAACCTGCATGCCATTATTATTCAGTTGTTCTATATTTCCCAGGAAATACATGGCTTTGATTTTCTAATGTTTCTCGAAGATAAGTAATAGCTGCATATGAGTCAACCTGCAACACTGTTATTTTTCTCTCATCCTTTGCTCCATATATAACAGCTGATAACAAAAAAATCTGATTCTCAAAGTCATCATTTTTTTCTGCATGATTTCCTTCTTTAAGAACTACCTAGGTAATGGGAAAATATGTGCATTTAGGTGTAAGGAATACACGAAGGCACAATATTTTCATTATAGTCTTCAGAACATGTCAACTATTTCTTCTTCAAGTCACTTAAATGATGACCCAAGGAGACAATCATAGTGGGTCATATAAAATTTGAGCCCAATAGCAGCAAAAATATCTTGCTAAGGAAGGCTGTAATTAGGCCAAAGTCTGTAATTTCCTTCAGTAGCAGCAGAGCTGAGAATATGAAAGAAATTCTGAAATAAGGTGAGTATCATAACATGGACAAGCTTTAAAACTTCTCAACTTCTACTTCATAATGCTTTGGTTTACAATTTTTTCTTTCTGGCTCAGTGATTCTGTGGTCTCATTATTTAAGGAATTTAGCGTTATCTTTGTTAACTTCAAATGTTAAAAAAAATCTCATGGTTACATAGTTTAAATGAAACACTTATCAGGGATGTATACTTGTGTAATAATGTTATATCTGGAAGGACAATGTTTTTTATTTACAAAATTGATCATTTATAAATCAGAACTTTCACACTGCATGTTCTTTATAAAATTGAAGAGTTGGTTTCCCTCTAACTGAGACCATTAGACTTGCCTCATGGAATAAATATCTATTGATTTCTCATGGCAATTTGCTGTTTTAGTAGAATTCATCCATAAGTCTTATTTCAGCTTCTTCCCTGTTTGCAGATTTCAGACTGGTATATTATAAACTCATATTGCAAATAAGAATTCCCACTGTGCTGCAAAATAGCTTTCCATGTGATTTTTTCTCTTCCAGGATCTAGGTCCTTAGGAATTCTCTGGGAACCAAAAAATTGGCGTAGATATCTCCCTTCCACATATAAAACATTGTCAGATTCAGTTGCTCCCAGATACTAAAAGTAACTCAAGGAAAAAACAGGGAAGTGTACAGCAAATGTTCCATGTTTTCTGAATTGGGAAATTTCTACTCCTTCAGCCTAGGAAAATTGAAGCAAAAAGGTAGAGTCACAGAGCAAAGCGGCAAAGGTACTTCCAGAGATCCTCTGATGCTTTGCCCTTCAAGTAAGCAAAATAGTCCCCTTGAAATCTAAGAGTTTACCTGTTGGAGGGTATTTGGGCAGTACACAGATGGGGCAAATTTGAACCTGCATCTGCTGGCTTTTAGCATGGAATTCTTTGTGCCCTCCATGCCGTGCCCCCGTGAGAGATTTCACGTAGCTTTAGCATATGGCCTCTCCAAAGTGGTATAAATAATCACCTGCAGTGGCTCCCCTTATGTCAGCAATATCAGGAAACCCTCGACTCTGCAATAAAGTACTAGCACTTTTTCTGCCTTTAATTGACAAGGAGTCCCAACCATTGGGGCACTTTTAAGAAAAATCCTTCTGTCGCTGCTCTGCAAAATAACATAGATTTAAACTACAGTTTGTTGCTAAAACATTTTTGGAACTGTCAACATTTTAAAAATAATTTCAGAGTGTTGGGGAGACAGAATGCCGTGATCCACAGGGAATCATTTTCAAAGCTCATGAAGCTCTTTAAATAGCTCTGAGACCTCCTACTGTGCACGTTTTATTTGTGATCTTGAGACAGATTTGTTTCTTCGCTTCAACTAGCTTATTGCTGTTCTATATGTTGACATACAGGAGACATAAAGTAATAATCTACCTCCAGTGAAATATAGTGGGGGTGCATACTTGTAAAATTTTTCAATATATGCTTGATTTTCATCAAGGGATTTGATGATGATCATGTTTGGGAGGACTGTGTAACTAGTAACAGAGTGCACATAAAACACCCCATAACTAAAAGCATAAAAAAAAAAGTATATTTTTATATTTTCAAAAATAAAGTCTCTCACTGCTAGACAAAGTGCCTTGGGCTACTTTTGAACATGTTTCATTTTGTTTCTTTTTGTTATGTGTATTATTTATTTTTTAGGTGCAACCTAAGTTCTTTTTTAGTTTTTGAAACCTATATGTTTTAAAATATTTCCATTAACGTTTACTTTTATTGGTTATCTAAAAATCTGTGCCATCCACTTTAGTTTTCTACATAGAAGCAATACTTACAAAAAATTGTGCATTATTTGTTGCTTTAAATATTTTTCCCTTTTACCACAGTTTTTGATATATTGTTAATATTTGACTGAAAATACTTAACAGTCTGCTTTGACCCTGATCTTTATGAGTTCAAACAAATAGGTAATTATTCTATTTTTACAAATATGTTTCACACTATTCAGAATAAAGTGCAATTATAATAATGAACGTATTGAACTTTCAGTTCAATTCAATAGTCAAAATCCATCTCCTGACATCCTGACACATTTGAACAAATAAAGGTTAAAAATACAAGTGTATATCAAGTGTATATCCAACAATAACCTCCCACACTTCATGAGAAAATAAAGCATCAAAGGCCTCTGAGGGAGGAAGCCTGTGTCCCAATTATGTTGGGTTTTATATTTAGCATCTTAGTATTTCTTTTGAAAATCTCAAAACCTTTCCTGGTCTCCACATGATTATCTGTTGGATGCTGATGATAATGCCTGCCTCACCACTTTGCAGAATTTGTAAATGTAACTTCACACCACTTACATTCCTGGTATCTGCTAGATGCTTCTTTATATTCACTCAAATATACATTAATTAGAAGCAAGTTTTGTTATCTCTGCATCACAGAGGAAGAGACAGAGACTCAGAGAAATTAAATAGTCCTACTGGAAAGTGGCAGAATCAGGGTTTATCTTGCGTGTCTGATGATAAGGATGTAGTGAGTTGGGGGGAAAGAAAACACAAGTGTTTTTTGGTTTTATTTTGTTTTATCTGTTTTAGTCTAATCTATATCTCACCAAAAACTAGTTTCCTGCTTATTGATAAGAATTTTCCAGAAGTATTCCTCAGACGTTGAAACAGATCAGCCTGTATTTAACCATCAGTAGGCATTTTTTATGCTACGGTTTCATGTTCTTTCATAATTTCAAAGAATCAAGATCTACTACGCAATCAAGTGGGCAGGGCAAAGTGCATGTCTTCTCAAGGAAGAATTTCTGTCATTACTCATTAAACATTTAATTAATACCTACTATGTGCAGTGCATTCTTGAGCTATTTAAAACATGGTCATAAAGTATAAATTTTGAGAATTGGAATGTTCCATAGCAATCATTTAGCTCAATTGTTTCATTCAACAGGAGACAAACGTTTCTTTTTTAAGTCAAGGCAATTATCCAAAATCACCTAGATTCTGAGTCTGCTGCATCTAGGTCAGTGCTGCCACCACAGGAAAAGTCTACCTGTTGTCAAAACCCTTGTTTAATACTTTTCTCTTAAAATAGTTAATGCCAGCATGTTCAGTTCAGAAGTAAAGAATCCAACACTCAACCAGGAGATTTTTTCATGTATGAAGACAACAGAGAGCCATGTTCAGACACTCAAGGATAGAATGAACTTGACTTGATAAAAACGCATGAAGGTATTAGTAAATCGAAGAGTATACGAATCTGCTTTCTAAATTTTATTTATTTATGCCCTTATTATTTTATTTCCCTTAGTATTTTTAAAAATATACACTTAATGTTCTCCAAACTCCTTAAGTTTTACAGAAAGGCACATTCTCTGCTGAGACACAGCACACATATCTGAGTCAGCCTGACATCCACAGTGCTCCCTGGGGGCTGGGGTTCTGGACGTGAACAGCCTTACATGTTCTCCAGGCAATCTAGGCTCATGTTCTTGTGGTATGTAATCAAATATTGTCACATAATGACCATAAATAATGAGATCTGGCCAAAAATGCACAGGGGATAAAGTTAGTTTTCTGTCAGGCAGAAAAGTTTCTTTCTAATATTTATCACTGAAATATCAAACCTTTGTTAAAAAGCCAGATTATTTTCTAGAAAATATTTTCTAGTGTTTGAAAATTAAATAAAATTCTTTAAAAATTAAAGGTCACCATCACAAGTTGTTTTTATTGTGTGTTCTTCTTTAGAGTTTTCCTTTTGCATCTTTTGACATTTCAAGACAGCACCCAACAAATTAGTACTAGCTCTGAAACATACTGTTGCCTCTTTATGGTTTAGCATTTTACTTACCACCCATTAAATCCCACTTCTACTATGTTTAATCCTATCATGCGTATGGCTCTATTATGACCAAAACAATTTCATTCTCTTCATTTCGTTGAAATGCAGAGCTACATGTATTAGCTATCTCCCTTAAAAAAAAAAAAAAGGAATATTCTAGAATAATTAAATGACTAATGGAAATAGAAATTTTATTAGTGGCAAAGTATAGATCAGACCAAAGTCTCTTGCTTCCATATTAATATCCCACCTGTTCAAGGAATGGACCTTTTATTCCCCTTAATTTTCATCCAATCTTAAATCTTCCTTCATAAAGAAAATCTTATTTGGATCATTACCTTTGTCTTATCATTGATACTGTTTGTTCTGGGGAGAATGAAAGTATCATTTTCAAAAAGAGAAATTCCTGTCTCTTGTACAAATATAAAGTGACCACATGTAAAGGATTCTGCTTAACTTGTTAATTAATAGAAAGCCCGTGAGATGTTATGACTGATTCAAAGAGCATTTTTAGAAGCTGGGATATTTATGGGACAATAAAATTCCTGGATTAGATTACAAAAAACAAAAAACAAAACAAAACAAAAAAAAGGATACATGTCCCAGGGCCATAAACTTCTGTGCTGATCTGTCAGAGACAAATTATTTGTATCTCCTCTTTCAGTTAATGTCTAGCTACTCTACACCTGGGGCCTTTTGTCAAGATTAAACAACTGGTTAAACTGTCTAGACAATCCTTGGGCAGTCTTCACCTCCATTCAGCGTTTAAATTATATGCCACCCATCCTTTTTGCCTTGTTTCCCACTTTTACATATTTTTATCCAGAAGTAATTTCAAAGCTGTGCAGCTGCTCTCAAAATTTAGGAACACATTTTTATGGATAGTCAAAAATATGTAGGTTTCTGCTTGAAACTAACACTACACATTTCCAGATCAGAGTCCTCATCCTTTTCAGCGATTCCTCGCAGAATCTATTAAAAAAAAAGGTGTGCACACATTGAATTAAGGTAGTTATTGGATTTCACAGGAATGCCATTGAAATGAACTTAAACATATGTGTAGCTGATAAATCAATCACACTTTCTCTTTAAAATATTAAAAAGCAAAATGGTCAAGTAGTGAAAGAATTGTGTCTGTGGACAAAGAGGAATACTTCCTTTAGAAAGCTCACAGGTGGAGTAGCAGTCATAAATGAATATGTTTTTGACAGGAGTTGGGTTCTTTCAGAGGCCATAAGATGGCTTGAGACTGTTTATAATCATTTGTATTTGTCTGATAAAACTCAATTCCAAGAAAAGTTAGAGGTAATTGCTTCCACATTTGAGATTTGTGTAATGAATTGCTGATTGAAATTCAATGACTGGAGACTTCGTCTCCACATGTCTGATTTTTTCCCCCAGGCCAGTTTCTTTGAAGATGTATTGATGTTGAAAAAAATGATTCAAAGCTTTGAATGAAATTCAACATAGTATATGCAATTTTCAGTTCATTGAAGCAGAATTGAGCTCAAATATGTGGATTGGTATTTATATGTATAAGCAGGGGAACATCTTCCCTTCTCTTGGGTTTTAATATACAAAGTATTTTGACTACTTAGATACATTTCTTTTAATCAATTTTGAAGATAAACTAAGTCAAAAATACTGGCTAAAATTACTGGAAACTTTTTTTTTAACCACTTCTGTTAAAGAACCTGACTCCGTAATGCACATCACCACAGTGAAAAAGAATACTTGTATTCCATGGGGAAAGAATAGGAAAGGTATTTGTAAGCAACCACTCATAATTATTTAAAATATATGTAAAAACAATATATATGTGGAAGTACGTGAGCTTTATTCTTTGTAAAAATAGTCTAGAAGAAAACTCAATGATTTTTCTGTGCCAACGAGTGGGTGGGCTGAGGAGATATGAATAACATACTCATTAAAAACCCCATCCCAGGGGGTAGGATATAGCTCAAGTGATAGAGCGCATGCTTAGCATACACAAAGTCCTGGGTTCAATCCCCAGTATCTCCTCTAGAAATAAATAAGTAAACCTAATTACTCCCCCCAAAATAAATAAATTTAAAAATAATAATAAAAAAAACCTGCTAGTGTCCCTAACACATGAGTGGTAGTTATTTCCCCAAATTATTCTTCTCACTCCTAAATCCCACCTCTCAAACTCCCCAAGGCTGCTCTGCACTCTGCTCCTTGGTCAGTCTTCCTGGAATTGCCTATTTCTTCTTCTAACCATTCTCAACAGCCTGATTAGCCACTGGACATGATGAAGCTAGAGCTGGAAGAAGAGAAAGGTCCAGGTGGACAATGTTAGGACACCCTTTAGAAAGAGGAGAAAGGATGAGGTTGTTAATATTTTATTCTTTTTTTTCTCCCTGTTACCCATGGAATAATTTCAAGTGTGGTTTTTGTTTTTCCCTCCATGGCCATTAAGACAGAAGAAACCAGAAAACTGGAGTTACTTTACTCCATGCTTCAAGCTTTAGTCACCAAGAATTGTCTTTAATCCCCACCATGCTCCATGTTGTCTCATGGCCCTTACCTTTACGCACACTACTTCATGTGCCTAGAAGAGCTTTCCAGTTTTATTTTTTTTTTATTTCACTGCACTAACTCAAGCTCACTCTTCAAGCCTCTACTACGTCATTTCCTCCAGAAGCCTGCTCTGTCCCAGCCTGTGCTGATGCCTACCTGGACGCGTCCATAGTTAAGTAGGACCCATTGTTGGTTAAGCGTATGGCCAGTGGTCTCCATAAAAAAATAAACAATAGTATTTTAAAAAATAAAGTATTGACAATGCAAATATGTATTGTGGCCAAAGGTTATAACCAAAAGTTATGGCCAAAGGTTAAAAAATGATATATACATTTTGAATAGTACACAAAGCAAAAAACAAAAACAGTAAGAGAGTCAAGAACAGGGTCTGTGGGCTCAGTGCTGACTCCCACTCTCAGCTCCATCGTTTACCATCTGTCCGTGTGATGGTAAGCAGTATATTGACCACTCATACAGTTTTTTCAACTTTAAAATAGGAAAAAAATCCTAACATCTTATATAATTGCCATGAAGAGTTAATGCAACGCTACCTGCAGAGCATCCCACTCATTTCTTGACACGTGCTGAGTGTAAAATCAATGATGGCTTCCTGTCCTCATACCCCAGGTTCCTTTTGAGCTCTTACTTTTTCAATAGCTCTTTCTACTCTGCTGAAGTAAGAGTTCCATTTAGACAAATACTTTCCCAATGAAGATTTTTTTTTTAAAGAATTGTATCTGTGTGATACTACATTATTTAGAGAAAAAGTCTAGTAGTCACACTGCATACTTTTCTTTTCCAGCCATTTATGCGTTATGTGGACACCACTGTTTTGACATTCAATTGGTTATTGTTGACCTACAATTGTATATACACATCTTCAGTAAGATGCTGAATAATGAAAGCAAAAAGTGCTATTTTCTTCTAAGGAAACTAATTTCAAATAAAAATATGGATTGAGTTTTATATCTGCATCTTGTTGTCCACAGTTCCCTTTACTTCCTTCACTGCTGCCTGGAGTGCCCTCAGCAGTCTTCATGATGCCACAGCATCTCTGGTCCACACACAGGACCTTTAGTTCTGAATCACTCATCAAGGAGTTAACTAAATGAAACCCAGTGTGTTTGTGACACTTTGAAGTAAATGTTTATTCACTTATATGCCAGCTGTCCAAGCAGATATTTGCCTCAAATTAATTTCAGTGACAATGATATGTTTGGATTTGTGTTATTTTTACTGGAATTTACTTACATGATTCAATATTTATGAGAATGAAGAGTGACCAAATTAGCTATTTTTCTTAAAGAAGTCTCTCAGTCTCCTTCAAAGATAAAAAATGCTCTCACTTACTCCTCTGTAAATAGTCTAATTTGAATTTTTATTGGCAAGAAAATTTTCCAGGCAGTTTTCTTTTTAATCCTTTAATGAATATGCTTCTGACAGATGGAGCTTTTTGTGCAATTAATGTTATTTTTCCCTACAAATGACATCAAGTCTTTTCTCAAAACAAAATTTTCTGGTTGCCAACTCAGGTTAATACTGCCTTGATTTCATTTCATCTCCAGGGATCTTAGAAGAACAATTGTCATTCCTTCCTTGCCCTTGAATCGTCTTTAGCCTAAAGATGTTTCACCTTCAACTAAGTTGGCTGTGTAGGGTCTAGAAAGATTTGTAGGATTAAGAAAAAGGCTTTCAGTTGCTTTGCCCCAAATAATAATACATTGCAAGCAGAGATAGGTGTGTGGCTCTATGCCCAACGATAGAAAGTTCCTGCTCTGATTTGGGGGTACCTCACACTGCATTCTTTACAAATGTAGCACCGAAGTCTTGGGGAGGATCTCCCAGCAGCAGTATAAGCAAATAAGCAAAGAGAAATGTATCCTTTTCTCCTCTTTTTCATGGTGAAACATTTCAGGCATACAGAAAATAGAGACAAAGTAAGTACCCAAATGCTTACAGTACAACTCTATTAAATCTTAACATTGTTCATATTTGCTTTTGTTTTTCAAGGAAGTAGCATATGTCAGGTACAGATGAAGCCCTCTTGTGCTCTTACCAAATCCCACCCCCCCACTCTCCCACTCCTTTGATCTGGTTCCTGAAGTTGGTACTTTAGCTTCCATGTATCATGTGTGTGTGTGTGTGTGTGTGTGTGTGTAACATAAATACAAGTGGATTTAATTATTTTGCATATTTTAGAACTATACAAACTGTATGATTCTTTAGGTATTTTGCAACTGAAGTGGTTTCTTTTCTTAACATTATGTATTTTTTAGATTTATCCAGAAAACTCACTGAAGTGATGTATGGCATTTCATGATATGAAAACACCAAAATTAATATGACCATTCTCCTGTTGCTGGGGAATTTAGTAACTTCAGATTTCTGTTATGCTAACAATGTCGCAGTGAACTTTTGGGGGCCTGTTGCCACGTATGCAGCGTGTAAGGGTTTCTCTGAGTTATTCCTGGAAGGGAAATTGCTGCCATGCACTGTGCACAACTCCAGTCTCTAAGAGCTGGAGGATTCTCGAAAGCAGTTGTGTACGTTTCCCCCAGTCCCCGGCTGTGTTTAATTTCTGTCCTTCCTCAAACACCATAATGACTGTCAGATTCTTTTTTATTTTATGTTTATGATCAGATCATTCATTGTATTTGCAATTATCATTTCTATGATTATTAATGAGGCTCAGCACCTATATTATTAATTGGTTTGAATTTCCTCTCGTATCCTGTGTCCATTTTTCTGTAAGTTTAAAAAAATTGATTTTAGGATGTCCTGGTATGTTCTGCATACCAAATCTGGTCTCAGGCTCTTTTGATTTTCTTTTACCCTTGGGAAAAAAACTGCCACTATTGGGGTGTCAACAAAAATAGTACATCCTGTCCTATTTTCCCTGTTCCTCCTCACTGTTTCTGCTGTTCGCTGTTTTGAAAGAAGTGGACAGAGACAGAAAGAAGATGATTAGAATAAAATCACCCATCTGTGTTTGCTAACCTTGTCCTTACCTACCTTCTGACTCATGAAAATTAAGAATATTTTCAAGGCCCATGTGAACAACCTTCTGGCTGAATGTAGTGAATAAAAATGACTGAAAATCTCCCGGAAGCACAAACAAACTTTATTTCCCCTGCTAAATTGTGGAATCAGAAAATGATGGAGCGAGAAAGGGCCTTTGAGTTCATTTAGACCGAACATTCCATTTTATAAGCAAGACCCTAAGACCCAGACGTGAGTTTTTCAATAAACCAAAACTTTGATCTACCTGCTTCCTTTACCCTCCACCACTTTGCTCTGTTGTTTTTCTTTATAGTTCTTATAGCTATAATTATCCAAAATGTTCTCATTTTATTTTAATACATATTCAATCACATTGGCTATTTCCTGCATCTCCACTGCAATGCAAGCTTCCTGAGGACAAGGACACTGTCTTGTTTTGTGCTGAATTCCCCATCACCAGGAATATTAGTAGGTGCTCACTACTTATTTGTTTAATGTATTGAGTGCCTACCACATGCCAGCTACCATGTCAGAATCTTAGAATGTACAAATTAATAAGAAAAGGTTCTCACCCTTAAAGAAATATTGGTAACTCATCCACATTTAGAGTTAGCTACAGTCTGGGGACAGAAACAAAGTCCTCTGGTCCAGTGAATACATCCATACTTAAGAGAATTGCTCCCAATGAAGGAGCAAAGGCAAGAATCTGTAAGTGGTAGGGGGCTGGAGGAACAGGGCAAAGTGTTAAGTGTTAGAAAGGTATTCAGAAAATAACAATGCTGAAACATTCCAGATCGGAATTGATGGATTGCTTTAGTCCCGACAAAGACAGAGTGCATTTACCATGCAGCTAATGAAGTGTAAGTGTCAGAGCCCCTCACTTAGAGGGGTCCCTTCCAAGCCCCGCCCCTCCAGCCCAGGTGGGCACAAATTTTAGATTTGCATGGTAATTTGTGTAAATTTTGCAAAAGTCTTCAGTTCAGACCAAAGCCTCTTCTCACTCTACTCTCCCTTCTGTCACATTTTCCCTTCTGTTGGGGACACTAGTAGTGTTGCTAGTGGATGCAGCCAGTGTTACAGGGTCTTGTCCCATCCCAGAAAGAATTCAGAGACAAGATGTAGAGGTTAAAAAAGATAAAGTGAGGATTTATTAAAGGATGGATAGCACACTCAGGAGGAGAGCAGGCAGGCTCAGGGGAGGGGCTGCCCTGAGTTTCTTTGGCAAGTTAGCTACATAGGGTGTAAAAATGAATGGGCGGCATATTCATCTAGGAGAGAAGGGCTTGGGGCCGTATTTCCTGATTATCATCCCAACTCCGTCTTCCCAGAGGGAGGAGGGATTTTTGTCCTTAGTTAGTCTGGATCAGAAGTGTCATGGTGTCGGGACATGATGGGTACTTCTGATCTGCAAGGCTAATTTTATTGAAATGAGGTCAAAATGTGCAAAAGGTTACATTCTGACACTGGAAATTCCTGCCTTTTCTGACCTTTCTTTGTTGGTCTCCAGGCCAAAAGGTGTGGCCCCTTATCAGCCCGAAGATTCCTGCTTTTCTTTCTCTGCCCAGGACCCCCTCGTGCTTACATGATGTATGTTTTCCTGCATTTGGCCTGTGCCCCTCCTTTCTGCCCAGTGCTGTCATTTGGTCTGTGGTGTCCCCCTTTCTCTGCTCATATCTAGTTATCTGCCTGCTCTAGCAGTATTAGCCATGGGAATTTCTGGAATCTGCTAAGAGGATATTGAGTTCTGGGAAGTTTGGAACTCATGCAGTATTTTTATGCAGTTTGTAGTCACCTTAGTAGCATACAGTATGTAGTGTATAGGTAGATGATTGCTTCCTGCCCTGAGTTAGTAGGAAGGACGTCCAGGAATAGTAGTTACCTGTGTAAACAGTCTTGGCTTCATGACTGACAGTAGAACTCAGAGTAGCTCCACAGTGAGAATGTTCATGAGTCTCATCGTTTTAACAAGGATTTAACATAAATCTCTGAACAAGAAAGCTTGGGCTGCCTGAAATCTTACAGCTTATGTGTGAAAGAAACATGATATAGATATTTTCCTAAATGTGATACCAGTCTTAAAAATGTACATGGTGATACCAATGAGTTGTGAAGCTAAAATAAATTTTGCCAAACATTTCCCAGTGTCGACTGAAATAAATGCACAGCCTAAAAGTTAAGAGGTTTGTTTTATTTGGCGGATATTTCTGAGGACTGGAGCCCTCGCTCTGAGGGACTGCTCTGAAGATGTCGGGGAGGAGCCAGGATATATAGGAGCGTTACAGCAAAGACCAGGTAGTTGGAACATTAAAAGATTACTTGTTAACTAAAGAAAACCAGGCATCTCAAGTTAAAGAATTTAGTGCTTTTCTATGTATGGGAGGAAGCAAACATTTGGGCTCATTGAATTCATTCCTTTGACAAGCACCTAGCCATCTAGGGCCAGTGTCCTGTCCTTTCTTATTCTGAGTCCCCTCAGGGTGCACCACTGTGAGTGGCTGCAGAGGCCGGGCTGCAGGCTTGTCTTCCCTGGGGGGGTGGCAGCAGCCCCTGATGACTTGATGGTTTCAGCATTCTTTGCTTATTAATATGGTTTGCAGTATTTTTTGTTCACACCAAATATTCCAAAAAAAATTCCCATTAAAAATGAAAATAAAAAATAAATGAATCAATCAACTGTTCTAGAAAAAGGACTTAATTTATCTTCCTGTTCTCTCTTTAGAAAGTAATACTAGGAAAGTACTATCGTAGGAAGCCACACACAGCATTCAGGTGGAAAAAGAGTATAGGAAAAGTATTATGAGCATCTCAGAGAGCTAGATAAGAAAACTATCATGCTAAGGTTTTGATATTTGTTACACTCAGGGTTTTTAAATTTGTAATTTATTGAAACTTCTCTTCTCACGGTAATTAAATATCTACCATTAAACTAATTCTGTATTTGCAATTTTATAATTTTTTTCCTTAAAGAAGACCCCTCACTTCCCCATTCTGAGCACCTGCCAGCCCTGAGGGCCAGGTGGTCATCTGTGTGCTCAGGGCTGTGTCTGTTACATTGCAGCTCTAGTCAGAGAAGAGGGAGTGTTGCCAAAAGATGCCCTGTCCCTGATGAGCCAGATAACCCAGAGACAAAGTCTTGGAGCTGAGAAGAAAAGAGGCAATTTTATTGCTTTGCCGGGCAAAGGGGACCCACAGCAGGCTGGTGCCTTCAAAACTGTGAACCTGCCTTGGGGTTGGGGTGGGGTGGTTATACAGCCAGAGCTCAAACAATAAAGCATCAACAACAATCAACAGAATTATTTTCTCATCAGAAGACAGAATGGCGTCATGATGCCTCCAAGCGACCAATTCTCTAGAAGCCAGCAGTTAGATCTCTTTATCTGGTAAGCACTCAAGGTGTGGTCTTCTTGGTCATTCAGGCTATTTTGTAAGGTTACAGTCCTGTGACCTTCTCCTTGGAGAAGGACTCAGAGGACAAGCGTGGTTATAGCTTTTGATGACTGGAATGAAGTAGAAACAGTAAGGTCAACAGCTTCAGTTTTAACAGTGGGCCTGGAACTGTGAGTAGCAACCAGCCAGTCAGGGCAGTTGACCGTTTTAAGGGCGAGCATGAGAATAAGCAATCTGTTAGCCTGAATGTGGCCACCTTATTAATCCTCCTTCAGGAGTGAGGCATGTCTGCTGGTTTCAGGGCATAACCCAGAAGTGGCATACATTACTTCTAATCTCATGTCATTGTCAAAAAATTTCTCCAGTGGTTCTGGGAATGTCGTCTTCTCTACAAGACCCATGCTCAGCTGTGACTCTATTACCGTGAAAAGAAGAGATCTTGATGGATAACTGGCCACCCCACTGTTAGAGGATGGAGGGACCCCTAAATTAGGAAGCCCACCAAAGTGTGGGTTCTTGCCGCTGGCTGTGGAAGAACTTGCATGGCAGAGGCAGAGGGATGAAGTGAAAAACCGCTTTATGCTCAGAAGGGGAAAGGAAAGTGCTCCAGTAGGAGGAGGGAAGAAAAGCACTCCAGCGAGGAAAAGGTGCTCAGGTGGGGAGCCGTCAGCCAAGATGGGTGGTAGGGACAGCTCCAGCCAGGGTTGGGCCACATTTACTTTTATGAGAGGCTTCCACCATCATGTTCTTGTTCATGGTGTGATGGAGCCAGTCAGTCCTCGTTCAAGCTTTTCATTCCTTATATGGACTTTTCTGGTTGTTGTCATGGCAATTGTCAACTGTCTTGGTTCTGGTGGGTGTGTCATTTACCATGCTAATAGGTTACAGTGAATGTATAATGAGGCTCAAGGTCCACTGGAAGTCAGATCCTCCACCTTCTTGGACTAGATTCTAACCAGTTCTTGTTTCTTCCCTTAAGCTGACTCCTGAGACTTAGATAAAAGGAATTGGTTTCTATTTCAGGGAGGGGCAGGGGTATGATCCTGGGCATACAGCCTTGATAACAAAAAGGAAATCTGCTCTTAATCAGAATGCCTGGAATCTAGTGGACCCAGCATCCCCCCACCCCCAAAAATAACCATCTCCTAAGATTCTGTTCAGTCATGAAAGTTTTATAGGGAAATGAAGGAATAATCTGTTAATCGTTGAAATAGGTGGTCAGAGTCTTCGCCATCCCCAGTGCCTGCAGGCTTGTCCTAATTAACAGCTTGAGCCTGCTCTTCTCTGACTCAGGGAGGCCTGGGAGACTTCAGATTTTCTATAAACAAGAGGTAGGGGTTGGAGGGGGCCCACAGGGTCCTGTTCCCTTTCACCCCCATGTGTGACGCATTAGAAAGGGATCGACCATCTCCTTGTATCCCACCCTCCTTCCCGGCCTCACCCAATTCCTACAGAGGGGTGCTCCTGACACAGCCAGACCGGTGGCATCCAGCCTCCCCTGGTTGTGAAAGGCTCACCAGTTCTCAAGGCAGCCTCCTCTATCTATCAGATCTAACTGAGAGAAAATTATCCTTCATATTTGTGCTGAAATATGTTTGTCTATAATTTCTAAAAATAGATTATAATTCTAGGTGTTGGGGAGACACAAAAAAACTTTTCCCTCTTTCACATGTAACTCCTTTTCATATGTAAAATGTAATAACATGAAACTTGCTCTCTGACCAAATTTGAATCCAGCCCTCTTGCCTTTTGTTTCAAAGGAGTCAAGCTCAAGCTCTCTCCACTGTGACAGTCATCTCAAATAAAGTCTTCCTGCCTATAATCAGCCCAGTGCAATCTTTCTTTGAAACAGCTTCTAGGTTAGTTATTTGCATGTGTCCTTGCTGCTGTAATAATCAACAAACCATGAGAAATCAGTAATAGGTCTGAGTTCTGGATTCAGAAAAACCTGAAAGTAAATACTGCAAATTAGATTTGCTCATTTAAAAAAGAAAATTGGTAACTAGAATTGAGTGAAGAGATCCTTCCAGTGATCAGAGAATCACAATGATATTCTCTTCCTCTCTTTTACTTCTGAAATTCCTAGAAGCCTATTAATTCACAGTCTCTGCATGAAAGTCTCCTGGTCCCACTTGTGTCTTGCTACGCTAAGTTCAAACAAGGAGGCCCAGATGCTCTCTGTAATGTTCTGTCCCTACATTCAGGATGAAAGACAGTTCCACTTGGAGGTTATTTTAAAAATAGGACCATTCACTAAGCAGGTCCTCTCCTCACCCCGCCCCATAGAGTACATTCAACAGGACACTGACATCATAAACATCCTTCTCGTAACAGCCACAGCCATACTTGGCACTGCAAGTATAGTCCTCTGAAACTAGAAATGAATGAGGAAGGAAGGAAGGAAGGAAGGAAGGAAGGAAGGAAGGAAGGAAGGAAGGAAGGAAAATCAACCTGCAGCTGCAGGAAAAGGCACACTGAATTCCTAAAAGGAAAAAAAAAAAAATATATATATATATATATATATAGTCCTTTCAAGTCTGTTTAAAACAATTCTATTTCAGGTGACAATGAATATATATATATGTTCATGTGTGGCTGAAAGGTTGTGCTCTGCACTGGAGTTTGACATAACATTGTAAGATAATTATAAATCAATAAAAAATGTTCTAAAAAAATGCTATTTCTTTGTTAGTCCTTTTTATCCAGTGTCTCCCCACTCTCCTTCACCACCTTTCAGATTTGCATATAAATGGCACTCTCTTTTTTTATTTCTGAGTTCATCAGCCCCTTGTTGCTTATTCCCCACCTGAAGTCTAAATCCTTGCTTTGCAAGTTTACAATTGGTTGCCGTGGAAATGATTATGCTGTCACAAGCAGAGGACTAGAGCTGGGGCGGAGAACAAGCGGCAGGAGCGGGTGAACTCTTAGTAAAGACAGATTCCGGTCTCGTGTAAATGCACCTCAGCAGCAGAAAGAGAACTGTCCTGGGGGAGGGGTAGGCAGGAAGAAAATGAGAAAAATCAAAACAGGATTGCTAAGAATTTCTAAACTGGAAAATGGTTAGCATTTGCTAGTGCAAAATCATTTTGCCATAAAAAAATCACAAATTGGGGGTGAAAATAAAACACTCCATCCGTCAGTAAGGAAAGATTGAGTTTCTTTGAATTCAGGGACTCTAAATATAAGTGAAAGATGTTGAGAAAAAAAAAAAAGTAATTGAGACTATTACTGAGAAATGGTAGCAATTATATTCCCCAAAATAATTTACCAAAAAAAAAAAAAAGAAAAGAAAAAGTCAGTTAGCATTAGCATCAAAATTGTCACTGTCATTTAACCAATATTATCTGGAAAATCACTGCCAAGGTCAGGCAACAACTTATCCTAAAATAACAGCAGCACAGCTGTATAGGTTCAGACTTGCACCTTGACTAGTGAACATACAAGGCAAGTGTTTCTTCACTCTGCTCACCAGGTCAGCCAGCCAGGGGCACATGAGAGGAAAGCATGTAGGGACCTTGCCTGGCTGGTGAATGGGACGAGGTCAACCACACAAGTGGGTTTGTGGCTTGTAAACCTGCAGGTGCCCTCAGCCTGCACTGGAGATCACAGGGAAGCCCTTGAGGAGCCAAGGGCAGCCTATCGCATTTGCAGTTGCTTCGCTTTTCCCTGTAGCTTCCCATAACAGTGCTGCCTTCTCGCATTTTCCACTAAATTTTTAAAGAGGATGAATTACCTGCATTGTGTAATTGCTTCTGTAACTTTATACCCGAGTCCTTCCAAGGGAACAGCGCTGTTTGCACCTGATCCACGGTGGATAGGAGCATCTCTCCAGCTCACATTTCACCATAACCGTTAGCAGTTTGCCCAGAATATTCATCTCTTTCTATAAAACCAGTGTAAAATGGCTCCTGTTTTCTCCCATTTGAATAAAACTATAACACTGTCATCCATTCAAAGACAAATTGTCAATACTTACTGGAATGTTAAAAAGCATCAGTGAAGCCATATCTGGAGCTATAAAATGACATTTGAAGCCATCTGAAGATATTGGCAATCAGAGATCCAAGGAATAGAAAACTACTGTAATTATTGGCCCTCGTGCCTGAAAACATCAGTTCTCTTTTTCTTGCCTGAAATTGTAGGGTCTCTTTACATGTGAGATGTGTAGGATGCGTTGAAGAGAGGAGCTCTTTGTGAGTCATCAGGTAGTATTTCTTTTAAAGGTGGGGAGGAACCGTAAGGAGACACTGAGGAAACAGGCTTTGCTCTTGGCAGCCTTGTGAATGTTGTGACTTTGTGGTAACTTCACAAAACTGAGAGCTGGACAGGAAAAAAAAAAAAGCTGTGAGCTTTGACCTCTGGTTCTGGGCACCAGAAGCTAATGACTCCAGGCCTGAGCTTCTGGCACCTTCTAAAGGTCAGGCCTGAGCCTCAGGGAGAGAAACCTGCCAATCACACCCTACAGGCTGGGACAGAAGAAAAGAGGAGATCAGGGGGCAGAAGCTCCCCGACCTGAAATCAGCCCCTGACCCTGGAGCTGCAATCTGCTTCCCAGGACCTTTTGCCTTCACAGAGGTTTCCTAATGCAGTTTTTCAACAGATTTGAATGTATTGTCCCCCAATCCAGGTAGGCTCTCCTGAGTTACACTCTGAACAAAGACAAACGCAGATGAGAAAGCAGGCTGAGCCTTCCCACTTCTTGAAATTAAAGACATTTTAAAAGAAGCAAGGAGATGACAGGACCTTGGCAATGAACCAAAGGTAGCGAGGAGAAGGAGCTTGGTCCAGTGTCCATCACAGTGGCATGTTTCTAAGGAGAGGAAAAGGTCCTTCCTGAGGTTGTATGAAATCAGAAATTAAAACAAAACAAAACAAAAAAAACCGTGTCTCTGACACACAGAACATGAAGAGCTACTCAAGGAGCTTCGATGACAGAAAACTGACAGTTTCCATCCATGTGAAAAAGCAAGTTAAACTCATTTACAAGGGTCAGTCCACTCCTTTCAAACCAATTCAGGAACTGTACCAGGGACTGGAGTTACTGCACTGGCTTATTAGCACTTTTAGCAGGAATGTCAGTCAAGTGGGGACCAGGGCTTTGTGTCTCCATGCCTTCCTCTTTGTATCCTCTCTGCCGAAAATGAGCCGAAACCAAGGCCCCTTTCACTGAGAAACTTCAAAACAGTCTGTTTAAAGGGTAGTTCCAAAATTAGGCTCTTCTCCAGAAGTTTAGGAAGCAAACCCTTCACTGGGGAAGTTAACAGTCAACAGTGGGTACCGATGCCCTTCACTCCTTCAGTATTTGCGGAGAGCCCATGCGAGGCTGGGAGTCCTGCCGAGTGTGGGGAACACACATGAGGAAATGGAGGCCCATCTCTGTGGGTCTGCGTTTGAGTACAGGACACTGGCAGTGACACACAGAGGCACGAGGAGGCAGTAGATGGGAGTTTATTCAAGTCATATGAAAATTCTACATATTAACTTGGGACCAGCAATTGGCATCATTTAAGCCGTTAGGCTAGGGGCCACTCAACTAGAACACAGATCAGGAACCCATGGTCCTGAGCCACATGGCCCTGACTGCCACAATTTTTAGCCACACAGTGATGGGTAAGAGCTCATACTTGGAGCCAGACTCCAGGATCCAATCCTGATCCAGCTGCTTAATAGCTATGTGATGTTGGTCAAGATATTTAGACTCTCTGGGCCTCAGTTATGTCATCTGTAAAATGGGTATAATAATACCCTCTACCTCCCATAAGATTGGAGGAGTTATTATAAGAACTTTGCCCACTATGTGACAGACTCTACAAGTGTTCGTTATTGTCATGAGGACCTTCAAAGTCCAAAGCACAGACATTCTGGTTCTTTCCATGGAACATGAAAAAACCAGTGTCCCAAAGGATCAAGATGAAATGCTTATATTTCTTTTGCTTTCCCCCACCTCTATAATTAATCCATTTCCTCAGATCATTACTTGCCTCAGGAACTGGATGCTCTTCTCTTTTCTCGGCTATGTGCTATTTATTTTACTTATTTAACATTTAGTGCTTTGCTGAGAGAGTGAACGAAACAGAAAGGACCAGTAAATTAATTTGACTTTAAAATTCCGTTTAAGCTGTGAGATACAGCTTAGAATGTTTGGATAATTAATACTCACTGCTTTAAATTCCACTCACATAAAGTTCTGTGCACTCCAGAGCATGGAAAATTTTATAGATTACTATGTTCTCCTGAAGGTCTTTCCAAATTGATTCTAATCCAAGGACAGTTGTGATTACCTTGAGTGGGGATAGAAGGCAAGAGGAAATGTTCTAGAGGAAAATAAAGCATATCTCAAATGTTTTTATAAATGGTTTCATAGGGTTCTTCTTCGTTCAGCTCTGTCATTGAGGGCTAACTGTGCCCTCCCATTGCTAGTCACCCGCATCATCTGGGTCTGTCCCTCAGATACAACAGTGTGCCGTGCACTAGTGTTAAAAGAGATGTATATTTGTGCAGGCAGAGGACCCCCCTCCTGCTTCCATATACAAGCAGCAAGGAGCTTGGATACTTTTTTCTGGAGAGCCCAAGAGTGTGACTCCTTTGCTGAGACTTGCACCATCCACACAATTCCACGGATTAATCTCCGAATTTTAAGACATATTTTTGGCAGTCTGTATTTTCCTCTTCAGACTGAAAATACATATATTTTCATCATGCACTCCCTTTATTCTTCTCATCCAAAGAAATGAAGTTATTTCCTCTCCCCCATCATTGCTATGATGTAACGTCCTTCCTTAAGACAAGACATGATTGTGCCACATGATGGTGTTGAAGATGTGTATGTGTGTGTGTGCGTGCGTGTGTGTGGTCTCCTTGCACATTCAAGACTTATGGCTGAGATGTCATGTGTAATTAGCTCCTTACAAAGAGCTTAAGAAGCAAGGGCAAGAGATACCCAGAAAAATGATTCATTTAGGAAAATAACCTTACAACAAACAACACTTTGTTTCTCTTCTTTTGTTCTTCAGATTTGAAGTCATTAACATGAAAAGCAGATCCTTCTTTTTTTTCCCAGTTAATCTGCTCTGGCTGGTTAGTCTTTTCCTCATGGACTAACTGCGGTCCCTTGGTTGTGCGCATCCCTGACTAGGATCTGTGTGGATGGGCTCCTGCTGACTTCAGGCCCCCCGCAGCCTGGGAACCACAGAGCAGCAGCAGCTCAGGGACGTGCAGAGAGGGCGGCAGGACCTCAGCGAGCAGGCACCCCCACCCTGAGCTACCCCAGAACCCTGCAAACAAACCCCTGAGCAAACCCGAACGTGGCTACTCACTCCACACCGACAGGGCCTGCAGCAGCCGCTTCCTGAAATGCAGAAGAGTTGGCTTCTGTGACTTCAGTCACTAGATACCCCTGGGGCTCCATTCACATAGACTCGGGAGTCCCTCTCTATGGGAGTCCTGACAGCCCAGCCTCCCCGTTCCTACCCTGTGGCTCCACAGATAGTGTCACATGTCTCACCACCATGGCTGCTCTCTTTCCCTGGCTTTCAGTGACACCTATTCTTGAGGAAGGATCTGATAATAGCAGTTTTACTACAGTGGAATACAAGCTGATGCTAAATTATTCAGAGACATTTTTAAAGCCTTCTAATTGTAGACTCAAAGCTGTCATTCATTCAATAAACATTATCGCATCCCTCCGAAGTGTCAGTCACTGTGCTCCATTCTGGAATTAGAAGAGCTACATTTGTAGAGTGCTTTGCAGATTCACAAAAATCCTTTCATAGCTCAGTTCAGAAAACCAAATGTCACGGGCTAGTATAAATGAAGTCCTGCTTTGTTTCTTTCATAATTTGAGTATAATGATCTTTGTTCTGTATTTTATAAGGAAGTTTTAAATTACAAAATTGCTTCAACTAGATTTCCAGTGCAAACATACTAAAAATGCACAAAAGTAAACATTCTAAATTAATAGGGACTCTGTGAACTAGAAACAATCATCAGATGAACGGTTCTTCACTAAGTGAGGTGAGGGAGGAAAAAGATTGGTAAAATCCATCAGTCCGAAAAAATCTGAATTTTATGTGAAAGATTGTTTTGCAGATGGCAATCATATATAAGATATTATACACAGTTTTCAAGAAAAAATTTGTTTACTGTTTTCTAAGCACTAAAATCAGTGCTACAAATGCCAAATTAAAAATTGACGTTATCCTGGATTTTGAGAAATTTAATATGTATTGTTATTTGTTTTTGCAGTAACTTACAATGTAAATTGACTGAAACATTTATAGAGCTCATCCCAAATATCACCAGATGGCCTAGTTTAACTGAGTAAAAGGACAAACACCATTGGCTATCTTAGGAGTGCCTCCGGAGATAGAATTCAGAAGTAGGTTTTGGGATCTGGCCTCAGGTCATTTTAAGGTAGATATTTCAAAACAGGGAACTGATTGGTAGTAGGCAAAATTTCTGATAAAATACTTAAAATTGGTGGACACAAGACCAAGAAAGCAAGCGTTGATAGGGGATTCATTTGATAAGTGAGCTTTTTGCCCAGGTGAAGGGTATTGTTTCTCAAAAATTGAGCTGTAGGAATTTCCTGAAGCAAACTCTCAAGATATTTTTTTGATTTATGGTCTTCTCTTTCCCAGGCAAATGTTTCCTGAAGCAAACAATAAAGTCATACTCATCTAGGTGTTCTAATATCTCATCTACATTATATTAACATGGGTGATCTCAGTTCACAGGTGTCTTTTGGTTTGCAAAAGTAATAGACAGTTTGTTTATAGTATATTTTCAGGAGCTTCAAAAATTGCTGTTAACTTCTGCTACATGAAAGTCATTGTGGTCTATAATTTAGGGAATGCCAGCATAAATCAAAGGTCCTAACATTGACAAGGTTAGCCAATAAGAAAGAAGAAATTAGATAAAATACAGATAAAAATGTAGTACGAAGGAAAAAAAGCATGATTAACTCCTAAAGAGGAGAGAGTTATGAAGAGAAAAAAAATTATTATCATCTGAGAGGTTGGAGATAATTTTGCAGAAGAGGTGACAACTTGGAAGGCAGTAAGATAAGGGCATATAGAGATGAAGGAATGGGCATCCCCAGTGGATGGAGGAGGCTGAGCAATGGAAGTGGATATTTGTAAGAAACAGACAAAAATCTACCTACTGCAAAAAATAGGTAGGAAATAAAGTCATTGACAAATGTGAGAATTAGGTAGTGGAGGAATTCGAAAACTAGGCTAAATTAGTTATATATTTTTTATTATTTGATAGCAAGTAAGAAACAAGTTGTTTAATAATACATAATTTTTAACAGACCTGAATTCCAAGAAGATTAATCTAGAAGCTGTATAAAAGATGAGACAATCTATTGTTTCTAGAATATTATATGTTAGACAATCTGCAAACTTTCCTACTGCAAAATGCCTACACACAGTGAATGAAATGTAACAGACTTTCTCTGAAATACCCAGCTTGTGAGAAAGTAAGGGGCCAAAAATAGGTAGAAGCTGAATCATCACCAATTTACCCCACCAGGAACAACCCATGCGAGGTGGTGACTTACACACATGGATAGAAAGCCTGGAGAATTGAAGGCTCATCTTTCAGTCAAAGAGCAGAACAACAAAGAAAATCCACCTACCAGCAAAGGGAGACAATAAGAAACAGAACTGAGACTCCAGAAGGCATAAATTGTGCGTACGTAAACTGACTTATTTAGCTAAACTACAGTTGCACACCACGAGCTCTTCACTGATATTTGTAGTTTATTTGATAAACTAGGAAATAGACGTACGGATGATCATTAAATTACTATTTCTACCTGTTGATATGCCTATGTTTTTAATTACAGAACGTTTAAAACATATTAGACATAGAGAGAATAGTAAAATAATCCCCCTTAAGGCCATTACCAAGTCTCAACAATAATCAACACATGGCAAATCTTGCTTCCTCTAAAACTCCACTCACTCTCCCCAACCCCAGATTATTTGGAGGCAGTTCTCAGATACTCTTTAATTTTATTCCATAAATGTTTCAGTATTTTTCTCTAAAAGAGTAAAGACTTTTAAAATGTGTATATTACCATTATAACACATGCACAATTAATTATTTCTTAATATTCTCAAGTGAATGGCCAAATTTCCCCAACTTTCCTCATAATTGCATTTGGTTTTGGTTTGTCTTAGAGTTTCTTTGATTGAACCAGAACACATTTGATTGATATGCCTCTGGAGTTTTTAATCTGATGATTTCTACTACTCTTTTTTTTCTACCCCTTGAAATTTGTTGGTTGAAGAAAGTGGGATATTTGTCCTTTAGAATTTCCAACATTCTAGACTTTGCTTATTGCATTTGATTGATGTTATTTAAGGTTAGCTTGTTTGTTTTAGGAAGAAAATTTCATAGGTGGTGGTGTATACTTCCTATTGAATCACATCAAGAGGTACATAGTGTCTGGCTGTCTTTTGTTAAGATTAATTAGTTGGTTTAGAATTGTCAGCTTGATTTATGAATTATAAAAATCCCCTCTGGCTTTGTAGCTTGTTGATCATTGCTTGGTTCCATTTTTCCATTAATAGTCTAATAACTGGCTTTTCTATTAAAAAAAAAACTTTTTCATCAGAAGTTTTTCATTACTCTGAAATACAGTACATACAGTAAGATCAAATTTGTTCTTCTGGATGTCCTTTTATTTGCAAGTTTTCAAAATTAAGTTAATTTTTTAGGATCCCCCAAAGGTCACCAAAGAGATTTTTTTGAAGTATTACCTACCCATGAGTTTATGATAATAACATTGTTGATGTGTTTCAGTCCATTGACTCAGGAACCTTTTTGGTTTTTGTCTTTGATAACATTTTTTACTTTTTGCTACAGTAAGAGTCCTAGGATCATCTAATCCTTTCTCATCTGATTATCTAAATCAGTAACTTTTCCAGGGAATTTAGAGGCCACCGTCTAGACAATAGGGTTACTCGTTGAGACTTGACACGTCATTGTTTCTAGGCCCTTTCCGAGGACAGAGCTAGGAAATACAAACTTTTTTCAGAAAGAAATGTATTATCAATTCATACTGATATTTTCAGTTCCAATTTGGAATTCCAAGGTTTTTACTTGTTTGATTTTTTTGTATTCTGTTTTCTCTAATGCTAAAATTCTTAATGACTAATAGTGCTTGAAATTTTACAAAATGAAAGCACACGCAAATATATAGAACCGTGAATAGTGGAAGAAGACTGCAGAGTAAAAAACCATTGAGAATTCTGTTCCTTAAATGTTTCCTACATAATTTTTTATTTCATGTTCCAGTTCTTGGGAAGGTTAATATTTCCCTATTTTTCTTTTACTGTATTAAAACGTTTTTAATGGGTTATTTGAGCAAAAATAAACATAAGACATTGTTTAAGAGAAAGAATGACTTCATTCTAAATGTAACACAATATAAATTTTAATCACGTGTACTAATCTAAGTGATGAATTTGCTTACTTGGGGCACGTCTCAGTTGGTGAAGGACGTTTGTCTCCAGATGTTCTTGTTCATGTATACTTTCAGTAGAAAGTTTAAAGTTTAATATCTTTATTTCATTTATGCTGTACTACTTACTCAAAAATAGTAATCTAAAAGATGAAATAAACAGTATTTCAGATATATATTTCCATTTTGATAGTCCAGTAAACCCCTTTGCTGTCATTATACACACACACACACACACACACACATATATGTTTATATAATTAATCATATTTAGGCTTCATTTTTTTGGTCTCTTATTAATCATGACAGCTACATGCTATCTTTAGCTACTACCTCAAGGCACAATATACGCTTAAGGCAAGTTTTGTCCTCAATGAAAGTGGAAATATAGCCAAATTTCAGTCTTCTTGTTAATTTAGAGTGTTTGAGACCTATTTCTTGTCCTGTCTGGTTAGATTATCATGATGTCGTGTTGTCGTGTGACAAAGAACATAAACCAAGAATAGAAGTATCTCTGCCAAGTTTTTGGTTTGCTTGTGCGTAATTGCTCATATATGTCCTGATATTTAGTGGCATTTTTAAGCTTTTTTTTTCTTTCCCTGGTGCGGACTTGTTTAGTTAAAGCTAGATGAAATAATCTGCAAATCTGTTATCAGGGTATACCTAACCTGAGACATAAAGCGCCGTGTTGCAAAAAAGGAAAAAGTGAGGGCAGCACTGTCCACCCCCAGGTAGAGGATCTCTCCGCTACCTGAGCCTCGCCAGGTAGCAGGTGAGCCTAGTCCCTAGGGGAAGGGAGAGGGCCAGTGGAGAGCCAGACACTAGGTATCAGTAACGGTTAAATTCTTCTCCTGTTTTGTTTTTGAAAACAGAATAAGTATAAACAGAAAATAGAAGAGCTAAAATTTTCTTCCTCCATATGCATCATTTTGACCTCCCCCTGGGGTGTGGGCACGCCTGATGTGGGTGTAGAGAACTCCACACGAGTCGTTTTCAGGGCAGGCCTCATCAGGCACCTTTGCACACTACAAATGCCTCCTTTTGCCAGCGAGCATCTTGACAGCACTTCCGAACAGGACGCGCTGGGTCCCCCGCCCCACATTCTGCCAAGACTCACACTTGAGAATCACTGAAAGGAAGGGTATCTGCAGAAGGCAGGTGACAAAGAAGAAACTAGAAGCATTTGAAAAGGGAGAAGGGCAAAAAAGAGCGTATATGGCAGCATATCTGACTTAACCTGGTAACTGATTCAATGTGTGGAATCAAAGGAAGAGATTTCAAGAAGTGCTGAGGTTTCACTGGAGGGTTGCCTGGAGGGTTGGGGTGGGTGGAATTGGTGATCATGGTAGGCTCGGTACAAACAGGGCACAGAGTAGGAGTGATTTAGGAGAAGAAAGTGTTGATTCATTTTGGGGGCACCAAATCTTATATCTCGCGGTCCATCTGAGTATTTAATTGGGGGAGTGAAACTGGAATTTGGTGGATGGCTGGGTCTGGAGATAAATATGTTTGGGTTGGTTCGCAGACTTGCAATAATTGAAACATATGATAACCAAGATAAATAATGTTGACAACGTAAAGAAAAAATGTCTCTAGGGAATTATATTTTACAGGTTGAAAAGAGGGAGATGATAAACTTATAAAAGGAGAATCAGGAAAATAAAGTGTCCTCAAGGCAAAAGAGAGTTTCCATGAGAGGAAACTCAGTAATGTCCAGTAAAAGCAGGAGGGAAATTTAAAAGAGTGAGAACTAATAATCCATTATAATTGGTACCTTCAATATCATTGCTTTATATTTTTGTCTTCTTTGGAGAGAAAGAAGTTGCCAGATAGAGATACGATTTTCAAGGTAACAAGCAGGAAGGGAGAAAGCATACACGGCTTTTTCTTTAAAGCAGTTTGGAAGAAATGAAATGCAGAAGGTTTGAGTTTTACTTGATATTAGATGTAAGCAGGATGAGACATCATCAACCCAATGGGCTGAAGAAATTAAAGATATAAAAGTATAAATCATTCACTGCTGGTGGAAATGCAAAAATGTGCAGCTACTTTAGAAAACAGTCTGGTGATTTCTTACAAAACTAAACATATTCTTACCATACAACCCAGCAATCATGTTCTTTGGTATTTACCCAAAGGAGTTGAAATTTATGCCCACACAAAAAAATCTGCACATGAATGTTTATAGCAGCTTTATTTGTAAATATCCAAGCTTGGAAGCAACCAAGATGTCTGTCAGTCGGTAGGTGAATGGATGCATAAACCGTGGTGCCCTTAGACAATGGAATGTGATTCAGTGCTCTGCAGAAGTGAGCTATGAATCTATGAGGGAAACTTAAATGCATATCAGTAAGTGAAAGAAGCCAATTTGAAAAGGCTACATACTGTGTGATTTCCAACTATATGACATTCAAGAAAAGGCAAAACTGTGGAGACAGTAAAAAGATCAGTGTTTGTCGGAGATTGTTGGGGAGGGAAGGGTGACTAGATGGACCACAGAATTTTTAGGGCAGTGAAACTACTCTGTTTGACACTATACTGGTGGGCACATTGGTTCAAAGCCACAGAATGTACAACACCCAGATTGAACTTTAATGTAAACCATAGACTCTGGGCGATAATGATGTATCAGTACGGGTTCATCAGATGTGACAGAAGTTCCACTCTGGTGTCGGATGTTGATAGTGGGACAAGCTACACATGTTTTGTGGGGGAGGGGGTATAAGGAAAATCTCTATACTTTCTGTTCAGTTTTGCTGCAAACCTACAACTGCTCTAAAAAGAAGTCTACTTAAAAATATATTAAAAGAATTGTTGATAGAGCACTGACATAATATATACAGTATTTATCAAATTCATATTCACATATGCCTCCTAAGAAGGAAAAAAAAATGTGCTGCTAATTCTGGGGTTTTAACACACTCTAAGTGCTTTGCGATCATGACAGCTGTATATTCACCTTAAACTTTATCTTCAAGTCCTAGGAATGGAGCATAAACTAAGAAGGGGGCTTCGTCGAGTTACAGGGGGGCAGCCAGGTCTTATCACTTTTCTAGTCCCCTTCTGTCTGATAATCAGTGGCTTGAATCAAGAGTAGCAGCGTTAAGGGGCTTGAGAAGAGGCGGGGAAGAGGTGTCGGGAGTGCTGGGCTGACTGACCGGGGCACTTGAGTGCGCCGTGGCTCACACTTGCCTGTCTGGGGGTCTGGAGTGTGCTGCTTGACAGTGAGGGTGAGCTGCTTGCCCTGGACCTTGATTGGCTTTGTTTCTTCCTCACAAAACCTATGCTTGACTCTCCTCAGGTGCTTTGTGTGCCCTGCAGATTGTACATGGAAGTTTTATTGTAAGGCTTTTAAAATAATTAAGCAATATAGATACTGCAGGTATTTGTGACAAAACTTACTATGTTTTCTTGTCTTTACTTTACAGAGCTTAAAGATTAAGCATTTATATCAGTCAAGGAAAAGCATTTTCTTAAATGCAAGTCCAAAAAAGAGAGGCCCCAAAGAAAGAGGCTTGAAGATCTGGACAGCAAAAGAGAGAGATTAGTTAGATCATTGGCACTTTGGACCCAAAATAAGAAACAAACCTTAATTATAGGAGTTATTCCTGTTCAGCAAATATTAATGGAAAGTGTACTGGAATAAATGATCCTAAGAATTATTCATAGGACTTGATACTTTTGTCTGAGATGTAGAGAAACAAGCAAATAGAGGTGTTTATAAAATGAAATATATAACAGTTAGGCTGGTGAAAAGACAGCTTAATTGGGAATAAATTAAATCTAGAGGTAATAAGCCAATACACATGCATATTTTAAAGCAAGTGATAATTTTGTGTGCAGTGAGCCTGCCATTCAGACACCCAAAACTGTAGTCATTCTGATTATTTTCCCAGAGCTACACACTCAGACAGTGTATGTCTGCAACCAGCTCTTGTGTCTGCAATCAGCATTCCTGGGTACAGGGAGGAAACTTTGGAAGAATAAAGATCCTTCAAGCAAGGATTTAATTGGTCATAAGGCTGGAAACCCAACCCACACTAGCTTAAGCAAAAAGGACTTTATTAGGGCTCCTGCCATAATAATGCTAGAGGCGGGGTGGTCTTTGGGACTCAGGATGTTGTCAGTTTTCCCACTTTCTCTGGCTCTCTCTGCTCTCTCCATCTCTCACTTTCTCTCTGTCCTTGACTCTGTTCTTCTCCATAGAGTAAACTCATTTGGTTTCCCTGTTAAGAAGTTTCTGATTTCCTCCTTGTTGGAGGCAAAGTAAGAAACTCAGATGCAGCCCAACCCAATTGGATATCCAGTCCAGTCCCGGAGAACACAGATAGGCTGTGATCATCCTGGCTCTGAGTATCATGACCAGCTATGGACCAACCAGTGAGATCAGGCGGACGGTATCTATATTGACCAGAGATAAAAATAAAGATGCCCACTAACTATACGATGATTTTTTAATACTTTAAGCTCCTATTAGTAGTACTGGGAAGCTGGTTATGCATTGTTGCTGTGTGATGTCATTTGTCATTGTTTTCTGGTAATCAGGGAAGGTTGAATGCCTCTGCTGTGTTTTAAGAAACTGTCTACCTTATGGGTAGCGACACCTGCTTTCTCAGCTCCCGTGCAGCTCGAGTGAAGTAAGGGGACCAACCAGCCTCGTCTGCCTGGGACTGGGGGCTTCCTGGGAGGTAGGACTATCAGTGCTAACATCAGTACAGCCCTGGGGAAACCAGGATGTTTGATCACCTTTTAGCAGGTACTTGCTTCTACCATTCATAGGACACTGAGTCCAAGGGGCTTGATTTGCAGGAGCAGGCGAGGCACTGTCTTTGTCGGCTTAAGCTGCTATAACAGAACACCAGAAACTGGGTGGCTTATAAACAACAGAAATTTACTTCTCACAGGTATGGAGGCTGGGAACTCCCCGATCACAGTGCTGCTGATTTGATGTCTAGTGAAAGCTCACTCTGTGGTTCACAGCTGCTGTCCTCTTGCTGTGCCCACACATGGCAGAAGGGGCAAGGGAGTTCCCCGGAGTCTCTTTTAAAAGGACGCTAATCCCACTCATGAGGGCTCCACCCTTGTCACCTAATTAACTTCTAAAGTCCTCATTTCCTAATACATCACCGGGGGAGGATAGGATTTCAACATGTGAATTTGGAGGGGGTGGGAATATTCAGTCCAAGCAGGTGCAGAATCCATTTGGGTGGGTAAAGTGTTGACGGCATTCAGCTCTCCAAGGCAACATGGATCATGGCTCCAGAAGAGGTGTCTCCTGCCCAGTGTCACAGCCTGAGAGGTGATGTCCGTACCCACAAGTAATAATTGTGCCATCGTCCTCACTGGAGTGGTCCTGTACTGTAACTTCAGCAATGTTTTAGCTATCTAGCCATCAAGGCCGAGTCTTATGCCGCCTCAAATACCCCATAAATTACTAAATTTCCTTTAATACATTACTTTCCTTCCTAATAGCAAAAAGAAGTTCTGATTTTTACAGAATCAAGATCAGTACACACTGAAAGTTGGAAAATCAGTTCACCTGAACCTCAGTTTCATTATCTGCAAGATGAGAAATAGTAATGCCCCCCTGAGCTTCTCGCAGAGCTACTGTGAATCTCAGAAAGAATGAAACGTGAAAATACAATACACTGCAAAACTAGGTGAACATATTAGATTATTATTAAAGAATTCACTAAGTAGCATGGAAAGATCTTTAAGTAGTCTGAGAAATAAATGCTCTAACTTCTTTGCAAAATAGGTCTTGAATGTATTCTTTAGTTGCCTGGGTAACACATTTTATTGTGATAAATAGGTTTTGGTATTTTGATTCTTTCATCCCTGATAAATTTGTCCTCAAAGAATAACATATACTTAAGGACAAAAGGGGAAAGCATGTTGTTTTTGTCAAAGCATCTGGAAAAATCTCCATCTCTGAAAGAAAGGTACAGTGTTTACCATCCTTTTCATATGGGATGGTGACATATGAATAGTCAATCATCATCACTGGTTTTACACCTGTTGCTTATATAAGGTAACTTCATGATATAAGATATAAACAAGGATTCCAGAATAGCAGGGAACCCCTTTTAACATCAGTAAAGTTTATTTAGACAAGCTCTCTTGTGTGGATTCTGTCTGGCAGAAGTCCCACTGAGACAGAATGAATTACTCTTACTCGAGACTCTGTGGAAAGCCGAGAGAGAGAGGGAGTTAGGGACCAACTCTACAAGCCTCTCAAACACTCCCATATTTATTGTGCACAAAGAAAAGATCACAAACAGTTGTGTCATGGAATGCAGGAGCTTAAGGAAAAACAGGATCGAATAGAGATCATAAATTCCACAATGAGCACAAAGGCTTAATGTATCCTCAAGGCAGTCATGGAGGGAGGGGAACAAGATACATTCTTCAGACATAAGATGTTGATTACAGAACAGACCACCAGACCAGCCAGTTCCGTGTCTTGGGGGTTACAGACTATCTAAACAGCAGAAAGCATGCCCAGTGTTTATAGCTGAGACCATGGGGTCGTCACTTTGCAACGAGAAGAGTAAACCCTGAACTATGGACCTCTGCTTAAAACAAGCCATGTCCTGCGTTTATAGCAAGGGACACACAATGCCTTTGCCACTGGAAGCAGCACTAGGCTAAAACCTCAACTATGCAAGCAAGGCATTGTCTCTGCTGTTTACGGCAAGGAGACAGGTGTGCAGACGCACAGGTGCCTGCTAGCAAAGCACATTTGTTCTTCCTAAAGGTCACAAGGGGCTGGGGTCTGTTACAATTTATTAACCTAATCATGGGCTCCCACATTCTTGTAAAGACAGTCCCTTAAGAGATAAACACTTAGGGTACGATCTGTGATTCAGTCTGTTACTGATGACTGCATCCGCTTTCTTCATTCTGGTTCTTGATGCTCCTGTGATTCAGGTCATGAAAGTTTAGTCCCAGAGGATTTTTAATGGAAAGACAGTGCATGTAGTAGCTACCAGTGGGAAGATGTGCTTCGTGCCTACTTTTTTCAAAGTAGCAACTGGCCTTCTTTCCATCTACATGTTTTTTGAGAGGATGCCTTACTAATTAGGTGTGACTGTACCCTCCAGCCACGCACACGAGTTTCACCAAAGCTCCTACCAGACCACGATCTCCTGCATCGGGTTTGTTGATCTGGAGATGAATACTGCACCTAAGCTAGGTGATTATTCTTCTCTCTCCACAAGATTTCTGGAGAGATATTATCAGCTAAGAATTTCTCTGGTGGCTTACAAAGGAAGATGTTAAGTGTGGGTCTCGCTGGCATTTATGATCACCAGGTTTGTAAGAAATTAAATCTTTAATGGGAGGCAATGACTCCAATATGTAGAAAGAAGCACAGACAACCTTAGTCTTCAAGCCACTGGTTCCAGAGGTCCCTAATGCTCCCACAGCCCAGTCGTTCGTAAGGATGGGACCTGCCATCAGGTCGCTGGCAACCAAAAGTCTTTGGAGAACCCATGGGTCTTTGGAGTCAGAGAGCCTGAGATTCCAACACTGTCTTTGTTCTTAACCATTTGATGATTTTGTCACCAAGATTCAGCTCCCTCACTTGTAAAACTAAGTCAGTGTGTCCTCATTAGATTATTATTATTAGGACTAAAAACGCGATTTGAGTAAAATGTCTAGTGCACTGCCTTTCCCTAGCCAGTGTTTAACAAATGTTTTTCTTTTCCTTCATCAGAATTACTGCAGATTCTTCCTAACTTGGCTTACCACCAGTCTTCTCCCTTCCCTTCCGTCGTTCACATCCTAGCTGGATCCATCCTCTTAAATCAGCTCTGAATGTGTCATTCTCTGGATCAGTATCGTAAATGGCACTTGTCTCCATTTCAAATGAAATGAAAACTCCTTGATCTGGATTTTAAAACTCTGTGATTTCCTTTTCTGGTTTTCTCAACAGCTACCTTCCTGTCATCCCCTGTGCCCCGACCAAAACCAATCACCAGGTATGACATAAATATTCATAATCCTTTGTGCCATTTCTTACATTTCATTTGCCTAAAAACCTCTCCCCTTCCATTTTTTCCCCATCAGAAATCTGCCTGTCCCTCAAAGGCAAGCCCAAAGATCAGGCAGGAAACATGTGAAGACTACCTGATGAGCTCCCTGGTGCCTGGTCGGAGCTGCCTCTTCTCTGTGCTCTCATAACCCTGAGGTGTTTTCCCTCTTACATATGCGTGTGTGTGTCTTCACTCCCTACTAGTGTGTGAACACCTTGAGGTTAAGCTTTAGGCAATAGAATGTAGTGATTAATATTAGTACCCTTAGAGTTAGACACCTAAGGTTTAAATCCTGGTTTTGCTAGTTCTTACGTGAATGAGCTTAGAAAAAACTTCTTAATGACTCTAAGTCTCATTTTGCTTCACTTTATAATGGGGTAATAATTTCTATTTTTATAGGCTTCTTATGAGGAATACATTAGATAGAGTGTGTTAGTAGAATGTCTCAATGCAAAATGTTCCTTGTTGAAAGAATAATTTTTTTAAAAGGCGTTTTAATGAATAATTCGATCCCATTTATCCTGCCAAACAGTGACGGCTGCTGGGGAGGTTTGTGTGAATGATCAGCCACAGACAGAGCCAGGAGCTTGGAGGGCACTGTGGAGCTAACATTCATTCACTCTTTCATTCATTCTCTCATTTGTGCATTCTTTCAACAGCCACTTGTTTATGGAAACCAGGAGTCAGCCAGGCATTATGTTAGAAGCCAGTCAAAGCCGCACTTCTTTTAAAAATCTAAATTTTTTTTACCATAACCTGAGGATTACAACTCAGAAACTGGTTCTTCTGCCATATGGATCGTAGAGGGCGTGATTAGACAGAGACGGAGAATATGATAGAAGTTACCATGAATCAACAGGCATAATTTGATCGCTTTATGTTCATTATTTCTGTTAATTGTCATAACAGACCTACAGGTCAGTATAAATATCTTTACTTTACAAATGAGGAAAACCAGAGATTAGAGTTTTAGTAACTCATCCAGTGTCACTGAGTTGGGCATTAAGCTGAAATTTGATGACAGGTCTGTTGCCTCCAATGACTGGTTCTTTCCTCTCTGCTTGTGTGGCTTTCGATTTTGTGCTGCAGTTTCACAAAATCAAATAGGTCAGGATTCTAAAGGTATCACTTCCTCATGCCATATATTGAGAAAAATAAGTCTCTGTGAAGTCACTGGAGTTGCCAAAGGTCCCCAGCTAGCCAGCCAAATTCCAGAAGGATACTGCCACCCCATATGGAATAATAACATTGGCATTTAATATCTGTAGAATGCTTTTTACTTTGCATTCAGCTTATACATTTTCTAATTAATAAGCCCCATCTCATGACCTCACTGCTTGTATTTACACATAAACCAATGTCAGCAGTCTCCGTGCTCCCAGGAAGAGGCAAAGGAGCTTCCGCTTGTATAAAATACATGAGCCTCGTGAACTCACTCCTTCCTGAAGACGTCACACCTGCAAGGCCTTCTGAGAGGGGAGTCTGGGTCCGTGTGCACCTGACAAAGCTTTATGTGGCTTGACCTTTGCAAATTGGAGCTTAACTTTCTCTTTCAACCTTTCCCTAAGAGGCCTTCCCCCTGCACTGGGAAGAATTATTCGTTGGAAAGCTTAAGGCTCCTAACGGCCTCAACAGTAGTTAGGTTTTGAAATGTTTAAATATGAGCCATGGGGGCTAAATGTTACGGCAATAGCTAGTCATTTGATGTTTTAAAAGCACACGAGCAGTTGTGCCGGTCATGCTCCCCAGCTGCTCGTGTCGCACGAGGCCAGCTCATCAGAGCTTCTCTCCGCTCACCTGGGTACTGACAGGAGGCCACTTACCAGTGGGAGCTGTTCTATTGCTGCTTTTCCTCCCTTCTGCCTTAACCTGAGGATCACAACTCAGAAACTGGTTCTCTTGCAACACAGACCATTTCCCTGGGCCTAGAGGGAGTGATTAGACAGAAAATGTCCTATAATTTCAAGATTACTGGCAAATTTCTCATGTAGCGTGTTGGGTGGGAGGTAGGGGTTCCTAGCAAAGTGGTTGACACCGTTTCCCCAGTTGGGATGCTCACGAGCTGACACTTCAGTGGAAGATACAGAGCTCTGCTAATGCTCACCCACACATATATATATATATATATTATTTTCCAAAAGGAAACTTAGCTGCTCAATTTCAATTATTTGTCTTGGATGACTGACCTCACTGTCTGTATTTACACATAAACCAATGTCATTTTACTTGCTAGGTTCTTGCAGTGGTTTTTCAAGGAAAAATGAGATAGCCTTTTTTGGAAGTGCACAGCTGCTTGAAACTGAAATTACTTTTCTTGGTTTCTACACATAAAGACTAAAAAAAAGAATTAGGCACAAGGCACCCTATTATGACTGAATGAGAGCTGATCATCTGACTCGTGAGCAATTGGTGAAAAGTGGAGGAGCAGGAAGTGGTCATAAAATGCACTACAAGGGGTTTTTTGTTTTATTTAAAATATGACTTCATACAATATGTCGAGAAGAAATTATTTCATACGTGCCCACGCGCTATAGAGCAATATCGCACATCCAGGCACTAATCCACTTAACCAGCAAACGTCGTGTCATGTCCTGTGACCGAGGGTTCCGGAGCCAGACTGCGTGGGTTTGATTCCTGGCTCAGCCACTGTGACCCTAAGCACGTTGCTCTGCCTTGGGAGATTGTTTCTTTATCAGTTACATGATGAAATCAGAGCCCCTAAAACACGCGGACGGTGGTGAGGACTGGGGCAGTGTGTTAGTTTGCTAGGACTGCTGTTAACGAAGGGCCACAAACTGGGTGGCTTAAAACAACAGCGATTCATCCTTTCATAGTTCTGGAGGCTAGAAACCCAACACCAAGGGGCTGGCAGGGCCATGCTCCTTGAGGGAGGACCCTTCCTCACCTCTTCCAGCTTGGCCATCTGACATGTCCCTTGGCTTGTAGACGCATCACTCCAATCTCTGCGTCCATTTTTCCGTGGTGTTCTCTCTGGGGGTCTGTGTCTTCACATGGCCGTCTTCCTTCTGTGTCTGTCTTCTCGTAGGGACACCAATATTGAATTAAAGGCCTATCTTACTCCTGTATAACCTTGTCTTAACTAATTACAGCTGCAACAACTATATTTCCAAAGAAGGTCCCATTTTCAGGTACTGGGGGTGGAGACTTCAACACATCTCTTGGGGGGATCTGATGCAATCCATAGCAGTCACAGGTTTTTGATATATGTACCTAGTGATTGAGATCATTAGCATGAGAAGCAGGCGATGATTATCAGATTCCGCTCCTGTTGACATGCCTTGGACCTTTTACTTAGAGATGCAGAAAGAGGAAATACGTAGCCCGTGACCTCAAGACGTTCACAGTATAGTACATGTAGTTGGTCTCAATCTAATTGTTTCATAGAAAGGAAAAAAAAAACTATAAAAAAGTAAATTATCTCTTTGCAGTCATGACCAGGCATTGCAAAAACTTAAACTAGAAATGTTCTGAGCTTTCTTTTGGGTACGAGGCCCAAAATCGTGGGAAAATCCTTTCCACATGTGGGCATGCGTCTTTATCTCTGGGATCTTTTTCAATTCTAACATTCTCTGATCCTGGTGTAATTTATAGTGTGCATGGTTGTATTTCCAAACTTTCTAAGTCGTGTTTAATGTTTTTGCCTGATCTTGGTTTGCTTACTCTTCCTGTTTAAAATTTCTTTAAGCTGCATTTGAGCAATTGTGTTCTGACTGTATTTTAAATCTTAGTAAAATTATGCCTGTATTAGTATTTGCTTCCTGATGACTCCTATGAAAAACTAATATCCTTTGAAAGTAATTGATTTTCTCTTTTACTACATAAAACCTAGCTGAGCAATTATAAGGCTGTGTTTGGTCAAAAAAAAAACCTATATATAGGTATAAAACTACAAACTTCAAGTTTGATTTTTCCTGCACTACTTATATTGTAGGACAGATGCTATCTAAAGGACTGTGATTTGCACTTAAATGAATAAAATAATGCATTTTCTTTGAGCTGCATCTTGAATTTTATCTCTTAGCTCATAGGGTACAGTATCTCCATTTGAAATTCCTTAAGATGAAAACATAAATGGAGGCACCCAGCAAGATTGTTCTAAAGGCAAAATCAAAATGATGTGACTAAATTATTGCAGAAATGGAGAGTTTCTGTAATTCTCTATAGGGCAATTTTAAATTTGTGTTATTTGGTTTTTCATCCAGGCACTTGCTTCCCTTGTTTTCCCTCCTTTTCATTTTTAAAACATGCTAGAAAGGAGTAATGTGCTCAGAATGTCATTTTTTTTTTCCCTAAGAGCCAATCAAGTGTTCTTTTGTATTATTCACACAGCTCTGGAAATTCACCTTCTCCACAAAAGTCTCCCTAATTGAGTTAAAGTCAATGAATGTTATTGACCACTTTCCATTTTACAGGCAGCATGCTGGTATATTGAAGACACAAAGAAATATAATGTATGTCATAATCTGTCCAGGCTAAAAAAAAAAAAGAAATAATATTAAAGCTTTACTGGCCCACTCCTGCTACAGTGAGCTGTACTAAAGCTGCTCACTATTGTCCAAGTCTTTAAATTCTTCTTTTGCATCTTTTACATCGTAGGTCCCAGAGATACCAAGAAATAAATGATATTCCCACAGTCATTAAGGGTAAGATACTCTTATACACAGAAGATGAATAACAAAATGAAAAACCACTTTTCAAGTCCCAAGTAGGAAGCTCACACAGAAAATATGGCAAAATTTCAGAGACAGGAGGTATCAGTGAGGGTTAGAGCAATTAAAAAAGCAGTCTTCAAGGTCAAATTCTAGTTGATGTGTGGCAGAAATTGAGAATTTGATAAGTCTTAGGACAGGATATTTAGTGAAGGGAACCACAGAAGCAAAGGTGCAATGTGTGAGATTACCATGGGGAACAAAGGAGATTTCAGTGTGGCTCAGGCTGGAAATTCATACGTACCCAGGATTCAAGATTGATGGAATAAGAGGCTTGAACCTGTTGTGGCAGAAAACGTTGATAAACTATTGAACAGAGGAATGAAATGATGATCTAGCAATTTCAGAATATTTATCGTCTCTTCACATCAGTGAGAGGGAATACAGCTACATTTATCCATTAAATATTCATTGAACACATTATATATACATTCTGTACAGTCCGTGCAAATACTGCATGCCTTTAAAACTTAATTTCTGAACAAAGAGGACATGGCAAGTGGAATAATGGACTTTTGGGACTGAAAGATCTTGGGTCAAATGCTGATTCCTAGCTGTGATGCTTATTAAATGACGTGATCTTTCAAATCCTACTTGCGTCTTCTGTTAAATGGAGATGATAGTGCAACATCACAGAGCTGCCGATTGATTCAATTAACCACCAACAAAGCACCCAGCATCGCAAGAGACAGAGTTAGTTCTCAATAAGTTATTGCCACTTAGGTAACATGCTCCCAGCAGGTATATTTCTGTACCTGCTCACCAAGGGACTGGACATTCAGTGCCTACTCCCAGGTGACAGAACCCATGGTTATGATCAAAACTTCCTTTGAGGGGAAAAAAAAAAGTTTAAAGTAACTTGCAAAAGAAAGAATGGGTTGAAATCACCCACAGTGTCACCTTCAGACAGCAGAAACTATCAATACTAATATTTTTTGTCTAGATTTTTTTCTAAATATTAAATAAGGCGTTTTTTAATACTGCCGTGGAAGTTGATGGGTTGATTGAACGTCCAGACATTCACTGTGAATTCCTGAGAGAGCATGAGGTAACAGAAGATCTCTATGTTTGCAGTAGCAAAGTAAGGGGCAGCTAGATGCTGGGGAAAGGTGCAAAGTCTGAGAAAAGAAATCCAGAAGAAAACACATAAGGCAGGATCCACAACCCGAAATGGACCTTGTTTAAAACACTGGCGGAAGAGAGGGTCTTGGCACAGAAATGAGAAAAACAAGTAACAATTAGAGTGATCTTCAGAAGAAAGAACAAGTTCAGAGGCCTTTGAGAGACTTTGAAAAGGAAGAGAAAAGCATGCGTGTGACATTGTAATATAATATGAAGTATGTATTTGATCTCCATTCTAGTTCCTGGCACAGAGGTCCTAAAAACCTTAGAATTTCCTGACAGGTAGGAGTGAAAGGAACATCTGGTGTTATTCATAATAAGCCCCTTTCAACCATACTTGTGTTTATGCTAATGAGCTGACTCTTGGAGGACGGGGCCTGGTTGCCAGAGAAGTTAACCATGTGGTTAAAGGTTTAGAACTTTCAGTGCAAGCTCCAGAGAAGGGAGATGGGCCAGAGATTTAGTTCAGTCACGAACAACTAATGATTAAGCCAATCATGCCTGCATAATGCAACCTCCATAAAAATCCAAAGTGAAGGGATCTGGAGAGCTTCCAGGTTGGTAATCACATTGAGGCGCTGGGAGGGTGGAACACCCAGAGAGGGCAGAGGAGTTTCCCAGCACTTTCCATGTACCTTGCCTCATGCATCTTTTCCATTTGGCTGCTCCTGGGTTGTATATCCTTTATGATTAACCCATAATAGCTAGTAAAGTGTTTTCCTGCATTTAGTGAGCCATTTGAATAAATGATCAATCCCAAGGCTGGGATACTGGGAACCTCCAATTTATAGCTGGTCAGTTAGAAGTAGGGAAGCCCTGGATTTACCACTGGGGTCTGACGTGAGGACAGGCCTGTGCAACTGAGCCCTTAAACTGTGGGCTCCGTGCTAACCCCGGGTAGGTAGTGTCAGAATTGCTTGGTATGGAAAACCTACATATTTGGTGTCAGAAGTGTGAGTAACAGGCCACAGAGCTGTCCTTTTAGTGAGCTTGGTGGATCAGAGAGAAGGTGAGTTGGCTGGAGTGTGGTGAGGAGAGGTGGACAGAGATGGAGTCAGAGGGCAAGTCAGGGCTGTGCCACTGAGATCACGGGAAACATTTTGGAATCTGTATTAATTGCACTGGAATGGCACAGACACATTTAGGCGGGGAAGATTCATGCTCTAGGAGATGATTTTGGCTCCAATGTGGAAAATGGATTCAGAAGGACAAAAAAGAAAGCAAGAGATCAGTGCCAAGCTTTTATATCGGTGCAGGTGAGGAATGGTAGGGCTTGACCTCATGCCCGTTGAGCTGTGCCAGGTTCATTAGACCAGCCAGTGGAGATGTCCATGGCTCCTTGGCTGTACAAGTTCAAGCTTGAGGAAAAAGGAGAGGGTGGAGAATCAGCAGGATGGAGCTCGACTTTCAAGCACGAGACGGGATGAGACTGAGAAGGAGGAATGCCGTGTAGAATGGAGTCCAGGGCTTCCCCACCGTGGCCTCGTAGAACACGTGATCGAGAGGGAGCAGCCAGTGAGAGAAAAGGACTATAAGGAGAGTATAGTTTCACCCTACAAGGGGGAAAGCGTATTTCATCAAATAGGAGATGACAGGGAAGAAAATACTGCGGAAAAGCCGAGGACGGTTTCTGACCTTGGTGAGAGCAGTTTCAGTAGCGTGGGGTTGTGAGCGCCCAGCTGGACAGATGAGAGAGGGGAAAGGGAGGGGAGAGGGGAGGAGGCAAGTACCGTTTATTCCTCCTTCTACGGAAGAGAGAATAGAAAGGCTTGAACCCAGAGGCCTCATTTTAAAAATATAAATTTGGAAACACTTTAGAGAGGTTAATAATCAGTGAGAATCGGGAAATCCATTCTGGAGCCACTGATTTCAGGGCTGGGCGCTGAGATGGGAACAGCTCTGTTGACTGCTTCTCTCCCTTGATTCTTTAAGTTTGAGCCCCATTACATTACAGACATCTCCCGGCCTGCCTGTCCCTGTTGCCGAAGCAAAACCGCTGAGGAATAGCCTAACATTTTAGGATGTTTTGCCTTAATTTTTCCCCATTTGATTGTAGGATCTGTGTAATCATGGCCTTTGTTTTTTCTATTAATATTGGCTATGAGGGGGTGAGTTCCTTTATGCGATGAATCAGTGGCCTTGGGCAAATGCCATCTTTCAAAAATGCCAGCATCTCAAGGAGATGAAGATTCTCATAAAGAGAAAATTATTTGGATTAGGGACAAAGTTTGCGGTGGTGCTGGCGCCTCTCACGCCTCTCCTGAGCCCTCCTCCTGTGGTGAGGGATGCGGTGGTTCTCAAACCCGGCGGGGGGGGGGTTCCTGAAAGACTTCACTGGGAGCAAGGATTCTCGTGAGCTTCAGTCAGATGTACTGCTGTGTGGCGGTGCACCGCCTGTTCTTGTTCCCAAGTTTATTTTAGGTTTCCTGTGGATAAGAAGGTCCGAACCATTGCAAACTAGATTGGCCATCAGAACTTTGGAAACTATCACCATTGAGGAAAGCCCCGAGATCTCACTGACAGGGAGTTCTAGATAATAATGAAAGAATCCCCATAAAACATGTTTTTGGTGGCTGTATAAATTGCATCATGGTTACAGAATGTATTGAACCAATTCTCTAACATTGATCATTCAGGCGGTTTCTGCTTTTTCCATCCATGTACATATGTACCTCTCTCAGGACATCACCAGCTTAGGCATGCCAATGACAAATGAAGATTATATTAATTTACAGCTTTTTCTTCTGCCTTTCTACACTTATGCAGAGTCACCTGCTCACTGAAATCAGCCTCCTTCCTGCTCCCATGTGATTACAAGTGTTGTCTCCTGTGGTTTCACAGCAATCAGTTCCTCTAATCACACACAGCATCTTCAGTGTCCCCCTCTGGTGCCTGAGTTCTGACTTTCGAAGGGTATCCTCTCGGGAAGGCTAATGAGGGAGCCACACAATCTCCACTGCAGATGGTGGCTGTTCTCAGAGACCGTTGTGCATCGTGCAAGGACGCTGCATCCTCCTGCTCTCAAAGCCATCAGTTGGCATTTGAGTTGCTGGAGCAATCCGGGTGCCCATCCTACACAGGAGCGAAGACACTGTGACTCTTGAAATGAAGATGTCCAACTTGTAATGCTTGGGTCCAGAGTCTCCTTAAGTTGACTTGAGAACAGGATTCTTTTGGTTTTTGCCTCAGTTATTCTGAAGCTGGGGCAGGAGTGCAGAGGGAGGGTGGGCAATACATATGTGGAAAACAAGTCATTTCTGAATGGAGGAGGAAGGGGTGTGCACCTTGAAAAGCATATTCAATGTTACAGTAGGATTTTACATTCAGGAATAAACACGAATTACCTATTATCAAATTAACATGAAAGGACCTCTTCCCCCACAGCTCTGCCAAGTTGAATTGCCAATTTTTCTTTTTTCTTTTTTTAGCAAAAACAGATTAAATTAAATGTATTTAATTTAATGCCAGATTTTTAAAATTATCTCATTTAAAATTTCATTTGCATTATCTCATTATGAGTGAGGCTGAGTCTCTTTTCATGTTTTAAGTACTACATGCATTTCCCTTTCTTTGATCTATTTAGACACTGATCATTTTGTATCGGATAGTTGGGTTTTATTTCCAGGAGTTCTTCGTGTATTAGGGACATTAGTTCTCTGTGGTATGAATTGCAAGTTGTATTTTCCAGTTTGTTCTTTACCTTTTGACTTAGCTTGCAGTGCTTTTGCTGCATGGATGTTTGTGTTTGCTTTAGTGTGTTTGTTTCTACTGTTACTGTGTTTTGAGGACCATTGTCTCTTTTAAGATACTCTCAAATTCCATGATGATGAATATTGGTTTGTTTCTGTTTTTATTCATTTTGCTGCCATTTGGAGAGCCTTTTTTTTTTTTTAACCAGAAAATGAACATGTGTTAGTTCCAAGCAATGGTCCTGTATTGTGTATTTAAAGTTTTTATTTTCTCTTTTCTCTGTGGTTTTCCTGCAACTCCTATAATTCAAAAAGAACATTTGCTGTTGGGGTTCAGAGGAGATGCCTAAAACACAGTGAGAGTGGCTCGGCAGGGTACCAAATGCTGCTTAGACCAACGCTGAAACAACTTCGTTTTCCGCCCCTGCCTTCCTTCTACATTCTGTGGCATCCGGACCTCTAACTCCTGCGCCTTCGCAGCATTCCATAGGGCATACTGACTTGCTGCCCGTTGAATCCCCCTCTGTAGACATTTAGTCTTGACCTCCTTACATCCCACTGAGTCATTTACTATTCCTTCATCATCGGTTCCCTCTGTTCCCATACTGTGCATCAGGGTTACAGATGTCTCCAGGGTTCATAGAATACAGAGTTTTTCTTTCAATTTCTTGTTCTCCTCATTGTTCCTGGGTGAGTTTCAAGAGGAGCAGGAAGAAGCAAGGAATCTCACTCCTCTCCCATTAGGGACCCTTTCGGCTAATAAAAATCATGCCTACACCAAGATCTATTCATCAGATAAAAAGAAATGCTACATTTGTTTTCTGTATGTCTTGCACTCAGAAAATTACATCAACTCTGGAACAATTTCCTTTTATAAGAAATCAGTTTTAATCTTACCTATTAATATCCAAAAGCTCTTAAGAAATCTTGTATTAAAAATGGTAGAAGCTCATCTTAGCCAAAAGCTAATTTCCTCAAAGGAAAGTCGTCTCAACCATGTTACAGTCTTCTGTAACTGGACATGGGACATGGGCTAATGCTCTTAAATAGGAACGGTATAATTGTGGCACAGTAGCATTGACATTGGAAATTAAGTTGCATGAATGTTACAGAACTTTATTTACCTCCTGTTGCCATTGATGGGAAAAGAAAAAAAAAAGCTTTTTTTCTTAGAGTTTAGAAATCTTGATCATAATTTTCTTTTCAGACACAGGTAGGTTATTGACAGAGAAATTATGTCCTGCCTTGTAATAAGTCTCATGCAAAGAAACTTATATGGATATCTAATATGCTTCATTGGTAGGATATAAAAATTAAAACTAAGCCCCATAAACCACAAAATTAGCAGCAATGATCACTAATATGTGGCCTCGTTGCTGCTTCTTATACAAACTGCCTTCGGTTGTAAGATTAATCCTGCACATCTAAACTTGGCTGCTTTCCAGGTTTACTTCTTGGTTCTATTAATAAAAAGAATTCTATCAGTTCTACTTGGAATTGTTGTGAAGATGACAACAGAGATACTTCTGAGGTTAGACAGAATACTTTATGTCAATTCCGAAACACTCCTGATAAGTAATTTGCTCTGCCTAAGGGTGCATACACTGAGACTTAATTATTCATTGGCACAAAGCATGAAATAAGTAGTCCATGAAGAGGTTTGATTCAGGTAAATTCAGAACCTAACACATACATTAACCAGTTCATCCCTCTCTAATAGATTTTACATTACTTAACAAACTGTAAGGTTTATTCACCCGTTAACATTGATGGGCGGTACACGCGTAATTCCCTGTAGCATTTGTAGGAGTTGCCCAGGATAATCCCCCACACTGCCAGTGAAAGTAATAGACTTTAAAGCATGCTGAACTCTAAAAAATTTACATTGGCATTTAGTCTGCAGTACTCCTCCTAGTTCATCAGGTTCTCCTGCTTTCAGCCAAGAGGTCCTGCAGTTAAAGTGGATGGGTGCAATAAATAAAGGTAAGAAGGGTTGGAAAATGTACAAGATTGGGGCTTCAAAGCAACATTTCCCTCTTTAAAGACGGTAGGGCCTAAAACAGAGCTGCAAGTTGTTCTGCACAATTTGAGCGCTGTTTATGTTGGGGAAGGCTCAAAAGTCAGGACAAAGGAAGGAATCTTTCTTCAGAGTTGTAAGAGTGCTCGATGACTGCTAACTGCACCTGTGTTTAAGCTCCGTTTGGGAGCTGGAATCAAATTAGAATGAAAAACTAGGAAGCTGAGTAGAGTCATCAGAAACAATGAGACCATTTAAGAAGAGTGAATGATGGTGTCTTGGCTTGATGACCAGATCACAGGGGAAAAGGGCCAGATGCTTTTCCCTGATTTCTTCCCCCAGTAGAAGGCAACGGTCTAGTACCATGAGCTCAGTGGTGTCAAATGGAAAGTCTGAATTCTAATTTACAGTTTTTAGTCATTTTTCTGGCAGGCCTTGTAACAATGGGAGTAACAATATTTTAGGGATTGAATTTGATTTGATTTTGGAGAAGATAGGTGTTTTTTGCCCTAGTCTAACTTCTTGTTCCTACCAGTGACAAAGCTTCCCGTATGTAAGGTAGACAGGTAGGTAATAAGAAAAGGAGAAACTTTACTAGAAACAGTCTGATAAGAATAAGACAGGTAGCAGCGTCCAGTAATTGTCCTAGTGGTCAAGACTGTATCAAAACTTGTAACAGTAAGCAAGGGAAGGTTTAAAAATAACATTTATGGTCAGAACAAGGGCTGTCAGCTCTGTTGGAAGAAAGGGCAGCTAAATCTGGAAAGACATCTCTATCTGGAAGGGACAGTGCTTGAGGGATGATGAAAAAGAAGGGGTGCTTCAATTCTCTTGCAGAACGTTGTCAGCCCACAGCAAAAATAATGCTCATTACATGAAAGGATTAGAAGCCCCTGGTACGTGGCTAGAACGTGATCCAGGGTTTCTCTCACATTGTGTAAACTGCATACATGTGGTGCTCTACGAACTGGTCCAGCCAACTTGAGAAGGTCACCTCAGCTTCTAAACCAACCAAACATTTAGCAGTCTGTCTGGCCCATGTCATAACAGCCTCCTCAACCTTCCAGAGCAGGACCTTACTTGTAAAAATCCGAATGCTTAGACACATACACACACACATACATACATGCATTTATACATCTGTCTCTTTTCTTGTTCTAACCTCAGAAAATAGAAATGACTTTTAACTTTCCCACATAAAATAATACTTTTGGCAGTTTTCTGAATATAGACATTAAACCTTTTTTATCTCAGGACAAATAAACCTGATATCTTTTTTCAAACTACTGTGATGATAAGAACAAATTCATGAGAAAAAAATTGCTATTATATTTTATTCTGCTAAAGTATCTTCCTAGAGTTCTATATTAATTTATGAATTCTCACAAATTTCCCTAAGGCTTCCTGTGCCATCTATCGCTGAGCAGTAACTTTTAAATAATAAATATAATTTCTATGGTATTAATAATAAGTAATATTTTAAATGACAGAATATATTTAAAATAATCTGACTCCCTCATCTGCCTGAGAATAGATATTTGAAAATATACATACAAAAATAAATCCCTAGTAAGCAAGAGTTCCTTTCAAGGGGTACATTTATATTAATTAATTGTTCAGTATGTAAAGTCCATGTTAGACATAAGTGGGGCCATTCCAGTCTCATATATAAATATCTTTAATGATACATTAATATTATACATTTAATTATATCACATTTATTATACCACAGTATTTTTTTGTTTCCAAATATTTTACCATTTTCAATCTTCAGAACAGCCCCATTATGCAGGTAGGAAAAGCACCACATCCCTAATTTGACCTTTGAGGAAACAGATCAGAAAGGTTAAATACTTTGCTAAAGATTACAAAGTGAGTCTGTGGGAAGAATTGCTATACTAATTAACGTCTCCTGTGTCCCTGTTTTCTAAATGTAAATGCCATTCTCATATTAACAAAGAAATCTTGTGTTCCAAAATTGGTATATTCATGCAGAATATACCTAATTCCCTTGGGAAGATAGTTTATATTCATCTAGCATTTTTACCTGCATATGCAAGTTGTTTATATTTGTGAAGAAGAGGCTTCATCACCATTTTATGGTTAGAGAAACTGAGGTCCCAGGAAATTGAGTGTTTTGCTGAGATCCTGCAAGTAGAGCATGTAGCATACCATAGTTACTGATTTTTTTTAGTTTAAATGAAAAAAAAAGAAAGATACCATGTAGATGTAGGTAAATAATTCCCAAAGTGTAAGCTGTTGTTACTGAAATTAATGATGTGGGGTTTTCACAACCTCCTGTGTTGTCATCTTTAGTATTTCTTTTATTATTTAAACTTGATACGTCACAATCTGACAGTGGCTGCTACAGCTCCAAGCTATGTGACCACATCTGAATGCAGGAAACAGAGGAAGGGATGGGTGAAGGAGGCTGGCCAGGCAACGATCAGAGCTTTTTCCTTTTGGTCAGGGAGAAGATAAATATTCCTTTGAAATTTCCCCAAAACATCCTCGTATCTCTTTGGCCAGAAAACTATCTTAAGACCCCCTCTTGATACAAGGGAGATGTGAAAGTACAATCGTGTCTAGGTATCCACGGGGGATTGATTCCAGGAGCCCCAGCGGATACCGAAATCTACAGGTGCTCATGTTCCTTTTGTAAAAGGGCAGATACAGTCGGCCCTCCTTATCTGTGGGTTCCGTATCCACAGATACAGGGGACCGAATGTAAGCGTCTTTTTTTTTTTTTTTTTTTTTTTGGTCTCCAGTTTCCTATTGGCAGATGGACATGGGAGAACACTGGGAATGGCATCTGAGTTTGGCGTTCATTTCTTTCTTTTCTTATTCTCGTCCTGTCCCTTATATTTGACCTGAGTGATTTCCCTCCAAGGTACATCTTGGCTCTTTATTAAAGATTGCATTTCTCCACAGTGTCTCAAAATTCATTTGCTAAGATTCTTCCCTATTTGACTGACTCCAAAACTCCCTGTCAGTGAGACCCCACCTGGCCCACTGAAGCCAGTGGGTCCCCAGGTTTGCCTCCCCGACATTTCGTGGAAGGTGTAGAGGCCCTCATTGACATTAAATCCCCACAGTAAGTGATGTGTTCTCCTAGCAGAGATCCCTAATGGAGCTGGGAAAGGAGGCCCTTAAGCTCCATAAGGAATTCAAATGCCAGCCGTCATCCGTTATAGCTGACCCTGACCTGAGTCACTGCAACATACACATCACAGGAGCCCCAAGGAACAAGGCTTGTGTTGCTAAAGTCAGCAGGATGGCCTGACACTCCAAAATAGAAAATATCAGTCAATAGCATCCTCCCATTTGGGGACAGCTTTTCCTCCAAATTGAACTCATCCTGAAAGTTATTTCCTTCCAGTCAACTTGGAGTAGACCATAAATGTGTCTGTACAACACCACAGACCAGTGACCCGAGTCGGGGAGAGAGAGAAGCAGAGAAGCAGAAAGAAGGGGAGAGATCATTGAGAACTGTAGCAGATTGTATAAAGGAAGACATTTATCCATTTCTAGAATACTAAACAGTGGACATTTGCGAAAGCACTTAGAAGTCAATAGACCTCTTCAATTTCATTATTCAATCAACATTTATTTAGTGCTTTCTGTCTGCCAGGCACTGATTCACAATCGAATTACCTATGATCCCAGCACTCAAAAAGCTTAATCTGGTGGAGGAGATATATACATACATAAAAAATACACTTATTTGATCCTCACAATGACTTTTAGCTCTGAGAGGTGAAAAGGTGATATTTGGGTATGTGAGAGAAAGCTGAGAATATGGAACCTTTGGGTCTCCCTTGGCCATGGAAGATGCCTGGCCTCCTAAACCTGGCAAACACCAGCTTCCTCTTTGAAGATAATGTTACAACCTTTCTTGGGACAGCTGTCCTCAAGTGGCCATGTACTCTTCTCAACTCATGCCAACCACCGCATTTCCCCTCTAGGCCCCCAGCTAGGATCCGATATCAGTATCCTTCAGGGTGGGAAGTTAGAAGACTAATCTGAGAAGCAATAGCTTATACCCCAAGAGGACCGCAGATTTCGTTAATCTATACAGTTAATTTATCTTACTTATTAATATTGGTATAAACCCAGAAAACATGTGTGGGAATGGATTTTAAGGGAATTCAACCTAGTAAGACAGAATCTTTATTGGTTTAATTTATTGATGTGTGAGCACTTACTAGAAGTTCTGGATTTAATGTGTTGGCCTGTATAGCTGATTGTGTATAGCTGTAGTCGGTGGACTAAAACTTGGACTTCACCATGGGTTAAATTTAATGAGACTCAGAGTCCAGATCATCCCAGGCATAACAGAGACAGAGGAGGGAGCCTAAGTGTTTAGGGAGATGGGAGTGTAGGAGCAGACATATCATTCCAAATCACCCCTACAAACTCACACGCACACGTGTGTGCACACATAACACTATTCCAAGAAGGTCCGAAGTACAGTCCCTTAATTAATTCATTGAGAAATTTATCAGTGAGGGAACACAGGTACCTCTGCAAAGCTCCACGCCATCTGCCCTCTTTAGCCAAGTAGGCGATGGGAGTTGGGCTGAGTGATTCCGTTAGTGAGACTGTCTGAGGAGCAGAGAACACATGGCAGTGCTTGTCCAAAGATGAGTGCACCAGGGACAAAATAATCCTCATCGTATCTTAACAAGGTGTCTTTGATGGTAACTGATCAGAGTTCTAGAAATGACATACATGAGGAACTTACGGAAATGTTGACCTATAAAGCAGATCTGGTGACCATAAACCTAAATTAGTAAATATTTACTGAATAATCATCTGAACTAGTGCATAGGGAAAACAGTGGAGAGAAGGCCACATATTATATTGAAAAGAGAGCTGAATTTCAGGTCAAGAGGCCTAAGTTTGAATTTCAGCTCTGCCACCTGCTGGGGGTGTCACCTTGGATAAGTCCTTAGACATGTCATGCCTTAGACATTTGTCTCATAAATTGAAAAATTGAGAGTTTAACTACCCAGCTCTAAATATTCTGCACTACAGATCTGTATGAGAAATGAAGTGCTTCTCATTCTCGTGTCTTATCCCCGCATACTTCGTTGTCCCTTCTTAGAAGGCACTAGTCAGCGAATGCTTTGTTGGGTTGTTTGCCGGTGCCAATGACCAGCCACGCTCTCTCCTTCTGCAGCCCTGTGCTCGATGGGCACGTTCAGGCCAGTGCTACGCCACTGTCTCACTCTCATGTGGGCATCTGTTGCGGTTTGTTCCTTTCGTAAATCTCATTATAACCCTGAAAACTCCTCCCTGGGTGACTTTCCCTGCGAGCGAATTTACTTTGGGAATAATAACCTAGGTTCTTCAGGTCCATCCCTCCTCCACGGGCCCGTCCTCCTCGGTTCCCTTGAAACTGCCGCAACCTGTGTTTTCTCTGACTAGAATTTCCATTTGGTGTCTGAATCTTTGTTCCTCCCACTGTAACAGTATGTTCTACCAGCGTTAACACAGGTTAGTATTATAATAATTTACAGTTTTGCCCTGCTTTCAAATGATGTATGGACGGTTTCCTGAATGAACAGCGACTGTAATTGCTGAGGATATTGAGCTTTATCAGCCAATTACTGAGCACAGATGATTGCTTTCAAGTATTCCTCCCAGCGTACTTGAAATAAAAAGCAACTGGCCCAGTTATGTCAGTGAATTTCATTGCTTCCACCCATGGGCTTGAGGCGGAGAGGAGGCAAAAAAGCCTTTGCACCAGAGAAGATAAATTCAGCGCGAACAGTCTTTGGTTTCCAATTCCTGTTCCCCCTGACCAGTATTTTCACAGAACCTCCAGGGCTGGCGTTTCCTGCTCTTTTATAATCCATTTCTTTAATGGCAATGTCAGGCAAAGGTCTTGGTAGGGAGGCCTTTAGCTTGTGCTCTTTAAAAGGGCAAAAACAACAGAATAGTTTTCCAGAGGAAGAAGAGAATAACCTCCTCATTTCTATCCTTTACAGAGTCTCAGTTTTATTTCCTTCTCTTGAATCCTGTGTGATTCAGAATAATTTGGAGGTGTTATTCCCCCACCCTGTTTCCTATCAGTTCTTGACAGTTGAATTATTCCTCATGTTTGCAATAGAATTTTTTCCATGTACTATTGATGTGGTTTAATCATTCATCTATAGTCTGGTTGTAAGTCCTGTAAACACAGTGGCTGAAATCAGATCTTGCATTTTATTCCTGCCTAGACATGAATCACGCTCGGTCAGCTTATCTGATCTTAGAGCTTCCTGCAAAATATGAAACTAGAGGATACAATAACCGAGAGAGATGAATAAAGGCGTATATGCTTAACAAAGAGTTAACCAACCAAAATCCAATCATCTAAAGGTTGAGTATTTATTGTTAGCAGAATTGCATTTTTTTCTTTTTGGCTGGGGGTGGTCAAATATTCAGAAGGCTGATCCATAAGGGGAGCTAATGTTTACAGGGAGTATAATGAAATGGGGAAAATGTTTTTAATTGGAACTCTTCAAGGAACATGACTGTGTTGTTAGAAGGAATGCTCTGGTAGGCAGTGGGGATGAAGGTGAAATCCTAAAGACACGTGCTCCAGTTACAACAACTGAGGGCTAGTAAACTGTCCTCTGAAGAATGTATGCAGAGTTAGCTACAGCTCTGCCCTTCTTGGCCCAAGTGCAGAATTTTGGTCCAGAGACAAACTGCTGATAAAATAGAAGAAAGTGCTGTCTCTGGCAGACCCCTTTCTCCTGGCGTTCCCCCAGCTGTGTTAGATCTCTTCATAAGTACATGTTGAAAAATACTTAAACAACAGATTGAAGCTTGAAAAGGACAAAATTGTTGTTTCACCAGCCGCTCTCTTGATCTTGCCTTAGTTTTCAAAACATTTGTAGCCTTAGGTTAGCTTCTATTGATTGAAGAAAAATCCCCATTTTTTTTTTTTTACATCTACAAAAATCTACAAGGGGCAATAAAAACAAGTGTTCAATTTTAAAAGAATATTTAAAGGGAAAGTAAGAAACACATACCTGACGTGGAAGTTTTTTTAACCATCTTTGTGTGTATACAACAGACATATACTTACACATTCCATGAATGAACAGATCACCCATACTCCCTTTGAAGTCAAGCCTCTTAAATGAGCTGTGTACACTAGCTCTTCCTTCATCCTCTCCTCCTATTTACTCCTCAGCCAACCCATCCAAGTGGCTTCCATCCCATTAACCTTTTGAAACTCTCCTGGGAACATGACCAATTGTCTCTAAATTGCCAAATGCAAAGAGCATTTTCCTGATTATGGTGTGTCCCCTTAGTGATTGCTCAAGGTCTATTGCATTATTAAAGAACACACAGACATTCATAAATTCAAGCAGTGCAGTAGGTCTATTCAAGAACCCACTGCTGCCAATTTCAGAATCAAATACACTTTGCCCCGAATTGGACAGTGGGGTCCATCTTCTTGCATCACCTCAGCTTCAGCTCCTACCTTGGATATGACAGCGCGTGATCAAACCACGTCCAGTCTACTGAGAAGCCCATCAAAGGCGTTCCTCATTTCCATCCCCATACTTTCAATCTCTGTCACGTCTTTTTGGTTCTTTCTTAGGATTCCTAGCTTTCTCCTTGCATTGTCCATCTGCTCTTGCACACCGTCTATCCTTTAGAGCTCTTACCATATTAATCATAGCTGTTTTAAATCCCTAGTCTGATCGTTCCAACACCCCTGCTGTGTGTGGTTCTGATGTTTGCTCTGACTCTTCACATTTTGCTTTTTGCCTTTGGTAGTGGTGGTTTGTCTCCTGATAGCTGGATATGATGTACTAGGTCAAAGGAACTACTTTAAATGGTCCTTTAGTAAAGTGGTGGCCAGGTGTGGGGGGCAGGGGACGCACTCTGTGGTCCTGTGATTAGGTCTCAGTCTTTTAGGGAGCCTGTGCCTCTGGATGGTGAACTTCCCAAGAGGTTCTCAGGGTTTTTCCTCTCCCCTCAGGGGGACAGCATGGCCAGAGCCTGCTGGAGTTGGGTGCTTTCTTCTCCCCAGGTTAGTTAGGTTTTGATAATCCCCCAGCGCGTTAGGCTCTGTTAGCTAGTTTTCCCTGAGGGCAGGTCTTGTTAAGAACAGAGTGCTCTGTTGTCTTTCAAAATTCTTTTCCCTCTTTCTTAGCTGGAAGCAAGATAGGATTTTTCTCCAGTATTTACCGTGGGAATCTAGTTAAGTTCCTGGAAGTAAATCATGCAGGATTGTGGGGGGCCCCCATGACTGGGTCCCCTTGGAGCTCTTAACTCCCAGCTGTCTGCGCGGAGCCTCCAGCAATTCATCAGTTATGGTTCAGGCTTTCCTACCCAGGTACTGGTTTCCGTGGTGGTTTCTGCTTGTGAGTCTCTGCCCCGTTAAACCGTGACTCCCTTACTCCCCTGTCTGTCTGTCTCTCCAGTCTTGGGGGCAGTAGTTTGTCCTGAGTCCTCCTTTCCCTTTTATGGATCAAAAAGAAGTTGACTTTTTAGACTTTTCGGCTTTTTATTTGTCAGGATGGAGTTGTGACTTCCCAGATTCTCACGTGTGGAATCCAAAAACACCTAGGATGGGTTATTACCGTTTTCTGTGTCCTCACAGACATATTAGTGCAAAGCAGGGGTAGGCGGCCTCTACATCAGCTGCGCACACAACATGTTGAATCAGAATTCACTTGTCCCTGATCCTAAATTATTTGTTCCAATTTCTGTTTCATCCCAAATCAGATTAATAATCTCAAGACAGGACTTACATTTTATACATGAGTTGGTGCCATTATTTTCCAGCACAGTGCCTGGCACATCGCAGGCATTTAATATGTGTTCAAGGAACTGAATTACATTTTTCCACGTCCGACAAGAGTGTAGTAAGCAGTATAGACAGGCTGAAACACTAGGGCCAATTGAAGCTGAGAAGCCCAAATGAAAAAAAAAAAAAAAGTAGCACTTAATTCCCTATAATTTGGCAGAAAACATAAAACTCATCTATTTCTCATGGCTTGAAATAAAACTGAGAGCCTGCTTGTGATATTTGACCAAAAGCAAAGGTGACCCTTGGGTGGGAGAATCCAAGAGCCCCCGAAGAGCCAGTTTTGACCGTATTTCTGTGGCCTTGCTCACCACATTGTTGACAGAGGGGCCACAAAGCTCAGTACCTCGACCGTGGGTGGGTCATCTGAGTGACCATGCAGCAGTAATCAAAATGCAAGGGGGAAAGGGCTCCATGACAGTCGCTGTGGCATCGGCAGTGAGGCCGTGGCTAATCAGAAGAGACGGCACCCGTGCTGCTGGATTCCGAGCACCAGCCCGGGGCCGAAACGGGAAAGACGAGTTTATTTCCTGATGCCGCTAAGTCTTACCTGTACAGGCATAAACCAAAGAGGAGCAGAAAAATAAATGGCACATAATTTTGCATTTTTATAATAAGTTTGAAACTAAACACTGGGAAACCTTGTCAGCCCCTGCTAAGCTGATTCCAATTAAGGCTCCTGGCAGAGTTCCAGCTGTTTTACTCCCGCAAATAGCGCAGAGCATAACAAGGTTTATGAAGCATTCAAAAGTCAAATACCCTATTAACATAAACATGTAGGGAAATCAGCTCTTCTACCAATTTTCAGCTCGCTTTCTTTCCTTCATTCAGGGTGGGCTGATGGAAGATAATGTTTGCCTCCTTTGTGGGGCTTCCTTGTGTTCTCTAGAACACAAGACTTCCTTTTGGAACAGTACCTGACTGACCCTGTACACCTCCTCACAAGGGTATTTTTATCACAATGAATTCCTTCTGATTCTGATAATGTTGATGCCAAGGGACTGGGCTTTTATTTTCCGTAACAGTGTTGAGTCTAAAAACAAGAAAAATAAGAGTCAGTGGTTCAGGCTTAAGTGTTTGTTGTTGTGATTCATGTGCCCCTTCTGATCTGCCTGGAAATGGATTTGTTAACGTGTATTGCCATCGCCAAGATTTAATGTAAGAAAGGGTCATTTTCTTGGCCATGGAAGTCAAATAAACCCCAAATTGAAGGATATAAGCAGGCAAAATGTTTAAAGTGAAAGAAAAACAAGCAAAAAATTGAGGTGATACATTTTTGTAGAGATTGAGTTTAAGAAATAAGGAAGAAGGCTATTTTGTCAAAAGCCAGCATCTTTTTTGGCAACCCCCTTAAAAGGTGATAAGTTAAAAGGTAACTAGGTCTGTCTTGGACAGTATCCCAGACACATCTTCCTCTTACCATCAATACAATTCAATAATTTAGAAGAGGAACCAACTGGGTGAAAGTAGAATGTTTTCATTCTCTGGTGATCTATAGAATGATCTTTTCTTAGAGAATGTGAAAATGGCTTTGCTAATAGAAAAAAAACTAAAAGACACATATGTGTGTATATAATGTGTTTATAAAATGAACAGAAATGAACAGAAATAAACACATGTATGTGAGTACTTAATGTATCTTATTGATGATTATAAACATCGAAATATTATTTTCAAATATTCATTCATTTGGTTAAGAAAAATTTAATGAAGCACAATTCTGGATTTTTAATTCACTGCTGCAACTTCCACATTGAAATGCTAATATACTTCCATGAAAATAATCTGGTGAGTACTCAAATAAATACGCAAGAGTAGCTTATATGTGTTGACTTAATCATTTGGTGTTCTTATTAAAATACAGATTAAACAAAGGTACCTAAAGATACCCCCTCCAGTGTTTTTATACTGAAACTACCTATATGCATTATTTTCCAAGACTTAATTATATATCCCAATGAAATCTACATTCTGTAGTCTCATAACTAATTTGTTAAGTCAATGACTTTAACCCCTGCTGTACACTGAGCACTTCCCTGAGGCATAAGGGAACCTCCAGGAACATATAGCTTGGTGAGGGAGACAGACACAAATTCCCTAATGTGACAAATGCCACAATAAAGTTATATACAAGGCCAGTAGAAGCCTAGAAAATGAAGACAAGGAGCGCCCTGGACCACAGCAGCGTTTCTCGGTTAGAGAGGAAGAATGGCCGTTGTACAGCCGGGTGTCCCGTTCCCCGTCCTCCGTTTACAAATCCCGTGACCTTGGCTACCTTCCCTCACCTCAGTTCCTTCATTGATAAAACGGGAAATGACACCACCTGCCTCCTCGGGTGTTGTGAAGATTCAGGTGCTTAGAGCGTGTGAAGCTCTTGGACTAGTGCTGTGGTGGTAACAGAAGCCCTCACAGAGATGGTCGCTTTTAGGGCGACTCTTACAGCAGGAGCAGGAGGAGTCCTAGCACAGACCAAAGGAGGACCATTCCAGGAAGAAAATGAAAAGTAATAGGACACGAAGGATAAAGGCAAAGCAAAGGAACGTATTTGTAGAATGTGTAAAAATGTGTATTTATTTGTAGGACAATATGAGAAAGTGACTCTCATAGATGGCCACCCAGCTGTTGAAACAATGCTGAGATGACTCCCTGTCTCTAAAAACAAAACAAAACAAACAAAAAAGCATTCACATCCAGAGCAAAGTTCTGAAATTATTTCTCTGAATGAAGTTTGTTCTTTGATAAGGTCGAATCCTCCTAGGCCAAAACCAAACGCATAGATGTTTTTATTATTTGTAAAAACTCTACTATTATTTATGATTTAATAACATTTATCAACTATTTTTAGATAAATCTGGATGAAGTAATATTCTACCACTATATTGACTTTCTTTTTGTGTTTTATGAAATTAGGCATAAAAAATGTCCAGAGCATTAAACAGTTGATACCAATATACCCACCCACCCCCGGCTTAAGATATAAATTATATTGCACATCAAAAGCCCCTTGTGAACTCCCTGCTGATCCTTACCCACTTCCTACTCCTCCAGAGGTGTCCAGGAAAGGGTTAACTCAGCAGAAGGGGGTTACTCAAACCCTGCACATTCCCAAGAAAGGACAGTTGCAGGACCGGCCCTGGGCAGGCTCCTGGGAGGCGAGCCCTTGGACTAGTCTGCCTGGTAAGAGTGCTTTTGTATCCCTGAGGTCTTCAGTCAGGTGGCACCAGTTTGATCACTTAGGGCCTGTTTTGGCCGAGGGGGCAGGAGTCGGAGCATGCAGGCCCTCAGGCAGCTGAGAAGGCAGTTAGCTCCCTCACGGGCAACACTCCACACGTGTTGTCACCCATCCTTGCTGGGAAAATTAAGTGCATCCGTGGGACTCATTGGTGTCCCGGAGAGGACAAGGGGAAGCCTGCATCTGGTTTCTCCTGGACTTCTCCCTGTGCACCTTGTCCCTTGGCTAATTTTAATCTTGATCCTTTCTCTGTAATCAGCCATAACCTTGAGTGTAAAAGCTTTTCTGAGATCTGAGTCCTATCAAATCATTAAGTCTGGTGTGTCTCAAGAGTCCTCCAACACAGATGGTAACCGTGGGTTTATCATTACCAGGTATTTGTAATAAATATGTTTGTATTCACATTAATATAGTACAACAGAGCGTATTTAAAATATGCATATAAATTGTGTTCTTTACATATTCTTACATAATCTACTTTTCTCACTCAGAGATATTTTGAGATTTGTCTACAATGATGCAGGTACCTCTCGTTCATTCATTTTAACTTCTACATAATATTCCTTTGCTTGATGCGTAATAATTTAATTCTTCATTCTCCTATCAATAGACATTTCCCATATTTTGCTTTTACAAAGATGCAAAAAAATTTTTAGAAGTCTCCTTATATATATAAGGTATATATATGCAAGAATATCTCTAGTATTACATTTTGTCAAAATCCTCACAAAGTGGGTAGTATAATTTTTACTTTCTCCAGCAACATGTGAGAGCTCACATATGCCACATTCTAACCAATATCTGTACTGTCAAACTAGCTTTGCCAAACCGTTGGTTATGCAATGGCATCTCACTGCATTTACCCAGTTATAACTAGTGAAGTTGAGCATCTTTGGGGGTATTTATCGTTTTTTTTTTTCCTATAAATCACCTGTTCACATTTCCTCCCCATTTCTCTATTGAGTTTTTTAAAGAAATCTTAATCTATCCTGCATTCTAACCCTGGATGTTTATATGAAGTAGAAGTGTTGGTGTTTCTTTTTGCGTTTTATAATTTGATGTACAAAAGTTTGTTTTTTAATTTTAGTGCCACCATTCTTTCTTAGCCTTTGCTTTAAGGTGTGTGTTTTCATGTATTGTGTAAGCCATATTCCCTAACTCAAGGTTAGCTTGTGTATTCTCCTCTATTTCTTCTAACCTAGGATGCTTAATTTTTCATTTTGCAATTAGGTTTCTAATATTATTGCACTTGATTTCTATGTATAATATGAAGTATGGACAAATAGCATCTACACACCATTACATAGTCCACCTTTTCCCCACACTTTACAATTCCACTTCCCTATTTTTTCATTCTCATGAAACTTTGGTTTCATGCGTGTGCATTTGTGTATGTGTACCGAGACTTGACATGAAGTGTACATCTTACTGTGGATCCTGTTAAGAAAAAGTTGAAAGCCACCACACCACAGTATATGGCTAAAAGACTCATGTGAAGACTCTATAGTGATATTTATTGTTTCTATAATGGACTTATTTAAAAGACATTACAATATAAATTACATTTTTAATTTTTTGCTTCATTTTAGCAGACCTATGTGCTAACAATAAGCTGCATTTTATATGTATCTGGAGTGAAAGATGAATACAATCATAAAACATTTTATTGTAACCCTAGTCTTAATAGTTTCATAGGAGTTGGGAACTGTGTCTGTTCTGTCTACCATTGTAGTGCCAGGGGCAGCACAATTCCTGGGACAGGGCAGGCTTTTAATACATATGTTTGATGGATAAAAAAAACATAACAGTGAGTATTTTGTCTTAAAGTCAACTATTCACATTCCTTTTTATCCCTGCATACCTTTTCCCTGCCTCTCGATTCAACATTAAATTTGGAGCTCCCCTTAACATGGATCCCCCCAAAACTAAGAAATAATTTAAACAGAACATGGTGCTCCTTTCACGTGACTGTGTTCCTTCCCTCCTCCATTCTGTAACTCGGAATCCAGTTCCTCCTTTGAGCCCTAACTCAGGAGACCTTCTTCTCCCTGCTTATCTCCTTAACGGTGTGCTTAACGTCTGCCCCAGGGGTCTGCATGTATGAGAGCATACACCTCTTCATTGCTACCTAACTGCTTGTGTAAGTCTTAGTTCCAAATTGTTTCCTGACTTTTTGATGATGATGATCTTGATCATGACTTTAATCCTCCTCCAGGATCTAAAACAGTACTGTGCCTATCAGAGGCATTCAGTGCGTGCTTGGTGAACGCCTGACAATGAGTGAGTGGACCAAGCCTGACTTCGTCAGCTCTCCTGACCCAGGGCCACAGATGCACTGCTTCCTTTCGTGACAGAACTGGGGGCATGATTCAGTTTCTGTTTAAAATATCAGCTGTGTGCTGTCATTAAAATTATTTTCGGGCCTTCCTGAGAGTTGGAAGGAAAGTTGAAATTTTCAAATATTCCTTCTGTTCTATGAAATTTCATTGTTAGCAATGAGGCAGTGCAAGGCATATTACCATTTTATTTGAACATTTATTTTGACCAGATTGCAAATTTTCTGTTAATTGAGTCTCGAAATGGCCAATACACTGTTGTAGATTTGCTCCATAGCTTCCGCACATGGAATTTATTGCCGACTTTGCGGCTACATCTGCTCATTTAGTTTCCTTAATCTGGTGCAGTGTTTCCCTTACACAGTGGTGGGGGGAGGCGGGAAGTGGATGGTGAGTGAAGAGTGAGGAAAAAAGAACTTAAAAATATTCACAGTTTCAGTTGTATCTCTCTCCCTGTTATGTAATAAACTATTAAGAGGTATGCTTTTCTTTTTGTTGGCATAATTCTGTACTTAGCGTATTTTTCATTACAGAAATAAAACATTAATTGAAAAGTTGAGAACATGCAGATAAGCAAATAGGAAAAAGTTACCTAAAATCCTGTTATCCAGAGATAACAACTGTTGACTTTTTCTGTAGATGTTTTGAAACTTTTCCCTGTAAAATATTTATAAACCATAATTTTTATAGTAAATATTTTTCAATTGACAGTTGACTTTTTCCCACTTAACATTGTAAACCCTTTTCCATGACAGTAAAAATATATGTATATAATACATACTTATATTTAATGATTGCAGAACCTTTTTCTGTATAGATCCCAATAACATATATAGTAGATCAACCCTATAGTGTAAGAAATTTACTTTCCAATTTTTCAGTATGTTAAACATTTTAACAATAAACAGTTTTGCACAAACATATTTATAAATGTATAATGCTTCCTGAGGGTAAACTCTAAGAAGGGGAATTGCTAAGCCAACAGTTTTTTTTCCTTAAAATTTTGGCGTAAATTGCCAAATTGCCCTCAGAAAACTTATACCAAGTTTTACTCTTTGTCGCACCCTCCCTGACATGTACTACACACTGTACTTCATTTTGCAAGTTTGGCATCTAATGAAAAAAACGGCATTTTATTTTTTATGTTTTACATTATTTTTAATTGCTTGTGAGATTGAATATCTTTTCATGTGGTTATGGGCTGACTTCATTATCCTACTAGATTTATAATCTCATTGATTTTTCAGACTATTATCTTTGTTCTGGAGACTGGCAGTCTACATTTTTAATCCAATAAATAAAACATTATTTCAATAAAATAATTTATTCCCTGACTTAGTAAGATCCACTCACAATATTTGCCTGAAAGATTCCAGCGAGAAACCTTTGACTAAAGTCCCTTCTCTCTTCACTCCATTTTTCTGTTGTATTCTTAAAGGTGCATAATGAGAATCTTGTAACCTGTGTTATTTCCAAGATTAATAGACTCAGGGTGCAAGAGATGCAGCATTCCGAGCATGAAGAATTATTAAGTAGCAACAGCGTTTTGAGAAATGTTCTTGCGTTCCAAATGCTTCGTTGCTTCATTGAATAGTGAACACAGGAACTCACTGGGAGGCAGGTGTTGTGCTTACCCATATTACAAATGCAAACAATTATCCCCAAAGTGAACAGAAAGGAATAACAAACAAGCACACCCAAAAAAACCCATAAAATTTTCTCATGAAAAGAAGTATTGCACGGAACTTGAAAAATGATCTCTGTCTGGGAAGTGTTCGCTCCACCAAGGGCCACTGTGCATGCGGCAAACATAAATGCATTGGATGCTGACATGATGACCCAAAAACCAAAAGAATGCTGTTCACTTCTGATGGTAGTCAGTGCTAGAGTCTTCAGGACGAGTTCAACAAATAAAATGTTATCCTGATAGAAGTGGTAAATCTAATTTAAGAAAGTACTATAATGCCCCTAAAATTACGCTTTAAACTTTGGTTTGGATGCAGACATGTGCATTTTTCTGGAGAGAGATTTCTGTATTTTATTATCAGATTCTCAAAAGCGCCACACATGTTGTTCCCTGTCATCACCTTAATATTTTAAGATTCTCCACTTTCTCTTTGGAGTTACTTATCCTTCTGATGTCAAAACAATATTCTTCCCCACACCCCCCATCAGAGATTACCTTGTTAATAAATCTATTTTTAACTCAACCATCAGAGTACATTGTTCTCCTGGACATAAACAGCACTGTTTCTGCCTCTGTTAATAATAGCAACAAAGTCACATTGAGTTGATCATTTTGCTTGTTGGTCAAAGTGAGCCAGAGGCAGTATTTTATTTTATCTCTCCAACACCTCCATAACTATGTTTGGGGCTCTCTGCATCCAAAGCGCAGGTGCTGAGAGCAGTTACTTGTCTATATGTATGAATGACTGAAAGATCAAAGAGGTGGGTGACTCTTGTCCTGTGACTTAGGCTTCACTTTCTAGTTCCTTTTGCTTTTCGGGAATCTATGCTCTTACTCAAAATGGGTCACCTCATTCCGTGGCTGCATCCTGGATTTTGAGTTTGGTCCCATCGTTTCTCCCCAGAGTCCATGCTGTGTCACCACTGGATCTCTGAGAAACCTCCAGGAGAGGTTCTCTGCATGCTCCTCTATCATTCTTTGCCTCCTGGAGCTTCCAAAGCAAAGGCTGGTTGGGTGACCAGTTGACTCTGTTCTCTCCACTAGGCTCACCAGTGAGCCTGAGTTGCAGGAGGAGAATGCTGTAGATTTGAGGTACAAATATTGCCCCATTTGCAGATATATATTCTGTTATTTCCCCTTCAAATGAGCATTTGTTCCAAGTTGGTATTTCCTTGAAAAGGAAATGCATTAATACAGAAATATGGTGTAAACAAGGCTGAGTCCCCACCTTCAGAGATTTAAATTGACATCTTGGAAATCATCTTGGATATAAAAGAAATGCTGTATCAGTGGCTGGGTGATACCATTATATCTTAATATATTTTTTCAGTTCCACCTGACAGTGGTATGTCAGTAAGGAAAATGCACTGAGTAAAAAAAGATAAGGTTGGTATTTTATTGCACTTTTCTATAGTAAAGAAGTATTGCAAGAGACTGTAAAGAGATGGTTTTTTTTTTTTTCAGTGTTTTATGGCGAGGATACTATTTTGTAGCAGGTAGGGCAAAAGATTCGGAGTTCAAACAGTTTTAAGCCTCTTCTGTGTATTGCTTTGGTCATCTCAGGCAAGGTCCTTAACGAGTCTAGTCCTCAGTTTCCTCATCTTCACAGCAGGGGTTACTCCATCCCCTCAGAGTGTCATTTGTGAGGATATAATGTGAACACATATGTGGTATAAGTTTAAAAAATAGAATAGTGCTTGCAACTGCCAATGGAGACTATTACAATCAGCTTTTTTTGTCTCCAGATACTCACTAGCCTTTTCTGTCAGGGGTGATGCAGTCTTCCTGGACCCCAAATATTTGAAATAAGTCTAAAACATTGAGTTCAGGAGTTAAGACATTAGAAAGCAGCTGTTGCCCTATTGCTTCTACCATCCCAGCCGATAATTAATCCCCTTGCAGTGTCGAGGGAGTCCTACTCCCGGGAGGATTAACCTTCAACTTCGCACCTTTCTTCTGGTTGGAATCAGATTCGCCACACTAAATGGAATCGTCACAATGGTGATAGCCTTTCTTTTTATTTCCCAAGCTGTTTAATTTATTCTGCATAACTAGCCACTTTCTCCCTCAGGGGAAACTCATAAAAGATCTCAAGCCTCTGATCTCTGTTACTGGGGAAAGAGTGTGGAAGTCTAGCCAAGCCTTCCCATGGGGTCACAGGAGGCAGCACCTGCAGAAAACCCGATTTAAGGATTAAGGGGACACAGCCTCTGTGCTTCGCGTTCCTAAACTCTAATGAAGCATCATGCATCCCTTTAAAAACTGTGTTTTGGTGTGAAATCTTGGTCTTTCTTGTTTTATTTTACTTTCTTTTTTCCATCCCTCGGCTGGCCTGGGTCACGTTGCGCTTTAAGAAAATAAAAAGGCTTCGTTTAGTCAGGCAGTATGTGTAACAGATGTCAGTTCAAACTGAGCACCCTAAAGAGAAGCAAACTACACCTTTGCCAGCCGGAAATGAATACATCCTGAATCCAACAAGACAAACGTGTCCAAAGAGCTATTCTAAACAGATTTGACTCCACATTGTAAAGTGCTTGAGTGGATGTAGCAATAAAGGGTAGATGTATATTCCAGTGCCCTAGGAGTTCATTTCTGTCAATCAATGGCTGGAATTTACTTTGAGAATATTACCTAAAGGTGTTTTTGAATCACTGGACATTTGGAAGCCTGGTTTGAAACATGCATTTAAATGGCAGCCAAATGTTTTAAAAGCTTTCTAACCATTTGAAACTGTTATTCTGAAAAATAACATTTCAGGGTAATATAGCAACTCCATTGGATTTTCAGAGGGGGAGACTGACACACAGCAAGGGTGAGTGAATTGTTCCACTAACGTGTGCGGCAAGGAAGCAACAGAGCAGAAGCCAGAATTCTGCGACACTAGCTGTTTTGCTTTTGGCCACTTTGTGATACTTAATCGTGAAAGAATAGCATTAAAAAGGAAAGTTTCTCTCAAGTTTTAGAGAGGTTTAAAAAAAAACCTGGAAGAAAAAGAAATTGTTTTTAACTCATAAAGGAACTTCTTTTGTTGGGACTCAGGGGTGGAGTAGAGAGAGAAGAAAGGGGAGATGGAGGCTGTGGTCTTTCTCTTTGAATTTTTACCTCCATCATAAAAAAAGGAGGTACAACTGAAAAGGAAGCTACAGACTAGAATTTTGTCACAAGCAGCAAACAGGAGAAAATACAAAAATGGCAGCAAAACGTAGCGGATACAGCATCCTGAGTTCAGAATACTGGGATGTAATTTTGGAGTTTAGCACTTACTCCCTTGATGACTGTGAGAGAAGGTTCGAGTCTGTGGAAACCACGGTTCCTCCATGTGTGTAATAGAGAATTTTTTTAGAATTGCATTTAAAATTTTTAATTCTATTTTACGTATAACGCATACTAATTCCCTTACGAGGTTTAAATTCAATAATACTCCTTAAGTAGCTTTGTAAACTGAAAATACTCTGTATGTTTTATTATGTAGTAATAAATGTAACGCTGTTATTACTTTCATAAATATGGCTATCCGTTTCAGGCCAGGAAACTCTGCTATCAGTCTCGGAAGTACACAGGAAATGCTACTTATTGATTATCTGCCGTGTGCATCACATATACTATCTCTGTTCTTTCCTGCAGACTTCAGGGTTGGCATTTGCATTATAGTTGACCCTTGAACAACTCAGAGAGTTAGGGACACTGACTCCCACATAGTCTGAAATTCGAGTATAACTTTATATCAGCCCTCTGATTCCGAAGTTCTGAATCCATGGAGTTGACCAGCTGCAGACTGTATAGTACTAGAGTATGAGTTTATTGGGAAAACAACCTGTGTTAAGTGGACACTTGCAGTTCAGACATGTGTTTTTCAAGAGTCCACTGTAGTTACCTATTGCTGCTGCCACAAATTGTCACAAACTAGTGGCCAAAGCAATGCAAACATGTTCTCCCCTATCTACAGGGTCAAGAGTCTAAAATCAAAGTGTCACTGGGGCTTCATTGTTTTCTCTTGAGGCTCTGGAGGAGAATCCACTTCCTTGCTTTTCTAGCTTCTGGAAGCCGCCCACATTCCTTGGCTCGTAGCCTCTTCCTTGTATTTCTCTGACCTCTGCATCCATAATCATATCTTTCTCTGAGTCAGATGCTTCTGCTTCCTTCTTTCTTTGTAAAATCCCTTGTGATTACAGTGAGTCCACCCAGATACCCAGATAGTCTCCCAATCTCAAGATCCTTAATCTAGTCATATCTGAAAAGTCCCTTTTGCTGTGGAAGGTGACATATTCACAGGTTCTGAGGATTACTTGGGTAGCATTATTCTGTCTACCACAGCGTTATTAACTCCATTTGGAGGTGAGGAAACTGAAGATCAGAGCAGTGAAATAATTTGACCAAGAAGTGAGGCAGGCATAAAGAAAAATTACCACATGCATTGATATCAGCAAATTTGGTATTAAATCTTAATGTAGGAGCAAACATAACTCATTGTACAAAAACTCTTTGTCCATCAGATATCTGCCTGCCTCCCATTTTGTGCCTTTTGTGATTAAACTGAAACCCTAGCTCACTTCTGGAAAAGTATTTTCAAGGTTAGATACTTCACACAGTGGGTGAACAGAAATTTCTGGATGTCCAGGAGCAAAATTTGCCAAACCAAAATGTGTCTCTTCAGCATGAAGAATAATTTAGGCTGGTAATTTTTAAGAAAAAGAAGACTCAGGAAGTCTTTCTTTTACCTTCCCCTTAAGTGCCTAAAGAATTTAGATGAAGGGCCTGTTCCCAGCATAGATCCATTATCAGAGGTATCTGCAAAGGACATGGGCTGGATGGGGTGGGAGAACTCGGCAGGACCTAGAGATCAGAGTCCTATCCTGTTGTCTCTGCCTGGCCCAGCATATATGTTTACCAAATACTTATTTTTTCCATCTCCATATAAATTGCCTTCCTGCCATTTGAAGTCCCGAAACACTACCCCCAACATCCTCTTTAGCTGCAGAACATATTTAAGGTGTGGGATTCGTCCATTTTGGTGAGTTGCTCGGTTCTCCTGGATCTCTCCCATGTATACATGTTATTAACAGGATTTTCTCCTGTGAATCTGCCTCATATCACTTTAATTCTTAGACTAGCCAGAAGAACCTAGAAGTATAGAGGAAAATGTCTTCCTCCCCATCATGGACTATACATCCAAATAAGAAAAGCCTTCTCTGTCCGAAAAAAATAGCTAAAGGGATCAGAGCATTCACTTTTTACGTAGTTTGTGTTCAAAAGACTACAGCTGGCAAGGTACAGTCCTGGCCTCACTGAAGTGAGGTTAACATTAGTGTCTGTTTCCTATCCACGTTTTGATCTCAGCTTAAAGTCTGGGCCAGATTATTTTAATAGTAATTTCATCCCTTCATCCCAGTAACTGATTGAAAAATGTACATACGAACTCTGTGAAGGCTTCTGGGCTAGTTATTACTCTTAAAACAAAAGCCAAGATACCTGATTACATCATGATAATACAACCGATTCTGGACTAGCCTCCAGAATACACAATACAACTGTATGGATGTCGGGCAACAGCAGCACAAGACCGAGATTCATGAGCTGAGGAGACACAGAAGTGTGTCTCACCAGGCCACTGGCTTTCTGCCTATAGGCTTTTTTTTTAGAGGATGGCCTCAGGGAGGGGAGTCCAAGCTGGGCATGCAGACATCTCAAAAATGAGGAGGGAGGGGTTGGAATTCAGGGTTGCTGAGGTGGTTCCATTGGTGGGAAGGGAACCAGTGAGGAGGGAACTGTGCAGGGAAGAAGCTGCAGAATTCTTCACCCAAGTAGTAAATGAAAGGGTTTGCAAAAGTCTAAACTATGCATGTGCAGGCTGAGCTTCCACAAGGACTGGTGGAGAGTGGCTTCTGGGGAACAGAGAAATGAGTGGAGACTCCAGGGTTTGCACAGCACTAGGAGACAAAGGAGAGTGGAGACACTTTGCTGAACACATCAGGCATTTAACTGAGACACTGAAACACCTTGTCTTAGAAGCAGAGCTGCTCTTGTCTTCAAGGAAGGCTATCGTGGACTCTGGAAAGTTTAACACCAAGCACCAAAAGAGTTGAACTGATCTGTAGTAAAGTAATTGCTTGCTAGAAGAAAGCTAACACTCTTTAAAAGAAGAAAACAAAATCCAGACTAGGCTCCATGGGCCAGCACACAGTCAAAAATTACAAACAAGCAAAGAGCAAAGCAATGTGTCCAAGGGGAGGGGAGGGAGGAACAGTCAATAGGAATAATCCAGACAAGATAGAAAAGTTGGGGGTAGTATACAGACTTTAAAATAGGTGAACAAGTAGCTACTTAAAGACTTCTAAGTCTAATATTCTATGAAATATATATATATCTAAAATTTCAGAAGAGTCCTTGCTTTAGTGAGATTCAGCAAATTATTTACTGAGCAGTTTAGTAAGTGCTGAATACATTATCAGATGCAAAGACTAAGAAAATAAATATGAACAAAATCATCTTCTGCCTTCATGGAACTTGGATTCTAGCAAGAGTCAAAATTAAACATGCAGTTTTCACTGAGTATTATGAGTGCCAGGGTAGGGTGAGCACACATTGTACTAAAGCAGAAGGAACCCAAATGGCTTGGAGGTAAAAGAAAATTGGAAGTGGCAAAATAAGCAAGATTTTTCTAAAAACTACCCACAAATTCCTATATTCCACGCCTGTAATTTACCTTAAATATGTACTCCAAAATTCCTCCAGAGAGCTAAACCAATTCCGTATTCTCTAAATGGCTATTTGAAAAATACTGTTATTAATGTAGAAAGGATAGTGGAAGATAATTAGGGCTGCATTCCAAGATTGTCACCTGAAGAGGCAGCCCCTAAACTCTAACAGAGGATGTGACATAAGAAATCATTTGTTGATAGAGAAATAGAATATTGTAAACCATCTCTTTGAGACAGAAAATATGAAATCAGAAGCATAAGTCTACTCTTAAGAAAATGATCTTTAATTAAAAGAACCTGTCTTAGTTTGGACTGCTATAAAAAATTACCATTGACTGGGTGGCTTATGTACAACAAAAACTTACTTCTCATAGTTCTGGAGGCTGGGAAGTCCTGGATCCAGGTGCTGGCGGATTCCGTGTTTGGTGGGGACTTACTTCCTGACCTGTAGATGACCAACTTCTATGTTCTGAGATGGAGAAAAGGGAAAGAGACCTCTGAGTCTCATGACCCAGTCACCACTCAAAGACTCTACCTCCAGATACCACCACATTGTTTCCACATATGAAATTTGGAGGGAAACAATTATTCAGTCTATTGTAGAAACTATGAAGGAATCACTTGGGTCTTAACTACTTGGTTTGTTCAGGTAATGCTTTGTAAATTGCTTTCTCTGTGCTGATGAGACAGTGAAAGTATATAGAATATTTATGATCCAAGGCACTAAACAAATTGCCCATTCCCTGACTAATCAATTTGAGGCAAAGATAACAAATAAGATTAAATTTGAGGGCGTTCTGTCATTTATCACAAGTTACAGAACTTCTCAGCTGAATTTTCTGAATTCAGTGGAAGGGAGTTAAGAGCCTTGGTTTCAAATTATTTGACTTTATTTTTCAATCTAAAAAATAACTCTTTAAACACCATCTTTATATAGACATAAAATGTTATGAAACTTTAAAATAGTTATTAAAGTATAATGTGCATAAGGGAATTGTCAAAATTCTGATTATTTAAGTATTTAAACATGTCTATCTAGGAAACAGTGATGGTTTTCAACTGTGCCTATTGTTAATCCATTACAGAGTGAATCAACATGTAGTCATTTGTTTTTTTCCCCTTTCCTTTCTCCTCTTTCTTTTAATTTATTTTTATTGAGGTATAGTTGACTTACAATATTATATTGGTTCCAGTTGTACAACATAGTGAGTTAATATTTTTATAGTCTCCCCTTCTTTTTGTTATCACATCTAGAACCAACTTGTTTCACATACTGTCTGAACTCTACATAGCTTCTGGTATATGAGATTGCAGCATGCTTTTCTGGTTTTGCTCTGCAATGGGTTAAGTGGAGTTTTACTACAAAACCAATACTCTAATCCCCTGCAAAGAATCCTGTGGACCTGTGGAATTCTACCCTCCTGAGTCCTGGGATGATTTTATAGCATTAGTATTTAACGTGAAGGGATAAGTGAGCCTCACCTAGGAAAGAAATCTTAGCACAGGTTGTTTTTCCCTTCTCTTTTCTGCCCAATACTCCCTGAAACACCTCTGCTTCACAAAAATTCCCTTTCTTTCTTTGCCATGCACATTACTGTGTGGGTTACTTGGGTAGTTAATCATTATAGTAACCTTTTTTTTTTTTCTTCATAAAAAAGAAGAGTCTTTCAGAGCCTTATTTTTGTCCTCTGATCACTTCTGACAAAAGAAGTATAGATATGCAGGTGGCAGAGAGAAGGAGGTGTGCCCAGGAAGCCTCAGGACCAGGTCTTCACTCTTCCCTTTCGAGGAGTAATCATTTCAAATGGGGCTTCAGTGAACGCTCCCAGGTGAGCTCCTCTAAGCAGAGGAGGTTTGTAAGCAAGAAGAACAATGGAACTCTGTGTTGTTTCTGTTATCCAGGGTCTCCATCAGCTTTGTTTGCCAGCAGTGGCTAAAACGTCAGACCTCCAAAAGCTTTAAATATTCAGAGGAAAAAAGAAAAAAGCAGTGCATTAATAATATGTGTTCTACAGTGTCTGCCTCATGCACACTTCTTATGAGAGTTAAAAATATTACCTGATGTAGCATTTTCACCCACCTTTTGCCCCCAGACTGCTATACAGAGAACAAGATGTGAGGAAGAGTTGGCATGAATATCATCCCCTTGTGGAGATTTTTTAAGCAGACTTGCAAAATGGCACCTTAAGGCCTCGGGAGATAAATGATTTTAAAACACATTAAAACCACAGATGTCATGCAAATAGATGAAACAGAAAAACAGAGCACTGTGAGAACTAATGACCTCGGAGCTTGCAGGTCTCAAGTAGCCTCTGTAAAAGGTCAATTAATACAGGAGGGAGGATTAACGAGCAGGAGCTGCTGCTGAAGTCTCACAGGTGAGCAGGGGGGACGGGGGCTAACAGCGCTCACCTTCGCCCCCGGCAGGGGTGCCAGCTCATTGGCGATGCAGACCAGGCGGCCGGTGCCAGGAGCCTGCCTTTGTAAACATCTCTACTTCCTCAAAGAGCACATAATTCTGCTCCCCTGGTGTATTTCTTCACTTATAGCTGTCTGAATCGGAAAGGCAGATGTTTTATTTGGGGAATTGACTGCAAGGGTGATTGCTTTCAGGTGAAACAGTTAATAAATTAAAATTTAGGGAGCAGAGAAGTCTACTTAGGGAATAAAACGCTACCCTAAATGTGGGGAAAAAGAGCCCCACTGGTTGTTCTTGGAATGGCTCTGTGGATAATTATATAATTAGGAGAGCAGGAGGGGGTGAGACAGTCCTATTGATTAGCTGTCTACAATTTGCTCTATTGCTAAACCTGAAGCCAGACATTTTGTTACTGAAATAAAACTTGTTGTACAAGGTTGGAGCCCCGTGCAAAGGCAACTAATATATGCAGTGCATCGTACCGCACGGTGGCCCCAGCCTGTGGGATCTCAGCTTCTTTTGAGCAAAGCCAAATCTCTCTTATTTGAAAACCTCTCTGCCTTAATCCATCCTACCTCCCACTCCAGCCACCTCAGCATCTTCCCATAGCCCTTTATAGAAACACACACACACACACCCTCAAGAATAATCTTTACCCACCATTTCTAGGGCCTCATTCCCCACTTTTCAGCCCGCTCCAACTTCATTTCCATCTCTGCCATTTCACTGGAAGTCCCCTTGGGAAAGCCCTCTGATCTTCCTCCCACAGAGCCTCTGAGCTCCTCTCAGCCTTCACATTCTGAGACTTGACGACAATATCCCTCTTGACCACTTCCTCCTTCTGAAAACCCGTCTTCCTCTGGTTTCCAGGAGCCCGCATCTTCCAGTGTCACTCCTGTATCCCTGGATAGCCTCTCTCCATTCTAGCAATAAGCTCAAAGCGGTTCTGAATAAATATTTGCTCCATAAATAAGAAATGAAGGAGAGAGTGAGTGAACAAAAGATTAAGTTCAACTTCTAAAGGAAATATGGGGGAGAGGGTCCACAGATAAGTTTTTTGTAATTAACCTTTGGGTGCTGTATCTTGATAATACCCACTCCTCACATTTGCAGAACCTGGGGTGAGGGTGCAAACAAAAGCCTCACACCCCTAGACCTTCCATCTTTTCTCATTGCTAGCTCAGGGCTGCACCCAGGGAGGCTGGCGTACAGGCCAACAGACCACACAGTGCACGACTGCAAGTTCCTTCAACCCCTTCAACCCACCCCTGCTAGCAGCTGCCTCCAGGCCACCCCTCTAGCCATGGGGTGAGGAAACCGCAGCCAAGTCCACCCTCCAGAAGGACAGGCAGGGAAGAGGGCTGGGCAGGCTAAGGAAGCCAGCTTGGGGACTTTGGGTCCAGAATTTGGAGATCTGGAACAAGATATGGAAAAGGAGAATGGAGCAGGTCGTGGAGGGCATGCCCACTGTCCTGCAAGGGGAGTGCAATGGGAAGGGAGCTAGAGAGGGGTCCCCAGCATGCCTGGGCCAGGGCAGGGGCCCAGCAGGGGCTGCTGGGGCTGTTCTTCACCATCTTTCAGCATTGTTAGTTGAGAAGGCTGAGGCTCCCCTGTGTTTGTCCTTAAGAAACAGCAGAGTTGTGTTCAGAAGCCCAGGAGATGTTCTTTTACATCTGTTGTCAGGCCATGTGTCTTAAAGAACTGGAGGTGCTCTGGGAGGGCCCATGTTCTCAATTAGGCTCTGGGCCTTCAGAGTTTCTATACAATATACATACATAATATATATATATATTTGCATATATTCTATTCTATATATTCTATTCTATTCTAAGAATAGAATATATATATTCTTTTATCCTTCTTCATTGGTCTTCTGAATTTTTTTTACATTATATTTTAAACTAAAGTAATGGATGGCATGCACAAGGAAGATACCAGACAATAATCAAACAATATTGTTTTCCACCCTGCTTAGTGGCTGCTAAGGACCAAATGAAGGAAATTTTATAAGCAAAGGTTGTGGAAAAGAGACGGAGAACTTAATCAGACAGAGGTTTAATTAAAAACTAATGAAGTGAGGAAGCTGGGCTTAATCCAGGATGAAAATTATTTCTTTGTACGTTAGCCTGTTTGCTCATTATCTAACCTACTATTTTCAACTTACTCATATGCATGTGGAGAAAAATAATGCTTTATTTCGCAAAATTGATCATGTATTCTGCTAGTCTGTACCTATTTACACACATGCATTCATTCATTTCACATTACAGAATGGCAAAATTTGGGAAAATTATGTATGTTGCATGTGATTTGATGCTGCTAAATATGAATATTTATAATGAAATTGCAAAAAAAAAAGTCAATGGGATAGACTTAAAAGGATTCATAGATTTTGAAAATCATGCTATTTTAGGACTGGAAAGAAACAAAACAAAAACTCTTGAAATTGCAGAAACCGTTTCCCCTCTTCTTCTATCTCCAACTGCACAGCTCTTGAGTGATATGCCCTGCTGTCCTTAAATATATGAAGCACTTCTCCACACCGGCGCTTCTGCTCCTGCTAGTCTATTTACCCTTAGAAATTCCTTCTCCCTTTATCGCTTGATAAGATTGTACTCATTCTTCAAAGCATGGATCAGATGTACGCACTGGGGAAGTCTCCCCTCACCTTCCATGCTCCTTCCAGTCATTTCCTGTTGTTGCCAGAGTCTGATGTAGCTTAGGTACCATTTCTGCCACTTACCAACTGTGTGATTTTGGCTCATTTTGATCCCTTAGTTTCTTTATCTGTAAAACAGGGACAATAATAGGCTATGCCTCCTGAGGTCCTTCTGAGGTTTCAATTAGCTAGGAACATAATAGATGAAGAGTTTAGGAACAATGTCCAGGACATTGTAAGTGCCCATGAAAGTGCCAGCTGTTATTATAACATGCCTTTTTAAAATAACGTAGCCTACGAATAGTTGTATAATCTGTCTACTCATTAGCTTATCAGAACTTTGCCTCTTTTTTCCCCGATTCCTCAGAGTTTATCACAGAATAAGCTTTCAAAAAATGTTTGTTGAACTCCAGTACAGTAAGCCTAAACTACCTTGTACTAAATTCTTAAAATTTTACAGTCCAGTGAGTTTCCTGATATGAATGATTTCTTTTATAAAGAAATCACAAATAGATAATTTTACCAAAATTTAAAAAATGCTTACAACTCGAGGGCCTGGAAAAAATAGCCTGAATTAACAGTTTCCATGGTGCAATAATTTTGCTAAAGAGTAGGAATGTATCTATTCAGTGAGGGATTTTCAGCGGCTCTGAATTATGCACTATGTTGGATAAACCGATTTGGCACTTTTTTCACAAGCATTTTCTAGAGTGGTATTTTATATTGGTCATCCTTTACAATTTTCTTATTATCCTGAGATGAATTAAATGTCTGACTGAGATTCTCCAAGCTAGCAAACTGAGGAGTTAGGAAGGCACAATATCAGTTGATGGTGGACAGTTTGTTATTTTGTAATAATAGACTGAAGAAATGATACCTCATTTGGAGATTTTCTGGGTCATTTAGCAGTGGATAATTTAAGCACTGGAAATATTGGTTATATTGAAGCTCTGTTCCGTGTTAGGATAGAGCATAATAACTCTTAGTCATTTATACACATAATACACATACATGAAACAATCATTGTATAAATAGCCTAGTGAGTGGCAAGGTTGTCCCTGTGATTTAGTGGAAGGGAAGAGAAGGACTCCATCCAGAGTGGTCTCCAGGGAGCAGGAGGGGAATCGGGAACTTGAAATTAAACCACAGCATCATGAAAAATACTTTGCATGGTAAGCACAATTTCACTATCCCCTGAGATGCTTCCATGTTATGCCTGGTCTGAAATATGTTGCTGATCCATTAGTCTGCTGAGAAACACATGCTTCCTTCCTCTCCCCACCCAGTCACCCCTGGTGTACTGCAGAAAAGGAAGTGTTCCATATTTCGTTTTCATTGTGAAGTCACTCAAATCTGTATCTGCTGAAGTGATGGCGTTTTCTTCTTCAGTCAGGGAAGGACCCTGTTTAACAGAAATGCGTGCATTCATGTCTGTCTAGGGTATGAAATTAGAGGCTTCTCTGCTGGGGTCATTAATGTGTTTGAACGTTCCCACGTGTAACTGAAAAAATGGACAGTGATTTACTTGCCTCGATTTGCCTCCTTTCTTCCAGACAAGACGTCTTGAGTCTTCCCTCTGGGCCAGTTTTTCTCATCTCAGACATGAAAGCTCCCATTACTTCCCACCATGCAAGGTGTTACTATGAGGGCTAAAGAAAATTAGCTGTAGCAACTTTTGAGACCTAAGAGATGGGGAAAGCTGTGCTCTCTCCGTAGAAGGAGGCAGCAGACTTCTTACACAGAGAGGAGCTCCTGAGTCGTGGGAAGGCCTTGATCAAGCCACGGAGACCCTTGGACCCCGGGTCTTGGGAGACGTACTCGGTTGATCTGAGTCCTGTGTAAAATGGGAATTTCTTTTCTCTCCCCCTTTTTTTTTTTTTCCTCCTTTGGAAAGAGGCAGAAGGAGAGAGAGAAATGGTGGTAAAGATGAGAGAGGAAGAGAGAAAGGAGGAGAAAGCGAGCAGCACGAACGCCCTGTGACACCGCTAGTCCCCACGGCAGTGAGACCCAGTGAACACTCACTGCCAGAGTTTTTAAAGTATGAGTGTGGGGACCAGTGGTTTGGTTGAGTGTCACCTCCTGGGGATGGGGACACAGAGATAGTGTGTGCAGGCCCAGGATGTGATTGGTGACCGAGATGGCCCTAACAAAGTGGCTCCTCGCGAATTTGCAGAAATTGTGGCTGTGACGCGGGGCTGTCACAAACGTGGACCTGGGATCCCAGTCCATTTATTTAGATCTCTGAAGGCCACGGAGCCCCGAGCCGCTGGCCTCAAAGTCACCGAATGCCATTGTAGGGCAGGATGGGGCTGGATTTCAGGAAGCAATATTTAAACTCACGTGGTCACAATACGGGAGGAAGCTTAACACTCCTCAAAGTCTTGTCTAAAATTCTAGTCAGAGTTGTACAATGGCTGTGTTCACTGAGGAGCAGAGCAAGTGATTCCTGGAAGGCTTGGACCTGTATTTATTTTGTCCTCTAGGCTTTTCTACGCTTACGTGTTATAATTGAAGCCAGTGGTACAAACATCCCTTTTCGTGAAATTCACTTTTATGACTGCCCGTCTCTGAAACTACTGCACAGAAAATTGGCTTTACTTCATATCCATTCCTGAACGGTCTTAACGCCATTATCTTCTGCTATTAAAATCATGTCAACATCAAAGATTTTATACTTTGGTGTGTCATTCCTATTATAAGCTCTCACCATGAGCAGAGAATTCACTCCTGTGTGAAGTTGAACCTGACATTTCTTTTAGCAACATTAAAAAAAAATGGGGTTCACTGGAGAAAATGCCTAGTGTTCAGACCAACATGAGGAAACAGGAAAGGTTTACATTAAACTCCCCACTAAGATAAAGCATCGTAACTTCTGTTGCTTTATTCTGCTTTCTCTGTGTTGCGAATCAGATGCAGAAACGGTCTGTAAGATTTTAGGACATGAGTGGCCCCCAGTTCACTACACAGGTTATCAGTCACAACAACATAAGCAGTGAAAAGGCCCCAGTAACCCGGGTGAAGAAGATCCAGTCTGAGAATGACTTGTCTTGATGCCCCTCTTATTGCTGCAAAGTGAAGGGCGCAGTCTTTGGGAAAGCGTCTCGTGTGTCCTGGAGGATAGACTACAGCAAGGGTGGGTAACAGAGTGACCACTGGCTAGAGGCCCCCAGAAGTGGAGGTTTCTCAGTCAACTGGGAAGAAGCCAGAGTGTGAGTCTGTTTCATTCCCAATAAAAGCCATCCTCCAAAGGCTTCTTCAGTGAGAGGCTTGCCTGGGGGCACCCCTCTCACTCTGAACCAGCCCTTCCAGGCTCCTCCAGGCCACTCTTTGCACATCAGTAGAATTACCCCGCTTCTCACCAGGATCCCCGTCTCCTCGATGGGACACATGCTTAACTATTTGTTTTTACAAATTACACTCTGCCTTGATCCTGGGTGGTGAATAAAAGATATTTTAATTAAGATAATTAGAAAAAATAAATCAAAAATTAACAATAAATCAAACAAAGCACAGGAAACAAAACACCATATAAGCAAAATAATGTCTCTTGTGAGTTCCGGGATGACTAAATTAGCCGCAAACTAGAGGCATTCATTTTTCGACTGTATTTACATGCTATCTTGCATGTTTTTCTTCACTGATAAAACTGCGTGTTTTATGTAGACTCCCCATTAGCCTTTATCTGAATTCTCCAAATAGCATTCTTGTATCTTAAGCTGTATCTCTTTAAAAAGTTACTTTCCTTCTTCTATGAGAAACTATCAACTAATAGTGCATCCAAAATGCCTTATAATCTAGATAATTGTAAAATGGTCTCTCTGTTCTAACTGGAAACACGTATTTAATTGTAGTGATCACAGTTTTACTCAGTCTTCTCCCCTATTTGTAGCTCTTTCTAGCATTTGAAACTGTTGAACATTTCTCATTGAAACTCCTCTCTTTGCCCTGCATTATTATTTCCTTTGCCGTGTTCTCCTTTTAACTCTCTGACTGCTCTGGTTTAACTGAAGGGATTATGTGTGTCAAAGAGTCTTCAGGACAAAGTAACTAGCTGCAGGGTGAAGCATGTAGCAAGTTTTCGAGAGAAAGAATGAATTAATGAGCGAATGAATGAGTAAGAGCACACACCTGTTCCAGAGCCAGGAAAGCACTTATAGAAATCCAGCCTATAAAGCACCAAGGACTCTGCGTCTGGATTTATGAGAACTGGGCAGACGTGGATTTATCTGGCATGGGGAAGGAAGCAGGCGCATGCTTCTTCCGGCTTTTTCACTGTTCTGCCAGCACCGCTCGAGCAACGGTCCTTTGTCCCAGAAGCACAGTGCCCTCATTTCCAGGTTTTTTCCTACCTTCTCAGAACCAGCCTCAGAGGTGTCATCACTGATCTAGGAGCACCTTCCTTAGAGACCTGAGTCCCAGCTTTGTGGGGACCCCTGAGCAGCATCTGGCAAACACCCCATATCATGTATGTGGGTTCCACGTTCAAGCTTCTAAGTTTTAATACCCCAACTTCTTCTATTATTTGCCCCACTTGTGAGAAGGGAGTACATCCTGCAGTTGCTCAATATTAATCTAATGTTCTCCTCTTGCTTTTTCAATTTTCCAGTACTTATTTAACCAATTCCTTGTGTTAAAGTCTCTCAGTTAAAATAATTGATGTGGATCCTGCTCTCTGGCGTAATGTAGTCCAAAGGGCACGTGACTGCCTCATCTGCTTCAGCGCACCACTCTGATCCATGGCATTTTTGTTACCGTGTGGATAGGTCATGGTGAGCAATCACTCTGGATGCCCAGGTTTGCTAAAAGGTGCACCAGAGGGAACCCTTAAAGATTCCTGGGTCTGTGACATCATTGAGGATTTTAGGGGTCCGATGACTGAGGACATGGCAGGACAGCCCCTCCAAGGTCAGGAAAATGTATTGCACTTGTACTTTCTACGACTAAGAAAGAGTGGCAGTATTTGATGAGCATCTTTGGATTTTGAAGGCACGATGTGCTACCCTGAGGGGCACAGCCCTGACTCATCGGTTGGCAGACTCAAGGCTGCAAATTCTGATCAGCGCCCAGAACAAGAAAGGCCCTGCAGTAGCTTCAGGCTGGCACACGCTGCCCTGCAGCTTGGGTTGTATGTCATGGGAGGTTGAAGGGTTCACCAGGGATCTGTGGCAGAAAGGACACGGTGGGGGGGGGGTGTCTGTGAAGACCCCCAAACAAGCAGTCATGGTGCGGAAGTCTAGGATTCCAGCGCAAGATCATGCCTTCTTGCAGCAGAGCACTATTCTCCATTCACAGGGCTGCCCTTTAGCACATCACTAGGCCCTACTAGACTGAGACAGGAAGGGACATCAACTAGAGATGCTTATCATGAGGCGGGAAATGTCATATCCACCAGATCACAGAGTGGGATACGTGCACCGTATGTCATAAACTACAGAAAGTTCTGGATTCAGACCAAGAAGGTCAACAGAACACAAAAAAATTAAACAAACCAGTGTCCCAGACCCCATGTCATCTGCCTCTTTTGAACTGGCATCTCTTCCTTAGCTTTCCTTTGTGGTCTGTGTGGGAAGGGGGTAGGGCGGAAGGGCTGCCTACAATGAACAGTAGAGAAAGAAAAAGAAATATGAGCCTTATTCATGGATGAAATACTGAAATGCTTGAATACTTGAAATATTGCTGCAACTGGAAACGGACAGTTGGGAAACCACAGGTGCACTTGGGCATCCCTGACAGCCACTGGGGAGGAGAGCTGGCCCCGTGGGCAGAGCTTTACAGGACACTTTGAGCAGTAATATTGTAATATTGTAAGATACTGAAATATTGTAAGAGCAGAGAGAAGGACATCTGAGTAAGAGGCCTTTGGATGGAGCGATGGGACCTGGCAGAAAGTGCGTGGGCCTTTGCGTCTCACATCAGCGTCCTTCAGAGAGCACAGGCCGCAGATGTGCACTGAACATCAGACATACAAAGTTACCCGTCCAGCGATGTCAGCCAGACTCTGTCTTCGTCACCCCAGGGCTTGTGCAAGGGCTCAGCGATGGGGCAGTCATGCGGGCGGAAATGGAGGGTGCACACAGCTTAGTCAAGATGCGCTTTCTCGCTCCATCTGCTGCTGATGAGTATTTGACCTGTCAGCAGGTGAGACCAACTCTGAGTCCTCAATATGGCATCATCGCTTGAAGAGGCCAGTCAGCTACTGGTAGCAAGTTGATTGCAAAAGCACCTTTCACCCTGGAGGGGAGGCTGATGCAGCCTTCCTAGGACTGATACAGATGCTGGCCAGGGTGCTCCTCCCCTGTCTGCAGTGCCTCTGCGAGGGCTCGAAAACTGCCTGATTTATTGATATCAGCTCCTGCATAATAGATCCTAGCACTGAGAGACCCACTTTGTGTCAAAGAAGTGACAATGGACACATGAACAAGGGACCCCTTGCTTTTCTTACACAGTGCATCACACAGGACGCTGGCCTGTGTAACAGTGGAACAGCCTTTCACAACGCAGCTCAGGGCCTGACAACCTTAAGGGTTCATTCCCTACCCTTCAAGACACAGAATACTTTGAACAAAAGGCTGTTGTACTGACCTTGTATCCCTCAAAAGCCAGAATATAGAGAACAGGAAACAAGGAGAAGAAGGAGGCTGTCTCATCATAATTCTTAGTGACCCAGTTGGGGGCTCTGGGCTTTCTGTGCACGGGTGGATGTCATTCTTTCCGTTCCACGACCCCCTGCTAGAAACAGGGAACAAGAAGTGGGTGGGCCTGGGGTCACTTTCCAAGCTGAAATGGAATGTGCTTTCTTCCTTTTTTGAACCTTATTTAACGTTATTATGGATTGAATATTTGTGTTCTCCCAAATTCACATGTTGAAACCCCAACGTCCAATAGGATTGTATTGGGAGATGGGGCCTTTGGGAGGTGACTAGGTCATGAAGGTGGAGCCGTTATGAATAGGATTCGTGCCCTTACGGAGGAGACCCTAGATCTCTCACCCTCTCTTCCTTGTGAGGATATGATGAGAAAACAGCAGTCTGCAACATGGAAGAGGACTTTCATCAGATCCAACCCTGATCCCAGACTTCCTGCCTCCAGAACTGTGAGAAATACATTTCTGCTGCTTAGAAGCCAGCCAGCCTAGAGCATTATGTCATAGCAGCCCAAGTGAAGACGCATGTTTAGCATGTTTGTATGTCTGTGTAGCCCTCATGAGCATACGGGTGCACATGTAACATGCAGTGAATATCCTAGATTGTAAGTTCTGTAGATAATGTCTGCAGCTTAGTAAACTTTCTCTTTGCCTCATCGTGATGATATCTGTGCATCTCCAGGGCAGCCGATGAAGTCCATGTGTGTTGAATCGAATTTCTTTTTTCATAAACTGAACATCTTTGCAGTTGAACATTGGGTTCCCAGTGAGGGTGAAGGAGGGCGGCAAGGAGAAGCCGGGCTCTTCACAGCTCAGTCGCGCCCACATGGAGACCGCGGACACCGGCGGCTTTGACCTGCCTCTCTAGGGCTCCTGATTTTCCACTCAATCCGTCAATGATTCTTGCCAGCGTGCTTTCCTTAATGACGCTTCCTCAGTCGTGCTGCCTGTCTGTCATCTGTAAAGAAAGGTATCATTTGGCTTACGATAAAACAGAATATAAACCATGGAAATGGTGTTCAACAGTTCATGTGCAATTTAAGCAAAATAGCCCCACCCCGAAAAGGAAACAATATCCAAGACATTTGAGCCTAAATTTTCTCACAACAAACTTTTTTTCTTTGAAGAAACATCATTTCACCAAAGGAAAGAAGTCTGTATATAAAAGAACGCACAGGCTGTATCGTCGGCTGGCTGTGTGTCTAAGTCCCAGTCAGTCCCAGCCGATCATGTTGTTTTGACAGCTTCAATTCAAAGGGCAATATTACTGCATTTACCCAAAGTGGGCAGGGATAAGTCACTTTCTAAAAATACACATGAACCACTCATGAACTTGTGATCTTTTTCCTAATAGCATTCATTCCTGTCGTTCAGAAACTCCTTGTTGATTTTGACAACTTGATTTTGGAATGAAAACACAATGTCAGTAATTTGAACTTCGCCGTGAATGCTAAGAAGTTTCAAATACACAATCCAATCAGGCACAATATGACACAAAACATTGCAGATTTTGTTCTTGCCCCCTCCTTTTTGGCCACCAAAGAGAGGGTGATGGCAGTCACTTAAAATATCAAAAAATGATAGGGGCATTTCAAAGATAATCCTAGACACAATCTATTACCAGTGTGAAACAGGTCCTCCTCAGCAGACATAATGCTAAACAGAATGGCTTGACAAGCAGGATGTAGGACACACTGAACAGTGAAATCCGTTGGTCAGGTAATGTCAGGTGGTATGTGGAGAAGTTTATATGCTACAATGAGCAGGTGATGGTGTATCTGACACATATAAAGTGTATATTCAAGACTGAGGAACACTTTGATCATACCCTGAAGTGTCAACTGTGTACAGTTCTTCCTAACCTTTTAAAACTGTAGGTATAGAGGTCTTAAATTCTCCCTAGTGCAATAGAAATCAGAGTTGTAATTTTGCCTTGTTGGGAAATAATAAAAATGTAATGCACTAGGGGTTCCTTACTCCAGCCTCTTTTGCCTTTATTACCAAAAAAAAAAAAAAAAAAAAGCACTTCTTTGGGTATAAAATTACAGCTTTGGGGCAAGCAATCAAGATTAGTTCTTTCATTAGGTATGCGTGATTCTAAACTATTAGATGCTAAAGAAATGACCATTCACTCTTAACACCAGCTTCCCTTCTACGAAGGCAATAATGTTGGCAGAATGAAAGCCACACGTGAACAAAAAAAGAAAGAAACAAGAAAAGAACATGTGGTTATTTGGAAAGAAATTATAATCACACTTCCATGTTGGGCTTACATAGATGTTTTTTAGCTTGCCAAAGCAAAGGTAGGTCATTGTATGAAAGTATTAAAAATATATCAAAACATTCTATTTATTTAATGTACAAGCATCAATGACCCTTTTAAAAATTATCAAATCTAAATAAGATTACCAAAAAAAAATTAGATCTGTAAGTTTGTAAATTCACCTCATTCATAATCCTATTCCAAATATGTTCTTCTTTGGACGGTTATTTTTTAAATTCTCTCTGTACATCTGCCCCATACACTCAGCTTGCTTCTCCCCTGCAAGGTCCCACACATCACCTTCTTCTTCCCCTCTCTGCATTCTTTCTCTTCAGTCATATACGATATATGCAATGCCCATGCTTACTAAGGCTAAAAAATACCAGTGAGTTGGCTGCCAAAAACCTAACATTTCTCCCTTTTCTCACCTCTGGGAAAGGACGCTTAGGGAACATCGCCCAGCAGGGTACGGAGGGGGCTGGGCAGTGAGGTGCTGGTGACGTTTCAGGAGGTCCTGCCCCGGCGTCACTTTCTGCATGTCGTGGGGGAAGAAATGCTGACCTTACTGTGCGAGGCCAGTGTCACAGCCTCTTGACCTCCTCAGTTTCTTTCTCCTGCTTGTTCACTCCCTCGTTCTGCCTTTTTGTTCCCTCTCCTTTCCCTCTTAAAGAGGCTTTCTCTTTTCCTTCTGTGAGTCTGGAGGGAGTCGGGAGCGGTCAGCCTGCCAGCACTCCATCAGCCCTCTGTCATGCTCCCTTAGTTTCCATAGGCCTCAGACGCTGTCTGGAGATCCGTTTTGCCTGAGGCCACCGTGCATGATATTAGGTCCAAGGGGAATTCAGACGATTACTTTCATTCACCACTGAAGTCAAGTTTGGGAGAAAAGTTGAGGTTCAGTAGCAACACAAAATGTAAGATAAAGCTACAGAAAATGAACTTACATCACAGAAGGGAAGATTTACATTAGGTGTTAGAAGGAATGCCTGAGTGAACTAACACAAAGAAGGTGGTGGAGTCTCCATCATACAGGAAGAAAAAAAGAAAAAAGGAAGAACTTTAGACTGTAGTCGGTTTACATGTAAGCGCTTGGAGACAGGAGACCAGTCTGGATGACTTCTGACATTTTCTCTCCCTAGTATTCTATTTTTGGGAGCAGTCAATCAATCTCTTGCACAAAAACCTGAAATGTTCATATCTATAGTCCTCAGAGTTCACTTTGAAATTCGTCCAGGTTGTCAAAAATACATCATGGAGTGTGCAGGAACTAATGCTTTAACCAGCAAAATAGAAAGTAAGCTATGATTTTATAGTAATGATGCTTCCATCAATATAAAATTCTTATACTCCAGCCCTTACACATCCTGGAGGTGTGATCACGGAAACGTGGATTGTCATCAGAGTAGAAAAAAGCTAAACTTCCTGAACATAGCACGTTAATGTAGGTAGGGACTACATACATAAAATATATTTCCAATCACTGTCAGCCACACAACAGTTGTGACTAAAAGGTGTGGTGGCCAAATATTCCACATTCCGAATTCATTACTACAGATTCTGAAAGGTGCACTTTTAGCAAAACGGCCTTGCAGTCCTACAGCTCTGTCCCCCTGGACTGTACCTCTGGGGAACAGAACACAGGTGCCTCTCTTGCCTGAAAATCACAAGCCATACGACTAGAGTACGTGCCCCAGTCTGGAACCTTCAGGGAGTCAAGAAAGAGGTTTGACAGGTTGGAGGGCTGAAAGAACAAGTGCTGAGGAAGTCCTTAGCTTAGACTGAGAAAACCCGAAACGGATGGCCAGGCTTCAGTAGCTTATAGTAGCTCCCACGAGAGCCCAGGGGCTTAAGAAGACTCCAGGAACAAGAGGCTACGGCTGGCCTCTCAGCATTAGAAAGCTAGGTCACAGCAGGAGAGAGAGGATGACAGCCTCATCCACAGGGAGGTGGGCTGGTCGTGTAAGCTTAGAGCAATTGCAGCTAGCCTGGGAGAGAACAGAGGACTCGTTCTATGCAGACATAACTGTAGCCCTTCTCTCTTTTCTCTCCTCCTCAACCCAGCCAGAGGACTGAGAGAAACTAGAGCATTCACATCACCACCTTCAGTCAGCTTGTAGCTGGATCTGCAAGTCTGGCCTCTGCAGAAAAGGATGAAAGCTTTCAGCTTGTAGGTTTGAAACGGGTAGATCTAAATGTTCATGGCCAAGATAGCTGCTTTTTATAACTGCATGTGACTAAAAAGACATGAAACTAGCAGAGATATCTGAGAAACACACTACTAAAGGTAAAGAGAGTTTTCAACATAGTGGAATCCATATTCAGAAAAAAAAAAAAATGAGTTCCACAGAGAGCGAATTGCAGTGTAAAGTGAGACATTTGCTAGTTCTTTGAATATTCCAAATAAATTTACTGGAGGTAAATACATGCAGGTGACAGATCCCAAACTTCACTGTGGACTAAACAAAAACAAACAAACAGATCCACTGGAGTGGGTATCTGCATCAAACATTCTGGGTTCTGATCCAGATCAGCCACTTACTAATTGGATTTAGGATGGTCTCTTAACTTTTCCTGGCCCCTATTCCATCACTGATAAAAGGAAAAGACCATATGAGTATCTAATTACATGATGCCCTGAAAAGTTTGGGTCGTTTGTTCCATGGTTATTCATGTCTGAGCAGATGTGATACATGAACTGAGCAACCCCAACCCTTTCCCATCCATGAAGGACAAGAGGGAAGTGTCCATTAAATAGTAACTATTTCTGTTAGTACTTATTACTGGTGGTAAGGGAAGGTCTATTCTGAGCCCCTATTTAATTCAATAAATTAGCCCATTGTGTTTCTTCTAAGAGATACCAGAGACTGAATGTTTGCTCCCCGCCCCCAAAGTTCATATATGGAAGCCCTTATCCCCAGTGTGACGGTGTCGGGAGGTGGGGGCTCTGGGAGGTAATCAGGTCATGAAGGCAGAGCCCTGTGAATGGGATTAGTGCCCTTTTAAGAGAGGCACTAAAGAGATGCTCTCTCTGTGTACCACTGAGGACACAGCAAGATGGTGTCCATCTGCAAATGAGGAAGAGGGCTCTCCCTAACAAACCAAGACACCGTGCTGGCACCTGATCTCAGGCTTCCCAGCTTCCAGGACGTTTCATTATTACACTAACATTAATTTCTCTTGTTTAAGCCCCATGATCTATGGTATTTTTGTTAAAACAGCCACAATTGACTAAGACAAGAGGTCAACAGTTATTCTCTCTGTTTTTGCAAAATATCTACACTGTAAATCAGCATTAACCCAGCCATTGAACTCCTACCTGGGAACTCAGGCCTCCTGCTAAATAAGGTTAACAGAGTTTAGCGCTGCAAGCAATCTTTTTCTGCTCTCCTCCTCTCCTGAGTAATACTGCCTAAATCTTTTATTAGTAGACTTTCTTCATGAGCTTCTATCAATTATTTTTCCTTCTTTCCACCCCCAAATTAGGCAGGTGACTGCTCCTTAGAACTGCAGAACAATACAAATTTCTGGCTTCCTCTGCCATGAAAGTCACAGGACACTGCGGGTTCTGGAAGGCTGACTGAGCTTCATATCTGCACAGTCTCCCATCCTTAGCCATTTCGGGATCCTTTTCCATCAGGTTCCTTACACATTTGGCTTATCTCTGTTGGAACTTGCCTTTTCTTTGTTTACAAAATTGACACTGTGCTTTCCTCAAGCTTCAAATCATCCAGTGATTCCTCGCGTTCGCAGGCTGCTCCTTCATTGTTTCCTGAAGATGCTGACACTTGGTGTCTTGCTTTCCTTGGAGCTGAAATTTTGAGTGAATTATACTTGACATTTAACATACGCACAGTGAATATTCAGACTTCAAAGTATGCCAAGAAACAGATTCTTCTGCAGTCTATAGTTTAGACTAGCACAAAATTCACATTTTCTTTGGTTTTTAATGCAAACTGCCTGGTCGCTGAGTCACTGAACGAGCTCTTCTTTGCTGGGGGCGGAGCCATGCTTACTGACCCACTGATGTGTATAAATCGGAACTCAATCGTGACATGGTCTTTGTCCTCTAGGAACCCAGAAGCCAAATTCAGACCATAAGAAACTCGAGATAATGAGACTGAGCCTCTTCACATTCTTTTAGAAAGAAAGTGAGGCATGAGCCTGCACCATGAGGGAGGGGCTGGCAGAATGCGAAGAAAGTTTCTAAGGAAACTGAAGGTGCACAGGGCAGGAAGGGCAGAAAGTGGTGATTAGAGAGGAAAATGTGACCAACCCCAAGGGAAAGGAGAAACCAGAGTTGCATGCCTTCCTCACAAACCAACAAGTATTTAGCGAGGAGACCAAGAACTCAAAGTAAGTAGATAAGCATTTGCCAAGACAGCCTTCATGTTTCCTTCAGCTTGAGAAAACTTTAGACAGGTCTCTTCCTGACTCTTGGACCCTGACCTCCCCTTTTCTCCTTTACTTTAGAAAACGTGTAATTGCAAGGTTTTTTTCTCTTCCCTTTGAAATGAAGATAGATCTTCTCTGAGCCTCTGGACAGTTCTGCAACCCAGGAATGTCTGCCTCAAAGGCCCTGGGAGCCATCCCTTTGAAATGGCATCATCAAGAAAGACAGAGCCCCAGTCTCCCCATCTCTGCAGGAGGGTAGGAATCGAACTTCAGTAAGTGCCAATTGGCAAACACGGGTGGTCTGATCACGTTGGCCAGCCTCCTCGCAAATGTCCTCCAGCACTTTTCCACTCGCTCACCCCAGCACTTACAAGTCCTCTCGTCTGTCTTTGATTGCAAAGGAGTTGCGTCCAGTGTCTCTTTCCTCTTGCAGTAGTCTTGAAAAAGGTCCTCCTTGCCTGTTTAACTCTGTTTGGGACGATAGTTCTTCTGGGACAATATTTCTTGACTCGCTCACAGGTACAATCTACAAATGTCCAGCCGGTGCTGGAATGGAACAAAATCAAGCCCCAGTTGTTTTGGTCCCTAATGATTAGAGGGTGAGCATCAGAAAAATGTTCCGTGGTGGGGAGGATTCCCACGTGGAAAATTTTCCCCACATCCTCAACTATCGTGAATGAAGCAATGACACCCCCAGAATCAGAAATCTAGAGGCAGAGGAGAAAAGGTGTGGAGTTTTATCAGCCTCCTACACTAACCACTAACATAACGGTATTTAATTATTTAGACTTAACTCATGTAACTCTGTAGTAAAGGTTTTGTGTATTTTAAATATTCTTAGAAGTGTTAAGAAAGAGAGATCTTGCCAAACATATCAATAATCTCTGATATAAATTACCAAGGAGGCATAGCAGCATGTGCTAAACGTGTAGGCACTAAGTCTATCAGCCTTATAGAATAAAAATTTTGAAGTGCTTCCCCCGGTTTCCTTTTTTTTTTGTGGAGAGAGAGATTTATTTGTATTTGTGAAGTTCTTCATGTTAAGTTGAACAAAGAAGCAAGAACAGACAGAAGGCTCAAACATGGAGTGTGTGATAATATTCCAGGTTTACTTAATTCAACATTTATTAGTTACGCACCTATGAGGATAACACCTGGGCCAAGTGTTAGAAAGACAGCAAGAGAAGTGAGAGTCCACGTATATGATATATGTCTAAGTCAAGTCCATTTTTTTTTGTCATTTTAGAAATTGAAATGTTCACGGTGAAAGCAGTACCCCAGCCAGTCCAGGGGTTCCCAGATTCACTTCTGCTAAGGACCAGCTGAGCCCATCTCAGGGTGCAGTGAGGGCTGGGACAGAAGCATCTGAGATTCAGATTAACTAAAAGGCAGTGACACTGACCAGGAGGTTTCAAGGTATCCAAGAAGCAAATGAGGATATAGAATAATTAAAAGCCATAAAAGGTATCTGAGAGTGAGTCAGGCAGCTTCGGTATCTTGTAATTGTTTCTTGATGACCCTTCTGAGCTGACGTGCTCGGACACAGTGGTTGCTGCCCCTGGGTAGGGGCATTTCCAGTGCTCCAGCAGTATAACCTCTGACGTCCTAGAAGTCTCAACAACAGCTAACAAGGGCCCTGATGACAGGTGGGGACCTGGCGGAGGTGCGGAGCCAGTTGCATGATTCCTTGTCACTACCAAAGGCGGTTGTAAGCAGGGGGCCTTCCGTGCCCCTTTTGTTGTGTGCTCCCAGCCCAGACTCATACTCCTTTCGCAAGGTTTCTGTGGTTGCAGCTGAAATTGAGTGCTACCTCTTTATGGTTACTCGGCTTCTCTAGTTTTAGCCCCATGGTGTGGCATGAAGTCAATCAGAAGGAGAAGGAAGAGGAGGGATAAAAGCAGGTTCCACGGGGGCTGGGTCTTCATCTTATTGACTGTGACTCTAGTCAAGTTCTAGAAGGATACTTGACACACACAGGGTGCACACAAATGCTTATTGGGGGAAATAAAGTGAAGAAGAAAGGAAGAGGAAGAGAGGATGAAAGAGAAAGGAGGAAAAGGAGAGAGGAAAGGGAAAGGGAGGAAGAACAGAAAGAATCAGAGACTGTGTTTAGAGAGCAGAATTTTCCACAGTTGGGGATCACGCTCTGCATTTCTCGAAAGGCTTTTGAACAGGTTATGATGTTTACACCACAAGCATGTTGTCAGCTTTCCTGGTGTCTGTGCCACTGTGTTCCAAGAGGTGGGAACGGGAAGCTGTGTTTACACTGAGTTTGTATTACAAACGTCATCACCTTTGCTTTCTCTTAGCACGTTAAATTCTTTATCTTTAAAGCTTAAGAAATGTTCCTTCTTGATGCTAAAGACATAATGCTGGTCTTTCTGCCCAATTGGTTTTGACAGTTCAGCCCAGGGTAAATTCCAAAAGCGTAAACAAGGGCGGTTATAGACATACTGATAAAGTCAAGGAAATACTAGATAAAGTTGGCAGTGCAGGCAATGAGCATCTGAATACTCGTGAGCCTTGACTATCATCCTGAGACTTCTGCAGGAATTACTTTACATTTTGCTACTTGACTGGCTACCAAAGCAGTGATACACAGTCAGATATGAGTTCATGAGCTGTAAGTCATCCTTCTCTAGTGCGGTGGGGAAAGCATGGTTCTAGAATTGGCGATGATTCCAAAGGCCTGAGAGGAGGTTTTCATGACACTCACAAAGCAGATCGGGAGGCCCGCCAGGGAACATCAGTCAGTGTGACTTTTCAGAGTCAGTGCACAATTGCATCGTATGCAGAGGTATGCTAGTGTGAGCCCAGAATCTATCGACCTTGACATGAATAGCAAAGTGTCAGCTCACGAACCAAGGAGACCTGGTTACAGCGCTCCTCCTCCATTGCCATTGTAGCTTATCCAAAAGATTACAAAGCCATCCAAGCATGCGTTACCCCCCAGGATGGACCTGACAACAAAGTCAAAGGTTAAAACTGATGGGAAGGATGTTGGATTTTAGTGCATTGAAAGCATATCACTTTTTTTTTTTTAAATGACTTCTCCCCTGGCGTAGAGAAGCTTTTTAGGATGTGCTCAACCTGGAAGTCATTTCCCCCAGGTAAACAAAGTGGCGACCTATATAATTCCAGCTACTCTTGGTCTGTACAACAGAGAGCCCTCAGGCCAAGAGAGCTTCAAAAAAAAGAGGACATACCTAGGTAGAGAGAGGTGGAAATTAAAAGCCGGTAGAAAGCACTTCTACATTTCAACTAAATGCAGCAACTGATGAAGGCTCATACCTAAAGCATGAGTTGGAGCAATTGAAGATGAAATGGAAGATTTTTCTGCAAATAGCAATAAAGAAAGAAAGTATAAAATGCAAAAAGATGTGGGAATACCGAACAGCATAGACAGGGAAGGAAACTGGTGGGGCATGCAGAAACAAACAAACAAAAGTGGAACTCAGGAAATCAGGACAAAGCAATCCCCATATTCTTACTTTTTGTTGTTATTGAAAGATCTCAGGAATGAGAACACTATGGATAAATCCAAAAACATGCTGAGCGAAAAAAACTAGACACAAAGAAGTAAGTGCTGAACAATTCCATTTCTATGAAGTCCATGAATCGACAAAACTAATCTCTAGAGATGGAGATCAGAAAGCAGTCAGGCTTGGGGATGGACAGATTAGTTGGAAAGGGGCACAAGAGAACTTTGTGAGGGGTGAATACTTTCCACATCTTTACCTGGGTGTATATATGCAGGTAAAAACCATATAGCTGTACCCCTGAAGTCCATGCATCTAAAAAAGAAAGAGGGGTATCTGACACTGACGGGTCCCACCACCACTCTGCAGAGCCTTTGGTCAGAGTGTGACGGTTAATTTTAGCCATCAGCTCGGCTCTGTCTCAGTGCCCAGATACGTGGTCAGACTTAGTCTGGATGTGTCTGTGAGGTGGTTTTGGGATGACATTAATATTTACACGTGGACTTTGAGCAAAGCAGGCTGCCCTTCATAATCTGAGTGGATATCATCCAATCAGTTGAAAGCTTGACCAGAACAACAGACTGACTTCCACCAGCAAGAGGGACTGCTGTGGCAGACGGCCTTCAGACGTGAGCTGAAGTGTCCCTTCTTTTCTGAGTCGTCCGCATGGTGACCTTCAGGCTGGAGCTGTCGAATCATCTCTGCCCTGACTTTCCAGCCTGCCAGCCTCCCCCCCATAGGTTTCAGACTTGCCAGAGTCCATGATCACGTGGGCTAATTCCTTAAAATAAGCCTCTCTCTCTGTATACACACACATGCTATTGTCCCTGTTTCTCTGGAGAACTGGGTCCACTGTCCTTATCAAATAAACTCTCAGGAGGTCTGTTCCTACCCAGAGAGGCACACATTTCACCCCTGCTTCCTGGGAATTAAACAAAATGAAGCCATCCTTGAGCGCTTAGTCCTATGGCCCCATTTGGTATTTATCACATTGTGAGTCTCCATAAATATTAAACGAGCACTCCCAGGTCAGGCTCTGAGTCAGCTTCTGAGACACACGAGGGGATGAAGAGAGTTCCCTGGTATTAGAGTACATGGTATGTTAAACAAAGCGCATGTTTAAGGCGTGTTTTGGAAAGCACAAAGTCAATACTCTGCTCCGCTGTTTAAACACACCAAACCACACACACACACACACACACCCCAGAAGAGCCACCACTTGTAAAGCTTATTAGTACTTGATCATCTCTCAGTAAGCCTCGCCTCTGGGTAATGTACGTAAATCTCAGGGGATAGAAAGAAAGGATTTCCACTTTCCAGTTTACTGGGCCCTAATTCTCCATCTGTTGCTTGATTAATGGAGGAGGTTTGGCACCACTCTGCCCCGCAGTCAAAGGTAAAACACACTAATGATGACCAATAGGTGGAGGAAGACAGTGGGGAGGGGAGAGTTGGTGATACTTAGGTGAAGAACTGAGAGCCATCCGTCTCTTTTAACTCAGACTCTAAAACTGCAGAGAAAAAAAGATTTTGATTTCTCTCTTTGTTCACAGCTGAGAACTCACAGAAATGTTCTGGCTTTGTCTCATCAGTTTGTATATTTAAGGAAAGAAAATGAGAATTTTGAGCAAGTGTGGATGTGTAGCGGGTGTGTGTATGTGGTGTGGGTGTGGGGTGTCTGTGGGGTGTGGGTGTGGAATGTATGTGGAGTGTGTGTGTGGGGGGGTGTGTGTGTGTCTGAAGTGTAAGTGGAGTGTGTGTGTGCGCGCGCGTCCACGCGCACGGGCAGAAGGAGCTGGAGAGCTCCTGCCTGTGTGTGTGTCTGGCTCCGAGCTTTCTGGGGGCGTTCCCTGTCACTCTCATTCTCTGCTTCATTCATTCTTAGTTGCTTGCTTTTCAGCGAACCTCCTTGGTGACCACAATGAGAGTAACCCAAGGTGACAGCACAAGACCAACAGGAACGCGGGTGTGTGCCCCCCAAACGATCTATATTTCAGGCAAGCTTGTCCCAGGATACTTTTTGTTACTTTTCTCTGTTCAAATCCCTGTTGTTTCTGCTGGAAACCACTCGTGAGGTAAACATATTTTAAAAATGAAAACTAAGACAATGAAGCAGGTTTGGTGGGGGTAGGGAGAAGGGGAGGGGTGGCAGGAGTGCAAAAAGCTTGACAAAAGGAGCCTCACGTCTTTCTTCAGTCTGTGAAAACTTACCCCCCCCCCACCGCTGATGTGGGCTCCAGAATGTTGGCTGGGGGCTCTGTCGGTCTTACCCGTGGACGTCCCTTAGACTGGAAATCTGGATGACCCACACTGAGTCATCTGTGGCTTTAGTCAGGGATGGTTTATCCCTAAGCAGGTATCTTCTTAGGGAACCTGGCCCCCTTCTGTAGGGCTATTCATGTCCCAAGAAACAGAGTCTTGCATTACTGGTACAGAGTCAGTGCACCTTGAGGAAACACACCCTCCCTGAGCTAGAGGCAGGACCATCCCAGGACCACCGCATCCTAACCCATGTGCAGCTTGGTGAGGACGGAGAGGAGGGAGAAGGGAAGGTATGCTGGCTTCAGTTCCTATTGGTGACACTGAGCCATTTTTCTCCAGAGAAATCAAAGGAAGAGATGGGCTAAAAGGCCGTAATTCCCAGAAAGCCGTCCTCTTTCCAGTCAAAGTGAGTGCTTGCTTTCCTCATCTTCCCCTGGATCAAAATGTACGGCAGTCTTGTTTGAATGGGGCCTTTCCACACACAACTTCCCATACAATTTCGCACCCGTTGTTTCTCCACAAACATTGCTGACGATGGGAGGAGATTCAGCATCCGTGTACATTTAAGCCAGTAAAACAGGCTTTCTCATCAGCAGCAGAGAATTATTCAAATGACCTCCAACTGGTAAAGTTATTCCTTGTAGATCATGATTCCATTGGTATGAATATGCTGTAGGTTAAAACGTGCGACTAAAGAAATACCTACCTACAGGGAAATACTAACCTAAAATTATTAATTTATATTAACTTTATGAGCATTTTCCTTTCACCCAAAAATGGAATTAAAAGATAACTTCACTTGTTAAAAAGTATTTTACCATCCAAAGTCATGCACAGCTTATTTGGGCACGCTCTGTGCTGAGAGCCTTGTGAAGGAAACTGTAGATCCACCTCTTGCCTCTAGGAACGTGTAATTTCACACAGACACACTGACTGCATCAAATCTGAACATGACAGTAATAGAAGCACAAACTTTAAAAGTACAGGTGCCCGGGACCATTTAGGGAACAGGAAACAGGCCCTACACAGCTCAAGAGAAGTCATCAACATACTACACAGTAATGAAACAGTTGATATCCACAATGTCAATTCTGACTTCTCAGGAACATATTAAATTATTATGTTCAGAATAATTTAAGAAAGTAAGAAAGTGTCTATTTTACTATAAAGTATCCATTGCTATAGAAAATGTTTAGGCAAAGATTTTAATTTTTTAATGTTAACACACAGGTAACAAACTATTTATCTGGAAGAAATAATTTACAGGTACATTTATTTACCTGACTTCTGTAGAACATCTGAGAAATTTATAACTGCTAAATATATCCCAAATCCACCGTTGACACCTTGTAAGGCTGTTAGGTAAAGGATTGCCTGATTCACGTTCTTTGATGACTCCCTGCCGAGGAAGCCAACTAAACAGATGTAAGAGTTAAGCTTTTGTTTTGCAAGTTTGAGAACTAGAGAGAAGTCATTTAATTCTTTGAGTAATAGCAATTGATAACATTAATGGAGGAAAACAAAATATGTACAGTGGAACCTCATAGGTGAAAATGGGGGATGACAGAGAGGGGAGGGGTCACCTAGGTTTCTGTTGGGCACTGGCAGGTGCATTTACTGATAAGGAGAACCTTAGGGGAGAGCAGATTCAGGCCAGGATGGGCTGGGGCAGATGGGGGTGGGGAGGGCTTGCATTTGTTTTCAGACTTGCTCTGTTTGTAGTGCTCTTAAAACATCCAGGATGAGGTGTAGAGTCCGCAGCATCAGGAGCTCAAATGATAGACCTTGACCAAAGATACGCAGCTTAACTTACTGTCTGCTGTGATAGGTGATAGATGAAAGATAGAGTAGTAAATGGGTAGATGGATGGACTGAACTACGGACAGAGGGATGGATGGAGAGAACAGAGGGGTTATAAGACAGAATGACAGAGAAACAGAGAGGGTGAGAGTGAAGTGCACTGGTACTAAAGGTTGTGATGGAATGCTCTTGCCTGTGACATGAACCTTTCATGGGTATTTCTCAAAACACAGCCCCAAAGGCACTTGATTCTAACTCTTCATTATACATCCTTTGTTTCTGATGGATGTTAGTATCCCCCGCACCCTGTTTGATTCAAAATTCAGTTTTTAATTTGAGGAATACTAACTTTCTTTCAAAAAGGAACTGTTACATTATAAAGGGCAAGGGAAATATTGGTAAGGTTTATGAAACATCATTCCAGACTTTTATTGCTAACGTGTCTATAGATTTAGAAAAACTCCTGACTGAAAACAGTTAAATTTAGTCTTGTCACAAGGCTACTGAAATGACTTTGCATCTCACTTTATTACTTTTTCTTCCTAGTGGAGCATGTCGTTCAAAGCATGTAGCTTCATAAACCAAGATCAGAAACTCCTAATCACATCTCTTTATGTTAAGTGTAACCAAGATAGTTAAGAATGAAAATGGGTTTGCCTAAGAGACTGGATTCAAATGACATTTCAAATACACACACACACACACACACACACACACACACACACACACACACACACGCTCCAGTGCTGTATCAGTGTGAATTTGATAAATCATTTACATTTACTCTTGATAAGGAAGAAGAGTGAAGTGGCAACATAATGTATTGGGTTAATAATAATCAGATTCCCTTGTACTTGCAAACCCCCTGAGTCCAAGGAGCTTTAAGTGTCTTATAGATGTTATCTCATTAATCCCTACAACATCAGTGTGAGATGGATGGCAAAAAGCATGCTCTACCAGGTGCAGAAGAGATAGAGGTGATGATTACAATAATACATCGTGTTTGCAGAACATCCTGTGCTGAGGTGTTGAGAACATTTTGCAGATGCTATCAAATGAATTGACTGATCTTCCTAAGAGATTGGCACCAGGCAAACATCAGTTTTCTTCAGATGAATGTGGGAAAATGAAAGCACACACAGCGACTTATTCAAGTCTACTGGTGGGGACATAGTCCAAAGGATTTTTTTTTCCTCCTTTACTGTATACTTGGTGTTCTAAAATTTTGATGATTATTGTTATTTATTTGATACTAAAAGTAGATAGTTGATTGATAGATAAACAAGTAAACAGATACATGATGAGAGAGAGAGAGAGACAGAGAGAAATAAAGAGATGGTGAATCTAGAATTTCACTCCTAGCCTGCATGTGGTGGTAATTACCATCTCATGGTTCCATGCCAACAGCTGCTGATGAAAGAAAAGATGAAGGCTCTAAATTTAGTACATTTTCAGAAATTCGAATGGACTTCATTTCCAAAAGCTAATCCAAAAGCCTTTTTGAGGTAGGCATAGAGGAAATGATAGAAATAGCAATGAGTTTTAAAATTCAAATAACGTTCCCATTATAAAGTTGTGAATGTTCAAAGGCATAAAACTCCAGTGACTGCAGTGATTTTATTTAAGGGGACAGAATAATTTTTGGAATGGCATCCTGATATAATGATTAAAGTTGGAAAAAAGCAATATGTTACGGTAACCTGGTGGATTTTGCTGTAACTCTGTACTCTGCTCTCACCTGAAAGAAGCTAATAAAAAGAAAGCACTGTTGTCCTACGATGCAGAAGACCTGGATGCGGAAGAGCTTGGCAAGTTGAGGAATTTCCAAAAGACCATGTGACTACGGTACTGAGTGGAGGGGAGTGGAGTCAGATCAGAGCACTTAGGAATCAGATTTAAAGGGCTTTGGAGGCCTTGGAAGGAAATGTAGATATTTTTAAGTACAATGGAAACAATTGGCAGGTTTTGAGCAGAGGTTTGATATGATCTGACTTGAAGTTAAAAATCGCTCTGGATTTTTTAAGGATAATGGATCGGAGGGACTCAAGACTGGGAACAGGCAGACCAGTTAGGAGGCTATGACAGTTGTTAAAGAGACAGACGAAGGAGCCTCTAGAAGAATAGTCAACAGTGAGAGATTAAAAAGAATGGCCATTTATGTCACTCATGCTATGTTATTAACCGGGATATCTCATTCCCTAGCTATGAGAGAGCAGAGAGGCCCTAAATTAAATGACAGAGCAGTAGCCATTACAAAACTGTTCTAAAAGCCACATGAAAAAACGTTATAAACGTGGACTTTGTGATCACTGTAATAGAAACAGAACAAGGTGAGCCTTCTCGTTTCTTATTGTTTCTGTTCTTCACAGAAGCAGGTGAAACATGATCAAGTGCAGTTTGCTTCACATACAACACAAAACCCATCATAACTAAAACTTTCTGCAGCAGCTTGACTCAACTTCCCCGGATCATAACGAAGGCAAAAACCCACACAAAACAGAGAGACGACGGGGAAGGGCTGGGCAGTCCGCACATTATAAGCATTTCCCTTGCTTCGTTGAGTAGAGCTGGACACCAGCGGGCCTGTTCCCTCTGTGTCCACAGCCTCAGCTGGGCTCCTCTCATTACCACTGGTTAATTGTTAGGCATTTGTGTGTGATAATGAAATTTTCACTGGGTACTGCATATTCTTTACAAATAGAGACGTGCACAGGTTATATTCTTGACCTTGATGCTGGCTTTGCAGCTTAGAACAAGTTATTTGTTGGCTTCTCCTTGGTTCACACCACGCCCACCTCCAACCAATTTAATTGACCATTAAATCAACTTAGTACCTTCACTAGGATATGTTGTACCGTGTGTTGAAATTTATATAATTAATGTAATTATTTACTTAGCAGTATTACTTCTCAGTTTCATTCCAGACAGCATATTTTAAGCACAATTAATAATGTCTATCCAATCTAAAACTAGAAATTTGAAATGTGATTAAGCAAAATAACGAAGTCCTGTAATAATACAAGTATTAAAGTAAAATTTATTGAAAGAAATATATAATCTGGTTTATAATCCATTGTATCAATTGCAACGTCTCACAAACCGTCAGATTTGCAAAGTACAGGTTTCGTCTTTAAAGTATCATAAATTAAAATGAAGGCAAATTTATTTCACTATCAAAGAGATACCAGAATTATTTTAACTCGAGGAAGGAGCTGCTGTTATTTTCAAATATTTCTCTCCCCTTCATTAATTTTCTAACTCTATAACCCTAGTGTATTACAGACATAACTCTTCAAGGCAGAGCAGGTCTTTCCCTGGACTGAAAGGGAAGAGTTTGCAGTGTTCTGTCCTGAAGGCTGCAGAATGAAGCAGGGAGGGGGGGGGGTTTGAAGCACCACCAACGCCATCCTTCTTTCCTAAACTCTGATGTATTTTCCTGTGCTGCTGAACGATGTTACTCAGCATTGGCAAAGCTTTGCCTCAGCAGGAGTTGTCGAGCGCTAAGTGGTTTATAGATTTGAATGTTGAGGCGATCTGTAAACAGCTGGGGAGGCTGGAGCGGCAGGGGTGGGAGGGACCCAGATTGGTTAATGCTTCCACTTTGGCTTGCCAAATATGCATTTCATTTATAATGCAATGAATTATTTACTCTAGTTGACATAATCCATTCTTATTAAAGCACATCTGCTGATAATTATGAAATGTATAAGCAATGAAAAAATGTATTTTACAACCAGTAAATAGAAATGCATCAATATTGGTAATAGCCAAGTTAAAACTACATGCCCTCTCTATTTTTATCTATGTTTGAAATACCCAAAACACCTTATTATCTTGACATGTATTAATGTACAACATAAAGGGTCTCTTAATAATCACATTTAATTCAAGATTCTTATTAAAATCTAATTAAAACTCCCCCAAAGGAGAACATTCTGAATTTAGTGAATAGGCTTATAATCACTGAACTCTCATTATTACTAATGGGATAAACTCATAATATTTGGGGATTATCAGATGACTTAAATTTACATCTAGACATCATTCATATGTTAAGTATAAAATTTCTTTAGAAGGACAAATTGCAAATAAATATTTTGTGAAAAAGATTCTAATCATCTCTTGCACAAAACTTATTTCAGCATTCATATTTATTTTTTCTCCTGGTCTTGAGTGTAAATTTTTTTAAGCTGCAAGAGAATAGCAATTGCACACTGGAGGAATGTCAGGAATGAAACAGCTATTTTTCCCCAGTGGATAAAATTAAAAATTTAAGTGAATCTTTTATTTTTGACGTAGGCTGATACTGATTTTGGCCAGAAGTAAAGCCACCTCAGCATAATTCAGCAGTTCTTTATGTATCCCCATTGGAGCTTCACTTTTTAATTATGCATTCAGCAAATACTGAGCGTTTACAGTGCGCCTGGCGCTGTGGGGGAAGCTCGGCCACAAAAGTGAGCAAACCAGATGCGGGTCCTGCTCGCTGCAGCTGACTGTCCAGTGGGTGCTCCCACGAGCAGTCGTCGCAGGGTATTCCTGGGCTTTTAGTCGAGTTTAGGCTGGAGAGGTTACCTCAGTTCAAGCACTTACCGGGGTATTTTGCTGGGTGTTTTGCTGGGTAGTGGGTATGACTGTGGCCCCTCCGTGGTGCACTGTGCATTATTCAACTTTGTTTGTCCAGCTCCAACAAAGTGCAGAACTTGGGTGTGGAGGAATGAACCCAGCTGTGTTCAGATGTGATCTCCACCACGTCAGCTTTGCTCCCCTGGAGCCAGCGCTCCCCACTTCTCACTCCTCGATATCCCCACCGCCCTCTGCTCACACCCCAGTTAGAGCATATGTCAGACTGTGTTGTCATCATTCGTTAGTATCAAGGTTTGGCTCTTCAGGTTCTTCAGTGAGACCACATGCCGCTTGAATTATGTATAAGAAAACCGGGGGGCTGTCTGTGAGAAGTTTGTATCTGTTGAGGTGAGTTGAGTTTTCAATAGAAGCACAAGTTTTGAAAGTTGGAAAACCTTTGAGCCATATTCACACACACCAATACACATGTCTTTCCCCCTCACTAGCCTGTCTATAAACACCTCTCCATCACAGTTAGAGTTGTATTCAGTTCTGTTGTCCCCAAACCTAGAACATTGCCTTACACACCGGCAGGCTCTGTGCCTGCCTCCATCCTTCTCTCTCCCTCCTCTCTGTCCTTACTCCCCTGAGTCACAGAGTTTCACAGGGATTTGGCAGGAACCCACCACTGACTGTCCAGGCACACTGACTCTCATTACACTAGATGATCATATTGCCTCCTCCCACATATCTCCAGCAATTTCTCCAAATGTCTGAGATGGAAAAGGCAGCCTTCTTGCTATTTTGATGCAATGTTCCAGGAGAACATAGAGTTTTATAAGCATGAAATACCCTTAATATCTACCATATGGTATTTGATTATTCCTCCCTTTCTCTTGGGAAAAAAAGATGAAAATAACTGGTATTTTCAAGTAAGTCACACTACAACATGTGTGTGAATCTTTGCAGAATAGCAAATTTCACATCATTACATCAAGCTGAACATGTAATGTTTGGGAAGTTCCCGAATAAAATATCTGATCAAAAAAAATTGTGTTAACTTTTTGTTTATGTTACAGATAACAAGGAAAGGTCTAGAAAACCTAGCAGAAATAAAGTGATAAGTTATGATTTGACGTCATCGAGGCAATCTTTTCAACCGTAAGATCCCAGAGTTAGATGGGTTGAGATCTGAAACAGATGGACTGTCTAGCTTTTTTTTTTTTTAATGTTCTGTGTCTGTCCTTTAAAAACTTGTGAAGTGAAGCTTGCTCAAACTTTCATTTCGTAAGGCAAGCGTTGAACCTCTGTCAACAGAAGGCTGGGGCCACCGTGGGGCCACCTGAATGTGCTGCAGTGTTGCTTTAAGTAGAGATGAAGGTGGCAGTAAAATAACCTTTGTCTTGTCTTCAGGTTTTTTTTTTTTTATGTTGGAATGTTTGCATAATTGCCTATTTTAAAATAATTTAAAAATAGGCCTGGCTCAGGGAAGAGTCACCCCTAATTTAAGCGAGCAGGTTTCCCTGTTTTAAATTTGGTTGGTCAAATTCCAAGAATCTTCAGCACTGGGGAGAGGATTATGTACCTGTACTCTCGTAATATTTTCCCCATGTGTCCTCTTTCTTGGGTTCATTTATTGCTCCGGTTATTTAACAAATATGTAAGTATCAGCTAACCTTGTGTGCATCGAGAGATGCCAGGATGAGGAGAGCACTGTCCTTGCCTCATGGAACTTAGAAGCTAGTACAGGAGATAGAAAGAGGGCAAGACGTTACAAGAAGATGTTGAGAAATGCCATAACAGTGTAAGTTCAGCTCTTAATTCAGAAAAGCAAACAGACATCTTTAACAAGTCTTCATATTTACTCTTTTAACTGACTAGGTTGCTTTCTCCCAGAAATGAAATATCCGATTAATTCTTTGAAAATACCTTCATCAGTGCTTTACAAATGAGGCCTGAGAAATGTAAGGACATTGGAAAATCACTTATGAATCGTGTCATGGGAAGGGGAGATTGGGGGGAGCAGTGGTCAGAAGGACCCCTCTGGAGAGCTCTTAAAAGGGTTGCATTAAGGGGAACTGTAAAGGCTTTTCTAATAGGTTTCCATCCCCCAAGGACGAGGTAGATCACCTGAATACTCAGCTCTCTCTTTTCTTCTATTTTAATACGAGAGAATGCAGGGTGAGCACATTTTGAAGGAAGAATGGAGATTAGCTATTCTGCACCCTCCCCGGCAATTTTCCTTCTAGCCAAGTACGATTCTAGCTATAGGGAGAACCCTGCACTTAGTTTCCAAAAAGACTTTTGTGACAAATGATGGCTCTATTAACCTGGTGCATAGGTGTGCTGAAATAGAGTTATTGCATCTGCATTGCACTGGATTCTGATTTCATTCACTTTAGGCAACTCTGGGCTGCCTGCTTTGAAAGCTTTGTGGGCAGATTGTACCAGGAGAGGACTTTTTTTTTTTTCCCCTGATTAAGTCTATGGCTAGATCTTGATTAACTGCTACTGTATTTGCTTCCTTTCCAAAGTACAGGGAGAGGATGAGCTGAAGTGCATCTCAAGCTATAGGAGACATATTGAAAGTAACACTTCACTGCCGAAAATACAGCATTGATCATACGAATCCTTCCATCAGGCAGAGAATCATTTGCCTAAAAGCGTCTTTCAAGCTCATGCATATTTTTCTCCCAGCAGCATCTATAATGATATTCAATCTAGCACATCCATAGACTTCTGAAAATCCTTGCTCTCAGCGTCCATGTGATTATATATAAATTAATTGATGGGATTGCTCTATTATAAGCTGTCAGTCTTTATAAAATATAGTATGTCTGATCAATATTAGATTTCTATTGACAGAATGATGTTAACTCTATGATGGTGTATCTTTTCTCTCTCCACCAGGAGTTTTCAAAGTTATTTCAACTGCCTCAAAGTCATTAGAAGTCTGATGCAAGGTTAAGCATACCTCTGCTAAAGATGAGGCTGCTTTTTCCTATATTCAGATGTATAAATGCACCAGAAATGTCAGTGTGGGACCTATATGCTTATATTATAGTACTGTATTTTGGTGGAATTTAAAAACAAATAAAGGTATTTTTAATATTTATAATTTATAAATATTAAAAGCAACCCAGTCAATCTGGGTGATTTTTGGTTAATCTAGGTAAACTTCAGATGTCAAAATGGAATTTTTGCACTGTCTGTCTCAAATAATTGCTCAAACTTTTAATTCTCTCTATAAAATCAAAGCTAGAAGAGTATGTCTTGATTAATAAGAGAAAAGGGAAATAGAGAAAGAAAATGGACATAGTTTGGCCTTCTTTGTGGACTGGGATATTAATTCTTACAGACCAGGGTTCTGTGGAAAACAGCCTTTTGAGATGATGTTGGGGCAGAAGGGGAAATTTGCATTCTTCTGGCAATGAGTTCTTGCATGACTTTGGCTGTTGGCTGAGTCTGGAGTTACGAATGTGAAACACCTGGCAGAGCTGTATTAAGTAAACCCCAGAGGACGTGTTTCATCCTGATACGCTATAAATAAGCAGGTCAGAGCCAGCCCAAGGTTTCACTGGGCATTTCTCAGCCTCTTTCCTGAGCAGCTCACATCTGACAGTGCTGAAAAGCTCAGCTGATTAATGGCTGTGCTCAGGTTAGTGCATATGTATTTTCTTAGTTGCAGTGAAAATAATTGGATTTTAATTTTCATCCTTAAAAAACTCTATAGAGGAAATTTCCAGTCTGGTCCTTAAATGTGCACCTCAGAGGAGGCCAGCAATACCTAGCATCTTAACAGTAACTCAAAAATCATTTTTCAAAGCCGTAGTTTTTTAGTTTCTTATATTCTGAACAAAAATTGTTTCAAAATTTAGCATGCTATATAAAACACCTTCATTTCCTCACCTTATCTTTAGGAATCAGAACATGAGCTTATAGAGGAAATAAAAACTTTTCAAGTAACAAAATAATGCAAAAATGTTTCTTTTATTCACCTCATTTATATACAACTAGGCAATTTACCAAAGTAATTAAAAATGATCCACTTTTTACTCTAAGGATTATGCCAGAATCCCAAATCAAAACATAAAAAAATTATGATTAAATTACCTGTTTCATATCTAGATTGCATGGAATTTAAAATTAGCGATTCAGCGTGATTCAGATCAACTTTGTAATGAATTTTCTCATAGCACCCGATTTATATACAATACATCCTATTTACCATAGTTCTTCCTTTTTAAAACCCATATACTCCATTTATTCACAAAATACCTAAAATTAACCACCAGGGAAACTCTTTTTCTGTAATATCTTTAATTCCCTCTTTTACTCCCAACAAACAAAATGGAATTAAGAAAAAAAAACTGAACCAAATCATATGGCCAAACTATAAATGCTTGCCTCTTGAAGGCACCACCTCAGAGCCTGATTCTCAAAAAGTAGAAAATAAATAAACACTTTCACAGCCGTGATGGGAATTTTCAGGGCATCTTTTATGCATGAGTAGAAATGTTCAGTGCACTAAGCTCAAAAAAGAAAAACTGAGGATTTATACGAATTTATAGCAGCTTAAAATATAGCATAGAGTTGGGGGAGAGAAAAGAGTCCAGTGAAAGAGGAGTTAGGATCACCGTTGGCAGTCAAAAACACATTACTGTGAAAAAGAGCGAGTGAACTCTCTGTGCTTAAATGTTCCACTTCCCTCTCTGTTCTGCTGGGGCCTGTATCTCCAGAATTTGGACACAGTAAACTACATTTATTATATCTGGAAAAGAAAGAGGCACAAGACCCTGATTCTTCATCCATCAGACCCAGAAGTAACTGAATATTGGGAGACGGGCAAGATCTTTCACTGAAGGGTCAATGATATCAATATTTCTGGTGCTACCATGAAAGGAAGATCAGAAATGAGGCAGGAACTTTGTATCTTCTGCAGGCAGAGAAACTAAGGCTACAGCAAACCTCTTTCAAGTAACAAGTCCCACAGCAGCCAAGAAACAGCTTAGCAAAGTCAGAGGTGAGCTGTGGTTCCCGTGGCTCAAGTTCCTGGAATCAGCTTTTTCTCAATCTTCAATCTCCACACAGAGGTTCTTTGTTCCACCACCCAGAAATGTGAGGAGGTTTTAGGGTTGATTATAAGTCAGTTAGAGCAGGACAGACCTTGACACACTGAGTATTAGAACTGAAAGGGAACGAAGACCATTGAGTGCCACCGTTTTACCTTACAGGTGAAGCGACTGAGACCCAGATGCATGGCGACTCGTTCTGCACCAGAAACCCCTGGCATAGCCAGTGAAGGCCATTCGAAAGCAATGAGGGCACTGGAACAGGAGTTCTTTGTGAATATAATGGGGTCATTTTGATTAGTTATCCAAACTCACAGGAGGTGTAGCCATAGCATCCATTTCTGTGAATAGGGACAAAACCCTAACATTACACTGGAAGAGACTGGTATTCATATATATGGGATAGATAGATAGATAGATAGATTCTTGCTAGTATTCATGCAAAAGGGTAGAAACACCATTATTGAGGCCGTTCCTCTCAACTTTCCAAAGTAGGGGTTGCTTACTGCATCAATTTGGAAGACGCTAACCGTCTCAAATTGTCCCGTATTTGTCCGCCCCACCAGTTGAGCAGGTCAACATGAAATTCACTCTTTCATATTAAAAAAAATCTGAAGAATATCCATATTAAAATACAATTACATTATCCCAGAAAAAATAGCAGATGATCTGATTAGCACTCAATATAATACCAGCTTGGATTCGTTTATAAGTTTAGCAGGCCAGCAGTGAGCAGAACCAGGGCTCTGAGGAGATGCTTTTTGGACAGAAGTTCTGACAAAAAAGGAAAGGAGTTGGAAAAGGTCATACACACAGGGCATGCCCTGCCTGGGGGGAGCACTGGGTAGTTCCAGACCGGAGTCCGAGCCCCCACTGAGCTGTTGAGCAGCCCTCTGACTTCACATTTACTTTCTGAGGCTCCCTTTCATCTGGGACTTGAAGCCAACAAATTACAACTCAAAGTGTTTATGAAAGGATTTAATAGAACAATGAGTAACAAATCCAAAGTCACAAGGTAACTCATGGAAATCTGAAGACACATTTCAGTAATGTCTCTTTGCCTGTGAGGGCATAACCTGATAGTAGTAATAACTCTGAGCAAAAACAAAAACAAAATTCCTTCCTGAATTTCTCCACTTGGCCCAACATAGTTTACATGAGAGTTAACCCTGGAGGGAGACCTAAGATTTATCAAGGTTAAAAGCAGGAATACCTAGTCACCCCCTACCCTCCCACTTTCCCAAAACTTAAAGCAAACAGTATACCTTCAATAACTGAAGATTACTTTCTAGTAAATATTTAAACTACGACCTTTAGGGAGAACAATTCCTCTTCCCAAAGAATCAGTTTGAAAAATACCCAGGGGTACAACTGCACCATCTTCAGAATTTCCTTATTTAAAAAAGGCTTCTCTGCACTTTGATCCTAGAAACTTTGGGAGAGCCCCCAACCTGCTCTCTGCACTTTGACATTTCCTTTCCTCCAGTTATTACTCATCCCAAAAGCACAAGGGAAGAGTGGGACATGGGTGTCATGTCTCGAAAACACGTGGGAAGAGCAGACGCACAGGAAAAGGGAAGTAACTTGGGAGAATCTAGGCGGGGCGTGCAGGGTGCTGGGTCACAAAGAAGCAGCCCAGTGTGATTCTTGAGTCATTTAAGGGTCAGACACCCTGGACTTCCTGAAAATCTATAGTGTCCTTATCTCATTTACTGTCAACTTTGTGTGTTCAGTAGAGTCACACAAACGAACCAGCGGATAATCGGGATCCAAGAAGCTGTCTCATTGTGAGAAAGTTCATAGCAGACCATGCTCGGGTCATACATGCCAGAGTCCTTCTGCCGTCAATCCCAGAAATACAAGGTTTTATTACAGGGAAAATGGCGCACACATTTTTCACAGGCATAGTTACTCACACGCAGAGTCCCAGCAAAATGAAATCCAGAACAATTTCTCCAAACTTTCAAACAGGAAGATGGCTCTAGAGGAATGTGGCTGATTGGCCTTTACGTAAACGTGCGGGTACCAATGCTTTGCCAATTACTCCACTTCATTGTATTCAAACAGCGTTCCACTCCTTCAAAATGTATTTTTGAACATTAGCGGAGGATATATATGCTCAGAAATATGAATTCTTACCACCTACTGGATGGTAAGAGCTGTTGATTTTAAATGTTTTCTTACATTTGAGTCTTATAGTTAAAAAAAAACAAAAACAAAAACCAACACTTCATAACTGGCGATACCTACTCCCCTGGCTCAGTCTCCCAAACCATATTGTTACCATCTTGTTCTCAAAAAGTGTTCTGCATTTAGAGAAGCTTTTCTAAAAGTTCAATCCAGAATCAACTGATGTGAATTGAGAACCCAAAGGAGAGAAAAAAAAAATCTATGTACAGAAGTAATTCCTTCTTGAATGGCACCTTCCACTTAATAAATTATCCCTACGGAGGTTTGAAATTAAATTCAATCTGTAATTCTTAAGAAATATTTCACTCTTTATAAGAAATGCAATTATAATTGCAATATTTGGGCATTAATTTAAATTCATAATTGGTCCTATTCTCCTTCTTTGCAACTTGACTTATTTTAAGAAAAAAATCCATTTTTTTATCTGTCTCTTAAGGGAAATGGGATTATTCATTTTATTTATTTATGAATTCGTATTCTGGGCCTTTTCTCCACAGAGTAGACAATCTTTTACAAGTGATATTCTCAAATTTTAATCAACTATACCTTCTAACAATACTCTGAGGAACTCTGTACCTAATTTTTTATTCATCCTTACAGTCTTTGTATTCTGTGCAACATCAGGAGATGTTGAAAAATGGAAATAGGAAAGTTAGAGGGGTTCCTTCTGTTCCCGTAAGCCTATGAGATAGAGCAAAGCAACAAATCTTAGATGTACTCAAACCATTAAGAGGAGTAGATGGGGAGGCAGATGGGAAGAAAGTTAGGAAGGATGTTCACAAGACAAAAATCTGACGGCAAGTATGCTGTAACAATAACCATAGAGTGATCTGACCAACACATGTACTTGCCTCATCCCCTCTCTGGGTTGTTGGAGGGAAAAGTACCCAACAGCACAAAAGAGTCAAAAAATTCATTGCATCCCTTTAGAAACAAAAGAACCAACACCTTGAAAGTCAATGTAAGACACAATTTCAATCCCTGTTATTTAAATTCCTTCCTGTCTTCTTACTCAGGCAAAACACCTGCCAAATTACCTTGCACTTAATAAATACTAGTTCCATTCTCTCTCCTCTCTTTGTTCAACTGACATTGGTGAACATTTAACATGTGCTTGGCACTGAGACTGCATAAAGATAAATAAGGCATAGTTCTCAGTCTTGAAAGGTTTAGCCTACAAAGGAAGGTAGGCATTTAGACAAACAATTTGCATGCACCACGGAGTCCACACCAGGACTTTCTCTCATCCAAACACATAAAAAGGCTTCACAGGGGAGACAATACAATATATGGAGAAAATGCGGGGAAAGTGTTACAAGCAGGTAGAAGAGAATAATCTATGTTCTCAAAGCACAGTACGGTGTGTACAGAAAACCACACTTTTAGGCATCACCTAAACATGACAGGAAAGGCACAGGGAGAGAGGCATGAAGCTCACGTGGAAGAGAGGAATGAGAAACCACAGAGGAGCTGCCAGCCAGGCCAACCAGGCCAGGCTTGTTTTTCATTTCACGTGACTCCATTCTGTCCAACATCGGAGTCTCTGTTCTCAACTACTGCTCTCTCACAAGCGTGTGCTTAGGAAACAAGGATGCCAGTGGTCACCCGTTAAAGGAGTATTCAGCTCAGCACTGATGTCAGGGAAGACTTGAAGGACAGGTAGACTCTAGAAGCACAGGTAGGAACTAGTCAGGTGAGGATGCGTGGGGAGGAGGAAAGCCCCATTCAGAGCTCCGGAGACCCGAGAGAACACCTTTCTGGGAACAAAGACTGTCAGAGAACAAGGGCAGGAGAGGTAAGGCTGAAGTGGGGCTTGGATCTTGGAGGCTCTCACAGAGCCCATGAAGGAGCTAGGACTTTATCCAGAATGCGATGGTAAGTTGGTGAAAGGCTTTAAGCTGCACAGTGATATGAACATGTTTCCACCTTAGTGAGATTACTGTGTGTCGAGAAACTGGCTGAAAGAAAATAGGGCTGCAGACAAGGAACATAAGTTTGTCTCAGTAATCTGGAGGAGAGATGGCAGCTACCTAAACTGTGTTAGTGAGGCTGGAGAGGTGAGCTAGTGTCAGAGACAGTTAGGAGGTAAAAACAGGATTAATTTGATGGACTGTACATCAGAGCTGAGAGGGAGAAGAATGAAGTTGAATTTTTAATTCATTCAGTGAACATTTATTCAGCAACTTGTACATGCCCCTCAAGGATCTAGAGTCTAGGAATAAAGCAGTGAAGAAGGCAACGTCTCTGTTCTCGTACTGCTTACATCCTGGGGGAGAGTGACTTGGTGGGAGGCATGTGATAAATGTACAAACCAACCAGTGAATTAGATTACTGCAGATGTTAGTTGGGGCTGTGAATAAAATGAGAGAGTAATAGTGGAGTAAATAACTAGGCAGGACTGCAGAGCTGCCTTAGGAAGGGTGCATCTGGCATGTGTTTCTGCATTCAGGACACTTCAGCCAAGACTTGGATGGTGGGAAGGAGACCTTCATGCAGGTCTCTAGAGAAAAGTGTTCTGGGGTCAAGAAAAGCTAGTGCAAATGTCCTGAGATCAGAAAGGCTTAACCTGTTCAGGGGTGAAAATGAAGGTAAAAGAGGAAGAGAGTAAACAAGGGGGAGAGGACTTAGTGAGCCGGGAAGCATCCAGGTGCCCATGTGATTCTTAGGTCCTGATAATGAGTTTGGATCTACTTTTAAACTGTGGTATTTTTTAATTGTGATAAGAACACTTAACATGATATCTATCATCTTAATAAAATCTAAGTACACAGCACAATGTTGTTAACTGAGGGCAGAGTGTTGTACAGCAGAACTCTAGAAATTACTCATCTTGCACGGCTGAAATTTTATACCCTTTGAACAGCAACTTCCCATTTCCCCTCCCCCCAGCCCCTGGTAATCACTCCTCTACTCTCTGTTTCCGTGAGTTTAATTATTTTACTCACCTTCTATAAGTGGAATCACGCAGTGTTTGTCCTTCTGTGTCTGGCTTATTTCCCTTAGCATAATGTCCTCTGGGTTCATCCATGTTGTCACATATGGCAGGATTTCCTTTTTTTTTTCAACCCTGAGTAATATGAGGATTTTAATCAGGGGATGGTATAAATTATTTTCTTTTCAAAAGCTCTCTTTCACCTCTGTGTGCCTGCTAAGTGAGGTGTGGCAAGAGCAGCACCAGGAGGTCCCGTCCAGGGGCCATGTCGTCAACCAGGTAAAACACATGCCTTAAGACGAGAGGAGAAGCAGGAGAGATGATAAGGGTAGTCGGATTTACATCTGGGGAGAAGGCAGAAATAATCAGTTTGGCTGATGGAACGAATGTGGAATGAGGACAAGAGGTGTCAAGTTTGACTCCTTATTTTTTGGCCAGAGGCACGGGAGATGGTACCATTAACCAAGATGGTGGAGTAGTAATAAAGAATACCAATAAAGTGTCATTTGCCTACTAAACATGTAAACAGATTATGCTGTACACTAGAAATTGACACATTGTAACTGACTATACTTCAATTTAAAATTTTTTGGAAAACATCTAAACAGAGGTGTTGAGTTGGGAGTTACGTATTAGAGAGCTTCAGGCTGGTTCCCGTCCCCTCCTCTCACCAGCACATTACTAAAGGCCTATTTTACCAGAATTCCTTTTACACGGTACATCACATCTAGTATTCATCAAAAACAAAATCACAAGGCAGACTGAAAGCCAAAAACACAGTTTGAAGAGGCTGAAGAAGCATCAGAACCAGATTCAGAAAAGGCAGAGATGTCAGAATTATCAGACCAGGCATTTAAAACTAGGATCAAGACGCTAGGAGCTCTCATAAACAAAGCGGACAGCATGCAGGCGTAGAAGGGTGAAGTAAACAGAGAGATGGCAGTTCTAAGAACCAGGTGGATCTGCTGGAGATCAAAACCACTGCTGCAGAAAGACAGAGATATAGGAAAAGATCCTGTGATGCTTCTCCCTCCCCTCGATGCCCCCTTTTCCTCAAAACCTTTTCAGGGTTAATTTAGGAGAAACATCCATTAGGATGGTGGAAGAAGGAAGGAGCAATCCCACACTGAGCGAAGTCCGGCCCCTTTGACCAGGACAGAAATCTCTGCATCCGAGCTCCTACTGTCCCCACACCACCTGCCTTGGGCCTTCATTAGGCTCTGATACCTGGATAATTGATGGGAGGGAGGCACCAAGTACAAGGGCTCTGCTCGGTGAAGCGTTTCATAACTGCTACTTCCACACTGTCCAGGAGAATTACGCCATCAATTGTGCGAGCTCCTACTTATTACCGCTAATTGCTGCAGAGAGGATGATGCTGACCAGTGCAGAGCAGCTATGAAACGAGGAAGGCGAGGCCAGGAGCATCTGATGGTTTATGGGGACCATCGGGAAATTCTGTGAAGAGAATCAATTTCCCTGTAACTATCAGCCTGATAGCAGCAAAAGGCACTCGGGTTTTTATGGTAAATAAAGGGCTTCTGAGGACGAATCGTTAATTCCTCCCAGAAACTTGCCCTTTACAGTAAGTTATTCATCATGCCTACTGCTTGTCCTCATTCGCGCTCCTTGGCTCACAAATGAATTTTCCAAAGCTGGATCTCTGTAGGGAATCCCAGCGATTTAAAGATATTCTTAATTCCTCACTTATTTATAGTAAAAAGTCCTGTAAGTGTGTTCAGAGGAGCCTCAAGGCAGGCTTTTGTCCTCTTTTTCTTGTTCTTTTTGCTGTTGTTATTTTTAAGTGGACTTTTTTACATGAGTTTGATCACGAAAGGGATTCATGAAACTAGAAAATGAGTTCTGTGATCAGTGACATTGCTTTCTTTCACTGCAATTTCTGGGAAAGGGAAAAGCGTTTTCATGTACCAAGTGAGAAGTTACTTGTTCGTGTAACATTTCCTGTGATGGAATGGCCCTTGATGTTTTAGAATCAGGGACTCTGTTGAGAATCTGCTGAAAGTACCAGAATATCTCCTGAGGCGAAATGCACAAAGGCCCCCGCACACAAGTTTGCGAGCGATGTCAAGGGTAAACTCACTCCTGGCTCCCGTTGATGGGTTCCCTGGAAGTTCAGGGACTTCAGGTAAACATTTCCTGCTGTAAAGGGCAAGTCCAGTGCTCTTATTTATAGGTGGTGTCTTTAGTGCTTCTCCATCCAGTGGTGAGAAATTCATTCCCTGCACTCCCCAAGGGACGGTGGCAATATTTTACAAGGCACTCGACGCATGGATCCCTCCCTCCGGTGGCCATGAAGGTGGATGTGATTAATTTGTTTTATAGGCTGATGTAGCTGTCTGCTCCAAGTCTGTTCTCTTAACTTCTCAGAACGTTTCCACCCCTGTAGTTCATCAGCTCTCCTTGTCCCCTCGCGCCCTCTGCGAGCTGGCTCCGGGAGTGACTCAGCTCCGACTTCTGCGCCCTCCTCCCGCTGTGAACCTGTCTCCAGCTTACCCCTCCGGGCCTTTTCCTCACCACTTAGTTTCTCCCAGTGACTTGCACATGCAGCCCACAGACAAGAGCCAACCTGCCCTGCATCCAAGCCAGGTTCCAGGAATGCTGGAACCAGCTGTGACCTTGGCATCCTGGAAACCAGAAATCCACACCAGAGGAAGCAGTCTGCCCTTCACCAGGCACTTGCAAAAGCACCTTCTCTCTTCCCCGCTAGGACATTGAAGGTGAAAAGAAAATAAAACAAAACCACGCCAACCAACAGCCGCATCATGGCCAACATATGTGGAAGATCCCAAGTTTGACGCTAGGAAGTAGCATGTGCCCAGAGGGATGAAGACCTTTTTTTTTTCCTTCTAACTCTACAGAAGAGGCATAAACGTGGACCCCCGTTGGCTCCCTCACTTCTTTGGAGACAGCCCAGAGCAAAAGGAACCTCACTCTATTTTTGAGTTCCTCCTTAGACATCCTTACGTTCCTTTATAAGATAGTGAGTTGAAAACCTGGCTTCACTAAGAATATGTAGAAAGATTATATAAATAGTACCCTCCCCCCAAAAAAAGGATTTTTCCTAATAAGAGCAAAGCTTACAAATCTGAGCAGAATTTTATAGTTAGTCCTAGTAGAGAGACAAAGAACATCAGATAAGGGAAAGATGAGGAGCATTCTCCCCTCACAGGAAGAAATTTCTTTGGCCGCTGTATGTTCTGATGCTATAGCACGAGAGAAACAGACAGACAGACAGACAGATGTGAGGTGAGAATTTACTATCCTGGCTCCCCTAATCTCTCTGATTTGAATCTCTAAAGAGAGACTGCGGTAGAGATCCCTCAGGAAATATTTGGGGGTGGGTGCGGATGCTGGGGAGAATGTTTCTTACTTCTCTGGACAGAGCCTGGAAGCTCCATTGCCTCCCGGGAGGCACATGGTGCAGTAGCAGACATGGTGGTGCTAGGTCAGCCCAAAGCAGGCAGCCCAGGGTGGAGCCACAGTGCATCCACCTGAGACACATGCAGCCCGAGCTAGTACAGGAGAGTCAGGCGTGGACTGCGAGGGTAAAACCAACTGGGAATGAAAACAGCTCTGGACCCTTTAGCAGCCCACCGCCCCCAGTCATCCTCCGCCCATCCATCATATTACTTATTCCTCCTTTTGCATCCACATGCGTTGTGGGAAGAGTGGAAACAGGGGAAAATGTCTAAAGAACTGAGTAATGAACTCCAAGTGATTAATTTTTGAAACAGGAGCGATCGCAACTTCTGTGGTGGGCAAAGGCAGGCGTTTTCAGCAAGATTGGGGGTTGAGAACAAGAGATTAGTCACAAAAAATGAAGTTACATTTTTGTACATTGCTTGTACAAATCAGTACATTTTGAGTCCAATTTGCTTGCAGTGTTAAAAACAGAAGACAGAACAGATATAGCTCCGTGGAGTAACTTGGGACAAATGGTACATATATGCAAATATATGTAAATATCTTCAATACTTCAACTCACATAAACTCATTCAACACACTGTAGAAATATGCTAGTTCAATGGCTAAAATTCTTATATTACCATATAATACTACCACACCCATTGGGTATAACTCATTACAAGGTACCCAGTTAGCCTGAAGGTACCCATGAGTTTTCATTTGCTGAGGGGAATGAATGATGCTAAATCTTTAGGTCCCATGTAAACCAGCAGTAATATTCCAAAAATTTACCTGTGATATTTAGGGATATTCAAAATTATTGAACCCATGTGACTGCTATGGTTCCTTTACACGAATACACATCTCTCCATTATGCAAGTTGTATGTAAACTTTTTGAAGAAGAAAAAATTTGGGAAAACAGTGTAATACAGTCATCCTGTTTAAAAAAATCTGAAAAGCCTACAAATTGACTTGCTAATATAAGGAGCTGAACTAAAAGCATCTCCTTTAGTTTTCAGCGAGAGGTTCACTAATTATTAATTTAGCAGCAGTTCAGTATAATAAACACACACACACTTAAGCCTCCCCTCTCAAAATAGGTCCAAGTCTGCCAGAAAAATTTTCAACACTTCCATTGCTCTATTCCCCAGTAGCATGTGTTCAAGCATGACTCTACTTAAATATCACATTCTATTTTTAAATCTTTTAAAAGAGTCAGGCATCATAATGTTGTCTGGTTGTTCATCCATGAATGGACACTACAGTAGCAACTGAGGAACAATAAGCTAAGTCTGTGTTTGCCCATGAAACCCCACCTGGTTGGGTCTGTTGAGGTCTGTTCTTCGATGCATGCTGATTATGTCATGCTGCTTGTCTTCAAGATGATTGTCAGAGCATAGAGTGGATCAGGTCAAAACCCTCACATCTGTTATTTTGTTGGCGCAATACTTCAGTATTCAGCCCAGAAGGGGTACCAGTCACTTAAGATGCTTCATAAAGCCACACTCACTGGTCATGAGTTCTCATCACGTATTTACACACATTCATAGGCCAATTAAATTAAAAACTGGTAAATTTAGAAAAAAATCCTAATGTGAGTCATTTCTTGGAAAACTTACATTGTCACCTTCAGACACTGCACACTAAAAGAAAAAAATAAGCTTTCTTTATAATCAATCTATGCTATTACTGACAAATATGTCTAGTAATATTATTCCCAAGACTTTCTTAAACAAGACAGAAAAACATACTTCATTTTGGTTACCATGTGATCCTGAACAAAATTAATGCCCTGCTGTCTAAAACTTCGTAATATTAACTTAAAATAAAAAGTTAATTCTCTTTTAAAAACTTTTTCCCTAATTACTGAGAATAGCCGGAGGTTTGTTCTTTCCATGAAATATTAATATTTTACATTGACTTGTTTCCTCATTTTCGAATGACTAATAAGTACTGTATATTTTTCAAATAGTTAAGTCTGAAATCTCTCTTTGGAGTTCAGTAATTAATGGCTTTTAAAACCAAGTTGACCCTACAAAAAAAAAAAAAAAAAAAGAAGTGATGCACTCAGCAGGTACAATCAACTTAAATTTGAGGACATACCTCTGTATATAGTCATACCATTGTGGTAGAATAACAAACGCACAGAGAGTACATTAATTTTCTGTTGTCACCATAATAAATGACCAAGTTCAGTGGCTTAGAATAACACAATGTCCTTATCTTACCGTTCTGTAAATTAGATGTTTGACATAGGTCTCACTGGGGGAAAAAACAAGAATGTATGAGTGCATTCCTTCCTGACGGCTCTGGAGGAGAATTCATTTCCTTGCCTTTTCCAGTTTCTAGAGGCTGCCTGCATTCTTTGGCTCATGGCCCCCCATTTCTGTCCTCAAAGCCAGGATCATGGCAACTCCATGACCATCCTTTCCTAGTCATATCTCCCTCTGATTCTGAAATCTGTCTCCCACTTCCGTTTTTAAGGACCCTTATGATTACATTGGCCTCACCTGGTTAGTCCAGGACAATCCTCCTATCTTAAATTCAGCTGATTAGCAACCTTAATTCCATCTTCTTAATACCTTAATTCTCCTTTTTTCCTGTATGGAAACACATCCATAGATTATAAGGATTAGAATGTGAACCCCTTGAGGCCCATTATTCTGCCTACCACAGAAAATGAAGTGCACTGGATGATTGGCAGCAACACCCAATTCTATGGAATATTAATAATTGACCAAGTTTTGTCAAATTCCTCTGTATTTAAGAATCTTTTGATTTCACAGAAGTAAAGCCCAAATTAGGCAAACTAGATAGAAGGACAAGGTTTCTTTTTTTGCCATTGAGCGCTGATTCCCAAAGGGCTAAAACGGGCACGAAAATGACTGATAAAGAGGCAAATTCTGCCATAAGCACTAGGCACTGTAATTCATGAAAAGGAGATATTTGTGGTGTTTCTAGAAGACAGAATGCTTCTTACCTCTTAAATCCACATCTGTTTGCAAAGATTCTCCAAATTTCTGGCATATCTTAAGAAATTAGATATGTGTGTGTGTGTGTGTATGTATTCATTCAGTATTTTTTAGCTATTAGGTCATATTAGGGCATCTACAAATTACTATATAATGAAATCAAAGCTGCCAAGTCAGAGATCAGTAGGTCCTTAGCAGTCTTCTCATTGCTACCTTTTAAAATTCATCCAGATCTGAAAAGCAAAGAGAATCATAGAGATTAAAAAAAAAAATGGAAACAAGTACATCATTTTAAAATAAAGGACTTAGTTATATTATAGCCAAACAACCCATCCTTTATTTCCAGTTTTAACAGAAGTTTTTATAATGTTGATGTCACTGTTTGCTGGTTCTTAAAGCTTCAGTTCCCACTTTTCTTCCCCTTCTCCTCATGGTACCTACTTTGCTTGGTATATTTCTGGGGTGTGTTTGATCCTTTAAAATATGTAATGTTTGTATTTCCATAAATGGCAGTGAACAATGGGTTTCATTCTGCGTCTAGGTGTTCCTAGTCAACACTGTAGTTTTCAGACCTGTCTGTGTTGCAGTATGTGCATGATCATTTTCTGCTTCCGGCTGCTTTGTGGTATCCCATAGTGTGTATCCATCGCATTTACTTATTCATCCCCTACTCTGACCACTAGAGTAGGTTTCTCTGGTTACATGCAAGGGTATGTGTTTGGGGGGGGGGGTCATAGCACAACAATCTGTCTTCATTTCACTCAGCACTGCATACTTATGCTCTGCGCGTGAGGGGTACTCTGGAATGTGCTCTCACCAGCAATGCATGGGGGCCCCTGGGACCCATATTCTAGCTTTCAGTTGGCATCAAACAGCAGAGACCGTCCCATTCAGAAGTGGTGACAATAACTGTTTCCTTGGCTTTGTGTCACTTTTTTACCTGTTGGTGCCCAAAGCATCACAATTCTCTCCTAAATATAGTAGCAAAAGTCTTGGACCCTCACCTCCATCATTAGCCTGATTCCAAGGGCCAGACCAGGATGAGATGCTCTACAACCCATCTGTACCTCCCCCCGCCTCACCGCTATGCCCAGCCAGCCTGCAGTCTCTTCTGCCAGTTATAACATGGAAGCTCCATACTGAACAATAAATGTGTCCAGATTGTTGGGGGAAATGTTAAACCATGCCCCCCAGCCCTGCCACGTGCAACCCCAGCTCTGTACCCACCAGTGCTTACAGAGAGCAAAGTCTCAGCTGAAGCTCCACCAGCAAAGTGCCATTTCTTCGCTTGTTCATATACAAATAGGAAGGTCTGAGAAAATTTCATTCCAAAACCTTTATAGCTCAATAACATACACGCTATTTTAGCTTAGAAACTGTGAAACAGATCAGGTTTGCAAGATCATAAGATTAATCAGCCTTAAACATGCCATAAATATTTTGAGCTAGCTTCTCACCCTCACATTAATCATCAAGTGTGAATATTCCCATTTTAAGTACGCAGATAATGCTAAAGCACATTGTTTTATATGCATGAGTATCATTCCAATGTGTTTAGGAAAAAAAAGCATTTCTGAAAATAAGTGAATCTCAGAATTACCAGAATAGAATAGAACCTCTTCTAAGGATAACAGTTCCAGTACATCCAAGAGAGTTGAGTTCTCATATTTTAACAACTCATATTTTATGTTTTTTTACCATTTACAAAACATTTTTATTTAAGCACTGTCTCTGGTTCTTCACAACGCTCTTGTGAGGAGGCACTATCATTATTTCAATGTGAAGTGACTTGCCTGAGGTCACTGCCCTAGAATGATGAAATTAAGATGTAAACACTAACCAACATCTTCTACATAAAAGAATCCACACTCATTTTCAATGTCAACCTGTTTAACACCCTATTCAAGCACATCACATCTATGCCTTCTGTACAGTTCCTACTTTGAACCTCTTCCGTGTCATAACTGATAACTGAAGTAACCATTTAATCCTTTCTCTTTGGGATGTTAAATTCCAAAACCCAAACTGTTCTTTAGGTAATTTATTTTATGTTTCTCTAATTTTTCTTTGTGCTTCAGTTTTTTTTTTTTCCCAATTCACTTTGCTCAATTTTTTACTCCTCTAAACATATGAAGGACAAAATAGGTAAAGATATGTGGTCAAAATAATCTGAAACTATAATCTCATTTTTCAATTTTTAACAGCTTTACTGAGGTATGATTGATATGCAGATAATGCACGTATTTAATAGTGTGCAATTTGATGAGTTTGGACATATGCAAACACCTGTGACAACTTGACCAGTCAAGGTAGTAGAAATACCCAGCACCTTCCAAAGTTTCTTTGTGCCCCTTTGGGTTTTAGTTGCGTTTTGTGCCAAGAACACTTACTATGAGATCCGCTCTCAACAAATTTTGGAGTGCACGACACTATGTTACTTATAGGTACTGTGTTTCTAGAATTTATTCATCTTGCATAACTGAAACTTTATGTCCATTGAACAACTTCCAGTTTCCCCCATCCTCCTGGCAACCACTGCTGTGCTCTCTGTTTCTATGAGTTTGACCATTTTAGACACCTCATCTAAGTGGAACCACGCAGTACTTGTCCTCCTGTGTCTGGCTTATTTCACTCGGCAGAACGTCCTCCAGTTTGTCCATGTTGTTGCAGATAACAGGGTTACTTCATCTTTTTTTATTTTTATGTACAATATTTGTTTCGTTTTTGTGTTTAATCCCAACCTAGGTATTTAACTGGGGAAAGAGAATATAATGTTAATGTGCAACGACTGCTAACAGTATATCTGTCTTTTTTTAGAAGTGTGTTCTCTTTATCACCCACTTTTATTTTCTCTAAGCAAATTATGGGTTTATCCTTCATGCCATCCACTGGGTTGCCTGTATCCCTCTTAACAGCCTCTGAGCTCTCTGAGAATGCTGCTCTCCCTGCAGATCTGCTTCTCTGTAGGATCTCCAGAGATCCGCATGCCTTAGACCAGGAGTCACAAACCACAGCCCAGGGGCCCAATCCAGCCCACCCTCTGCTTTTGTCAACAAAACTTTACTGGGACACGACCACCACATCCGTTGTATACAGACTTTCCATGGCTACTTTCATGATAGACCTGAGTGTTCGCCGCAGAGCTCACGTGGCCCACAAAGCCTGAAAGAGTCACTGTTTGGCCCTTTCACAGGAAGAGTTTGTCTGCCGACGCCTACTCCAGACCAACACTTGCATGATGCGTGGCCCCCAACGAAGGTCTCCTGCTGTGGAAGGTTTGCCCCGGCTTCTCCCGTCCACGGGGGTTCTTCTCTGTAATTCAGCTCTGATGCTTCCTGAGCTGTGGGCCCTGAGCGCCAGACAGACAGAGGTTCTGACAACAGTGTTCAGGAGGCCGCCCGTCTGTTCTCGGTGAATCCTGGTGCCCCCGTGGGAATCGTTATGTTACTTTTTTCTGCCTAACGTTCACCCTGCTTCTCTCTAGAAAGGTGCCCTGAGCTTGCTTCAAGAAATCATTCCTCCCCAGCCTTCCATCCACGTGGTTCCAGGAATAGACAGCTGAGTCAGGCCTGGCCCTTAGACCGTCCTGTCCCCTGTGACTGAGTCACAGATGCACAGGTCACCCCAGCCAGACAGCTCATCTCCGGTCACCAGCTCAGCCATGACTCTGGACTGACTGCCTATTGTGTTCATTTCTTGTTGCTGCCCTGACACATCCTCACAAAAACAACACAAGTTTATAACCTCATAGCTTTCATTGGTCAGGAGTCGGGTGAGCGCAGTTGGGTCTCTGCTTAGATGCACAGGCCAGAAGCAGGATGTCCACGGGCTGCTTTCCTTTCTGTAGTCTCCAGGGGAAGATCTGTTGCCTTGTTCATTCAGATTGTTGGCAGTTTTTGTGGCCCTAGGACTGAGGTCCCTATTTCCTTGCTGGCTGTCAGCTGAAGCCTGTTCTCAACTTCTAGCAGCCGCCCCATTCCCTGGCTGCCGGCCCCCTTCCTCCATTTTCAAAGCCAGGAACACTGCATCTCTCTGTTCTTTCTTCCCCACTCACATCTCTCTCTCTCTCTGACTCTGAACTCTTCCACCTCCCTTTCCCACTTCTGAGGGCCCATGTGATCACACTGGGCCACCTGGATGATCCAGAATAAGTTCCCTCTTTTAAAGTCAGCTGATGAGCATCCTTAATTCCATCTGCCAAGCCTTTTTTGCCACATAATGTAATACAACCATGGCAATAAGACTAGAATCCTCCTTATCACATCGATTATGTACCGGGCTCTGTTCTAAGCCCTAGGACCAAGCAGTCAACAAAACATAGCCTTTGTCTCCTTGGAGCTTTCATCCTAGTCGGTGGACAGAGAGGGAACCCCTGTGTATTGATGGCAGGAGGCAGGAGAAGCACTGTGAAGGGGAACAAAGCAGAAGGTAAAGAGGATAACGGAGATGGGGGGGAGAGGTGGTGATTCAGATCAGACAGTCAGAGAAGACGTCTCTGACACAGGAGTAGATCCCAAGGAGGTGAGAAAGAGTATCTGCATGGTTGTCTGCGGGACCAGCATTCTGAGTTGAGGGCATAGCAATTACAAAGGCCCTGAGGTGGGAGCATTTTTTTTGCATGTTTAATGAAAAGCAAGAAGGTCAGTGCAACCGGAGAAACGAGAAGGAAGGAGGTGGATGGGCTGGAGCAGGTGGAGTTGTTAAGGCCCTTGAGGGCCTGAGTGGGATGGAGGCCATGAGCGGGATTGGAATAAAGCATCAACATGACATAATGGCTGTTTAAAAGAATCACCTCAAGACTTTTTCGTGGGAACATGTTTCTGGGAAGTTAAGGGACTCGGACCTGGAGCTGCTTGCGGCCGCCCTGCACCTGCCCTGGAGCAGGGGGACAGTTCTACACGCTAATTCTGCCTGTGCCTTACCTGTCCCTTGCTTCCTTTATTTGGGGGGTAACTATACCATTTATTATTTATTGGATAGAGTTTATTTTTATTCATCCGATCATTTAGATCTTTCAAAATTAAAACACATGCATACACATTTTTTTAATCGTTTAAGGGAGATTCTTAAACTTGCCCAACCAAAGACGCTGTGTATGCGTCAGAAAATGCGAGACTGACTTGGAAAACTGGACAAGGGCACCACTCAGACCCCGCAGCTGCAAACAACTGATCCCTAGGATTGCTGTGTCATACCTGACAGTAAACCAGTAGCACCGAAGCCGCTGCCCTAGGAATTTTCCCCGGCTTTCCCGATTATCCTTCCCATACAATCAGACGACACGTAGGACTTCACCTCCACGTACTCCTCGCTGAGCATCCTTTTGCTTTTAATTATGTGAGCAGGCACCCAGGAGCGTGCTTTGAGGAGACAGAACACGAAGACGACCTTGTTTGGAGGCTGCAGCTATGAATCTCCCCCAGCTGGAGATTTGGTTCCTTAATTTTCAGGAGATTAAGAATTTGCTGAAAAAGTATTTCAGTCTGCTGCTTTGGAATTTGGAATTTTGATTGGAGGTGGAGTGCCCACAGAGGGAGATTGTTTGGAGGCTGTTAAGGACAATGTCACTGAGAAGAAACTGTTTCCTGCAGAAGTTCTGTTACGAGGAGCTGCCTGTGGCAGTTCTCAGTGTTGTCGCTGGGGTGCTGACAGCTTTTACTGATGCCATCTCCATGCGCTGGTTATCGCCTGTGCCCTGCGCGTACTGTTCTCTGCATTTGTATTGGGTCATTTCCTTCAAGTTTATTTAAGTCGTTCCAGGCTCACAACCAACATTATCTTCAAAAAACAATGAGTGATGGTTGAGCTTTCTATCCTAAGAAAACGCACAGGGAGAAATGGAACTTGACAAGCATCAGGAAAGAGTCTGCCAGAAATTAACTAAGTATGTCACAGCCAAGGGTGAGAAAATAACCACAGGAGCGCCAAACCGGCTGCTGAATGAAAAACAAACCAAAAAAGAGAGAGAGAAAAAAAAGAAGAAGAAGGAGAAGAAGAAAAGGGTGTAGGGGAAAAAAAAAAAAAAAAACCTGGGCTAGAACTAAAGCAGCCCTGCAGTTTCGTATGCCAAAAAAATCTAATTAGAAAAGAAATTGCAAAGCAACAGTCAGATTGTTATGAACTGTGAAGAAATACACAAAAACTTGAGAAAGGGCTGTCTACGATTTTATAAACTGTAACACAGCAAAAGCAGGTGTGATGCAAATGCCATTTCCAGACGGAGGCGCTGGACTTTTCAACTTCTCGCTTGTGTCCACCGACTTGAACTAGGGATTTTATCGTCAACCTTGAAACATGTTAAATATTATTCTTTGGTGGACTGGATTCAGCTGACAGGAGACAGAATGGCTAGAGCACAATTCTGGACTAGTTTTTTTTTTCTCTTTTTTTGCTGGAAAACAGAGATAATGAAAAACCAGCCCAGATCTTCCTTACTGATCAATTTTCCATTTCTCTCCTCATTCCCAGAATGCTACCACTTCCTTCACTGTAACCCGCAAACTCACTGCCTTCTCCATAGCTAATAATAGCCTCCTGGCTTCTGTATCTACTTGATCTGCAAACAGCTTCCCTGACAGCATTTTTTTTTTTTTTCAGGGAAAGCCCTACACTACTGACATTTAGAGAAGCAATCAGAAGAATTTCAGTAGAGGAAATTGGTATTTCCCATCCAAATCAGAGAATACTCTGGAATTAAGAAAACACTAAAGGCGACAGAAAAAAAAAAATAAGAGAAGGTATAAATAGAAGGAAAATTAGTGCTTTGTGTTGTTTGTGCTTTTTATCCTGCTTTTCAATGACTTATGTTGAACTCTCAGAGAAATTTTTCTTATTAAATGCAACCTTGACTATATAGGTCTTCTCCAAACGATGTATATTTGATTTCGACCTTGAAAGTTTAGGATATCTGACAACACAGAGGTGTAAATTAGCAACTCCCTGAGTCTAATTGAGCAGATCCCCCAAAGAGAACATTATAATGGAGCATCGCTCCTCACCAACCTCCACAGCAGAATTTTAATTCTGGATTTTAATTGTTTAAGGGGCTTAATTTTTTTACTTCACAAGTCATGAGCCTCCTCAAAAGGAGTTATGTCTGTGTTCACAGCTTCTTGCTTAAAGTTGAAGTGTGTTGTCCACAGCGGTTTCCTAGGGCTGTCCTAACACATGACTATAAGCTGGATGGTTTAAATGCCAAACATTTATTCTCTCGCAGCTGTGGGGGCTACAGGTACAAACTCAAGGGGTCAGCAGGAGTGTGCTCCCTCCAAGGGCTCTAGGAGAGCATCCTTCCCTGCTCCTCTCACTTCTGCGGTTGCCAGTAGTCGTCCACATTCCTTAGCTTGTTTGTAGCTGCATCCGTCCCGAGTCCTCCTCCGTGCTCACATTGCGTTCTCCCTGTGTGCCCGCTTGTCCAAATCATCCCCCTCTCCTTTCTCTTATAAAGACACCAGTCACTGGATTAGGGTGAGCCAGATGGACCTCATTTTACACTTTCAAAGACCTTATTCCCAGTAAGTTTCCATTCAGAGGTTCCGTGTCCCATTCGTGGACATGAACTTAGAGGAGTAGGGGACACTAATCTGTACAGGGCAGTCACATCAAGCGAGCATCAAGCAGCGTCCCTGCCCTTTGTTCTTAGGTCTTACATAAGCTTTGATCAGGCCGGTGTGTCCCTCAGCCCAGCACACACTCACCTGCATCCCTGGGTGCCCCTCACATGATGTAACTTCCCTTCTTGAGGCCGGACAAGGCCTCCGATAGAAGGAGCTGTTTCTAAGCCACACGCCCTGTCTCTAAGCTCTCGACACACTTTGCAATTTCCTTCTTTGTGTTTGTTGTCTCTTCCGACAGCCTGGCCGTCCACTCTGCATTCATACACACTGTCGTTCAGTGCCTGCTCACCTTAGCCTCCAGGCCAAGATTACTATTGCAGTGAGGAAACCCCATGTCTGTACCAGAGAGGCAGACATCTGAGCAAGTCCTGGAGCAGACATGCACAATCAATGAGAATGGCACATTTTTTAAACGGCTTAAGTGTAGTCAATTCTATGGGACTGTCTCCGCCGTGAACCACCATTCTCCTCCAAAATCTCTGCCCACTCCCACCTAACCTTGCAGGTAGGGTCAACAGCTGCCCCTTCCAGGGGGAGCAACCTGGGGTGAGCACCTGGTCCATGCCGGACCCTCGGATACCTGCCCTGTGATTGTTCAAACTCCAAGGAAGATCGTCATCCCCGCCCCTCCCTCCCCTCCCTTACCCTTGGAAGACTGGAAGATGCCAGCCATCCAGTTTTTTGTTATGTCAAAAGTCAATCCATAAAGTAGGGAAATAAAGCTGGTACAAAGCAGGGCTGAACAAATTGAGAGAGAACCCTCCCCACATTTAGGGTCTGGCCAGTGTCTCTGTCATTTCATGCCTCTGGATTCTGTGATCTAACGAATTCCTTCCATTCAGCTGAAACCAGGTACATTTGTGTTTCTCTCACTAAAGTCATCTTGGAGGTACAGACTAGCACCTGCCTGGCCTAGACCAAATGTTAAAGCTGAAAGGAAAGATTTGGAACATTGTTACGGGTCAAACTGGATGTCTCCAGGAAAAGACATACTGGGGTCCTAAATCCCAGTGCCTCAGAATGTGTCATTATTTGATGACAGAGTTTTCATAGATGTAATCAAGTGACAGTGAGGTCACTAGGGTGGGCCCTAATCCGCTATGACTGGTGTCCTTATAAAAAGGGGAAATTTGGATGCAGAGACAGACACACGTAGAGGTGAGGTGACATGAAAAGGCACAGGGAGATGGCGCATCTCCAAGGCAAAGAGCCCTGGGAGAGAGCGTTCCCTTAGAGACCGCAGAAGGAATCAACCCTGTCGACACCTTGATTTCAGACTTTCAGCCTCCAAAATTGTGAGGCAATGAATTTCAGTTGTTTACGTCACACCGTTTATGATACTTAACCCTAGAAAATTAACATCATCTATTCACTTGTCTGTAACAGGTAAGGAAACAGGTCCGGAGAATTAAGCCTGCCTGATGGCTCAGTTCATGTTGAGAGATAGAATCCGCATGCGGGCTTCAAGAGTTACAGCTCAGCACTTCTTTCCATCATTTTAGCCTAATTCTTAGCCCAGAAGTTTTCACGAAAACTTCAGGCACACACTTTCCTTTCAGGAAGATGTTCAAAATACAACAGCAATAAATCTGAAAAGTAAACACATGGGAAGAAAGAAGACCGCGCTGCCTGCACACCCTTGTTTATAACAGCTGTCATGATATTAAGATCAAATCTGTTAGTTAAACATTCTCATTTAAAACCAATTTGCATAAATAATGAGGAGTCATTTCACAAAGAAACAGCTCGGTGAGAGAAAGAGGACTGACTGGAAGGTGTGCAGAACACGTCAGCGTCCACGCTGGGCTGGTGTTTTCTGTCATCACTCTAGGCAAAAAAAGAAAAGAAAAAGAAGGAAAAAAAATCTTACTCAAGCTAGGGAAGCAGAGAAGTTACATTTTCTGAATAGAAGAAACACAAATCTTGATCAGCTGAAAAAAAATGTTTTTTTTAATGTAGAAATGAGATATGCTTATGAAACTCTAACGTACCTGCTGTTTTGTTGCGAATAAGGACTGTATTTTTTTCTTCCCCTGCTAACTAACACTCACCAGCTGTAGAGAGCTTCCATGATCCCCTGCCATTCCTGTTGGCCAGATTTTCCATGCAGGAAAGCCCTAAAGTGTTGGATTCACCTTGGTGATTTGGAGTGATATAATGTATTTTTCTTACAGTGTCACAGGATGCTTGACATATTTATGTTGAAATAATCCTCCATATTCTTTAAGAATCTAATATGGTTCAAAATAAATTTTAAAAGCTCTGTATCTGAAACCTCAACTGTTTAATGCCCTAGAAAAAAAAAACTGTAGTTCAATGTCTCCCTACTCAATCAAATTTTTATTATACAAAGATTTGTTTTTAAAAATAGTCTGATCAAAGCTATATTATCCAAGCATTTACTATCTTGTATGAGGCTGGTCTTAACATAAGGTAAAGCTCACTGTTCTTTCTAGGAAAAGGGAGGCCACTGGATATTTTCAGCCAGGAAAGAACAAGAATAGATTTGGATTTGGAAATATTACATGAGAAATCATGAGAACTACATGTTAAAAGTCCTGTTTTCTCCCCCTGTGTAAAATGAGAAGATCAGGGGCAGCTTTCTACGCTGCTCCTGGAGGAGTGAATGGAATTTCAGCTATGGGACACGGGAGGAGGAGATGCTGGGGGCTTAACGAACCAGCCGGTGCAAGACATTGAAGTGGAAAAGTGAAAATGCCCATTTAGGAAACTCAGGGTCTGCGGCTGGAGATCGGGGTGGAAGGGAGACAGGAACCAGCACTTGAGAGCCTGTCCCTGGCCCTGGAACAGCGTGGATTTCATTCTGCAGGTGACTTGCATCAGGAGTCATCTGTGACTCACATTTTACAAACATCATTCTGGCCTCAGAGCGGAAGATGGATTGGAGAAGAGTAAGCCTGGAAGTTGAGTCCTGCGTGTCTTTTTTCTCTCAGCTCTAAAAATTCAGTGTTCACTTAGAACATTAAATACCCCTCAAATCTGGCTGCTCTTCTTCATCCACTTACGGTCTGGGTCCCTGTTACAATTTGCATGAAGTACAGTCAGCACAGTGGCTTTATTCCTTCCCAATCCATGAGTCCTCTCGGATCTGTCCCCTACATTGGCCAGAGAGCACACGGCTGGAAATGTTAGCTACTAGTATCTCCAATGGCACCTCATCTCTTATGGAATTAATTCCATTTTCTCAGGTTGCTCTCCCAGACTTTCCTGGTGATGAGCAAAAGGATATAAGGAGCACAAACGTGGCAACACAAACAACACTTTGGCTCTGGCCAAGGCACTGGAATGTGACTGGAGTCCCAGCTGCCCCACAGACTCCATGCCCCTTACCAGCACATGGACAGCTCACTAATTCTCTCCACCTAACTTGTCAGCACTGTTGGCCACACAGCCAGAGCCTTCATCCCTTCTGACTTTATCCTGGGAGTGACCTTGTGCTGGGCTGGTGCCACTTCCAGAAGACTAAGACAGATGTCACCCCGACAGCCCCTCATTGCTCCCTGGGCATGATCCCTCGGCAACCACCCCACCCACAGTGGCGCCCCGAGCAAACACCTCCTGCCCCCCGGTTCTCTTCTCTGCTTTTCCCATCCCCAATGAGGTTAGGCAGGGCTGAGAAGAATCAGGGAGCCGCAGCTTAACGCACATCCTTCAGAGTCAGGCTGCTCACAATTCTCATCCCGACTCTGCCACTCAGTGGGCAGGCGGTTTAAGACTAACTGTACTGGACGCCATAGTTTCTGTTCGGTTTTTCTTGTGTAGAGTGGGAACAGTGATACCAACTGGGAAGAACGTTATCTGAGATTTACACGAGATGATGCATGTAAAGAATTCGGCACAGTTCTGGAAATGATTACTCAGTTCATGCAAATAGTTGATACAATGAGGCACCCCTTTCTATCATCACACACATAGAGACACCAGGAACCATGGAAGAAGGAAAATAATTCCTGAGCTGTTAATGACTAATTATCTACTAATTTATTTGACAATAAATAGATCTACTGCTAATTGTCCTGTTCATACGAAGAGTATAGAATAATTCTGCTCATTTTTCTTTTGGGGAGATCATTTTAAAAAGATACATTTTATGCCTCAATACATTGAAATTCCTATAGAATATCACTTAAATCATAAGACATGCTCCCAATTTCCTTCAATTTCTTATTTAAATGAATATAGAAATATACTAGTATTGAGCCAATAACTTTGCATTTTATTTAAAATTGGCCTCACCTCGTGTTATAAAACAAAAAGTAGTTGCTATTGAAAATACAAAAAGCAACACAATGGATAACAAATAGTATGATGAAGCTCACTAGATAAAGTGTTGGGCCTGGAAAATTAGTGATTTTTAATTTGGGGTAGATAATTTGCTTTTCATGTATTTCTTTGTTTCAGATAGAACGGGAATGCCAGCCATCTCGGCACTGTCAGTGCCCATTTCTGTTGACACTCCTGGGGTGGTCTTCACACAGTGCATTGCTTCCTGTAATTCAACCACCTACAGCAACCTTATTCGCTCTTGCCTGCTTGGTGCACCAAATCCCAAGCACATTGACGTTTGCAACCTTTCTAGTACGTTTCCAGCAATCACTGCTAATCCATAAATTACAATCATCGTTTATCCTTTGTTCCACTGAAATATTGTGAGAAACCATTACATGAATGCTGTTTGAGCCCTTCATGGACGGATGCTATATATAAAGAAAAATTATTAGCTTTGTATTTCAAACTTGAACCACATGACGTACCAACAGTACAGAAGCAGGCACTTTCCTCCAACACCCGTGGGTGATTTATCATCTCTCCCCTACGGCTGCCCAATTCCACTCCTTTCAGTTTCTCTACATGGATTTAGCTTTTCCTGTCTGGATGATCTGTGTCAATTGGTAATTTAGATTTCTCAGCAGATGTCACCTAAGTCTAGCCTAAGTCCTTTTTAGGTACAAGTTAAATTTGTGGCATAGAGTATAGAGGTCAATGTTTCCATGATAATCTAAAATGATAAAGAAACCCCTACCATATTTTTAATAAATAGTAGCATACACTTTCCAGTTTTTCATCATGAATATTTTTCATTTGGAGTTGTTTAAAAAGGAGCCCTTTTAGTTATACAGATAACCGAAGAACATATTACCTCTTTCTTAATTATAAATTCCCATGGTTTCGCAGCATGCTGTGTCCATGGGCTAAGTGGGCTACACACAGAAAATCTAAGTGAGCTACCTCGTCCCTTGTCCTTGGGTCATGCATATCAACACAAGCTGATGGCTGTGACTTTGACACTTGGCCAGTCACCTCTGTTAGCTCTGCTTTACCAACCGGCTAAAACTCAAGTTATTTAGCATGTGTTACAGACTGCATGTGTGTGTCCCGCCCCCTCAAATTTATATGCTGAAACTTTAATCTCCAGTGGGATGGTATTTGGAGATTAAGAGGATTGGGGATAAATGGGATTCGTGCCTTTATAAGAAGAAACACACGAGAGCTTTCTTCCTCTCTCTTACTTCACCACATAAGGACACACCATCCGGGAAGAGGGTGCTCACCAAGGACCCGACCATGCTGACACCCTGATCTCCGCCCTCCAGCCTCCAGGACTATGAGAAATGAATTTCTGTTGTATAAGTCCTCAGTCTATGGTATGCGTGTAATTGTAGCCCTCACGGGCTGAGACAGCGTGGTATGGAAGGTCGTGTATTAACGCACTTCTCTACCTGCCCAAGTGTACTCACCACCTCTTCCCACCGTACAACTTGAACATTTCAGTGTTTCTTGAATAAACCAGATTATTGCACAGAGTAGTGACTTCATCTGGAATTCCTTTGTCTGCTGTCTTTCCTTTTACCCAGGAAGTTCGCACGCGTACTTTGAGTTACAGCATCCGTTATCAATGCCTCTGTGAAGCGTCTCCTAAATTTCTGAGGATAGAGTTGATCTCTTCTGTTTCCATAGCACTTTTTCAAACTTCTGTTTCATTTTACTACATTATATAGAAAAACATTTACTTATGCATCTATCTTCCAGTCTGAAAGGTAAGCACATTTATTGGAAGGAAAATGTCTTATTTATGTATGTATTCTTTTGGAAACATGTTTGGCACATAATAAGTAATATATTATTGATTGATTGGGTAACTAAAAAGAAAGGAAAGATGGATGATAATAATTATTCATTTGATTGGCAGAATAGCAGAACTTTATACGAGAGAGATTTAAAGAACAAGGAAATTGTGAGAAAAAGAAAAGGGGCTTAGTTGTTCCCCATTGAGCAAAGCATACAATGCATACTTTATAATAAAATAAAACTGGATATACATTCACTGACCACATATCGTGTATAAGTCTTGAACGAAGAATAGGAATCACAAAGACTAAAAGCATATTGCCTCTAAATTCGTGGAATGCACAGACTGTTGAAAATAAATAGAAAGTATTAAAATAGGATTGGTTTTCATTTGGGCCTATCGTCCATGGCATATGTGATTTAAAAAGAGTGTTCTTGAAAATGACATGCGCAGAAAATTTAAAACCTGTATTCAGTCTAATTGGCCTCCTCAACTTCTCACATTTCACACCACTTTTTCTTAGAGTAGTTGTAAGTCGCCTGTAGCAGAGATGACAGCTTTGAATTTCGCTTCTTTCTTCCTTCACTAAGTCTACAGAGTAGGCGTGTTCATGTGACTAGACTACATGGAAGGTAGAAAAAGGAAGCAATTGGAAAGATTATCATTGTCCATGAACTAAGTAAATACCAAGAGTTGGCTCTACGCAGAGTAATGCAATACATAAGGCAAAGGGTAAAATAATAATAATAGTGATAATAATAATAATAATAATAATAATAATAATAATAATAATAATAATAATAATAATAATAATAATAATAGAAAGACACTGCCAGAGAAGTTGAGAAATCGATCACATGAATCTGGTAATAAGAGACAATAGACTCCTAACAGATGCTGTCTCCCACTGCAGTTGTGTAACCATCCAAAGCACCCTATAAGAAAGGGCATTTCTTAAATTAACCCTGTATAAAACCCAGCCCACTCAAGTTCACTTTTCATTTCAGTGTCAGTATTTAAAGTGTTTTAACAACAGAATGGCACAGCCTGGGTACTGGTGCAGGCCTGGAAGATTCCTGCCGGGGCAGGGTTATTTCCTTTATGCTCGTTAGTGGGGAAGTCCTGGGTCCTCAGGGAAGGTCTTTGATTGGAAGGAGCTGGCTCAGGAGGCTGAGTACAATGACTATTTATCAACTGGTAGAGAAGTATTTTAATATTTTAACAATCAGTGTGGCCATACCTTTACACATAGCTCTGTGTGTAAGTCTACAGTGAGATATGAAACAATACAGCCACCAGAAAAGAAAATAAATCATAAATTCAAACATCCTCCCTAAGTCCTGCACCCCAACGATTGTAGGGTGATGGCTGGCTGTGATTTCCATTCCTGTGCTCCCAGGAAAATCCTCAAGTTCAGCTGCCACTCATGTTGAACACCCCTACCCAAGACTGTGCTTGTAAAGCTTTAAATAAAATAACACTTTGCAGTAGGCAAAGGTTCGCTGACTTCTTTTTTCAATTTATATTACAGAACAGTTCAAGATCCTGACCTGGAGGTGACAGGTGACAGGGGGCAGGTAGCAGCGTCACAATCTAAGGATATATGTCTTTTCCATTCTACTCATTTGGGTCAAATGAGCCAAGCTGATGAATAGCTGGGCATTTCCTACGTTGTACAGGTAGCTCAGGAAACCTGAAAAGATTGCTCTTCCAGAGAATCAGCTTTTCTGTTTAAATCCTTATAAAGTTGAGCTATATTGAATGTAAGGGACTTGGGTTGTTCATCTGCAAAACAATTAGACAGACACTATTATTTGATTTAATCTGACACTTTACATTAGTATCAGGCAGTGACATTAGATGTCATTGATAGCAATTTTTTTAAAAAAAAGAAGAAAAACATATTTCTTAGGGGGAAGGATATAGCTCAGTGGTAGAACGCATGCTTAGCATGCACGAGGTTCTGGGTTCATTCCCCAGTTCCTTCATTAAAATAAATAAACACATAAATAAACAAACAAATAAATAAATAAATAAACAAACCTAATTACACCCCCAAAATAAACAAACAGAAAAAAAAAAACGTATTTCTTACTGAAGTAACCTAGTTCTACCCTAGAGAGCTCACCAGCTATGAAACTAAACTCAACCTCCTTCCTCCCCAAATCCACTCAGCAACACCCCAAATTCTTCATTCTTAACGTGTTCTGGGCACTCTACGTGTGAATCAAATTCAGAGAAGAGAGTAACCCATAAGAGAGATGCTCCTCCCCTATTATTTAAGGGTGTCGAGGTTGGCTTGGGCTAGAAATGCAGGAACATACATGCAGAAACATGGCTTACCAGTACTCAGCATCCCACACAACAGATAGGTGTTTGCAAAGGGGTCAGATCTTCAGTCTGGCTTCCAAGAGACTTTATAAGGTGTTGCCTCACTGGTTACTTTAGCATAAGCTAGGGGCAGATCCTTAGTCTGGAAACAGTTATACTTTTGCTAAACTATCTCCTAACCAAACAGATGTAAACCAGGTTCTCAAGGATGATGTTCAAAACCAAACTAGCCATCCCTTAAGCAATAATGAGAAATGAAATCACCACGGGAACTGGGACACTGGACTGGCCAGTCATGTTATTAATATAATTAAGGGATTAATATTTGAGAGTATGATTCAAGATGGCATAATACTCTTTAGGTGCCTTTTTTTTTTAATTGTGAAAGAAGAGCCCACATCTCTTTAGTGGACTGGAGACTGAAACACGGGTGAGCAGTTGAGATGTGAGGAAAAGATACTGGGGTACTGGTGACAGCAGATGCCTCAGGAATCAGCGGCCGCTGAGAAGCCGTGTGGCCCAGGCAGAGTGAAGGAGGAACAGACTTGCATGAGTTACACTCTGCTGGGAAACCAGGAAAGGGCCAACACGGATGCGGAGGCAGGAAAGCGTTATTTCATGGAAGGCAGAAACAAAACAGTTAAGCGTGTGGGCAACAATTGCAGGTCTTAGAGGATTTCTCTAAGAAAGTTATTGACAAGCTTTTGATTAAAAATATTCTACAGAGAAATAGGGGCAGAGCCAGAGTACCAGCGGTTAATAGGGAGGACGGGTGGTTGGGAAGAGAAAACAATGTATATATAGCACAGGGTCATTAGATCCAACCGTGCCTTCATCAAAAATGAATTCAGAGCAAGAGAGCATTGGATTTGGAGTCAGGCTGCCTAGGGTAGACGTGTGGCCATTGCCGTGGACGAGGTGCCTGAACCCAGACAATCTCCTTCGTCTCTCAGTTCTCACCTACAGGTCAGGAAAAATAACAGAACCACCACACAGGGTGGATGTGAGGATTGAGTATGTACATATGACGTGCTTAGTACAGTGCCAGGCATACAGTGAATGCCATACAGTTGTCTGGTGGTCGTCATCGTCATCATCGTCACTGATATTAAATGATTAATAGTAAGATTTCATTAGAGAGCAAGTGTTCCAGTTTAATTCAACAAAGTTTTTCTAGCACTTTATGGGAGCAGTTACTATAAAGAGTTATGGGAAGGTGATTGAAAATCAGTCTTTGGCCTCCATTCTTTTTTTTGTAATTCAATCAGTTCGCCAGCAAGCTTTTACTGAATGTCTACGTATGCCAGACAGTCTACGTGGCAGAGCGTGGAAATCACAGAAGAATGTGATTCACATACACGTATGGCTAGTGCCGTAATAGACACACGCACAGGTGCTATGTGATCGCAGAGGAGGGGCGTATTCGTCAGAAAGAAGTCTGTGAACTCTTCCCAAAATACTCGAGGGAAACCAATGGCAAGATCCTAAGGGCTGCAGGCTGACCATTCCACCAGAATATATTGGATGTTTACAACCAGTTGGGTAGAAGCAGGGCAGAGGGTAAATACTATGAATGCCATTCTTGCAGATGTATGATCTCTAGACTACCTGGGGTGTGTGTGTGTGTGTGTGTGTGTGTGTGTGATGGGTATCATTTATACAGACCTTTGATGATAAGACATTAACATACAGAAATATGAAAAAATAACCCAAATGACGGAGTTGGGGGTGGAGGAGCATCTGGAATACATATTAAGGAGCAGCTAGTGTGCAGATTTATTAGCAGAGAAAGGGGTAGAGTGTGATTTAAAAAAAAAGACTGGACATTTTGAGACGGGCTGAGCGATCTGGCTTCTTTTTGCAATTTGTGAATCTTGAGAATCTTTAAAAGGCAAGTGCGCTATCGGAACCTTTTTAGGAAGACAATTCTAAGTTCATTAGGAAGGAGCAAGTGGAAGGAGAGGGGCCTGTCAGGCCACAGCTACAATCCAGGTGAAAAGTAATAAAGGGACAGACTAGGGCAGGTGCTTAGGGAGACCATGACGGGGTGATCAGCGGTTTCCTGGTGAATGTTTAGTGATTTGGAGTGTTTACAGTGATCCCACACAGCTATCAAAGTTATCTTGTGTACAGCATGAATGTTATGTGTACCATATTTAAACTGTAGGGGAATATATGAATCATAGCCTTAAAAATATTACTCTCTTTACATAATATACTTTTTTATTTTTTAATAGGCTTTATTTTTAGAGCAGTTTTAGGGTCACAGCAAAATTGAGAGAAAGATACAGAGATTTCCCATATACCCCCTGTCCCTAACATGCATAGCCTCCCTCACTGTCAATATCCTCCACCGAAGTGGTACGCTTGTGAAAATCAGTCAGCCTACATTGATTCTAGTCAGCCAGAGTCTGTAGTTTACATGAGGGTTCACTCTCGGTGTTGTAAATTCTTAATGGTCTTTCAACTTTACCGTGACCCAAAGGCGATACACAGTCAGTAGAAACCACACTCTGACTTGAGAATTTTGATGTTTTCCCGGGCTAGCGACACGAGGTATGAGGCTGTCTCCTGGTGCTGGACAGCGGCCGCAGCAGCTCCCGGGGAGTCACGCGATCACGGGGGTCAACCTCTGGTAACTTGCAACCATTCTGTACCCAGCCAACCTCTCTGTTCTTCACCTCCAGTACAGTACTCAATGAGTTACATGAGATGGTCAACACTTTATTATAAAATAGGCTTTGCCTTAGATGATTTTGCCCAACGGTAGGCTAATGGAAGTGTGCTGAGCCCGGTTGAGGTAGGCTGGGCTAAGCTATGACGTATGGTAGGTTAGATGTACTAAATGGATTTTCTGATAAAACTTAACAGTTTATCAGAAAGTAAGCCAGTGCAGTTGACGAAGATGTGTACTTTGAAAGTAAAATATATTTTTTAAAATTTACTAAAATTTTGAGCACATATCCGTGAGTGATTTTAAAGTCTAACACTCTCCTAGCAATTTCCAAGAAAGTTTCTGTGGAAACACATTTTCCAGTAGTCTGTAATCATCTACAGTCTGCTTTGTATCGTGTGCAGAAATATTTAAGTGTGTTGATGATATTCATTTTCACTTGCAATCTGGTTTAACTGGCAACTGGCAAAACCAGTTAAAATTAAGTAGATAGATATTTTGAGCTAAACTACAAACAATTCTGCTGGAAATAGAACGTGATAACTAAATTGCTATCATTCGTGCCTTGGTCTCTAGAATCTGAATAATGGAGAATTAAAGAGGCTACAACTTCGCTACACAGAACAGAACAAAACAAAACTGTACATTGGTTCTCTTTGAGCATCTGAAATGTCCCCCAGACAGCTCACAGGTGCACAGAGAAAGTTAGTGGTAAAACAAACCTTCTTCTCAATCATCTCAACCCCTAATATGTCATGCAGGAATTTCTCTCTAAACTCTACGGAGCCTAAGAGAATACCTTAGTTAAAGTGTGCATTTAATTTATCACTGTGTGCATTTCACACAGGGGTACTAGATCATTACTCTGAACCAGCTTTAGCAGTTAATTGAAAGATTTGGTGTGTCAGTCAAGTAGAGTGTTTCTCTAAGTTTAACTATCATTCAGACTTTAGAATCTCTTTAAACTAACAGAAAAAAAAAAATCAAAGCCATTTTAGAAAGAGGATGGAGGAGGAGCGCCTGTTCTGCAAAACGTCCCATCACAATTGGCTTGGTTTCTCTGCTAATTATGCTCCCCATCAGGTCCGAGTCCTCAACAGCAACTCTCATTACTCACTCCCCTGGTCTCTTTATAGAAAGGTGCCCCCCCACAGTGGTCATAAATCTATTTTTAAAGAAAAATAAGTAGATATGCTGCTTTTTAAAAAATGCGGGGGGGGGGCATAAAAACACTCAAGACCCAAAGCTTACTTTTCATGCAGTGTTTTGTTGTTATGGTGGCTGTTCTTTCTCTCCCTACTTTTAGTTATTTTTATTCACATAGAAAGGAACCATTACTGTCAATTTTAGTATCTCTCTGACAGAGTACATTTTTAGTATCTATGTGACAGACTACGTAAGCATACCCAAAAGCAAAAGCAAAACTGTGTCCCACGACTGTAATAAGAGATCAAATACAGCCATAGAGAAAAGATGATTTCACTAGTAGATCAATCTTTGAGGTAGAACTATCCAGATTTCAGTTTCTTGCCTCCTGTCAATGAGTTTCAGGAAAACCCATCTCACCACTCACTGCAGGAAGAGACGCAGGAGAAGCATCTTGGGAAAAGTTTATGGGGGTGGTGCTTCTCCCAGTCATTCGCTATGAGGAATCACGTCCTAGCAATTTTCAGTCAGAATAGGAATGTGAAAAAGCATCGTAGATGAATTCTGCGTCAATAAGGCAGAATGTCATTGACAACTAATCTCCTAGAAGTTCTTACCAGGTCTTGTTCAGTAAAACACCTGTGTCCATTTCAACTCATCTTCTTAGTCCCGTATAATATTTAGCCCGGTAAAACCCAATACGTGATTTTAAAATTGTATATACTTAAAATTAATTGCAGTGAATCAATACATTGTTTTGAAAGTATGCTAAATGAAAAATCAAGCCCTTTTTCAATCTGAGCTTCATGAAACTCTTAGCATTTCTATCCAACCACTTCCTAAATGATGTCCTCCTGGCCAGACCGGCTCCACTTCTTATTCAGCTGGTCTACCTGCCTAGAATGTTCCTGACCCCTTTTCTTCTCTGTCCTAGTCTCACTCAAGGTTTGCTGGAAATCCCTTCTGCTCTTGGAATTCTTTAACCTCAGAAGGCTACATCTTTTTCTGCATCCCATCAGTGTATATATCTATACCTGTATCCACACACACACACACACACACACAGAGTCACTTATTAAATGCCTGACAAAAACTCTTAGCTTCTCAGCTAAATCATGCAGACCAGGACCTATGATTCGTATTTTTCTACACCTGCACAAAAGTGATACTCATTAAATATATTCTCTACATACCAATATTAATTACATGAAGAGAAGCAAATAAACAACTTGCTTGTTAAACAACATACAGCCGTTAAGCCCCTACCTGATACACAGAGTGTAGTCCTGTGTATGAAGGAAGATATAAAAAATATATACATAAAGCAGGGTCTCTGTCAAGTAGCTTTATGTCATATTTAGAGAACTAAGAGTCAGACCGGTAGAAGACAGCCGATAATGCACACATGTATGAAATGAGCAGTGCGAAAGCTGTGAGCTAACAGTGCCTGGTAAAGGGTTGAGCGGACCTGTCAAATGAAAACAGATCTGGACTTAGGTAAGGAGAGTCTTTGTTGAAAGGAACTGTTGCAGCAGGAGGAGGAGGGCCATCGCAGTAGGGGAGAGGGGCTGTCCCACTCTGGTGAGGGGCCCCGTTTAAGCAGGAGGAGGGAAGCCATTCCAGTAGGAAGAGCGATCCTACTGCAAGATCTGCCAGTGCCTCGGAGGTCAGCAGACACTTCCCTTTTATAGGTAAGCAAGGCTGGAAAGAACTGGCATTGGTGGGGGGGAGGGGAGAGGAGTTGGTGTTGAGATCTGATGGGGGAATTTTTTTTTTCCTTGAAGCCAGCTGATTCTCAGGAGAGGCTATGGAAGAGGGGCTGTTCTGTGTTCCAGGGCTCAGGGTGGGCAACCTTCCAGGGCCTGGAGGAGGAGGGCGGCCAGATGAAACAAAGCCTGGGGGTTTGGACACATGGCCTAACTGATTTCAGTTTCATAACATCACAGAACCGTGCACTTACTTCATCCGTGAAATAAGAGCGTTAGAGGAGGTGATGGCCGAGGTTCCTGTCAGCTCACTCTATTTATGCAGAACAAATCCCAGCGACGCCCCCTGACTGGAATAAAATGCCTCCTGGCTCTTCACGCTAAGTAATTACTTTCATATAATATATTCAGTCCAAAGGCTCGGGCTCTCTGAGTTTTTCCTCCACCTAATTGTTGGAAAATCTCCGTAAGATGCATATTAGTCTCACCGCTCTTCAAGAGACAAAACAAAGTCTTAGAGAAATGATGTTGCTTTATTATTTATCGAAGGGCAAAGAAGAGAGAAGCAGGCAGAGCCAAGAGTGCATCTGACACCGTGGACGGCTTCATGTGCTGAACCCGATAAGCTCCCCGGAAGGGCTTGACTGTAAATACCACTTTTCTGGGTTTAGAGGAAAAAAAATCATGGGAACCAAGAAAAGGGCTGGATCTGATAGCTAGAGAAACGGAGAGCTGCTCTCTCGCTGCACCAGCGGTGATCTGTGCCCCTTAGCTACCAGTGATGCCCTTTTAAAACCTGTCCTAAGTGGTGACCCAGTGAAGTAAAGACTTGCTAAATCTCTTGGGAAAAAAGACCTGTTTCTATTGCCTTCCTTGAAGGGCCCAAGTTGTACATCCTTCTCTGGGCCCAAGACACTCACTGTGAGGGTTAGTTACATCTCTGAGGTCAAAGTCAAAGGATTCCACGCCGGGAAACCTACAGCAGTTGGTGAGTTTAGCCCTTTTTGTGCGTGAGAGAGAAGGATGAACGTTTCCATACGACTGTCAGAAGGAAAACTGCCTCAGGCCCCGTTCAGTAGATGGAGAGACTTAACTCAAGGCTATTACAACAGGGGAGGGGGGAACTCCGCTGAAACAAAGGGCTGAGAAGTTGAGGCGGCAGGATCATAGGATAGCTGTGTCCACTAGTTGGCCTTATCCAAGGAAACAGTTGATTTTCTCCTATTTTCATGACAGGAAGTAGTTCTATAACTTGGAACAAGTTAGCCCCTACCCTCCCACAGAAACTGGGATATAAGGCTGATGGCATTTCAAAGGGATGACTCCCAGGTCCTTGGAAAAGAGTGTCCTGGCCTGTAACGCTGGCAAGAGGCTTTCAACAAGATTTACATCTAAGAAAGGTAGAGAAAGAATCTCTCCTTGTAAGTTTTCTAGAGCAAATGCTGCAAGTGAAGGAAGGTCAGGGGCCTAGACGCAGAAAGAGCCTGTGGAAAGTTGAGTCCAGCTGAGGAGAACATTAGGACCATCTTGGTCAGACTCATCAGAGGGGATTTTATAAAGAACACGTGGGCTCCGCTGCACTTTCGATGTCCTACAATATTTCGACACAGAGAGTGTGTCTTTAGGCTCTCCTTCCATTGTCTCATCTGACACCCTCATTTCTCCCTCCTCACTTGTCCCCATGAACAGATCACCCCCCAAAAATAAAACATCACCTATGAGTCACTCCAACCTGACTTTCCTCCTTCCTGGAAAAGCCTTCGAGCTGGAAAGCCTCCTTCTTTCTCAGTGGGATGCCTGGTAGCCTGACTTTGCTCACACCCTGAGCGATGGATCTTGCTAGGTTAATGTCACCCCGAGGATACCTGCATACATACAGCGGACACCTGGGGACACAATATCCTACTTGCTAGACAGATCCTCTAGAACAAAATCGGTGCTTGTGAAATGTGGATAAGGCAGATGATTTGGGTTGAGGGTCAGGTGAGGAAAGTGTGGTTTCCACAGCCTCCTCTAAATTTTAGCACATGCTTTCCCTGGATGACAAAGCAGTGTGTTCTCTCAAAACCACCTAAAGTGACTGACTGCACACTGGTGCGTCACCCTAGCCCTGCAGGGGGGCAGTCAGTTGGAGGAGGAAGAAGGATGGTTTGAAATGCTTGGAAGGTTTTCAGACTTTTTTCCTTATGTATATTTTCTCTTATTGTCATCATCACTCCCACCAGCTTCTCACACAAACTCATTAAAAAATATGAAACAAATAAACATTTGGAACAAGCACCAAAGGAGATGGCGGAAAGTTCCAGTATAGATTCGGGGTATAAAAAGTCACGAATTGAATCAGAATCACCTGGGTTCATAATACATGGTGAACTTATATTTTGTTCCATTTAGCAAGGAAGAGTCTGGAATAACAGAATGAGGTGCCCCCTTGCTCTCCCAACGTGGGGTACAGAAGACGTCACTGCAGATACTGTCACGGAGGACCCGTTTGGAAATATCCACATTTGGACGCTGAAATTTATATTTCCTTCCATTTTTATGTGTTTCTTATAAATATCACGAATCCCTACTCCAGACTCCGTAATAGTTATTTGTCAGTATATCAACAGAAATGCACATTTGAGAGAATTACAAATGTCAGTCTGCTCCAGAAAGTCTTAAGAGCCTCCAAGGAGACATCGTGGAAGACAGGAGTTTCTTATCATGGCTGGGTGGGCTTCCAGACGCAAAGGTCAAGGTCAAGGTCGTCTACCTCCCCACACGTCTGCCCTACACATACGGGGTCCATGTATACTCAATGTACAGCTGAGGTTGTGTCACCGGCCATCGCGTCCTGATGGCAGCACAGGGGCTCCAGAGTGATGCAGCCCGAACGCTTAGCATCACCTACGCTCCCCCAGGGGGCTGAGGAGAAGGCAGAACGTGTGAGTCATCGCTCTCACACGCAGTGTACCCACCCGAGGGTCTAGACTTGCAGGGCTTCTAAGCAGCCTGCCAGCTTCCTATTGAGGAGGATGGAGGGAGCGCAGAGGAGAAATTTTGAACTTTAAATAAACAGTCAAATCAAGGAGAATAATTCATGTCTCTTTTCCAGCATAAGTATGCTCACTACGCTTAGGGTAATAATCGCAATCATCTCATTTTTTGGCTCCTACTAATAGCTAGGCATTGCGCTACCTTCTCTGCTAGGTTTTCATTTTGAATTGGAAAGCCAACCCCTGTTTTAACTGGAAACTATGGCAGTAAGCGGCAGGGCGAGGTGTGATGCCCCGGTCCATCTGACCACGGCCCATGCTATGCTGTCTGTGGCTCTGCCAGAGCAGGACAGAGTTAAGCATCCTAGGGGATCCTGCGAGAATGGAAGGCCAGGAGCCTGAGTGCGAGGATGAAATGGGTTTGAATGCCGACTCTGCAGTGCACTTGATGTGTAACTTCAGACAAGTTTTCCAGTCCCTCCTGGTGTCAGTATTCCGTCCTATAAAATGTGAGAAGTTGTCATGAGCGCTCTCAGTAGAAAGCCTGGAGTGCATTAATAGGCTCACAGTGACTAATAAGTATTAGGTGCCTTCTTTCTCTTCCTGGAGTACAGGGAAGAAAAAAAAACCAGAAAACAAAAATTGCAAACTTGTTGTTTTCTTAACCGGGAGTTGAGAAAAGCCAAGTAAAAACTGCTGACATCTCAGGGGAGAATAGATATCCAAATATGAAGCTAACACCATTGACTGGGAAATAAAATATAAAAGGATCTGTCTGGAAAGAGAGATCGATGATCAGAGAAAAGACACCAGTGTTAGAGGACGTTGGAGAGAAGCAACGTTTGTGAATAAACGATTATGAAACAATGGAGAAAGGGAAAAAATGGAATTACTAACTACCACTTTGATGAAGTACTGGCCAGTCCTTAAGTACAGACTCCTGCTCATCAAAGACAAATGAAATGATACCATTAAATTCTACTTCCATTAATAGCCTCTGTTCTCAATAAAAATAATACCAGAAATGCTGTTTCTCTGAGAAAAACGCACAGGCTAACCTGAAGTCGAGCCACATAATTTATTCCAGTGGAAATATTAGTATTTGCCTCGTAACTCTGACTTAACATTCTGTGATAAATATCCCCATGGTTCTTCAGGAACAAACAAGTTTGGATTTTTTTTTTTAAAGTAATGTGCAAAAAGGAAACGTTTGAAAAATAATTTCTTAAACAGCAGCGTGTAGCTGCTAACGGGCTATGACAAGCTATTTCTCCAGGCTTCCATTTTCAATCCATATTTCTGAATAGCTTTGTGAGATTTAGCATTAGTTTCGCAGATTTCCCCAAATGATTATGCCGCAGTAATAGAATAAGGAGCATCTGTGGCAGACTGATGGAATCTCAGTGTTCACCGAGAATGAAGGACTGTCACAGGCAGGCTGATGGGAGAGATAAGCTTGACAATTACTATTATTAAACAACCAACTGTTAAAAGACCCGCACAACCCATTAAGGGAAAATACAGAATAAGTGGGGTTTGTTGCTTAAGCCAAATATTTTGGAATTCATCCACATTAAGCTCCCACTTTTTCTCACCATGGTGCTTGATTTTGTGATAAGTTTGCATACATTATTCTTCCCTGAGGTACATTTAGTTTAATTAAATTTTACTATTAAAAAGTATTAAAGCCTGCTTCTCATCATCCTTAGGAAGCCTGGCGTGGAAACATAGTGCCTCTGTAACACTTCCCTGAAGGAGCTTAGACTACTGGTTGCAGGCAGGCTTGGGGACCAGACAGACATCCAGGATGGAGAAAGGGGCTGCAGCCCCGTTCTCTCCCCTGACTCCCTCCTCCCAGGCAGAACCACAGGATGAAAAGGTCCTTTACTTTTCAGTCAACCAGCTGACCTCAGTCCTTTCATACTCTGTTTTACAATATTACCATTATTTATTTTTCTTACTATTCTAGAGATAAGAATTCACATTTCAAACATGAGGAATGGAGTGGTGTCGAGGAGCTTGTTTTGCATCTGAGCCTGAGTGAGGACACTTCCTTGTTCTCTCATCCAGGGTTGACTGAGAACCTACTGTGTGCAAAGTATCAGGCTCGGATCCAGGCAGAAGAGGTGTGTAAGGCTGAATCCTTTCTGCCGAGGAATTTTGAGTCACGTAATGCACACACCCTGCCTTTAATCTGATCTTACACCGACAGCTGGTTTTGGAGGAGCGGGAAGTGGAAGCTGTTAGTCATTTTTGAAAGAGATGAAATGGGAAAACACGAGATGTCCCCCTAAGGAGATGACCACACCGTAAGGCTTATGTATCTGAAGGGCGTCTGTGATGCTTGTCCCCACGTAGTCTTTCCTCGGACAGGTTAACGAGGGCTCGTTTGATCTGCCGTTGCCAATCATCCCTCTCACAGTATTTAACAAAAGGGAGCCACACTCCATTCTCAGAAAGCACCGCACAGAGATTCTCAAGCACTAATCAGGAAAGCACACCAGCCACCCTGCACTGGAAGCGGAGAAAGGCTTTCGGAGCCGTGTTTCCTGCTGGGAGGCCATCAGCAGGGCGCCCAGCGCAGCGCGGTGTTTGCCACAGGTGATAGTGGCCGCGGTTGCTGCCAGTGCTTCCGAGCGCGGCACCAGCAAACGAGCTGTGCTCCTGTCGGACCCCAGCGCAGGCTCTTTTGTGGTGGTTGCGTATTTTATTCCTTACAAACTTCTGAATAACTCATGAGAAAAAGAACCTAAAATACAGACACAGATACAAGGTTTTAGACAAGACTAATAAGTCACATGCAAGAAGACGGTATCCCGAGTGTCCTGTGCTGGGAGCTTTATACGCCACCGCAACAAACAAACAAACAAACAAACAAATCCAAGCATTTCTTTTTCGGAAAGTGTTCCATCTATACCCCAAAAAAGTGTCCCCTTTGCTTTTCAAAGCTGCTATTCCTCTATGGTGCTGTCAGTCTAGCAGGTCCCAGTTAGCTGGTTAACTTATCCAAACTGTTTCACTACCATCAGGCTCTGTGGGTAGAGCTGGACACATTCATACTCCAGCTCAACAACTTAATGGGTGACATCAGGTTTCTTAGTTCTCTAGGCCTTCGTTTCCTCATCTGTCAAAGGTACCGCATTGATAGATATACTTTGTAGAGAGAGGAGAGTCTAGCTGATGCTAACAAACAATCCAACACAGTGGCTTAAAACAATAAAACTTGATTTCCTATTCATGTCAAGTCCTCTGTGGGACCAGAAGTCACCTCAAGGATCCAAGCTACCTAATGATTTTGACCCTGCCATCTCAACACAGGGTGTCCCCCTAGATTTCCATAGCAGGATGGAGCAGAGTCTCCCAATGGCCAGGAAGTGGCACACACCACTCCCTTCCCTGGCCAGCGGCTAGAACTAAGCGTTATAGCCACACCCAGCCAAGCAGAAGCTGCAAAGGGTGGCCTTCTCTGTGCTCAGGGGGAAGAAGAAGGATAAACATAGGTACTGATGAACATCAGTGATGGTTTTATCTACCAGAATTGTTAGTATTATTGAGGTCATGGATGGAAACATTCCCAGCATACTTTCAAAAACAGTGGAAGCTGAATAAAAGTGGAAGGCATGGTGGTGATGAAGAGGATGATGACAGTGACAGTAAGGATTGAGTTCTTCCTCTGATTTTTCAAATAGACCCATGGCTATCACACGAAACATGAATTTGTTGTCAGTTCCAATTTTCATCCCCGTTTCCACCAATGATGAGATAAGAGCCTCTGACCAGCTGTTTTGATCAATAAAAAATCAGGTCCTTTCTATCGAGTTTCTCTAACCTTTCACCCTGTCTTGTATTAAAGGCAATTCCCAGCGTGCCAAGCTCTAATAGTCCTTCGCCCTCTGGAACTGGTCTGTTTCCTTTGCACTAATCCCGAGTAAACAACTTTGTGTTGGTCTGTGTTGCAAGACTGTGTCAGCCTTCTTGTTTTTATTCCCTCAGTTTACTCATCAGACCACTTCCCCTGATACCAAATCCATTTTTCTCAAATCCTTAGTAAAATGGACATTCTTGTCTACAAACCCATTTCACACCACTGCACACGGACAACAGTCATTTTTCAAATGGAGGGATGACATAATTTAACAAGTTCTAGCTAATTTTTAGGCAGAGCTTTCTCCCTCAACACACACATGGGGAAAAAATTTTAAGTTTGTGTTTAATTCCCTGAATGGGGAAAAAAACCCACTAGGCATTATGCTCTCTCTTTCCCTGTTCCATCCTCCATTACATAGACTTAATAGTCCTTGCCGAGGCTCTGCCCTACGTGTGTGTGTGCACTGAGAGATGGGTAGGAAATACATAAACAGAACATTTACACACTTCACTGGGGCTGGTCCCTGAGCGAAGGTGTCTACCGCACACCAAACGTGACTGATGCTGGATGGGACTCTTGCCTTCCGTTCTGAGAGCTGTGTATGTCAGCACAATGAAGTCCTTATTCCTCACTCCGTGTTTGTCTCAGCCTTTATTTTCTCATTCCTCACACTTGTCAGTCCTGGTTCTAATTCTTTAGTCTCAGGGGGACAATTCTAATAGTCCTTCTGTGACCAAGGAATGGGAATCTACTGTCTTTGGCCCCAAAAGAGCAGCCACAGCTGTGAGGGTTGGATTTAACTAACACAGTCACTGAATTCTCTAATGAGTTCTCAGCTTCCCTTGTTTCTCTCCATCCACCTGAGAGGAAAACAAAGGACCAGAATCAACTTTTCACACTGGCTCATAACTTTCATGTGGTTCATTGCTTCTTCCATGAGTCTCCCGTCCCTCATTCCCTGAGCACGCCCACCCATCCTTAGCTTCCCCCACAGAATCAAGCAGGTCCTTACCATCCTGGGGATTCTACAGGAAAATCCCACCCTCCCTACAGCCAGAACAGAAGTGTCTGCTTCCACAAGTCCTAAAGTTTGATCAGCATCCAGAAATCATAAATCCGTGTTTTAAGGCCAGTAGTTTCCCAGCCTGGATCTAGGACACTGCTCCAAGGAACAGAAAGCTGGATTCATTACTCTATGTCTTGACCTTAATCGCACCACACAGACTGCAGACTTTTGAGGTTGTTTGCCTGCCTCGGGCCAGCTCTGTATCCTCAGAGATGCACCAGCCATATCCCTGTCTCCTTACAAATGAATACTCACAACAGGAGGACCCAAGGTCCCTTTGTGTCTCCAGTGACCCTGGGACTGCAGTGTATTTCTGAACCTGGGGAAGCCTATTTTCCATCCTCTAGCCCCTCACCAGAGTCTCTGAACACATGTGCAGAGGACTTTTCTCAATCCGTTTTCATCAGTCAAGAGTGTGGTATGCACGAGCCCCTGCTCCCTACACCCCACCTTTCTCAGCGCCTTTGGATGGCCAGCCGTCGCCACTCGGGCACCTGAATCTTTAAGGACCTCACAGACTTTCTGTCCGTCTTTCTCTTGTCTCTACACTCTACAGACCCACCAATATTTGTCATGTCTAAGGAAAGTACGTGTCACAAGTCAGAGTCCTCCCTTTTACTCGTTGACACTCAGACATCCCCAGTGCTTGGTGGCGCACGACACCTGCTACGCATCCGACCACTTGTCTGTGTGCCCCAGAGCGTGTGCCGGACTGGAGGGGGTTAGGTTCTTCTCTTCAGCCCCAGCCCTTCACCTGCACCAAGGACTCCGTTATTTTCAGTATGACTCAGGCATCTGGGTTCTTTTTACCATGTGGCTCTACCATCTTGGATTCCTTCTCTTTCAACCATGCGAGAGGAGAGAGTTAAAGCAAAAAAAAAGGGGGGGGGGTGGATTATGAAAACTATTTCAGAAGCCAGGCCTGAGGCACATGTTCGTTCCGCTCCATTCCTCAGCCGCGATGTCGCTCTTTGTACACAGTAGCTCGCTCACTGTTTTTCCTCACACATCACTCTCTTGAGATAATTTATGGGGCTTAGTCTCTTCTGTAAGTGAATAAAACTGCAGGTGGCAAATTTGCTGCCTAAACCACCAACCCAAACAGAAAGAATGAAGCAAGGCTGTATTTATTTTTTTTCTTCTCTTATCTACTCGTTCCCCTGATCCCAGTTCTTTCCTGAGTCCTTTTTCTCCACTTTGACTCCGTGAAGGCATCACAGCCATACCTGGGGCCGTGCGTCCTTCATTCCACAAGCACACACACGTGAGATGCCCGCCCGTGGGCTCCTCATTGCAGCTCTGGCAGAGCAGCATTGACTGAGATGACAAGTTAGTGTTATTTCCCCACATTTCAGGGGACAGCAAGGCATAATGCAGGTGCCATTATAGAACCTAGAAACTCTGTGTGACAATATAGCAGAGGGAGCTACACGGAAGGGAGAGGATGGCATAGGAATGGGGGCCTTAGAGCGTTTGTCGTTGGAGCCTCCAGCCTCCAGGCAGACAGATCTAAGTTTGCAGAGGTGGAAGAGTGAAGCAGTCAGAGGGAGGGCGGAGTGAGGACCCGTCGCCAGCAGAGCCAGAGCACAGGTGCTGCCCCCGCCTGCCGGTTTCAGCCTGCCGGGCTCCGCGCTCCCAGGCAACACACACGTGCCCAGACTTACAGAAACTCACCAAGAGAAGCTTACCTCCAGGGCAAAGGGGGCTCGAGGGCCAAGCCAAGGTTAAGTAATGGGTCACTGGATAAAACATATAGAAAAACCCTGAATTGAAGGGTAACCTGAAAACATTGAAGTTCTGAAGCGTTAAATAAACCTTCTAAAGTTCAGGTGCCAATCAGAGCTTCAGTTTGTAAAAGCAGAAATCTCAGAGGCTAACTCTGCTGACGGATTGCTAGCCTTTCCTTCCGTGGGTTAGGCTGGAATGTCACTGGAAACAACGTTCTGTGCGTTACTGCGAACGGTAACAGCCAGCTGTGGCCAGCTGCAGGGTGCAAGAAAGCACAGGGCAGAAAGTCTTTGTCATTTTATTTCCTCGTTGTCACTCAGACTCGCCATTTTCCCTTAATTCAGTTCCTGTAAAAATAACTGCAAGCTGCTGAAAATTGTGCCGCGTCCCTCATCTGCTAACCGAGGTTCTCCTAGAATATGCAACACTTAACATACTACTGACACCACCGGATTGCAGATCTAGGGGAATGAGAACGCATTGCCTTCCTAGCCCAGAAAGCAAGGAGCATTTTGTAGGAAACTTAGATGTGTGTTTCATGTTGATATTATTTTAGTGGGCTTTTTCTCTCAAATTTTTGATCATAGATTTCACCAGGTAACTTTTCAAAATATTGAATGGAGAGAGTTCTACTTCAGGGAGACAGAAATTGATCAGGAAAGAGAGGATTGGAAGCAACACGGAGCAAGGAAAATAGCAGACAGGGTGACAAACTTCGATGTAATGTGAAGTTTTCCTTGTTCTTTATTCTTGGGATCAGGGAAGCTGGATATGGGGTATGACAAAGAGGGTGTGTATGTCACCAAGAAAAATAAGCAAATGAGGAAGGAATTAAGAGCTGCTTCAGATGTCAGGAATTATGGGGACAAATCCACTACAGAGTATGCTTGACCTGCCTGATGGTGACTATTCCGTTGTTAGGATCCACACACACGCTGATTACTGGTATACCTATCCAGACTAAGTGTTTGGTCTTTTCTAGTGCTTGGTTGGGCATATATCTTGATTTTTTTGTAATTATTTATTTAAATATTAAGTATATAAATTTTCACTATATTTTATTATAGCACAGGGGATTTATATGCTCAGAGTATATGTTCCTGAAAGCTGGCATCCTAAATATCTACTTAAAGTGAATCCAAAAAAAAGGTGCTATGGAACTCTAGGAAGTGGTGAAAGCTAAAAATGCTAAATTTTGTTAATATTTGTTTATCCCCTGAAATATATATATATGTAAAATCACACTAGATCATGGGACATAACGGTGAGTGAATATCGCAGAGAGAAGGTGATCAATAGACCTTTAGCATTCTCTCACGACAACATTTTGGGACTTTCAGAATGTAACCTGTTTTGCAGATGTAATTAGGTAAGATAAAGTCGTACCGGATAAGGGTAGACCCTAATCCAATGAGTGGTATCCTTAGAAGAGAAAAATTTAGACACGGACACATACATAGAGTGAAGAAATGTGAAGACAAAGGGAAAACCACATGACAAAGGAGGCAGAGATTGGAGTGATGCATCTTCAGACCAAGAAATGCCAAAGATGGCTGGTTTCTGCCAGAACTAGGAAAGAGGCAAAGAGGGATCCTCTCCTCCAGCCCTCAGAGGGAGCAGGGCCCAGCCGACACCTTGACTTCGGACTTCTGACCTCCAGAACGACGAGCCTAGAAAATCCAGTTTGTGGTGCTTAGTCACAGCAGCTCTGGAAAACTCCCTCGGAGCAGTAGCTGGTGCTCTTATGTGAGCACGGTCACCTTTCCCGCTACAGGAGTATCTTGGTTTCTTCCCACATCCCCGAGTTCCTGCTCAGGGCTCAGCTTCCTTTCATTCTGAAAGATAAACAGATTCTCAGTCCCTTCTTCTGAGGTGAGACAACCATGAGAAGGGGGGTCACTGCACACAAACCCACAAATTAGAATGGAGATAGTGAGCACGTTGCAACAGTAGAGATTGGGTTACTCAGAGCATCTGTGAAGGTGTCCAGCTTCATGCCTCTGATGATGAGATGAGCATTCTAACCATTTGGAATTTTCACAGGAGGTTTTTGCAGAGGACTTTCGGAAAGATCTCTGGAAAGCAAGCACCCTGGTCCTCTCCGTAAAATAAATGGGGATTCAAACACACTCTATCTCAATCAAAGTAACCATGACAGTCTCACCGACAACCTTCCGTGGGACGTTTATTCATTACTCTCCTACTTGGAATTGGGCAACTGCCTGATATAATAAAACAAAAAGCCATATATGGGCACATATGTGCACAGATCTCTCAAGTGCTCATTTTAAAATTCAGTCAATCCCTGGAGAAATGTGTGCACTATAAATGCATAGGAGGCAATTTGTCAGGTAAAAAGAGAACATTTATTTTTGATTTCAGATAAAAAGAGAAAATCAGTTTATCCTAAGACTTTATATGAGTCATTTCAGTTACCGGCATCCCCTTGCTTTAGGATATGGGCAAAGGTAGGTTAGACTGAGCTCCCATTAATGACTAGTGACCTAGACGGGCCGATTTCACAATCCTTGACCTGACTCCAGGTCATTCTGGGAAGGCCTCTGAGGAGGAGCAAAGTCTGAAATCATGCTGAGGAAACACTGGCCATCACAGCTTTTTCACACTTCCAAGTTTTATATAGTGAAGAGCTCCAGTTTACTTTTTGTGTATTTAATTAAGTGAAATACGAGGCTTGAGTAGCTTTGTGGGGGTGCTAAAGAGTCACACAGAGCAAACTCTAGTTTGGTCCACAGCTTATTACTTTATACATTACACAGGGCTTTCTGTAAGGCCAGAGAATCCTGTCATAACCATCCCCCATCAAAAAAAAAAATTTTTAAATCTAAAACTAAACTTGAAGTTAGCAAGCCAGCTCTCGTATAAGAAGAATCAGATATTGTCTTTCATTAAAAACATTAGAATTATCAAAGTAGGGTTGCATTCTAAATAGGGACCGCCACTAATTCTGAGTCCCCAGACTGCAGCTGGCTTTCTCTTTATATCAATGCCCAGGGCAACGTGGAACATCCCGCAGCTTTGCACAACAGTGAACTTACTTGTGTCCAGAGATGCTGCAGGTATGTTAACAAGGAACCACAGAACACATGGTTTCATGCTATTTGACGGGCAGGCTTAGTAATGTAGAACATACCAGGAAAATATTCAGAAAAGTGCAACTAACAACTTGGAAGGATGTAGACATCAGAATATTAATCAGTAGCAATTAGAAATTAAGATCCTGGTACCTAATGAAACCAAGGGACTGCTTTTGATGGAAAACCCAGTCTTCAAACTGAGAGTGGAGTTCCTCCCATTGCATGTTGAGTCCTCTCTGTAATCTGTGACAGGAAAAAGAAGTAAGCCAAGAGAATTCTGGTGATAAGATAGCAAAAGATTTTTCTTTTCCCAAAAGAGAGATCATTTTAAAGCTTGGGATCAACTCAGTAACCACCGATCACTCTTCCCCATCCATGCCTGATCCTGTCTCCATGACTTCCTGTATCTTACCACTGAACCTTGGACCTAGTTCTCAGCAGATTCTAAATGTGTGTTGACATGCCTGGCTCCTCCGTGGGGCCGTGAGCTTCTGGCACTGTGTGTCATTCATCTTTGCATCCATCACAGGTCACCCAAAGTTTGGCATGAGGTCAGGGCTTAATAAATGGTGCTTTTAAATAACTGTTGAAAGTCACCAATTTAGAGAGCACACAGACATGAAATGTGGCCATAGGTAGGGAGCAGATATCCATACAAATATTCAAACAATAAAATAAATGTTCCCAGGTAGATTGTATTTAAAATATAATTATAAGTATTCTTTGCTCCTTTTCTTAGTAAGTTTCCATCTCTTAAAACAGTGAAAGTAAACGGATGATTAGTGGTAAGAAGGAGAAGGTGAAGAGTGAAATAAAGAGCAAAGTATCTTTTCTTCTTACTGATGTGAATAACAGCCCTCCATTTTCCCTCTGCCCAAACACCCCCGTTTCCTTCCAGTCAACGGATGCCTGAGAATCCTTCTCTCTCAAGTCCTTTCTTTCTTCCTTATATCATAAGAAACTTCAGTTGTCCTGCCGTTTGACTTAGTGCCTGGGCCCTACCAAACATTTTTGTCAAATTGAATCAGGAGCACACATAAATCCAAGAAAGGCTTGAGACAGTCTAAGCCAGTCTGGGTACAAATACTGGGACACATTTAAGGTTGTTCAGGTCCAGGCTTCGTGCCAGATTAGCACTGATCCACACCGAAGAGCAGGAAAAGCATAAACTCCCCAGTTAATCACTTGCTTTGTTTTTGCAGTAGTCACTGAAATTAACAATTTGCTTTCTTTTCTTCACTCCTAGGATGTAAAACATCTGGTCCCACCCCCTGGCTATGATCAACCATCATATATTTGAAAAACGTTGAGTAACCATATCAGATTCTCTCTTCAAGGTAACTAACTTAAGAATCCACCCCTGTTTGTGGACTTTTGTCATGATTTCCTTTCCAAATCTGAGTGGTACTTATGGCTATGGTGTGAACCTGCTTCACATTTTTTTACTTCTCCCTCAACATATAGAGGCAAGAATTGAATTCCGACCTTGTATTCATCAATGCTAATTATCTTCATCATTGTTACATCCTGCTCTCTGGGAGATACATCTCACTATCATGACGTTTATGTTCATAGCAGACCTCTGTTCCGGTTGTTGGTTTGCTGTCATTCATTATCATACCTCCAAGCATGGTTAGGTTGATGAAGAAAGAGCTCACATACTCCTGGGAACTGAAACACTCGTTTTAAATTCTGAGTGTTAATACAGAAAAAAGTCTTGAATTAGATTGATTTCTTTTCAACTTCTATATTTATAGCATAATCTTTAATGAACTAAGTTGAACAGAGAACTTTGTCCCTGTAGCTTTATTAAATAGCATATAATAAAGCTTTAATTATTCAGTGGTTGGTTTTTTATGAGTTATTGCTGTCCACCATCTTGTTCCTTGGCTTATTTATCAACTTTGCTACATGCAAGAGAAAAAGATGAAGCAATGCAGGTACGTACCTCAGTCAGCCAGCCTTCCTGTCTGTCAGCCACACTTTGTAGGTTAAATGTGCAAAGAGCATGAGGACAGTTGTTAGAGGGAGACATGAAATCCTCTTGATTAAGAATGAAGGAAACAACCTAAATGTCCATGGACAGATGACTGGATAAAGAAGTTGTGGTATATTTATACAATGGAATCCTACTCAACCATAAAAAGAATAAAATAATACCATTTGCAGCAACATGGATGGACCGGGAGATTGTCATTCTAAGTGAAGTAAGCCAGAAAGAGAAAGAAAAATACCATATGATAGCACTCATATGTGGAATCTAAAAAAAGAGAAAAGAAGACACTAATGAACTTATCTACAAAACAGAAAGACTCAGACATAGTAAACAATCTTATGGTTACCGGTGGGAAGGGATAAAATTAGGAGTTCGAGATTTGCAATTATTAACTAGTATATATAAAATAGGTAAACAAGTTTATTCTATATAGCACAGGGAAGTATATTCAATGTCTTGTAGTAACCTCTAATGAAAAAGAATGTGAAAATTAATATATATGTATATGTATGAGTGAAACTCTATGCTGTCCACCAGAAATTGACACATTTATAACTGACTATACTTCAACTTTAAAAAAATGGAAGTTGAGTTCAACATTTCATCAAATTAAAGGACAAAACAGACTTTTAAGGGTGTCATAAAGAAATATTTCTGTGGCTACATATTTTTTCACTAGTAGTCAATATGTGGACTTGGAATAATATTTTACTTCTGATAAGAGTGTGTAGATTTTTTTGTTAATTTTTTTTGTTATCTAAAAGCTCCCTCTTCTGACTTTGCAGAATAATTCCTCACATATCCTCTCCACATTTTAACAGGTCTTGTAAATTGTCTTAAGAATAAACACATCTGATATAATATGAAATACAGCTCGTGTTCAGACATTGACCTGAAAACACAGCAACTGTAAGTTTTAAATTGAATTTTTTTTCTCCAAAGTTATAGTAAGTATTATTTCTGGGAAAATCAGAATTCCTTGTCTTAAGTAGTAATTATAAGCCATTTTTCCTCAAATACTGAGTTATGGAATTACCAGTGGTGGGGCAAACTCTTTGGTTTTTATAAAAATAACAGTTTTATATTATATAAATAAAATATCTCATAGAAAATTTTGAAAATATACAACATGGATTTAATTCATATCACATTAATTTAGCTATTAGAGTCTTTGAAAATACATCTTTCATGGTTACATAATATTCTATGATAAGCATATACCATCATTTTCTTAAAGAATAGCATAAAAATGCATGGCTAGATTATTTCCATTTTCCACCCATTATAAGTAATGGTGAAATCATTTATTTTAAACAAATATTCTGATTATTTTCTTAAGAAAACAACTGAAAATGGAATTTCTGAGGGAAAAATTATAAATATTTCTAAAAATATTGTCACTAGCACATTTTTTCTAAATTCACTTCCAGAAACATACAAATTTACAATTTTATGAGCAAGTGTGTATGAGTTCTCTCCATGTCCTCAACAATTCTCAGTATTTTAAACATGCACCAAAATCATAAATGAAAAAAAATGCTATTTAAAATTTGCATTTTATTAGGATCATATAAAAATAATTGCCCTCTAATTTTGACCACTATTATTATTACTTCTTTGTAAATCAACTTTAAATATTCTGTAAATTTTTTTCTAATAAGGTGTTAAAGATTTTCTTAAGGATTTTAGTAGTTCTTCATGTGTTGATTAAATATTTTCTTACCATGTTCTTTGGCTCTATTTTATCATGTTTTATAATATAAAGATTTTAATATGTCATGTAATCAAATCTACATTCATTTGTGGATATGTTTATTCCAATATTATGTTCACAATTTTATGCTATTAGTTATAGTTAGATTTCTGATTAATCTAGAATTAATTTTGTGGCATAGTATAAAGAAATGACATTTTACTTTCCTAATAGTAAACATTCTCGACATTACTTAAAAATAGTTCATATTTCTCCCATTGATTTTAGTAATTGAATTATATCCTACAGACTTCTTCATTTGTCCCTATTTCTGGTTTTTCTGGGGTTTTTTTAACGCTATTTTTAACTTCTTTTTTTTTTAACTTTTTTTTATGTTTTGTTTACTTATTATTGTATTATTTAATTACTTTGTTTTGGCAGTGGTGGGGAGAGAGGTAATTAGGTTTGTTTATTTTTAGAGGAAGTACTGGGGATCCAACCCAGGACCTCACGCATGTAAAGCAAGCACTCTATCACTTGAGCTATACCCTCCCCCTCTGGTTTTTCTGTTCTTGTTTATTGATGTCTCTATCCAGCCAGCTGTATTAGTCATTTTAACACTATAGTTGAAAAGCACCCTTCATTATTTCTCTTTTTAAAAATATGTTTGCTCTCTTTTATACATTGATAATTCCACATTTTAGAACCATCTTGCCAAGTTCCAAAAAATTTCTATTGAGATTTTAATTGGAATTGCATCATCTTTGGGAAAAACTGATCCTTGTGCATTATTATTGAATGTTTGCATCTAAGACTAGGAACTAAATCTCCACTTATTCTGATTGTATTCACATCACTCATTCAAATTGTATACTATTTTGCATAAAAATTCTTATGTATGTAGACTCTTTCTTCTTAGGTTTATTTCCACTTATTTTGCATCATCATTATCATTATTATTACTCATTGTAACTTTAACCCTTATCTTTAATAAATTGTTTTGGTTAACATATAGGAAAGTTACGCATTTTTAATATTTTTTGGTCAGCACCACTGAAAGTTCTGTCTTAGACAGCCACATGTAAATCAATGATGTGAGAACATTCCCTCACACCATACACAAAAATAAACTCAAAATGGTTTATAGAATTAAACATAAGACACTATAAACCTCCTAGAAGAAAACATAGGCAAAACGTTTTCTGACATAAATCTTAGGAATATTCTCCTAGGGCAGTCTACCCAAGCAATAGAAATAAAAGCAAAAATAAACAAGCGGGACCTAATTAAACTTATAAGCTTTTGCACAGCAAAGGAAACCATAAACAAAACAAAAAGACTACATACGGAGTAGGATAAAATATTTGCAAAAGATGAGACTGACAAGGGCTTAATCTCCAGAATATATCAACAGCTCATACAACTTAATAAGAAAAAAACAAACAACCCAATCCAAAAATGGCAGAAGACCTAAACAAGCAATTCTCCAATGGAGCCATATGAATGGCCAAAAGGCACATGGGAAAAAATGCTCAATATCTCTAATTATCACAGAAATGCAAATCAAAACTACAGTGAGGTATCACCTCACACCAGTCAGAATGGCCATCATTCAAAAATCCATGAAGATAAATGCTGGAGAGGCTGTGGAGAAAAGGGAACCCTCCTACACTGCTGGTGGGAATGCAGTTTGGTGCAGCCACTGTGGAAAACAGTATGAAGATTCCTCAAAAAACTGAAAATAAACTTACCATATGACCCAGCAATCCCACTCCTGGGCATATATCCAGAAGGAGCCTTAATTCAAAAAGACACCTGCCCCCCAATGTTCACAGCAGCACTATGTACAATAGCCAAGCGGGAGGTACAAACTATTGGGTGTGAGACAGGCTCAAGGATGCATGGTACATCATGGGGAATAGAGCCAATATTTTGTAATAAATGTAAGGGGAAAGTAACCTTTAAAATTGTATAAAAATTCAAAATTAATCTGCCTTACTCTTCTAACACCCTTTCCATTTTATTGTTGAAATACCAAATGTTCATGGAGTGAAGATTTAGATTTTGCTCACTTTTCATAACATTTTCCACATTTCATAACTTTTTCCAGGTACTCCTTGAGCTCTTTTTAAATGAAGGCTTGAGTCTTTCTTCAGCTCAGAAAATTACTTATCTTATATGTTTCAGTAATTCTATTTGTGTTAGTCTTTAGTTCAGAAACATCCAACATGCACATGCTGGAACTCCATGTCTTTTCTATTCACTGTTTCTCTCTCATCAGTTTTGTCTTTATGTCTATTTTGCTGTCTTCCATTAGCGTTTTTGTATCTACTAATTAAAATGCCTGCACTATTGTTTCTGTTAAGACTTCCAATACACTTTAAGTTCCACTCTTACATGTTTAATTTTCTCAAATTAGTTTACCTCCTTTCATTTTTTTTGACTTTCAGATAGCTCATATTTCAGCTCAGTCTTCTGCAATTCCATGTCATATTTCACTTCTTCTATAAAAGCCCCTCTTGTCTTATACTTTACTGAGATCATAAAGCAGGTATTGCCCAAATATAATTTATTTCCTGCAGTAAATCTTCAAAACCAGCTCTTTTCTTGGAGGTTGAGTACCACATCCCTCCCCCTATTTTCGGCTGCAAAATCTTTTCGCGGGCCTCCTGTTGGCTGTTTTCGGCTTACACATCTTTGAAAGAGGAGCGGTCACTCCTAGCCTCACATCTGCACCTAAACAGAACAGGAGGATTCTCCTTGTGACTCCTCCGCTGTCTGTCTGCTTGCTGTTAGAAATCTCCTCTCAAACTTGAAGCTGCAGAAGATTTTTTTGTCTGTTTGTTTTTTAAATAGGCTTTAAAAGTTTAGTGAAACCAGCAGCCTAAAAGAAACCAGAAGAAAATCAGAACCATGGGCCATCGAGGCCAGCTCTGTTAGGTTTCTCTCTGTGGGGTCAGGGGTCAGTTCTCTGTATCTTGGTCTCTGTGATGGGCATACTGATCCAGGCATCTGGATCTTAGAAGGCGGCTGGTTCAGGAGGAAGCTCTTTTGCATCGGGGCAAGGGCCACCGCCTGGAGGAAAGCCTTCCCCTGGCACTCACTCTGCTCGGTGCTGCTGCCCTGGAAGCTCTGGACCCTCACAGGTATCGCCTTGGATTGCTCCTCACTTCACAGCAGCAGCAGAGACACTGAGGACAGCTCATTCCCTGTCTGCCTGCAGTTACCCGTCACCCCAAGTTAAGGAAGATCCGTGGAGTTCTGCCAAGATTTGCTTTCTTTAATTTCCAAGCTTGCAGCAACTTCGCAGGAGACACTGTGAAACAGCCTTCAGTGTTCCAGGTTGGCCCCTATGGCTTGCTGCCCAGCAGAAATCCTTTGCAATTTCCCGCAATTTCCCACTGGCTCTCTTCCCCAGTTTTCAGTAATAACAACATTATCTCCCTTTGTTCTATGTCATTTTGGCCATTTAGAAGGAGATCCAGGAGAAGAATGAAATCCCTTGACTTAATAAGTCCATCTTACCGAAACGCCATTCATTTGGCTTTTCTCCTCCAGCCCGCCAGGCATATTAAAGGATTCACACTCACCTGGCTCCAGATCATTCCAGCGGGAAATAGATACTCCCTCCTCCCAGTCTCAGAACACTTGATTTTTATTTCTCATCTTTTATGGGCAATTGTCTTTCCAATTAGACTGTAAGTTCCTTGAGGCTAGGTAAAGAGGTCAGCTCCTGGTTTGCCCAGGTCCTCTCCAGATTTGAGACCTGGGAGCCCCCTCAGGCCCTGATTGGGTGGTCACCCTCCTCAAGGTCAATGCTAGCTTTCTCTTTAAGCCGTCGCCCTGCACCTGTCATCTAAAACTGTCCTGCCCAAGGCAGATGCCATGATATATCTGTTGACTGAGTCATTTCTCCCTGCCCCTGGGACTGCATCAACACATATTTATAGGCTCAGCATCACAGTCTAAGGCTGATAACCAGAGACACTGAGCAGTTTAACCAGCACGTCTCTCCATGGTGGTGAAGTTGTGAACTTTTCATAGTCAATAACGTAACCTGGTTCATGATCTCTAGATACTTGCAAATTAAAAAAAAAAAAAAAAAAACCATCACTGGAGAAGTTTCAGACATAATTACAAAGAGTAACGTATGGATAGAATGATTCCTCTAAGACTAATATTTTCAGAAACTAGCTATTATGCCGTTCAGTTCAGTAGATACGCGAAATCTGTTTCCAAAAGCACGGGGGCCCCAGGCTGCTCTCCTCCGCCATTTAAAATTCTATAATTAATTACTTACTGGATGTGTAAAAATATACCAAATGTGCTTCAAGATATGTTCTCTGTCCTAAAGAAGGTTTTTTTCAGGAGTTGGCTTAAAGCTGTGACTGTTTACGTTTCCCTGCGGCCAACTTGAAATTACCTCGAGTACACCCCTGATGAAATATGTTCTGAGCACTTTCTCATTTCTTAAAATATTTCTAGATGACTTTCTCTCTTTAAATAGAAAGAACAAGTTTTGCTTGTAGCATCATCACTGCATGCAAGCCGCAGAGAATTTCACGAAGAGGAGAAAACCCACTGGGGTCCTAAGTGGAGATCCATCCACCAAGTGTTGTCCATATCTCATGTCTGTCAGGATTTTGGAGACTTCAAAATGCAAGAAAAAGTGAAAAAAAAAACTCCCACGCTTACTTTGAGGAAACAGATAAATCAATAAAAGTTTTTCAAGCCACTACAATGTGGTAGGGGAAAAAAAAAATCTCAAAAGCTGTAACAGCCGTGCCATTGATGTTGAAAAAACCTAGAAACCAGAAACTGCTCCTGATAAGAAAAAAGAAGCAATTAGGGAAAACGAAACTAGTGAAGAAATGGCAAAGGAGGTGGAATTGATGAACTTTCCTAAGGGGATCTTAGCTTTCAAATGGATTCAGGTTTCCCAAGGGCAAAGTTTGTTCCTTATGAACGAATCCATTTTTACTCTCAGACCTCAGCGCTGCGGAAGTGGTTTTGTTTGGAAAGGAAAGAGGTTGAATTTAGATAAATGCCACCCCCAGAGCAGATGTTCCCTGCTTGGATAAAGGAACGACACACGGGGAGAAAAAGTCATTTGGAAATTCAAATTAAAACTCATGTATTGGCCGAGGAGTGACTAATCATTGGCCCAGGCTACCGACGGGGGTGCCGTCCGTCTGCGGAGACCTGCAGATGGGATGGAGCGGCGCACCAGCTGAGTGTGCTGGGGCCCGGGGGGGTCCCCGGGGAGCACGTGGGCTCTGGAGTCCTAACAGCCTCATTCAGGTCCCAGCCCTGTCACTTCCCAGTGAGTGACCTTGAAAGGTTCTTGACCTCTCTAAACCTCAATTTCCTGATTTATAAAATAGGGACAATAGTAACACCTCCCCCATAAGGTGGTTACGTGGAGTGATAACATCTCTCTAGAAGGATGAGGTGGTGAGCGATGGTATCACGGCTCTGTTACTTGATTCTGAGGATTTGAGTCTGTGCTTGGCGAACCGTCCTAACTCACCTCTCATGCGTGATGGGTCAATGATATTTTATCTATTCTACTAAAGAGCACCCTTGATGCTTTCTATTCCCAAACATTTAGTGATGTTATGTAAAAGCTCTTCCACCTACATTTGACGATAACCCCCAAATTAGCCCCACTTTATTTACAGAAACATGTGTCCCTGTCCTTCCACATACGTGTTTATGTCTCATTCCCCACCTGAATACCTTCTTTACTTTACCTGCTCTCCACAGGCAGTGCTCTTTTCTACCACATCTTAGGCCCCACTCTTCGCCCCAGAAGCATCTTCCCCTTTGTCAGTTTTAGGCCTGTTTGCCCTGAAGACTCCATTCCCTGCCCTTCCCCTACTCCTGACTTCTGCCAATGACATCACTCGGGCTGTGCTGACAACTGACTCCCCCTCGGGTTTGGCTGGTGGGGAGATCAGAGAGCGGTCGGTGAGGGTCGCACTGAAGCCGGTCCTCTTTCGGAGGATACCAACTCCTGGGTTGAGTTCCTGTCCCCCTATTTTTCTCAAATTTTTCACTCTGGTAAAATACACATAACATAAAAGGTACTCTCTTAGTCATTTATAAGTGTACAGTTAAGTGATACTAAGCACCTTCATATCGCTGTGTAACCATCCACACCATCTGTCTCCGGAGCTCTTTTCATCTTGGAAAACTGGAAAGCTGTACCCAGCAAACAGTTACTCACCTTGTTGCCTGGTTAGCCTTTCTAAGGCTTTTTCAGCTGGTTCTCCCCATTAAATATCCTGTCCCGATGTGGCTGGTATAGGCTTGGTTTTCCTGGTTGGGTTTTCCACCTTCCACACAGAAGATTTTTGAAATTACTTAACAGGTAGTTATCACTGAGTGCCTGATGGGGGCATGGCGCTGATGGTGCAGAAACGGGTGAGACACGGCGCAGCTGCTGTTCTCAAAGATGTTTCCCAGGAGGCGGGCACATCCCTGTGTGATTACAATGTGGTATTCTGGCTTAAGCACTTGGGTTTTGGAGCAAAGCACATGGACACGAGTCCTGGCTCCACCATGTACTGGCTCCAGGGACAACGGCAAGTTAGGTGCCCTTCGAGAATGACCTTGTGCCTTTGGCTAAGGAGCTAGATTGAATGGTGCTCTTTGCACAGTGGGGAGACATTTAGGAGGACTGCCCAAGCAGGGGCTTTTAGGGTGCGCTAGGAGTGTCTGGCTGAGTGCAAGACTACCATTTAGAAATGCATTGCCTGCTTCGGGTTGGTGGCTGTACAAATGAGGTGGAGGCAGGAAAATTACTTGGCCAGTAGAATCGTCTGGAATTACTGATAAACTAGGGAGGGAAAGGAAAGGATTGAGAAAAAAATAGGAAACTTTCTAGTCATTTATAAAGCCTTCCATGACTGTTCCAAGCCAAGCTGATTTCTCTCTGAATTCCTAGTGAGCAATGGTTAGCACCAAACAATATTCCATTTCATTGTCTGTAATTCTCAAATGTGTTGATTCTTGCTCTCCTCCCATTTGGCTGAATGATGGGTCCTTAAAGAAAAATTAACAACTTAATATTTTTTATTCCCCAGAAAGGTCCTTATAACATTTTATACATAAAGACGTTTAATAGATTTCTTTGAAGAATCTACATTTTATAAATATTCTTTAAAAAATAGTGTATCACCACAAGCCAGATTAAGTTATAATTCAAGAATTTAATAAGATAACTAAATTTTTAGCTTTCCAAAATATATCTTAATTATCAAATGAAATAAAAATGCAATCTTACTTTCAAGAGTTTGATCTTCTGCATTTTCACTTTAATCTTACTAACCATCTTTAGTAATAAAGAGCGAGTAAGGGCTTAATGACTTGAATTCAGAGACCCAACTGGGTTGGATTTTCTGATTAAGTGGGCTAATGTTAACTGTGCGATCTGATGCATGATAATCTATCAGACTCCATTTTTGGGGTTCTCTTTTAATGGAGGGCTTACTGCGTGATTAGAAGGTGAAAAATGCAGTTTTTCAGGATTCATTTACTGTAAATGGACTGAAATTGAGTGGAAGAAGACCCAGGCCCATTTGCCTTACTATTTCCACGTATATAATAATTATTTCATAACATCGACTTGAGAAACTGTAATTTGTTTTCACATTTAATCAATGGAGAGCAATATTTGGATCAGAATCCTTCTTGAGTGATATCATAATTACCACGTTATAAAACCCTCTCTTTCCTCTCTCTTGCCAGCGATTTTAAGGTTTCGTTTCCTACTAGAGCGTTTAGCCTGTTTGGAGTTCATGTGACACTTTACACGGAAAGAAGTGTGGAATGCCACTTTGCATGCCACTGCCTCATAAATTATTCATCCCTGCTGATTACCAAGCAGCTTCTGCTTATAGATAAGAAGTCACCTCTTGTTTGCCGCGCGCATCCTAGGGGCCCAAACAATCATAAGTCGTATGTTACCCACCAAGAGAGCAAGGAGGAGACTCAAGCAAGCTCCGTTTGGGACGAGCCTCTCCCTTAGTAAAACCAGCCTCGCCGGTCGTACTTGACGCGAAATGGTAATATTTAGCTTTACGAAGTACGAAGTTGGGAGAGAGAGCCACACTCTCAACAGAGAACAGGCAATAAACTTCCTGTCCTGATGGGTAACTTTATTGAATCCAAAACCCAATGAGAAACCATGGTCACTCTTACAAACAGCCTTACAAATTGCCAAAGCTATAACCATCGAGAGCATCTCTAATTTTTTTTTTTCATTTTTTTGAAAATATGGTGGCGTCCCTACCTACAGTATCTCTTTGCCCGCTCTTTTCCCTATACCTCTGTAGTCCCTTGCCCCCCGCCCCCACCATGGGCAGGTATTGATCTGACCTATATTTTGATCAGGAATACCCATTTTTCACCAATTTAAGATAATGAATCCGTTGATTAAAAATATAATGCATCTTGAAATGCTGGAGGATTTACTGAATTCCGATTTGGCCGTAAGAGAAATGACTAAGGATATGGTGACTTTAAGTGATGACTGCTGATGAAACATCACTGAAGCAGCTACAGCATTTCTGGGCAGGCTGAGGTCTCCCTGTGGAGTAACTTTCTTCTCTGCACTTGATTCAATTTTACATTTGTATACAGTATAAGGTTAGATTTTTTTTTGTCCTCACATAGCTCATCGTGCATGTGAAATAATTATTTTATCAGTTAATAAAAAGCATATATTAAACACCCACATTGTACCTAACATGGTGCTAAATGGGACTGTGGTGAACAGAAAAGAAACCTGAGGAATCCTACCTGCTGTGAGGTACCACCTTGTCCAGCCCCATAGTCTAAGGATGGCGAAGCCCAGACACAGACTTCCTTCATTGGGTAGTGGCACCGTCAACATCAGAGCTCAGATTTCCAGTCTCCAAAGCTATAGTTTTTCCCACTTGTTCAAGGAGCCTGCATTCTGTCTGGGCGGTTAAGAATTATACAGATAAACTTGCGCATAGATGGTCAATGAATCTATGATGACAAGAATATAAAATGGGGAAAAGACCCCCTCCAAAAAAGGACTACATATAGACAAATACATAGAGACCAGAACAAAGCTGCATATAGATTATAATTACATTTTACGCTGGAGATACTAAGGGCAGTGGGAGTTCAGCAAATTGGTAGGAATGTTTCAGTCTGAAACTCACGAAAGACTTCATGGGGAAAATGAGTCTTGATTTGTGCCTTAAAGAACAGGTGAGGATAAATAAGACTGTAGTAGGTGGATGTGAACAGGAAGAGAAATAGCTATGTGTCTGGATTAACGAGTCACCAGAGTGAAGAAAGGCACCAGCGGGGCTTGATTGATGGGGAAGCAGACGGAGTCAGTCTAAGCAGCAGTCGGCGCAGTCGGCGTCGGTGGGCAGAGTGTTGGAAGGCACTACAGGACTGGAGTCAGCCTTCCCTGGTGTGCACATCCAGTTCACGCCTAGGTAGCTCGTCACCTGGTGCCCGCACCATGTGTGGAGGTGGCGCCGTTCCACCCTGATTCTTGGTAACTCCCTGGGTAGGTATTCTTTCCCATACACCTGTGTATTGCATTCCCACCGTGGTCAGGGTGAGCTGCCGTGACTCTTGTTGGCCCAGCTGTGGACTCACCTTGCCTAACGTGATGTTAGCAGCAATGCTCTAGGCAGAGGCCTGTAAAGAGCAACTTTGGGGCTTATTATCTTGGATGTATCTGCCAGCACCATCAGAAGGCTGGCCTCTGGCAGATGACAGGCATTTGAAGCTGACTTTCACCAGCCAGGTCCAGCCTACGTCATCCGACCCCTATCCAATACCAGATGCCGCAGTGAGCCCAGCCAGAATCAGCAGACCCCTCGAGGCAAGCCCAGCAGACACATGAGAAATGCACGTTTACAGTCATGTGGGTTTGTGGTTGTTTATTACAGAGCCAGAGTTACTTGATGCACATGCAAGACACTGCTCAAATGATGTCATTCTCCTACTTGTATAACATGAAGGAAAATATCAAGAAATCCAGAGTAACATTCTCCATGCCCACTGTGCCTCGCTTAATGAAATGGATGCTCTGAGATAAGACAGGAAACATCATCCTTGTTCTCAGGAAGCTTACGATGAAGTTGCTATCAGATGCCGTACATATTAAAAAAAAAAAAAAAAGAAGAAGAAAAGTTACTCAACTATTGAAAAATTGCTTTCTTGAATCACTGTACATGACATGCTGCTGAACAGGTTAGAAAAAAATAGGGAACTAGCTTCATGGTGAGAGAAGTCCCCTAGGAAACACAAGACATCGGGGGGGAAAGTGTGTGTGCAGTTCTGGTATTTCCATCAACAACCTGGAACATTAATCCTGGAGCCTCAGGGACGCTGACCAGCCCTGGACTTGCCCTTCCTTGGAGATAAGAGAAGCCCGGGCGTCCTCACTGTGAGAACTTCCCCAGGAACAAGGTCCGTGGCCAAGAAAACGGGCCTTTCTTCTCCTTGGGTGTGGTTTTCCGGGCAGCTCCGATGGCCAAATGCAAATCCTAAACAAAGTAAGATTGCCCTCAAGTAAGCGTATAATTGTCCCTAAAAAAAAAAAAAAAAAAGCTACTCTAAACAGATTCCTTCAAACATTACAATGAGAGCCAGGAATTTAGGAGCAGCTCTGGAAGCTGCTGTTTACGCTCCACCAGAAGAGAAGCAAAATCAGATCAGAGAGGAAGGCCTTAGAGGCAGGCCCACATCCCTCCTCTGGAAGCACCCGTTTGGAGCTCAACATCACTTTGTTCCTTATCAAGGACAAGCCTTGCCAGACAGGGCTTTTGCCTGAAGCATCTCATCTCTAGTGCGACCTGCCAGCACTGCCTCATAGTGTTTTTCTCTTGGCCATTTGTCTCGAATTTAATAGCACGTACAACAGATAATAGATTTTAAATGCGCACTGCTTAGGTAAAGTCCAGACAGTAAGAAATTTTAAGAAGTAACGCTGTTCCAGGGAATCAGAAGTGTCAGACGCACAATAGAACTGAAGCCAGTGGGAAAACTGGGGGGCCAGGTGAGGTTTTTGAAGAGCCGTCCGTAAGTGGACCAGGACTTCCATCAGGAGGAGTAGGCGCGGAGCTGCAGAGATGGTGGGGGAAGGAGAAGGTCTGCCTCCAGTAGCTCCGGTCTGCGGTAAGGAATGTCTAGTTACCACCACTTCTCTGGCTAAATGTCCTCTGGGTCATTTTAGAATTATTTATAGAGAGAAACAGAGGGGAGAAAGGGAAAAAATAGAAAAGAAAATTAGGATGATCAAGGGAGGATGGAGGGCTAAAAGGAGGTTGAAGGTAAAATATATGCACAAAGAAGAGAAAGTTAAGTGGAATAAAAAGGTTAATACAAACAAGGAAAGATCCAATACTATTACAAAGTTAAGCTTTAAGAATTGAATCCAGTTTGACTGAGGAATTTGCAAATTTTTACTTGGAGTTAAAAATAGATTTTTCCCTAAATGTGTTAAAAACAAGAATTTTAAAAGAAATATAGGAAAGAGAAAGAGGAGAAGCCAGCAGTCTAAAACAATGAACAGATAAGGTTAAGTAAAGTAGAAGTGGAAAACAGATGTAAAATAACCAGCAGATAGCAAGGCAATGGAAAGTTTGGAAAGTTCCAGAACCGTGGAATCCATTTTCTGTCTATGCTGTTTCTGGACCTACCCTCTGAAATCTCAGGACCAGGAAATACAGGGGGTCCCCTTTTCTCTCAGTGATCAGCCTGGCCACAATGGCTTTTATTCCAGTTTGCCCAAAGAACCGGCTTGCCGAGCCACGCATCCTGTGGGGTCACATCTGCCCACTGTGTACCAAGGTGCTGCAGCCCCAGCCCCAGTTTCTGTTACACTGACAATCTTTCATAATAGTTTCACAGTGTGGGCTTCTCAAAATTTAACTTCAAATGCTTAACTATTTGAATTCTTTTAACCTAACATGTACATGATTCAGTTTTAAAATACCCAGGAATGAAATTCAATATGTTGAGCAAAAAGCCACTTAAGTTTAAAGAAAAGAAAAAAAAACTATTTTTATTGGCAGCAAATAAACCTAGGGAACTACTAATGTCATTGTTTGAGGAATGTTTTCTTTGTGACTGTTGGTTTATGCAAATAGCTGTAACACGCAGACAGCGCCACTTCCCGCCTGAGGATTCAACAGTCATCTTCTTGTTTTCTGTGTAATCTTCCTCCAGGCCGACCTGCTACTTGTATAGTTTAATCTTGGCATTAATATTTTAACATAGGTTTGCTTTGGGTTGAGATGAGCAAGAAGATTCACCGAGATTTATCTAAAAAGATTGTTTGTGTGATTTCATTTGGCTGCATTAGGATTCTGTGACGGATGCTTTCTATTAGCAGAGTGCATCCACCTCTGAATCAGGTGTCTTGTCAACAAGACAGTCTGACAGCTGAGCTTGAGGGTCATAAAAAGTAGCCATTTGGATTCAAGAAAAATAAAGCAATTCTCAACTTTTTGGTTAAACCTGCACTTCTTTTCCAGATGGATTATATTGGATATTTAGCCTCACTTATACACACACACACACACACACACACACAGTTTGTATCTTGAGACCAATTTTTTTCATCAGTACAACAAAGAAACTGGACTAAATTTTTTTAAATAATTTTTTTCATTTAAAAAATAATTGTTATGGTAAGAAAGAAAAACTTGTAAAATAAGTGAAGACTTTCCTTACTCCCACCAATAAGAAATAATTATTGTTAATATCTTCATATTTCTTCTTGCAGACATACTATGTCTATATGTAAATACATATGTAACCATATATTTTAAATAGTCTTATGCTATGTATCCTATTTGATAACATTTTTTATTTATCACTATGTTGTCTCTGTCAAGGAGATTATCTTTTAATTTGATGAACCATGAGTTGTATAACCTAGCTCTAATCTATGGACTTAAAACTCTTTTATATTTTTAACTTTATGAATAATTCTGTGACAATCATCTTTGTATAGATAGCTCTGAACATTCAATTACTTTTTAGAATAATTTCCTGCAAGTAGAATTTCTATTTCAAAAAATATGAATATTCTAAATGTTAGTATGTATGAATTGTTAATCGTTTGATCAAGATTTTTTTAAACCTTTTGGGGTTTTGATTGGGATCTTATTAAATTTGTAGCATAGATTAATGCGAATCCATTCATTCATTCTTTTAATGAATATGAATTAAATTCCCACTATGGGCCAAATACTAATGCAGCAATGGAAAGATCAGAGAGCCTTCCCTATGGTACACAGACGCATAAAAGAGTCAAAACCAGCAAACAAACAAACACATATAGAACATGAAGTCTGGGTGGGGAGTGCTAGAGTTTAAATGCTCTGAAGGAAAAAAACAAAGTAAGGAGACAAAGAGTGACGGGAGGTGATACTGTATGTAGAATGATTAGGAAAGTTTCTTAAGTCGATGCTGATCAGAACCTGATCAAAGACTGAGAACCCAAGACAGGACGCTCCATGGTTATCAGAGGGAGGAGTGAAGGAGGCAGGGCAGCAGGGAGTGTCATCAAGGAAGAGAGCCCAAGGGACCGAGACTAGCGACCGCTCAGAGGTCACACCAGGAAGCACCTTTGGATGAGCAGGTGGGGACTTCGGATTTTATCTTGAGTGAGATTAGAATCCAGGGAAAGATTTTGCGCAGGGGTGTGGGAGTGACAAAGAACTCTTCAAACAGTCCGTCTTTTCTTCCTGAGCGGGGTGTGCCCTCCACTGACGTGTCCTCTTCCATGTCTTGCAGTTGGAGGTTTTAGTTTCAGTACACTCTTTTAAAATGTTTCATTAAATATTTGTTTGGCTTTTAACTAAGAATTTATTTCCATTATCTTCATAATTTGTATTTTAGCTTAAAAAAAATCTTACAGACCCCTTCAATGTTTAATTCCAAGAATCTGTGAGCTTGGTGCCATGCCAGTGATTCCTAAGTCTCTGCAGATCCGTGCAAGAGCAGGTACTTCTCGGGGGTTATACAGAATGGTCCAGGGCTGCTTTTACTTCCGGTCCCCTCCACTCACCTCAGAGGAGACACAAGCATAGAGTCAAGCGCATTAAAGTCAAGCAGTACTTTCTGGGACAGCCGTGCCTCCACCCATCAACCTCTTAATAGTTCTCTGCTCCCGTGAAGTTTGAGTCCCAGGCCCTTAGATCTTTCTTGAACTCAATATCCTAGAGCAGTGTTTCTGTAAAAGTGTGCAGCAGAATCACCTGAGGTGCTTATAAAAACAGCTTCCCGGACCCCGTTCCTGGTGATTCTGATCCCAAAGGTCTGGATTCTGATACGCAGCAGAATTCAGGAAGGGCTTTCCGAGACCGACATTAAGCCTGCCACGTTCTCGCAGATCCCAGATTTCCCATCACCATTCTAACTGTGATCAGGGCAGGTCTTGGAAAGCAACGCATCTGAGTGGGGTTGCTCAACCTGACATTGTCATACTGTTAAGTTTCTGATTCTAAAAAACAAAGTGAAGAGGGAGGGTATAGCTCAAGTGGCAGAGCGCATGCTTAGCATGCACGAGGTCCTGGGTTCAACCCCCAGTCCCTCCTCTAAAAATAAATAAATGAATAAATCTAATTACCTCCCACTGCCCCCCCCCAAATAAAATAAAATAAAAAACAAAATGGAGAGGAATTCAACACCTGAGTTTTACCTAGGCCTTCATGTATTATTTTCAAGGGAAAATAGATCTTTTCAGAAAACTCTCTTTTTGGCTACTTTAACAAGCTTCTCTTTAAATTTTGTTTTCTGGAGAAACATATTACACCTTGATCTTGTGCTCATTCCCTAAAATAAACATGTCTTGATCCCTAAGGAAACCAATGGTGAGGACCTTAATCAATTTTTTTCTTCCTAAAATAGCAAAGGTATGACATTCCCAAAGCAGAGAGGGTACATCCTGCTGAGTCATACTTCTAGTGAGTTACCTGCCTCCTGCTTCTCTGTTTGTCATTTAATTACAAGTCTAGGATCTACTAAATATAGCATTTGGCTGCTTTTACCTCTGCTAGGGGCTACAGGTGATTTATAGAATGGCACTGATACGTGCTGGCTGAATCACAGGTATCCAGCCTTCAGATTAATGCACTGGACCCTTCTCTGGGCTCTGAGCCCTAAAACTTAGCAGGATTTATTGCTTTATGTAGCACTCTTGTGAGTTTCAAAATAATTTGCCTCTTAATTTCCCCTAGACTTAAAACTGTGTTCTAAGGAGGCATTAAATCCCAAACTTAATCACAAATTTATGAAGGTTGCGGAAATTCTGCCCCCTTCAAAGACTAAGTAACAGGGAAGAATCTAAAAATATATCAACCCTGCCTCCATGTCTTCCTCCCACATGTCTAACCAACCTGCTTCCCGTAGAAACAGGTAGCTCCTGATGGAACCTGAAACATAACGGACGGGATGTTATTCACTTCAAAACTTGACACCAAGGACAGGGACCACTTCTACAAAATATTAGGATACAGCACCAGGCTGAGGCGTGTTCATAAGGCACGCTGCTGGCAGGGCACGTGGTCGCAGACGCACACAGATATTCAGGGCCAGCCCCTCGAGCTAGCTGACCCACTGCCAGAGTCCATGCTTCTCGGTCATTAAGGAAAATCTAGTACATTACCACCGGCTGTTGACAGAGAAAGAGAAAGTAACTTAATGAGTGGAAATTTATTAGTGAATATAGGGGTTTTTTCCCAATAAATTATCCACTGAAGCCAAAAACTCATAGGAAAGAGGCAGAGCTTTTGGCTTTTGTTGTCTCTGAGCCCTTTTCCTCTGTTGTGCTCAGTAGCAGCGCGGTCTCCTGGATGCATGCAGTTCTTTCACTGGGTGCCATTCATTGAGCAAACACCGGCTGAATGGCTGGCCTGCTGCAAGTCCCTGCTGGGACCGACGACAGACACAAAGGCCTCTAATTCCGGGACCTGCCCTGAGACTAAACGTTTGCATAACTGCACAGTCATAGCAGCACAGATTGTCACTGGAACCCCAGGAAGGAAAATGTCACTTGAAAAATTTGTGATACATTGGCTTGACCTGAAAGGCTGGCAGTATTGGGGTAAATATACACGGCTGAGGGAATTTTTAAGGAGATACATGGTGATAGGAAAAAAATCCTGTAAGGAAGGACAAATACTTCAGTTTTCCCAAAGAGAACATAAATGAGGTGTAATCATGGACAGCCAGACAGCCAGGTTGAAGCCAGACACATAAGAATCTGCTGGCAAGCTTTCTGATTCAGTAGGTTTAGAATCGAGGCTCAAGGAATCTGTAATTTTTAAATTACCCCAGTGACTCTGACGTGCAGCCACATTTGGGGAGGACTAATGTATGGGCAAATTACAGACGACTTTAAATGCCAAGCTAAAGTGAATGAACATTTTTTCCTAAGTGCCAGTCCCATAGGTCCTTTCTTCTAAGCACTCTATTTTTTTTTTAACAACTAACGGAGTTCTTTATTAAAAATTCATTGATGATTTCCAAGTATGCCACACTTAGCAATGCAGGAAGAGCGTCCTTTAATTTGAGATCACTTGAGGAGGCATAGAAGGTATGCTTCAAGCTCTTCTGAGCAGTGCCTCTCCTGATACCTGTCTCATCATCATTATCCTTCTTTCTAGACAGAACGTCTCCACGATACAAATTTAGTTGCTTGAAGTCAGAAACCAGGGCAAATTTATACAGCGTTGCAAAGGGCATAATTTGGAGTGATCAATTTCCTATGTCACTGGGACCCCAGCTCTGAGCTTCCCCCATATCTAAGTATCCAGTGGTCTCATCTCACCAATGAATTACTCAGTCTCCCAGCCTTACAGTGCCTGCCCTCTGCTTCAAAATTACATTTTAGAGGAGTCCCAATTTTAAAGAAAAGATGCATGAACCCTTGTCACCCTGAATTTGTATTTCAGAAAGTACTATAAAAATTAATCGATTTTAAGCAGAGGTAGTATTTTGGGTCTTTAGCAAGTTTTTAGCAGTCCACAAAGTGTACGAACTCCTCCCACTTGTATAAAGTGTGTGGATGAAAAGCAAGAGGCTTAGAGCAGGGCTTGGCAAGCCTTTTCTGTAAAAGGCCAAATAGTAAATATTTGTGGGGCTCTGTGGGCCACTTACAGCCTCTATCAAAACTGCTAAATTCCGCCACTGCAGAGTGAAGGCCACACAGACCATATGCAAACAAATGAGTGAGGCTGTGTTCCAATAAACCTTTATTTAAAAAACACAGCTGGAAGGCTGGATTTGGCAATGAGGCCGTAATTGACTGACATCTGGTTTAGGGAAATGCAGAAAATAGAAAAGTTTGAGAGAATCCATAGAAAAACTATTAGAATTAAAGATTTTAACAAACCTGCCAGATATGGGATCAATTACAAGAATAACATTGCTCGTGTACACCAGCAGTAACCATTTATAGACTGAAATTAAAAATAAGGTGCCATTTACAATAGTAACAAAATTTATAGAGAATCTAGGAATTAATGAAGAATACACAGCATTTCCATGAAGAAAGATGTTAAAATTTATATAGGACATAGTGACTATCTCTATAAAAAGAGAAAGTAGGCCTCCTTCACTTCTCCCCAGATTTATCTGCAAATACCATGCAATTCTGTAGTGGATAGAATGATGGCTCCTCAAAGATGTCTGTCTCCTGATCCCCAGCATCTGTGACTATGTCCCTTATAAGGCAAAAGGGATTTGGAGATGAGTTGAACGTTGTCAGCCTTGAGATGAGGAGATTACCCCGGGTTATCCAGGTGGGCTGATGTAATCACAAGACACCTCAAAAGTGGAGGACCTTTCCCTGTTGTGGTCAGAGGGGAATGTGTCAGTGGAAGCGGGGTCAGAGAGATGCTGTGTTGCTGGCTCTGAAGATGGAGAAAGAGAATCATGAGCTAAGGAATGTGGGTGGAAAAAGCTGGAAAAGACAAGGAAACAGTTTCTTCTCTAAAGCCTCCAGAATAGAATGTAACCCTGGTGACTCCTTGACTTCAGCCAAATGAGAGCATGTCAGCTTTCTGACCTAGGGAACTGTAGGATAATAAAGTTGTGTTGGCTTAAGCCAATAAGTTTGTGGTAACTTTTTATGGCAGCCATAAGAAACTAAAACAGACTTCAAACAAAGTTGCAATTGGAATTTTTGAGGAATTTGTAAACTTGGTCTAAAATCCATAAAGTCTATGAAAAATTCAACATTGAAAAAAGAATGAAGAGGAGGAATCATACATTACCCGGCACTGACATGCTATAAAACCACAATAATAAAAACTGTATGAGATGTATGCAAGAACAAACAGACCAATGCAACAGACTAGAGAGGTCAGAAATACACTTATTTTTTATATACTGATATGCAATATCTGATAAAGTGTTCTATGATTCAATGGGGAAGGTACGAATTATTTAAAAGAAAATACTTGACAAACACACCTATTTTAAGGGGAAAAAACTGACTTTTTACTTTACAATACATACAAAATGAATTAAAGATCAATACGAGAGACAAAAAGTTTTAAAGTTAGTAGAAGTATAAGATATATATTTGCAAAAAGAGACTTAAAATTTCAAAATAAAAAATTACAAGACATATACATAATAAGTTTGGTTGTATCAAAATGAAACATTTCTGGTCAAAGATATATGCCATGGACAGATCTAACAGAAGGAAAAAAAATGGGGAAAGATTCTTGCATGTCTTAAACAAAGAAATAATGTTTTCTAAATATTTAGAAATTTAGAAAATATCATGTAACCCCTGTGAATGGACAGGAACTGACAGCAACCACAATAGAAAAATGGAGAAACAGTATGTGAATCAGAAACTTAAAAGTTAACAAGTGTATGAGTAAATGAAGAGATGCTCAAACTTACTAGAAAGCAGAGATGTGCAAATTAAAACCAAGAGACATCACCTTACACCTATTAGATTAGCAAAAATTGGAAAGCTGGGTAACTGATGGGGCTGTGGAGATGCAGGGGGCCTCAAGCACTGGTGGCGGAATTGTAAACTGTGGCAGCCCCTGTGGAGAGCACCTGGTACCTTCAGTTAAATTTTATAGAAACCTGCAGTGTGATCCAACAGACCACTCCTGGGTTTATATCCCAATGAATTTCTCACACAGACTCCTAAGGAGATGTGTATAAGGATATTTATTGCAGCATTCTTGGAGGAAGTGTGGAGTTGGAAGCAAAATTAGGGGAGTTAGTTGCTGGAAGAGTAGATAAAGTTCATGGGTGCCCTTCATGGAGTACTGTGGAGTAGAAAGGAGCAACAGAGTAGATGCGCATTTAGCAACATGGATGGAGAACTGCAGAGGTTAACCTCTGTATATAAAAATAGATAAATAACACATTTCTTCTGTACAGCACAGGGAACTATATTCAATATCTTATAATAACCTTTAATGCAAAAGAATATGAACACAAATATATGTGTGTGTGTGTATATATATATATATGCATGACTGTACATTGTGCTGTACACCAGAAATTGACACAACATTGTCAACTGACTATACTTTAATTAAAAATAATAATAACAATAATGCTGAGTAACAATATTGTTTTAAAAAGACAATTTGATATACGACCCAATAGCTTTTATGTAAGTTGAAAATTCATGAACGCAAAATACGTATCTTTTCAAAAGCACGTACAAACAAAAAAACATTAGAATACTTGCTTGTCTTGGGAGACGGGAATAAAAATGGATAACAGTGATAAATGGAATGATTAAGTATTGCCCATAAATAAATAATTAAATGAACAGAGGGGATTTCCGGGGCAAATGATGATACTGTGCCATGAACTCATCCTCTGCATTTGACTGGAAAAAACAGGAACAGAAAATTTGAATGCAAAAGAAGGGATGGATGTTTGCTGTCTCCCAAATTCAGGTCATGTGGGGTGAGGTATAAATGCGGAATGAGGTGGGGGTGTCTCTACAGTGCTTTAATTTTTAATTCATAATTTTGATTTATGTTGTTCCTAATGGCTTCTTAAATATAAGATCATATTTTAGCAATAAAAATATCTTCATACTCAAGGCAATGTAATCTACAAAGGCAAAGAAACAAAAAAGCAAGACCTTAAGCACTTGTATGTAAATTCATTTCTAATCTCAGTTTATTTTCTAAACTAGTTTTGTCTATTGAATGAATACTCCCCATCTAAGACATTAATTGCTATAGAAGAACATAGAATTTTCTCACAATGCATAAATAGATAAGAAATTATCCTTAATCTTAGATATTTTCATAGAATTTTGACTAGTTTGTTCTACGTCATTTTTTTGTGGTTGTTTTGGATTTTTTTTTTTTTGGTGATTGAGCTGTTGTTTTTAGCTTGTTCTAGGGGAGGAGGTAAATAGGTTCATTTATTTAGTTAGTTACTAGGGATTGAACCCAGGGCCTTGTGCATGCTAAGCACACACTCTACTCTACAACTGAACTATAGCCTCCATGCCTTGTCATTTTTATATAAATTCACTTTCTACACAAATTTGTGCATTGGAACACATCATTTTCAATTACAGAAAAATTGTGGCTATTTGAGGCCTCTGATCCTATCTGGTTTACTTTTTTTATTTCTTGAAGCAGCTAACCTAGCGTCTTCCATATTATAACTACTCAAGCAATATGTATAGAACTGGTTTGAGTGAAGTTCAGTTATGATAATTTGCTTTAACTAAGTCTTTTGGGAACATGTTACTTCAGAAATAATAAATTTTACTTAAAATATTTGTTTCTCAAATAAGTCATATTTTCTGATTAACTTTGAGGTTATTTATCTTTTTGCCTCTAATGTTTAATACTATTTTTTTCCTTCAGGTTACTTTCAGTCCTTCTTATGGAAGATAAAATGCCATAGGGCTTCACCGGAATGAAAAACTACAGGATCTGCCAAGGCCAGAGAACAGCCCTGTCCATGAAAATGAGAGTTACTGGTTTTACAAGGAAAGATTACTTTACCCCCTAAACATGATTATTGTTATGACTGAGATTTAGGCCCTAGGCCATAGGGAAAACCATTTATCAATGAGTTTTCAAACCTTTATAGTTCTGTTTTCTTCTATGAATATCTTGGCAGAATCCTTTGGGAGCCAAACATCTCAAAGTATGGATCCTATGAGAATGACAGATTCTCACAGTTACACATATAAAATCCAACAACATAATCAAAGAAAGAAGAAAAGAAAAAGAAATTCACTTTCTGCCAAGCTACAGTTCAGGGTCTGTCCTCCATCATGATGGAGGAGAGGGCTGTTTAATCAGGTGTGATTATGAAACAGCTGTTTCTAGATGAAGTACACAAATGTGAAAAATATTAGAATTTGAAAGGAATACCAAATATGTCTTGCCTCATTATGTAATGAGCTATTTCTCTGTCTCGGTCTCTCTGTCTCTCCTTCTTCCCTTCTAGCACGTGTAGAACAGCATCTTTGTTAGTGCTGCTGTGAAAGATAGACTGGGCGGGTTATGAACAACAGATATTTTTTCTCTGAGTTCTGGAGGTTGGGAAGTCGAGCTCAGGGAACCAGCAGGTGCAGTGTTTAGTGGGGCCCTCTTCCTGGTTAACAGACGGCAGTTTTCTTGCTATGTCCTTGCAGGGCAGACACACCAGGGGAGCTCTCTGGGGTCTCTTTCATAAGGGCACTAATCCTTCCCAGAGGCCCCATCCACTAATACCATTACACTGGGGGTGAGGTTTCAACATATGAATTTGGTAGGGGACATAAACAGTCTATGGCAAATGGTGTGGTAGGAAAAGACCAGAATTTTACCCTTCAATGAGTCTTAATATAGTATGTGTAGTATACACATGAGTGATAACTCGGGGAACAGCTCCTAGGAATTCCCGTAGATATTAGAGGGGAAGAAGACTTGAAAATGGGAGTGACTTTGTACAGCTTACATGACATAAAAGGCTGTCTGATTTTCACTTATACAGTAAGGCAACTTCATTTGTTTGCTTACAATCGAAGGACTGGAGGAATTCAGATCTCAAATGAAAACGCTAAGCCCAAAGGCTGTCATATAGTAGGTCCTCAATTATAAATATTTCTTCTCCTTCCCTTGAAAGGTGAGACCTTATAAGGCCTTGGAACAGATTTCTCAACGCACTTTCATTAGCATCCTCTGGATACAGTGCTCTCGTTACTTTCAAAAGGAATTCTTCATGCAAACAGACTGCAATCAGGAGACCAGGGAGAACTGAGCACCTGAAAAGGACAGCGGTGCCTGCTTACTGTCTAGACTGCTTCTTATCTCTCTAGACCTGCAGTATGAGGAAACACGCAGTACAAATTACAGATTCAGACAGCGAGTCAGCCTCAAACTTTGTTCATTTCCCATTAGAAATACTAGCGGTGCATTTTTTTTTGAAATCGGAACTTCAAAACAGCACCTCCAATAATTAGTGCATGATTTTCTTTTCACTTGAATGTTTTCTGTTTCTCTATCACTATTTCAGCAACTGGGTGTTGGAGAAAGAAAAAATAATGTCTTAAAACGGGATTCATTTTTCAGAGCAGGGGGCAGAGTCCAGTTTCTTGATGAAAGCTTCAACCTTTTAATTCCAATGCAATGCAGCTAAATTTATTTTGTTGGAGCATTTGAACTGGTCTGCAAAGCACATGGTTCAACAGTTCAGGTTTCCTGTAATTAACTGTCAAGAAGGAATCTGAAACTAAGCAGTGAAATGCAAGTGGGTCAGCCTCAGAAGGGTTTAAATTCTGAAGAAATTTTACAAGAATGGCCTTTCGTGGAAACATTCATCCCAGTCAGTAGTTCACTGTATAAACAACAGTAAGGGTAGGTGGTTCTCAAAAACACAGCTTGAACTCCCATTTAGTTCCCACTGCCCTTTCTGGTTATCGCTGATGCTCCTTCACCAGAAACACTCTTCCCTGGAGCTTCCGTGCACAAAGAGAGCAAGACTTTGAGGATGTGAAGGTTGAGGGGCTTACAAAGAACTCTTCTATTGCTATTGTGCGTTGAGTAGCAGAGGGCATCCCCCCGACTCACCACTTGACCGACACAATGTTCAGAACGTTCTTCCCTCATATGCACCAATGAGTTGCTGAATTCCATCCCAAACTCTCTAACTCACAAAGTGTTCACAGGCCGAGTCAGTGAATAGGGGATCAGTTTCATGTAAATTATTCTCATAATCTGAACAAAACAGAGATTCTTATCCTGTGACTCAGAAATCAAAATATTTCCATGACAACAGTAAGCTTTTTGGTTCTACAATGACCAGGAGCAAAGTCTCTGATCCCTTGACATTTATAACCACAGAGCATAGTATGGTAGGTATGCAGTTAGTTGGCTGGGAACCTGAATTTCTCTGGAATTCTCCAAATTCTGCATAAAGAATGGGGAAAGTTCGGATTTTTCACATGTCCTTTTTGCAGGCTAGTGATAAATAAAATTAGAAATAAGTATGAATTACTGAAATAGTTGGTGAATAATGAATTTATTTGAAATTAAACTTTGCAGGCCTAGAGAAAAAAAAATATATTCACTTCTGAAAGTGTTAGCCAAGATACAATTTCACCCCCTGGTGGCTCCTATAAATGCCTCATTCCATTGGTTAATGATCACATTTTATTATTGCATGACTGCCATCTTGTTATCTGCCAGCTTTTCTCTCTTACTAGATACCTACTTAGAAAAGAGTACCCATGTGCTACAGGATTTTTGTACAAGAGTGTTATAGCAGCATCATTTATAATAGCACAAGAGATGAAACAGCCCAAATGTCTGTCAATAGTGTGGATAAATAAATGATGACATAGTCACTTAATGGACTACTTCACAGTAATTAAAATTAACACACTGCAGCTGTATGCAACAATGTGATTTGATCTCACAAACATGTTAGTGGACAAGAGAAGTCAGGTTAAAATAATATTTGCTTTTTGTTTCCATTTAAATGCATGTCAAAGCTAGATCAAATTGAAGTAGTGTTCAGGAATACAGACTTAGGTAATAAAAGTATAAGGAAAAGGTATCAAGAAAAGCAAGGATGTGATTAGCCTGAAAGTCAAGACAGTGGTTAACTCTGATGTAAAGGGAGTATTTGGGCAGGAAGGGGCATGTTATGGCTCAAGGCACTGTCAGTATTGCAGGTCCTGAACGGGATGGTGCATGCATGGGTCTGTCAAAGAAAAATTGTACTGGATGGAGTCAAACAGGCAAAGACTTTATTCAAGACTATTGCAATAGAGGAGAGAAAGTGAACTCAACTCCACTGAAACAAGAGGAGTTTTTAAACACTAGAGTGAATTCATGGAAAAGTACTGGAGGACATTAGTGGGGACCTTAGTCACTGTGATTACGCTATCTTTGTTTGCTAGTTGACACTTAATTAAGTTCCGACCTCCCACAGGGACTGGAAGATAGAGGCCCTGTCTGTCCTAATGATTACATTTCGTAGGATGGCTCTCCCTGAATTGACATTCCTTGGTTGTAGATGATTTCCATCTCAAAGGAACAGAGAAAAAATTTACAATTGGAAGTTTTCTAAATTAAACATTCTGAGGAAAGACAAGTTGGGGTCTATAGGCTAGAAGAAACCAGTCTAATGTTAATGAAGCTGCAGGAATTGTAAAGGCCATCTTGGTCAGATATTAGCTTTATAATAATTCACTTAGTTGTATACTTATGTTTTATGCAGTTTCCTATACACATTAAAAAAGCAATGTAGAACAAAGTTCATATAACTTCTAATTTGCTTTAAAAGAGATAAGTATATTGATAGTCATGAAGAATAAAAATTCTATTAAAAACAAGTACTAAATATAAACAGTAATTTTTCAGGAATGATAGGATGTTAAGTGATTGAAGTTAATTTTCATTTTTGCTCATGTTTTAAATTTTTCTACTCTAGTCTTGTACGGCTCAGACTATACAAAATGATGACAAAGAGAAAAATATTTTCCCAAGTGAAATGCGCCTACTTACATTCTCCTTGTATGAAAGCTAGATGGTCTTAATTAACAGTGTTTAAATGTAATTTTCCCCAAGGAACCTAAGGTTCTCTTTTGTTTGTTTAGAAACCAAAATACGAAGAAATACGGTTCACTGCACTTACCTTCCCTCTCTCTTCCTTCTCTCTCTCCCTTTTCCAAGCCAAGTATAAAGAAGCAATGTGAGACTGAACAAAATCAGCTGGATTTTCCCAGCCAGTGGCCTATTCTCCTAGAATATTTTAGGTCCTGTTGGGGTGAAAATGCATTAACTCATTGAAGGATCATCCTCTGTTTCTTAAGTGGAAATATTATGTGACTTGAAGAGCAACCTGTGTGCCTAATGTCCTCCTGGGGAGTAATTTCAATAGAGGGAAAACCAGAGTTTCTTTCCATTAAATCACTTCAGTTCCAACTATGAATTTGGAATACACTGAGGTCGAAGTGACTTTGTGAAAAGTGCCCGAACCAACTCTTGGTGCCTGTGAGAAAATTCAATCTAATAATGTGTGTGGAATATTTACATCTTTATAGGGTTTATAATATCTTTGTTTTCCCCAGCCTTTATTATTACTTACGTATACTTCTCTATTCAATACTTACCAAACCCTGAGGCAACCCAATAGCAGTGTAATGTTCTTCATTTCAGTCAATGAACTTTAACAGAAACCAATGCATTTTAACTGAATTTTTGTTTATCTCAAGGAGCACATTTTAATGAAATCAATACATTCTTGCTGAAAGCCACATGAATCCATTGGAAAGAATACATTGTTACCGAAACCAATATACAGTTTTATAATGTCGGTATGTTTTAGCATAAGCACAGCCATACATTTTAGCTGTAACCAATATATTTCTGCAGGGCTGATCCTGAGCAGCCTTATTTCATAGTGCATTCAATTCATTCTTACAGAAACTAATACTGTATTCCATATTCCTAAGCCAGCAGTGGCAGGCTAAATGAAGACTATGATTTATATTGCTGAAAGTAAATACTTCCAGAAATGACATTAAAAAAGGGTAGTTTTGAAAGTGTATAAAGGATTTTAATATCTTCATTAAAGTTACAGAAGCAGCCAGAGACAAGTTTTTGAACTGAAAACTGAAGGGCCTTGTTTATAATTTGTGTTTGAATTAAACACACAAATGTATTTATTACTATCGTCCTATCTTAGTCACTGAAGTTTTTTAAATTTGTGTTTATTTCATTAGATGCCTACAAAAAGTGGATACCCCTGGGGAGAGATCAGAGGTTCAAAAATTCAGAAATTTCCAGTCTTACAAGAGCCCACCTTTTCCATCAATCCTAAAAATGACAAAACTCATAAGATTCTCCCTCTGAATCCCTCCCCCACAAAAAGTATTAATATTAACGGAGTCATTATAGTCAGAAACTAACGGAGAACATGGAAAGAAATAAATTCAAACAATGACTAAACAATAAAATAAGTAATAATATTTTTAAAGTTTATGCAGATGTTAATATATGTAAGCATGCATGTAAGTACGTTTGTATGCATTTGCAGTTACAATTGCAAAGGCCTCTTGACCTGCATTGTGGTGTCTTCCCCACCCAGGTTGGCCTACTACACTTTATATGTCGCCCAGAGATTGAACACGCATCACTTTTTACAAAGCTAACATTTTAAAATTCAAATGTGCTTGTATTTAGAAAGTGACTGGTTATCTCCCAAGACATTATCTAATTGGGAGAGTAACCTTGTTGTATAATTTATCCAGAGGAAAAGCAAGGGCAGCTTGCTTCCCCAGACATCTTCATTTGCCTTTTTAGTTTTCTCCACTAATGATATTTCCAGAAGATGAATAAAATGAAAGGAAGAATTATCCTACAGCAAATGTAATAAAACCAGAGTCAATTTTTATAAAAATCACCTTTCAGGAAAATATGTGTCTTCATTAAAATTAAAATGTAATATACTTCATAGTCCTACAGACAGTAAGAAAGCAAGAAGCAGTAAGAATATTCTCAAACCACTTAGTTGACTTATGTAGTTAGGAAAAGTAGACAAAACCTCCAAATTTCAAAGGAAGGACAGTATTTCTGTTAAATGAATGAATAAATAAACAAACAAAAATAAAAAGAAAGAATTCTATGGAGCAATTGCCAAACCAAAAAGTAGCACTGAAAACTTTTTCCTTTAATAAAGCAAGTCTCTAAATCATTCAGAGTTCTTTGGTTTCGAGGCTTCTTTGCAAATTCGCCTATGACTTTATCTCTGTCCCTATAAAGATCCCAACTCCTAAATAGCCGCTTTGCCCTGGGGTTTATTTTTCTTAATGAAGCCGGACTCGGATGTGGCTCTCTGTGTCATAGATGGGGCTTTACCGTAAATCCCTTTAACGACCTTGTGAGGATGCCAGACACGTAAGTAGCTAGTGGATCTCAAAATGCACATTTAAGACAACCAGAAACTTCACAAGAATGAGTGCCATGTTCTCTCATTTCCCTTTAACAGGCTCCTGGCTCTTATTCCAAGGGTTCACGTGCTGAAGTTCAGCTTCACGCTTTAACCTATGATTAACGCCCGGTGCGCTCCACTTTGTCTGCTTCTTGAGTGCTGGCTTCCATGAGCCATTCCCGGCATCACTTCACTGGGCTCATACCAGTTAAACTGGGCAACTCCGTTGCCCTCCGCACCGTGGCCCGTGCTGTTCCCCATCCAGCCTGGTCTCCCAGCCTCCAGCTTCTCCTTCACCTCGCACTGTTCTCTCACTCGCCCTGAGTAGCTCCCACCATTTTGAATCATCGTGCCTCCACAAGTCATTTACATCACCTAGGACTGAGTCCAAGTATCGCCTCCTCCACAAATCCCTCCATACATCTTACCTTCCTATTTTTAATAGCTTCTAGGCGCTTATTGTTTCCTGCCTCACACTCACACCCACCCCCTTTCCGTTTCCAAGCTCTCCCCGTAATTGGCCTTCCTCCTCTTCCTTCACTTTGTTAGGACATCAGATAATCCCTAAGCAGTAGGTGCTGCTGCGGCTGGCCCCACCACACTCCATACGTGCGGCCAGGAAGGGTACAGTGCATCCAAGTGAATTAAGAGTTTAAAACTCATGGTGCAGGAGGCCTGGGTTTCATGTTTACATTGGTTCCTCTTGTCCTCCAGTCCCACGGGGGCAGTGCAGAGCCAGACCCAAGAGGGTTCTGCCCACGTAATACATACGCATCACATAATACATACGCATCACAGTTGAGGAGCTCTGAGATAAAGACATCCTGAACTTATACAGGGCCCACTGGCCGCCTGCCACTCCTCCTGTCCATAGAGAGACGTTACCTGTATTGCCTAGAATACCTCCAGTGACGAGGAGACACCCAGAGGGAGCAGACACTCAGTGTCTCCGGAGGGCACTGCTCTCTGTATCTTCCCCAAAGCTGTCTAATATGCAAACATCCTTGAGCCAAACTGTCAACCTCCTTTGCTCAGAAGATGTGCAGAAATGCCAGATCATGGAAAAGTATTTCCAAACATACTTCCATATCCAGCCTAGACCCAATGGTTTATCATATCAACACTTTCCTGCCAGCATCTTCTGCTCCCTCTGCACCAGGTCCTGCCAGACACATCCTGCAAGTCATCCACACTGATCGGCAAACAGCTTGCATGTTAGCTCTTTAACTGGTTTCCTTAGGCAATGTTGGAAGGAAAACTTCACAATAGTACAGACTGATGTCACTTCAAGTTAATCTCAGGTTTATCTGGGCCCTCAAAACTCCTCAGCAAGCCTCTTCCTGTCTTTGACCCTTTGACCGATGGCTGTTTCAAACCCTCTAAGCTCCTATAAGCCTCCATCACTCCCCACAAATCAACCTGCCTCCGACCTAACAGAGAACAAATATCTGCACCATGGACTTAACCCTTCATCCATTAGCTGGAACGTGTATTGAGGAATTTGGTAGAAAAATGAACCCTGCTTTTGATTAAAAAAAAAAAAAGTTCAAGTCCTCTAGTTCTCTGTTTTAGACAGTATTGCTTTTTGGTCTGCCCCAGGTTTATGATTTAAATCTCACTGTTTCCCAAGATTGCATCCATCAGTGTTTCCTGTCTACTCTGCTTCTTCAGCTTCTTCTTTAGTCCTTATTTTCCCTGAAATCTAAGCTTGCTAAATTTCCTTCCATCCTCAAGTAATCATTCTCAGTTACGTCTCCCACATTCTTTATTTATCACCCCACCATTTGCCTTTCTTTCATTGTTTAATTTCTTGATAAAGTGGTATAAATTAATTGAATCACTCCACATTGACTTCTCTGCCTACTGCCTCACCCCACCCCACCCCCACTACTCTCTCTCTAGAATCTGCTCTCTCTAGACCAGTGAACTACTTAGTGGCCACATTGAATATATCTTGCAGTACATTTTCTACTTCCTCTGGCATTAATGCTGTGGACCTCCACCTTTTTGAAATCACTTCTTCCCCACCACTATGCTGTGCACTCCTTGAGGACAGAAACCCGGTCTTCTCCATCTTCAAGTATCCAGTCCCCAAAGAAGGTTAGCATATTAAGAACAGTTTTAAAAAGTAGTCTCTTGTATTGAGCATCCTGCCCTCAGGTTGGCTTCTCCTCATTTCGCTCCATGATGTGCCATCCTTGACCTCCTCTCTAATAGGTGAGGTCTACTCTTCTTAGTAGTTATTCAGTCTGACATCGGCAATTGCTACTACTTCGGTTGCTTCTAATGCCACAGATCTTTTTCTCTTTTGCAGTAACCCATAGATTTCTGATCAAGACTGGACGTATAAATCTACATGTACCGTCATGTACAATAGCACCTGAAACAGCATGTTTAAAATTAAACTCATTATGCCTCCTCTCCTTTCAATCCTCCTTTATCTCCACTGTTCCCAAACTCAGTAGTGCCACCCTCTGCCCAGTCACTCAAACTGCAACCAGGGGCACATGCTCCTGTACACCTACTTCCGGTGGTTCTCTTTTCATTTAACCTGCTGGCCGTCCCTGCAGCCTGTTCCATTTCTACTGCATGTGACTGTGTCAGCTGAGTCCCTAATTATTTCTTACCTAGAATATTGCAACTGCTCTCCCTCTTCTTATCCATCCTCTACACAGGCTTTGAAAGTGATCATTTGACAAGACACACTTTATGGGGTCGATACTCAGCCTTGATCTCTCCCCATTGCCTACAGGATAAAGTGGGAACTCTTTAGCAAAGCAGACCTGATCTTCCCCATGTCCCCAGCTGCTTTTCCTTTACCATCGTTTCCCGTCAACTCTGCAAACTCACTCCATTTGTAAAGTCTGCTCACTAAATCTTGTGCACTCCCCCTGGCGCCGTGACACTCTGCTCTTCCTGTTCTCTGGAACTGCACACCTTCCTGCCTTTGGTGGTGCAGTGACCCCTCACTCATCCTCCAACTCACAATGGGCACCGTCATCTCTTCTGCAAATGAGCCCCGTGGGACAGTTAGAAGCCGCCTTCTCCCTTATGCATATTATGTTATAGATATGCCTGCATCGTTCCAATTATTACATTGTTCTCTAAGTCTCTGTATATCTGCGTCCCCTTTGTGACCTGTGATCTTCGGAGGAAAGCAGAGTTGTCTTCTATGCCTTTGGGTGAGAAGTAGTGTGATAAAGTGGAGCATCTTTTGAGCCAAACAGATGGGAATTTAGCATCCTGCTCTGCCAATAGATCTGAACATTCATATTAGAGACTTAATTTCTCTAATTCTCTGTTCTTTAACTTAAAAATGGGGATAGAATAAAATGGAGAAAGCTTGATGAGCGCTCGGAACATAAAAGGCTCTCAATAACTGGTGGTTGCTATTGTGATGAGCATTGTCGTTGTTAATTTTGATTCCCCACAACTCTTCTCAGTGTCTAGTATGCATTAGGTGCTCAATAAATGATTTACAAGTGAAACATGTATAGTTATTATGTATAAATATAGATCTGATTACTTTAAATAGCTGTCTTATTGACAATAACTTTGTATTAATTGTTGTTTTTCCAACAACTTCTAAAGTGATATTTTCAAGCAGGTACTTTTTAAATGTTTATTTATTGAATTTCTTATTGAACTTCTTTGGGAGGAGAAAGAAGAATTACTTTTTATTTTTTTAGTTCTATTTATTTGTTATTTATTCAATGTCTTCACTACTGCCATTCACAATTTTATTGACAGAAATAAATTTATAAAGAGTATAAATTTGGATTCAACTAAAATTTTCTTCCTATTTGAGAGACTTTCAAGAAGAAATGAAAACTTGGACTTTTGAAAGTAAGCCTAGTTGAATATACTCAAACCTTATGACCAGTTGTTCAAGCTCTCGAGAAACAACTTGAAAATGTCACAGAATAGGTACAGCCTGAGATCAAAGCCCCAGTGTTTTATTCTTGAACTCTTTTGGATTATAAAACATTCAGATTTATCGATAAAAAATAATGACATGTTTGTAGACTTAGTTAATTAAGAAAAAGATGATAAACCCTAGTGTGCTGGCACTGCTTTGAGTTTTGTGGATGTAATGCAGTGACTGGATGCCATCTAGGTCATTAGGGACGACAGAGCAGCACCCTCTGTGGTCCTTATGTCATTTCCCACCATGCTGGGTCACCAGTGTGGGGTTGGTACTTGCTGGAGCTACTGAGGGTGATGATGATAATCTCATGGGTGGCTGTCAATAGACCCACACACCAAATTATTAGACGTTTTGAAAAGTACCCTTTCTAAACAGGTTAAAAATGCCCACTTATGATCGTGCAGCTACCAAGTCAAGTCAACTAAACAAGGCCTAAAGGCCTCCACTCACTCCTACAAAACCACCATGAACGTCAGTACCTAAAAAAATTCAAAACAGCAGTTTCAAAACCCACTCTTTTTTTTCTTTTGCTTGTATAAAACTCACTCTTTTAAGAGTGACTTTTAATGGGTTCATATCCTACTAACCCACAGAGCATCGTCACCCAAACAAGCAAGAATTAAAAACCCAAAGTGCATTGACTCTGCTTCACCAGAAAGAGTGCTCAACAGTTACGGGAAGGTGATTATGAGGAATATTTGAAAAGCAAAAAAAAAAAAAAAAAATTGTATTTTCTTCATTTTGCAATATGTAAAGAAAATACCCTTTATGGCTACTTTTGATCATCTTCCTAAAATATAGCCCTGAAATATAACCTAAAAGACTCTTAAAAAGGAAACTTTGCCTGTGACAGTACCACCTGGCCCCTGAAAGGCAGAAGCCCGGGTTCTGTTCACTCTGCCGCTCACTGAGCTGTTCTGCGCTTTCGTATCACATGACGTGTGTTCTCATCCTTTCTTCTACACACTGGACAGGGCCCGCTGTTTCCTAATTCCAAAGGCAAACTGAGTGAGCCTTCACAAGCCCTGAGTGCTTTAGAAAGGAGGGCAAAGATTGCTGTTGTCAGGGCGTTGCTCTCGCCCTACGGCTGTTGCTCAGGTCCAACCTCCAGTGGCGTCCTTGAATTTAAACCGTGGCGAAAAAAATGTTTGCAATGGTGACCCCTGGCGGTGATTTTCATTTTACTTTTTTTTGCTTTCTTAGTCTTTTCTAAATCTTACGCTGATTACTTTAATAATAACAGGAAGTATTTTAAAAGCCCATTTGAATACCAGCTAGGACTTTTTAGTGGCACTCCTGAAACTGGGACGGATGACCTATCAAGATTACCACCCATTAACTTAAAGGTACTTTTACTCTCTCTTATCCCTAATTGCTACAAAAAAGAGATTGGAAAAACAGATTCTGATTTATGCCCAGCGTGGCCCTTTTTTTCCTTTTCTTTCTTTTCTTTTTTTTTTTTTTTTTTTTACAATTTTTTAATTGAGTTATAGTCAGTTTACAATGTTGTGTCAATTTCCAGTGTAGAGCACAATTTTTCAGTTATACATGAACATACAGATATTCATTGTCACATTCTTTTTCAGCGTGGCCCTTTTAAAGCATCTCCCATAACCATTTAACATCAGTTAACTCGTATCTGTTTACCTGTCCGCAGATACTCATCAGTGAAATGTGTTTGCCATTTATTTTCCCTCTCCTTCTTCTCTGAAACTTCCTAACACAAAACTGTGCTTGCTGGTAAGATCTGGTGACCACAAAATCAAAGGCTGTATCTTGCTCTGGCATGCCTTTTGGAAGATGCTGCCCCAATTGTCATATTCCTCTTAGGCTTCAGTTAGTCATCTAGTCTACGTCCCATGCTTTTTGGAACATGAAAATTAGGGTGAAGTTCAGAGCTCCACCACCCTCATCTTTAACAACTGGCCGACCCTAGTAGCAGCGACATTAGAATGTTTTCACTCAGCACACCTGGAAGTGGATCTTCCTTATATTAAAGAAATACAGTAGTCATTCTATCTGAATGCAATCTTGAAAAAAAAAAAAAAAAGAACCTCTGGGTTCTAATTTCTAAATTCTGAATAATGTTGGGCAAGTCACTAAACCTTTGTAAGTCCTGGGGGTAAAGATACAGAGTTCTAGAGGTGAAGAGAGGTATGCTATGGACAGGAAGTCTCTCTCTGATGTTTGAACAGAGACCAGAATGATGAATGGAATGGCCATGGGAAGACCTCAGGGAAGAGCAAGCAGGATGGCACAAGGCAGGATAAGCTACGTCACTAGGGGACCAGCAGGTCAGTGGACCTGGAGGGCAGGGATGGGAGTGGTCAGGCAGGACACTGAAGAAGTCGGCCAGAGTCAGGACATGGAAGTTTCTATAGGCCATACGAGGCGTTAGGATTTTATTCTAAGTTTTAAATGCTAACTGTTGGAGGGTTTGATGCAAGGGAATCATGTGATCAGACTTAATTTTTTTAGTTTCTACTTGGAAAGAGGAGGGATGGCCAGGAGATGATTGCAGCTGAGAGATGAAGGTGGCTTGGTCTCAGCTACCATGGCATAATCAGTAACTAAGTTTGGGTGCACAATTAATAACCAAATTTGAAATGTGTTTTCGAATGAATTATCTTATTGCATGCTTATAACAGTCCCAAACAAAATTTACGCTTTCATTCCCGTTTTTCAGAGGACTAATCTGAAACTTAGATGTTGAGCGGCTTATCCAAAAGTATGTGTGGCCCAGCGAGTTCCTCCCATAGCTTCCTGTTATTTTGTTCTCTTTTCCCCATTGACCTCCTGTTCTAGGCTGAGTTCACTCTTTCTCGTCACTCCAGCCACAACCTGCTAAATATCAAGTAGCATCTCCAGGTAGACGTGCCAGCGAAGTCAGTTTCCACTTGAAGTGGTGCTGAGGAGTGTCTTTTCCCCTTGACCGCAATCCGCAGGACAGATATGGAGACCTGGTTCAGAAAAAGCTAGGGACTGAATCAGAAAGTTCAAAGCCAACGATTGCGCCAAATTAACAAAGAAAATAAATTATTAAACCCCAAACAAAGAGCACTGATTACTTCCACTTTTGTGTTTCACGTTACCTTATCCTGTCTTGTAATATAACACTGGTCAAACGTTATTGCATTTTCTGTCTAAATTTATCTCTCCCTTTTTAGGCTATTAGCTCTTCAAGGAAAAAAAAATCTTGCTCACCTTATATCTCAGGTGCTTAGACCAGGGCTTGGTACAGAGAAGCACTTAAAACCCATAATGAATGAGTAAAATTTAAAGTGCATCCTGAGGTGTCTGGCTCCTCCATAACAGCCATGAAATCTTTGCAGATTCATGGCATCTCTGAGGCATAGAGTCTTAGCTCTGAGAGAGCCTTTCAAGGTCTTCAGGTGCAACCCTACCTGACAAAGGACCTTCTTCTCCCCGGTGCCATCTGAAGGCGTAGGGTGGCAGAGGGTGCACTGTCTTCTGAAGCCCTTTGTTCATTCTTTGAGCAGCTTCAATTGTTAGAAAGTTGTTTCTTTTCTGGAGCTGACATCTCTGGTTTCCTCCCACACATTCCAGTGGTGCCCTCAGGGCTTTCAGTGAATGAATATAATCTCTCAGAAGAGCCTTTGCCATCGATTTGAGAGCCATGTCGGGGCCACATTCGATTTCAGACTGAACCTGTTCCTCGTCTTCGTCTTTTCATTCACAGACCCCAATAAAAGATTATTAGAAACACAACTGAGATTGCTCAGTGCAGCCACAGCAAAGTGATGGCTCCTTTCTTAGGGTCTGACCCCTGTGTGGTCAAGAAGGGAGAAGAGAACTGTAGGTTGTTTCATACCAACAATGCGTCAGCTGGCTTCCACACACTGCTTACTTCCACTAATTTAACTTATCCCCTCAAATTATGGTACAAATAGTCCCTTTATTCTCCTTTTACAGATAAGCTAATAAGCATTGTTAAGGCAGCCAGTTGTCCCTGGTTCAAAAATAGAATGCTCTGTACTTTATTTTAGATAGATGTGACTAAAGGGCTAGTGTGAAGTAATGCACGAATTTTAACGTGTCATAAATTAATGCATTATTGGCAGAGAAACTGCCTTCCTCTAGGTAGGCACAGGGACTTTGGAATTAAAGGGATCTTGGCTCTATTTCTTGATTCTGCCTCTTTGTGGCTAAATAACCTAGAACAAGTCATGTAACTTCACTGGGAAACAGTACCCTAATCTGTGAAGTGGTGGCAGTAACGGTGAGGAGGCGGCGAGGATAAAATGGGGTCACATGTGTAAAGGCTGAGTACCATGCCCAGGACATGACAGTGATGCAAATGCTGGAGACAATGTTGAGATTCAGCTAAAGGACAAGATTTTAGAGCTGAGAGGCACATTTACAGTCACTTAGACAAATCTTGAGGGGACACAGGTTTATTCAAGGTCGTAGAGCAATTCCCAGGTCATGCTCGTCCCTGCCGCCCACAGCGTCCCCAGCTGGGTGTGTCCCGGTGTCCTCACACAGGTCAGGGCGGAAGTCAGCAGGCAGGGCAGCCCCAGGAACTCAGCACAGGGGCAAGAAAGCGCAGCCCTGTGCTGCCCTCGCCTTCTTTCCTGATGGTCCCTTCCTACTTAATCGCTAAAGACGGTCACATGAAAAAGAAACCTTCCTTTCTGTGGGGTCCGTCTGCTCCCACCGCTCACCTGCACATGAATGATGCCAGCTCACGGGTGCATCTCCATTTCAAACAAACAGCCGAATAAAACCCTCGCATCAAGGCTGCCTCCCTCACAGGGGATAAAAGCCTCGATGACAGGGCTCATCTCGCTTCCCGGGCATCGCGGCTACGCTCCTGCTGGTGAGGAGGAGAGGGGCCTGTCACAGCAGCTTCCCCAGGACGCGGGACCCTCAGGCAGACAGATGTGCTGAGTGTGAAGACACACTTGCAAAGCCTCCCTCATGCCCCGCTGGGGGCAGAGCAGACAGAGCTGGGACCACCGCCGCCAGCCACAGCCGCCAAGACTGGCGCCCCACGTACTGGATTTTACCTTCACCTTCTTACTCTCCCCTGCTCTAGTTAGCTTTGCTTTTTTTTTTTTTTTTGCTTTTTTTTCATTCTGCTGTGTTTGTAAAATGATTTTCCTTGGATCTTCCTTATCATGCCCATGGGCTGCAGTGACAGAGAAAGAAAAACACAGGCTTCTGTCTAACCATGCCTGCGTGATGAAGGCATAAGATTGTCTTTGCACGGTTGTCCAGTTTGCCCAGTGGAAACAGCAGAGTGGTGGGTGGAAATCAGCCCTACAGTACTCTGAATTTCCTGTGGGAAACCACAGCTTCCCCCATTTCCAGTCCGTCTTCAATGCTGTGGTGGCCACGCGACTCACATCTCACCCATCAGAGTGGAGGACTCAAGCGTCCACATAGGTAACCGGAGGCGTGGATATGTGATCCAGTCGTGGTCCATCCGCTGCATAAGGCTCTTTCTTACTAAAGGACAAGAATTATGTTCTTGCATCTGCTGACTTTAATCTGGAAATACCTGATCCCAGAAATGTTAGGGGCCACTACATGGAACCAGAGAATGAAGACTCCTGATAGAAGGCAGAGCTCAGAAACGGAGAAAAACTGAGCTCTGATGAAATCAGTTGAGAGCCTAGGTCAAGCGCCGACTGACATGTCAATTTTCCTTTTAGGCCATTTCTGAATTCTGTTATTAGTGAGTAAAAGAGAAGCAACTGCCGCAATTTCACTTGATAACCTACGTTAGTAAAGGTTTCAGGAACACAGGCTCAGTGTGCAGAGATGTGAATTTGCTAACAGAAAATATTGAAATAAAAATCTCCTGGGTTATTTCCTGACGTAATTCGGTTTCATAACATGGTCTGGTTCCTTTGGCTAGCACCACACAAGAAGGAAAATGTCAGGGATAAAATGATTTCAGTGATTTAGTTACTGGTACGTCTTGAGCAGTACCAATAAGTATCCACCCATTTTCTACTCTGATGAATTTTTTTCTGAACTCCAAATCCCATTTTGTAACAATGTCTTCCTTTCTTTCCTGGACAATAAGCGCCTTCCCTAGGTCCCTTCAAATCCAAGGGCTTAGTTTGACGGAGGTCCCTCCAAGGAGAGAAAATTGAAAGCATGCTCAGTGCCAGAAGATCATGTGCTCTTCAATTATAGCCACTGCCGACACGTGTGGCTGGTAGGTTTGGGTGCTACGGCGACTAAAGGACTCCCTACAATGTTGAGCCTGGAAACAGCTTGTCTAGATACCAGAGGAAGAGAATAGGCTTTCTTCCACTGTGTGATGCTCAAATATTGTCACTGCACGCCAACACAGGTACGAGCTTCTAAAGCCAGAACATTCTAGAATCTTGATAGCCTTGACTTTCAAACAGAGCCATTCCTTGAGACATGCCCAGAGCACCAGGGTGACTGGGTTATATAGAATTTGGCCACAAGCGACATGCTGTGTCCAGAGATAACAGTATGAGGGAGGAGAGGAGAGAGCGAGCCTGTGTTGAGCTCTGATGTCTCTGATTGATCACTGACAACACTAGGATTCTCTAAGCATGTGGTAGGGTAAGCATTTGGGAGGAGGAAAGCTCAGAAGTGCTGGGCAGTCAAAAGACCCCCCCGATTCCAGTAGCCCTCAGCAGACCACCACACATCCTCACACCAGTCTGACACGTATATTTTTCCAAGGCACCACATTTTAGAAGTGATGTAGGTTGTTCCTATAACAGCCAGAGCAGGATGCGTTTTCCACGAAGAGCCAGCTCTCTACGACATTACATGCTGGCTTCCATCAGCATTGACCTCTGCATCCTGTACTCCTTCCTGCTTCATCTGAAATAGCGCTTCCCTGTTGTGGAACGACGTTAACCTCCAGTCTGTGCATGAAAGTCCCTAACCCACTTTCCGCCCTGTGGTATCTATGGAAGTAACACATCTGCCGGCCACTTGAAGATATTAATAGCGGTCCAAAGAATACGCCACCCTAGGCATGCTATTTACCATCAAACAGGTATTCCAACTTCACGGAGCACGCAGTCCCTCCCCACTGTCAGGGAAGGATTGGCCTCATCGTGAATTGCTCTGAGTCTGCACGAGACACACCGAGACTCAAAGGACCGAGCCCCACTAGTGGTCAACCTTGATCAGAAGAGTGCCCTAGAAGGAGGGCGGTGAGGGCCACCTCCTTGGCACCAAGGATTCCTGAGCTCCCGGATGAAAGGCTTCTGATGGGACATTCGTGATGGTTAGATTTCCTCCAGGGTTTCTCTTTCCACAATTTGGAAGCCATTTGAGGTAGTGGACCTGAAAGCCAGACAGGAACCAGCCATCAGTGGCAGTCAGACCGTCATAGAACTTAGGATCCAGAAGAACTGCAATGCACTGAAAAGCATGAGGAGGATGGGGGAAAAAAAGAACAGCATAGGACTAGACACGGGAAAGGAAGGATAGAGAATGAAAGTTTGCAAGGAAATCTGTGGGGAGGACTGGCCAGCATCTCCACCTGGTAGCTTCACAGAAGTGGCAGGAGGGTGAGAGTAGACGGACAGGTGCCACCTGGGAGGACAGACACCCTTAATTTAAATGACCTCACTCTGAATGTCCCCAGTGCCCTCAGGACTCGGTGACTACAGGTGTCCCTGGGACTGTGCCAACCTAAAGAACCGGGATTGCAAGCGGGGAGGGGATCAGATGTGATGGGGGAGCCAGGAAAAGGGGAAGGGGGTGCGATCACACCACATCACAGCTCTGGGAGGGGAGCAGCTGCCCAGCTGACGCCAGAGGCGGCGGGGAGGCGGCTCAGCGCCACCTCGGCCAGGGGAGCGCAGCCACGCGCGCGCTGAGACGCAGACAGGACAGCGGTCCCACGCGCGGGCGGGGAGCGGGGGACCCGGCTCGCGTGGCTCGCCTTGCACGTGTCCTCCGTGAGGGAAGATATGAAGTGTTTTGTTTGCATTTGTTGTTCTGAGCGTGGGGCTTTCTTGTTTGTTTTTCGTGAACCTGTCAGTTCTGAGCGAAGCTGTGAGCGGGCGGAATCTGCTCCTGCAGCTGGGAAGGCGGGGCCGTGGGAGTGAGCGCGGGGGACCGAGGAGGGGGCGCTGGGGGTGCGCGTGGAGTGGGGACACGGCCGAGCGGACAGGCTCGCGCTGGAAATCGCAGCCGTGGGTGTTGGGGGGGGGGCAGTAGGTAACACAGTTAACTTGCAGCCAAAAGGGGACTCCAAGAGAAAAAAATTCTTGTCCAGTGATGCAGAGCCGTCGCCCTGGGCTTGACATTGGGAGGTGGAAGATTAGCAGGATGGAGAGTGGCCCCAAACTCCTTATTCTTAGTCCATGAGAGGTAGGAGTTGACACAGGAGAAGGATTCTCTGCGCTTTGTAATTGTGCGTTAGTGTTCTGTTTGTAAACTTCTGACGTTTGACGTCATTTTTTAGCACTATTACAAAACCTTGTCGATTACACCTGGACTTCTGGGGATTCTGGAAGCTATTACTTAAGATATGAAAGTCACACTTACTCAGACGCATTTGGGGTTCAAATATTGCAATAGAGACAAAAGTTATAGATTTAAAAAATTAAAATATGAAAGACTAAAACTTTTCTATTCAGACAAAAAATAGCCTAAGTAATTTTTTAAAGAATTAAAGTGTAATTATTTAGGACCAAATTTTCTGAAGTGAGCAGTAAGGAAAGACTTCTGGTGTAGAGGCTGGGGTAAACCATCTTGGTTTGACTGGTAGTAAAATGTCTAAAACCAAAGCTGAGTGAGATATAAGCTTCAGTAGCTAAACCTGTCTAATGCTTTATTTAGCTGGTTGTAGATGTAATGTTACTACATCACTTTCAATGAAGGAAAAAGAATCTTTATTCTCAAAATGCCCAATTTCAGTTATTATGGGTTATACTAAATACACACAAAGTTTTTTTTTTTTTTCTGTTTCCAAAACCAAAGGCAAAATATACTGGAATAATTTAAATCCTGTAATAAACAAAGGATGTAAGATATAATAACAACCCTAAAATAGCAGGGAAAATGAACTCATCTTAAAATTGGTCTTTAGCAGGTGTAATGAAGAAGATAAATTTGAACAATTGGGAACTAATGAAGATTTTGTAAAAATTGCTGTTTACAAAGAATAAGTGAGAAAATGCTTGGGAAACATGGACATTTATCAAGCAATAGGTCTGAATGACAAGTGCCCTGGGCTATTAAGGAAATTAGTCAAGAAACTTAATTAACTTACAGTGATTTTTTTCAAAATTCATAGTAAGTTGGATACTGGCAACATGGTACCCATTATCAGAAAAATATTAGAAAGAATGAGCTCAGAAATTACCAGGTGGGAGGTTTTCCACTAATTATATTAATTACTAGTAAAAATCATAAGGTTAGAATTCAGTGCATAACAAAAAGATCATAGAATCAGAATCATAATAATCATGAACATGTTTAAAAAATTAAGGACACAAAACAAAACAACCTTTATTATTTTTCCCCAAATATCAGTGAAATAGAGGGAAGGAAAATAAAATTTGCACTGACTACTGAATATTTTTTTTTAATAATTTTGGAATGTGAGAAATCAAGCATTCACTTGCCAAATTGCTTTTAATTGACTTGTTTAGAATTTGAGCTATGTAAATTGCAAGTTGTCCTTGGCAAGGAGAGACTGCTAGTTATCTTCGTGTTGAAGTCTCCAGTGAAGGGTCACAAAAGTTGACCAGAGGGCTAATTTCTGTTAGCCTATACCCTATGCTAATGATGTCAATACTGAACATTGTGACATTTATTTGTGTCTCAATAGTGAGAGTAACTTTCAAGTTTTAAATTTCATTGCCCTGGAAATTTGAGGTTAGCATTGGCATGGGTAGAAAAAGAGTGTATCTGAAACCTCAAAGCCAAGGGAAAAAAAATAACTTTAAATGGGAAAATCGGAGACAAGTAGTAGAGGAAACAAAGTCTTTAATGAAGATAAATGGGTGGATAAAAGTGAGTAATCAGTGGAAGAAGGATGTTCCCCAGCCAGTGGCAATGCCGATGAATTATTCACTAGAACCATGGCCAGCGCTGCTGGGAGCCGTCCTCTCCTCACTCTGTAGTTACTGGCTAAGCAGTGGCTGTGTCTGACCTTGACTTCATGCTCACTGGGCCCAGCCTTGAAGGGAGTCAGACTGTGGCAGATTTGGGGGAATTACCTTCATATTGTTGAGATAGACAGTAACCTATGATCACCTAAGACAAAGATGCTATGGAGATGTAAATTCAGCCCTACCTTGCATAGTATCAAATCACATTCTTAGAAGATTATTTTCTGGTTTAAGGCTAATAGTAGCTTTCTTTGCATCTTCAAACAAAGGACTTTCTCTACAAAAAAAAAAAAACTAACATTATGTTAATTTATCCTCCAATCTTGGACAAATCTCTTAGTTTTATTGTCTCTGTTTTCTGTTTTTCAGCTGTGATATAGAGATGATTTTTTTTGAAAGATCAATTTAAGGTATGAAGCTTAATGGCATGAGATATCAGATGGGAAAGTTCTTCACAAATTTTCAAGTGTTTATGCATTAGTTATTATTTTTGCTGTTCTGGTTAGATCATATTTGTACCCCTTCCCAAAGTATTAACATATACATGGACCCATTTAGCAAATATTTAGAGTACCTCCTAATCTGTGCTTCTATAACACGTCCAAGCATACAGTGATAAATAAACAGTTTTCTGCCCTCATAATTTATACTCCAGGGGAGAGGGTGATATTGCAACACAGTGTGACAATAGATCCGTTTTTTTTTTTTTCAATGTGTGTATATGGGAGACACACTTATTGCAGACTTGGGTCAAGGAAAGTTTCCTGAAGGAAGTGACCTCTAAGGTGAGAACTAAAGGATGTATAAAATTTAGAAAAGTGCAAGGTTTTGATGGGGGAGTACAACCCAGACAAAATAAACAACACGTGCACAGACCTGAAGGACACATTCATAGCACATCTCTGGAGATGCACACTGTCCAGTTTGCATAAAATGAATAGTGCTTCTGGTGCCATGATGACTCATCTCTGTTGAGCAGCTCAATACAGTTGCTGATCTGCTTCTTTGTCCTTATTGTGTAGAACCACACAGTGTAGTTGTTCTTTCAATGTCCAGTAAGCGTATTGGAAAGAGTGAGGTGGGCCAGCTGAGACATAAACCTTGGTAAGTTGCTTTGGTTTTTTGATAGTCTAGAGACTCTTCCGAACATTTCTTTTGCCTTATCTTTTTCTTCTCATGTCCTGATAGAAGGAAAGAGAGAGGAAGGATCCTTTGTGGCATATGCTTGGTTGATTCTGAAGACAATATTAGTCATTCCAAAGAGGAGACCTAGAGCCAAAGTTGCATGTACATAAGTGTCGCATTGTCTATTACTTCCGTATTTAAGCCTTTGCATTTAAAACCCAGAGCACAAATACTGTGAGTCAGGATCAATTTTGCTTTAAATCAGTGGGGTAGAGCCAGAGCCAAGGCTCACTGGCAGCCAAAGTGCCTGTTAAGGGAGATGATAAATTGAGTCCTTAAGTCCTTGGCAGAGGAGCTTAGAGATAAGAGATAAGAAAATGAGTTTGCAATAGAATCTCCACTGATTAGTTGGGATGGAAATCAGAAGGTCTTCTGCAGGCTGGATTACATTTTTTATTATCTTTGCAACTTATTTAATACATCAGCATCTTTTGCAACCTCTCCCCCAACCCCCTACCACCACCACCACCACCTCAGTCCCTTCAGTAACATCTTGTGCTTGAGTGAGCAGTAAATAACAAGGAGAACTAGGGACAATTAACTATTATTGTAGCCCTATGACTAATGAAAAGTCATACATTGCACTTTGGGGAAAAATGTACTTATTAACATGCTTGTGGGGGGTTAGGTTAATGTTGCTGTTTTAACTTCGCTTGGGAGAAACTGAAGTCAGATAACTTAGCCAAGGTTATCCAGGCATCTGTGGCAGTCAGAGTCACACAGGCAGAGCTCCTCCCGGCGATGGCCCCCAGCTACCTGGTGAGGAAAGTCTAGGATCTCTGCAGCATCCTCTGGCCACATCCCAGATGCTAAACACAGGATTCCTCTCTGCGTGGTAACGCCCCTTACCTGGGTAACTAACAATTTATGTATTAACTCGGAAGTCTTAAGATTCCCAACGTTTTTCACTTGCAATCACACATTTATTTAATCATTCCTTTCCAAGTATATTTGAACCCAATAAAAACTTCAGGACCCAAAGAAGAAAGTTTTAATGGTGATGTGACAGTTGGCAGGGTTGACATGCAAGTTCATTCGCCACGATGGGAGTCGTTAAGATGAGCTGCAAAACATTACTGTCACTTATTTCTTTATCAATTCAAGCAAGTGTATCTAGCACTTAGTGGACAGTTCAGTGTTGCTGTAGCGCAAATCTTAATAGAGTAGCGGAGGACTGTGGTAGTAGATGGGGGCGGAGACAGAGGGCTTTCTTATATGACTTAAAAGAGAGTACTTTATTGTGTGGTTGATGGTGAGCTACTGGAAGATTCTGAGCAGGGGTGTGACCTGATTAGATTTTCTTGACTGGTTCTGGCAACAATCAGAAGGACAGAGTAGAAGAGAAACTGGAGCTGGGAAATAGCCCTTTTCTGAGCGAGAGATGATGACTGCTTGAACTAGATCGTTAGTCTTGGGTATGGGGAGACGAAGGTAGATTGAGAGAATTTAGTATTCACATGACAAACAGACAGGAAGACATGAGTGACTGGAGGTAGGAAGCAAGAAGAAAGGGGAAGTTGAGGATGACTTCTAGGTTTCTGGCTTGAAGGATGGGGTGCCATTCAGTGAGACTGGAATCACAGGAGGCAAATTAGGTGGGAGCCGGGGTGGGTGCAGGACATGCAAGATGAGAAATGTCTTTACCTTGAAATGTGTTGCGTGTGAAACACCTGCAGGCGTCGGGACAATTTCCAGTAAACAGTTCGCTATACAGGTCTAGCTCTCAAGGAGAGTTCTGCACTACGTAACAGTGTGACGGCCATGATGTAGTCCACACTCATGCATCTTGGCTGGCCCTGATGCTCACCCAGCCAGCATCTGATCCTGAATGACGGTTATAACCCGAAGAACAGAAAAGCAATAAGTGGTCATTCATTTTCTCTTTGGCTTTAATGTTGTTTAAGCCATGAGAAGCTGATGATCTTAGTGAGGACTAGGGGAAATATGCAGTCAAATATCAAGATGTGTCTAATAAACTTTAATAGACTTTTATAAATCCTTAATAACAGAGTACAACTCACAGATGTTTCTCTATCTTCCCTTTGTTTCTCTGCGTATGTTTGATATTTGCCCGCCTCATGAGAGCCATTAAAATAAAACGCTTTGTAAGCTGCAAAACATTAAACAGAAGTAAAGAATTTAAATGGTCATAATGATGAAGATGATTAGATTTCATACATGTAAAAATCACTTCACACCACGATTATTCAATCCATCTTATTTTCCTTACGCACTTCAACGGACCCGAGTGCTCACCAGCTTCAGCACAAGGAAACTAGAACGGGACTGATCATCAAATCTCTAGTTGTAAGAAATCGATTCTGAATGTTCCAGTTCACTTTGCATTGATTGGTCCTTGACAACATTTTAAGAGTTTCCTTTTTGGTTCTGTTATTTCTGTTCAACGCACCAGGATGAAGGATGCAATAACTGAAGATTTTTACTTTTAATTGGAGATGTATTTGTTCAGGAATGTGTCTGCTGAGGTAAAGCCCAAGTTGGCTACTATGAAGTTTTGAAAAATAAACTTAAAAGGCAAGAATTTCACTTGAATTCTAATATATCAATTCCAGTTTAGCCCCAAAGTATTTCTTCAAAAGGAACAAGTTGTCATTTGTCTAGAATATACAGAAAGGAAATCAGGGTTCAGTCAGCTACATACAGACTAACAGCGACACCGAGTGGTATCATATTGGAAGTGCTTTTAGTCTGGTTTTAAACACCTGAGAGAAATTAAAACCTGGGGAAATGGTTATTGTGACCGGTATTATCTGCAATCTGCCTCTAAATGGGTTTTTTATTATAATTACAACCAGTACTTCTGTGATAAGATTTTTATTTCCAGCCAAGATTCAGATTCAAATAAGAAATTCCATATGGACAACCATGATCAGTTTATAAATGAGCATAAGTCATGTTGCTTATCTTTTTTGGAAAGGAGGAGGCAGGCTTTGTGCAGGGTGACCGCCAGCCTGCCACAGAGGTAGCTTCTCCCCCTGGTAATGAGAGATACTGATGAAAAGATTCAACCAAGTGAGATCAGATCTTTCTTTGCTGCTTATTGGGCATATGATTTGCAGCCCATTATTTTAAATCTCTCATAAATGAGTTTTTCTCGCCGTCTCTAAAATGGGGACACCTACACTCGTTGGTATAAGGAGAGGACAGTTACGGGAGGATCCAGACCAGACAGTGAACCTGTTATCACTTTCAGATAGCTGGTTCCTCTTTTCTCACCTTTCCCTGGGAACCTCCTGAGAAGTTCTCCAGGTTGTAAGGTATATGATGGGCAGACCCCGTGGGCAAGAGGCAGAGAGGAAGCATCCTATTTGGCCAGTGTCCATGGGCGTGAAGCTATGAAGCCACATGGAGTATAAATTACTACCAGGTTCCCTACAGCTGAAGTGTTATATTCAAGTGAAAGAAAATGGGGAACAAGAAGAATAAAGAATTAGTGAGGGGGCAGATGGTAACAGGTCATGTCACTTGAACAAGTTTGGGTTTTATCATGAAGGCATTGAAAAGTGGAGAATGGTATAAATATATTGCCATTTTTTTAAGTATGACCCTAATAACAGTGTGAAGTTTAGAGTCAGTCTTTAGCTAAGACTGGAGAAAAACTAGTGAGGGGCTGGAGGATGGTAGGAGCACCTGGAGTTGTGGAAAAGGCAAGGTGTTAAATTAATTGGATATTAATGAATTGGGTACCAGAGAGGTAGAAATCGAGGATAGTGCCTAGATTTCTCTAGTTGTTCCTTGGCAGATGATGCTCTGGAAGAATAAAAGGAAAAGTGGGTCAGAACGGCTCTCTGTTACTATTTCCAATGGTGAAATTCTTAGTGCTTAGAACAAGGTTCAGAACAGTCCATAAGAAAGAAGGAGTTTTAAACTCAAGGATTCTTGAGAAGATGGCTGGTGCCTCCCAATATTCTCCTTCCACGTCTGTAGTTTAGACCTGCCATCAAGATTCGTGCTCCTGGACACTTAATCCAAAATATTTAATAAACTGATACAACGTGCAGGGCAATGTACTGGGTGATGGGTAAGTCACACGAACTCTCCGGGTCTTAAGTTCCACAAAATAAGGATGATGTTTAGATTATTCCTAACATCCCTCCCTATTCAAATACTGAATGTCTATGACTTTCCATTAAAGCCTTTCTTATTCATTTGTCACCCTTAGCAATAATCAAATGTTTTAGCCCTTCCAGTCGTCACCATTAATATTTCTCTCTGATGTCTAACCTAAAGATAAGGAAATCATCCTCCCCTCAGCTGTCCTTGAAAGCAGAAGTATCAGAGGTTCTGGGTTTTCTAGTACAAACCTGATTTCAGACCAGAACAAACCGAATTTCAAACCGTAACAAAAATGTCAACCTGACCAATCCTGAACTCAAACCAGGAAAAAAAACAAAACAAAACACTAATTTCAAACCTGTTGTTTCTGAAAACATATTTACATTGGGTCCTGATTCAGAATTTGGGAAAAACAGCCTCAGCAGAGACCGCCAGAAAGCTTTTAAAAGCATCTTCTGGAAATCTTGGTGACCATTGGATAAACAGGTCCCTCCCAGGTAAAGAACTTTCTGGCAAGCTTCAGTCACCAGTTTTGCTTCTCAAGAAGCAATAACCGTGCCAGCTGCACTGCCCCTAAATCCAGAACTCCCAGGCCTCACCTGGGGAAAAGGCTCAGCAGGTCTGTGACTGTAAATAAACTGACTTCCAAACAGCAGCGCTGAAGTGACATGGGCCCCCAGCCCCGTGGCACTTTTTCCTCCAAAGCTTGGTCCTCTCGTTGAATGCCGGCTCCTTCTCAGGAAAAGAAGGCGGTTGCCTGGAGACCTGGGTTAACACTTAGCAGGCTTGCCTAAACCCCTTCCTCTGACACGAGCCCGCGGAGAACTATTAGCAAAAGCCTTCATTCTGGTAAGAGAAACTTCAAAGGCCCCAAATGAGAAGAGAAGTGTCCCTGGAAAATGTTGAAATGACAAGTAGCAATATTTCCGCTGACAAAAGATGAAGATGAAACAAATGTTAGAACAGGAAACATGATTTTATTTTGCCAGGCTCTCACTGGAAACTATCATCGAAGTCTTTAACTGAAACGAAAAAGGTGTCGCTGTAACAAGCCCACGAGAGCCCACTCGGATTTCTAACAACGAAAGTCATCTTTGAAATAACAAAAGCTTACAAAGTAATGAAAAATCTTGATGCGGAAAGTCACGCGTACGGCCCCAGATAGTCTTGGGCTGCACATTTGTTAGACAATGTTAGAGCCGGGAGCCGCCTAGGGGTGAGCTGGGTAAACTCCTTCCTGTTACAAAGGAGGAGACTCGGAACCCAGAAGACTTAAGTAACTTGCTCAAGGTCATAGAACTAGTGAAAGACTTCTGAATTGTTAGCCACTGCCTTCTCCACATCCATGGAGCCGATCTCTTCTCTCTGTAAATCTACCTCTGCCCGGTTATGGAGGCAGCCCTGATCAGGGCTGAAGTTCAAGTTCAGCTGGTGCTGGGGCCTGATATTTGTCCTGTTATCCTAGATCCGTTCTATGTTCTGCTCATTAAACCAGAGACTTGCTGGAACCCACCTCCCTACTGCCCCACAACCACGGAGTCAGGGGTCTGTGTGCAGACCTGCACTGTCTGCAGTTAGATCTATGACATCTGTTTGATCTATGACATCGAAAATGGTGGCAAAAACCTATAAATTCCAGAAAAATACTGGACAAAGAGGATGGAGGGCTGGTGAAGGCAGAGTGCATCCTAGACATTGAAGCCCACATCATAAAATTTTAGGGATAAATGAAAAGATAGGAAATCCAAAATATAAAATAATATTTTTTCAAACACTGCTTAGAATGAGAGGTCCTGGAGGTCACTTAACAGGTGAGACATTCAGAAAATTCAGCCATTTAGAAAGTGGCAAAGGATCTGGATCTGTATGACTTAATCTGCCTTCTAGATGTATAGGTCACACATTTTTCAAGAATAAGTAAAAGTTTGTCTTTAAATTTTAAAGTAAAAGTCATGGAGCCTATAGAGGTAAATCCCCTCAGATCCAAAGGAAAGAAGCAGCATGGAAAATACTCAGAGAAATATAATCTGAGAGCCATCTCCTGCAGAATCTAAAGAGAATGTGTAGAAGCTGTTTGGCACCTGCAACAGACATCAAGACCGCGATGTGTTATTGATGAGTTAATGTCACACCATCAAGGAGAGGGGGCGGGTGTGAAGAGAGAAAGATTGCTGGAAGGGCTCTGGACCCCCACTCCTCTGCTTTCCCTGCCACTTCCCGGGCCTGCCGTCCATCTGAAACTCCTTCTGAGCTCCAGACCCAGCTGTGAGGCCACCTTCTTGAAATAACACGCACAGTTGGCCCTCCACGTCCTCAGGCTCCACGTCCATGGATTCAACCAGCCACAGGTTGAGTTCCGGGGGTACAGAGGGCCGACCTAGGTATATGCTGCAAGGATCTCAATGTTAACAAGTTCAAAATGGGACCTTTGGTCCCCATCCCTCCGAAAGCTCCCTTCTCCCCTGTCAGCTTTTCCCCATTGTAGGAAAAGCACCTCCTTCCATTCCTTTGCTCATCCTGAAATTTTTCATAATTTAACTTGCCCCCAACACCCCCACACATATCCTGGTACATTGTTTAGCACTGAGACCTATGGTTCCTTCTTTAAAAAATGTCTCTAATGCATTTCCTTTTCTAAATGTATTCCTCTACTGCTTTACTGTGAACAGCCCTTATCCCTTGCCAAGACTTTTAAAATAATCTTCCAACTGGGAGTCTTGTTTCTACTTTTGTCCTATTTTATTTTATTCTCCATAGAGCACTCCCAAGAATCCTGAGAAACTGCAAATTTAAGTGTTTCCCTCAACTTAAAACCCTTTAATAGTACCAGTAGTATTAATAGTTACATATAAATATACCCACCCTTCATGACCCGACACCACCTGTCTCTTCAGCCTCCTTTGCCACCCCTCCCACTCTGGCTCATAAGTTTCCTCCCACGCCTGCACTGCTTCAGTCCTCCTTCACCAAGCATCCTTCAGAATCGGGAGTCTGCACATGCTGTGTCTTCTTCCTGGTGCGCCTTCCCCACTGGCAGTCTGGTTAGTATTACTCAAAATTTAGATCTTCAGTGGTACTTCCTCAAGGAGGTCTTCCTTTATCGCCAATCTAAGTAAGTCTCCCAGGTGATGCTCTCATAACATCCTTTATGTTACTTCTTTTCCTAATACTTAGGCTAGTTTATAATTATATTCTTTTGCATCCCTTTGGCTTATTAAGATCTTCACTCCAGAAGAGGTAATGGCACAAGAAGACAGTCCATAAACAGCAATCGTCTGGCATACAATCCATGAGGAACTTGCACTTGCCTTTTTTTCCTCTGAATAGTCTATTTTAATGACCATATATAGAAGGGGAAAAAGAAATACACCAATGTAAATAAGAAGGAAGGGAGGGAGTTCATTGGTGGGCAGGAGATTCTGGTTGACTTCTGGAAGTCAGCGCATATGGCGGGATCTCGATGGACAAATCAAGGTGGAGGAGAGCACAGCTCAGCACACGTGAAGGAGAGAGCTAGGGTCCTGGTGGGCACTGGAATTCCCAGGCAGGCTCAGAATCCTGAGTCAGCAGACACTGGGGGAGAGAGTGCAGAAGAGGAGATGGAACCCCAGTGGCTCCAGTTGGCTCCAAGCCTCGCATCATCCTGTTGGCAGAGTGAGGGGCAATCCAGAATTGCTCCCTAGGGAAGAAATAAAATCGTGAATTTTTTTTGGTAAAGAAATTTTAAAAATCTGGCCTAAGAGAGAAGGAGTTTTTAATAGGGATACAAGAGCCTGAGAGTAGAACTCATCCTACCCTGAGACTTGACAGAGAGTTAAGGTCGGGGTAAAGGTGGTGGAGGCAGGTGTGGAAGAGGGCCGGCCAGCCAGGCTCTTCTGCCTGCATGCCCTCTGCTGCAGAAAGCAGCTCACACCCTTCTCCGTAAAAAGCAGGCTTCTCAAGTAAGCACACTTTCACAGAGAGGCCTGTTGCGGAAGGAGACCCACCTGCACACACACATGGAACAGGACAGGTGACACAGGTGGGCTGCCTGCGTCACTCATCCATCCGAATTAGTCATTGCTAGACAGGAATGGACAATCACAATGCACAAGGAACCTTGAAGAATATCATTGGTTTACTATACAGGGAACAATGATGACACTCAGAAGAGTTGATCTGGAGGAAATAATTTAGACAAGAACATTAAAAATTCCCATCAGTATTTTTAGCTAATTCAAGAATTTATACACGTTCTTTTTCTTCTTTGTCTCACTCTCACACACACACACCAACTGATATGAAAAAAGGAATACTCAAAAGGAAAAAAAATGTGGTTGTGAAACTTAACACATTATTGCCAAAATAAAAATCAGTAGAGGCACTTGGAGAAAAAAGTCAAGAAATCACTCAAGATTTAAGGATAGAAAAATAGAGAAAAGTTGAGCTGTAGATCAACTCAGAGGGTCCAACACTCGGTGGCCTTGCACTTTAGACAGTAAAGGCAGAAGAGGGAGAAATAAATAAGTAAGTTGTACATCATTTCATCAGTTCTAAAATGACGTACCTCTAAAATGCATTATTATTTCACATGCCATTAAGGAAGTAAAAGCTGTGCCAACTGAATTATAATACAATACTTTACTTCGCTTGAATGTTTGTTTACTAATATGTAAAGAGTTCCTTTGGGTATATTTAGATATACATTTTGTTATCTCTTGTTCTTGCCCTTATGTAAAATGCAATATTTGCCAAATAAATTGCAAAATAGCCTAAAAACATATTCAGAATCTGGTTCTTTCAAATAGTCGGGGGGGAGGGGGTGAAACTGAAAAGGTTTCCTTTTGCGTCACAATGCTGTTCACTTATTGCCGGCAAGATCTTTGCGCGCGGGTGTTACTAGACATAAGCAGATGCAGCACTGCCGTCTCTGGGACTTTCTTCCAAGCTGCTGACACTCTGCAGGTTTCGAGGCTGGCATGTGAGAGGTGGCCTGACCACACAGCCTCTTCCACATGTCCTTTCTTAGGTCCGAATCATGGTCGTGGCTTTGCAAGAACATTGGGAATTACACTCATTCCTTCAAGCTTAGATATTAACTTCAATCATTTTTGGCATTCGCAATAATTTTTTTCAATGTCAAATAACATAATCCTTAAAAATTAACAGCAAATATACTTAACACATACAACGCCAATAATAACTTGAACTGAAGCAAATACAGACGCCTATGACTAAAAACGGACGTGTGAACAATGACAGTTTCACCAAGACATGTCTTATTTTCAGAGGTGTGAAGATGCACACGATGGGTCTTGTTGTGAAGTACAGTAAACCTTTGACCTTTTTTATCAAGTGTTTTAATTTATTTTTTTTATGTTCATCTGTCCAGTATTGAAAAAGACACACTGAAGTTCAAATGTTATCTTCACTATGAATTGTAGCCTCTTCTTTATCAAATGACCGCATTTCTCCATTTTAATTCACTTCCTTAAAGTCTACTTTTTCTGGTGTTAATAGTGTGACTCCTGCTGTCCCTTTGTTTAAATTTGCCTGATATATCTTTGCTCATTTTTAGGTCACTTTGAGATATGCTAATTGAAAGCCACGTTTAACAAAATACCATATTTCACTTTCAATCTAAAAAAATTTTATCTTTTAATAGGGAAGTTACATTTAGTTCCATTATGAAATTTACAGTATTTTGTTTTATTTCTCTTAGCTGGTTGTAGTCCTCACTGCATCATATTATACGATGATTTCCCCATTCTTTTGTCAAATTTCTTTCTGTTGGGAAATGTATCATGGATACAACACAATGGCTCTACGTACATGTAAACTAAAGGTTAATAGTAAGTTGAATAAGCGTCTAATAGCCACTATCCAGCTGAAGAAACAGGGTATCAGGAGTAATTTGGAAGCGTCCTGTTGACCTAGCTGATCGCGTTCTTTCCCTGTCCTCAATTTAATACTATTTTTGTGTATTTTTCTGTATTTTTGTGTTAACAATTCCTTTGCCTTTTCTCCATAGCTTCACTATGTATATAAGGACCAGTTTACTTACTATTTAACTTAATGCAAACTTTACGCAATTGACACTTGTTATTCTTGCCCTGCATTACATTTTATGCTGAGAGCTGTGATTAATTCATTTTCCCCAAAATATGGTGTTCTATACCAATTTGTACAACCTTGTACGTTGTGATTTGTACTAAAGGTGCTGACAATGTGAACGGTGCCCCAGAGCTGAGTAAGGTGATAACACTGATTCCTTTGTACGAATACAGCATAATTTATTCATTTGAATAATTCAGCATTTTTCCTAGGGTTTTTTTTTTTCCACATTTTTTTTCTTGCTGTGGTGAGCAGTATCGCCATGAGCACATTATTTTACATGTCTCTTGAATATATGGTTTCTCTAGGGTTTCTAACTAGGAGTGGAATACCCGGTCACAGCGTATACATGTCCATGTGTTAATGCATTTAGGCGCTAACGTATTAATGTATCAATAAACTGTTTTTCTCTTGTTAATCTTTTTGTTAAAGAGCCTCAGCTGGAAACCTCAGGTGGTGGATGGAAGTAAAGTGTCCTTTCCTTACAAAACCGTAAGATGGACTGGACTGCCATTGCTGGCTTTTAAAAATGGAAGAAAGAGGCCACCAGAGACCCCAGCTGACAGGTGACGAGGAAACAGGGACCTCACTCCTACCACCCCACGGCGCTCAGTGCTGCCAGGAACCTGAACGTCTCTGCAAACGGTTTGGGAATGGATTCCCTCTCAAAGCCCCCAGAGGAGGCAGCCCTGGCAACACCCTGGCTTTGACCTGAGAAGTCTGGGGCAGACAAGCCGCCGACCTGTGGAATCACGAGAAAAAGGTCCCTTGCTCAGGCCACTGAGTGTGTGGTAATCTGCTTAGGCAGTAACAAAAACCAATACAACAGATGAGCTTGGCTTGTGATAGTTTTGTTGATCCGAATGCTTTTAAATAACCTGATCAACGTTATTTTAAATTAACTGTTTTTTCTAGTCATGTCTATCTTTAACTGGCAGAAGGAGGCCATAAACTAGGAGACACCATCACTGCTCAGTTAAGGCCGAAACAGATTGGGTGGAAAACAGACACCTGAGCCATCTTCCAGGCGGTGTATTATAGTAGCGGCCTCTAGTTCACCTGTGTGGTTTCCCAGCCCCTTTGCCCTTGTTGTCTGTTCCAGGATGCACAGCCGTGTAATAAAATCTGGCCAACCCGAGACTATGGTTCGGGGTTGAGACGTGGAGCAGCCTGTCAAGTTCTGTGGGGAAAGAGAAGGAAGCTGGTACAGAGAAACAGTAAAACCAGAGATGAAAAAAGAGCCTAAGGCACGTGAGTCCATGATTCTAGTTATACGTCAAACACTTTCCTAAACTTGATAAGGGATAAGAATTGCTTTTTTCTACGTTAGACAGAAATGTGCTTCTGTCATTTGCAAATGAGAAGAATCAGTGCTGAATGCTGTATTCGTTTCCTGTTGATATTGTCACAAATTATTACAAACTTAATGACCTAAAACAACACAAATCCACTTTCTCAAAGCTCTGCTAGTCCGAAGTCCTACGCGAGTCTCAGGGAGAAAGCCAGGACACAGCAGGGCTTCGGTCCTCTCTCAGGGCCCCGGGACAGAATCCTTTTCCGTGTCTTTCCAGCTTCTCCATCACATCCCTTGACTGAGCTTGAGCCCTTTCCTCTGTCTTCAGAAGTAACATTCATCTCTCCACGGTCACATCCCCCTCTGCCCTGTAGTTTCTATTTTCATTTGCTTTCTTCTATGAATGATAGTGAGCATCTTTTCATGTATCCATTGATCTTTTCTGTTTTCTTTTTTGTGAAGTATCCGTTTCAAGTCTTTTGTCAATTTTTCCGTTGGATTGTAAACATAGTTTATTAAGTACCTGTATTTCAGTGTGGTTGATTTTGTGCAGTTTGCCTTTTTTGTTTTGCTTTTTATAGATTGTTTAGGAAATTCTTCCCTTCCCTGAAGTCATAAAATATTCTGCTATATTTTCTTGTAAAACATATAAAATGTCCTTTTCATATTAAGTATTAAATCTCTCAGTGATTATTTTCCTATTTTATATTACGAAGTTATCTCAGCACACTGTATTGGGCTGCCATTTCCCTACTGACCTCTAGTCTTGTCCTGTGTCCATATATGAATAGGTATGCTTCTGGGCTCTCTATTCTGTGCTGTTAATCTGTGTGTCAGCCCCTGTGTGCGCATCACGCTCTGTTACAGAGCTTTATAATAAGCTCCCATACCTAGTGGGACAGAGCTCTGCAGCCTGATCTTTTTCTTTAGAAATGTGCTATAGATTTTTCACCTTTTGCTTATTCATATAAATTTTTAAATAGACTTGTCAAGTCCCATAGAAACATTGCTGGAATTTGCATCAGAATTATATTGCATCTTTACGACAAGTAAGGGAAGACTGACAATCTTTTAACTCAAGGTCTAGTTGTGATGTGAACTATCTCCATGTGTTTTGGTCCTCTCTAATGGCTGGCAGGAGCACTTTATAATTTTCAACCTAACAGTCTTGCTTATGTTTTGTTAATTATCATTCCTAAGAACATTGTATTTTTAGTGCAAAATTAATTACATTTTTCTAACCAGTGCTTTTTAGATGCATAAAAATGCAATTGGCCCTTGTCCAGTAATGACGGTTACCGATTACATGCTGTGTGCTGCTGGAGCAGGTATCGCACTAACCTCTTTATCTGCCCATTAAATCCTCTCAACCACTCTATGAGGCAGGTCCTAATATCATAATCACCTTTCTATTCGCTCCTTGGGCCGTGTGCCTGGGAGGCAGAGGGGGCACTTCTAAGACCTCGCCATACAGTTTTGAGAACTTATCTGGGCCAGCTTCCACTTGCTGCTGTATCTAACATTTCCACTTCACTAGAGAGGACTCCTGAGCCACCCCCTGCCCAGAGATTTAAACCATCTGCTCGATCAGAACGTGATCGGGGTTTGGAATCATAAGACTTTCTTGGTCATATGCTCATGTGCTCATGCAATCTACCAGTGCTTAATAACAGACGAGTAATTTTCTTTCAAAAAGTGTATACATTTCCACTGACTCCAGGAGTTCATGGGTCCAAAAGCCCAGTGGGTGCTTCTGACTGTAGTGGTGTCCTTCTGCCACAGGCTCCAGCCAGGGAAACCAGTGGTTGCTCAGACACCTGTGGGCCCCAAGGACGGGTGGTCTGGTGGCCCACCAAGGGCTTCCAGGGCCTCCTGTAGTTGGGGCCCCACTCAAAGATGGCAGCCTTTTCTAGTCACCCAGTAGATGGGTGCCATCAAGGCCCTCGCATGCGGAACGTGAGAGCAACAGGAGCTGAGTAGGCCCACCACTCACTGGGCCCCCTTTTTTGTTCCTTAGAGCAGAGAGGGCCCGAAGCTTGGCAGTCATCTCTAGAATGAGACATCATGCCCCCTTTCCAGATTGCCACCAGGAATTTCACTTGGGTACCTTGTCTGTGTCGATGGCATAGCCATCTTGTTGCTGGTGGGTCATCACGGTGCCTGGTCCTTGCTGGGCAGTGCCCTTGTCTGGGCCCTGCAGGAGGATGTCATTAATACAGTGCGAGGCTCGTGCTTCCTCCCGGCCCGGGACTTGTTACAGATCATGACCTACTCATTGATGGCAGACAGCCAAAGAATTTAGTTAGCTTTATAGAAGGATGTTTGAAAGAGTGTTGCAATCCGTTCCACTTGAAGGGAAATTGTTATCCTGATCATCACAGTGGAGAGGGCTGCTGAAAAAGGCATTTACAATGTCAGTTACTACAGACCACATTCCCTTCAGTAGCCTCTGGAAGAGTCAAAATGTCAGGTGCCACCATTGGAGCAACACGGTGGCACTGAGCCACCTATGATAAATGCTAAGTCTTCAGGTTCCCCAGACAGGCCACGTGGGGCTCTTGGATGGAGAAATAGACTCAAAGAGAACGTTGGCTCCCCCAAACTCAACAATGAGGGCACTTATTTCTTCTTCTCCCCTAGGCAGCTGATGTTGTTTGGAGGAGACAATGGTTCAGGTGTCAGTAGTCGGGGGGGGGGGTTCAGTCTTCCCCATGCCCCACTAAGGTGGTCCTGACCGCAGCAATTCCTGCCAGTGGGGGTGCATAAAAACAATGCCCCTACACCAACAATACATTCAGTTCTGGGGGCCATAATTGTAATGCACTTTGAGTTGATGAAGAATGAAAGAAAACATCAAAATTTGTGGGTGTCACTAATCAGTACTTAGGGGGAAATTTAGGGCACTAAACACCTATATTAGAAAACGAGAAAAGTTTCATATGAGTGACTTCAGTTTTTACCTTCAACAACTTAAAAACAAAACAAAACAAAAAACATGGAAAATGGAGAAAATTCAATGCAAAGTAACCAGAAGAAAGGGAATAATAAAGTTCAGAGTAGAAATCAATGATAGTGAAAAACAAAAGATAAAATCAATAAAACCAAACCTGATTCTTTAAGAAAGATCAATAAAATTGGTAAACCTCTAGCCAGACTGGTCAGGAAAAGGAGAAGACACATCACCATTACCAGAAATAAAAGAGATACATCATTACAGATTTTATAGATATTAAAAGAAAAATAAGGAAATGTTAACAGTTCTGTTATGCTGCTAACATTGATGACCAGACAAGATGGAGAAATTTCTTGAAAGAAACAAACTACCAAAGCTCACTCAAAAAAAAAAGAAAAAAAAGGATAATTTGGATAGCCTTGTGTCTGTTAAAGAAAATTAGAGTTGTAATTTAAAACCTTTCCACAATGGAAATGCCAATCTCAGATGGCTTCACTGATGAATTCCATCAAACATTAAAGGAAGAAATAACTGTCTTTTTAGGACGGAAGTGCACACAGAGGCCTGGTTTGTGAAGCCCCGACATGTTCCTAAAGATGCCCCAAAAAGCGGGCACAGACCGTGAGTGGAGCTGGCGGTCCTCCTGTAGGAGGTGCGGGCAGGGTCCCCGAAAGGCAGGAAGCAGCTCCCCACCTTTGTACAAGTGAAGCCCGGTTAGTCCCAAGGGCTGTGCAATACTGAGCAAAGACACGCACAGACGTCCCAGTGCGCCCCCTTTATTTTGGCATTCAAACCACCACACCACGGCGGTCACCGGGAACGTGAACGAAGGCGGAAGGGCGGGCAGAGGTGAAGCACACACAGCCACCGCACCTCTTCATGGAGAGGAGAACCTGCCGCAGAACAGAATGCTGTCGGTGTCGTGGTGCCGGATGAAGAAGAGGAAAGGGTGGTCTGCACAAAACCTTGGTTCCATTCTGATGCTCCGGGCGTTCCTGACCACGGCGGTGGCAGCGGCTGCCTCCGTGCCCTCCTCGTTGACCTCTACAAAGCACTTGTGGGCCACCTTGGACACGGGCACGTTCTTCTTAGCTGACATTCCGGAAAAGTCTGCCTTGGTTTCCTCAAAAGCATCAGTCATTCCTAAACTTCGAAGCAAAGACTCCAAGTTGTAACTCTCCTCCAGCTTTAATCTGGGAAGAAAAACTTGAACTTTATCCTTAGTCATCTTTTCTGGATTTGTCCAGGCTCTGAACTTCTCATATGTGAGTGCTTTTTCCACCTGAAAGAATGAACAGTTCAATCTTAGAAGCTATATGACAACAGCCTGGTACCCACCCACTCATTAACTCCTCCCACATGACACGCAGCTAGATGCTGAGTTCTGGTTCAAGATAATCTACGGGACACCTCCTCTTGAAAGCACACCAAGATTTTCCCTGAAATTCTTACCTTTCCCCATTTTATGGATACACAAGTAAAACAGCTAGAAAACATCTGAGCTAAAGGTAGGGTTTTATGTTTACCTATCTGCACCAAATTCACTTCAAATGTTTTTTCGTTTAGAAAAGTCTCAAAACCAATGGATTATAATCCATGCGATACACGTCACCTTGAGTTGGAGAGACTGCTTGACAAAAGGCCAAGAGAGGCTCAGAACTTTGATGGATGAAAGAGGGGGAATCAGGGATCACCTGAGCAAGGAGGGAGATGTGGCTTTGGGGAGGGGAGAGCAGAAATGGGGACTTCAACAGGACTGTTGCTTCTGGCATCCTTGTTTGCCCTCTGCCTGCCCTGGGGTGACCTCCAGGACCCCTCACTCCTTCTGTTTATCCACAGAGAAGAAACGAAGGAGGAAGCGGGGTCTTCCGCTTGCATCTCCCCTTTCCATATACCACGTGGAGTCCAGGTGAGGGCTCCTCTCCTCTGACAGCTGTTAGGGCGTCAGCTCTAGTCCCAGACTCGCTTCATTTCCTTCTCAAGTCACCACAAGACAGATTCCCATCCTTGACTTATGCCAACAGCTTTCTGATTCCCTGGATAAAGCAGGGCCATCAGGCAGGCCCCACCCTCACGGCGGTGTGCCCTTGTGCACTGGTGAGCCGGCGCCTGGACCTCCGGCAAGACTCAGCTGTTAAACCCTTGGTCACCTGAACTCAGCCATGGTGGGGCATTCACACCACAGGACTCGGCAAACATAAATGAGTGCGCCCCCCACAGCTCAGAGAGCCAGATAACCAGTGCGCCCCCACCCTACAGACGTGCTTTTGCTCCTCTCCTGAACCCGCGTTCTCCGTTGTGGGAAAGTGTCCTCCTCCCCCCGTCTAAGATCAGCGCCTCGCCTGTACTTCAGACTCTCGCTGCTCCAGGTGGGCCTATGACCCGCAGCACCTGCGCCAGCTGGAATCTTGCTAGAAATGCAGACTCTCAGGCCATCCCCACCCCCGTCAGAATCTGCGTTTTAACAAGGTCCCGTGAGATTAATATGCACATGAACGTTTGTGGCCACCTCCCAGATCGACCCCTGTCCTTTCCTGCACTTTTGTTCGGTAATTACTGGGCTCTCAACTAGCCCCTCCCTTGAGGATAAATAATAACACTCTTCCTTATATTTTTGGAACTCTCTCCTCTAAGCTTCATCAAAAATGTGTCTTTACCAGTAATTCCACTCCTAGATACGTACTCAACAGAAATGCGGACGCATAGTCACCAAAAAGCACGCACTGGTGTCCATTTAGCACTCCTTATGATAACCCTGAATTGGAAGTTCCTCACATGCTCTCTGGTGGATGGACTTAAAAGAATGGGCTCAGGCTGGATCCACAGAGACTCAGACTCAACGCCAAGGGCTTACCACGGCGAGGTCAGTGCCGTCGTCGGGCAGCAGGATGACCATGCTCAGCTCCTCCCCCACGTAGGGCAGCTCCAGGACCTGCGTGTGCACCTCCTCTACGTACCCCATGGTAAATTTCGCCTGCTTAAACATCATCTGGACCGTCTTCTTCTCCTAATAAGGAGATGAAATTAAAATGAGGTGACCACCATGTGTCTGACTTGCAGAACCCCTGGGTACATATAAGAGAAGGGCCGTGTCTGTGCATTTACGCTGACAGATGTGAAACCTTCATTATTACACGTCAGTGTTGAGTATGACATTCTGCTGTCCCAGCAGATCAAGCATTACCAGGTGGGAGAGAATAAACTGATGAATAGAGGGAGACACAAAACTCTATTATTTTTGGAAGAAATGGTGTTTTTTTTTTCTCTTTTGAGAAGATGCATAGAGAAGCAGTCCCAGGGACATTTTAACTAAAAAAATATGTTTTCGAGTTAAGAGGAAAATTAACGAATATTCAGGCCTTTGGGCGGAAAGACCAGGTCAGAAAAGGTGGATAGGCCAGAGGGAGCAATACTTCTATTCTGAAAAGTTGCTCTGCTGTGTAATTGGCTTTATGGCTTTGGTTTTCCTGAAACGGTGAGTCGACAAGATGTCTGGGGTCCATCATTCTTAAAGTTTGCTTCAAATATATTCTAGACTTCTAAATTTTTGTGCAATATGCTATTATCAAGTGGATGGAGGTCAAATTCCAAGGTAATACCTATTGACCCCAGTCATTATAATGTTTAAAAGTGAATGGAGAAAAGTGTTTTTGAAGTTAGGTGTGTAAGTCTACAGCTCAAATACACAGCATCATGACTATAGTTAATAATACAGTATCGAATCCTGAAAATTTGCTGGAAGAGTAGATTTCAGGTGCTGCCATCACCAAAAAAAAGGTAACACTTGAGGAAAAGATATGTTAACTAGCATTAATTAATTAGATACATGAATCACTTCACTCCATACATGTAAGCAAATCATCATCATTTACACCTTCAGTGTGTACGATTTTTATTTTTTAAAAAGATCCAAAAATAAATAAAAACAAAGCTGGCTTGAACACCTGCTAACACTTTTTTTCTTGTTTGGAATCATAAAGCCATGTATTCGAAGACAAAAAACAGTCATAGTTGTCACTGACTTTGCAAGAAAGTGTCTAAATGCAGGCAGTGATCATATCATAGAAATTTAATTCCAAGGCTTAGAAGGAATTTTCTTTCAATCCAGATAACGTGACCAAAGAGAGAAGATCGATTTGACCAAGAATGCAAAAACAAAACCATCAAGATAACAATTATTTTAGTCTTTCTCTTTCCCACTCCAATAAAAGATATGTAGGGGGCATGAAATTCATTTAGGAGTAAATCAAGAATCAAGTCGATGTGAAATACGTTACTTATTTTTTCCATTCATTCACAATCTTTCCCAATGTATTACTTTAAGAAAGTCGCAGCATATCTGCAAAATAGCCCCCTACCTGGTTGGCTTTAAAGAGCATCCCCCTTGTGAACTTCCTGTCAAACTGCTCATTCCACTTTCCTTTGAAATAGACTGCATTCACGAGGACCAGCTTGGTCAGTGGATCGACCGTCCCAGCACCTAGTATCTCTGAAATCTTCCCTGTAAAGAGTATGAGAGAAAGTTATTGCTATTGGGGGTGGGGGGAGGATAAACATTCTTTTACAAAAGTCCTCTCGACATAGAACGCGAAGGCTTGGTTGAGAGCCAGGCTGGACTCCTGTCTTCCTGGCCACCTGAGGAATCAGGGTGACGGTGTTCCGTGCTGTGCACACACACAGTGAAGTGTTTGTCCTTAAACCACACTCTTGAAGCAGACAGGTCAACTATCGTTTTGCCCTCAATTCATAGATATAAGAATTTCAGGTTCAGAGTATGTGCCTGACTGCTTTGCCAAGGTCACAGAGGTGGCAGGTGGCTGCACTGAGAAAATGACCCAAGAGTCTTGATTCTGACTGTAAGCTTCTCGACTTGGCACCATCATTTCTCAGCCCCGCACTTCTGGCATTTGAGGCCAAGTAATTCTTCGTTATGGGGACTGTCCTGTGCACTGTAGGGTGTTCAGACAGTAGCACGTCCCCAACTGTGACAACCAAAAATGTCTTCAGCCACTGCCTGACGGCTCCTGGAGGCTGATTCTGGTTGAGAGTCGTTGCTCTGTGCCAACCTTGAGGTCTCACTGAGGCCAGGAGAGGCTTCCGAAAGATGGGGATACAGACCTGGAAGTGGGAGAAAGCAGCTTCCTGAAGAGAGGGAGTGGGGCAGCAGAACTGGGGGGCTGCCGTGGAGGGGCCCCCATTGAGTTGTCCCATGAGAGCGGGGACAGGGGATCCCCGACGTCCCCTCCAGCTCCAGAATCTCCCATTCTGGGAAAGCACGTGGGTGGTCAGCCCTACAGAGGGAAGGGTGCGAGCCACCGCCGTGGAGGGGAAGTGAGTGGTCAGGAGGGAGGCGAGGAGCCTGGCTGACGGCGCTGCTGGGTCACCTGGAGAGCGGAGACCCCTGCACATGTGGCCTGACGTATGAAGACGAGGATGTGAGAGGCCCTTCCCTTTGATGGGCGTTAGTGTACTCATCGGCTTCCAGCGTGTTCATTGACATTGTCACTGCCCGACACACAGAACTGAACGCTGGAATATCAGGTGGGCACGTGAAGAAGCCTCCCCACCCGCTGGAAGTCTCTAAATGACGTGTTGGGTATTTACGGTTCTGAAAGTCATGTCCTTTTTCTCTGCTCTCTAGTCAAGGACCGGCAGAAATATTTCTCGTGCGTCTGGATGGGGGGACCCTGCACGCTCCACGCCAGCCGCACCTCCAGAATCTGCAGCAAATTCAGAAGCGGTGACACTCTGGGAAGGCAAGCTGAGCCCCAGCCACGCTGAGAGGGAAGGAGGGACTGCGGGCGGCTAGAGCTCCCGGTGCCCCCGGGAGATGACAGGAGGTGCTCCCCTGCTCGGCTGTGACCTGAACTCAGTGTCACTTTGCCCTCCGCAATGGAAGAAGTGAAACGGCACCAAAGAGGAAGCAGTTTCCAAGGATTTTCCAGCACAGTCCAGGAGAGAGGGCATCTGAGAGACAAAAACTAGGTGTATTGTGTTTTTTTTAGAAATCACCACTTCATAGCCCAGGAAAAATATCAGAGTCACACTGCTGGCCTGGAAGCCCAGCAAACACACAGAAACAGTCACTGGCTACAGGGTCACAGGGCAACACCGTGGAGGCCACCTCCCAGCCGGTCCCAGCTCTGTCTCCTTCATTACGCGAAGTCTGCAGAGACGAGATCTCTCACCTTCCGTCTCTGCTGTCACCCAGTCGTTGATGTGTCTCCTGCATCCCTCGGTGTCTTGAGAAAACGACAGCTCCTCCAGGTCCGCCTGGTAGAACTTCTGGCAGGAGTCCTTAAAAGCCTACAGAGGCAAAATACCAAGTTTGGCCATATTCTATTTGGCAGTGTTTTCTAAAACTGTGAAAACATTCTTTTCTCTTAACATATTTCTAGCACAAATGTTTGCACAGGTCACCCTGCACTTTAAGACATTTATGCAATTAACCAAAATACATTGACTGCTGACTTTGCGCCCGGCACTGTGTGAGGCGCTGGACACCAGGGTAGAGATGTGACATTGGACTTGAGGTGGCTCACAATCTGCTGAGGGAGAAACATACAGACACAGAGAGTTTCATGATGTTTGGAGAATATGGATGATGGCAGCCCTGCACAAAACAACCCGTGAACGTCCCTGTCGAACACTTCAGCTCCATATAGACTTTGTGTTTGATTTTCTGTCTCCCCTACCAGGCAGTTTAACTCTCTTTTACTCGTTTCTGTATCACCGGCACCAATCACAGTGTCTGAAACATATTTGAGGAATGATCGAGAGACTCCATGGTTGAACTAGATGATCAAGAAATCTTACAGGTGTTCGGGGTGGGGGGGTGGAGATTAGGGAAAACAGTGGCAAAAGATGAGCCTTGAAATGTAAGTTGGGGTTCAATCAGGAAGGTCCTCATATGCAATACATTAAAACCCACAGATAACTCACCTCAGGAAAACTCGTTTTCTGATATAATGTGCCTGGCAATTGAGTCCCATCCTCCGCCCATCTCTTGTTCTCAAATATTTTAGCTTCTACAGAAGAAAGAAGATATAGAGAGAAGACCCAAGCAACCAAGAAGAGTAGAGCCTGGTTCCCGGGATCTTCAGTGTTCCCCAAATTACAGTATTCAGGGAGCAGGCTGATAGGCAAAAATGAACATCTGATTAACCAGGAGATCCGTGGAATCACAAGTGCTTATCCTAGAAGTTCTAGCCAGCTGAAGGATCCAGAATCAACTCCAATGACATTTAAGCCCAGAGCAGGCAACCTGCATGGGGTAGCACCCAACAGCAGCCAGGACAGGGCTGTATTTGAGTCTTACAGAATAATCCTTGGAATCTGCCAACCCATAAAATGGCCACGCCTGCCCTGATCATTTCATTAATCTCTAGGTAGCATCACTTTGCATATTGTATGGCATAATTTTTAGGACTCACATATTGAATAATGACAGGCTTTTTTTTTTTTTTACTGGACTAGGGAACTTTGAAATTATATGCTGCAGTCAAGAGGAACAACTCAGAATCAAAACCACATTTCAATTGACAGATTTTAACTTTAGAAAGACTGTACTGTCAGTAGTGTGGAAGGACCAGGCTGGACTTGGAGAGCTCAGTTAGGCAACAATTAAAACGGATGTGAGTCTGGACCCAGGCAGTGGCAGTGGTGATTCAGAAGAGAGGACAAATTTAAGAGACCTTGAGAGGCCAGCTCCACAGGAACAGCCCAACACTTAGAGGCAAGCCTGGGGAGAATGAGGTCACTGAGGTGGGGATCAAGAGGAAGAGGCAGGTCCCGGATGCAGGCGGATGGACAAATGGAGATTGACATCCGCAGGACGTATCCAAAACAATCACTTTTAAAAAGGACATAATTCAGAAGCATTCATAAAATTCAAAATTATCATCCCAGAAGTGTAATTCTAAGCACGTTTTTAAGGCAGTAGAGCTACACTTTATATCTCTGCTCATCTGTGGTTTTTATTTGCAATTTCATCATCAGCAGGTGAGCACTGCTTACCGGCAGGAAATCACACGTCTTTTCCCCAAAGAGTCTGTTGGCAGTTTTAAGCAAGCACTGGGCGCCAGATTTGTTAATTTCAGTGAGAAGTGACTGGAAGCCTTGGTGAACGTCTCCACCGTAGTTCAAACAAAGTGCCTGGTAAGAGGAGACAAGAACGCGGCCTTTTAACATTGCCATTTTACTCCCGGAAGAAATTGCAAACAAATTTCTGCGCCGAAAATCACAGAGGATCCTATCGTAAAAGGAGTTGGGCTTAACCGTCTGGTACAGGACTTCACTTCGGCACTGTGGGCTTTTGGGGCCGAGAAACTTTGTTGCGGGGCTGTCGGGCGCATCATAGGATATTTAGCTGCACTTCTGGCCTCTGCCCACTAGATGTCAGTAGCACCTCTCGGTTATGACAACCTACACTGTCCAGGCTTCGTGCAAATTGCCCTGGGAGGCAAAACCGCCCCCAGGTGGAAAGCACTGCTCCAGGAAGGCAGCGAGCGGCAACTCAGGAGGGAGACAGGACAGGACAAAAGTAGCTGGAATGACCCGCGGGATACAACAAGGAGCCGAAATAAACAGAAAAATATTTCATGTGCAACTCCACAGTTCTCCAGTCCAAGGCCGCCCTCCTCCGGTGAACGGGGAGAAGCAATCGCGGTGGATTCAACAGTGGCCGCGGTCGCGCTCCCGGGGAGCATCCGTGCGCCTGAAGTTAGTGGCAATTTTCTGGGACACTATCACCAGAATGTCAATGAAACTAAGCCACTAAGAGAGGAAGGATGACTCCCCTGATGTGTTATCCAACTTCTTCATCCGTAGCTAAGGCCACGCATAACCCACTTCGGATCAATCAGGTTATACACATCCTCTAAATAACCCAGAAGATACAATTCCCCGTGTGTGTGGCATTCCTCTTCCGCTATGCGTAATCATCTGCTACAAACAATCCATTTAACAAAAAGTTCGTTTACACAGCTGCATTTCAGTTTGCAATGTAATGTTAGCAAAAGTTTAAAATATAACACAGTTGAAATTCTTGGCCTTTCTGTGGAACAAAATTATACTGAATTATATAGTTCACCTTACTTATCAAAGATGCAATTTTGCTATAACGTAGTGATGTTTTATGTACAGAAAATAACATAACGACTCGATAAATTCCCCCATAAACACTAAGGGGAGATTCTGTCTTACACAATTCACCTTTTTACCCCTGCCTGCCCTGCCTGCTTTCTCCCAGTCACCTTGCTGCCCCCTCCCACCTACCAGCCTCCCCGGCTTTCATCAGCTGGAGGGAGGTACGGAAGGACCAGAAGGAAGCACACCCTTGGTCCTCCTTTGGGACGGGCACGCATACCTGGGACATTTGGGCCGCAGTGTTTCCTTTGGCCCCCATGAAGACCATGGCCAGGGCGGAGGAGAGGCTCAGGGGAGAGAAGAACACATTTCGTGAGTTGTCCTCTTCAGCCAGCATTTTCAGTAAGTTGATGGCAAAAGTGCCATTTGCTTCACAGAGATCCTCCATCGGCGAAGGTCTGTATCAAAAGCACAACACAGGAGCACGTGAGCCAGGCCTCCGTTCGTCACCTGCTCATGAGCACCCCTGTCTGTGGACACTGCGTGGGGTCAGCAGAATAACTGCATCTCGAAGACATCTATGTCGAATCCCCCAAACCTGTGACCACATCCTCTTACATGACAATAGGGACTTCGCAGATGTGATTGGATTAAGGATCTTGAGATGGAGCGTCTCCTGGATCCTCCAGATGGGCTCAGTGTAATCATAGGGTCCTTATAAGAGGAAGGCAGGAGGGCCAGAGCCAGAGAAGGAGATGTGATGATGGAAGCAAAAGTCAGAATGATGTGGGGCCCCGGGCCAAGGAATGCAGGCAGCCTCCAGGAGCTGCAACAGGGGGAAAATGTAGCTCTGCCAACCACTCATGTACTCCTGACCTCCAGGACTGTAAGATACATTTTGTTTGTTTTCAGGCACTAAATTTGTAGTAAGGTGCTGCAGCATCAACAGGAAACTAATACACCAGTTTATTCACAAAAGTAGCCAATCCCAGCGCTCATGACTGGTACCACTCTTAGCAACAGGATGGCTGCAGGGGCTCAAAGACCCTCTGAGACCTGCAGACTCCCTCCCTTAGGGTAAGGATGGCCAGCAAGGTGCCAGGCGCTGTTCTCAACTGCACCCGTACCATCTCATTTAATCCCAAGAACATGCACAGTCAGTGCAGTTCCTACCCCAGAGACCAGGAGACCCAGGGAAGTTCTTCCAGAGCTCCTGACAGTCATCGAGGAAGCCACGATCAGAATCCGCGGTTTTATTCCTGAGCCTGAAGTCTTCATTGTTACACAAAGTCCCCCTATTCGGCGTAGTTCCCCTCAGTTTAACGTCTCTAGTATAATTTAGAAGCAATGTTCTATGCATTAGAAATAACTTTCTGTAAATAAAAATGACATTTCTGTCTTTATGTCACATGAAAAACAGCTGGATGGCTTTCAAAAGATTTGGAGCATTTGTTGGGGATGGTCTGCCCAAAAAACTGGACTCCTGGGAAGACACAATTTCCTTTGAATCGGGAGGACTCTGCAAAGTATACTTCCATCAGAGCTGCGGAAACTGAGCTGGGAGCTGGGAATGGAGCCCATGGGCAGCGAGAAAAAATACGAAGCCCAAACCTCAAGTCATCTGGTAGACACTCTGAGTCAGCGGCACTGTTTCGGCTCCAGCCTGACAGAGCCAGGCTTGACCTCCCCCTAAGATTCTTTCTTCCCTTGGGTCCTGACTTCCCTTTCCTTAGAGCATTACTTTAGACAACTTGTCACTGCAAATTCTTGTTCTGCTCCTTTGAGCGACAACTTGTCACTGCAAATTCTTGTTCTGCTCCTTTGAGCGGTAAACATTTTGGAAAGTCTCTCTTCTGTTTTACAACCCAGAGCAGTCTTTCTCAAGTCCTTAGAGGCCATCCCTTTAAAATGTAATTATCAGGGAAGACAGCCCCATGGAGGCAGGGGCAAATCCTCAGCAGGCACTTTGCTCCAAATTGTCAAAAGTCATTGCAGCTTATGAATTATTAGAATTTTTAGAAAAAATCTTACAAGTCCTGCATTAATTGCTTATTCTTATTAAACTGTCTAGAAATCTAGGTTATTCCTTACGAAGCTATTTGAGTTCATCATCTTAGTTTCCCTGAGTCTCTTTGCTGTTAACAGTTGAAGACATTTTGGAAAATAAAAGGACAAATTATCACTCATAATCCCATGACCCTCTAAGCTATTTTATCTATTATGTTAGCCTTTTTTTAAAACTTGTATGTATATTTGTAACTCAAAAATTGTAAAGCTACACAAGAAAAATACATTTCAGTTTGGAACATTAGCAAGTAAGCAAAACCGAAAGTACTGGAAACTTCAGCTAGAGATAAGGGTCATCTTGCCTGTGTTCATTTTTATAAAGATGGGCCACCCCGGGATCTTTCTTCTTCTGATTCCCCAGGGGACTAGGAGAGCCACCTGCAGCAGGCTGGAAAGTGGATTTCATTACGCTTTGGAGGGTCAGGAGGGGAAGGTGGGGCTCGTGGGGACAGCTGTTCCAACCAGAGCCTCCCCACTGCTGAACCGTTCCGTTGAAGCTACCTTCTAAAAGATTTTCCCAAGAGGAGATGTCTCTGGTTAAAAAGGAAAAAACAAAGTGTGGTGGGAAAAAAAAAAATAGTGTGACATTCACAAGTTAAATGTAGTACAAGAGCCCAATCCAGGGCAGCTTCTTTAAAGTTTGAAAAAAAAAAAAAAACAGTATTAAAACATCAGTCAAGACCAGACCCCAGGGCATAGTTTGCGCAGTTGCGCTCTGCACTCCACAGGTCACTGATCTGAGGACACAATGTTAAGTTCGTGCCTGTCCTCACCTCGGGAAGCCTTTCCAGAGCCTTCAGCTGCACGGCTTGGACCTGAAGGCTGATGCCTCAGCCGCAGGCAGGTGCTGCCCCAGAGCAGGCCGCTTCCCACTCCACACTTCTTCCCCTTACATATGAGGATATTTCAGGAAATAAAACCCTAGGAGCCCTGAGGGACATTCGGACTTCACAGCACTGGGCCCCTAAGGAGAGGATTAGGTGAACAAGAGATGAAGGACAGCGACACGCTGGGATTTGATCTCACTTCAGCATAAGCGCTTTGGATGATCGACTGAAATAAAAAATGCGCAACGTGAGAGTTGTGAGTTAAGCAGCATTCAGGGTCTTACTGAGGACTAGAGGCCGGGAGACCGCCTCTCAGCTCTGAGGAGCTGTTCCAAAGAGGCAGGGGAAGAAGCCAGTACGTGTGTGATTTGGGGGAGGGAGTGTGTGCAGTCAAGCACACATCTCAGGGAAAAGTCACTGCTAGTCACGGGCATCAGTTAAGGATTTTAGGGCTTTCCTACGTAGAGGAGGGTGTGAGAATCCAGGTTTGTTAAAAATTTTTCCTGAGATATCTCTAACTCTCTAAGGGGCTTGTTTTTGCAAAGCACAGAGTGCCTTATCCTGTTTCTCGTCCTGAATTCCTTTCAGGGTGCACTGTAGGTCAGCGACTGCAGTGGCTACCGATCTGATCTGTTCCTTGTTGAACTGGATGCTGGGCAACATTCTTCGTTTTATGAGACCCAGGGTGAGGCAGTCATAAGCTTAGGCTGGTGAGTGCGAGCGTGTGTGTGTGTGTGTGTGTGTGTGTGTGAGAGAGAGAGAGCATGCGTGTGGTTGCCAAGTCTGGTCAGGCAAAGGAATGAACTGAAATACCACATCAATATCATCTTTACATTTTAACTGCTCTTGCCGATAAATGTCTACTGCTGACTTCTTCCATCTTCCCTCTTTCTTCTTCTCATTTCCTCACCTCCTTTCCTTTCTAACATCCAGGTGCTGATCAGTAGCACAGGATTTCCTACCAGTATCTCCATCAGAGCAGTGACACACGCTCGCACACACGCACACACCTCTCAGATGTGTCCCCGCTCACACCAGCGAAAAGATTTTATTTATTTCCAGCCAATAAAATGGGTTGGCATTAAACTAGTTTTCCTTTTACAGGTGAACGAACAGGATCAGGACAGTTAAATACTGTCATCAGGTCTCGGAAAAAAGTACCAGAGTTAGCCACAAAAGCAAGCCTTCTGCTTCCGAGTGGTCATCCTTCAGTATCCATGGGGGATGGGTTCCAGGACCCCTGAGAATACCAAATCAGAGGATGCTCAAGTCCCTTTTATAAAGTGGTGTGCTATTTGCATATAACCTACACACATCCTCTTGTACACATCAAATCATCACTAGATTACTTATAATACCTAACACAATGCTATGTAATGCTATGTACATAGTTACCAGAGAGTGTAAATTCAAGTTTTGCTTTTTGGAACTTACTGGAATTTTTTCTCAAATATTTTCAATTTGCTATTTGTTGAATTTGTGGATGTGGCACCACTGACAGAGGGGAGGGCTGACTGCATGCAGCATCATTCTCCTGGGGGCCTTGAACGGCTGCCAGATCGCTGCTCCACTCCCCACCCCGTACGCACATACCGAAGTCCATCTGTTCAAAGAGCATTTATGTTGAACTTTCCTTCTATGATTTTGGAGAAAAAAACTAAAAATAAGTTCCATAATTCCTGACTGGGATCTCCCACCTCAGGGAAGACAGAGGCATGAACGGTTTCCAGCTGGGAGTGTACTCTGTAACGGGGTAACTGAAGAAATGCTAAGGAAGCCCCCAGTAAGCAGAATGAGTCTTCTTTAGAAGCCCAGGAGAAGGTAAGTGGTGAGTTGGTTCTAAAAGATTGGGCAGGAGTTCTGGAAGGTGGCGAGAGATGGAGGTGAGTTTTAGGGTTGTGGCTGTGGCTGTGGAACTGGCAGGTGCAAGGAATGTAGCAGGAAGAGCAAGGTTTGTGCAGGACCCAGGGGAATGGGAGTGTGTGGTTTCCTAGGAGAGACAGGATGCCCCTCATGTCAGGTTTGCAGATTTGGACTTGAGCCATGGTCTGGAAAGCCAGGTACGGTTTTTAAGCAAACGCTTTATATGAGTTATAGAAAAATATTATGGTTTACCATTTGGTGTGGAAAGCAAGGGCTGGGGACCCTGCCGGTAGACCAGGGCCATAGACCAGCGACTGCCGTATACAGAGGAAACACCTGCACTAGAGAGGGAGATGAAATGCTAGGCTGGGTGACTGATCACAGGAGGGACAAGGAAAGGGAGGGTCACGGATGATGCTGACATTCTTAGCTAATTCGCACTTAGGGTGGGCCGTGAACCACAGGAAGTTTATAGGAGGAGCCAGCTTGGACTGGGGAAGATACCACATTCCGCGGGAGGTGTGTGGAACGTACCATGCCCAGGGATCCTGTAACAGGCACAGCCAAGGGAGGTTTGTAAACAGATGAGTAGAAGTTCTAGAGCCAGAGACCGGGAGCCATCCTGAGAATCCTGACTGCACGAGCTTCTAGATGAATGGGTGGAATTACTCAGAATGTACACGGTGGAGGCATTAGAGAAAAAATATCCACCTCCTTCTAAGGAGTTTTCCATTTTTGCAGGTAGTAAGAGGAGAAAGACAAAGAGACTGAGACCCAGCAATCAGAGATGTCCTGGGAGAACTGTGCAGGGCCCAGGGAAGAGGGGAGGTCTGGGGAGGGGGACAGGAAGGCAGCGGCCCAGGCTGGATCCCGGCAGGAGGCAGCTGGGGCCTGCAAGCCCTCAGCAGACCAGTGGGAGCCGAGTGGGAGCAGGGGCCGGGGGTATCTGGGAAGTGTGGGATCTCTTAGATTAAATTAACTACTGTGGCTGTGTTGGAGGGGGAGGCGGGTGAGGAAGGTTTTGGGGGGGGGGGTTTGGGTTTGGGATTTTTTTGTTTTTTCCCACGCTGAGGGAAAGCAGCCAATGAAGAAGAGATGAAAGATGTGAAAGAAAGAAAAAAGGAAAAGAATGGAAAGAAAAAAGGGAGGGAGGGAGGGAGGGAAACGAGGAGGAGCAGAGAGAAGAGGAGGAGGAGGAACGGTCAGAGAAGGGAAGGGAGGAGAAGGAAAGGTGTAACCAAAGAGCTGGATCGCAGGGGGGACCGGCCTTTGAGCTGGAGGTGACGCTGACGCAGCGCGTCCCGGATCTCGCCCAGGGCTCCGTAAGGGTCCAGGCTGGGCTGCCGTCGGCGCCACCGCCTCCCGGCCGCAGCCCGCGCTCCTCCCACTCCCGCCCGCGGAACTGCGGCTCCGGGCACTGCAGGCCCCGCCCTGGCAGCCAGCGAGTCGCCGCGCCGCGGCGTCGGGGGGCGCGGTGCTACGCCCACCGCCGGGACCCGCCTCTGACCCGGGCGGGGCCGCGCTCCGCGCTGCCGCGCTCGGGGCTCCAATTCGCCGCCTTGGAGACTCGCCTTAGAGCCCCAGACAGAGCGGGCTGGGGGTCCAGGGTGCGGCAGGGGCCAGGGCGACCCTAGCTCCGCAGCTCTCCCGCCCGGGTACCCTCGTCCCCTCCTCCTGTTCCTCGCTCTGCGCCTGCCTCTTGCCCTCCTCCCTCCCGCGCTGCGCCCGAGCTCTGGGCTAGAGCCGGCCGCGGCGGGAACCTGAGGGCTCGAGCGCCCCCCCCCCCCCCTCCCCAGCCCTGGTACCTGGGAGATTCCTGCCGCGGCTGCTGCTGCTGCTGCTGCTAGTCCTGCTTGGTGGATGCTTCACGTCCGCTTTGATTTCGGGCAAGGCTTCCGGCGGTGACTCAGCACCCCGAGATTGCACGGATCTGTGCTCGGGTCTGTGCAATCTCTGACTCCGCATCCCCAGGCTGGGCCCCGGACAGAGGCGGAGCCTCGTGCGCATCCTCCTGCCCCGGCCTGAGAGCAGATGGCTTGGCGGGGAAGGCTAGTGTAGGTCCCCTGAGGGAGTTTGGGAAGACTCCGCCCGAACAGATGTTCTCAAAATGATCACTGTACACTCTTTCAAAAGCAGGTGATTTCCCATGCATAGATCAGATGTACCTAAAGGCAATCAACTGTGGTTTTTTTGTTTCTGTTTTTGTTTTTTACTTGCTAGAAGTTTACTACTAATAGCCACTTAACACAGAAAAGGTCAGCATATTTGGAACACTAGCCTTTTAAAAAAATATGAAAATGGGGGGGGGCATAGCTCAAGTAGAGTGCATGCTTAGCATATATGAGGTTCTGGGTTCAATCCCTAGTACCTCCTCTAAGAATAAATAAGTAAATAGACCTAATTACCTGCCCCCCCCCAAAACATGAAAGTAATTAACTTCTTTTTTAAAGTAATTTGGTATGAAATAATAAGCAAGCCTCGGTGTTTTTCAAAAGATATTAATGGTCGCTACACCGCTTGTTACAAAATATTATAAAAGGTCTCCTTTTTAATGTTCTAGGTTGCTGTTTTTAATCACAGTGATAACCACCTGGTAGCACACATCCCTCGAAATATGTTTCCTAAAGCAGACATGTGAGGATGCAACTCTCAAACCTACGAATGCAACTCTCAAAACCCACTGTTACGAAACAGTGGGCTCATTACCTGTGCAGAGGTTCAGTGAACCAAGCTGAAGTTCAAACCCAAGTAAGTAACCCTCACCCAGAAGTCTGTGCTGTTCTGCTCCTAGAGGGGAACTGGGAAGGGTAATGGGGAATCAGAGAGAGATGCAGACTCTCAGGTCTAAATCACAGAACAATTTTGATGAGTGTCCTTGCCATCTCAGGTTTATACTGAAACCCTACTTTTCAGAGGGTTCTTATTCTGGGAAAGCTTACAGGAACCTCAGCCCTGACACGTCCTTAACTGAACATGAGTAGGACAAAGAACATCCAGGGATGAGTTCTCCTGATCTCTGGCAGATAGTGGCAAAGGGAAGATCTTGTCTGAAACACATGTGCCTTCCTCTGTACCCCCAATTATGGAGGAGTGGCCAGTGGTCCCTTTCTCTGAACCTACCATATCTCTTACCCCTTCTCTTTCAAGGAAAGAAGCAGACCTCTTCCTTCTCTAGGACATGGTTCCATGAATTGCCTCCTCTCCTGTGTCTTTAATCTCTTCTCCTTCTTTGGGGTCTTCTTATCTCATAAATATACTTAATCTCCCCCATATGAACAAACAGGCAAAAAGCCCCCCAACCGCCTTACTTCCATATCCTGTAATTGTCACCCTGCTTGTTCATCTTTCCACTCACAGTCAAGTTTCTTAATAGTTTTGTTTTCCCTGAGAACAAGGGAGGTGAACAGACCATGATTGTTATCTACTGTTCTAAGATCATTGATCCTTCTAAAGACAGGCTATATGCTATATGCATTTGCAGTGAGAGGAAAACACTGTATCATCGGCAAATACAAATCATTCTTTGCACTAACTTCCAGTTTGAGTCCATTTCCTCCACGAGTTTATAAGTTCCATGACTCCAAAAGACCAGGGGACCAGGGTCTGTTTCTGCTGAGAAATGTAGTCTCCCTGCCCTGAATTTCAACTGATACAGCATAGATGCTCATTAAACATTTTTAAATGAATGTCCGTTGAATCTTACTGATTTAAAGTTTCTAGTATCATCCTTTTTCCCCTTTCATTTGTTTGAAAAACGTTGTGTTTAATATAATCTGATTGTCAGCCTCTGATACAGAGTTATGCTGGTCTTTCTTTATCTTGACTTGGTTTTTATGCCCCCAGTTCACTTACCTACTTTCCTTTTGAGCCTGCAATGATACCTTGCATTTAAGGACTTTTAATTTAGTAGAACACAGACACGAGGGATTTCTTTCATTGTTTCTTAATGGCAGATGTTACGAAACAAAATGTTTCATAAAGGTATTATTGAATGTCATCTGTATTACAGTTTCCTATCTTTAGAACTAAAGCATAGGATCACTTTTTTTTTAAATTCTATGATACCAAACTGAGATTTGATATAGAAAACACATTTTCTTGTACTAATTTATACACCATTCATGTCAGATCCATTTGAGGTAGCTTTCTCTTTAGTAGACGAAAATGGAAAAAGCAACCTAGAATGATGCAATCCATCTCTAAAATTAGAATAACATCTGAGACTACCAGTAAGCCTTGTGCATGCTCATTTTTAACAGAAATTAGAAAAACAGCCAATTTTATGGAGATACAGCATTACTAAGAATATCTTCTTATAACTAACAGTACATATTTATACAAATTAGAAATTTACTCTTCTAGTTCGTAAGATTTCTAAAACCAAGGACGTTAGTGTGACAACTTTTACACATAATAATTATTTTGAATAAAATTTTGATTTGGGAATAATTTTAAATTCACAGAAAAGTTTCAAAGTTAATACAGGGCATTCCCATACGCTTTTAACAGTTTCCCCTGATGCAAACATCTAGCAGTACCATGGTAAATTTTTTAAAACTCCAGATTTCATTTGGATTTCACTAGTTTTTCCATTTACGTCAACATAAGTATTTTTTAAATAGTTAGCAGGAAAAGGGGGTTTAATTTTACAGTGATCATTTATGAAGCATCGTAATAGTATTCTTGAGAAAATTCTTATTTACCAATGTTCACCTTTATAAATTTTTTTCTTTACTGAATGATGCATGTGAAATATAAGCAACAGTGAAAATACAGTGAGCAGGTAGTTCAAGAATTGTTAAGACATTCAATTGAGTAACTGAATTTCTGAAATGTAAATAAAGGCCACCCTAAGATAAACTGTTAAAAAAAATAAAATTTGCCATTCTCTCTGGCTATATAGGACGATAGGATCACGAGAATACATTATTTCAAGGTATTTTTGCTAATATTTATATGTGAAGAAGAGGCAGGCGACAAACTCGTTTTCATTGTAATTGGGTTTTTCCATCCTGTGTGTATTTTTCACACTGTCGGATGCTCCCATTTGATGAGAGAGATGCAGGGTTTAAGGGAAGCAGAATCTCCCGTAGAATAGAATGCTATTAGTTTTGTTGTGCCTGATGAAGAAGAGGAATGGGTGGTCTGCGTTGAATTCCATGGAGGGGAGTTTCATTCGAAAGCTCACCTCACTGCCGGTACCAGCTGCGGCCTCCGTACCCTGTTCGTTTATTTCCACAAAAGACTTGTGGAAAACATTGGATAGAAATAGGTTTCTCTCCGTAGACATTCCTGAGAAATCAGCTTTGCTCTGGCTGAAGGCATCGCTCATCCCCATGCTGCTCAGGGTCGACTTGAGATCGTAAGTCTCTTCCAGCTTAAACTTGGGGAGATGCAGCTCCACATCATACAACTCCATCATGTCTGCGCTGGTCCACTCGCTCAGCTTCTCATAGGTGATGGCCTTTTCCAGCTGCAGTTTGGAGCCAAGGGGAGAAAGCATCAGAAATGTCAAAGTGGGGTGTGAAATACTGGGTGAGTGAGACTTTTAGGTGTTACACAAATGAGTTAGAACCACTCCCATTACCGAAGGTAACAAAGTACACACATTTGGAAATTCTTTGTTTATGATGAGCTCCTTCACACTGTTGCCCTGTAGTTTTGCAGATAAATAGTTCTCAGGATATAGGAGAATTAGACCTTGATTCAAAATGGAAATCCTCTGATAATATGCAAGACATCAACTGCACATCGATGAGGTAATGTGTACATCACTGTGAACATGCATTTAGATGTTGTGTACGCAAAAACATCTACTTTAGGACACGCTGTATGCCAGGGCACAAAAAAACATTAATTTTATTAACATAGGAGACAATTCTTTGAAAACAAAATCTAAGAAAAAATAACATGTCTGCACTCTATAATCACAATATGAAATTAGTGACTGTAAACAATGAAAAAACAGAAAGCAAAGCAAAGCAAAGAAAAACCCTCAAATCTTATTAAGAGTAATGACTTTTTTAGTAGTGGTTTTGAGGATACTTTTTCTCCTTTTTATATTTTAACTTTTTAAAACAATAAATATACATATACATACACATATGCATATGTATGTGTGAAAAAACAATGTTTAATTTTTTTTAATAACATGTCTGTTTCAAAGTACAGGATTTGGCTACTTGGGCAGTTTTCTAGATCCAAGTATTGCTATCAATGAGATATTTGTAAATGATGTACATTAATAATGTGACAGTATCTTTGGGTCAGGAACCTGAACTGTTAAAAAGAAAGTCTTATAAGGATGTAACTCTAATGGTTTAGTACCCACACTTGGTCTTATTTTTACCATCCTCTCCAGCCTCACAAATTTTATGACTCCATTTGGAAATCCTTTCTACGCACTAATAGGACAATGGAAACTTACAAAAGAACCTGGCACCCGTAAAAAATCAGACACTGTGCAAAGAAAGACAGACCACTAATTGCATGGGAAACTAGTGTTCAATTTAGACATGCGAATTGCTCAGAAATGTGGTCTCACCAAAGTTATGCCAGGCTTAAGAGAAATTTGACTGATGAACAACTTAAATAATACTTGAAGGTGTACTGATACAGACTGTATTTCCTGAAGAGTAGAAAATGTATACCGAAGGCTAGATTAATGCAAATGAATAAAAAAATCAATGTCCAATTAGGTAGGTCCTACCAGAGGAAATGCGAAGGCCTACACCAACTGAAAGCTCACCTATGATCAATCCGCATGGCTTTGTGACTGACAGCAAATAGCTCGGTCTGCTGTTTACGTGGCTGTTTTTGTGGTTACCGGATGCTAAAAGTATCTGTCAATTGCTTAACCCTTCTGAGGAATTACAGAGTTTTGCAACTCTTAAATGATCCTGTGGAAATGCAGTGCCTGGGGCTCAAGGTGTGTTGGGTGCTTCCTGTGCCGAAATTAAAGAACTGGGAGCTCATGTCTTCATGTTTCCCGGGAAGGGTGAACACTGGAACGGTCCTCACGTCAGACAGACGGATGCGTTTACCTGGTCCAGCCCGCTGATGTCTTCTGGCAGCAGTATGAGCAGGCTGAGGTCCCGGCTCTCATAATAGAGCTGAAGGCCCGTGGCTTGTGGCTTTTCTATGTGAAAAATTTCAAGTTTTTCTTTCATCGCCATCATTTGCACTGGTTTGCTTGTAGTCTGTAGGAAATAAGGAGCATTTTAGCAAACGTTGGCCCATCCGTTCCTCCCCTCGGAATCTGGACTGAGACCGAGCAGACCGGACTCTGGAATGGGTGGGTGGTCATGTTCTGCCACTGAGGACTGGGAGGCGGAGAAAGTTAGCCTTCAGTCTGAGAGGAGAGTGATGGGAGAAAGAGCTGAAAAGATAGGAAGTGAATCCCGAAAACATTCGAATCCTCATTTCCAGGCAAGGCCAAACCCCAGCTGCATCCCAGCCCTTAGACCCATCCCTCACCCTTCATTCATCTCCCTTGTTGCTGAAGTGAGTTCCTATGACAAAAACAGGTGTGTGATGTCCTCGCACAGAGAGAAACCTTAACGAAAGATACAAGATTTTAACATTTCTCTTTCTTTTACTTATGGAAAGGTGAGAGTTTGGCAGAAGATAGTACTAGGTTAATAGAACAAGAACAGAACTAGAAAGCGGGGAGTTTGCGGTTCTGGGTCTGGGAGCCTTCTAGCTTCAGCGTGCTGCTAGTCACCTCGCCACACTGCATTTCTGACCTGGGGAGTAAGTGCAGTAACGACCCTAGCTACCCTGCCACGGTTGCAGCAAGGACTGAGGAATGTAAAATGTGAATAGTCCATTCTCAGAGGGAAAAAAATGAAAGGGGAATTTCCAGGTGAGATGGAACTGGGGCTTTTAATTCAGCCACCCCTGCCCTAGTAAGAGCCAGAGTTTACAGGAACATGTAGTCAGAAAGAGGAGTGAATTTCAAATAGAATTCCCTTCACAATGCCAGGTAGAAATTCATACTGGTTACTAACAGGTTCTTACCTTGTTTATTCTGAAGGGCCTTTCGGTAGTATTTTGGATCAAAAATTGATGTTCCCAGATTCCTTTAAAGTAAAGGGCGTTCACCAGAACCATCCTGGTTGCAGAATTCACAGCATCGTCAGGTAGGAGATTCAGGATTTTTCCTATAAGAACAAAAGGACAGATTTCAAATGACACAATTGTAGCCTGGTGAAGCACCACATTAGAAAGATGGTGATTATGAAATATTATTAAATGGTAACTTCTTGTATCCGCCAATGATCCAAACTAGGAAGTTGGTATTGATAGAATACTGTAAGAAGATCCTAAATTTCGTATGTTGTTGCAATAAAGACCCCTTTTTCTGGACCAGAAATCAATCCAAGAGCCCAAGTTGCATTTAGTTGTCATTTCCTCTTAGTTCCCTTTACTCTGAGACAGCTCCTCATTCATTCTTTTTCTCTCATGACTTTTGAAAAAAAACTTGTAGAATGTCCCTCCATTCTTGGTTCGAATTTGTCTGATGCTTCCTCAAGATTACACTGAGGTTATGCTTTTTTGTGACAATATTACTGTTGTGGGTTCAATTGTGTCCTCCAGAAACAGATGTTCAGCCCTGACCCCCAGAACCTGTGAATGCCCTGTGATCGTATTTGGAAATAGCATCTTTGCAGATGAAATCAGTCAAAAGGAAGTCGTCCTGGATTAGGGTAGGCTCTAATTCAGTGACGGGTGTCCTTACAAGAGGAGGGAAATCTGAACAGAGACACACAGAGAGGAGGCAGGTATGTAAAAACACAGAGGCACAGGAGAGACAAAGAAGAAAGTTGTGTCAGCACAGGCAGAGACTGGAGAGGTGTGTTTAGAAGCCAAGGATGGCCAGCAACCACCAGCAGCTGGGAGAGAGGCGCAGAGCAGTTCCTTCCCTGGAGCTCGCTGGCGCTTTCAGAGGGAGCAGGGCCCTGCAAACACCTCAGTTTCAGACATGCAGCCTCCAGAACTATGAGAGGATGTATTTCCGTTGTTTTAAACCACCCAGTTTGTGGTCTTTTGTTATGGCGGCCCTCAGAATCTAATGCAACCACAGAAGTAACCTGGTGTCCTTCTCAATTAATTGTATCAGGAAGTATAGGATATCCATATGTCCCATTCCTGGTGACATTAGCTTTGATGACTTGATGTCTCCAGGTTTCTCCACTGTCAAATTACTTTTTTTTCCCTTCATAATTAATAAGTATCTGGTGGGGAGATACTTTGAGACTATATAAAGTCTTGTTTCTCATCAGTCTTTTGCCCGCTTAGTTTAGCATCCATTGATAATCTTGCCTGAAACAGTGATTTCTGTGGTGTTTGCCAAATGGTGATTTTCCATTTCCATCATTCCCTCTACGTTTATTAATTTGAATTCTACCGGGAGGAAGAGCTTTTCCTTCCCCTCCACTTACTGGGGTATTCAATTATTGATTTATGTCAGAATAGACTCATGGATATTTGTTTCACTTTATGGGTTATAACTCATTACTGTCATTATTTATTTTGTTGCTCAAATGGTCCCAGGTTTGGTGATTGCAAACTGGAACAATGAGGGTACTCAGTAAATGCTGACTTATCTGTAATTCTCAAACCAGACTTACTTTTGGATGAATCCAAATCAGGCATAAGTTAAGTATGATGGTCACTCTTGCCTCACCATGGTTTCTGAGTCACTAATTCAGTGAAAAAGGAACTGAGAATTTAGGGCTGCCAACATCTACAATTCATTTCAATAAACATCAACATTCTGAGCAACTACCATGAGCAGGACTGTTCTGCGTTAGTGATTCAAAGCTGAAGGTCTATAAGGTAGTGTTATTGCAGTCGGGGTCCTTGAGTCTAGTGAGGGAGGCAGGGGCTCCCACAGTGAATTTCAGTGGCAGTGTGGTAAGTGTCAAGGTACAGGTTCCCACAGAGTGCTGTGGGGCCAAGAGGAAGGCTCTGAGCCCAGCCCGGGAGCCAGCAGCTTCCTGGAGGACATTATGCCTGAGTGAAGCCCTGAGGAGTTATCCAGTGGCAGTGAAATGGCTGGGCGGGGCAGGGCAGAGAAAAGTGTTTCCGACAGAGAGAATGCATGTGCAAAGTCCTGGGGTCAGGAGGCAGCACAGGGAGTTCCAGGGACTCAGTGCCACTTGGAATTCCTGAAGTGTCAGTATTAATCAGAGAATGACAAGCGTTGAAGTGGAGAGGCAGGCAAGTCTCCACGGTCATGCTGGGCATGCACTTACACGTAACACAAATCCAAAATAATAAAACGATATGGGGTAGGAAGCACACTGGGGAGCCCCGTGGAGAGAGCTTACCTTCCGTCTGGCTTTCAACCCAAGAGTTGATCTCCTTCCTGATTTGGTCAGGAGCTTCCATAAAGTTCACTGACTGTGGCTCTGCACCAAAGTAGGTTTTCATGTCTTCTAAATATTTCTGGAAGATACAAGTAAAATCTCTTTATGTAGAATGTTCCCCAAACTGAGAAATCAAGTCTTTTTCATTCTATCAAAAAGAACCAGCTAGATGGACAGTTGCAAACCTATTGTTCCCTGAAGTCTTCTCACTCCCTCCAGCTTTGGTTAAAAACTAAACACAGCCTCTGTAAACTCAGCTGAGCACTGCCCAGCCATGCAGAGCTCCAGGTGGAGAGGGGAGGCCTGCCTCCCACAGTCCTGGAGCTTCCATGGCCTCGCCTGTTTTCACTCGTCCCCGGGAACTGGGGATGCAGGAGAAGGGAGCATTCTAGGAACCCCAGGAGTTGAGTGTCCCCAGCTAAGGGGCCCTGGGACTTGTCCTTGGCTCTCTGTGGCAGAGATGGAGCCAGATTGAGACCTGTGGGTCCGGCAACTGCTGGCTGCGGACTCTACACACCCAAGAACCTGGGGAGGGCTTTCTGAGGGAAAATATGTGCCGCCATGAAAACTGATTTCTAAGAATGGTGAAAGGTTTCATGGGGCATTCTAAGGAAAAGAAGCAGGCCTCCTCCCGGCCCTCTGATGTTGTCCCCGGGGGCCGTCATCCTGAGGGGCTGTAACCAAGGTCACTGCGTGGGAGGACTGTGCCTTGGAACATAATCTGTTCCTCAGAGCAGCTGTGGGATTCCTTCAGTTTATGACTTTATGGAGGAATTGTGTGCAGTAAAAAATGGTGAGTTAATTTATCTGTCAGAAAGTTGTTTGGAGATTATGAAGCCTCGGCTCTGTAGAATTTATAATCTAGTAAAAAGAAAACTTAAAGCTTCTCAAGGTACCATTCCTCGTCCTGACTCATGGGTTCTGATCAGTCTCTCTGAGCGCGTCCAGGGTTGTGGATATTTTGAACGACAGGCCACTTTGTATCTCTGTGCGCTTCTTTTCACCAAGCGCCCACCCAGCTCAATCATCTCTCCTACTTCTGAACCAAACCTGCGTCCAGGAGGCTCCTCCCAGTATATACAATGTCTTTGTGACTTGACTTGGCTGCTTTTTTGCCTTTAGTAATAACAAAGCCCAGGTCTTGAACTCCCCAGAATTAGCTGGGTATGGGCCAGGATGACACTGCATTAAGTCACAAGATGGCTTTCTTTTTCTATTGCTGTCCCTTTACCCTATTCAGTTTCCTTACTCTCTCCTCACTGGGCATCTGGGTCATCCGGCTCTCTTCTGAAATGTGCCAAAGGGTGTGATGGATAAATGTGAAAGAAGTCAATGTCTGGCCTGGTTTGGGGTCAGCCCCTTGGGTCTGAACTGAGGATGAAGGCATGGTTTGCACTGCGGGATCTCAGCCATCAGAAAAGAAAAGTTGATATTATTCCACGTGAAGAATCTTTCCTAAAGTCGCTAAAATCATGATGTGAAGTGACTCATCTGATCCCAAAGTCAGCTTTCCTCGAGTCCGCCGTCTCCAGCCACGCTCCTGTGACCACACCACCCCCTGCCCCTTCAGACTTACAGTACTGGGTTATTCTATAACTTCTGCTCCATCTCCCATGAAACAAATGTTGGCCCAGGGATTATCTAAACCACATTTCTATGCACGTTTGTGGGTTGTTCCTGGGGTGGACCCCCTTCTTCTGAGCAGAAAGATCTGATCACTAGATCTGGTTTGACATACATTATTGGTTTCCATTACAACTTGACACATCGGTTGGTCTAAATGTTTTATCAGAAATACTGACCACATACACCATATACAGTAAGATTGTCCCTGGGATCCCTAGAGAAGTGTAGAGTTTGTTGATCGGTCTCATATGGCTCTTTCTTTCCTATCAGCCTACAATGTTTGCACTTACTTTGTGAAACGGGTAAGTTCTCTCCCCGTAGATCCTGTTGGCAGTTTTGAGTAGGCAGGCGTTGCTGGGACTGGTGATTTCTGAGATAAGCATCTGGAAATCAGAGTGTATTTCTTCAACCTTGCCTGAGTGTAATTCCTTTAAAAGATAAATTGGTCAAATAAAAATGTTGAACAAGAACTACGTATCTATGAACAACTTATAGTAAAAGAAACAATTTGACCTACTACAAACAGAAGTTGAAATCGATTGTATGGTAGATAAAAATTTTTTTCTTAAATATTATCCGTGCAGGAATGCAAAAGTCGTTGGGGCATCGTCTTCACGTTGAGTTTGCAAAGGCAAGAGCGAGGTTGAAAGTGGAGTAGTTTTGAAGGAGACGCAAAAGGAGAGATTAAGGGGGAAGAACATGACCCATGACCCTTCCAATAAGTCTAGACATTTTGTACTCTGGAAATTTTCCATAATTTTAGCATGTGCTTCTAAGAAACGTTACCTATTGAAGGTTGCTAAAAGTAGCCATAAAATACACGTGCTAAAAGTACTTTCTCCTTGTATATCAAACAGATATTAAAAAATAAAACATACCATTTTCCTTTTCTTTTCACTGTCAGGACAAGATTTGCTGTCCTGGTCTCTGCTAAATTGTAGAACCTGTAATTTTAGTAAAGAGGGAATATGTGAGCACACTTTGCAGTGATGTAATCGTATGAAATACACATCAGTAACTACAAGCCAGCCATCCCTATACCTACAAAACCTATGATTAATGAGCCAAGGGGGCTCTGATTTGGCTGAGATGGTGTGTCACATGAACTAACAGAGTAAGCCAAGAGCTGCTTTTAAATAAATGTTTAAGTCGAATGTAAGTTGCCAGTCTCTTTAATACTTTTTATGGGATGTTGAGGATGTTGTTGGGAATAACCTTAGAGGTAAGAGTCTCCTGTTTTCTGTTTCATTTTTATCTGTAGTTGTTTTGAAAAGAAAGCTAGGTGTTCGACTGAGAGCATCAGTTAGACACTTCAAGCAAAAGCCACCAGTGCCCCAATTATCGGGAAAAATCAGAAATTTCAGTTGTTTTTCCTACTTAAGTGTTCAGTTCTCACTGCCTACCACTACGTGACATATGGAGACAGAGTCCTTGTCTTCGTCCCAGCAATTCATGTGAAAGTTAACAGGAAGGATGTGGGCTTTAGTTTCCTCTAAATCGTACAACGAGAAAAGTCAGCACAACAGTAATTCCATCTTCCACATGCATCCTGGACCCAGATTCAGAATAAGGAATGAAGTGTGTTTTACCAAAGCTTCTGCTGACACATGGTGACAGACGGTAACCACTTGCCCAGGGAAATAAAGGGGAGCATAGGCAACTGAGTCTCAGTTGCACACTGAAGCTGTTAAGAAACACTGAAATAGAAGAAGGGCGAGCAACACCCAGCAATATGTTTATACATAGTGGACCCAAATTGGAATCCATCTTAAGATTAAGTCTGTCACCTGCATGGCGATAGCCTTAATAATTAGCCAGCCTCATAATAATCAGCCAGTTTTTAACTAGCTGTGAACCAGAATTTTCCTGTGAACCAGAATTTTGTTTTCGCTGTTTTTAAACCACTCAATATCTTATAAATTACAAGAATAAGGGGGATATGCTAGGCCCAAACTGACAGATCATGCATTCTGGCTGCCTCATTCTGAATTCCTAGCTGTGTTCATCTCCATACTTGGCACAGAGGGCACCCTCTTGGGTGGAAATTCTGTCACTTGGCCTTTTGATTATTGTGTGATTTAGAACTGCGCTGACTCTTTTCTTTTTTTATTTTTATTTAACACACACATACTTACATGTTTACACATGCACAAATGTATATACACATATATGGCTACTATATGTTTTGCTAAGGCTACACACACATACACATATACACACTATATTAATTTTGTTTTGCTCTATTAATGCTCTTAATGGGTTCTTTAAATTCATCCAAACAAGGATTGAACAACAAAAAAAAAATAACCCAAAAAAAGCAGAAGGAACAGAATTCACCTGATTTTTCTATTTGTGTCTTCAAGAAAATCCTTCTGAGAGTAGAACGATGATGACTAACTCTGTTATTTAAAATATGAGCCATTACTTTCTTGAAATATTTTAATAATCAAAATAAAATTGTTTTTGGTGTTGAGTCAAACTTAATAATCTCATCGTCTCTCCATCTGATTTTGCTAGAGAACACAGGTTCTTCAATGGTTTTCCTAGAAACAGTTTTCAAGTTGACTCACTTTCTCAGACTTCTTTTTATGGTCTAGAAATTATTTTAAGTATGTCTTTTATTTTGGAGGATGTAGTTGTAAAACGTGGGCTATTTGGGTTTCAGGAGAGAAATGAAGATAAAAGGCGAGAAAAGCATTTCGTTTTAAGGCAACAGAAGGATGATGGACCTTTCTACTCACCTGGGCCATTTGGGCTGCAGTGGTACCTCTGGTGCCCAAATACACCATGGCCAAGGAGGTTGAGGTGCCCCAGGGAGAAAAGAAGATATTTTTACCCTCAGCAGATTCAGCTAGCTTTTTGCTAAACTCCAGAGCAAATTGGTTGATTGATTTTGCTAGAGAGTCCATTGGGAAAATCTAAGAAAAATAAAGCAGAGTTACAGGACATGTTAATAATCCCTCCCATTTATTTTTACTTTTGTAAAAGGATTTGTTAGCTTCCACAATTATCTTTTTGTAAATCACCTTTCATTAAAATAACAAAAGAATATATTATGCAATTTGATTATATATATATATACACACACACACACAGTCGTAAGAGCTGGATGAACTTTAGGAAAATTTCATTCCAACATTATTTTAAATACCAGAAAACTGAGTGCAGAGAGTTTAAGAGAATTGCCTCAAATTCTAAAGCTAATGCACACGAGGAACGGTTAGATTCTTGTGAGTTAGTGGCTCCTTGTTGAGAAAGCCATGATTTTAAAAAACCAGGTCTCCCACCTCTCAGCCCAGTGTTTGTTTTCCATACACCACATCCCTGCTGACTTTACATAGTAAATGAGAAATAATTTTACATCTTCTCAACATAAGACTTTTTCTCACTCATCTTTCATCCATATTTTCACACTTTTTAACCTTGTTTATTCCTTCACACCTTGGTATGTGATATCCTGATTCCTGGAATACCTCGATCCTCCGTGATTCTATTAAAATCCAGCTCCATTTCCGCTCCTCTTTTCCTTTGGAGGCTTGTCCTGACCTTTCAGGTGCAGTATGTCCACCACCAAAGTCCCACAATACAGCTTTTGCCACTTGCTTGGCGTTCACCACACTGCTGGTTCTGTTGCCATCTTTCTATCTTTCTGTTACCCCAAAAGGGGCAGGGAAAAGACCCCAGTTCTTGTCACACCCGAAAGAAATCAGACAGGAGTTGGAGCGTTGTCTAGCGAAAGATTTTAAAGGATTTGTTTCGGAAAGGAAAAGTACCCCTCCAAGAGCGGGAGGCGGGCTGACCCAGGGGAGGATGCGCAGCGGTCTCTGCTTGGTCCCATTTTGCACCCTCGCTTAGAGGTGGTCTCTTGATTGATTGACAGCTCTTGCCCCTGGAGTGCTTAGTCACGCTGGGCCCCTTCTGCGCATGTCCTTACCCATGATGCACCGAGACAAACCCAGCGCGGGGGCCCAGACCGCAGTGATGAGCACGTCGCAATGAGCGCTGCATCCTGTCCCGTTAGGTTGTCGCTGCCGCGCAGTCGTGGCTGTCAGGTTCTAACCGGTTTCTTGCTGACACTCATTTAGAGGAAGTCAAGCCCCTTTATGCCGAAGGCGGGAAAACGCCATCCTCAGGACCGTCCTCCCTCTCCTCCACCTTATCTGCCTGGTGCCCCCGCTTGTGCACCTAACATTTGCAACTCCAGGTAAGTTGTCTGAGAGCTCAGTTTTCTCACTCTGCTCAGTGCATCCAGCAGCGCCTAGATCGGGACTTTGCGTAAAATGGAGACTTACAGATACTTCTTTATTTCTTTTAATTCTTTGGGCTCTAGCCACAGTGTTTTAATCTATTTGAACTTAAAACCTTTCACAATTTAGTGTAAATGCTTTCAGAGAAGTAGAGAAGCCAAGACTATTGCCTTTATTCTCACTCACTTGAGACCCTCTGAAGCCAGTCTTCGTGAACAGAGGAACTCAGCCTTTCTCATTTTTTAAAACATTATATTCAACTTCTAAATTTCACCTCTAATTACCCTGATATTTTAATTTAAGTCCTTTAAGATTGAGTCTCTATCAAAGAAATAGCAAGTTCAATCTATTATCATTTTATACCCAAATAATTTCTATAAATGTTTAAATGATTAAAAAGAGACCAAATTCATAGGCCGAGAAACTCCCATTACTTCCAGACTTGTGTAGAACTTGGTCTTGCGCTGACATCACCTGGCCCTCTGAAAACCCTAGGATGAGAACTTTAGAAAAGTCAGGAGCTCTCTCTAGTCAAATGGTTGAATCAAGGCAGAGGCGTCTGTAGACAAAGTTTTGGTTTCATCGTGACTTGGATTAGCAGTGATACTGTTGAAATCCCTCCTAGTCATAGGCTTACGCTTAACCAGACAGCTTCCCAGCCTCGAAACCATGCCTAATCGTAGCTCCCAGCTACTCCAGTAGCTGACGACCACCCTAGGCTAGGCTCACATTGTTTGATTAAAGAAAAAAGCAACAACTCTAGTTCTGTAGTAATTCTACACCTTCATAAAATATTCAAAACGCATGCAAATACCTTTTCTTAACAAACCCAGTGCCGTCTTGGAAATAACCTCCCTATATTCTTTACAGCTATACTTATTCAAATGATGCTTCGTTTGCTGTCTATGTATTAAGCTCTGTCTCTTTAGAACTCATGAATTATATTCATATGGAAAACGCTTGCCTCCGTGGTCAAACCATATTCACCAGGGAAGGAGAAACTACTGCTTCAGGGCTAAGGGTTTTTATCTTTCTACCTACGATTTATGGTTATTCTAGAGTTTAGTTACTTGCAACAAATTTCTCTAGAATGATTCTAATGAAAGAGATCACTCCTTATGGAAAATTAATACCCAGTTCTCTTCAGCGTCAATAATTCTCTCATTAATATCATCATTAATATACCAGGTATAGCTCAGAGCATACAAGGAAAACAATTCCTGCCTTAAAAAAAAAAAAAAGAAAAAGAAAGAAATTTATAAGTGCTAAGCTGGCTGTTGAAAAAATTTCACCCAGCAGTGAAAAGTGCTTTCTGAAGGCTACAGATTTGAGGATGAGATTTTACATGAAATAGTGTATCCATTACGGGGATTGAACAGTGATCTTTTCAGAGAAGGCGATAAATATCTAGATCAGAAGCCTGCTGTGCCATTTTCAGAATGAATTTTTTTTTGCAGTTTTCAGGAGTTACATAGATCTGTCAGTTACGTGTGTGTGTGTGTGTGTGTGTGTGTGTGTGTGTGTGTGTGAAGTATCTAAAATCTCAATCTGTAAAGGGGCTTAGCTAGAGAAACATGAAAGTAAGAATAGCTTCATTCATCAGAATGTCTCATCCTAGATACACATACTCCCAGCACATCAGAGTCAGAAAGAACCTTGGAATGCCTCTAGTGGGGTTGCCTCATTTTATCTGCTGGAAAACAAAGGCCCAGAGAGGTCAAAAGTGCTGAGTAACATACACAGTGAAGTCACAGCAGAGTTATCGCTGCAGTCCCATTCTCTGGACTCTGAACACAAATGCCTTTGTCATTATAGCTTATTGTCTTTAAGGTTTTAGTGGTAGAAGGGCAGGATTGGGCAATGAAAGAGGATGAACAGGAGGAGGAAGGAGAGAGGGAGGAGGAAGTGGGAAGGATTCTCATCCACTTTGCCATTACAGGGTACTCAAGGCGTCCCGACTGCCCGAAGATACTGATGACACTGCCTAGCTCATGGAGCTGTGCGTGTCAGAGGATGACGTCCCCCAACCCCAGCACTTCTCTGTTCCCCTAAAGCCCTTTCAGAGGGAATTCACAGTTCGGGGTGTTTTATGATGAGCATCTAGTATAAAGTTAGGAGCTTAGATTATTCCATGGAAGAGAAGAAAGCTAATGGCCCATGCAGTGGGGGCCCAGACTGGAAGGTGGGGGAGGTGAAGGGGAGACAGTCAAATCATCAATTTCCTACATTAAAGATAATAGTAATGATAATAATAGGGTGAAATTCACGTTGCCAAGTGCACTCTTCTGAAGGGTGTTGGCTCAGTAATTCTAAGAGTGTCCGATTACTCTTTGCCTATGCTGACAGATACAGAGGTGGCAAAATCCAGAAATGTGACTCCAATCATAGTTTCACAATTGACAGTAGAACAGTTTCTCTAACATCTTTGTAAAGGAATGTTCTCTCCTGCTTAGCCCTCTTTCCAGTACAAACTGGCTCAGGGCTAAATCGCTCAGACTTGCACAGAGCTCTTGGGGGACGGTCTGTGTCTGTTATTTCTGTCTAGGGGTCTCGATCATTTGCTATTTAGCTAGGCACTGCAACAAAGAAAGAAAACTTTTTTAAACAAATAAATACTTACAATACCTTGTTTTCGTCCACTGGAGCAGAGCTGGCGGTGGGTTCCTTTAGTAAGAGACTGTGGCTGGGCTGAGTAACTTTTAACCATAGAAATTAATTTTTTTAAAAATTCTAGCACCACCCTTTTCTCATCCCCACCCTCTGATTCACTTGCACAAGCCCATGCACTCTTCCTTTCAAGTTTATCTTGGCCAGAGGCTTAAATGAAAAGACAGAAAGATAGTCAAGGTTTTGCTTGAATGACTTCATTACCCACATTTTCCATGTCTGTCTGCAGGTAGAGACCTGAATTCTGACAAATCGTAGCTCCCACTTCCCTGGCTTAATGTCTTCTCTCGTCTGCCAGCTGGCAGCAGTTAGTGGTTTTTCCCCAGCCAGACTTTTTTTTCCCAGCAAAAATAGAAAGCTTCAAATTAGTGGAATAATAATGGGCAATGAAATGGAGATTATCGGTGAGCTGTTTACTGTTAAAATGTTAAACTTTCTCATAAGGTACCAAGTGAAGCATCCAGCAGACGCTTCTGCTCTTCTTACTTGGATGTTGGCGTGGAACCCCAAGCATAACTCCAGCTAGTTCCACGTCTGTTGTCCCCGCCTCAGGGACATGGGGTCTGCGTCCGTGGTTTAGACACAGTTCCTGGGTCAAATGTTGGCTCGTCACTTTCTGGTTCTCTTTTATTTCTCCCAGTGAATGTTCCTCCTTATTTTTAGTCAGAGGAAACAGCAGGTAATGGTTTCGTCATCTGTCACGGGATGCAGGTACATGGAGGAATGAGGACGGGAGCGGAGAAGAGATGGGAATGGAGGACAGTCCAGAGGGGACTGAGGGAGGGGAGATTGTTGTAACGCATCTGTGTGTTTTTTCTTCACGCGGTTTCTATTTTCCTCTTCATGACACAGGGAAAATGGGGCACAAGAGGATGGCTGTGTCCCAGGTCTAAGTCGAGTCCCTGGGACGCACCCCGCCAAGTGAAGGTCGTTGGCTTCACACAGGAAAGAATTCAAGAGTGAGGCACAGTACAGTGAAGGCAGTTTTATTCCGGGGGATACGTACTCCATAGACAGAGCCCAGGCCGTCTCAGAGGCCAGAGAGTCCACGAGGCCTGGGGGTGGGTAAAGCAAAAGCAGATTGACACGCTCCAGAGACAGAGTGCAGGCGGGCAAGAGAAAAGGCGGGGTGGGGGGGAGAGAGCTGGGGTGGTTCGTTTTTATGGGCTCGGTAACTTCATATGCTAACAGGTGGGAGGGTTATTCCAGCTGCTTTGGGGAAGGGGCAGGCATCCCAGGACTCGGCCATCACCCATTGTTGGACCTTTGCTGGGCAGCCTTGCAACTGTCCCGGCACCTGTGGGAGGGCCAGTTAGCAGCTATTGTATCTTAGCGGATATTGAAGTTCCAGGTCTGCTGGGAGCTGAATCTTCTACTAACTCAGGGCTAACTCGCTGTGTCATTCTTTTCATGATTGCGCCCTGCACCCTCTGAGTGGGGTGCACAATTCTGGTAGACTGGCTCGGAGTGTAGTATTCGCATGCTGATGTGGAACCCAGAGCAGAGGGTTGCTCCAGAGCTCGCTGGGCAGTGCTCCTTGTGTCTGGACCTTCCGTGGAGCCTGCCTGACATGTGCTGGGCAGAGGTTGTTGTCCACGGAGGCTTCCAGATTGTTATCAGCTGAAAGTGTCGCATGCAGGCTCCAGAAGGAGGGACTGCCAACCTGACTGACAGTGGCTCACCAGACAGTGACTTGGGCTGTGTCACCGCACAGCTCTGGCTATTTGTGTTACATCAGATGCTTCGATGTAGACTCTGGGGAACCAGCCAAGAAATTGTTTCATCCCCTCTAAAAGCACAGACTTAGTTTTACTCATTTGTCCCACAAACCTTCTGATTCCATTCATACTTACCTCTTGATTAAAATCTTTAACCTACAATGAGAAAGCATATGAAAAAGAGTATGTATGTATATATATATATATATATATATATATATATATATATATATATATATATAACTGAATCACTGTGCTGTACACCAGAAACTAACACAACATTGTAAATCAACTCTGCTTCAGTAAAAAAATAAAATAAAACCTTTATATACAGATATATTACCTATGTTGGTAAACTTTTGGTTCTGCATTATTTTGTTGCCTGTTTGAAGGGAGCAGAAAAAGAGAAAGAGGTAGTTGTGTCCTAAGTTAATAATAGAATAGTATTAGCACAATTCTGTGTGTTGCTGTCGTTAGTTGTGGCCTACCATCTGTCTGTTTAGCAATATGTACAGACGTTACTAATGGGGATGGAGGAACAGGAACCATATGAATGGGGAACAGGGGTTGGGGGGAGAGTGTCTGCTCTAGTCTCTTATGATGTTTGATGTTCAGACTGCATGAATTTATTAGGTATTCAAAAAAACTTCCAAAACAGAAAGAAGAACTCCAGGTGCATCAACATGATCTAATAGGGACCCCGCAGAAGAGAGTAAATACCATGGGGCAGAGACAACTGAGTGATAATGGTTGTCTGTTCAGTTTGGGCTGCGGGACACCACTGACGGGGTGGTTTAAACAGCAAACATTGTTTCTTTCTCGCAGTTCTGGGGGCTGAAAGTCTGAGGTCAGGGCACCAGCGTGGCTGGCTGGGTTCTTGGCGAAGGCTCTCTTCTTGGTTCACATACGCTGCCTACTTTTTGTGTGCTTACTTGGTTGAGAGCTCTGGTCCCTTCACTTCCTTATAAGGACACCAATTACATCATGGGGACTCACCCTCATGACCAGTTCTAACCCTAATTACCTCCCAAACACCTCACGTGCAAATAGCATTACATTGGGGATTGAGATTTCAAGACAGACGTCGGAGGGACCCAGACATTCAGGCCGTAGCAATGACTGAGACTGTCCGGAACTGAAGCAAGATACAAGTTTCCAGGTGACAAGCATCTACTGATGAGCAAGATAAAATTTTAAAACAGTTTTAAAATGCTCTTAATACAGTGAAGTATCAAGAACACCATCAAGAACAAAAATAAGATTATTAAAACTACAAGAAGCAAGAATTACCTGGATATCGACTTTCTCATCTGCCACTTTGGTACCAGAATAATAAAATTGTACCCTTAAAAAGTGCTGAGGGATGCTTTGAACCTAGAATTGTACACCTGTGCTCTAATTCAATAATGACGGCAAAGTATGACTATCTTAGGACTCACAGCAGTTCAGAAAGTTACTACTTACTGCCTTGCTGAATGAATTATTAAAGTACATTTTAAAAATGAATCTAATTGTAAGTAGGAAAATGCAAGGAAGAACCCTTAATTGTCAAGAATGTCTGATTTGGAGGAAATACACCACAATTCAAGCCTTAAAAAAATTAACTGAAAAATTTTCTAGGATTCTCTGTTCGACCAGCTGACAGTGAGGCAGTTTTATTGCTGGCAGAGATAGTAATCATAATCACTAGCAATGAAGTACTGTGTATGCTGAGCCTTCTTTTCACTGCTTGTTATGTATGAATTCATTTCACCATGACAGCAACTTTATGAGAAAAGCATGTTTTCTCTAGTTTACACTGAAAGAAGACTGAAGCATGAAGAAGCACCAGTCCTGGCCGGTGGTTAGATGACTCATAACTGTTAGAACTGGGGTTTGGATGCAGAGAGACAAGGCTACCTCTTTAGCCACCATGCTCCGGAGGGTCATCATCCCTGCCTTCCGTCACAGAGAGGATGATGCCTGGAATACATTTGCAGGATCCAGCCAGAATCTGCAGCCAGCTCACACTCCCCGAACCTCAGATCTCCCTTAGTTCTCTCAGCTTAAATTACGTTGCTCTCTGCCTCTAAGCCGCTCAAAAGCATTCCGTGCTATTTGAAGCAAACACACTTGAAGCCATCTTATGTTTCCCTTCTGTCTTGCACCCAGTCCATCTCTACCCACTCTGAACTCTCACCCTGATCAGTGATTATAGCCTTGATATTATAGCCTTCTGTCTGGACCGCTAGACCTGATGTGTATTCTCGATGTCCTTGAGGTTTAAACACGGACGTCCGCAAAGGACTCTGACCCAGACTGTTCTTGTGAGTTGCTGTAGCTTCTGCTGCTGTGAGAAGGTGGCTCTAATCCATTTTTCACACAACTCCACCCCACCCCCAACACTGGGGCTCCTTGCAAGAGGATTGTTTATTCCCCTGGCTCCTTTATTCTATCTGTTTTCTTCATGTTTCCCACAAATGAGCCATGATGCCTGATTCCTGAGAATCAGGATAAACAGGTCTTATGATCGAAAGACCTAATGGAATGGCAACAGACAAATGGTTGTGTGAAAATACATTTATTTTTCATATATTTGCAATCTTGTGTAAGTTACAGACACATCTGTGTGATACCTAATGCTAAAAATGCACACAGCATACATGTGCCTGTTGTTCAGTGCTTTCTTCTAGGTTCTTATTCTAGAAAGGCATGGAAAGACACCTAGTCACCCTTCATTATAAGAACAAATAAGTCCATTTCCTTAGAAAGAAAAATAAGTGATGACCTGCTTCTGTAACAGTACCCGCTACAGTAGACAGTGAACAATAACAAAAAACTGTTATATAAAATAATAAATAATGCCAAAAAAGTTAATGCTATAAAATAAGTCAAGAGTAAGGAAGATCTAAGTGGAACATCCTCCCATTTTAGGAGACGAAGTGATTAATAGAGTGGTAATGTTATAATTTGACAATTGTCAAGCTATGTCTGTGTTTATACTCAGTATGTAAGAAAAAATGCTCATAAAAAACAGAAATATGTAGAAAAGATCTCTAAAGTTTTGGCCGTTGTAGCAATTCTGAGGTTTAACCTCATATTACAAAGTCCTGTGCAGAAACAGAACCTCTGAACTTAAGGAGATGCAAATCTGCCGAAAAAGAGGATGTTCTTGGTTATCTTGTGCATGATAAAGAAGAGGAAAGGATGGTCTGCCACAAACTGTGGGCCTCCGTGGCCAGTTCTCCCAGACATAATGGCCCCGGTGCCAGCAGCTGCTTCAGTGCCCTCCTCGTTAACATCCACAGTGGCTTGATGGAACACTTCGGACAGAAACAGGTCATTCTTTTCTGACATCCCTAAGAAATTGGCTTGGCCCTTGCTGAAGGCATCAGCCATGCCCATGCTCTTCAGAATGGGTTTGAGTTCATAATGCTCTTCTAATTTGAACTGGGGAAGGTACACCTCCACGTCGTCTCCGGCCATGGTGTCTTCGCTGATCCACCTGTTGAGTTTGTCGTAGGTTATTTCACTTTCCAGCTGCAAATCCAAAAGACAAAACAAAATCAATGAGTGCTTAAAAGAGAAGGAAAACAACTTCTAAGACTAACGTTGAAAATCAGTGACTTTAACTTTACTATATTGTGGGTGATATGCAAATTTTTAATTGAAGTGTAGTCAGTTACAACGTGTCAATTTCTGGTGTACAGCATAATGTTTCAGTCATATATACATACACTTGTTTTCATATTCTCTTTCATTATAGATATAAGATAATGTAAGATAGTGAATATAGTTTGCTAAGCTATACAGAAGAAATTTGTTTTTTATCTGTTTTATATACATTGGTTAATATGTGCAAATCTCGAACGCCCAATTTATCCCTTCCCACCCCGTTTCCCCTCGGTAACCATAATTTAACAGATTGGTAAGAAAGGTAGCCTGTATGACATATGTTTAAGGCTTTGAATGAAAGTTTGAGACATGTCACAGTTACTCTCAACCAATTCATATCTTTCTATGAGAAGTTGCACACCATTTCCTAAGGTGTAGACACGTGCAAAGGTCAGTTTAGCTCCAAAAGTTCGGAACAATTGAAGCTGGAACACCTTACCAGCTCCAAGCCAGTGGAGAATTCAGCAATTTCATCTGGAAGCAGCAGGAACATGCTGACATCACCAGCGTAGGGGAGTTCTAGAATCTGAACCTTTAGGTCTGCTATGTATCCAATGTTCAGCTTTTCGTGCAAGAACATCATCTGCACTGGTGTGCTCTGAGTCTGCAGTTATTAAACAGTAAAAGGTGAAAGGTGATACTAAAAGGTCAAAAGGTTGACAGACATAAAAGTGAATGGGTTCTGCTTTCATACTGAAAAACTATGTTTTTAAAAATCAACAGAAAATAATATCTGTATACCCTTTCTCTGACCTATTTAGTTTTATCAAGATTATATCCATTAGTAATAAGATGGACAGTTACAATTATAGCAATACTAGAACGTTTGTTCAGTGCCTACTGGGGGCCAAGAACACTGCAAAACCCCACTGGATCCTTACAACCACCTCTTGAGTTGGATATTATTGTTACCATAGTTTTACAGATCACAAGGTGGAATGCGTGGACCGCGAGTAACATCATAGCTGGTAGGTGGTAGAGCCTGCATGTGAGTCCAGGATTGTGTAACTGTAAAGCCCATGGTTTTCACCACTACTCATGTGGAATTACTGAGTGCTATTCAGTAGCTCGAAAGAGTCAATAAACTGTCCAGCGTGCATAACTTACAACTAGCAAAAGATGAATGGGCGTCAGTGAGTGGTCCCTAATTTTTCTTTCTGTCTCTTGTCAAAGGCCCTAAAATGTATATTAAGAAAATCTGTCTCATTGTCTCATACCAAGTTCACACGGAAAGGATAAAGCCTGTTTAATTTCTTCTGAAATGGAGTTTTCCACTTTCCTTTGAAGTAGACAGCATTCACCAGGACCATCTTCGTGTCCACACCTACAGAACCTTCAGGTAACAAGTTTGGGACTTTGCCTGCAGAAAATATGATACATGTTTAGGTTTTATGATTAAGAACTGTGAAGTTATGATTTCTTGAATCTTTTGAGTCACCATCAAACTCAGCATCCACGTTTGTCAAACTGCAGAGATGCTGATCTTCAAGTTCAAGTTTTTCTCCTTATTTATTTAAATCAGAGGTAAACCTCAGGCCAAATTGCTCAGGTTTGCAAAATCCAAGAGAAGGAATGCAGTTAAGATTTAGAATTACTATCAGACTTGGAAAAAATTGTGTTTTCTTTTTATATTGTTTTCTCAAAGTTTTGTAGTTGTATAAAGTTACTTAATTCCGATGGGAGTGAAAATGAGTCTCTTAAGGGGCGTAAGGGTGCCTTTCCACAGTAAGTCACTCGGGCTCCTTCCAGATCTGCTCCAGAGAGTCTATGGGTCTGACCCACTGATTCATTCAAAAACAGGTTTTTTGGAAGTTATGCTAGACCTACCCTGGGAGTAGAGCAGATTCATGAAATGAGAAGGGAGAATCGTCCTGATGGGGCTGAGATTATCGATTATTAAATCAGTTGGGAAACAACATGTGACAAGTTCTACAAGAGAACTTAAAAATTCAGAGAGCTATGACAACACAGAGAGTGAGCCAGGGATGCTGCCCAGAAATGGTAACATCTGAGTGTGGCCATTTTTTAAAAAAAAAAGTTGGTTTAAGAAACAGCCGTTTATAGTGAATGCCTGCTCTGCAGTATTTCAACCACTAAATACGTTATTTTATTTAATCCTCACAACTACTCTAGGAGGTGACTGTTACTAGTGTCATCTTGCATAAATGAACACCATGGTGAAAGAGGTTAGCAATCTTCCCAAGGTCATGGTGCTTATAAAGTAGTCAGAATTCTGTCTCTGCAAGACCGCCGTCTTCCATTCCTGCTGACAGACATAGGACTCGAATAAAAAGGTCACTGTTTTCAGTATACTCATTCAGTATCTCCATTCAGTATATCCCCTAGGCAATTTAAATTTTTGGTTGCTGTGGAAATCTACTAAGATTTTATTTAACTTTGTGATGCATGTGACAAAATTAGTATTTGATCATAACGAAACAAAATTTTCTCAGATTATTATAAAATTTGGTAAAAGAGTGCTCGCAAATGGCAACTTGGCATTTTGGCAACTTAACTGATTGAATTACAGCCCTTCAGCACAAATGCGCAAAGAGAAGATAACTTCTTGCTGTTCTCAAAAAAGGGAAACTGTCACGTCTGTAATGTTGCAATCCAGTTTTACTTTCAGTTCTGTTAATCTTTTCTTTCTCTGCTTCCTTTTTGTCAGTGCTGTGTCAGTGTTTCAGAGCAGTAATTTAAAAATCTCAAAATGAAAAACCAAAGTAGATCAACTATTTTCAGAGAAACAAAAATATTTTTTTAATTCTATAGAACTTAGTTTAGGTGTTTTTTGTTTTGTTTTTGTTTTTGTTTTTTTGCATTACTGTAGCTAAGAAACCAAGACACCATACTATTGCTTGAAACAATGTTTTAAACGTAAGAAGTAAATAAAAACCTGGGGGAGGGAGATGGTTTGCATTAAGTTATCAAACTCTTTAAACATCCAATTGAAGAATCCCAGAATTAGACTAAAGCTCAGAAGAAGAGGGGACTCCAGCTTCACCACTGTTACTGGGATCTTGGATGAGTCAGTTAAGAATTAGGAACGTGAGTTCCAGTGGTAGCAGGAGCTTAGACAATCACAAAGAGGTAAAACAGGAACTCAACAATAAACTGACTATGAATGGTGAAATAGAAGAAGGGGTTAAAATAATTTTATCATCCCCCTCGTCCATTGCCAGTATTCTCACACCCATCACTCAGCTGAAAGTCAAGCCTTTTATTCTTTGTTTTTTGTCCACAGTGGACACAGAGTCACAATTATTTCAAGGCTGTATTTCCTATATTAGAAAACAAGTGTCTCCTCTTATATTCTAAGGTAATAACCAAAATCAAATTATTTAAGTACTGAATATATGTCTTCTATTAGCGGACCTCAGTTGTTTTTTCTCACTTAAACACTACATGGCTCAACAAGAATGAGGTTATATTAACCCAAAAGCTAAGGTTGGGTGATTTTCAAGGGAATAAGGACTCAGTTCAAGGATGGTTTTTAAAAACTAGATCAGAGTTATCTAACTGGAAAGAAGAACAGAAAATATGTCCTTGGTTTTACCTTTGGTTTGAGTCTCGACCCAAGAATTAATCTTTTTTCTGGCTTCTTCTGAACATTCTAGGAAGTCTACTGCCTGGGGTTCGGTAGAATAATATTTCTTGGAGAGTTGCATGTATTCCTTTAAAGCAAAAAAAAAAAAAAAAAAAAAAAAAGTGCCAAGGGTTACATAGAATTTATACTGAACAAGCCTTAGTGTAATGGTAAATTATAAGCTCTCTATCAAGACTGGGGAGCCAATCATAAGGAACAGCTTTGGAAGTGTCATCATTGCAAGTCTGGGGCCCTGTCATTTAAATCGCAGTCTTCACTTACTTCCTTGAATCCTGCAGACTTCTCTCCAAACAGCTTATTGGCACTTTCCAATAAATACTCCCCTGTGGACGCGTTGATTGCAGAGCTGAGAGAATGGAAGGATGAATGGATGGTGCCTGCAGCTTGTGCCTTAAACAGAAAGGAGGGATTCTCATTGTATAACACAGTATTTCTTAAGCAAAGGGTTTTTTTTTCAATACATCCATAAAGTGCTGTATTAAAGGATGCTTTTCCTCTGGCGCTTCAGAGGAATCTCCGAGGAAATAATTTGATATGGATATGATACATGAAATCTAATCAGGTCATTTTTCACTTATTTCATATCTTACTGTGCCTCTGGATTGGATTTAACCATGAAGGAACCAAGATCCTAGAAGAAAGTCAGGTTCCTTTTATAGTTTCCTAAACTCCAAAGTCTCTAAGCAATTTTTCTTATAATAAAATGTTACCTTAGAAATTTTTTTTAAGTTCATGTAACTTCTACAAATACCATTTTATAATTAAGGGGTAGTCTGTACAGTGGAAAATCTGGGTTTTTAGAAAGCCACGAAAGTGAGGGGAATTCCAGTCCCCAGACTGAAGTTTGTGAGCACGATGACAGACACAGGGCTTAGTGACAGCGGCGGCGGCTGGGTGAAGCAGAGGTCAGAGCCCTGCAGAGGGACGGCCAGCTGTCCATTCAGACCTGGCCAAATGTCCTTCCTGCTCCTGAGTCCAGAATCCCTGGGTGACAGGCAGATGGAGCACCAGTGTTCCCAAGAGGTGTCTCCCCATAACCTGACTCTGGAGTGCGATTGTGGGAGTTGTTACCGATAAGAGTGCATCTGTGTGATGCTCCTGTGGTTTACCTGGGGAGCTGGTGTTCAAGGAGGTGGAGGATTGAGAAGAGATATTATTACCTGAGGTAGATTGGATAGATAGATAGATAGATAGATAAATAGATAGATATATAGATGATAGAGAAGAGAGAGGAGGATGGGAGAGAAGGGTCATCTGAGGGGCAGTGACCTCTCATGCTGTCACCAGGCCTGGCCATCTCCATTTCTCAATTGCTTGCCACTCCTTAACCTCTCCCCTCTGGAAATCTGCCTCCTTGTATATGTAGTCAAAGCATCTCTACTTCTAGATGCTTGGTTCTAGAATAAATTATCCACACCCAGCTAATGGCCAAGTGGTGTGGTAGAATTTAGAAATAGTCTTGGCCTGGAGGTCAGGATTCTACCCTGGCTCTGTGCTGACTTATCAGGGTGACTAGGATGTTTGCTTAAGGACTGTGGGTCTTTGTTCTCTGTGACTGAGGGAAGTTTTACTAGGTTCCTTTCCAGTCTGGCATTGTGACTTTAAGACAAGAAGATTCTGGAAACAAAACACCAAAGAAATAGGGATGGATGAGTCAGATACCTGCAAAATAGCGTCAGGGTAGGTACCCTTCTGGATCTGCTGCATGGATTCACTGCCGGTGACGTTCTCTGGGGTCATTGGGGTGCCTTCACGGACTCCAACTTTGTTAAACTGAAGCACCTACAATCAGAATTAGAAAATGGGGACATTTTTCTGCTAAGTTACTTAACTTTTGAGCCAGTGGCTATCAGGTACCTATTAACGGTCGTATGCCTAGTTCCCTGCTTTGGTGTCTGGGCAGCAAGCTTAGGTAGGTATTTTTCATATGTAATATGTAAGTGCCAGCCAACTGAAATTCCCCTTGTAGGAGACAGCATGAGTTATTTTATACTGCCTATAACTCATATACTGGCCATTTTGACAACAATTTGTTATTATGGGTTGATTTATAACCTCTCCATTAAATTATGTAAATTACCATCCAACTCATAAGTTACCTTGAAAACATGTCAGTATTTTGAAAGAAGTAATAAGGTTAACTCCTGACCTTGTATTTCTCTTTTCAGTGGCCTTATATATTATTCACTTCTAATCTGTCAAAAACTACAAGCCAAAGTTAGCTTAAGCATAAAAACAGATCACTTAATATTAGCGGGGGGTGACCTAAAATATTTGCACGTACCTTATTTACACATAAAGAAACCCCACACCACTGTCCATGTGGGGGGCAGATGGCAGAAGCCAGATGACAATACAAATCTCTATGTTGTAGGTGGAAGGTCCAGATAACAGTGAGGCTGACAGATGAAGGCTGGCCCTGGAAGGTGCCTCAGGTCCCCTCCTGGAGCACCATAGCCTCAGCCAGTCTCAGCACCCCCAGACTGGCCCTGCCGCCTACCCTCTCACCTCCAACCTTCTTTGGGTCCCCTAGGTCCCTGCAGTGCATCCCTGTGGGGCCTCAGGTAAGGGGGAGCTTGTCTGGTAAATGGACTTTTGGTGGAGGTTCTGCTAAAGAAGGAAAGGCGGACTTGTCCAGCCAGGCAGGCAGTTTCTAGGCTGGAAGGAGAGGCGTTAGGGCTCGTGGGGTCTTTCTCTGCTCTTCAGAGCATACATTGTAAGTCGTACCTAATACTCTCTGAAAACAAGTGGTCCGACTGCCCCCATGTAAGGGGAGACAACTTCCTGTAACAGCTTCTCTGCTTTTCCTCCCTTTTATTGACCCTTAAGTCGGGGGGTCTCCTGGCCAGCACTAAAGCCTTCCTGAATCACTGCAAAAGTCCCTGCGGGAGTGGGGGATGTGAGGTGACCCTGGGCCGTGCTGAGGCCACGGAGAAAACAGCAAGGCAGGCACCCTGCCCACAGGGGCAGCTTCACCTGGGCAGGTGTGTGGGTGTGTCCGAAAGATGGGAGCTGGGTGAAGACCCCCCTGCTGGTGGCACGTGGCCTACGCTCCGTGCGAGTTTATCCCTTCTGTCTACCCCTGTCTTTCCACGACAGCCTTACCAGCTCTATCCATTCCCACCTGCGTGGCCTCGTCTCGCCCTAATTTTCTCATCTGTAAAATGACTATGGTCATCCCAGCACCTGCCTCCCAGGACTCTGTGCTCTGTGGGTAAATTCGTAAGTCAGAGAAGAAAGGTGCCTGGCGAGGGTGCTAAAACGTCTCCACTGTTGTAACAGTGACTGCGACCAGGTGCCTCTCCTGTCACCTCCAACCTGCATGAGGATCTTGCCGGTTATGCTTTTTCATTCTCATTTTAAACATGAGAAAACTGAGACTCAGAGAGTTGAAATGGCTTCACTCATACCCCTAGTAAGTGGCAAAGCCCCCACTCAAACTCCGCAGGTCTGTCCCCGGGGTCCGTGCTTCGGCCTCCAAGCCAGAGAGTGTCTCCTCTTTTCATAGGAGAGAATTAACCAGATTCGCCTTCGAACGTTAACATCCGCACGTGCAGCAGAGTTACAAGAAAACTATAGAAAATGCTTAAAGTGCTTTCCAGATAGAGAAAAGCTGTGTGGTGCCCAGAGTGACAACTAAGTTAACTTTCCTTTGGTATCAAAGTCAGCTTTCTCACTTGAAGCACCCAGAGCCCTTCATTTAGCATTTGTCCTCAAAATATATTGCTTCTGATTCCTTTACATTAAAAAATGAAGACCCTGATGTTTTCTAGTTTTCAGTGCAGTCCACTGCATTTATTCTTTCAAGGCAAAGAAATAAAGGGAAAGGAGTTTTGCAAAATGTTGCTGGTATCAGTGAGTTGAGCAACTGAGTTTTGCTCTAAGTGTTGTTGTCTAAACCGCCACAAACTCCGGGAGTAGATCTCCCATCCCTTTTCCTCCTGCGATGAGATTGGCTAGCACTCTGTGAGCCACTCCAAACAAGGCCTGTCTCAAGTAGTTCACCCTGTCCCTGGAAGGCTATATATATCATCTGTCTATATACACACACTCAGGTACAGTTCTTGTGGGAAACTCGAAAGTAGCCAGCGGCGTTTTGGTGTGACTGAAAGCAGAATCCATGCTCGTGAGAACCAGAACCTGTACTTAAAGCATTCAGTTTTCATGTTTGCGTGCATGGGAATAGGAAAGAATTTTAATTATATGATTGCCTTGTCTGGTCACTGACCCAGGACATACAGGCTCATGTGCATTTTAATTGTGCTGGATTTATACCATAGGACTATTGCAGAGTACAGGTGAAGTAGTTCACTGAACTCTCATGGCCCCAGACTCAGAGAAAGCGTGCCCTGACTGAGCTGGTATCCATTCACCAAGGAAGGAAGCCGGTGGCCTTGACAGAAATACCTCCCGATGGTGCCCCACACCTTGTCCTCCTTGGCTTTGAAGACCTGCCATCACGTCTGGCCCCATTTTGTTGGCGTGACCTCACAGGGCTGAGAACACTGGCTGAGGCCCTCTCAAGTCTCCAAGAGTGCAGAGACCACAGCTCTGGGACACTTTTTTTCCCTCTCGGTGACATTCTCTTAAAACCACTAGGAGGAATTCTTTCCATAAATGGGGAACAAACACATCACTGTGGCAGAGCGATGGAAGGAGCCTGGACGAGGAGGAGGAAACCATGTGAAACCCCGGGGAAAGGTGTTTCGTTCCCGCTGCCACTCTCTCACCTGTCAAACGACACTTGTCTTAAAACCGAGAGACAAAGCATGCAAATACTTTGAAAAGTCTAAACATTATGTTATCAAAATGTAACATGTTGTCACTATTAACTATTTCTAACCTTGCAGGATAAGAAACTCCAATACGCCTTCTGCTAAGTGTACCATTGAGGGCTTCCGTGGTTTGGCTGTTTTATAGATTTGAATCTAAGGCACTCTTGTTGTAATGGCTTGTGATGATAGCTGACCTTGTTATAGTCCAGATACGACAAGCAGAAAATCAGAGCAATTCTACAGATCAGTTTAGGAATCATCCGGTTCTAATTCGGAGCTTTAACAGACACTTACTTTGGCCATCTGGTCTGCTGTGCTGCCCCTGGCACCCAGGTAGACCATGGCCATGGTGGATGAGATGCTCCACGGGGAGAAGAAGAGATTCTGGGTGGCGCTTGCATTTGCCAGGTGCTTGAAGAAATTGAGGGCAAAGATGGTGTTGGCCACATAAAGTTCTTCCATTGTTTCAATCTAGAAGGAAAGTGAGGGGGAAAGAAAACTCTAAAAGATGACTCAACATTTTGGGTGATGTCAGCAGAGTATCACAAGCTGTACCCTGTAGGGAAGGGGTTCCCTCTCCGTTCTTTCTTCATCGAACAGCACGAAGCAGAGCAGGGGCAGCAACACTCTGGGACCTGTGCACCCATAATGGGTACCATGCTTGATACAATGCCCAGCTGTCAACGTCTGGAAAGTCTTAATAATATTAAACAAGGGACCCTGCCTGCATTTTCGTTTTGCACTGGATCCTGCAAATTACGTAGCCTGTCCCAAGATAGAGGAAACAGTTACATGATGAATAGTGACACTCCACGTGATAATCATGATAATCACCTCAACAGCAATAAATAGTCTATATTGAATTCTTACTGTACAACAGTTGCTGCTTTAAACATTCCACCTGAACTAACCAGTTAATCCTTACAGAAATGAGGAAGGCATTGCTGTTCCTGTTTCACAAAGGAAGAAACTGCTGTCTAGAGAGAATCTGAAAAGTGACCAGGCCACTCAACTATAAGGGGCAGGACTGGAAATTGAAGCTAGATGGGTGGGGGGGTGGCCTCCAGGGTCGTGCATGAGGACTGTATGTTGCACCTGCAAATACACCACACACACACACACACACACACACACACACACACACACCCTATCAACCATCTGAAGATGAATGACAGACACGCCTTCCATGACCTAAGTTTCCGCATGCAGCCAAATACTTGGACACACCCGAGATGTGTGTGGGTACCTGTTGGTTCAGGCCAACAGACAGTATCTTATGCTTTCCTAATGGCTTACAACACACCCTACAATTACCAAAATACATAAATATATCAAACGACTCTGACTCTCATCATCCTACGGGAAGACAGTGGCTGTGGAGCCACTGGGAGAGGCCCCGGCTGAGCCTGGTCCTGTAGCTCGACAGCCTTGAGCTCACGCAGAAGGGCTTCCCGGTCTCGTCTCTCCCTAATGCACGGCTGTCTTCTATGAACATTTCTTTCTAAGAAAGTGATTGCAATTGGTATCAAAATTTGCCATGTGAAATACCAACCCAGTTGTATTTTATCAAGACCAGATAGTAAATTGAGGAAACCTTGTCCCTGAAACTCTGACACATCTTCTCATCTCTTCACTTAATAGTCACAGGATCTGTATGAGGTCACTATTGTGATCTTTATGGTGTAGGTTACGTCCTGACACCCAGAGAGGTTAAGTAACTTGTACAAGGTCCCAGAGTTTGAATGTAATAATGCAGGAACTCAAGCCTAGGTCTGCTTCAGAAACCCACCATACCCAGTGTCCCATCCTGCCCCGCCTGCTGCTGCTTAACTTCACTACTCTGTGCAAGAGTCTAGGCAAGCTACTTGTTTGAGAAATGCTAGAAAGAGGAAACGAAATGAAGAAGGAAGCAAATTTGTAATACTCCTAGAAGGCTTATTAAGTTTTTTTTTTAAAGTATCACTATTTTTTTCTCTTGCGTCATCACTGAGTTTCAGATTCGCTCGGGTGACTCAGAAATTCATTTCCTCTTCCTCCTACCAATTTAAAATCGTCTTTACATTAATTAATCTCGGGTAGATCTTTTTTTGTAAATTATCTCCATAATGTTTCAGAAACAGAGAATTAATAACATAAATAAAATATTTCTCTACTGCGTGTGAAAAAAAGTTAGTAAGGGATCAGAGCCAGAAAAATACATGTAGATTTCTATACCTAATTCTTTATAGTGACCTGTCTAATAGTCATTCACTTTGACACTAAAATTTGTGTCAAGACAAACTATCAGAAGGCTTTTAATGCCAAGTTAGGATTTCAGTTGACTTTATAAAGAAATAAGTAAATAAGGACAGAATTAGTCATCCCAGATGCATTTACTTTTAAAAATAGTCTAAATTTTATGTTTAAGGTGCAATTAACTACACTTAACATAAAAAATAATATCTGCTGTCTATAGTGCCATTCCCAAATTCCTTCAGCCTCTCTGTTTTACCTAACTTGCGTAATTACTTGCCCCGTAAACTTAGTAACTCCTGTTAGACCAATGAAAATATGATGTCAATTGCACAGCCAGTTTCAAAGCCTAGACTGAATCTCAGCCTTCTGATTCCAACTCTAGCTCTTTTTCTACAGACCTTTCAAATAAGGCTTGAAATTTTTATATTTTTAGAAATCTATGAAGGCATATGTATATATGCATATATATAGGTATGCAGTGTTCCCTCACTTTCCAATAAGTTCATGCCTTACATTTGGGTGGGAATCTGCCTAAGAAGATGTAAAATTGAAGTCAAATAGCATAATCGCTCAGAACACCTGTCCTGAATTTCCTCACACTAGAATTTCCTCATTGACGTTCAGATACGATACTGCTAATCCGTGTTTAATGCTATCTCTAGAAGAATGGCATGTGTGGGGCTGGGCTCTGTGAGTCTGTGTCGGTTCCTGCAACACAAGTTGACAAATGTGTCACTGAAACTTGGCACAGGTGACAAAGAACTCGGGAGGTGCTGCAGGCTCACAGCCACAGTCCCTCTGCTCGCTGGCACTGAATGTAGGATTTACTTTTGCTATAGCATTTAAAATGAATTTTTTTTTTTGCAGTGATACAGTGCAAGTATTTTGAAATTGACCACAAAAAAATTAATGAGAACAAAGAGAAAACAATAACTTCAAGGAAATTCCCCATTTTCAAAATTACCAAACTTTCCCCCCCACAAAGTTAAAAACATTTTCTGGTATTTGATAACTTTCACAATGAATAATTGTTTGTTTGTAGGGTATTAAATAATTTATTGCACTTTTAGTCAGTCAATCCAGTGACTGATTTGGCTGATTTTTCTCATTCACTAAACTGACTGATTATAAATATATTCTGGTATTGAACTGACCCAACCCAGATTCCTGCTTAATTTTTAATTGTTTTAGATGAAAACTGAGCCATCTCTTTACCTTTATTATATTTATGTACAATTTATGAATTACTTTCTATTGCTAAATTAATATATTTTAATAGATAACAGCTGTCTTCATCAAAAGTGCAAACACTAGCTAGTGAAGAATACACACATACTAACTAAGCTGTTGGATAAAACTGACATCACAACTTAAATGTACATTTTAGTTTGATGAATGTTACACAGGTGTCTGCTGGCTTCTGCCATTCACGATTACTATAAATCTTACTATAAATTTAATTCAAATCTTCAGCTAAAATATTTTCAACTAAACAAACAACTAAGCAAGAAAACACCATTAAATTTTTACTCATCCTTTAAAATCACCCCACATTTTAACTTTCATTACACTAATAGTGTAAATTATCTCAGTAATGTTTCAGAAACAAACTGAGAATGAATAACATACTTAAAAAAATGAAGAGAAAGACGTGGAAACCACTGGAGTACCTGGCACTTCTCTGAGGTGCTGCCGGGCGGAAGGTCTTCAGAGAGTTAGAGTCAGACATGGAGATGACAGGTTTTATAAACCTCTGCCCCTCCCACAAACCATTTTTTTCCCTGCCTCTTTCTAATCTGTATCCTTCGAGTGATTCAACATTTTACTCAGAAATACATCACTTGAATAGAAATGCTTGTTTGCTAAGGCATCATTTCAGAAATTTCTTGGGAGGATGATGTCATTGAGAAACCTACGAATTTGGCAATATCCACATATGCCTGTTAAAATTAGCTAAAAACTTTCAGCCCCAGTGTCAACAGTCCCCTCTGTAACTGTGCTCTTAGTACCAAGTCCTACAAAATATCCCTTCTACCTTTTGACAAGGATGGCTTGGGAGCTCTTTGCAGTACTTAAAGGCAATGGAATCCTTTCTCTCTTGAATCGAGGTGGCCCCCAAGCAACCCTTTGGGCACAGAAAGGGGAAAAAAAGAAAAGCTTTTTTTCCTTAGAAATTCTCTATTTTAAACTGTCTTACATTTTCCCAAGCTATAATTTCCTAAATAATTCTGAGTGCCACCCTAATCTCCTGTCACAGACCACACCCAAAGAGCTTTTCATTTGCCCTATTTAGAACACAGATCTTATCTTTAATTAAACAGTGAAAATACACTGTGTACTTTAAGTTGATTTTTAACTCTGGGTAAATTATAGGTGTAAATTGGAAATTGTGATGTCGAAACTTTATTCGGAAAAGCACTAGATTTTTAGATAACAACCAAAGGAACTGGAGGAGTAAAAACAGATCAAAGACGGTGCATGATGAAATAGAATTTGAGTCTGAAAAGGTTCGTATTGTTAGAGCTTATTGAAAAATGTTTGCGACACGTAAAGATGGCTTCCCTTCACTGCGCTTTACTTTCCTGTATAGGACATCCCCAAAGGGATAGGGATGAAGAGAAATAAAAGCCGCATGTTCCTTCTCTGCTGGTGTGGCGAGCTCCCTGGCTGTGTGTGGAGAGCTGGCTTGACAATCCAGAGTGTCACTGAAGCAGGCCTAGGGGTTTGAGCCCTGCGTGAGCCTCTTAGCTTGACTGTGGTCCACAGAGCCAGATTTATCCTTGCTAACGTGACTCTCTGGTCGAAAAGGAATAGGTTGATTTAACCCAGACCCCTTGTTATTATGAAGGAGACAGTGAGATAGGTTTGTTCTTCAGGATCTCTGTCTGGCAGACAAAAGCCAAATTATTTGATTTATTACTTTCTGGCAGATCTCAGGTTACATAAAGAAAAAAAGCTGGAATTCCACATCAACAGTGCTCTTTCAAATCCTAAGTTCCTCCATTGGACCAAAGAAACCTTTCAGGCAGCCACGTCCCTTGGACTCAGCCAGTTCTCGGCCTCAGGGAGGGCTGGGCAGGTGCCGTCGTTCGGTGGTCCGGGTCTCTCTCCCTTTTCAGCCTCGTCCCCTGGAGGGCCTCCTCTGGCGATGCAACCAGTTTGTTCTGCTTTTTAACCACCCAGAGGCAGCACAACAGCCCACTAAGCCAGCAGTAAACATGCCTAGAACTTTAGCCACCTTTATTCCCACTGGTCCAGGTCTGGGAGGGCCCATTCACACCCCACAGTGTCCGTGAAATCCTGTCTGACTCCTGCGATCCTCGATGAATTCCTGCTGTGTAGACCCGCACCCCGTAGAGCTGAACTCTCAACTTCATCGTTAATCATTAATCTTGTGTGTTCTAGCTGTTTCATCTGAGTTGGCCTTCTGTCACTAACTGGATTATGTACTTAATTCCCCCTCAGCAGCAAGAACAGTGCTGAGCATCATGTGGCTACGTACTAAATATTGTTTTTTGATGAATTGAGTAAGATGCTAAACCTTCCAGAAAGGTCTTGTAGTGTGGTGAGCAACAGTGTGGATTCTGAGAGATTCAGAAAGGTCTGATTTGAAATCTCTTTCTGCCACTTACTAGCTGTGTAATCTTACACAAATTCCTCAGCTTCTCTGAGCTTTAATTTACTAACATGCTATAGAGCTGGTTCTGTTCGCTGCCTATGCAGGAGCAATCTATTTTTGTTTAGTATTCAGAGATTTCTTGATTTCTTGATCTCGGAGAAGAAGGACCTCGTTGCTGGTCTAGGGGATGGACCTATAACCCAGTTCTGGTCAATGAGATGCAGAATTCTGTTGGGGAATGTTTGGGGAAATTTTTCCTTCCTGATAAGACACAGACATGCAAGGACCACTCCCTCTCCTACACCATCTCCTCCTCCCCAACTTTCAGCACAGTTATATGAGGATGTGACGCCAGGAAATGCTACAGCCATATCGCAACCATAGAGGAAGGTGAAGAGACTTGCAGAGATGCCAAAACAGAGCTCTGACATCAGAGTTCCTAAGCCAGTGCTGGAAACCACCCACCTCCAGTTTTTCTTCTTGTTATTGTTACATTAGATAATAGATAAGTCTGTATTTTTTAGTCATTGTTAGACTCCTTGGGTCCTCTGTCGTTTGGAACCAGAAGCATTCCTGGAAGACAGACTTTGGTGAAGAACAGATGAGATAATGTCTGTCAGGTACTTAGCATATTATCTTTCATATAGTAAGTGCCGTACAGTGTTAGCTGATATAACAAAGTGATGGTTGGTGGCCAGGTGTGGGAGTTGCCCTCCGGCCTAGATTAGAGCAATTTTATGAGCTCAGCATCAGAAAAGACATTGACACATCAAACAATCAGAGGAAGTTATAAAAGGCAGTGTATGATTAAGAGCCAAACTGAGTGGCACCAAAGGTAGGCAGTGTTGTAGAGAAGAGGGGAAAAGAATGAAAATGTGTGTTAGAGTCTCAAGGAAAGAGTTGAGATAAATGGAGAAAACTGAAGATTGAAAAGGGAAGGCACTAAAATTACGAAGTGGGAAGCACACTGAGCGGCTGTCTGAGATTTGCCCAGAGCAGTCGGTGTTCTAGGTGGCGGAGAAAGGGAACAGGACAGCATCTTACAGGGGGGGACTCTGATTCCAGACCCAGTTGAGAGCTAATCTAAAGGCAGCCTGGAGAAGGGAAGTGACTTGGAAAAAAGAGGTGTTTCAAAAGAAAAATCTGGGAAGTCCAGAAGAGAAAGAACCCCAAAAATGAGACATCTCTTAGGATGCCAGTTGGAAAAGCACAACTACCACAAAGTGTTCCTTACTGTTACCAAAAACATAGCGTGAGGGCTCTGCTAACCTGGAGTAGTACATGCAGCAGGTGCGAGGCAGACCTCTTGTACGGAAGTTAAGAGTGATGAAACAGGAAGTCCTTCACCCTCTCGTTTTCTTGTCTTCTAGGTAATCTAGACAATCTTAAGTGGAAAAAAGGATTATAAAATGATACATACAGTATGACGTGAACCATACAAATCAAATATGTGCAGAAATATGACTTGAAGGAAATACATCAGATGTAAACATTGATGTCTGGGGGTCATCAGTTTATGTTTGTCATTTTTTTTCTTTAAAGTTTTTTCCACACTTACTATAATAGGTATGCGTTGATTTTAAAATCAGAAATACAGTATCAAAATACCTACTGAGGTGTTCATTTTCTTCCCAGTAGTACTACTGTCAACCATGTATAAGGAAAAAATAATACCCAAAATAAGAAAACAACTTGATGAATGAAGTGCTAGGATTCTAATTTGGAGATTGCATATACTGTACTTTTTTTTTTGGAAACACGTACCAGCTGGGACTGAGGAGCGTGCAGTCAGCTCCGCTAGCCTGTCTCCCGCTGGAGGGGAAGCACCACGAGTCCCACAGTCATGCTGGTCTTTCCCCATGACTGCGATAGACACTTGGTGCAAATGAAGTTTCTCGCTGAGTGCCTGCTCAATGACTTACCTCAGCACACTGTAATGTCTTTCCTTTTTCCTCCTCTTCACTTTCAATGAGCAAACACTAGTACTTCCATAATTAGCCTTCCCATGTGATTTGCTGGTAGATGGGGAATACAGAAATTAGAGAAACGTATCGTGTCTACCGCAGTAGTAATGTCACCACTGAAGTTATCCAAAGCGTAATGTAATTGTAGGTCAACAAGGAAGTCCGATTTTCACATAAAACTCCATATGACAATCTTACTTTGGTAATGACTTTCAGTTAAATATGTTGCATTGCTGTTTTTAATAACAGATCATTAATACAAATTAGCCTTGGTGTGTAGATAGCATGGTTCACTCTAGAAATTTAAGTAACTATTGCCAGGAGCAGGACCAAATGTATGTGAAGGAGGTCACCTCCATGGTATGAATTTCTGGTCACCTTGACTAAAATGTCCTTCAACATATACTTCTTGAAATATCTTTACCAGAGACTAAACATCTCCTGTTACAATTAGCAGTAAAATGCAGCATGCTAACGTCTCTGAAAGAAATAATATGTCTTTCTAAATTACTGCAGAGAAGGTTTTGGATGGAGAAGTGGTCAGGGAAGAAATTTTGGGGTGTGCAAAGAGGATAAGCAAAAGGACGAGGAGGTTTTGAATGAGAGTAGACCTAGGCCACAGAGAGGGACAGCCCCCAAATCCAGGACAACAGAAAGCAAACCTCACCTATTTTAAGATACTGCCCTGGGCCAGCCATGAGGGTGAGAAAGTCTGCACATGAAACGAGCTTTGTTAGGGAGTGTAACACCTCTTCAGAGTATTTATTCTTGTTGCCTAGTGATACCCCAGCATGGATGCCATGGTTGGTGGAGTGTGGGAACAAATATTCAGTGTTCTGTGATTCAGCTACTTGAGAAAGTCAGTAAGCTTCCTGAGACTTGCCGTGACAAAAGCATGCAAAGAGAGACCGCATTTTCAGAGCAGCCTCAGAATGCATTGTGAATCATGACTTCATTCACCATGTGCACCAGATGAGACTCTGTGCTTAACAATGATACATTTCCTTCAAGGATCTAATGATATAATATTGGACTCAGGTAACCACAACTGCATGCATCACTCAACTCTCTGTTATCCTTGGGGATTGTTTACGAATAAATGGATTATTCTGTTACTTAACAAGTCTTAATTTAGACTCTCTCTTACCTAGCATGTTCCTACTATGTCTCGGCCAATGCCATATGCCTAGTAAAAGTAACACATTTCAATATTAACTTTTATAAAGTTCATATAGAAGATAAACAAATAACCACGTAATCATTTAATGCATTCCAAATCCACATGTCAGTTACTTTCGTTTTACCCTTTTATGAATTTCTGTATCTTTTTTCATTGAGTAGATAAAAGGCCAGAGACCAATTAACACTTACTACTAAAATACATGCATGATTCACAGACTTCAGATTTGCTCCTGTGTAAAATGACTGGGGGGGGGGGGGCTTTAATTTCTAGGAATGAAATGCCAAAGAAAAATTAGATGAATTGTGAGACAATAATGTATTTTATCTCAGGATTGAACCTGAGAATTTACATTGTCTTCAAATTATGATAACCTTATTTAGACTTGTGTTAAAATGAGAAGGAGTGAGAGGAAATTATTGCTCAGTTCTTCCTGGTTAATTAGTCATAATACATGGAATGATTGGACAGGAATATGGGAATGTAAATGGGATGTGTGGGTGATCAGGGAGGAGGCGAGGAAAGGAGATAACAAAGGCTCCTACAACTCAGTGTCCAGCCTTAACCTCTCCCAGATCTTCAGACAAATCCAGCCTCCTATGGACATCTCCTCTTGACTGACCATGGTCACTCCAGTTTCAGCACGTCCAAAATGGACCCATCATCCCTCCATCATTCTCCCAGACCTGTGTCTCCTTATCTACTTCCCATCTCTCTGCTAGTCACCCAAGCCAAAAGCAAAGCAACATCTTTGACTCTTTTCTTTTTATCCACTTTCACATTTATCATTTAACAAGTCCCACTGATTTTAGTTTTGAAATATTTTTTGAGTCAATATGCTCCTCTTTTTTCTCTAAAATGATTGCTCTGGCTCTGGTCTTCATCATCTCTGGCCTGATCTCACTGTCTCTAGTGTCACGTCCTTTAAGTCATAACTTGATGTATCTACAATGTAAATCTGACCCAGCCATGACTCTTAAAATTCTTCAGTGAGTCCCCTTTAAATACAGGATAAAGTCCTAATTGTATTCACATGAGTCCAAGACCATCCGTGATCTGATCCCTGCCTTCCTCTCCAATCACATTACATTAAAGACTCTAGATTAGCCTTTATCATAGTAGCTGGCCCATAGTAAGTACTCAGAATTGTTACCATTAATGATTACTATCACTTTAACTCTATTATGTACTTCAAAATTGTATTAAAGTGCTATCTTTACATATTTGTTTCCCCAGTAAGGCTCTTAAGAGCAGAAATTGGGCATCTCATTTTTTAAATTTGGTAGAAGAGGTGCTCATTGGGGATGTCTACTTAATGTTTTTGAACTAAACTGAAAACAAACTTTTATATCCCAGTGTTGATCTTCCCAGCACTCCTGGACTACTCAAAAGTGTGGTTTCCCTCTCTTTCCCCTTCACAGTGAAGATAGAAAACTTTATCTTCCAGGACAGGGCAGTTAAGGGTGAGTCCCATGAACTGGATATGAAGTGAATGTTGGGATCCTGGGTCTAGGAGGTCAGGGAACTTGAAGGTCAGGTGCTGGCGTAGGACTCCACAGGGAAAAGAACAGACACCTAGACCTTGGCTAGCTGCGATAGACACAGAGGGAATCAGGCTAGTGGAGGGGAAATATCTGATCTACTCCACCATTTGGGTGAGTCACAGGTACAGGCTAAGAGGTCATGACTATTGGGAAAGTGTGATGACCAACGCCTCTTCCTTGATGGTGAAGTTCCCCCCAAAAATTTTGAGCTCTTGTCCTGGCAAACAGGAATTGGTTATGGAGTAAGAGTTGTTTAACATTTGTAACTCTGAGAGATGGTCATGCAGATAAACATACCTGAGTGCTGTGGGGAAATCTAGAACTTTCCTTGAATAAATGGAATGGATTAATTCCCCATTAATTCCACGTACTTGGGTTTCTTAGCACTACTTGATGAGATATGAGACTAATACAGTATGCATCAGGTTCTGATGAGTCAAAAGAGCCATTGAACACCAAGTTGTCACCCCAGGAATTCTAAGCAGTGAGGAAGTATCAAGTATTACGGAAGGAGGAAAAGAGCTAAAAGAAGATGATATGGGTCAAGGCCACAGAAGGTGGACTTATAAGGGAAGAGGCTACTCCATGTGCCTCAATTTTCCAAGTTTTGTATTGGACACTTGACGCCAAACAAAAACAAGTAAAAATTTTAGTGAAAAAAATTATTTTGAAGATGCTGCTAAACTCTGTGTTCCTGGTTATAGATTACATGGGATTGGCAAGAATATTGGCTTCAGGGAAAGGAATAATATAAATGATTTATGTATTAGACACTTAAATGAATAAGCTAATGAGATCTTGCAAAGATCGGAACATCTCAGATTTTCATCAGGTCTGAACTTGTGATGGCTTTTTTTTCCCCCTAACACTTGATTCTAGTTAATTAATCCCTTTGGAATTCTTGCTTATCTGAAGTCTGAGTCAAAAGAATGACTGTCCCCCAAAGTGTATCATTTCTCAGTGATTTTTGCTTTTATCACTCTTCCAACCCTGTTGTAATCACATTTCTTGGTAATTTCAATATTCGCATCCATATGTTTGTTGCCTTAATATGAAGGTGCTACTTTATCTTTTCATACTCTAGCAGGACGTGTGATTGAGTCCAATAATTTAACTTCTTTATAGTAGTGACTTCTTAGTGTTCAATGGCTCTTTTGACTCATCAAAACCAGATGCATACTGTATTAGTCTCATATCTCACCAAGTAGTGCTAAGAAACCCAAGTACGTTGGAGTGCTGGGGAATTAATCCATACCATTTACTCTAGGAAAGTTCTAGATTTCCCCACAGCACTCAGGTATGTATATCTGTGTGACCATCTCTCAGAGTTACAAATGTTAAACAACTCTTACTCCGTAACCAATTCCTGTTTGCCAGGACAAGAGCTCATAATTTTTTTGGAGAACTTCACCATCAAGGAAGAGGCGTTGGTCATCACACTTTCCCAATAGTCATGACCTCTTAGCCTGTACCTGTGACTCACACTGAATGTTGTATGATTTTCTAATATGGCATCATACTCTTGAAGTAAGATCCTTCTCCTTATCACAGTAATGTGTGAAGTTAAGCATGTATCTTGCACTTCCAAAATGTCTGATACAATCCTTTAAAAATGCTCATGAGTTCCAACAGCTCTGGATAAAATGGTAAAGTAGGAGAGATTTGACAAGAGTCATGTTCTATATTAATTGTCTAAAATAATTGTTTTTATGAATGAAATAATGCAGGTGAAGCCTTGGGGAGAATGTCTGATCATAAGCACTCAATATTATTATTATGACTGTTCTTATGGAAGTACTGTTGGTGATTATCTCTACTTGAGTGTTCTGCTGACATCTGATCATAGCTGTAGGATCTTGGGTAGGTCACTTACTGTTTTAGGCTTTCCTTTCCACATTGTAGCAGTCGCATACACTTCATAGACTATTTCAATGTCCATTATCTTATTTAATAATTTCAGTGACCATTTAAGTAGGATAAACCATTGTTTTACAGCTGAGGAAACCCGGAATACCTCCCTAGGCAGGGCCAGCCCATTAGTAGCTCCCTCAACTCTAAACCCCCCAAATACTGTTTGGGGATCTCTCGAGGGTATAGAAATTCAGCAACAAATGTCCCCAGTGTCCACTCCTCGAACACAGATCTGCACTGAAGTCTTAGTTGTTGGCGCGCCTGCACCTCTGCCTCCCCCTCCACCCCTGCTCCGGGAGAGAATCCCAGAGCATCTAGCAATTGCCACATCAGCCCAGAGCTGCTGACCCAGCAGCGCTCCTCCCTAATAAAATCTTTCTAATCATGAGGAAAGACAGGAAGGCGGCTCTGTACGCAAGGCCGTTTCCTGCAGATTTGTAATGGCACCGCATCACGCAACCCAGCAGGGCACGTGCGCTTTAACAGCATCTTTGGAATGCAGGCCCAGCAAATGCGCGTGTGGTGCGCAGCATCATCCTTCTAAGGAAAACTAATTGACACGGGGCATTTTGAAGGTGTCCACACCATCTTGCTGTTTATGCGTCCTTTCAATTACTGCAGAGCCTAACAAGAAATGAAAGAGTAAATCAAAAAAAAAAAAAAAAAAAAGAAATGCAAGAGAAAATGTGTGTATCACAGCCCAGGTGGACACGATCGAATTATAGATGCAACTGACAGTAGAAACACACAAGCATAAACAAGTAAAGCAAACGTTTGGCTTAGGTAACAATTTGCATCCCTGAGGGGAGGTTTGAAGCATCTTATTTTGGCTTTCAAAGGAATGAAGGCAATGGTTTAAAACACTTGGGTGGTAAATAAGTCTGTCTTACGTTTTGCATTGCTGTCTGCATCTGCTAAGTCTTCAGTTTTCTCTTATTTAATGTTTATTGTAGCATTGGCCCTTTCTAGCTCCTTTTTAAATTACCCCTTATGCTTTTATAATGGACTATGGAACCTCGTTTGTGTGGAGACAAAAACAACACTTGTCTTTGCTCTCAATATGTTTAAGCACTTCACATGTAGGCAGAAAACAAAATGCATCCTGAGATAATTAACAGTATGATTATCAGATCTGGTGATGGCCTTTCAAATAATAAAAGCTTGAGTAAACCTGGACTCCCTGATAGAAACTACTGAATTTCTGATTTTTGCCGTATTGCTGTCTGAAGCTACGCCGTGTGCCTCGTGAATATGAGAATGGTGCCTGAAAGCGGTTTTTCTGCCAGAAGTGGATTATTGTCAATTTGGAAACCTTCATAATTTTGCGCATTCTTTTTTTTTCCTTCTGAAGTCCAAAGTTAAGTTTTTCTTTCCTTTCTAAATATTTGTCTCTGGGTCTTTGATGCCCATTCCCCAAGGTTCCACCCAGATAAAGCCCACCTGAGCTCTGCAAGAGAAACGTGTAGTTGGCAGTGCATTTTTGCCCAGACAGGCAGCAACCAGAGAAAGCAAAAAGTAATTCCACCCTTTCCTTCTGTCTCATGGAAGAACATGAAAGGGTTTCCAGTTGGGAGCCCCTTGCACCATCTTTTAAATCCCTTTGCAATTCTCTCAACGCCAGCCCTGCCCCTAGCATCTCCCTCTTTCTCTGGCCCTTGTGTTTCTGCTCCTCCTCCCTCACCGCACCCCCCCAACCTACATCCAGGCACCCCCTGCTCTACAATTCACTTGCCTCTTGCCCTCCTGCCCTTTTATAGCCCTTGCTTTTTATCAGCTACATTTACCCTCTGGCTTCTAGTCATTTCCTCTTTATGATACACGTTACTCAGCCCTCCCTGCCCGGAAGCCAATCCGTGAAGCAAGAAACCTCCCACAGAACAAAAGCAAAGAGAGTAGCGGGAAGCAGGGGTGGGGGAGGTTGCGAACACTCATTCACGAAGAATTCGTTCGTTAAATTGAATTTATTTATTAAATTCAATAGAAATTGTTAAAAATTTTTAAATTCGATTTTAAATGAAGATTTATAGTATTTTAATTAAAAAGTGTGATGTTACTGTCGTAAAAGTCTCCCACAGACACAAACTGCTGTGCAAATTAGTTTCCTCTCCCTGTACCCTACCCCACCCCACCCAGTTACTCCCGACTTGTTTAAACATGGTGATACTTCCCAGATTCCCAGTTTCTGGTTCCCTGTCCCAGTTTTCATAACTGATTTTGGCCTTTCTTGGTTTTGGCAAGTCTTAAATTTCCCTTTGTGCTTTTTTGGGGGATGAAGACCTTCCCGTCTGACTTCTAGCTCTTCTTGCTCTCTGTTTTTGATATGACCACTTCCTGGGTTGAGGGCGTCCCCTAAACCCTCGCCACACGTGGATCCGTCACCCCAAATTCAAACAGGCAGTGGTTTACATGTCTGTTTTGATCTTGAGGTTATGATTTTACAGTGAATCCAACTGATCTTTGCTTTGAGGAAAGCAGGCATTCAGTGAATGCTGAGTGAATCCAATTCAGCTGATTTATTTTTCAGCATGCTGAATCAAGCCCCCCAGCTACCCAGCGCTATCCTCTACATCTTTTGCACCTACGTTCCAGCTTCTTCTCTGCGAAACCTCCAGGGACCATTTCCTTTCTTCCTTCCTCGTCCCCATGCCCCACAGCCCTCTTCCATCAGTGCTGGACCGGCATAACCGCCTCATGTGCGCTCCCTTATTTTTATACTTACATACAGATGGTATTTTTCCCTAGGAAAGAGCACAGGCTTTGATCCAGTTAACAACAATGGTCGCGCCACAGTGATGAATAACAGTTGTTGAGTATCTACCATGTGCCTCACTGTAGAAAGCAATTTACATGTATTATCTGATTTATTGTATGCAATAACCTTATTCATTAGTACTATTTATACTCCATTTCATAGAGGAGAAAACTGAAGCTGGAAAATATTAAGGCATTTGCTCAGGGCTTCACAGCATGATTGAGGCTGGAACACAGATTCTCTCCAGGTGCAGAGTTAAAGACGTCTAGTCTCTGGATTTGTGCTTTTGGGTCACAGATATTAAGAGACACCCCCACCGGGAAGGAGGGGCGGAGACCAGCATGGGATCTCCAAGCCCAGAGAGCAAGCACGTTGCGCAACACATCACCTAGTTTCGTGTTGCTGTGCGCCTGTCTCCACTATCTTTAGTTAAGTCTCAAACAATTTCAACCTTGCTCTGGCTGTGTCTCAGAGTATTAAAAGGTACAGGATGTTTGGCAACCAAGAATTGTCTTTAATCACCAGTCGCAGAAAAGCCAGGTTTCATTTTTATTAAGGAAGGAGGATATTTTCATACTCGATCCTCACAGAATGTTTCTTGGTTTTCTCAGCTGGATTATCTGGTTCTACTCCGCTTGTCTGAAGCCATAAGCTATTCTATTGTTTCTGTTGTGACATTTATTACATTGTTCTTAGCGTTGGATTTGATGGCGGCATTTTATTTCCCTCATTGGATTGGATTCTATGTGATAACAAGGACCATGTCTTCCTCCTCTTTTAACTTCCTGTGGCCTCTCACTATTCTTGGCTGATGTCAACAAAGAAAAATCCTGCATCTTTGTACAAAGCAGGAGTTCCCAGCCCCCGCACTACTGACATTTAGGGCTGGATAATTCCTTGTTGTGAGGATGTCCTGTGCACTAGAGGATGTGAAGTCGCGTTTCTGGCCTTCTGTTCACTAGCAGCCCTTCCCCCAAATCTGACAAAAATGTCTCCAGACATTTCCAAGTGTCACCTAGGAAGCAAAATCACTCCTGGCTGAGCTCCACTGGTGAAGTGTCAGCATTCAAAGGCTTTCACGTAAAAGGCGGCCTTTGAAAGTTGAATGAAAGGAGTATAATAAGTAAAATATGGCTTCAGTTAGTTGAGTGATGTAAATTTCAATATTTATTTTGGAAATTTAAAACAAGCCTCAAAATAGATGGAAGAAAGGAAACTAACGTTCATGCAGTGTACCTCCTGGGTATTAGGCGCTTAACTCATGGTAACTCATTGAACGACTCACAAGATGTAATGAAGTTAACAGTAGGATTCAGGGAAGGTCCTGATTTCTCAGACGTTCTCCGTTGAAGATTCACCATCAATGTCATAATAAAAGAACAGTAAAATAGTTAAACCCATGGGCTGTAGAGGTAGATAGTGGATTCCAAGCCTGGCTTTGCCACTTACTAGCTATGTGACTTGGGGCAAGTAATTTAAACTCTCTGAGCTTCCGTTCACTCATCCAGGAAGGTGGGCTTGATTATGCATGCAAAGTGCTTCAAACGCTGCAAAACCTTTGTACTCAATAAACATTAGCTTCTAAAAATAAAAATATTAACTTTACATTACAAAGGACCACATCCACTGCCAGTCCATCAATTGTAAGATGTAACCCAATTTCAGAAGAATTAAATATACATTTATCATTCCCCTGAAAACTGTTGATGTTTATCATCTTTTCATGTACTTATTGACCACTTGAATATTTTCCTTTGTGAAGTGTCTATTTTTTTAATTGAGAGTTTGTCTTTGAGTTCATTATTATTTTGAATGCAAACATTTTATATAATATATGCATACAAATATTTTCACCCCATCTCTGACTTGCCTTTTTGTTTTCTTAATAGCTTCTTTCAAAGAGCAGACGTTTTTAATTCTGTTAAATCCAATTATCTTGTTTTCATTTACCATTTGTTCACTTGGTACTCTAAAAAAGCTTCACCTACCCTAAGGTCACAAAAATTTCTTCCCATATTTTCCTATAAAAGTTTTAACTTTCACATGTAGGGTTATGATTCACCTCAAGTTAATCAAAATGTGGTAAATCTGTAAAATGGAATACAACTCAGCAATAAAAGGGACAAATCACTGACACACACAACTTTAGATGAATCTGAAAATCATTAGATTGAGTAAAAGAAGCTAGACACAGAGTAGTAGATACTGTATCTTTCCACTTATAGAAATATTCTAGAAAATGCAAACTCACAGTGACAGGTTAATGGTTTTCTATTGATGGGGACAGAGGCAGGGCAGACTGCAAAAGGAGATGAGGAAATTCATTGGGTGATGGGGAAATGTTTACTGTCTGGAATGTGCTGGTTTATGAACAACTGACAAACTGATAAAATGGTTCACTTTTTAAATTGTTTTTAAATATACTTTTTTGGTGGGTTTTTTTTTTTTTTTTTGGTATTTTTGTTTATTTTCTGGCAGGGAGAGATAATTAGATTTATTCATTTATTTTTTAATGGAGGTACTGGGGATTGAACCCAGGACCTCGTGCATGCTCGGCAGGCCCTCTACCACTGAGCCATCCCCTCCCCAGTTCAATTTAAATGTGCACTTATTATACATGTCAATAAAGTTGTAAAAAATATACACTTGAAATCAAGGAGATATGGAATTTTGCTCAAGCTAGCTGGTGCAGAATTAAGATTTTACATTCACCCCATGCCAAGCCCAGCATTTGTCTGGCTTCTTGTACCATCTTAACATTCCATCACTCCCAAGTAGCTGGCATTGGCTCTTGATGCGTGGTTTACCTGCAGCACCTGTCCTGTAGGGGTCAAGCTTGTCTCAGAAAAATAATTCAGGCTGGTCAATAGCTCACCTTCACCCTGGGAAGTAGCCTTAAGATGTACAGGAGGGAATCTGTGTGTGTGTGTGTGTGTGTATTTGATTTGCATTAAATAAAAAACTGGCATGCTTTAGTATGATAGCGCTGTGCCCCATCACAAAAAAAGAAGCATTCCACTAGGGGAACAAAAGCCAAAAATAAAATCCTAAGGAGTCTGATTGTCATACAGCTGGCCTGATACGTAGTTTGGGGGATAACCCTTAAAATCCAAAGCACCCAGGAAATGCCCACCAAAAAATACTGAATTTCAAATTCAGGAGTTGATAGAGCAAAGACTAATCAACTCAACTGACAGAAGTCCATCGCCTCTGGAACTCAGTGCACGCGCCCATGGAGAGTGGGCTGAGGCTTTATTTTATCCTGTTACTACTTAGAGCTGCTATTCAGCTAGTCTGCACAGTACAGCGGATAATAGTAATAGTCTGGCAGCTCTTCCATACCAGTAAATTGCCGATGCTCCGATTTTTCCAGTCCCTCCTGCTGCTCCCCCGTCCCTCCTTTGGCATTGCCCGTGACTCCGTCACCCTGTAACTTTACTGTGCTTCACAGCAAGAGGCCTCTGGGAGTCTTTCTGCTCCAACTGTACATCTGGAGTTACTTTGATGCATTGGTGCCCACTGACAAAAGTCATTAAAGAATTTAATTAATCAGTTTAAATATCACTTTTCTGAGCCTCTTTTTGTGTCATTCAGTCACTTACATTAAACTCTCTGTAGACACTGTCCACTAACTTCAAACCAGAATTAAGTGTGGCTCGTCCCTGAAAATTAAAATAGCTGTTTCAAACATTTTTTAATGCCGTACGTAGGATAGTTCACACTCCCAACACACAGCGAGGGACTGTGGCGTGGATGAAGTTCTACTGCGTGTCTAGGCAGAGCGATGGTTCTCAGCCAGGAGTGATTTGCCGCCAGGGGGCGCTAGCAATGACGTGTTTGACAGTCACGTCGTGTGAGGAAGGGCCGCCACTCATACCTCGCAGGTGGAGGCCATGGATGCTGCTATGTATCTCTACGTCTTTGAGCATCTAGCAGAGCCCACGCAACAAAGAACCATTTGGCACAGAGTGTCAGCAGTGCTGAGGCTGAAAAAAAACCTGAGGTAGAGCTGGCAACTCCTTTATGAATAATCATTTGAAAACTACAGAAGCAACGAAAACACTAGGGGTCAGTAAGGACCCATGAAATGTCACCTCCTGAGTTAAAAAGAGCTCCAAATTGATTCTGCAACTTTTTTTTTTTTTTTTTTGGTACGTGTTTTAGGGAGCGAAAAAATGTACCGACGTTTCTGAGAAACAGGTCTTCTCGCTGTGGGAGAAGGGATTTACAAACAGGAAATGGGGCAGGGTGAGGGAAACACTTGCAGGGCTGGGTTTCATTTGTGGATGTCAGGGCAAACACATGAACGTATTATACTTGTTATATTACATTTTATTTTGTATCGTACTAGTTTTCTATCTCTGCCCACTGAAAAAGTCTTAGCAATGAAGGTCTCTATAAAGCCAGGAGCACTGCTGGCACCCAGATCTTGTTTCCTAAATACCATTCTCTACTAAGAGGAACCAGAGCTTCTCGAGGAGCTGGCTGATTCTAGGAAAGGAACAAGGAACTTACAGGATAAGCCTGGGGTGTCTTGTCGGGCCTCAGAGCATGATGAGGCCACGTCACAGTGACATGGGATCTGGCCTGAGGGACTGCCAATGGCCAGATTTGGGGCAGTTTGCACAAAATAAAGAATAACAAGCTAGAATATGAAAACAAATATATGTATATGTACACACATGACTGGGACATTGTGCTGTACACCAGAAATTGGCACATTGTAACTGAGGGTACTTCAATTAAAAAAAAATTCTTACAATAAGAAAAAAAAAAAGAGTAACAAGCTAATGGATGTGATATCTTGAATTAATCTTAAAAGGGTACAAATTCATGAGAGAGAAAATACTATTTATGGAAGAAGGTAGGGTAGAATTTTAAAATACAGTTTTATTATTTTGAATCCCAAATGGAGTTGTTTTTTCCAGCAAGGATGATCAATGGGCGTTAAAACACTAGATGAAAGGTTATTGGGGAAGAGTACATTCACTGTCTCAAGCGTCACCTCACAGATTATAAAATACAGTAGACAGATGTCAGTCCTTCCTGCACGGGGTGATCAATCTTAGCTCCACAGGAGTGGACCCCTCAGCACCACGTGCCCCCGACGTTATACACTGAAGACAACACAACACCCGTGTAACAATCTGGCCAGAATGTTTACGCTGAATCTACCATGAGGAAACAATTAAAAATCCAGGATAGGGGACTTTACTCAGGAACACTGCTCTAGACCCTTTTAAAAAGTCAAGGTCACAAAAAACAACACAAAACAAAAATGTCAGAGATAGATCCAGATTAAGGAGATTAATGACACTCAACCAAATGCAATGTGAAAACCTTGAGAAAATTTAAACATTACCTTGCATTATATGATACATTTAATCAAGGCTAATTCTCTCAAGTGTGATAATGGTGTTGTGGTAGGAAGGGAAATGTCCTAATTCTCAGGCAGTTTTAGGGATTTAGGGAAGAGTGTCATGGTGTCTGCAACTTATGGTCAAATTGTTTAGGAAATAGATGGATAGATACATAGATAGGGAGATAGGGAAATAGAAAGCTTCTGTAATAAAATGTTCACGTTGGTGAATGTGGATGAAGAACTTGCAATTCATTGTACAGTTTTGACAGTTTTCAAAAAATAAAAATAGAAAGGAAGATTTTGCACCAGTCAGTGGCAGTTAGAAAAAAAAATACAAGTTTCACGTTTCAGTACAGTCATTACTGATAATTTCTTCTTCTTCAGCTCCGTATGCTTTTGAAGGACTCTTGCGTACCTTGACCTTTTTGAAGAGTCCAGAGCAGTGGTCTTGCACAGTTACCATCCTCTTCCCCAGCAACCTTTCATCTAGCAGTTTTAACATCCATTGATCATCTTTGCAGGAAACAACTCCATTTGGGATTAAAAATCATAAACCCATAATGGTACTGTGGCATGAGTTGTTAAAATTCTGTAGAATAGTCACAGGGCTGAGGGAAATGCTCCTTCTCTAGAAAACTCTGTATGTTTCAGTAGGAAAATGTGAGGTTGTACAAGTTACAGCTCATGACTTTTGTGGTTCTCTGTTTTGGAAACAGTTTCCAAATGGAATATTTACTTCCAAACAGCAGTTTAGAAAAACATTTAAATTTTATTTCTTAGACAGTATCACTCTCCATATGGAAATATATGATTTTCTGCTCTGAAATTTTAATTACACCCATAAAATTAATGACAAGAGTCTACCCTTGATCCTTTAGCCAGTTAAGTGTCTTCTTGGTCTAAGTGAGTGCCGGATGAAGCTTATTCTAAGTGTTCAGCTTAATGATTTATCTATTATTTTGGCAGATTTTTCCCGCCTCATTCCTTGTTCTCAATTTTTCAATGTCAAGATCTTGGAGATTAATTCATAAGATACTTCATTTCAAATTTTATCTTTCTTCTTGTGCCAAAATTTTCTTAAAATAGAGACAATGACTCAGCACATGTCTGCCAGCACAGAGTTGCACACAGAACAGCCCCCAGGCCTCCTGCCCCGGAATGACAGCTGTGTGGGGAACTGCAGTTTTCTGGTCTAGTGGAGTTCCTTGTTGCTAAGCTGAAGGTGGGGAAATCTTCTGGTGATTCCCTATGGATGCTCATGTTACCTAACGCAACACAAACGTTAAGTTCGTATGCCCAAGGCATAGTGAGACCAGACAAACCAAAACATTGGAGTTTGGAGCGGAGTTTATTGTGGGGCAGAGCAAGGAAGACAGGGTGGCTCGTGCCCAGGAAAACCCTGAACTCCCCCAAGGGTTTCAGCAAAGCATATTTAAAGACCAGGTAAGGGAGGGGGGTCGCAGGGTACGTGATCAGCTTGTGCACAGTCCTCTGATTGGTTGATGCTGAAGTAACAGATGGTCAACACTACCAATCCCTGGGCACCAGAAGGGATTGGTAGTGCTCAGGATCATCAAGTAGTTAATTTCTTCCATTTGGTGGTGGGTTTTAGCATCTGAAAAACTCAGGACATATGCATGAGATACTATTATCTGGGTGCTTCAGAGAGGGGCTACAGCAGAGAATACGGGGTAGGGGGTCTGTCCCCAGAAGGCCCCATAGGGTCCTGCTCCCTTACACTCAGATAGCAGGTGGTGGTTGACTGACTTACTTATTGACTAAACTCATTAATACTCATCAATTCACGTACAGATCTAAGTATAGCTATACAGTAAGGGAGTGAGTGAGCTATATTCAAGGTGAGGCATGTAAAGATGTCAATTTTGATGAAGAGAAATGAAGTATCTTATTAAGTATGAAATAAGGAATTTTTTGGGCCTATTATTCATGCTATCATACAATTCTGTCATCAGTTTTGCCTGTCTGTGTGTATTTCACATACGTTCCAAACTCTTTTGAAACATACCTTCTTTACTTATAATAAGGGCATTTTTCTTTAATCCATACTATCACCCGGAAACCATTGTTAGTTAAAAAAAATTATTTTCAAAAATCAGTGTTTGTTAAGAGTAATTCTAAATGATATTTCAATTTACAAATTTTTTTTTTAATGGTTGATTTTTGAGTGTATTCTTTTCCCTTTTACACAGATTCATTTTCTCTCTCTCTCTCTCTCTCTCAATGGATAGTTATATTTCTTCTCTTATTTTGACTTGTGCTCATTAGGCAGGTAGAATTCACAGAACTCAATGTATAATTTGAGTCTTTGGATATTAAGAGATTTAGGGTATTCATGCGTGTTGGTTAGTTTATGTGACTCTCGGCGTGGCCTGCATGTGACATCCTTATCTATCTATACTTGTTTGCAGGAAATAAAAATTGCAATCTAGTTTTGATTGCATTGCATTTCCTTCTATCAAAAGAATCTTATGCTCTTTAAAACAATATATATTAATCAAACTTTTCAAACCATTTTTTTATTCAGCAATTTTATGATTAATCTCTAACACATTATAATGGAAAGAAAAATGTCTTATTTTCACATTATGTTTAGCATCATTTAGTCTCACTGATCACTGAGTAATATTGTCATCAAGGGGTGGTAGTCTTTAAGGGGTTTAGTGATATTCTGCTAGACCCAGAAAATTTTCTCTTTCCTCTTAGGAGAAGCTAAAAGAAACAAGGCTAAGAGAATGAAAACGGAAGAGTAGAACATGGCAGGAGACTGGTATGAGATGAGGAGTGTGAGATGTGTGTGGCCGTGAGGGGTGCAGTGATGTAGTTTGGAGGGAGAAGGCAAAGGCATTTGAAAAATTAACTAATGAGTGTACAGTGAAGATGAAATTACAACCCCATGCTGTCCAATCAACACTTAAGTGCAAATCTAGGAAAAAGAGTCAAAATGATAAATTTTAGAAGAGAAAAAATACTAAAGGAGCACATCACCTGGTCAGTAACTGATGACATAACCCAATGCAGAATTCAGAAAGGACAAGCAATGGATTCATCTGGGGACAAAACCATGCCTTTAGTAAATTCATTCGTGGAAGAAATGCTAAAATCATTTAGAACCTCTTCTTTTTATCAATAACACTTTTTTCATGAGGAGTCAAAGGCACAGCGTAAAAACTCACGGCCAGTTAAGCTTCATGATTCTACTTGTTGGGAAGAGCAAGGGCTGGGTTCCATAACCAGCAGGGCTCCCGCCGGCCACGCCAGCTGCCACTCCCTCCAGAAACACGTCCCTGGCAAGGAGAGGCCCGCGGAGGGGTCCTTGTTTGTCTCGTTCGCATTGGAGGTGCAATGGCTTCATACTCAGCCTCTGTGCGTTCCGTTTGAACTAAGGATTAGACTCTTAGAATTTTTTTTATAGAAAATAGTTCACAAAAACCATATGCGTCCCACGTCTCCCGATTAAATTTTTCTTTTCTTCTTTTTTTTTCCCCCCATGGAAATGACCAGGGGGCACGGATGTAAAAGTTTAAAAAGAAGAAAAATGCCCAACATTGAAATGAAAAAACCCAAAAGTTGAAATGTTTCAAAATAGCGTATGCTTTGTCCTTGCCCCCACCTGTTTGTACTTCCTGGTTTAGCCAGTATCAGTTGTCTTCTTGGACCTCTTTGGCTGCTTCTGGCAACACTGCATGTGGAAAATGTGGTGACTCAGATGTCAGCTTAGACAATGGAAATTATTTACAACAAACTCCGGGGCTGTGTTATTAGGGTGTACCAAGTCACTTGTAGTAGAGCACAGGGTGTGCAGAGTGACTCAGTGTGAACTACTCTAGGCAACCAGCAAATGTGTAATAGTACAGTATGGCGACTATTTCCTTGGTAGTTACATATTACAGAATTTTTGTTTAGTTCTCTCAAAATATAATTGCTATATCCAGTCTCTAAAGCTGTTAAAATCTAAGTTTCGAGGTAGTGAAGATTTAGAAACAGTCCCATTACAATGAGTCATTGGAATGATTCTCCTGGTACAGGTCAGCAGTCAAATGACTTAATGGTTAATATTAGATTTATTATGTTAGTAAATTTAAAGTTGAATGGTAAAAACGATTTTTTTTAGGTTCTGACATGAGCAAAGGGATTGAACTATCTGTAAACTGGAGTTTGTGCCCAACACACTTAGAAATAGAGGCATAATTCAAACTTTAAATATTGGGGACAAATACTCAAAACTGTTTCCCTGACTCATTCTCACCAGATAAAACTAAAAATGCAGAATGATTGCAAATTACAGCACAAGTAATCGGTAGTAGATAATCAGATCTGCACACAGCATGAAGAAGGAGTAACATTTTCCCCATTAGAGAGGTAGAAAGCAGACAGGAAAAAAAAGGATGACCCAAAGGGGATTCTTTGGGCCCCTTGTGCAGCGACCTTGGACGGCACATGTTGGCAGCATGTGATTGAAAGTTAACAGCTTATCAGGCATTGCTGTGTGTGATAGCTTTTGAATCTCCCAGCAGCCTGATGGACAAGGTGGGATTGGAACGTCCCCCTTGCAGAGAATGAGACTGAGCTCTGAGAGGTGAATGCTTCGCCCAAACCTGGCAGCTACTAAATGCACAGAGTCAGCATTTTGGCTGAGATCTCTCGACACCAAATCCAGGGTTCTTTCCATGTTGTTCTCAGTGTCTCTGGAGAGGGACTTGAGATGCGGGGCGCCTGGAAGCCAGGAGGAAGAAGAGCTTGGTGATGACAGAGTGGAAATAAGTGGAAAGGGACACAGGAAGAGAGAAAGAGCACAAAATACAAACACGCGTGTCTATTAAACGATTTCAAGTATGCAATTTCTTTGTAAACTCGAACATCTTCTACAAGTGTCATTTCAACCGTGCCCACCCCTGTATGAGGGAAAGCAGGAAAACAACTTTCTTCCCTTTCTTTCTGCTCCGTTTTCTACCATAGGGGTCCTGGTTCTGAGTCTCAGAATGTAGACTTGTGAGCAGGACAGGGTAGCTGGTGGTCAAGAGCTGGAGTCTGGTACCCAACTTTCTGGGTTTGAAAAATCCAGTCTGCCACTTGCCCTTTGCGTGTTAAATTACTTAACGCACATCTCAGTTTCCCGTCTTTAAATGAGACAACAGCAATTCCTGCCTCTCAGGGCTTGGGTGGGAATTAAATGAGATGATTCCTGTGAGTGCCTGGCACTTGACCATACATGCAGTGGAGGTCAGCGCCTCTTGCTATAGCAGCGTTAGTTCAGCTGCAGGTGAGGTGACCAAGTTTTGAAGAAATAACTTGGTGACCTAATCTCATGGAATAATACTGCTTCTTTGGAAAAAGGCATTCTGGGTTTTGGCGACGTATTAACGAAGGTCGGAGCAAGTTGAAGTCTACCTGAGAAAGTTAATATCAAACCCAAAACAGACTCACCGCTACAAAGAACAAACCACTAGTTACCAGTGAGGAGGGGGGTGGGAGGGGCAATGTAGGAGGAAGGGATTCAGAGGCACAAACCACTAGTTATTAAAAAATAAGATACAAGGATATAATGTACAGCACAGGGAATATAGCCAATATTTTATAACAACTTCATATAGAGTATAATCTGTAAAAATACTGAATTACTGTATTTTACCCCTGAAACTAATATAATACTGCCAGTCAACTATACTTCAATTAAAATAAATAGACATAAATAAGTGGTGAATTTTATGGTATGTGAATTATCTCACACTAAAGCTGTTCATTTTTTAAGAGAGGAAAAAAGTAGTATTGATCATAATTTTTTAATAAGCTCAAATAATAGCATATTGTAAATTGTTTAACCAAAGTAAACCAAACCAGAAGAGATGGATGGGCTGGATATTCTACATGAGATAGCTGAAAGGAAAACATCGCTAAGAAGCACGGAGTGTCTCTTTTAGCTGTACCTACACAGAGTGTTGTCTACAAACTCATAAAATCCAGCTAATTTGAGGAATCGGAAGGTGGTTTGAGTATAAATTCATTTCCTTCCTTAAGGGGTGGAGACTCTGCCGTAGAAGAGAATCATCTTTGTTTCCTTGTGTAGGATAAACAAGAGGAAAGGACGATCCACCTTGAAGATTTCAGGATTTTCCGCTTTGCTTGTTTGGTTGGTAAACGTGGATTCTGAGCCACTCTCAGTAACCTCCAGCGTGGCCTTATGGATTATCTTGGAGACCACGAGGCCACCTCCTGCAGTTATGCCAGACAAGTTAGCCCTTGAGAGATCGAAGACATCAGTCATTCCCAGAGCTGCCAGTATGGAAGTCAGGTCTTGATGGTACCCGTCGAGTCGGAGCTGGGGCAGGTGCAGAACCACAGCTGCATCTTTCATGTTGGCTGAGCCTAACCAGTTATTTAGTTTCTCGTAAGTGATTTCCCTGGTTACCTATGGGAGAGAGAGCAAGAAGCAAAAGAAAAACATTTTTATTTAGAAAATAAAATGATGCCAAAATGTGAAACCCTGAGGGCTGAATGTCAGGTTATAAATAGGTAAGGCTACTTCTCATTGTCATTTTGGAAAGCGGATTCTATGTACTAAAACAAGTGGGGGAAATGCCACCATGTCCAATAACTGAAGTTGAAGCACGTGGCCCTGGGATCTATGCCTGGGCACACCATCCAGGAGCCACTTGGAAAAGCAACAGATTATCATAGGGGATTTCTACTTTTGTTTCTCTTATGATCCCTCTATAAGCGTCATTATTTATGTGTTATAATAGTACAATTTATCTAATTGGCCACATGAAAAGACATCTTTGGAACCTGAGATCCGTGGATGCTGACAACAGAAATCGCAGTTCTAAGCTGATCAGTGTAACTTTCTGCCTCAGCTCAAGCCAGAATTCTCATTAGTCAGGCATCCATAGAGACTGAATTTATATCAAAGCAAGTAACATTTCTAGGTCATTAGAATTGAAGAATCTTAAACATGAAAGAGACCGTGGAGAAGGCCCTCTGAGGTGCGTTTGTGACATCCATCAGCACCTGCTTCAAGCGTCCTTCCATCAATAACCTTCTTTTTATAAACAGCCTGTCTCTGCGGTTGCACAGCTCAGCTTGCAAGAAAGGCCTTTCCCATTTTGACCATAAATCTGCTTCCCTGTCATTTGTACCTATTAGTTTTAGGTCCCACTCTGGGAGCCACACAAAATTAGTCCATTTCTTCCATGTGACAACTAAATATTTTAATGTGATCAACGTTCTCCCTAAATCACTGCCCTTTTTCTCATCCGTTCCCCATATGAGACTTTTTCTGGCTTTTCCTCATTCTGATTCTCCTTACTGGGGAGGTTCATGCTTTCCATGGCTCATTTGGACTATGTTGTAAATGGAATCTATCAGGAGGTAGGTGGGCTAGACACCAAACAATGTGATCTCAAGCAGAAAAAAAACCAAAACTATTTTGCATGGAATTGTCATTCACCATATAACACCTTCAACTCATACTCATTCAAGAAACTGGGGATATCGGCCCTCATCCACAGTGGTGAATTAATGTCGAGCATTGTAACAGGAGAAAGTTAGTCTTTATCCACTGAGAAGTTGGTGGGAGCAACACAGAATTGGGAGAAGCATAAAAAACAGAAGAAAGGGAGGAAAGACAGGGATTTAAAGAAAGTTGCTGAGGAACAGACTTGTACCAATGCTGAGAGCGAGACACGCAGTCAGGATGCGGAACAGGAGGGTCCACGTGGGGCACCAGAGAAGCAAACAAAAGGAAAGGCTGAGCATCGCATGTTGGTGCAAAAGAGATGTAGTTGGTCGGTGGCAGGTCCAAAAGAGGCGTCAGTGCACACTATACAAAAATATTTTTTAAAAGACATGCAAAATAACTATGGTGATCTATAAAGACTGCAAGAGGATGCGTATGACTGTGCTTGGAAAACCTAAAACTGAAACAAGTAGAAGCAACATATCCTAGTGCGTGGGTGCTTTATTTGGGGCTTCTGCTGTTTTTCAAGTGGATGTAGCATTGCACTGAGTAGTAGTTTAAACAGTTGTTTAAATGCCCCAGCTTCCTGCATGTGTCATTCTAAAGCACGGTGCCTTTACTTATGGCCGTGGGTGCAAAGACTCAGTGGTTTACCCGTCCCAGGCCGACGTCCTCGCTGGGTAGGACGATGACCATACTCAGGTGATCCTCTGCATCCGGCATCTCAAGGACCTGCACCTGAGGCTCCTTGATGGAGCCCAGTTTCAGGAGCCCTTGCAGCCGCATCATCTGAACAGGCTTGCTCTGGGACTGGAAGAGTGAACACGGAGAGACAACAAAGCTGATTCCTTTCTATGTTTCCATTTAAGGCATGGTGAACTTACGTTTCATCCTCCAAAGTTGCCCACGATGAGTGGCCAAAACAAAATCTATTCATCTTCCCATGGAAATATCAATGATTGGTCATTATTGTAAGGATTTAAAGCGGGGAGGGTCGCTTAAAAAAAGTATCTGCTGAAATACGAAATGTTTAAAATGTTTACGTCTTTCAATATATTTTATTTACTCAATAGTAATGTTTTTGATGCCCAGAAACAGTTAATGCACTTCAAAGAGCTGAGAAATACGCATCATAAGATCTCATCAGGATAAGCATTTTTTTAAAAGTTGGTTAGGTCCTCTGAAGAACATAATTTAGAAATCTCTCCAGCTCAAGTAAAGTATGACTAACACAGCCGAGTCTGTGGCATGCGGGTACAGATCACAAAATAGCTGTGAAGCCACTGAGAATGCAACAAAGTGCTCAGTGAATTGCACATAATAAGGTGACTTTTAAGGAAATTTAGTTATGACCATAATCATACTTTATGTGTTCCTCTTTGAAAAGCTAGTTTTAACATAAAGCTGTCTGCATCATGTAAGTAAACCACATGGACCAGATTTTACTGTGAAGATAAAGATTCTAATTTATTGTTTCTGGTAGAAAGTCTGCTCGATTTGGGGTATGCTTCCCCCTTTAAAATATCTCTCTGTGAATCCTGCTAACACCTTCACTCCATTTTCCCTATACTGTGGTCCCCAAATATGGCTGATTCTTGGAAGGACCTACAGGGGTTATTTAAAAACACAAATACTCAAGCAATTCCTACAAATCAGAATCTCCAGGAATATGGCTCTGGAATCTGCATTAAAAGAAAAAAAGCTACAGCTGCAAAAAATACATAATTCCACTGTATGTTTTATGACCTTGATATCTGATGGCAGTATTCTTTGGAAGGATAATACTGGATGATTCCAGATGTGACTAATATGTTTGGCTACAGAATGCAGCTGATAGTATAGGAACTTGATTCTAATATTCAGATCCATTCTTTCTTATTAAACAACATGTCTTATTTTGGTTGCAGCCTGATATTTAGGATACTTTGGAGGCACAAAGGACAGAAGTTGAGAAGATTGAGGATAATAGGACAGTATACCTGAAACCTTTTATTTTGATTATGAATCTTGTTCACCAGTTTTGCTTTGCCTCTCAAGATCACACCCATTTTACAATTGACCTGCAAGCATGTTATTTCTGCAAGCAACTGTTGAAGTTATTTCATTGCATCTGACTTTATTTCCAGTTCGCAGTAAGTCAATTGCTTAATAATGGTTTAAGCTTAGTCCAAAACCCAAACCTGCTTTAAACCATTCCAAGGTCTATGTTTTACACCACTTTTTCAGTTTTGCAACTGTAGGGCTACAAGTATCAAAATAAGTTAAAAAATACTATGGAGAATTTAAAAGAAAGTTTCAATAACAACAACAACAAAAAAGTCTTGTAATCTAAACCTGGACTTTGTTGGGTATGCAGCTAGGACAGTCACTTGGAAATTAATTCACCTCCCTAAGGCCAAGAATAATTTAAAAAATTTAAAGCAAAATTTTTGAGGATTACCTTTAAAGGGAAAAAAAAAATAATTAAGCCATGAGACTACCTCGTCCAGCCTGAAAGCCATTGCCGTGGTTTGGTCTTTCTGAAATGCATACTTCCAGGTCCCTCTGTAGGAGATGGCATTTACCAGTACCAGCTGATCAGAGGCTGTGAGGCTATTGGGTAGCAAGAGGTCCTTGATTTCACCTTTGGGAAGAGTAACAGAGTGAGATCGTTCCTGATCAGTCATGGAATGTGAATTGGTTTCATTGGTTTGCATTTGATTTTGACCCATCTTTGAATTTACTTAAGTAATTGCCACTCGATATCTTCAGATGCACCAAGAAGATTTTTGAGCAACGTATCTAAAGTACTCATAATTGTTTAATAAATAAAGAACGTAGGATGCAGAAGAAAACAAGGTGAGTGTTTCATCTGTCTGCCTATTTTATGGCTGTAGAAGTTAACAAGCCTGATTACTTTGTATAACATTATGTTACCCAGTTAAGAGGTGGTTTATAATACAAACACATTAACCATTAAAGTTTGACTTTCCTTTGACATTCCTCCTGGCACCACCCTGTGCTGAAAACAATGAGTTTCCAGTCGATGGTTTTTCAGGTCACCACTGCTACCTGGCAGTGACTTTCTACTACATCAAGCAGGAGAGATCACTGGGAAAGTTGCAAAAGAAAGACTTTCTGCTTTTTACGCCTTCTCACTCCTCAGGAGTAAAATTGATCAGAAGATGTCATGAGCTTTCATTTTATGAAATGAAAAAAGTCTTGAGATGTTCAGTCCCTGGTGCTACAGCAACTGGTTTTGCATATGGAAAAAATAAAGAACTTTCCTCCCTCTTTCACATCCTACATAAAAGTCAGTTTGAGATGGATCATAAACCTAAACGTAAACACTAAAACAAAAAATCTACTGCAAGAAAACAGAAGAGAATACCTTTGCGACCTTGGGTAAGCAAAACTTTCTTAGAGAATATACAGAAGGCACAAACCATTGATAAACTGGATTTCATTAAAATTAGAAACTTCTGCTCATCAAAAATACTGTTGAGAAAATAAATACACAAGACACAGACTAGGAGAAAACATTAGCAATATACGTATCTGACCAAATATTTGTATCCACAACATGTAAAAAATTCCTGCAACTCAATAACAAAAAGTAAACAACACAATTGAAAAATGGGCAAATAACTTGAACAGAGACTTCATAAATAAAGATATATTAAAGGCCAATAGACAAACATAAAAAAGATGCTCAATGTTTTTAGTCATCAGAAAAATGCAAATTAAGACCACAGTGAGATACTACTACACATCCACTGAAACAGTTGAATGAAAAATATTTACATCACCAAAAATTGGAGAGGACTTGGAGTAACTGGAATTATCATACAGTGCTGGTGAGGATGTAAAACAGTTCAGTCACTTCGGAAACCTATTTGGCAGTTTCTTAAAAAGTTAAACATCTATCTAGCCTCATTTATACCTAGTATTTACCCAAGGGAAATGAAAAAAAAATAAGAGTGGAAAAGCCTTTTACAAAAATGTTCATAGCAACATTGTTCATAATAGCCCAAAACTAGATACAACCCAGATGTCCATCAAGAAGAGAATGGATAAACAGACTGGTCTATTTATACAGTGGAATACGTCCCAGCAGTAAAAAGACATGAACCACTGATCTATCCAAAAACATGAATGCTCTGAAAAATAATACCCTGATTGGGAAAAAAAAAACAGAACACAGAATAGTACACACTGTAATACCCCCGATTTATTTGGGATTTTGGAATAGGCAAAACCAACCTCTGATAGTAGGATCAGATCAGTGGTTGCTTGGGAGCAGGTGTGGAGGAAGTGCTCAGGGTGACTGGAAACGCTCTGTGTCCTGACACACGTTTGTCAGAATTGTCCAAGGATACTTTTTAAAGACCAGAGCATTTTATTGAATTGCCTAAAAAAGAAGAAGAAGAAGAAGAAGAAGAAGAAGAAGATGGAGGAAAAAAGGAAGTCTCAGATCTCTTACCTTTTGTCTTATTTTCAATCCGTGAGTTAATCTGCATTCTAGCTTCTTCTAAATTATTTTTGAAATCCAAATTTTCGGGTTTTAGGTTATATAATTGTTCAATACAGTCTAAATATTCCTATAAAATGAGCATAGAGAAAAGAAGAGACACAGCACATGAATGTTGATTTTAACACATTTAGATCCTACGTGGTAGGAATTATACCTAAATAGGGGCAGAGATATATAAAATACCATTAAAGCAGGCCTAAGTAGGCCCAATTAGTAAAAATATATACATTTGTCATGTATTCAGAAGATAGTTAAGTAAAATGAACAAGTTACGGCAGGATGTTATTTTCATGACCAGGTTATTTCTCTTTCTTTTCAGCCTGTGAGATTGCACCTTATATTCATAACTAGGATAATTAGACTTAGCATAATTAGAGTCCTCAACTTGGGGTTGCAGAGAACTAATTTCTCTTTTATTATCGATGTAAAAATTCTGGCAGTGGTGTTGTTAATCACAAGCTACATAAAATTTATGCTCTTTTCACTTCACTTGGGCCCATCTGAAACATAACTGAACATGTTACAAACTAGCATCTGCAAATTAGAATCTTAAACTCTTTATTATTTTTCTACATGAAATATACATTGTATATTTTATATATAGCATCTGTCTAAATATATGGGTGTGTATATTAAATCTTTTCTACTTTCCTACCATTTTGACAGCACAAACAATGCTAGGATAAATTAAACGGAGACAGAAAAGAAAGGCTTCTCCCTAACTTATGGGAAAATGTTTTATTTTCACTCACCGGGAGGAATGGATGGGCTTCTTCTGCAAACATTCCACTTGCCACATGGACTTGACTGTGGCTGGACTTGGTGATATCAGAAAGGACTGCTTGAATGTGTGAGTGGACCCCTGTATCTTGTGCACACTAAGGTGAAGGTAAAAAATACTTGAAAACAGGCTGGCTGTGGTATCACACACTTAAGTATCAACTGAGGTTAGAAAAGAGGCTCTTGGTTTTGCATTAGGACGTGCTATTTCAAAAAACAAATAGAATCAAAGGCTAATTCTACTGTTTGGACATACTGAAATGTTTGCTTTTCACCAGACTGACAATCTGATTACAGTGTATCATGATCACCTTACAGGTGTGAGGGACGACTTGGTAAGGTCCCTGCCCTGGTCAAAGCTTGACCTGTCTCCTCCACAAGATGGCCCAGAGCACACCTATCAATACTGGCACATTAATTTTAATATAATTGGTATCAGGAAAAATGTGTCGCTAAATTTTTGAAATAATTTAGAATTCTGGGCAATGGAGTTTGGTCTTAGTAGCCCCCTCTGTAGATAATAGTGGGAAAGTCACACCTGAAAAGTCATAGACCACCAAATGAAGGTACACATTACGAATTTTACCTAGAAATTAGCAACATGGAAAAAACATTAAACAATAACACTCATAAAGAGAAGACATCTTTAGTTACATTTTCAAAAAACAACATATATATATATAATATATATATATATATAATATACATTATATATATATTATATATATATATATACACACATAGCCATTGAGCACTCACTCTGGTCCAGCCACTGTCTGAAGCACTTTTACTGTCTGGATATACCTGTGGGGGTTCCATTATGAAAACTCTTTGAGAATCATCTCCTTTCTGTACTTATTGCCCAAGGGAAGAAATAGCCCTTTTTCTTAAAGGCTAATTGTCTCTACTTCAAATTTTTGAGAGTCCCCATTTTGTCATCTCTTACTTCAAAATCTCAACATGATTATTTTAAAACAGTGTATGCAGGAGTTTGACTGTATGTATCTGTATTCTAGGCTCAGAACACCTCTGGAACAAATACCCTGTTTTATTGCCTTAAGCCTTTAGTCCTCATTGACTGCCATAAAAGAAGTAAAAAGGAAAGTAGGAATTGTATCTACCCTTGTGTTTGAAGAATTTGCAGTTCTCGTTAATTCATCCAAGTGCAGCACCTACAATGAGAAACAGAGAACCATTTTCAAAGGCTATACAAGTGCTGTACACCTGAAACTGACACAACATTGTAAACTGACTGCTTCAATACAAAGATATGTATTTTTAAAAGGCTGTGCAAATACTACTTCAAAAGACCAGACAGCGATACAGCGAATCACTTTCTTGCTGTAAGTGTTAAGCTCGTACATTTTTATGAGCCTTCTATGATTCAGCCCCACCTTTCTCTTAACTCTGTATTAGTTTTGCTCCTCATTTTTTAAAAAAGCAGACAGATGTGTTTGAAAAGCAAAATCTTTCATGTGCTCTTAGGCAGAAGTCTAAGCATTAGAGACTGAGGGATGACCTGTAGGCACACACTCGTATTTACCTTTATAACCTTTATGATAAAATGCAAATGGAAGCTTTAAAAGAGTGTTTTAAAATCAACTCAGGCCTACTCATTTGTCTTGTCACTTAATTTCTCCATCCCTACCCTTCCTGATGTGAAACACAGTAGGAACCCAATAAATTTTGTTGAATGAATGAATGAATGAATTAATTAATTTGTTGAATGAAGAATAAATAGTTGTATGGATAAATGAATAAATCTTAATTTATTGGCAGGCAGTAGCATTGGTGGTTCGCTGAACAAAGATAATGACTGAATTCACATAATAGGTAATTGTTTAAAAATTATTTTCATAAACATTGTCTGATTTGATGCTCACAGTATCCCTCGGGGATTTTAGGAGCATTCTCTCCACTGAGAGTTAATGTTTGCTCTAGTCCTATTGATTAACTGGGGTATAACCATAGTTTCCTAAGGCCTTCACTAGAGAATAGATGGAATAAAACACTACAGCTCTCTGTAAATATTGAAAGGGTGGGTACGTTTAGCATGTTTTGTGTGATTCTCTGGAGTGAACATGGGATAAGAGACAGCAGAGTAGACATTATAACTTTCTTAAAATGCACATGAAGAGGACATAATTTTTTTATGTGTGTCTTTTAAGAACAGGAAAATGATAAAGGAGCGATGGCTGTGGTGAGGCAGACTTTAGCTGAAGGCCAGGAAGAACTTTCTAAAACATAGAGTTGTCTGAATGTTTGTTAAAAAGCGACCTCACACTGTTAAGTTCTGCCTTCTCAGAGGACTTTGAACAGCCTCTTGCCTGCAGGGTCCCAGTGGAGATTAAAACCTAGAGAGGAGAGTGGAATTTTATGACTTCTTTCAGTTCTGAGATGGCCTGGTTGTCTCCTATAGCATAGAACGTACTGTTTCATCATCTATGGACTCTGCCTGCCTGGCGCCCCCTAATGTTGCTTCAGTGGTCATAAATGTCATCATCATCGTCATCAAAAGAAAGCAAGATGGTTGAACCTGGAATTCTGAGTGTTTGGCTCAGCCTTGGAAGGTTGTAGAAGAATCATTACCAGGGAGAAAATGTGAGGAATTTTCTCCATTTTGTATGGAAAGCAGCTAGAGAAAAATCTGAATTATTTGGTTCTCTTCTAATTCAGGCTTGTTGGGTATCAAAAAAAACAAAGAATTATTTCCACTCCAGACTCTCTCTGCCTTACTTGTGCCCTCAGCACAGTGAGCACGCCGTCTCTCTGGTGGCATGACCTGAAGTTTGCACAAGCGTAGGTGGAGCCACCAGCCAGCACGCTGTCACTTTGAAGGGAGGGCGAGAGAGAGGAGTGACTCTACACATGCTCATCCCAGGATGACTTGTGAAAATTCCCACAGCCTCCTCGTTCTCAGCTAGCCCTCCCTCTCCACCAACGTGCATTGATTGAGCACCTATTATGGGTAAGGCCTTTTCAGCCAATGCATGGAAATAGAATCAAACTGAACCCAAGACATTGAATTTTTCTTGAGTTTAAATATATAATTAAATTTAGAGTTTGACTCCAGCTTTCCAAATTCATTTCCAATTTAAATCTCAACTGGAGTGAAGCTGTGTTCCACTAGGTCATCATTCCCTCCATAATAAGCAGAGAGATGATTACAGCGTGTTGAAAGATGCCTACTCAGAAGCATTTTTTCCACTCACCCAAAATTACTGGTTGAGTTAAAGCACTTGTGATCTCCTTGGAAATGTAATTGCATAGCTTGTAAATCCTTGCAAAATACTCTCCATGTGACCCACAGCAGGAAGGCCCTGGGGACCTGACGATGCATGTGGGTGGAGGTGGGGAATCCTGATTTTTGCCGTGGGCCAGGCTGGCCTCACTGAGTGCCTCTCCAGGTTCTGCATCTGCTGCGCCCCCTCATCCACTACCCCTCAGGACAGAGCTATGGGAACTCTTACCTTTTGCACCTTTTTAAAAGAGCCAATTTGATAGGTAAGCGTAAGTGCAGGTGGACATTCTCTTGTGTATGCAGAGCTGGGCATCTGTGACATCTCCATAACAGAACAGCATCTGGAATTACTACTTGACTGTTCTCTAGACACGACTGAACGTGTGTTTGTGACATACCTTTTCCATCTGGGATGCACTGTCGCCTCTGGCCCCAAAGAGCACCACAGCCAGGGTGGACAGGAGACTCAAAGGAGAAAAAAAGATGTTCTCAACCGTGTGGTCATAGCTCATCTCTTTGAAGACCTCAAAGCAGAACTGTGCGTTTGCTGCACTGAGTGATTCCATTGCTTCACCTGGGGTCTGGAATCCAAAGGCAACTGTCAACAACAGCAAACATTACGTCAAAACGCTACTATCTCAGTTTATTTCAATTGAGTGTAAAAATTACTTCTATTTTGTAAACACTAGATGCTCAAAGAGGGGCTTCATGGAAACAAAAAGAACACAGGTTTTGGAGTCAAATGCATTTCCAGTTCTGCCATATTCTAGCTTTGTGTCCCTGGGCCAGTTACTTAAGTTCTCCAAGTTTCTATCTTCTCTTCTGAAAAAGAGGTTAAATAACAGCTTCCTTATAGGATCGAATCCTGTAATGTTTATAAAGCACCGGGGAGTGTGCCTGCCTGTAGCAGGTGGCCAAATGTGTCAGTGAATATTGTCATTCTTGTTATTGTTACCTGCGTTAGCCCCCTTGGGTAGAGTGATGACAAATAGGACAGTGTTATAATTAATACTGATCCTAATGGACACATGACCTCACAGAGTCTTTCAAAAATGCATAAAGGGACTGACTGAGGGAGAGAGTAAGGACCACCACCCAAATCCCGTTTTCACCACTAGAAAAGCATCTCAAAGTGCACATGTGCCCACGGTGGGTTGGTGGTACTGTTAACGTACACAGTGGAGAGTGTTCTTTTATAGGTGTTTTTAAGAGGAGGAGAAATGTAACTAAGCACGTAAGAGTCCTACAGAATTATTATCCTACTTCCTTCTATGAAGCCATCCTCAGATACTTCTCAAGAAAGGCAGAGCTCCCTGTTCTAGGGTCTGTGGGGCTGGCCGAGCTCCCCTGGGCTTGGTGCCTTCAAGTGGCTGTTCACGGTCACACCAGGGTTCAGGAGCGCTGAGCCTCTCCGCCGGGGGGCTGCGCAAAGTCAGGGAAGAGGGCTGTTCCAGGGAGAAGGACGGTCTTTCATTCCCTCCTTCCTTCCTGCCCTCCTTAAATCCCCCCTTGCTCTGGGCACTGTGTGGAAGAATGAGGTTAGAGGGTAATGGGGAACCTGAGCGTTTCTGCTTCTACCCGCTGCTCCGGGGAATCAGGTAACAGAGCCCCGCGGGCTGTGGAATCTTCCCTCTGCATCTTCTCTTCGCTGTTGGGGGTTATTTTGAAGAACCGCCTTGGAGTCTGGGACCAAGGGGAGGGAAGACCCTACAGGGCAAAACTTCAGGAAGCACTCACTTTAACATGTTAATCCTGTGCTTTTGTGACCCTGATCCTGGGAGTGAGCACCTCCTGGAGAATGAGCCACCCACAGTGTAAATAACTGCACTTCAGTAAAACTAAATAATTAAAGTAAAATAAGATGAGCCACCCACTGAATAAAATTTAAGGAGGCACTTGACGCTCAGTCATACAAGCCTCCTTAAATTTTGCTCCCTGAGGAGCCTTGCTTAACTGGTCCCATTCCTGACTTCGCTTAGCATCCCTGGTCAGGGTTTGGGATACAGGAGGCTGCGAGTCTGTATTTTTGGTGGCTGTACTGCTGTCTTACATTGCACTAAGGATACCGAGGGGCTTTGACTACGGTATTGGAATTAGAGTAAACTTCTCCCCCTTGTCTGCTGTTGAAACAAATGGTGCACCTCAGTCTTAGAAAAATCAGAAAATCTTAGGAAAATGCTTGCTCATCCTGTATGTTTTAAAAGGGGAAAGAGATTCAATGTGGTGTGTTTCCTAAAAGAGCACAAGGAACAGAAAGTTTGTAGTTGCCGGGCTTTGGGTGAGAATATAAATAGAAAAGCCTTATTTCTCTCTTCTGAAGGATTTAACTTACATAATGTCTTGCCAGTATCTGGAGGCCCAGCTGCAACTTTTCCCAGCCTAGGGGTGTGGTTCCAATAAAACAGCCTAAAGAATTCCTACACAGAGAAGAGCAAGTTGAAATACATTGGTTGGGCTGGGTGCTGACATTTCCTAGGGATCAGAAATGTTACGACTTGCTTGAAAAGCTACCACCCTCTTCCCCTAAACATGGAAGTAAAAGCCTCTAAGACACCAGTATACATCTGTTATCTCATTGTCATATAACTGGGAATGGAGCTGGGGAGAAAATGAGGGTCAGGTGGAGTTCAAGTTCACAAAAAAAAAATAGAAATAGATGTTCAGACGAGGACCTGTTTCTCGGGGTTTGTGAGATCGCTGGCCCATTGTTTTCCACCCTCTCACTCAACTGTGTGGGGAGTCCTGCCCCCTGGTAACTTACATGGTTACCCTACAATCAAAAAACATCTTTTGGTGGCACTAGATAATTTTAATTGGATTTACAGAATCCTAGAAACATGTTTGCTTTGCCGAAGAGACACTTGGTTGAAATGACTAATCACAGGTCTTTATAATGAAGAGCTTTAAATCAGACAAATGTGAGTTCTGACATGAACTCTGCCTTTTGTTATGCATGTGAGGAACTTCCTTGACTACCCTGAACCTGTGTTTATAAAATAGGGAGGGTAGCAGATATCTACCTGACAACGTTGTTGTTAAGCGTTAAATGTGATAATAAATATAAAGTCTCTAAATAGAAAAATTACTCAATGATATTATCCTCCTTTTTCCTTCGAAGATTATGGATTGAACTCAAAGAGGAGTCACAAATTTGAGAAGGAAAGTATTGGGTCCCCAAATTAATTCTACAAATGGGGAAACTGAAGTGAGCCTTTGGGGTCACATGACTTGCTCAAGTCCACACGGTTAGAAAACATCAGATTCAGAATAAACATTCAGTTTTCCTCTCCAGCGCATTGACCTCTCCGGCACACAGCCTAGAAAAAGAGGAGCTGAATTGTGGTACCACATAGCACGATTTCTCCTTATGTGTTTGTACATATTTACAAACAAATTTCTTATTCAGACAGCCAACTCAGCCAGTTTTATTTGTGGAACAAAGGGGAAAAAAAGCTTACTTCTCTTTAAAGAAAAATCTTATTCAGCCTCGGTTCAATCATCATCAAAGTCCTCACCTTAACCTAAGAATAAAGATCGGGAATAGAAATGGCTCTCTACAGTACTGGAAACCGTGACATCAAAAAGCTCCCTCAGTGGCTATGAAGAGCTGAAAAGAGAGCCACACACTGCCTTGTTTTAAATCTGCGCGTCCCACCACCATCCCCCAAACCATGACACCTCTCACAGCCCTCTTCCTTGGATTACAACTAAATATTTTCCCCGATACTTCGCGAGAACTCATCACCACCTGCAAGAATCATGGCCAAATAGATGTAATTGAGTGTCTGCATTTTTACCTTGTTTTCAGATTGGTCAGAGTCGAGCCCAGAGCTGTGTCCACGGCACGCAGACACACACAGCACTCAGCACAGAGTGTACTCCTCCCGTCTGCTCAGAATTTGGTTGCACAAGCGATTTTCCCTTGCATTGTGAAGTGATGTGATGTATTTATACCTAGGGGTAGAGAGTTGGCCAGCTGACGTGTGCATTGTAAAGTATGCTGCTCCCCTGGCTCAACATGGATGTGGACTGAAGAGATGTAGAAAAGAATGAATAAAACATTTAATGGCATGGATTTTATGTCATAAATTATGTGGTATTTTTAAATGAGCTGTAATGTGTGTATCTATGTTACACAAACTCTCCATCTATAACAACAAATTATTGGAGTTTAAAAACCAGAGAAGAGGCTTCTGTCTTGTGAATTGGCAAAAGGTGTCTTCCCCTGGCTGCTCGGATGAGACATGGTGAATGAAATGCTGTTCTCTCTGGCGCAGAGGCAGCTGGACACGGAGTAACCCTTGTTGAGTAATGATTTCAAACCTATCTCAGGGCAAATGTAGGCAGGATTCCCAGGAAAAGCAAGTTACAGATCAGCTGTAGCTCCAACTCAGAGAGAGACCGGGACAGCATCTCAGGATGTCAGAGATGAAGAGGCCTTAGAGCGCATCTCTTCCGAGATTTTCAGCCCCTACAAATACTTTTTATACTGTGATCCAGAATATTCATTCAAAACTGAAACAAGAGTTTCACAAACAAAAAATAAACATAGCACTGCCTGTGATCTAGCAGTTTCACTTCTGGGTATTTATGCTAATTTGAAAAGATATGTGCTTACCAGTGTTGATTACAGTATTATTTGTAGTAACCGAGATAGGGAAACAGCCTGTGTACGTGGATAGATGAATGGATAAAGAAGATGTGGGGTGTGTGTGTGTGTGTGTGTGTGTGTGTGTGTGTATGCAATGAAATAATCCTCAGCCCTAGAGAATGAAGTCTTGCCACTTGCAACAACATGGATGGAGCTAGAGGGTCTTATGCTAAGTGAAATGTCAGAGAAAGACAAATAGAGAGATCTCAGTTATAAGAGGAATCTAAAAACCAAAACAAACAAAACAAAATGAAAACAGACTGTTAGATACAGAAAACAACTATGCCTTTAAAGTATTTGCTCTAAAAATCAAGGCATATAGTTTTGCTTTTTTAAAAAAAGAATCCTTCTAACAAATTATTAGCTAACACTAATTAGGAGTAACTAAAGTGAAATCCGGACACGTGTACTAGCTCCTTTTCATAAAATTAAACACGCATATACATATATAGAGATAGAAGTTCTCATTTTTAGAAACAGTGTCCAAACGACAAGTATGTGCAGAGGAAGAAGAGGCTAATTAATGGAAGAAAACGATTCAAGGCAATAAAAAAGGGAGAAAAAGCCAGAATTGAGACCCAAAAGCCAGAATTGAGACCCTTTGTATTTCCGTTAAATGACCCCTGACTTGTGTAGGTAACATAAAAGCAGGCATCCAATATTTGGTTACAACAGGAAACGAATTCGATAGTTTTCCTTTGATAACTTGACAGTGAATTTTATAAAATTATTTTACATATGGGAATAAAGACGTGGATTGTGGTCTTCATGAAACAGGATTGGCAAATGCCCCCCTTACCAGACATTAGGCAGTATTTGGCTTTTCCCTAATTAATGTGAAGAGGAAAAGGCTGCCAAGTCAGGAGAAAAATGTCCCGTAGTTCCACTTGCTTCTCAGATTCTCAGAGGGGAGGGGAAGAAATGAAACAATCTGATTACATATAATGTTAGTAAGAGACATCCTGGATGCACGGACTGTCTTCTCAAGGAAACCTTGCCCACTCAAAGAGCCAGCTTGCCTCCCTGAAGCCCTGCAACTAGCTGTCCTCTCTTCCGGATCATTCAGTATGGGGACCCTTGAGCAAGGGGGAAGGGACAGTATTTTTCATGCTCTGGCAAGAAATGGACTTCTATATGACGCAAAAATCTTTTCTAGAGTCTCAAAGAAACATACTTTGAATCAGATTTCCACCAATTTAGAGAACTTCACTTCTCTCATATACAGTCCTGAGGAGAATTTGGATTCAAGAAGGGAAAGGGGGGAAAAAGAAGGGTTAACAATGAAAACAGAATCCTATCAACTTCCTGGCGTCTGTGATTCACCTATAGACGCTGTTCGCCCAGAAAGCCAAAGAACAGATACTTTAGAGCAAAACAAAACAAAACAAACAAAAAATAGTTAATAATTCTTTAGTTGGCTGTTCACAGAACCAGCGGGTTATTGGCAAAGGAATAACTGGGCATTGTTCAGTGACTTCTGTGCTTTTATTACGTGTGAACACCCTATTAACAAAAGAGCATTTGCTGGGTTTTCTTGCCTGTAAAGCATTCTGTCTATAAAGACTCTGATTAGTAGCTCGGAGTGAAGGTGTGTGTCTCTGCCTGTTGTTGTGGACGGTTAAGGGAACAGGTGATTGTACGTGGTCACGCCTGGGGCCCTCATCCCACAGCACTCGGCACCCATCTGGTGGTCCACGGCTCTCGACCCTGGTTTGCTTCGTGCTACAGTGGATGGCTTCCATCCACAATGCTCTAATTTAGATCCATATAACAAGGATTTTTTAACCTAGTGGGTCTATGGTTGGGATCAAAGAGATCTTCGAACTTCCTAAATTTACTTGCATACATTCTCCTATAGGGGCATGTTTCAGCTTTCAAATTGGATTCTCAAAGGGAGTATGTAGGTCAGTAAGTAAAAGATCATTACAAGAAAAGCTTCCGTGGGCCCCTCTGCAGTCGGGCTCTTCCCTTCCTCCTGGCGTCCACCCTCTCTGCCCCAAATGCTGATGTTACTGTCATTTAAAGATTTCTAAATCAAATACTGAGAAATCCTCTTCTTTTATCTCCACGTTCATTCAATCGTGAATGCCTAACCAGTCAGGCCACCTCCTAAATCTGTCAGTGCTATTCACTTCTGTCTACCTGCATGACCTGTCCCCTGGTCCCAGCCACCATCACTTCCCAGCTGGACCACCGTCCAGTGCTCCCTGTTAACAATCTTGTAACACTCTAGCCCACTGTCCACACATCAGCAAACACAATCCTACAAAGTGCAAGCTTCAAAGTGTCACTCCCTTCCTCAGAGACCTGCAGTGCCATCGCACCAAGCTTGGAGCAAAGGCGAACTCCTCGTTGTGTGCACGGTGCTCTCCGCACCTCCCCAGCCCACCCTCCTGCCCTCCTGCCCTCGACTTCCTGCAGTTGCACTTACGGCCATCAGAGGAGCCGGTGGCCTCTCACGTGTGGGCTTTGGAGTAAGCTGTTATCTCTGCTGGAACCTCCTTCCCCTCTCTTGCTGCTCCCCTTACTCCACTCATTCCTCCAGGTTTGAGCTGAAACAGTCCTTCCTCCAGGAAGCCTTCCTGTCTTTCCAGGACTAGTTTAAAACCCTCCACTGCGCGCTTCCAAAGCCCCTCTGCCTTCATTCATAGACCTTAATCACACTGTTACAATTTGTGAAAATTATAATAGCTCCTTCCGGCCAAAGAGTCAAACTTAGCAGCACTGACAGGTCTTGTCTGAAGAGGCACACTTGGAGAGAAATTGTACATGTAAAGGTAGGTTGTTCTAAAAATGTCTAGAAAGCATTTCTGTCATCTTCTCTTCCCTCCATTCTTTACTCTCCATTCTGCTCCCATTTCTCTCCCTCCCAAGCTCTGAGTATATTGACGTATATTGTTTTGCATTGTTTAAATTACAAGCCAAGAATAACACCCAATATTTGTAAAAGATTAGTCACTCTAGTTTCACTAAAGACTTCTCATGTTTCAAGTACAATGGAGTTCCTGTTTTGGTCAGCAAGGCCACAGGCAAGGAGCAGGGTGAAGAGGGAGGAACAAAGGAATGTCTCAGGACACAATTAGGTTCTGATCGTCCTAGTCCGCAGGCTACCTGCTCTGTTAGGTAAGCTCACTGTGGCTGTCTCTTCTGGAAGGTGCTACCGGTTGTGTTTATGAACACTATTCTAGTCATGGGTCTTCACAAATTTTAGGTTTGTCTGTTGGGATAGGATCTAAATACTAGCGTTAAGAGATACCCAGAGGGTTAAAAACACATAATACCACCTTTCTCTGTTGACAAGTAGAATCTGTCAGTCAGTGAAGCGTGTGCTGGAGAGAAATTACAATGGAACAGAAGATAACTGTCCTTTCTCTTAGAGAGTTTTTAGTTACGAACCTTTATTTTTAGAAGAATTTATATTATTATTACTATATAAACTCTCAGAAAGTTTATTAGGAGAAATAATACCAAGCCAAAGGAAATCCTTGGAAGTATAAATGACTCAAACATCAGAACACGAAGACATGTAATTATGGATTTGCCCACATTTATAAGAGGGGTGGTCTTCCAGGAAAGCCTGAGGTCATCAGAGACACTTGGCGTCCATAAGTGAGCATCCCAAAGACGGGGTGCACCATGTGAGGTGCTCGACCAGGAGGCATGGCCAAGGCACAAGGTGAAGTTTCCGTTTTGTATACTATTTCCTTGCAGACCTGACTCTCACTCTCTCTGTTTACCTCAAACTTCAGTGACTTTGCGTCCTACCATGCTGCCCAGAAAACCCTATCAGCAGAGGAGAGTGGCCGGATTTAACTGAACTGCGGGGCCACCATCAGAACACATGCTGCTGTATCCCATTCCTGTATCTTTACCGCCCGAACACAGAGCCGGGGGGTTGGGGGGTGGATGTTATTTTTGAATGGCAATAGATGGGAGTGGGATTAATCAGAAAAATCAGCTCCTTGCAAAAAGCGTACCATTGCATACCAGTTAAATTCACTCCTGTAAAGGTATCTGAAAGACAGTAGTTACTTCAGGGGTGCAGGTTAGGGGTTAAATTATTTCGGTCAGGGGCTTTGCTACATCTTTCAAATCATACCACGTTAACTCGTTCATGCCATATTCAGGGGCTCCACAGTATTTGTTGAAAGTCAAGTTCTGCCAACCCCAGTGCTAAGCACCGCGGTGCCAAGCTGTAGGCCACTCCTGACCAACCTAGTTTCTATTCAGATAAAGAGTCTTTTGTGATGAAAACACAATTCGACAGGCTGTTACAGTTTATAAAATCCTCAGTAAGTGCTGCATGGTCTAGTGATTCTTACTTTTCAGTCTGTCTTGTAAAATTACTTACGGCTTATCATAAATACTAATATATGCAAATCATTTCCCCTTATGAATTTAAATCCTAGTATTTAAATTTGCTCATCTGTTTATGTAAGTATCTGGAGAAGTAACTTTCATGTGTACTAAAATAGCAACATTAAACCAAGTCAGATTTATATTAAAAAAGCATTCTTTCTTTTCATGGCTTGATTGCTTGGCGTAGAAAATAGTGCAGATAGTCTCACGATTGGCCCGAGGAGAGCCATCATGCTGTACAGCTGTGTTCAATTTTTTTATTTCGATAAATAGAGAAAAAATTTACAAACTTTACAGCATATGAAATAATATACTGCAAATAACAACTGGCAACTGTTAAGAGATACTTAATATTTGAAAAACTATGTACATATCAAGTCTCTATCAAGGAAAGGCCAAAATGATTAATGAAACATTTCAGTTGGTCCCCAACCCCAAATTCATATTTTTTTAGCATCTAAAATAGATATTAATTTCAAATCAACTATATTAAATTAAATGCTAATGTCTTCTTAGCTCAGCAAGGAAAAATTATCCTTCACATTTATTTCCCGCAGTGGGACTTACTATGTAGATCATTTACAGCAAAACTAGAATATCTGCCATAACTACAGTTTCAAAAAAGATCCCTAGGGCTGCTTCTATCTTACTACTCCACCATTACCAGCAGGGCACTACACAATTCCCATATGTTATATCCAGATCTTTGTGCGAGAGGCTATGGTGTGAAGACTGGCAGAAATAAGTGTGGGTAGAGAGACAAGGAAATTAGAAATGGGGTAGGCAGATGGTGGTAGAAATGCTAAGAGCAAGATCAAGACAATCAACCAGGTGTCTAAGGAGGGTCAAGTCACCAAAATCATCTGCCAACCAACGTTAGAAGGAAATAAACCCAAGGGAAACACCATGTGCTTCCAATTAAATTCAAATCTATTCACTTGTGGTGGCTCCTTGATGTTTCAGGGACCATTATAATAGAAACCAGTTGGATTTTCAGGGGCAAGAGACTTTGCCACTAAACAAAATGATGTCATTCTTCCTGATGACAAATAGGAATGGGTGATCAGCTCGGAACACTGTGGAGTCTGGGAGCTGCTTTTCTACGAAGTCGTTTCCCGTGGCAGCGGTCGCCTCTGTGCCTTCCTCGGTCACCTCTATGTAAGACTTGTGCATCAGTTTTGACATGTATAGTCGGCCTCCTGCAGCTATACCGGAGAGATCAGCTCTGGATTCATCAAAGATATCTCTCAGCCCTAGGGCTTTTAAATAGTGTTTGGCTTCATAATTCTTCTCTATCTTGAACTGAGGGAAAAACACCTCAACATATTGATATCTCATTTTTCTTGGATTGGTCCAGTCCATTAGATTCTGGAAGGTCAGTTTTTTTTCAATCTGCAAGAATATTTAAAAGACAATTTAAAATCATATGGTTAAGAAACAGATGGGGGGGTGGTGGATAGCTCAAGTGGTGGAGCTCACACTTAGCCTGCATGAGGTCCTGGGTTCAATCCCCAGTACCGCCTCTAAAAATAAAGAAAGAAAGAAATCTAATTACCTCCCTCCCACAACTAACAAAAAAAACAAAAACAATTTTTTAATTTTTAAAAAAGAAACATGAAACAACAGCTACAAAGATACAGGGTTTTCCATAATCATCCTCTCCTGGATATTTGCATATACGTATGTGTGTGGGTCCCCGGCGTGTCTGGAAAGGGGAAATGATTAAAACAAATGGTTCAAGTACTCTTTAATGAATCACATATTAATCTTCTCTAATGTGACAAGGTGTGGCTTATCCATGCTTCAGGGCATTTCTGATCTCTGCCCGCATATGAACGTATGTAGCCAAGGGGAAACAATGAACGAGTGAAGGAATTAGAGAATCAGAGATCACCAAAGGGAGGAAGGAACTCATCAGCCATAGAAATCAGTGTTTCCTGACCATTTTCCCCTCAATAAAGACTTAGTGATAGTGCTTGCACAGCTTGTGGGAATAAACCAACGGAACCCCGGGTGGCCCACAGCAAGGAGCCCAGAGCTGTAGCCTCTTGGGCTTGTGTCATCAACACCTCCCAGCACAGACACCCCCACCGGAAGGCCTGGATCCAGATCGACTCTCCTACTCAACGTGTGTGACAACTGAAGCTCAAGACAGTGTAGGGAGATGTCATTTTTCTTGGATTGGTCCAGTCCATTAAGAGTAAGGGCAGAGCCAGGACCCTCAGCGACACAGTGAGGAGCCCCTGTCTCTCCCCAGTATCACTGCTGCCCCAGGTGACTCGCAGATTGAACTCTCCAACCCCTTCACACTGAGAATCGATCATAGATTACTACACACTTATAATGGGAAGAGTTTTCACGCACATTGTTTACCAATCTTGTACACATATGGGCATTTGTTCTCAAATTTAGGCTCAGTGGAATCCTAAATGGCTTTTCACAGCTGCTAAACCTTCCTCATAGTCTTATCAAGGACCTGGATTTATATAATTTTATAAATTTTATATTTTAAATTTTTTGTGTGTAAATTATCCACTTCGTGGATAGTAACTTTTTGTTACTGGATTAGAATTTTTTCCTCATTTAGTCTTCTGCAGAGGCAACTTCCACACTGCTGTTTAGTCCTGTAGGATTATGGAAGTCTGTAGATTTATGCTAATCTGATCCAAACATTATTAGGAAAATCTATTACAGAAAAGAAAAACTCAGTAAGTGCAAGAACAAATCTTTATAGTTATCTACCACTTGTTTTATATGAGATACTTTTTCTGTTATTGAAGATTATTTGAAGTTAACATAATTGATGTGTGCTAAGATCTGACTGTCATAAAGATTATCAAGTGAATTATTGATTTAATATGAATACCAATAATTCATATTGTCATGCTTTAAATTTAACAATGCCAACTTTATGACATTCCTCTTGCCGTTCATGTCAAAAAAGAAGATTAAAATAAAAATTGGACACAAATCATTATAATAATTCATTGCCTGTGTCCATGTAGGATTGGTACTTCCATAGTTTTAAAATCATGTCTTTAAATCATAGGAAAAAGATGGATAGAAATAATGCCTCTGGGTAGGAAGAGTCTCCATTTCTTTCTATATTTTTTACTTTCCATTATTTTACAAGAAACATTTATTATTTTCCTAATTAAAACACAACAAATATTTTAAACTTTAGTTATAGCTTTTTAGGATAGTGATATGTGTGTACACACACATACATTTGTCCATATGTACTTCTCAGACAAATTGACAATTTTATGAGCCTCTTTTCCCTAATCTCACGTGGCTGCTGTAAGGATTAAATGAGATAATAAAAATGAAGCACCGAGCATATGGCTTGGCACATAGTAGGTGTTCAATAGATGATGTCTCTTATTCCTTTTGATTGGAAGTATAGAGATTTGGGCTTCTGAGATTGCAGGTCACAGACCTAGGAAGCCAAGTTCACAGAAAGAAGAAGGGGAAGAGGAGGAGGAGGGAGGAAGGAAAAAAGGAGAAGGAGAAGGAGAAGAAGGGCTGAAGAGCAAGATCTGAGACCCAGTGATGATGTCTGGCTCTGCAGGGCCGCCGCTGCCTGCCGCCTGCACCGTGCTGGTCGGCTGCCCTGCTCCATCAGTCACAGGGCAGTCTCTAACCTGCTCTTCCTAGAAACACAGCAGCACAGAGTGAGACCATACATTTTAATTCTCAAAGGCTCAGGACTTAAAAATGCCGTCATATTGTTCCTGCTTAAGATGCTGAGTCTATCAAAATTTCAGTTTTACATAAAAGGCTATTTTCCTGGCCAAATGCAAAGACCTAAACTCATGCTCTTCACTCACCGTGGCTGAAATTTAACAGGTTCCAACTCTACAGCTATTCAACTAAAATGATGCTAAATTGAGATGAGTCAGTCTCAACATCTGCAATGGTATCTGGCACGGAGTAGGTACTCAAATATTTGTCAAGTAAATGAATAAATGAGTAAGTCAGTAATTCCAGATCTTAAAGTTGATGGATAAAACACAATCAACAGCATCCTAAAAATCTTATTCCCCAAGAGTGGAAGTGGCAGCAGTGACTTACTTGGGATAGGTCATTCTCAGGCAGCATTATGTACATGCTTATGCCACCGTGATATCTGAGCTCCAGAACCTGCATGGATGGGTCCTTAATGACAGACAAATTGAACTTCCGTTCTTGATGCATCATGGCCACTGCTTTTCCAGGACACTGGAAGTCAAAAGTCACAAAAGAATTTTAAAAGCCCACCTTATTTCACTTACTGACCAAATACAGTAAGAACATGCTGCAGTTTTTGTTCAGTTGACCTTGTGGATTTTCCCCAACTTGTGGCCAATAGTGGTCGTGTAGGTTCACATCTCAGTGGTAAAAGCACAGACTTTGACTTCAACTGCTTGAGTTTACAACTCCCCAGCTATGTGACCTTGGGAAAGTTACTTCACCTCTCTGTGCCTCCATTTCCTCCTCTCATAAAGAGGGGTAAAAATAATCTCTACTGCATAGGATTGTTGTAAAAATGTTGTTAGTTAATCTGTCTAGCACTTGGAACACTGCCTTGCATTTGAGTTTTATCTGAAAATGTATCATAAGTAAGAAATAGTTATTAAATAGCATTATAATTTTAAATGATTGCTATAATTTTTTTTCCTCTCATCAGAAGGAAAAGACAGACTACTACTATAAAATCACAATTTAAGAATGAAGTCTTGTAAAATGTTTTAAATTCCTGTGAAATATTTGATACTGAGGGGATAAAAAATTTTGATACTATCCCCCAAATTAACTTGAGGGGGAACACAGTAGCTCTTCTCTTGAGGGTACCATTTGTAAATTTAGAGACACTGTAGAGGTATAATAAATGATTTTTTCCCCTAAAATATATTGTGATTCTGCCAACTTTTCAACATTTTTGTAACACCTCCCCTTAAGAAAGAAGGTTCTAAAGGAGGAAGTCAGATAATTATTTGAACCAAAGATCCTTCTTCCTCTGAAAAGTTTGTTCTTTTTGACTGAGAGTCCAAACCTCACAAAGAACACACAGGATGCAATGAAGGAAAAAAGGGCACCTGTTTAATGAGACCCACCAGCCTCGTGGAGGCTGAAACAAATGAGGGCTGGGATGTCACAGCCACAGTCTCACTTCCTGCCCGGGCGGGTAAAGAGTCACACAGCAGGGTTGTGCTGGGGAGAGACGGGAACTAGACTTAGCGAAGAGATAATGCCACCAATTTTTGATGGACCCAAAACTGACACCAGTCTGTGATGTGTCTCCTGTACTAAGATTACTGTGCACAAATTGATAAAATAAAACCAAGCATATGTGTCTTCTGAAGGGACAAATTGGTACACAAGAATATATGTTTTATGAAGGTCGGTTAAGATGTTTTAGATCAAAAAGAATTAGACGAAAGACCAGGTATGACCAATTCTGGGAAATGCACAGCTTTATTTAACATAACATTTCCCTTTGTAAAAGGAAACACCTCTTTGCTTTGACCCTGGAAAAAAAAAACGTCATTGATGTTAAATGACTCTCACTGTACATGTACACCCCACACTTAGACTCACACACAAAAAAAATGGCATGCTTTCGTCAGATGTTTTTTCTGATAAGCCTCCTAATGAGAATATCTTAAAATAAGGGTGGGGGGAGGTTAGAGCTCAGTGGTAGAGTGCCTGCTGAGCATGCACAGGGTCCTGGGTTCAATCCATTAATAAACAAATAAACCTAATTACCTCCCCCTCCCCGCCAAAATTTTTTTAAAATGTTCTAAAGAGTATCTTAAAATAAATTCATATTTTATTACTTTAGTCAATTTTGAATGTTTTAAGAAATACCAATTTGCTGCGTTCCATAACCTGCACTGTCGGGCAAATAGAAAGTCTGTTTTACAAGCAGCTTACCCATACTGTATTAGCATGTAGTACTGGATGGTGCCGGTGAGGCAGTAGGAAAAATGAGCAAAGAAATGGTAAACCCAGCACTTGTCTACGTAATACCACAGTTTCTGTGAAGGCACACTATTGGCAAAAATCTTCCTAAATTAAACAGATTTCCACACCTTGGGCGATCTGAAACGGCAGTTTAGGGTCTCACTCTTGGTGAAGGCTGATTCCCACTTGCCTTTGAAGTACACAGCGTTCACCAGCACCATTACAGCGGCTGAGCTTATGGTACCTTGATGAAAGATATTCTTGATTTTGCCTTTTGAAAATAGAGAAAAAAAAAAAGTTAATTTTTTTCATGTAAATTAAAAAAAAAATTTAATGATGAAATGAATGTTTTTCTTATCACATAATAATTATAATGATATTAGTAATAATCTATGAGTAATTACTTAGTCTAGCATTTTCTGAACACTTTGTATGCAATACTTGGTTTAATCGTCACAAAACCCTGTGTACAGTAGGCACTATTATTGTTTCCGTTTCGGTTGAGGAACGTAGGGCATAGACAGCTTAAGTAATTTGTACAAGAAATCCTGACAACAGGATTCCGACCCAAGATGACAATTCTCAGAGCCCTTCCCTAGTGGTAGACACCAGATAGCCTTTATCTACTCCACTGATGAGGCCACAGCACTTCTGGTATAATTTAACTCCATTCTATTGAAAAGGCTAATTCCTTCATTCCACGTTAATGAGACGTTTGCTAAATGCTTGGCACCATTCTGGATACTTGAATCACAATGGTGAAAGACACAGTCCTTGCCATCATTGGGCTCAGTCCAGCCCAGTAGAGGCAGCTCCCAAACGCAGTCACAGCACCCTGGGGTCCCAGCCTTGTGCTCAGTGTGCTGCGGGAGCGCAGATCTGGGGCAGCCATCTCTGGCTGGGCCACCTGCTTGAGCTGAGGGCAAGGTTGGGGTCAGGGAAAACTTCCATAAAGACAGGACTGTTTATTCAAAGACACGGAAGCTTGGGAGAGCAGAGTGTACGTGGGGAAACCCTAACTCATTCCGATGGAATAGGAAGAATAAGATAGGAAAGGTTAGAGGCAGGGACCGGAAGATAAAGAGCCTGGGGAGTCCGGGGAAAATTCTGGATTATCTTGAAGGTGATGGACAATTATTCTTCAGCATTTATTAAAATACATGAAAGGGCAGAGTCACGAGGGCTCAGATTTGCCTTTCTGAAGGGTGACTCCGACAGTGTGTGGAGGATTCAGGGTAAGAGGGTTATAAGACCTGGGTAGGTTTGTTGGAATATTGGCATCATTTTGAAGTGTTCCTCCAAATGAGTATTGAGTTCATATGCTCATCACAATGAGAATAATTATACATAGGTTTGCATGAGAAAGGAAGAAAGAGAAATAAATAACTACTCCAAATGAAGAAAAGTTTTACTAATCTGACACTAAAATACTAAACACTAAATGGAATTCCATTCAGTTATTAGAAAAGTTAGTTATATGGGTTTCTCTTGATTTATGAATAGTGTATTTGAAACACGTGGTAGGTAATGGTCAAAGTAACCCCCTACCGATGTGATGATGAATAAATGAACAAAAAGAAACTTGAGCCACTGTATTGTTGTTTCCAGGACTAACTTATGCTTTTGAATGTTTGTATTTAAGGGTGCAAGCCACATATCTCAAATTTTTTAGACAGAGCCAGACTCAGCAAATACACATACATTGTTCAGAGTATAAATCAAGGCCACATCTTAGGTAAAGAAATGACTTTGGAATCAGGTGATTAACAAAACAACAAATAGATTTCTTTCTTTGTTTTGTACTACACAAGAACATTAGGTGGAGTTCCATTTTCACTTGGAAAGAGATTTGTCAATAAAAAGATGTACTTTTTTTCTGGTAGGCGTTACCTTTGCCACATATATTATCTTGCTAAATGAAGAGAATTTTAAAATAAAAAGTAAGCTATGTATTCTTTAGGAAAAAAATCAATGATATGAAAGTATACTTCTTAGACAGCAGGATATCATTATTTTAATAAGCTTCTTCAGTCCAAGAAGGAACAGTAAGATACTGGATGGGTCATTAGAATAAAATATTATGTTGTGGTTATTGAAAATAATATCCTATAAACCAATCTCTCTGTTCACTAACCAAGTATAAGACATTGAGGTTAACGATGAATTAACTCAGCTTGTCACTAATTTATGAAATGGCCATAATAAAATCACTTTGTCTCACTAATAAAATTTGTTTCCTAATAAAATGAGATAATGTAATAGACAAGATTTCTAAAAAATATATAAAGCATTCACATCATTAAGATTGCTCAAAACCACAGTGCAAATACTAAAGCAATTAAAAATAATAGCAAAGATTACTTTTCATTAAGAGAGCAGTTCCTTTATGGATACAAAAGACTCCCAACTTCAAAGTTGAGAGTTCTCAGTATTCAGATATAACTGACAGATCTTGTTGAAAAACAGGGCATGGCACTCACCGTGTGTCTCGTTTTCAATCCATTTATTAATTTTATGTCTGGTGTCTTCTATATCATTTGTAAAGTCAACTCTTTCCACTTTGGCATTATATAGTTTCTCAGCACACTCAATGTAGTCCTATAAATAGAAATGACACACAGTTCTATAAGTAATATGCAGTTCTTGTATTTTCAAACCATCACCAAGTAAGCACATTAAGAAATATATTTTCGAATGTGTCTCCTCATTTCCTCTGCCTTACTCAAGGACTACTTCCTGCCTCAAAGATGAGGAAGTATGGCTAGAAGGGGAACTGGAGAACTTGAAATTCTATCTGCATAGCAAGCACACTCTTTAACTTAAGGGCACCTGAGAGGGACTGGGGGCATCAGTAGAGACTGCGGCTAATGCCCACCCCTTGACTTGACCACTGCTTTCTCGCCGTCCGTGCTTCCATAGCCCCCTAACTCATCTCCCTTGCTTGTGTCATCCTCTTCCTCCTGAAAACCCTTCAAGGCTACTTCTTGTGCTTAAGATGAAGTCCTGGACCTGGCCTGCAAGGCTCTGATGGTCTGCACCTCACTCACCTCACTTCTAGCCACTTTCCCCTTCATACTCTGCTCTCTAGCCAGATCCAAACACTCGAAGCATCGCAGAAGTGCAGGTGTCCTCTCTCTCTCGAGGCCTTTGAACAGCATCCCTTCTACTGGGAATGTCCCATGGCTCTCATAGTTACATCTTTTAAAATTACTTTGTGTATGTATTTATTTCATTTCTTCTTTTATTTGTGTGTGGGGGTAATTAGGGTTTTGGGGTTTTTTTTGATGGAGATACTGAGGATTGAACCCAGCACCTTGTGCAGGCTAAGCACACACTCTCCCATCGAGCTATAACGTCTTACTCATTTTCTATTTCCAAAAGTATAGATGCCTCTTCCTGATAGATGTCCCTCCTGTGTCCGCTCACAGTCCCTTTACCTTCATTTTCTTACCAGCTGTTATCATAGTGCATCTTGCTTGTATCTGAGATTTTCTGAGCCCTTAAAAAGACGGTAGATTCTGTGAAGTCAGAACCATAGATGCCTTGCTGATTATCGCGTTCCTCGCACCTAGCACATTGCCTTGCACGTCATGGGTGCTCAAGAAATACTTATTGTCTTTAATAAAAAGTACTTACAGCAATCCAGTGTAGCAGTAACACAGCAAGCACACATATGCACATTTTGACGGAAAGATTTTCATAATTGGGGGGAAAATATTCCTCACAAACTGTATATACTGACAGAGGGTATTCTGGTGAATTTTACAGAATTTTTCAAAATATTCATGAGGATTGGCTAGTTACCCATCATCTGCCTGCAGGATGAGATTAGTTCTACAAAGAAGGCTTGGGGTATAATCTATGTACCTTTCTTTTCAGTCCAGCTAATGTGTCTTCCCGATCCCCCTCAAATACTGTTGCTTAAGTCCTTAAAAGGAGGCATAAAACTTAAATGACAAAGAATAAAGCTATTGATATTGACTGTCTCCTCATATGTGTATTGGCCATTTAAGTATGTTCCTTTGTAAAGTGCCAGTTTTTGTGTTTTTCTTGATTCACAGGAGTTTTTGATTTTGGATATCGGAGCTTTATTGTTCAGGTTTATTGCAAGTATGTTCTGCCTCCATGGCTCGCCTTTTCACTCTCTTTATGATATTTTTTAATGAAAAGAAATTCTTAATTCTAATGCCCTAATGCTGTCTACTTTATCCTAGATGACAAGAGCTTTATGTATCCTAAAACAAAAATTAATAAATATTTGCTTGTCCAAGATAATGAGGATAAAAATCTATATTCCTCTTCTAAAAGCTTTATCGTCCCGCCATTGGCATTTTTACCTATGATCTACCCGGAACTGATTTTGTTGTATACAGATGAACGTCAAAATACATTTTTCTCTAGGGATAGCAAGTTGAACCACTGCCATTTATTATAAACACTGACCCTTACTCCTCTGTAGAGTCACCTTTATCATAAGTCAAGTGTCCGTGTGTCCCTACGTGTTTCAGGACTGTCTGCTGCATTCCACTGGTCTATTATCTCTTTTCACAAATACCAACAAATCTTAATTATTGTAGTTTTTAAGTGCTGATTTCCAGTGATGTAAGTCCTCCGTTTTTTTCTCTTTTTTTCAAGATTGTCTTGACTTTTCTTGGTTCTTTGCATTTCTATGTAAATTTTTAAATCAACTTGTCAATTTCTCCAAAAATCAAATACTGTGAATCTATAAATAAATATGGGAACAATAGACATTTTTATAATATTGAATGTTCTCTCCATAAACAACTTTTTAAAATCATCTGTTTTTAAAAGTCCTCTTTAATTTCTCTTAGCAACTTTTTTTGTTTTGTAAACGTCTTTCATTAGATTTATTCCTAGATATTTGATGTTTTATAATGCCACTGTAGATGGTATCCTTTTAAATTTTATTTTTTAATTATGGATAACATATAGAAATGTAAATGAGTTTTATATGTTAACCTTGCTAAATTCACTATAGTCTGATTATTTATAAAAATCTTTTAGAATTTCTACATAAACAATTGTTATCTGTGAGCAATAATAGCTTTATTACTTTGTTCCCAATTCGAATACATTTTACTCGTTCTGTTCCTGTCTGTGACCTCTAGTTCACAGTCTAAGGGAAAAGTCAATTATAATCCACAGTACACCCAGAGGCCCGTAACTTTCAGAGAATCTTCTCAGAGGAGAATGAGCTTAAAATGAGTCTTGAAAGAAGAAGGGAAGTTGGCCAGGGCAAGTGGGGAAAGGTGAGCACTGCAAACAGAGCTCGTTTCACAGGAGTAAGAAGATGTGGGCACATCCAGAAAACCGACAGGAATCTGTGATGACTGCAGTGACTGATGAAAGGGCAAATGGAAGGACATGAGACAAGAGCATGAGGGTCTTGTTCCCCTTGCTACGGAGCTTTCATTTTATTCCAGAGAGAGTCACTGAAGGGATTCAAGCAGGGAGGTAATACAGTTGAATGTGCATTTCACAGAGGTGCAGTCAGCGTAGAAAGAGATAGAAGGACTTGTTAGAGCATCATTATCGTTTATCCTGAAGGATAGAACATCAGGGTGGCCCCTGTAAAGCTTGTGTAAGATACTTTTGGGAAGATTAAAAAGCAATGTGTCCTAATGCTTCATAATTGACAGGCTGCCAAAGGATTTGGGAGTGGTGCTGGAAAGGGGCAAAGAATTTGAGTGGGTGACAGACAGAGGAAACAATGATTGGGTGGAACACAGACAGCTGGAAAGATGCAAGTAGAGATTAGCCCAGAGATGTCACAGAGGTGGAGTTTAATATTCAGGTGAGGAGTGAAGAATTAAAGGGGGGAACAGACTTCCCCAGAGAATTGTGGCCACTGTGTCTGCTTGAATAGTGCTCCACAGCTTCCGGCTGCCACAGCAGTGATGGTTCTAGAGGCTGGGTTGAGCATAGCAGCACGCAGAGTGCATCCTGCATCTCACTGGTCTTGGAGTGAGCAGGTACTATGTTGAATGAATTGGTAATACAAACTCCATATGGTAATACTAAAAATCAATCTGCTGACCTCAAGTGAGCCCATTCCTCTCCTGTGTCAAGTCTCAGTGGCAGCTCTACCAAAGGCTGGCCTTATCTGGGTAATGTCTCTTACCAGGAACTCTTTTTGTAAGCGATCTTACTGAAAAGATAAGTAATTAACCGCTGGAAGGAGAGATGGAAAGGCATGGCTGAGAAAAAGGAGGTGAACTCAGCTCTGGGGATGCAAAACGCAGAAGGAAAATGGATAGACTTTTCTCTGCTGCCCGTGGACAACTCTAAATGAGCTGTCTGCTCCTCCCACCCCAGTCCCAGCTCCACGCCACTGCCAATGGGCAACCCTTCTGCTGTTTTGGAGTCTGTCAGTCTGGTGACCCTGCATATGTGGATCACTCAGGTAAAGCCAAGTTGTATTTTGGAAACAAGGTGATGACACTTAAAATCACCTTTGTATGGCTCAGTGGAAAGGTGCAAGCCTTTATTCAGATGATGGATTGAACAAGACTCAGGTTCATAATGGAAATAACCCTCTAACACAGGAGGCTGCACTTACCTTTCGAATATCAAACATCTTTTCTGCAAAAAGTCCATTGACAATGCTGAGTTCGTAATCCTTGTGGGATGAGTTTATATCAGAGAGAACTCTTTTCAGTTGGGATCGGATTCCTGGCTATTATTAAAAAGATTCATAAAAATGTATTCTCGGACTGCAAAGGTATGCATACTCTTTTTGCACATGAAATAAAACAAGTATTTTATACCAGAAAAGAATTGAAAGATAAGGATGTATTAAAGCAGCAAACAATGCCACACACATCTACAATTTCTTGCCCTTTCTCAAAATATTATCTGTGATTGACGTTAATTAAAAAAGTTACTAAAATAAATTATTAATCTTAGAATAAGCTATTAACAAAAGATAATTAATTTGGCTAATGTGTACACTAAATAATTCATTTTAGCTCTGTAAGTTGGCTGTGAATATCAAAGAACAAAAACAAACGTTTACTTCCCAGTCCATCTTCCCAAACTCTGGCTAACACACAAGTAAAATATTGGTTAAGTTAATAATTTACAAGTAAGTTATCAAAAATTGTGTTTGAAATAGTCGCACGATGCAAATCTGAATGAGACATGTTCCTTTGCTTTAAAGGATGGAGAGCATAACTAAGTATGTCAGAAAGGCAGTAATTTTTCTACGTCTAGTCTCACGATCTCTTTTCCTAAAAGAACATATCATCTTTACCTGAGTATTAGAAGAATTCCCACGTCCGGAGAAGGTATTAAAACGAAGCATCTGCACACAGAGAACAAGGGAAGCAGTTAGCAGGTGGTGCTGAGCAAGAAGGGACCAGATGGGAAAAGTAAGGATTCGAGACGCCTTCATTAGCAGTCGTGTTTGTGCGTGTGCTTGTTAGCACCCAGGGCAGGAGTCACGTGTCCAGCTGCCCTGTTGACTTGGTTAGAACAAGACTGTCCTTTGGGGAAAGTATAAACTGGAATCCCGTGATTCTGCCTCCCGGCTCTGTGGCCAATTTCACCGTAACTATGATTCTTCCGTTAGTGAACATCGACATCGCTAACTTATCCCTAAGAGAGGAAGGTTCAACAAGGACCTTCTGTTTCCATGAAAGTGTTTATTTTGTTACTACCAGGGGAGCAAATAACAGCACGCGTCTGTTTTACTTGGACTGTGTCAGTGTCACTTTTTCATTCTTAACTGCGTTGTAACATTTATGTTAGAAAGTAGATGAAGTTTACCTCTCGGTATCCCCAAAATGAAAAAGGAAAAGTTGCAAATGAAAGTCCTTACTGTGGATCACCTCAACATGAGATGGAGAGAGAGAAGCACTAGCCAGCTTTTGTCCTCTGACCTTGAATTTGGGCAATGCCTTTGTATCTTTCCTTCCTAAAAAGAGGGATTATGGGTGAGAGGGTCCAGTTCTAAAATCTTAGAAAAAATTCAGGGAGAAAGATGTAACCAAGAGAAGGCTGAGAAAACATTGAAAGTCCTACTGATTGTTACGTAACGTTATCGTGTGTAAAATATTAACAGCTTTGTTGAAAAAACATTTTGACTGGTGTCTGCTCCTCTGAGTTGTAAACCTTTTACTCACTACCTCGTAAAAACAACCTAGTAATTAGCGTGATGCCTAGCAAGCAGAAGGGAATCTTCCCTTCTTTTTGGCCAAAGTTTCTGTCAGATTAACTTTAATAGTTTCTTGTAGTTTTCTTTTTTGAAAAATATCCAAGGGCATCATTGGATAGATTGGTATTTAAGTATATATGGATGCACCAGAAACATAAAATACCATGGGTTTGGATTTACCTAATACAAATGCATGATGTCAAGTGTCAGGTACCACGATGAGAAGCTAACCGGGATATGGGGGGTGAGGGGTGGGGAGCAGGGCGGAGGCTGAAAATTAATTTCCAAGAAGGTATTTTTCAGAGGACTTATATTTGTACAAATGAATTACATGAATATTTTTGTGACTATAGTTGTCATTTTTTTTTCTCCTACGTGGTCTTATAGGAGGTCATAAATAGCAAGAGTTACAAAAGTAACTCGTGAAAGTCGTTGATTGGGGCAGTGACTATAAAAGAGCACCGCTTTGAATTCCCTGGGACCCGCCTCCCAGAAACTGTTGATCCCTGGCCCACCAGGCATCCATGGGCAGGAAGACCGAGGGGTCGCACCAGGGAGTAGCACCGAGAGTGGCCGGGACCTGAAGTTGCACACAGATCCCGAGCCGTGTCTTCTGCTGGGTAAGAGCTGGGCTTTAATCACAGGTGTGGAGCACACACATCACGGCCTGACATACTGAATAGGAACAACTGTTAAGCTATTTTTTTTAAAATTAGATACCATCAAATCAACCTCTGTAGTTTACAGACAAGGACCCTGAGGGGTCCACAGAGGTGAACTAATTTTCCCAAGGTCCAAATCCGAATCTACTCACTTCTACAGCACTGATGCCAAGTTGTCTCGTTTGGTTCTACAACATTATGTATTTTTATTAATGAATGGAAATATTTTTATTAGTTGCTAGATTATCTTTTCCAAAGGCTTTACATATATTTATCAGAACATTAACTTTAAAATAATTGAAGCTTTACAATAGTGTGCTTTGAGCTGGCTTTCATTTTGGTGGCTTTAGGGCAAATGGGCCTTCCTCTTGGGGGCTATCTGGCAGTGTCTGGAGATTTTTTTATTTCCTTGACTGGGAAGAGGTGTGTAATGCTGTCCGGTGGGGTGAGGCCAGGGACGCTGCTAAACCTCCTACAATGTACAGAACAGCCCCTCACAGCAAAGAATTATCTGACCCAAAATGTCAGGAGGGTTGAGGTTGAGAAAGCCTGCCTTAGAATCATGTCATCCTGAGTTTGCATGTCAGCTCTGCCATTTACTAGCACAGAGATGGTGTGTCAACCCCTCTATCAAATCAGGAGAATGATGCCTACTCCAGTGTTACTGTGAGCATCAGACAAGATATTGGTAGCGTTTATCCCAGAGCCTGACACTGGTGAAGTTCTCAGCAGTTGGCTGTTATCATTTCATTAGAGGGAGGTGTTCAGTGGGCTGGGTTGTAAACCACTCCAGCTGTTGGAAAATGGCATTCTTCAGCTCTGTCCTTGTTTCCTAGCAACAAAGACTCACTGAGCTACCCAGGGAGCGAAACAAACTCCTCTAGCCTAAACTATCTGCACAATAATCTTCAGCAAGTACTTAAGTGTGAAAGGTTACAACGGGGACTCGCTCCCTCTGGCACCAAAATAATGGAGGAATCGGTGGGCAGAGAGGGATGACATCAGGGTTGGACATAGCCTGGACCTGGCATCTCACCTACTACTGAGCTCCCGAATTTCGATGGCAAATTTTGGAGAGAAGGAACGTAAACTTCCCTGCACAGCCTAGCTCAGGGCTGTACACAAGGGTGCGTTAGTAAGCACTTTGTAAAGGTGCTGGGAAGGGTGGTGGTTTTGACAATGCGGTGAGCATTCTGGTGGGCTCTGTTATCTGGAATGTGCTGTGATGTCATTTGTGCCCAGGTCGCTAGTGACTTCATTGATGACTCTTTCTAGCTCTTCCTCCCCATCTACATTTTCTCAGGCAGTGGTCCTCAAACCTCAGCGCGCACCCGGAGAGTTCCTTAAAACTCAGCTTGCTGGGTCCCCTCCCCAGCAACTTCTGATCCTGTAGATCTGGGGTGGGGCCCAAGCGTTTGCATTTCTGCCAAGGTTTCCAGGTGATGCTGGCATCAGAAACATACTTTGAGAACCACAGGACTAAGGAAAAGGATCAAAGCTGCAGTTCTGGAAATATTCCAGCTTAAAGAGAAATGCCGCGAGCTGTCAGTGCTTCCCACCGCGGGAGGGCTCACCGAGGCGTCTTCTTTACTAGGGACCACTGCAGGAAAACATTCTCTTGGGAGAAACAATTTGCCCTAAGATTCATTACAAAAGCCGTGATTGGTGGCACATCCAAGACTGACCTTGTCGACCTGAGCAGCACAGTCTCCTCTCGCTCCCAGACGAACCAGGGCCAGGGCGGTGAAGAGGCTCAGAGAGGAAAAGAACACGTTGCCGCTTCCTTGACTGTTATCCATCTCTCGGAACAGGTTGAAGCAAAATTCTCCATTTGCTGCAGCAAGGGAGGCCATTGTGAAACGGAGTGCAGCCTGGAGAACGAGGAAAGAAAGTGAGTTCCGAGTACATTTTCTGTGAATATTATGATTTTTATATTCATTGATTTTTTTAAATTCGAAGCTTCCTTTCTTCAGCCTTGGATGTGACTATCAAATAACTTAGAACAAAAATAAAAAGCTCCTTTGGCCCAGCATCCTTGTTACGAACAGTCTAAAACTATCTCTTCTGGCGACAATTTTACGATACACTCTTTTTTTTAACACTGATGCTCTGTAGCACAGTGTTTCTGTGCTCTCCTATTCACAGCCAGGGCACATTCCCACTTCTCCTTGATGTGGCATTTCTGTCCTTAGTGGTCTTTGATCATTCTGTTTTCACATCCTAAGCTGACACATTCCTGGGGCCTACTATTTCTCCAGTCACCCCAGATTTCTAAGCTGAAATAGAATAAAAGTCCTGTTACAATAAAACAAATATTACAACATCAGACTGTCCACTCAAGTGGCTAGGGTCCTCACTTTTAATCACCTGCAATTTAAGAGTAAATAAAATTGCTTAAAAGAATTTCCTTAATTTGAGGAAGAAATTGTGTGCTAGATTCTCTCTCTCCAAATAATTTTCAAATAATTTTCAAGACTTCATGTTGATTGCCAGAAATCATAGTAAATAAAATTAAGCACTTTTACAAAACTAAGTTCAAAAGCAAAAGCATAATAATCTTTTCCAAATTTTTACAGAGAAAATTACATTAAATAAAGAATTGCGAGCATAGTAATATATTGATATAATGTAAGCTAGAATCCTTGAGATCGGAAAGAGTTTTAAATGACCCTGTTTGGGGACCTGCTTGTGTGGTCCACTGGGGATCTGGAAGCCACTTGGTAATATCATAACCCAAAATACAAACACTCACTTTGAGGTACATTTTTCTTCAGTCCAGCCCAAATTATTCCTGTTGCTTTACAAATTCAAATTTTACTATTTTACCCCCTGGGCGAAAAGAGAACCTTTCATGTTTTCAAATATCATTCTTTAACTCACTTTCTAAGCAATAATCACAAATTTTCATTTTCTAATTTTTTAATCATCCTGCTGACTTTTCACTCAACTATCCTTGCATTGAAGTAAAGAGAAGCTGCACAAGAGTTTGTCCACAAGCAATCAAGTACACAGTTTTAGGATTTGGGTACATTTTATGGCAGGGAAAGCATACTAGATAAATAATCATTACAAAGAAACACCAGCCAAGAACTTTCTAGACCATTAAAAATTCTCAAGCAACGACTTTTAAAATGATAAATGGCACTAGGATAATATATCCTTAAACATTCTCGTACAGACACGTTCATGCACTTGGAAGATAAACTCCAAGAACTATGTTCCACTTCACATAACTGTTTTTATTATTTTTCTCTATGCAAGTGCCTTGTAGTTTCCAGAAATGAAGTCTTTCCTTCTCATCTGATGTAAAATCTGAATCCCATTGGCAAATAGACAATCATATTTAAGATTGAATTACTTGTTTTAAGTTTCCATCGGATGACAGAGAATAAACATTAATATGGTACCAAAACTGTGATTTTCTTTCTCCTATGATTTCTTTCCCCAACATCTTAAAAAAACACCAAAAAATAAAATCAATCCATCAACAAATATCCGATGATTTGGGGCCCAGTTAAATAACTAAAGTAAATTGAAGAGGAAAATCAATTACATTAAGCTACAGAAGCAGGTGTCAGCATTAATATTACCCAGTAGGCCAGTGTCTGGACACAGCAATGAAGGAAAATTCTTTTCAAATTGCGAAGGAACTTGGTTTTAAATTAATTTTTTATTTTACTAAAAATATACTCCATTCTTATATTCCTTATAAGAAATACTTTAATATACAGATACGGAATTAACTTATAATTCTCAAGTTAACATGAATTAAATACTCATGAAGGTCTTTAAATTCCAAGCATCAGACTTGAGGATTTAAAAGTCCATGGAAGTCTGAAGCCTATTTACCTACTTACGGGATATTTCAATTCGAGAAATTTTTTTTACCCCTTCCTTTCTTTTGTTAACATACTATTTGCGTCAAAACAAAAGAGTAGATATGTTCTCACTAAAGCTTTTTTAAAAGTCTAATAAAAAAACAAGAAAATAATTTTTAAAGTATAAGAAAAGCCAGGGGCAAAATACATTTAATGAAACATGGAATTATAATGACAATATTTCATGGATCTAAGCTTATTAATACCTAACAGATAAATTATGTGCCTTAAATGTTTAATCAAAATATTTCATCTTAAGAAAATTTTGTCAGTACAAGGAAAAATAATCATACTTCATGGTACATTGTTGAGGGAAAAAATACCTGTTTTTACTGACCTAAAACATACATAGAGGGAAAATTAATAACTACTGTTGAACATGCTTAATTTTTATTCATATCATGTAAGTCAGATGTCATGCTAAACATAGTTACTCCTCTACAGAAGTATTTTCAAATCTTTCCATTTCTTTTAAAACCATGATTTCAAATTTTGATAAATCCTTAATCAGATAAGCACTTCGCTATGCAATTAAAACAGAGTTCAATTCTCAAAAATCTGTATCTTCCAACCCATAAGGCCTTAAATAAGAACACCTGAGAATTTAGATTTGGACATAATTCCCAAATGCTAGTTATCTCTTCCAAGATGGAACACAAAGTGTTCGCCTGGCCTCTGATCCCCAGCGTGCAGTGCGCGCCCCTCTCCCCAGGACACCACGGAAAGCCAGCTGTAGACAAGCCCGAGACAGAGAAGCCGAGCAGGACCAGACAGCAGTGTTGACACTGTTGGGTGCATTCAGACTCTCAGGTACAGAGAAGCATCCACCGCTCTCCTCTTTCTCTCCCTCACTCTCATTCAAAGTGTCTGGCCAGACTTCAAGTTGTGGGCTTCAGAGATATTTACCTTACTCTCTTCTGAGAGGGAGTTAGCTGCTGGTTGGGTGAGTCTGGAAGAGTTCTTTGCATTACTCTGAAATATAAAGCCTCTGACTCAGACACTCCCTCCTTCCTTTTGTGATGACCAGGGTAGTTTAAATAATGTCATTAAAGTGGAGTTAGGTTCAGGCCCTTTTACAGAGCAAATTAAAAGCAGTGTGCACCGTGTGAGCTACAGATCCAATTCAAAGTAGTTAAAACAGATATATTTTTAATGAATCAAGATGTAGCATGAAATTTAATTTGATATTAACATCACATAGTTTTTTCATACAGTATGTGTAGATACTCGCTCCGAGTGGTACCAGTGGAATTTTTATATATGGAAGGGCAGGCTTTTCAAATTCGATCTCTGATCTTTGTTTGCGTCCTCACCTTGAAGGTTCGTATTCTAGGGTGTAGAGGCTTAGCTGTCGTGCAGGAACACCAGTGCAGTCCTGGGGAGGTGAAGAGGGCGGAGCGCTGGGGAGCAGAGTTGGGGCAGGAGGCGCTGAATTTGGGGATTTCTGTGTTCTGAGGCAGCAGGGGAGGGGACTCTTTCAGGAAGGAGAGGGTTTAACTTCACATGGTGTTTCTGACATTGTCCTACACATTATTCCTACGAGCGTTTACCCACCCTGCCTTCATCTTAATTGTACGTTTTAATGCTAAATTGGAAAATCCTAACCGTTTGAAGTTTTCTAAGGTGAATATCCTATCAGAGGGACAGATGTGTTTGAACATATGAAACAGGGTGCGGAGAGGTCTACCTCCAACATAGGAATACGTTAGCGATGGGAACATCAGGAACTAAACAAACAAAAAATAAGAAAAAAAGTATAATTCTTAACTCCAGAGAAAACAAAGATTACACGGGGAAATATATATCCTACTACACTTTATAGCTCAGCTCTGGATAACGTTCCCTTAGTTGTAATGATTTAAATATTAAGCATTGAGTTAGACAAGATTTATGATGCATGACCGTAGGGATGTTAGGAGGAGGAAATTGTCGGGGTGGGGGGGTAGGGTGAGGAACCAGGTATCTGAGAGGCACATCGTCCTTCCATAAAAGGAAGTCTGTAGATGGTCTCTAAAAGCAAAAAACAAAAAAGGAGCAGCGCTGGCTTGCTGTTTGGATGTCTGGAAAGATACAAGGAGCAACACTAAATGCCGTTGAGATTGGAGATAAGAATACACTTGTGAAACCATCACCACAATCAACCATGCTTCAAAAAAGTGGTTAAAAAAAAGAAGCAGTGGAGAGTTGTTGTTCCTGCTGAGTGAGAAGCAGAGTGGGGACAGGGGCGGGGTGGGGGGGAGGAGACTGCCGTTTTATGTAAACTAGGCAGTCTCATTTTGACTCCTCACCACCAAGATCGTATATAAACTTGAAAAAAATGAAAGATAAAAGCCTAGATCTAGGTTAATTCCCACTTTGGCAACCCTACCAGCTGTGTGACCTTGAGCAAATAACTTAATTTCTCTGAGCCCCCATTTTCTCATCCATTAAAATAAGAGTTCACATCAATTATATCTGCATTCATATTTTTATTTACAAATGTAGGCATGTAACGTTACATATTCATCATGTCTGATATACATTATGTTTATGTACATATATACGTATGTGTATGTATGTGTGTATATGTATGTGTATAATCACCAGCACGGTGCTTGGGGCAGGGTAAGCCCTTGCTAATTTCATTCCTCCCCCTACCTGTCCTCCACCCCCACTTCGCCTTTGTTATATTTTATTATATGTTATTATCATACAACATTAGAAGTTTTTGTAGAGCATTTTACCCCCTGAAATCTGGGGGTTTGTTGCTACTGTCTCCCTAGAGTGTTAGTTCCATTCCTCTGAGGCAAATGACACAGCAGCTTCTTTGGAAGGATTTTCGTCATAGGAGGTGGGGGCAGGGCTGTCAGGAGTAATGAGCAGTTGTGAGTGGAATTTCAGAATCAACACGGTAGGGAGAAGAGGCAACTGGCAGCCTGGAGGTGGATTTGTGGAGGGAGGGACCCGTTTGCCTGGGACTTCTCCTGGTTTTAGCCCTGCAAGGCCCACAGCCCAGGAACTCCCTCAGTCCTGGCAGGGCGCCCCCCCAAGAAGGCATCCCCTCCATCGTTCCCAGAGCTTTTCCCGAGACCCTTGCTCATCTCGTACACCCCAACCAGGTCCCGGTCATTCAGTCACAACTGTCGTAAGACACATAGAACATATTCTTGACAGTATGCTCTCATCTGCTCACGGATGCCCCAAATCACCACAACAAGAGACATGGGGTACCATGCCAGTTAGAAGTAAGGCTGAGAAATCAAATAAGTCAGGAGGAAAAGAATGCACACAGTAGGATTCCCTTAATGAAAAGGTCAAGCCAAGCAAAATGGTATTTGTAAAGATGCTTACTTACATAGGTGGGCAGGCTTTCTCAAACAAATGATGGCCTCCACTTACCTCTAGTGGGAAGGGAAGGATTTTTGCTTGTTTGTTTGGTAAAAGGATAAGGGAGGGAGGCTTCAGAAGTTCTGATGTTTCATCTGTTTGTTAATTTTTATGTGGATATCGAATGCACTTTTATGCCTCCAAGTTATATTTCGTAATTTTAAAAGGTCAATCAAAAATATAAAGAAAGAAAATGCCTCAGAGATAGGATCATGGCTCACTGTGTAACTGATAACTGATCTATTCCTGAGAGCAGGCTTTGGTGGAAGATGGTCTGGGACCCTAAGCCGAAGATAAACAGAGGGGCACTGAAGTAAAGAATAAGATGCTAAACAAGACCAGGAGAACTGACAAGAGATGGTGCTCAGCAGAGATCAGGGGGCCCAGTGTTCCCTGCAGCAGCCCCCAGACCTAACAAAGTCACTGAAGGGAATACAGGCTGCTTCCCCGGAAGGGCAGTCCTCCAAAGATGTGACTTGGAGGCATTTCAGGCCTCTGCACGTGACCATTGGCCATTTTCTCCATCTTTCTCGAGATTCAGTGGTGAGCTCACCTCTCAGGACAACAGCAGAGACAGGAGCAGCGTACCTGAATATGCAAATCAATAGTGAATTCATACCAGCATCCTGGTACGTGGAAGCAGTGGTGAGAATCGAATCTCTCTCTCACAAAGAAAATGTTTCCACCTCACTGCGGACTGTTCAGCCCTAAATGTTTTCCCACACACTTAGGAATTCCTGTGACGAAGAAGTGAGGTGGAAACCTGGCACATCACTGTCTAATGAAACCCAGCAAGCATTTCTAAACAGGTTTTTTTTCCCTTAAAAGCTTAGAACTGTATTAAAGTCTGTCCCTGGTGCTGTCTACACCCTGCCCAAGCGCCTGCTTACTGATGTGCAGACCTGGATTCTGGAATGGTTTCCCTGTGACTCAGAGTCAGCACTGTCCCTACAGAAGCTTACAAGCATTTAGCCTTCAAACAGATTGCAAAATAGTATCTGACTAAGGTGGTCATTATGGGATTCACTCAGTTTGCATGTGGATCAGATTTGAAGAGGTAATTTGCTCATCTCTGTCCTTTACCATGTCGATGGTTTTAATGTAACCATACCAAAAAAAAAAAAAAAAATCAGAATTTACGGTATTTTATCAGCCTGTCTCAGGACATACTCTCTGTTTGTGACAGACCAGGGCAACAATAGACTAAGGCAAGGCAGCGGTGACTCTGTGAGTTAGCACACAATTTTACTGCAGTTTGTCATTGAGCTTTAATAGCCTAATTTTTTTCCAGTATAAATGTGCTTTAATACACTATTTTCATCATTCCTGAAACTCAGATGCTCATCTGGACCCTATGCTATTTTGGCTGGCTTCTCTTGTGCTGTTTCCTCTGCTTGGAATTTTCCAGAGACATGTCTGTTGGGTTAGTAATCTCAGCTGGCTTCTCTGGATGCCTACCTGAATGAGGCAGCTTTAGATACGAGCTGAAGCTTGGGGGTGTTAATTCATTCTTGTCACCCCGCCAGCCTCTTCTCCACCCTTCTGATCTGGTAGTGGAAAGCCACTTCTGTAACATCCAGATCCTCTCCGCCGTTCCTTGGAGTGGGGGGTTCCCTTTGAAAAGTGGGAAGGTGGAGGGACAGGTAGATCAGGACCAAATGGTGGTGGACACCTTTGCCACCAGAACATGCCACACAGGGGCATGCAGCCCAGCCTGCCATTGCATCGTGGGCTGTTGCGTCACAGCCACCTGCATCTGCCGCACGGAAGGCACTGCAAGCCTGGATCTTCTGGCTCAGTATTTTCCAAAGTATAGCCAGTGGTTACCCAAATGGCTGAGTCCTCTATTGGAATTAGAAGATACCATCGCCTTACAGTTACTTGTCAGTTTTGTGGAGTTTCACCTCCTTCCTGCTAACTTAGACAAAATCCAATAGAGCAGTTACTGCTCGTTTCCATGATGGTTTTTGAGTAATAGAATAGCAGAGGAAAATAAAGTCACAAATATTCCCTGAAAGTTAATTTTGACTTAGCAGTTGCAATAAATTTTCTGATGGTGGTTGTTAAAGTGGAAAATACAAGCTTGCACATGGATTTCCTGTTCTCTTGGATTCTACGTGCCGTGGTAATTGACGAGAGCAAGCGGACATATTTTTCATTCTACATTCTTTCTATTCCCTATCTATAGTAGGGATAAAACACTTTCAAGTGGTAAAATGGCTGGTGGTTAAAAGGCAAGCGATCCGAATGACACACAAACTGTATAATCCTCCTGGAATTACCAAGAGTTGGCTTTATATCTGAACATTTTAAGGTCACACCAATCGTGCTTTTGTTGTCTGCTGTTTAGACCAAAGTTAGCAAAGGCAGTTGTACAAAGTGTGTGTGTGTGTGTGTGTGTGTGTGTGTGAAGGGTGATTCAGGTGCTGTGAGAATGTGGCAATGTGACAGTGACACCAGGTATGAAGAAATGGTTATTAGAATATGAGGGCAACGCACCCTTCTGGTAAAGCCACTTGTAGGTGAGGCAGTAGGTAGGTTAGGGGCGAACCAGCAAACAAGGAAGGCTCCCTCAGAAACTAACGCTTATCCGGAAGGCAAACTAGACCATGAACTTGAAGGTAAACTCTACTGTTATTTTGCTTCCTGTAGTGCCCAGTGCTTACAATTACATGAAAGATGAAGCAACGCACTGCAGACATTTAGAGCATGTGTTTCACCAGAAAATCCTGAGAGTAGAGGTTAGCAAATTTTTCTATAAGGAGTCAGACAGTAAATTTTAAGGGGTTTGTGGGCCAGGTGGCCATCTTTCACAACTCAGTTTTCCACTTGGAGCATGAACGCAGACATAGCAAATAAGTAAACAAGTGGACGTGGCTGTTTTCCAATAAAACGTTCTTTACAAAATCAGATGGTGAGCCAGGTTTGGACTGAGAGGTAAATTTGCCAATCCCCACCCTAAAGCATTTGAGGGCACTCTGAAAGTCAGGTAGGAGAGGAAAGGCTTTGCTGAACCACCCAGTTGATTCTTGAAAGACCTATGTCCAACTTTATAATTTAAAACTATTGCACCAACTAAATCTAGAAAAAGGCAACAGCGACTCAGCCTCTCTCTCGACCCTCAAAAGCATCAATGTATTATAACTATTTATTTTATTATTATTATACCTATTTTGCAGCCAAAAATTAGGATTTCAAGCCATTCGGTTGCTTTTGCAAGGATACACATATTGTCAAGGATGGACAGAATTTATATACAATCATTTGACTTTATAAGAATCAGAAAATCCAGAAGCTAAATTTTCATGTTGTGGCTGACTTAATTTCCTAGACAAAGAAGATGAATCTTCTGTGTTACTAGCTCTTAACATGGAACAGAAACTTTCAAAATGATGATTGAGAATGGGTTTTGGATCATTTGCTTTAAACAAAAAAAAAAAAAAAAGGAGAAGAAAAGGAAAGGAAAAGAAAGAAGAGAAAAGGAAAGGACAGAAAAGAAAAGGGAAGGAAAAAAAGAAAAGAAAAGAAACAATGGGAAAAGCTAGCTTGTAGAAAGCCCAAACTCAAACATTAGATGTGTTCAGTGTCTGAGTCATCTTTTACAAGCGTCAGGATTTGTTCAGCAGTTGGGAGGTATTTTTCATATAAGGTTAAGAATAAAGCTGATTTTCCTGCATCCAATGTGTTGCCCAGTGTAAAAGGTGCTGCCATCCACAGTCATTCTAATCTCAAAGATCCCGCGACACAACCCTGTATAGAATAGAGGTTGGATAGGGGAGCTCACGGTGCCTTCGGGGAAGTGCAGGAGGTGATGGTTTTACCAAGCAAGGAGGTGTCTGACTACAGGAGCCCAGATGCTAGAGGCAACACTATAAGTTTGAAGGCAGGTGAATGCTTATGACAGGCATAGCCCTCGGGCTCCCGGGCTTCCCTATCCACCTTAGGGAGCCTGAGGAGACCTAGAAGCCTAGAATAACCCAGCACGCACAAGAGTCCCACTTACCTCCTCCCACTGCTCTTCTTCAGCCTTCACTGCTGGGCTCCAGTTCCTCCTGCCTCCTCCCTCCTAAGGCTTCTCCCTCCTCCCACCTCACTTCTGCCGTTCAGGGAACATTTCCCAGACTTCCCCTTGGCTCAACCCTCAAGGGAGAGGTTGAGAACAGCCGCATCAGTGACAACAATGCATGAGAAGTCCCTCCCCTCTCCCAGATGGCACTAGAGGAAAATCATGGAAGGGGAACCAAGGAGGGACACCAACTGGGCTCCCCTGTCCGGCTCAGGAAGGCATGCGGCATCTGCCTGCTCAACAGAAAACATAGAGCAGTGCCATGATGTCTGCCTTCACCCTCCTACTTGATCATGGGGGCGTAACCCCACCAAACCCCAGAAGAAATACTCTAGAGCCTGTCCTTTCATGTTCCCTTCTAAACTGTGTATACCTGGGTGTGGGGCAGGTTATGGGTTGAGGGTTGGGGAGTCAAAGCCAGCAGAATAGAACACAAGTTGGGATACACACGAGGGTGATCCATGGTCAAGAGGGGCCAAGCACCAGGAGAGGACATAGACAGTCCTGTCCTCCGTCCAGGAATGAGGTCAGTCGAATGCTTCGGTTTTATCCATTCCTAGGGTGGTCATTATCTAGGGCTCAAATGGTGCCCCTGAAAAATGAAGTGACTCAAGTCCCAGATCTCATGACAAGCTTGCAACATACGGTTTTTGCAAATAACAAATGGCAACATGCCACTCTGGAGAAATGCTGACAATCCACATAGCACAACAGAGGTCATATATTATGAACTGAACATCAAGATAGGTCTTCAGGGAAATGTACTTCTGGTGGCAAAATACAGAAGGTGTGACATAGCCGGGAATCCCAGCTCCTCTCTCTGTATCCACGTGACTTTGGCCAGCAGCTTAGCATCTTTATGGCTTGATTTGCTCTTTAAAAAAAGAAAGGGGGATAATTACTGTAAATTTATGGTTGAGAGGATTATTGGTAGCATATGTAAAGTACTTACTATGTAGTTGGCATTTAATAAATGTAGTTTTTATTCTTGTAATAGAAGGGGACAGTCCTGGAGAATCCAGTGCATGGGAACTCCTCCTATAGTATTTTTCTGTCTCTACATTATTCCTCAAGGTGCACCTCAAGTCCCACCATTTCCACCACGAGCCCATACTGATTTATTTCTTGATAATATGCTTTCATCATATATTGTACTGAATTTTTCTCTTATTCGATGGAATGTTACATGGGCATTCCTACGTAAGCCACCCCCATCACAGCTTTTCTCGACCACAGGAAGCAAGCCATGCTGTTTTCAATTCCTTTTGTGCTCAACACACTGTCAAAACAGATCACAAAAAGCAATAGCTATAAAGGAAACAGCAGTCGATTTCATCAACATAGAGAACCTTGATCATCAAAGAGACACCTCAAAGAGAACAAAGACAAGCCACAGAGCGGGAGAAGGCATTTGCAGTAAATATTTCTGACAAAGGCCTGTTATCTAGAATATTTAAAATTCGACAAATCAGTGACACAAGGAAAGACAACCCAGTGGAAAAAAATGTGCAAAAGGTTTGAACAGGAACTTCACAAAAGGGAAATCCAAACATCCAGGAGTGTATGAAAAGAATCTCACATCATGAGTCACCAGTGAAATGCAAATTAGAATCACAATAAGGGACGTCTGCACACCCACTATTGTCAATCAGACTAATGCTACCAAGTGTTACTGAGAATATGGAGCAACTGGAACTCTCGTGTATTGCTGGTGGAAATATAAACCGGAAAAAAAACTATTTTGGAATGCTCTTCGGCCGTGTCTGCTAACGCTGATCTTAAGTCTATGCTCTAATCCAGCTGTTTCAGTCCTAGATGCATGTGTATATATTTGTACGAAATTAATCACATATTCTGCTTCTCGTTATTAATCACATATTCTGCTTCTTGTTATTTGCACCCTGTGTATTTAGTGCCAAATTTTGGAAATTCAGAGACTCTGATCTCTTTCGAATTCAGGTATGTGCAAACAAAAGGTTCACTTTCAACTCTGTTGTCACTGCTGAGGGTCTAGAAAATAAACTGAGAAACTTCAGCAATGTCTTTGTCCCACATGGTGCACTCTTTCCTCGTGAAGGCAGGCACATCAAAAGCCTAAAAGGTGGACGTGAGAACTCAAGGGAGAAAGTAATCCTCAAACATTATCTCAAATGTCATCTGCTACAGGTAAAATTTTTAAAGTAAACCAACTGAAAAAAATACAATAATAAGGAATTATTCATATGTCCTGTTGCATCCTGTAAATGAACACTGTACTGCTCTTGAGAGTTATTTTGTAGAAAATTCTTATTGACACAGAAATATGTCCAAAACATATTAAATACCAAAATCAAGTTTAACATGGTGTATGGAACATGATCCTTTTTAAAGTGGAGTTTAAATATATGTGTATATACATGTAGGGAAATTCTGGAAGGACACTGGCATAATTTTCACAAGGGTTAGAATTAAAGGGAGAATTATTGATGAGTTTTTCTTTCTGATTACCTATAGTTACTAATGTTTACAACATTGGGTAAATTTTAGTAAATGCATCTCTTTACATATTCAATGGACTTAAGAAGGTAGATCATTTCTCATAAATTATTGCTGGCATTTGCTTCCACTACGTTTTTAGAGGCTGGCATCTCACTTTAGACATATTCAAACAGGTTCAGAGAGGTCCAGTTGGGGAATACTGTATAATTAATTACAAAGTATAATTAATACTTCAGTTAAAAAAAAAACAAAACTTTATCCAAAACCAGTCAGCCGGTAGTAGATTATATAGCACGTCCTACTTTCTCTAGTGCCCGCTCCAGCAGAAGAACGGTGGGCCATATAAGAGTGAAAAACAAGGCCAGCAGCGTAGCGATTCGGCCAGATGGATAACACAGAGTACTAACAGAGCAAAAACAAATGCTAAAGTTTGTGGGCAAATGTCTGTGCAGATACAGGATTTACATAGACTCAAAAAAACTCCTCAAAGGTTCTTATTAACTACAAAGGGATAAAAAAAAAAATAGCTTGACAGTGGAGAAACGTAAAAATCGTCAAATTTTCCAGATGAACAAGATAAACGTCACTGGCACTAAGACGTGTCAGCGCGATGAACACCCTGACATGGTGCGCTCGGGACACAACCCCGTGCTTCCGGATCTCTTGCCCAAAATGCATGATCTCCCTCCAATTAGGAGGCTACATCAGACGAATCCAGATTAACGGACATTCTATAAAATAATGGGTCAGTACTCTTCAAAATGTCAAGGACATGAAACACAAAGGAAAACCAGGAACTTTTGCAGACTGAAGGAGGCTGAGAAGAAATAGTAACTAAATACGATGTGAAACCCTGTAGGTATAATCCCAGAACAAACAGAGGACACTTGGGGGGACAAGAATAAAATTCAAATAAGGTTTGTTGTTTAATTAAATAAGCTGTCCCAAAGGTAGTTTTTCATTCTTCATGTCTACGCTATGGTTATGGAAGATGTTAAGATTAGGAGAAGTGGAGTGAGAGACATAAGGGAACTCTTCGTACTATGTTTGCAACTTTTCTGTAAGACTAAAATTCATTCAGAATAAAAGATTTAAAAAAATAAATAAATGCCTAGAACATGAAAAACAAAGAAAAGGAAATGTCAGATATTTCTGAGGCCCTGCTATAAGCCAGATACTGTTCTAGACTCAGTCACGAATGCTGCAGCCCAATCCCGCGCTGTCTGATTTATACTCCTTCTGCAGACGTAGTGCTCATCAAGCAAATAAAGAGGAAAAGAGGGGCTATTAAACACAAATCGAAAGAAACAATGAGTAGAAATTTAATAAATATTTATAGTGGCTGATTGAAAGAGCCCGTTTTGCTGTTTTACCAATAGGGTTCAAGGTAAGATTTACACGTTAAACACCATTCATTCGCCAAGGCCTCAGCTCCTTCCTGTGACCACACCTGCCATCTAGTGATGAGACGGGGAACTGCAGCAATATATCTCTAGCCTAGAAGTTAGTGTCAGTTCACCCAAACGGTTTAGAGATTATAGCATTTTAAGAGGATCTGTGTCAGACGCTGCGGTAGAACCCAAGTCTCTAAACCGCCAATATAACCCTTCCTCCAACGTCCACAAATGTACTGAGTAGCATTACAGTGCAGAGGATGGAACACAGACTCTGCAGCTGAGCTGCTTGGCCCCTTCGTGGAGTTTTTGGTGATGTCCAAAGAGTGAGCAGATTCCACACTGAGCCAAACACGAGGGAGGAAAGAGCAGGGAATCCCAGAGAAGACTTGGGGACTTAGGGAAGTGAGGAGTGCGATTCTAAAGGACCTGCGTTAACCGGTGAGATCGAATCCAGAAAGAGACCGTTAGTTCCATGTCGTCTGGGAAATGCAGGCTGTGCAAGGACATACAGTGATTGAATTAACAGAAAGCAGTATTTAAAAAAATAAATAAATCGTTAGGTTGTGCATAGAACCTGGAAACCCTGCCAAATCCCAGTCCAGTAAATGTCAGTCAACAGCTTTATTACTTCCTAACAAACGGGCTTTTCAGCACTGACGGTCAAAGACGTTTGAGGGCCAGACTGGGGAGTTCTTGGCATAGTCGTATCAGAGCTGTTGTCGGCGAGTCTGACTCACTCCGCGTTACTGGACAGTTCCATCACGCAGTGAAGCATCCTAATGGCGCCCTTCACTGTCACACCTAACTTGTCAGAGATGCTGCCTACATACAACCAAAATAAACCACAAGCAGGCCTTTTATCGCTGCCTCTAAAGGGCTCTAGGCCTGCCAAGGTGATGTTAACGTGGAAAATGCTCCTTTGTGATTTATTTCATGGGATTTATGATGCATCTTTCCCATCGTAAGGATGGCTTCTTGGAAGCCCATGTGACCTTTCTAGAAGGCCAATCAGATCGAGTCAGTATCCTGAGAAGAGAGCCCTCCCTCCCTGAAATGGCCTAGGGGGCTCCCCACTGAGAGGGCCCCACCCATCACCCCATCCTCATCACTTGTCCTTGCCCGTAACAGTCTTATCGCAGCACCCAGCACCCAGTTGTTGTTCCTGTTCTAAAGTCCGTCATCTCTGCTAAAATACATGCTTACGAGGACAAACGCTGTGGCTCTTTGTTACTCACTACATATCTATGGCTTAACGTGGTGCTTTGGAACCTAATGGGCACTCAAGAAATATTTCTTCAAGAAATGAATCAGGGTAGCAACAAATAATGAAATGGCAAGAACGCTTTAAAGGCATTCACTCTGGGGCAGCAGGTTTGGTGCTGGCTGGAGGGATATGTGCCTTCGGGGGTCTGGTGGAGGCTGGTTTGGGTGTCTCATTGAACTCTGCTTCCACTGTTGACACAAAGAAAGCACAGGAGCCCCCAGTGGAAAGAAGTAAAAAAGGAGAAGCTTCTCACCGAAAGGTCCCAGAGGAATAAGATGGGTGGCATTCTCAGGAAGAGAATCCGAGGACCGCGGAGACACCAGAGCAAAGGTCGGGGGATGATAACGTACCACGGGGTTATTGTTGCCAGGAGAACTGGGGCCTCCTATGAGCAGCCCTTTCTCTGCTGTCTTCGGTAACTCAACACCAACGGACAGGATGACCTCAGACCGTGGAGTAATATCCAATAGTATTAAGATAAGGAAACCTCATAACTTATCGTTGAAACCAGAGCACTTCTGAGAGTGAAATGGGAGGCTTAATGCCGAGGACGGCAGAAGTCAGGCGGAACTGAGCCAGTCACACCAGGGTTAGCATCTTCCCCTTCACCCAGACACGTCAAAGGACGGCCCGTGGGGAAGGAGCCTGATCCCGCAAATGAGGGAGTTTGAAGGGGAGTTTTCCCCAAGAGTGGTCTCCATTAAGTCTTTGCTTCCAGAGGGGAGGGGACAGCTCAGTGGTAGAGCGCATGCTTAGCATACATGAGGTCCTGGGTTCAATCCTCAGTACCACCATTAAAAAAAAAGTCTTTGTTTCTGCCATTCCATTCTGCTCCTGACATTTTCCGAGACAAAAAAAAAAGTGACAAATCTGGAAGTAAAGGGAGAAAACTAGATTTATCAGTAAATATGCAAACAAATCTCTCACTGTACCACTGCCCAAGCGGTAGTTTTTTTTTTCTTTTTTTCACTTTGTCTTTTAAATTTGCAGCAATTTAACACAGAAGAACCACCCTGCACAGAGAAACTCAGCAAAAGTTGACCTTCTACGCCCCACTGATGCACCGTGACTCAGAACTTGATTGAATGCTATTTGCTGCCCATGGGGGCGACAGGCTTCCCTGCGCAGCAAGGTGTGGATGTGAACGCTGTTGGGAAAGCAGCAATTTTGTCTGAGTCACTGTGACCGCGTGTGTGCCAAACGCCGACCGACCTGGCGGCTCAGTGCCCTTGCAGCAAGAGGGGGAGGAGCGCGATAAACACAGGCGAACGTGTCTTAGTCTCAGGACTGAAAACAACAGAAACAAAGACAAAATACTATCAGAGAACACTGGAGGAAAAAGTAAAGCTTTTTGGTTTTTTGAAATCCAGGTAAATGTGTCTTCCTTCCTTTCTCCCCTACTTCCTTTTTTCTTAACTAATAGTCTTTAGCTTTTAATTAATAGTCAATAGATTTTTGAAGTAGTTTTAGGTTTACTGAAAAATTGACCAGAAAGTATACACTTCCCATATGCCCTCTCCACCCCTCCCCCAGTTTCCCTGACTAATGACATCTAAAGCTAGTGTGACACACTCGTGACAATTGACGAGCCTACATTATCATAATTACTATTATAATAGTAATAGTTAATTCAATTGGTAGTTACTTAAATACATTGTCATTAACTAAATCCCATCAGATTCACTCTTTGTGATGTTAACCCTCTGTGCTTAGACAAACGTATCATGACGTGTGTCTCCCATTATAGTATCAGACAGAACAGTGTCACAGCTCTAGGTGGTGGACACCGAGGTTATTTCCCTGCCTTGGCTACTGGGAATAATGTCGCAGTGAACATGGTGGGGGAGGGCAGATATCTCTTCCACACACTGATTTCGTTTCCTTTGGATGTGTACCCGGAAGTGGGGTTGGTGGATCATATGGTAATTCTGTTTTTAATTTTTTTTGAGAAACCTCTGTACGGCTGTCGATAATGGCTGAACCAGTTTCCATTCCCACCAACAGGGTCCAAGGGCTCCCTTCACCAAGCCCTGTTATCTCTGGTCTTCTTGATGGCGCCAGCCTCCGCGGGGAAGGGCCCAGCATTCACTGCACAGACTTCACTCACTGTCTTCCCAGGGTGTTTAAAGTGAATAGCAGATGCCGAGAAACAGCTCCATTTTTACCCCCATCATTGTTGCTCCGTGTCTCTTGCTGTTCCACAATGAATCCTGTTGGATTATCCTGTGAACGAAGCCAACGTGGCTTCTTGGCTTTATGCCGTGTGACAAGCAGGCTTGGGGGAGGATCCTTAGAAGCAAGACTGCCATTCCAGGGCCACGAGCAATTTCATGTGTTATTTTAAGGGGATATTGTGCAGTCTTCTACTTTCCTGAAATCGTTGCTTGCTTGTATTTTATTATTAAAGAATAAAGTAAGCCCATCCTTCAGTGCCCTTCTAGGAAAGGAAAAGCCATCATTGGATGCCCCCACTCTCAGCTGTAAAAGGACTCTGCCCATCACTACCTCTGCCCGGAAGGGGAGAGACGGGAGATTGGAGCAGCTGGTCTGTGTTCAGACCTCGGAGGGAGGCCAGGAAGAAAGAGGGCCCTGGGAAGGCAGTGCATGGATTATGGCCCCTATCACCAGATTATTATTATCTTGAATAGGAATTAAGGAGGCTTTCTTTAAAAAAAAATTTTTTTAGTAAAACTTTTCTGATTGATTACTGGTTTCTGCTGTTGTGAAATTTTACGCATTGCATTTTTGAGAGAGAGGAGGGAGGGAAGGAAGAAGAGGAAGAAAAACCTATTAATTCAACTTAAAGCTCAAAAAGATTTGGCCAGAGATTCCACTAAAATGCTCACTGAATAGACGTCCCCTTGTCCACAGTCTCCTTTCGTTAAGTAGTTAATTGCTGCCGAGTATGGAAAATCCTCAAAGAACTGAAGGCATTGCATGTATTTATTAGAATTCACAGTGTTAGATGTACACACGCAGGGAAAATAACAGATTTTAAAATCCAACCGAAGTTGAAGCCCTTCATTTGGTTTTCAGAAGGTAAAGTGGTCACTGATTCAAGAGCTCACTGACTTCTCCAAGTCAAGAAAAGCTCATTGTTTGAGACTTTTCTCACTGACTTGCTCAGCCAGACAACACTTAAATGAGGCCCCAAAGAAAAGAGAGCGAGGGAGGCTTTTTTGTAAACATCCCTTCTTCTGGGATTAGCATCAATTTAGGGCTTCACCAACTCACGGAGTAAGCTGGGAGAGAGCTTAGCCCCATTTTGCAGAGGAGCAAATGGAGGCACGGGCGTGTATGACGTATGAACTGCTTTCAGGAAGGGGTTTGTCCCTGCACCTCCTCTGTGACTCTGAGCCTGGCTCAGCCCCGCTGCTTAGGGAGAGGCGAGCTTGCCACAGAAGAGAATCGTGTTGGTCTGGATGTGCCTTATGAAGAACAGGAAGGGGTGGTTCGCCATGAACTGAGCTCGGATGGGGAGTCTTTTCACGACCACGATGACCCCCGTGGCCGCAGCTGCCTCCGTGCCCTCCTCGTTGACATCCACATATGACTTGTGGATGACTTTTGTTACAAAGAGGCCCTCGGTAGGTGATATTCCAGAAAGATCAGCTTTGACCTGGCTGAAGATGTCGGTCATCCCAAGGGATTTCAACAGCGAGTTGAGCTCATACTTGACGTCCAGCTTGAATCGGGGGAGATGCACTTCAACCTCCTGCTCCACCAAGTTAGAGGGGCTGGTCCACTCGGAGAACGTCTTCGCGTTCAGCTGCTCTTCTACCTACGTGACAAAACACCGATGAGCCCACGTGAGCCAAATGCACACCCTCGGCATTACGTGCTATTTGTTTTAAGTGCTGTTTGTTTACATCAGTGTGACTGATGCAATGTCCATTTCTTTTCTGCCTTTACAATGTGCTCAAGTCCTATCTGGAAAAAAAAAAAAGACTCGCATTCAGCTTCATCTTCCCTCTTTTATTGTCTACTTCTCATCAATATTTCATAATTAGCTTCTCAGTCGTGTATCCTACAGTCTTTTGCCTTAATTCCCTCAGAATGTAGGTGTCTCTTTAACTCCCTCTGTTGCCTCAGCAGAAGTCACTGAGTCCGCCTTTCCTGGATGAATTAAACCATTTCTGTTGGGTTCTCCTATCTGAAACCTTCAATCGCATCTCCTTTATGAACTGGGTTCTCATTTGGCTTCTGTGATGCCAGGACCCCCTGTTCCACTGCTCTCGTCCCTCAGCCCCTCCTTCATTGTGTCGGAAGCTGGACTCTGAGTGTCCTTTCTGCGTCTGCTCAGCGACTCTCCCGCATCTGTGCTCCGAGTCCCCCAGGCAGCCTCCCCACTCTGCCCGCTCCTTCTACACCCAGTTTCATCAGTTTCTGTAAGTCCTTCAAACCTCTCCCCTGGAGCATTTGAAACTCTCTGGCAAGCCCTCCCCACAGCTCCAAACCTGTGTGTCAGGCTCCGTCAATCTACTACATGAGTGGAAGACTTTGTCACTTTCTCCCCATCCTGACGATATAAAATCAGACACAAAGATGGTTTTCATTCCTAAGCATCTTTTCCTTTTGCCCTTTCTGCCCTCATCCAAGTTACCACGACTTCGTGTCAAGCCCATCTCGCTGCCTCGCACGGCTGAGGCATTGGCATGTGCTTTTGCTCTGGTTAGAACAACGGGTCCCCTGTCCTACCTCCTTACCTTCCACTCCTCTGGGGAGGCATCGAGACTCCTCTACTAGGGAACCTCCCTGATCTCCTCATTCCAACCCGGGCCCTCTCTACTCCCATAGAACTTTCTACAGGGTCTGTCACAGCCCTTGTTACCACGTTTATGATTCGATGTTGGAACCACACGTTTGTCTGTGTTTCCAGAACGTAGCAGAGTTCTCAGCACATGGTAGATACTCAATGTTTGGTGTATGAGGAACCAAGGAGCAAATAAATAAATGAATCAGAAGTTAACAAAGACCACTTCTAAACTGCTTCCAAAATGCTCTCTGCCTCCACATGCCCCCACTGCAGCCCACAAGCCTCAGAGGCCACACTTGCCACGCCTGTCCTCGTGGCCGTGGCGGTGCTGCTCTGCCCGCTAGAGGTCCCGATGCTACACCAGCCCAGCTATTTTTCCCTGCCCCCCACCCACTTCGTTTAACCTCAAGCAGGCCCTCCCTGACTGTGGCCATCCCATCCACGTGCTATGTCAGCCTCAGCAAGCCCCGGGGCTCGGCTGGGGTCCCGAGAAACTGGTTGTCATTCTAGCAGAGCATTGGGACGTCCAGGCGGTGGTTGCCCCACAGCAGTGTCTTGCCTGCTGCGTGCTGTGCAGCTTTGGCTGCAGCCAGAGAGAGAGATTAGACCCAAACTCCAGCCGCCACCATGCCCTCATCTCCGTGGCTGTGGTGCTCCCTTCCCCACAAAACCAGGACAGTAAAAATGGAGATTAGCCCGTGAGAGCATGTCACATTTGGATCAGAAATACTGCTCCTGAGAAGAAGATGGCTTATCTCTGTGGACTGGGGGGGTCCAAACAGCATTATAATTTCATTACTCTAGAAAGCTGCTTCCCACGTGTCCAATGACCGACTGATATGTGTGTATGTTGGTACAACAGGCACTTTTGCCTCCGTGTGCCCTTTTTGAATGTAAGGATAGATTATTCTCCCAGAATACATGACCCTGAAGGCAGGGGCCAGGCATCCCCCCTGTCCTCTCACAGACCCTGGCAGTACAGCTAAATCTCTACCGTGATGGAATTCGATGGACAGCACTACCATCCTGGGCTCCACACTGTGTGTGTGTGTGTGTCCCCACACGTGCACACACTCTTTCTCTGCACGTGAGCGTTCTTGTCACCTTACCTGCTGTAGATCAGCCGTGCCCACTGGAAGCAGAATAATCATGCTTAGCGTGTTGTTAACATAGGGCAGCTCAAGGACTTGCATCTGTGGCTTTTTGATGAAGGCCAATTTGAACATTCCAGTTTGATACATCATTTCCACAGTTACGCTTTTACCCTTTTTTTAAAAAAAAAAAAAGATTGTAATTAGATGGTACAGCTCCATATGTGCGTGCACATGTATTTGCCCCTATTTTCTGACATAACACGAGTATCTGTATCAATGTTCTAGGCACAGGTGACTTAGGAACTTTAAAGTGCACCCTTTATTACTTTCCTTGGCAAAGGTTAGCCTTTGTGTTTTTTTTTTAATTTTTATTTATTTTGGTGGGGAGTAATTAGGTTTTTATTTATTTATTTTTAATGGAGGTCCTGGGGCTCGAACCCAGGACCTTGTGCATGCTAAGCGTGCGCTCTACCACTGAGCTATACCCTCCCCCTGCTTTGTTATTTTTTAAAATAAGTCCTTATTATAGCCCGAATAGTTCAAATAACATAACATAGAAATAAAAATGATAATCTGTGTGTTTTCCAAAAACAAAGCTGAGGTTTCCAGATAAAATGAGATTTTAGGATCACATTTTTTTTTAATCCAGCTAGAGACTTTCTGGGAGAAAATTGATACAGATAGTTCTGTCACACTGCTAGAGAGTGTATTTGCTGGGGAAAGCATGTCTGGGGAGAATTCATACACAGAACAGTAAGAAAAGGGCAAGTTATCGGGGGGAGGGTGTAGCTTAAGTGGTGGAGCGCGTGCTTAAGCGTGTGCACAAGGTCCTGGTTGCAATCCCCAGTACCGCCATAAAAAAAAAAAAAAAAAAAAAAGTAAATAAGTAAACCTAATCCCCTCCTCCAAAACCAGAAAAGGACAAGCTTTCCTCTCTTCCAGAACATCTCAGTGTCCAAAGGCCCCAGCTAGGTGTCCAGTGAGAAAGGTTACTGTCACCTCAGAAAGAATAATGAAAATAAAATTCACAGAAAACACAATTAAAACTTAGACCAGCATTTTCACTAAAACTTCCTGAATTCTCCTTAAACAGTTACTGCATTCTCCGAAATGTATCATTGATCTGAAAATAAGATACTCACCTGACTTAGCTGAAAGGGCGTTTTCATCGTCTCTCTTTCCTGGAATTTGTTTCGCCATTGTCCCTTGAAATATATGGCATTCACCAGGACCATGACACAAGAAGGGTCAATCGTGCCCTTTCCAAAGAGGTTAGTGACTTTTCCTTATAATAATAATAATAAAAAAAAAATAGATAACATATTTAAGGGATTTGAACTTATTAGTAACAGAGAGTAGAAGAGTCACCAGAAATGTGGAGCCTTGTTTTGAAGTTAATTATGAATTTGAGAAGCCAGAACAATGCCTTCATCTGTGGCCATGAAGCCTGAAGTTTTATTTCAAAGAATATTGAATACTTTGTTCCTTCTAATCAGAAGATGGCACCCAAGGACTAGCTCGTCTGCTAGCTGTGGGTTAGCTCACCTTACACCTGGTTGCAGCCAATGCTTTCCTGCACACTGCTGCATTTTTAGAAAGTCCTTTAATAATTTCTTGTGGCTTTGATATTTATCAGGCTTTATACTTACCAAGACCTCACCATGTGCAAATATGTTACGCATTTCAAAGAGTCACTCCTCCTCTAAGTACGCTAACGTGAGTCTGTCACAAGCATAGATGCCAACACTTGAAGTAAATCCATATCTGAAAGTCATGATTTATAAAAGCAACCAGGAGTCGCTAGCTTTGTAAATATACTGATCAACACTGAACACCAAGTCCTCTAGGTGCATTTTGGTGCATTGCAATTTATAAAAGTTTGGGGACATAATCTGTCGTATAATATGAAACAGGTATCTGGAATATCAGAGTCCTAAGCTTGATGGGAGTTTGAATTTTTATTGAACTTTTGGGTCAAACACAATACCTAGCATGCAATAACAATGTCTAACAGTGAATGCTCAATATATATGTATGTGTGTGTGTGTGTGTGTGTATATATATATATACACAAAGATATGTATCTTTGAATGAATGATAAATAAATGCATAAATGAATGACAATATCAGTAATAGTCTAGATAGATACACAGCATGTGGGTCCCTGATCCACACCTATGACAGACACCACCAATCAATCTATTCATTTATGCTAAAAAATTTTAAGCGACTTGTGTGTGCCAGGCATGATTCTAGGCACTGGAGCACTAAATTGAAGCTAGAACACTAAGCTAACCAGACCCCGCCCACCTTCCTCCTTAGCATGTTAACTCAGTTTATCAACACAGTTCAAATGAAGTCTGGAGACACACATGTGACCCATCCTTACCGTTAGTTTTATTTTCAACCCAAGCATTAATAGCCTTCCTCGTTTCCTCCGCAGACCTTTCAAAGTCAACCGTTTGCAGCCTGGCTCCATACAGTTTCTCAGAACAGTGTAAGTATTGCTGTAAGAGAGAGGACAGTTGCACAACAACACAAAAATAGTGTAAGGAAAGCCAAAACCCACAGCTTAACGTATTCTGAATTCACAACAGGCAGACAGAAACAGCAGGCAGTGTGAAATGCAGAGAATGCCAAGAAAGCTATCGGCCGCTATTCCAAATGGACTGACCTGGTGGAATGCCATCGCGTTGGTCCCGTAGAGTCTGCTGGCAATGCTGAGGGTGTAGTTAGAGTCTGGCCGGTTGATCTGAGAGAATAGAACTCCAAACTCTGAATGAATCTTTCCAGTTTGGCTGCACTGAAGCACCAGGAAACAGTGAATGGAGTATTAAATTGCTTGATTCATTGCCATTGGAGAGTTATAAATAATGTGAACACTAGACAGCCTGGTGTTGGCCTCTGAACAAAAGGGCAGCAAATACTGACAGACAAGGAGTTGGCGAGCTTATAGCATTTTTCCTTCTCTAGCTTTCCCCTCGCCCAATAATCTCAGCACCTGGGGACTTCGGTTACAGACTGTGGGCAGAATTGTAAACCACTGCAAAGCATGTCTGTGTAGGCCCCAGTGGTTTACGCCAAGAGCAAAAGCTTTTACAAATGAAGGGATCCTCGTGGGGATAGTCAGGGCAATGATCCAAGTTTTATCGTTGCCTTTGTGCCTAAAGAATTGTCTCTCTTCTCCATCACGCTCCTTGCAACGTCTCCGTTTTCTGTGTGATCATTCACTCACTTAGCTCTTCCCTGAACTGACCTCACACACCCATGTGTCCCTCACAGGAGCAGTTTGGTGAAGCGTGCAGCTTTGATGCATCTGAATTCATGGACGTTGTAGGGGTGACGCCTGTATTCCCTAAAGCAAATGTTCCCAGACCGTAGACTTTCATGTCCTAACGGTAAGGCGGGTTCTGTGAAGCAAGTATTCTGTGTCTGTATGCATTTCTGTCCTTTCTCAATCTGTCCCTCTCAAATGCACAACTATTTTTACAGGGGGGTTCTATTTAATTTGGTGTCAAAAGGAATCCTTTTGTTAGAACTGGGACCCCAGTCCCAGAGCACGTGGGTGGGGTGACATCAGGCCCTATTCTCCTGGTAGGTAAGTAAAAGGCAAAGCATTGGGGTCCTTTCTCAGTCCCTCCATGGGACTAAAAAATCAGACACTGCCTGGAGGAGTCTGGCAGACTCACCACGGGGCACAGTCCATAAAAGAACAGACAATTTGAGTAAGGATGGCAATAACGGTGTGCTAAAATCTGGGGGCTCCATTACTGTGGTTGTCTTTGTGTTACAGTCTCTCGGCCGTAGCCATCCTCAGGGAAATGAAAGGAGCGGACCCACGGAGACGTCGCTAGCTCTCTTGCGGGCCCGAGAAGGGGCTCTGCCACTCCCCCCCCCGGAATGTATTACTTCTCGGGGCGCTTAACTTAAAGAGCATTTGAAAGCTCAGCAGTGATATTGTCATACCTTAGCTGAGTCCTTGAACTCTGGTCCTAAAGATTCTTCAATATGATTAAAATGAAGCACCTAGAAAAAAAAAGGGGATGGATTGGCATCAAAAGCCCGATATGGTCTATAAAGGTTAACAGCTAGAAGCATCTCTTTTTCCATTTCAGATAAAGAGCGACAGTAATAGCTGATGCTTAATGATGTTCTATTCCAAGTCCTGAACTAAGCCTTTACGTATCTCATTTAATCCTCTCAACAACTTTATGAGTAGAGACTGTTATCCCCATTTTCTGTTAGGGAAACTGAGCTCATGAGATTAGGGGACTTGCCCCCAGGCCACTGTCGGTCAGGCCCCAGGCACCGAGCTCCTGTCCACCAGGCTCTCCTGCCCCTGTCACTCTTCTCAGGCCATCACTGTGACAGTGCCCATCAGGCTTGTTGTAAACCATTGCATGGTTTCCCCGAACAATACCTATTTTAAATGCAAGAACTCATGAAAGTGCATCAGAATATGGAATAAAGGAATAAAAGACAAACAATAATAAGACGTTCAAGCATCCTGGGGCTGTTAAGTGACATTCTTCTAGACTTCCCACAGCAAATAAAGCTCCACAGCAGGAAAACCCACCGCACAGCAGCCTACGTAACCTGAAAAGTCACTCTTTCTCTTTTAGTCTCAGTTTCCTCATCTGTAAAATGGGGATAACAATTCCTGCCCCTGCTACACAGGGTTGTCACGAACTCCAAATGTATTACTGAGTACTTTTAAAAACTTGTAACTTTTAAAGTGTCATTAAGTTTTATTGTAAGTTAAAATTGTAGAGGGCAAGAGTAATACCATACATGTTCAAATCACTAAAAGAATAAAACTCTGAAATTAAACTGTAGACATTTATGTGTGAAACCACTGTCAGTAAGGAAGAGATTAGGAATAGCATGTATTGTGTTATTTGCATTGTAATGTATTGCATTATTTAAGTCATCATTCATAATAAATTTTGCTCAAATGTGTTCCTTCTTTCATGAGATGGCAGTTTTCCTGGGATAAGGATGGAAGTAATCTGGCTGACTCAAAGCGGGTGCAGGTGAGACTTCCAGGCTGCAGGGAATTTTTTGCTGCATGCACACCTTTTCCATCTGCCTCGCGCTGTTTCCTCTGGCTCCAAGGAGGATCATGCTTAGAGCATAAAGCAGACTCAGCGGGGAAAAGAAGATGTTGTCTCCTGCGTTGTTACTGTTCAGCTCTTTGAACACATCAAGGCAAAATTCAGTGTTTGCTGTGCTAAGGGAATCCATTCTTGCCAAGCGCTACCTGAGAACAGAAGGGAGAAAGGCTCAGACGATCGCCTGGAGGTACAGATAATATCTAGCATTCAGTTACTACATTTCATGAATTTAGTAGCCTGAGCACCCTGCTTCATGAAAAGTCGCAGCCTGTTGTCACCACTTCTGAGAAAGCAGTAAATGCCAAAGGGGGGCATTTAGTACTTTTAGATTCTAAAGAAGAGAAGATTCACTGTTCCTTCCAACCACTAGTGCAAAGCTGTCTCACCAACATTGGGGTACGTTTAAGTGTTCCGTCATTGTTCTGGGGCCAAAGAGCAGAAGGAATTGGGTCTTTTTGCTCTTAATTTCCATGCTTTAAGACGCTCCTCGACCTGGAATTTGCACAGAAAAATCCTTGAGCTACAGAAGCTCAGCCAAAAGAGATGCTTTCCTGCTAGGCGGCCCACCTGCACAGTCTCCATCCTGGTCACTCTCGCACAGACAAGGAGACAGTCAACAGAACAACCGTGGGCAACATTCTCCGCACCTTTATCTCCTTGGTGGGACCTCATTTCCTGTGCCCTCCATGAAAGCAAGGTGATACTAGCAAATAGGTCATGCCATCAGAAGGTGGTCAAGCCCCTCAGCCCAGCATAATGTCAATGAAAATGGAGGAATAGAGGAGAAAAAATTGAGAGGGAAGACGACGAGGCTGGGGTGTGTGTTACCTGAGGACAGTAGTGGGTCAGGAAGTGTTCATTGACTCAGCCCCCCAAGCACCTGCTGAGCACTGTTAAGTGTGGAGGCTGTAGATACAAAAGTAATTCTGCATCGTTCTTGCCCTCTTGGATGTTTCACTTTCCAGGACCCTCCAGTTGCCAGTGAACACTCTTTTCCTTTAATTTCTGGGTCATCATTGTCTCTTGCTTCCCACCCGCAGTGGAGCCACCCCTTCTGAGTCTGTTTTACAGGCTCTCTCTCACATTCTCAGCCTCTGTACAACTTCACACATCAGGATTCAAACCTTGGTCCTCGTCTCTGTTTTTGTTCCTATAGGTGATCTCTTCCACCCTCGAGCTCTAAGTCACTGATAGGCTGTTAGCTCCTGAGTGTATATTGCTTCCACATTCCAGATTCATGTATCCAGCTGTCTAGTTGACATCCCTACTTGAAGGTCTAATATGTTAGCTTCATGTAAAATGTCCAAAAACAGACTCTCGACTTCCTAACCCTCTCTCCAGCCTGCTCCCCCCAAAGCCGTCTTCATCTCCCCCAAAGGGCTGTTGCGTTCGTCCATTTGCTCAGGCCAAGAACCTGGAGATCATCCTTAAATGGTGTTTCACTCACATCTCATTCAAACTTTCCAAAAATCCCATTTCCTCTGTCTTCAGAAACACTCACCACTGGTCCATCACTCACTCTCTCCGCTTAGCATCCAGGGCAAAGCTATCATCACGTCTCTCCTGGATCAGAGAGACAGCCTCCTCTCTCGTCTTCCTACTTCAGACCTTACCTCCTATGTTACATTTCCTAGAGAAGACAGAGTGTTGTTTTTAAGAGATGGGTTCCTCATGTACTAACTGCGTAAGGGCAGCTCAAGGTCTCTGCGCCAAACTCCAGTGGCTTCCCTTTCTCTCAGAGCAGAACACAGGCTTCCTTCCATGACCAGCAAGGCCTTTGGGGTCTGGCCTCTGCTGCCTCTCAGACCTCATCACCCACCAGTCTCCCAGCTCGCTCTGTTCCAGCCATGTCGCCTCCTGGCATGCCTTCACCACGCCAAGCAGATTCCATCTCAGAGCATCTCCTGGGGTGCTCTTCCCCAGATATCCAGATGGCTCCCTCCAGCAGTCCATCCATTTCCTTCTGCGCACTCAGCATCCCATCAGTAAGGCTTTCACTGACTGTTCTATTGCAAACATCCTCCAGCGATTCCCCATCTCATTACCCTAGTTTGTGTGTATTATATACATACATGCTATGTAAATATAAATCAGTTTGTGTTTATTTGCCCTATATATAGTAATTATTATTTATTTGCCATATATATTACATATGTGTGTATTTATATATATAATATATACATGTGTATCTAGGTATTGATAAAATAGGAATAAACAATATTATATTTATTTATATAAATTAAATATGTGTATATGTTATATATGTATTTATTGTCTAATTCCCGTCTGCCTAGAGTACAACATCCCTTAGAGCAAGGACTTTGTTTTTTTAAGCTTTATTCCAGCACCAGCCCTGGCCATAGGGTTGCCACTCATTAAGTATCTGTGGAAGGAAGAAACGAAGGAAGAAATTTCAATTCGCTCAGTACTACAATACACGGATGTACACAGAATGCTGTGGAAGCACAGAGCCAACCTGGGAGTTACAGGAAGACTTCCTGGAGGAGGTGCCCGCTGCTTCTTGAAGAATGAAATAAGAGTCATCCAGGTATGTACATAGAGGAAGATCATTACTGAGAGAAAGAATAGCGTGAGCAGAGACTCAAAAACCTGAAAGAGAAACTTTCTACCATAAGAGCATGACACAGAAGGCCAGAGGTGGCGGGCGGTAGGGCTGGAGACGGGCAGAACTGTCCCCGGAAGCCTTCACGCCCCACACATCTTTTCTCTTTTCAGATACCTTCACCGCATGGTGACGATGGTGAGTAATACAGTATTGTAGACTTGCAAGTAGCTGACAGCAGATGTTAAGCATTCTCATTGCACACACAAAGCATTAACTGTGTGAGGCGATGGATGCGTTCATTGTCTTGATCTTGGTCTATGTATGTATGTATGTATATCGAATGTGTGTATGTATATCGAATTATCACATTGTATACTTAAAATATGCACCATTATGTTTGTCGATTATCCCTCAATAAAGTTGGAGGAAAATAAATAAAATTTTAAACATCGGACAGTATGGCAGTCCTTGCCCATAAGACGTGGCTGCTGGAAAAGGCTTCCCTCCGATGGAAAGAGACTCACAGGATGGAAGCAGCCTCTTCTTCGTGTCAGGTTGTCTTGTCTTCATGGCGCCGCTCCAGCAGCGGCTACTCTGTGACCAAGTCAGGATTTCAGAGAGGCTGATGGAAAGGCCCTGAGGCTTTGATGACCCACCATTGAGTGGGTGGATTAACCTACCCCGGATCTGCCCTAGCTCAGGATTTCTTGTCCTGTAAGACGATAGCTTTATCCTTATTGTTCAAGCTATTTTAGTTGAGGCCTCTGTTTCTTGCAGCTAGAAGCATCCCAGCTCTCTTTAGGGATCTCTTTAACCGCTCTGGTCCACCAGGACCAATTAGCCCACCACACGCATGCTTTTCCAGCACAGCTACATCTTTTCCCTTATTTAGTCCCCCAGGGATCTGGGACCATTTCGTTCTTCTATCTCTCATCTTCTAGATTATGGCTTTGCTTTCTTTCAGGATCCTAGTCTAGGCCTACATTCTCTAGGCTGTTTCAGCAGACGACTGGTCTGTATCTCCGCCAGTGTGTGTTTATTTGAGTTACTGACTTGCCTTACATCAGAGCTGAGCTCACTGGAAATGTGTTCTCTGGGATGTGACCCAGAGATTTACGCATTTGTGTCGTCCTTTTCCTTAAAACACAGTACTTTGTGCGCTGAGAGAGCCAAAGAGAGCCAAGGGAACTGGGGCCTGAGAACTGGGGCATGGAGGAGTGTGCAGAGCTCAGCACTCATCAGGCAGAGAGAGGCTGAAAGGAAGTGTGTCACTCATGGACTTTCAAAATAATGGCCCATGACATTTATAATGGCAAAAAAGATGATCACACATCCCTGTAATCGAAACTGGCTGTCCTAAAATAACGATTAAGGAGTAGATGTCATGGGTTCCAACCATCAGACCCTCCAACACAGTTTCTTGGAGCTTAGCAGTTGTATTACCCCAAGCCTGGGCCACATTTTTCTTTGCTCTTGAAAGTTTTTTAAAGGTATGACACAAAAGGTTAGCTGATCTTAATGAAAATACTAGTATGTGCCTTTAACAAGATACTGTTCAAGTTAATTTTAATAGAGCTCTCTGTAACACGCTGAATAATAACAGTATCCTTGGAGGCCTTTGTTTAGTTGCTTTTTTAAAAAAAATTTTTAGGGGGAGATAATTAGGTTTATAATTTATTAATGCAGGTACTGGGGATGGAACCCAGGACCTCGTGCACGCTAAGCAGTTACTCTGCTGCTAAGCTACGCTGTCCCCACCGTTAGTTGCTTTAATAATGAAACCACATCCTACGGTGAAGCATGTCCAAGCCAGACCCTCTTCCTATTGGGCTCTGCACTCTAGCTAGTGTCCGGTTCTGAAATGCAATTTTGGATTTATAAGGAAATGTAAGCTTATTCTTCTTAAATCTATGCCTTATTGTTATTGTAAAACAGCCTGCCTACATGTCACAGTTCCTGTGGCCCCACAGTTACCGGGCTGCCCAGGAAAAGAGTTCGGAATACACTGATGGGCTACTTATTGCATACCAGGCACTTTTATTTTATTAATGTGTTTATATGCGTGTGTCTTCTTTTTGAACCATAAGCATAAAAGATTGAGGGAATCACGTCCGTCAGTTTGTACCACGAGCCATCACTGGACCAAAGCACTGCTTTGCTCATTGCCTTCGACCCAACACGTCCCGTCTCCTCCGTTCCCAAAGATGACACAACATGTTTAAAGCATGTCCCTCTATTTACGTTCTCTTATATTCTATTGCTTTCCTTATATCATGCATTTTTTTCATTTTCATAAATGAGCTTATGTTGAATAGTTTATTTTTCACTCAGCCCTACGCTTTTAAGATTCATCTATGTTATTCTGGAAACGTAATCTGTTACTTCTGAGTGCTGGGTTTCTGTGCTTTCGCCACATTCGTGCAGCCACTCCTCGGTGACAGACACCCAGTGGCCTCGGAGTCCACGCCACCATGAACACTGTGTGGGGACTAGCCCCCTGCACACCCTCTTACCCACCTGTGTGGGAACTTCTTTGTAAAGGCATGGATAACATATCTTAGAAGAGCGTATTGCCACTAAAGCGTTGCAGGGAGACAGAGAAGCTGGGTCTGTCCTATCTGGGGAAACACACCTCCCGGGTAGCTAAGACACTGAGCTCTCACAATGGGCACGGAGCCTGGGGAGATTCTTAACCATCTCAAATGACTCCCTCCTCTCCCCTAAATCAGGGCAAATCTTTTACTCTCACGCTCTGTCCTTCAAAGCTTTTAAATTTCACAATGTGCTCATTGAGCCTAGAAGTAGCAGGAACTTCAGAATCGTCACCCCATCACACAAACATGAACTATGAGCCTTTACACCCATTTACAGAACACACCTACTTTTTATGAGACTAATTTTAAAGTCACAAGAAGAAACTGAGACCCAGGAAAATAAAGGAATTCTTCCCAACACATAAAGGTGTTAATAAGGCCAATCCAGTGGAGTTAAGATCCTCTGAGGAGCTAAGAGGTGCTGTATCACACAGAGGCCAGAGCCATCGGTGACTGGCTCTGGTTTGAATAAGCATTATCAGGGAGGAAGTAGAAGCGATCAACAGCGTCCCTTTTGCTAAACTAATCGGAGATTTCAAATCAAGTCAGCCCGCCTCAAGGATTTTAAATGCACAATATCAGTGATATTCGTGTTAACGTCTGATCTGCATTAACAAAAAGCCACCCCCAACTAAAAGGTTAAGCTGCCCCTCGTTGTGGCTCATTGCACCCCGGTCCAGGTGCCGCATTTCGCTGCTCCCATCTCTTCCCCTTTGACCAGACGCACGGCTGAAACACAAAGTACAGAGATACTTCTCTTTACCTTTGTTGCTTTTCGGTGGCGAAGTGGACAGTTTGGCAGGAGAGGTTGGAGCCTGGTCCCTGAAGAAGAAATATAAAGCCTTTATTTTTGCCCCTCCCTTTCCATTTGTGTCCTCAGTGATTCAGCTCGACACCTGCTGGGCAGCAAAGACAGCTCTGAGAAGGAAGTCCTTCTAAAAGGAGACTGTCAGGATGGCCGTGCTTTCTGGAGAAGCACCCAGTTCTTAACCTCCTTCTGCTTTGCTAATGGGGAAACGTGGGGGAGCCTTACCTCTATCTAAGAAAATGAGCTGTATTTCTAAAAAGAGTAGCTTGGACACGTTCAAATTGGCACTGCCCCATTCAAAATTCTAGGGATTGCCTGTGTCCGTGTCCCTGGCACAGAGCTACTCAACAGGGGAGATTCCAGTCATGATGGACGTGTCCTGGCCTGAGTCACATTCATCCCAAGATCTGAGCTCTCCTGCAAGGAGCATGTGTTTTTACATGAAGCTTCAGCAATCTGCTGGAAGGTAATTCCTGCCCCATAAAAAGAATTCAAGGATGGGCTCAGGCAAGAGTTGCTCTGTGGTTTGAGTTTAAAAGCTTGCAAGGAGCAACAAGCCACTCCACCTAAAGTGAGTTCAGAGAGGTGTAATTCAGGACCGTGTAAGAAAAGACAAGTTATTAGGCATAGGGATGAAAGCTGCAGACAAAAAAATGTTTGGGGTGTGCAGTAGCCAGAATTGGCACTCTGAGGCAAGCCCAACTTCCCAAAGGCTCCTCTTGTTCACGTAATAATACACAGCCCAGTCTCGCCAGGTTGATATCACCGCCCAAACTTGAACTATAAAAGCAGGATGCACTGCCCTTGTGATAAGAGAAAGTCCTTGATGGCCAGTGATTTTTCTCTTCATCCTCAGTTTGCAGTGTGTCCTCTCTTGGTTAAAATTAAACTGTTTTACAAGACACAGGAACTAGAAGAGTTAGGGTTAAAATTATGGCCCTACTCTCCTCTGTGCCCGTAAGTGTCACAGAGTAGGACCCTATTGTCTACATTGGTGACCATCTGATATCTGTAGTGCTGTTTGTAATTGCTTAACTGTACAATGGTTCAGAGGATTTTTCTCATGCTTTTGCTGACCAAGGTTGGGCTGGAGAGCAGGGACAGACCACCAACCCCCTCACGGTGCTGCATGTGGGGATCATGCTCAGTGCCCTGCTCTTGCCCCCAGAGTGCTTTCCTTGTATCCTGTTGTTTGAGTTGCATACCTCAGCCTGTTAAAAAGACTAAAAGCATTTATCAACCTGACTTTAAACTGCACAAGTTTTTCTTCCCATGGAGCTATGCATCCTTTGTTCTAGGAACAAGAATATTAAGAGAGTCCCAAAGCTGGAGGTGAACTTCATACCCAGCAGAGGGAAGGGGACCCTTGCACCTGCAAAGCCAAGAACAACTTTGCAACAGTATGTTACCCTGTGTGCCATCTCTGTGGAAACTAGTTCCACCCCTTGAACTCTTGAACTTTTACTATAAACCCCCCGCCTTCTCTCCCTGGTAGGCTCACAGTCGTAGAGGCATTAGCCCACTGTGACCTCCTCTGTCTGGCAAAGAAATAAAGCTGCCTTTTCTACTGCATCCAAAACTCTGTCCTCAAGTCTCAATTTGGTAAGCGGGGTACGGGGGATGTGTTTTCAGCAACATAAGGTTCTCATAAAAATGGTTGTGCACAACCAAATGCACAGAACTAAAAGGAGCCCCAAATCTGTTCAGTCTTTCTCTGCTCAAAGGAAGTGTTTTCCGGTGTGACCCATTTCCAACTGGGAGTTTCCATCACTTGGAATCACCATATTCATGGTTACAGATGATTCTCCACCTCTTCATCTTGTTTTCATCTCTTTAGAGATCAAGATTTTCTTGGCTGTCTTGCAATCTAAGAATTGGGCTGATCAAAGACGATCTTTTTCAGCCTTGGTCTGGGCTGAAGCTCTGACGTTTTCTCTATCACAGGACATGTTCTTATGCTCCATTTGAGTTTGCCTTCTAGGTGGATGGACACCTGTTAGCATAACCCTCTTTGCTTCTCTTTCCTCTCTCATTCACTTCTCCTCCACTAGTGTCTTAGTCCAGATTCCCTGATACAAAGCCTTAGACAAAGTCTTGCATGCATGGAGTTTATTTGGAAAATTATCTCACAGAATAGAACTAAAAGAGAAAAGGGTGTGGAGCAGGGAAAGAGGGAAAGCTAATACACTGGTTGTTGCAATTTGGCCGCTGGTACCTGATCCCATGGACCTTTGGGGGTACCTTATAACATGTATCTCAGAACTGTCCACCTAGAAGGAAAACGAGGGAAGTATTATCTATTGGCTTCCAAACCCGCTGGTCAAGGATGGCCCCATGGGAGTTAACTCAGGCTGCTCTTGAATGTGCACTGAGCTTGCACATCCTGCATCCAAGCCCTGGAGCTAGAAGCAAGATGTGAGGGGAGCTGCTGTCAGGTTGCAACGCACAAAGTTACTTAAAGCTTGTGCAGAACTGGTAGCCTCAGTAGCACCTAGGTTTGGAGGTAGGGTGAAGGAATCCGAAGTAGCTCACAAGAAGTGTCCAACACATCTAGTCCGTGACCTACACTGCTGGTGGATTTGGGAGAGGAGCTGCGCTCCAGTTCCCTTATGTGGGCTCTGGCTGTTCAAAGGAAGCACGCATTCTGGTCTAGTCCTCCTGCCTTAGGTTTTCCTGGGGCAGCATCCCAACCTGGGTCCATACTCCTGACTCGCTTGTCACGTTCTGAGGACTCAAATCAGAAGACCCACTGTTGGCTCATACGTAATCTTGTCTTTCAGCCTATCTTTAGCCACAGTAAATATTTGGTTCTCCATCTGCCTGAGTTCCTCTGCTTTCTCGCCATATTTTTCAGGACTCAGGTGAGGTAAGAAGTGTTGTTTACCGGGCTTCACAGCCTCAGACAGAGAGCGTGGGCTGGGGAGGAGAGTGCAGGCTGGGTTTCTGCCCCCAGCTACTCCCTCCTCTGGGGCAGGGCACCACTAGTGCCACCGTACCTGATGGCCTTCTTCAGGAGTTAAAGGAGGAGAATTGCAGAAGTACTAAAGAACACTCCCCTTGAGTGAAGCTGTGACATCAGGCAATGCTAGAGGAGGCAGAGCTGAAGAGCTTTTTGTCTGCGGCTTTAGCCTATTCAGACAGGGAACAAAGAATGGTATGTATTCACAGCCTTACTCCCTCCCTGCCTTCCCAGAGGAAGGGGCCAGGACCACCTCTGGGGCTTCAGTGAGGAAGACGGAGGAAGGGTGGATATGGGCACAAAACAGAGAAGCCAAAGATAGTGGAATTGAGAGCCTCTGGGGGGTGAAACCAAAAAAAGAAAGAATAGCATTAGACAGAGGACCCTGTTTAGGCTGAGTTAGTTGTTCTTGGAAGCTGAAACTGGGAGTGAGAGGGAGGAGAACTTTGGGAGCCTCTGCTGTATGCGTGGGAGACAGAAAGAGGGAGACAATGATGATTTGGGAGACTTTTCATTTGCATTATAAATGTCATCTCCCTTTGCAGGGCTACCAAATTTAGCAAGTGAAAATATAAGATGCCCAGTTCAATTTGAATTTCAGGTAAACAATGAATAATTTTCTAGCGCTAGCATTTCCCAAATGCTGTGGAGGACATATTTATACTGAAAGTTTTTTTCATTGTTTATCTGAAATTCAAATTGAACTGGGCGTTCTGTATTTTATCTGGCAACCCCGTCTCTTTGGCACTTTCCTGAGAGACCGTAGTCAATATACCTATTTACGGACATTTATTTGGATGAGGCACAGAATTAAGAAAGGTTTGCAAGGCAGACTGACGTAACGCTGGGTCGGGACTGTGTTGTTTGCTAAATGCCTGACGTTTAGTGAGCACACAATAATTATTCATTAAACTAAACTGCTCATCCTTTTACTGAGTGGAGGGGAAAGGGATGCGCGTCAGGCCAGCATGAGGCAGAGGTGAACGCTTAGAATGGCCAGGTTGGAAAATCGGAGAAGCGCCTGACCAAGAACACACACAAGGCTCCCTCGCTGCCCGCCAGGTGGGGCTGGAAGCACACGCGGTTAGTGGCAGACCGTGAGAATGAGATCCCAACAAGCACACTTTGCTGTGACTTGCAAGTCCCCACCTCCCAGGCTTCCCCAAACCTTGGCGTGTCATCGCCACAAGCAGCCTCCATTTTCTGCAGAAGTTTCCATTTTCTGTCAGGACTTTTTCAATGAAATATTAAACACGTACGTTCCCATCCATAAAAGCAACTCTTTCCAAAGAAGTCGTGTCACGTGAAAATCAGGAGTTTTGAAACTACACCCGGAGCACTTTGCACTGAGTCAGATCAGCTCCTGACAAAGGCTCAGTTGGGACAAAAGGGGAAGAGTGTGACGCATAGACCCAGGAAAAATAATCCACGATGCTGCTCTTTTATTTTCCGGGATGCACAGAAAGAGGCTTTCGGCTGTGACAAGCAACTCCAAGTACCAGAAGGATGCTTCAGCCTAGGCGAAGCCTCGGTACTTCAGTTGATACACTTAGAGTAAGTAAGTCAAGAGGGATTCACTACTCGAAACAAACTAAAAGAGAAAAAGTCTTTAAAAAACTTTCTTAAGTCTCATTAAAGACACTGTTAAGAAATTAGGCACAGGGGAGGGTAGAGCTCAGTGGCAGAGTGCATGCTTAGCATGCACGAGGTCCTAGGTTCAAACCTCAGTACCTCCATTTGAAAAATAAATACACAAACAAACAAATAGATAAACAAACCTAATTACACCAACCCCCCCTCAAAAAACCCAAAACAAAAAAATACAATAAAAAGAAATTAGGCAAACCACAGGTGGGGGGAAATATTCATAGTGCATATACCTGGAAAGGTGATTATACATAGAATATGCAAAGAATTACAAGCCAAAAAGGTAAAGATAAATCAATGGGTAAAATATTTGTACAAGCTCTTTACTGACGAACACATATGAGCGGCCAACATGTACATAACAAAGTGTTCAACAGCATGAGTCATTGGAGAGCTGCAAGTTAAAACACAGATGTACCACATCGCACCCACTGGAATGCGTGAATGCCAGCGAGCGCCTGCACCCCGTGTTAACAAGGACGTGGCCCTCCTATGCTGCCGGTTGGGAGGGGAAATGTACAACCACTCTGGGAAAAGGGCCAGATTCTTAAAAAGTTAACCATGTATCTACCCTATGATCTAACAATTCCTCTCCAAACAATTCAGCTGAGAGAAATGAAGACATTTGTCCACAATAAGCCTTGCTTGTACAAGAATGTCAGTAGTAGCTTTAAACATAAGAGTTAAACACTGGATGTCCATCCAGAGGAGAAAGCACAAACGGTTTTGCAGCCACACTTGGAACACTACACAGCATTAAAAAGGAACAAACTGCTATTAATACACACAACATTGGATCAATCTGGAAAGCATTATGGAGCGGGGTGGGTATAGCTCAGTGGTGAAGCATGTGCTTAGCATTCATGAGGTCCTGGGTTCAATCCCCATTACCTCCATTAAAAAAAAAAAAAAAAAGAAAGAAAGAAAGAAATGAAAAGCACTATGCTGAGTGCAAGAAGCCAAGCCAAAACAAAACCCCAAAAATTGTGTGGGCAAATGCACATGATAACAAAGATCAAAACAATGGTGGTTCCTCTAGGGGGAGGTTCACTGGGAAGGGGTGTGAAGATACTTTCTGGAGCAATTGAAATGTTTCATTCCGTGTAGGGATATGGGTTACATACATGCACACGTTGGTCAAAACTGGTTAAACTGACTCATCTGAGCATTTCACAATATGTCAATAACAGTGTTTTATTTTAAACTTTTTATTTTGAGCTAATCATCAGGCCACTGACATACAGTTGTAAGAAATAACACAGAGAGATCCTGTGTATCCTTCACCCAGTTTCTTGCAGTGACAACAGCATACCAAGAAAAGCCCTGCTTTTTAACTCTTTCCTGCAATGACTATGTGGGAATTGGTGGTCTGGACTGAACTGGGCCGTATTGATCGTGTTGAAACATCCAGGTTTTGTAACTATTCCTCTGCCCTTGTTCCAGGTGGTTCCTGATGGTCCTATTACAAAAATAAATGAATTATAATAATAGAGAAGCCCTCATTACTTATTAACTATAAGAAATGCTGAATGTCCATCTGTAATTCAAATTTTCAAGACAAAAATACCATATGAGATTGCTCATATGTGGAATCTAAAAAAAAATTCATAAATACAAAACAGAAACAGACTCATAGACATAGAATACAAACTTGTGGTTGCCAGGGGGATGGAGGGTGGGAAGGGACAAACTGGGATTTCAAAATGTAGAATAGATAAACAAGATTGTACTGTGTAGCACATAGAAATATATACAGGATCTTGTGGTGGGTCACAGCGACAGAGAATGTGGCAATGAATGTATGTATGTTCATGTATCACTGAAAAATTGTGCTCTACACTGGAATTTGACACAACATTGTAAAATGACTATAACTCAATAAAGAAATTTTTTTAATAAAAATAAAAACAATTACAAAAAAAAATAAGCTGATACAGTTAGGGGAAAAAAAAAGTTTTTCAAGACAGCCTCTTCATCAACTGAAAAAAATGAGTGCTTTCTTCCACAGTTGCCTATTGCCAGCTGCTAACTGTCCTTCATCCTCGGAAATAACTCTCTTGCCGTCGACAGACCCTACAGCTTCTGTCTGGAACCGTAGTCTTGCATTCAGCTGCCTTTCTGGCTGTATCACAGCTACCGTGGTGGGAGATTGGGTCTGAAATGCAATGGAACATCGGTGGTGCTAGAACTACATGTATTAGATGCATCTGTGGACCACGTTAACCCCCCTCCGACAGCCCCGGACCCTTACTCTTAGGACATACGTGCTGGTTTGACTTACCAGGGCTGATCTTCTTCTTCCTGGGTTTCTCAATCTCTCAAAAAAAAAAAAAAATCACCTCCACCCTGGCCTGGCACCACCCTCCCTGTTTCCATGTTCCTTAGAGACCGCAGTCCACAGTGTTTGTGTTAGTGGGGTGGGGAGGCAACGTTCAGCTTCTCAAAGAAAGGCTTCTCCAGGACACGTGCAGGTCGACTGCCGGGAGTTACCGTGCAGTCGTGCTGTTAGTTTTAGGTTTTCAGCCTGTGATGCTGAGAGCAGGAAACAGTGAACGTTTCGTGCTATTTTCCAAGGCGGGCAGGTGAAGCAGTCTTACTTGGAGAGTTCAAAAGAAGAGAAACTTTTCCAGGGCTAAGATCCAAGAGGGGGCACCTGGCAGGGAAGGGAAGAGGTTCTTTTGGGGGGATGTGAGAGGTGGGGGTTTGTATTCAAATCACAGAGGGAATATAGGGTCACTGAGCAGTTTAATTAATGTACTCTTTTTTTTTAGAGAGAGAGAGATAAGTATAAAATATTTAACATACCCACTTGTAAAAATGTTTTTAAAAGATTCAAAGCAGAATACTTGATTTAGTAAGCATTAGGATGCTAAAAATTTCTAAATGAACCAGGCAACACAAGAAGGGTGGAAGGAGTCAGAAGTCAACACGGAGGGATTTAAACAGAGACAGGGGACAGAAGGGACAAGATGGGGGAGTCGGAGGAACAGAGGAAGAAGCAGTGGTGCCGCAGGCCCCCGGAGGGTTTGGGGAGGCAGAGACCACGTCCCTCATGTCCCTCTGATTGAGGTCAGAAGATTAGTCCCATTTCCCGAGCAATCTTGAGAAAATCCTCTGGGCCTCATTTTCTTCTATTGGAAATGAGGCAGTTAGAGAAATTGATTTTCTGGAACCCCATCCTTATCCTGATCTCGTCCCATCTCTGAGGCCTGAAGTCGCCCCCCCCTCCACGCCGCAGTGGCCACAGCCCAGCAGAACTTGCGCTGCTGTTTGCTCCGCTGAATGTTTAATTTGCTTGTATACTGTTCACCCTTTAAATGTATTTTGTGATCTATGTCTGCTGCTGCTATTTGTTCTAAGGTCCTCTGTAACTCCGAGAGTCTATGATTCTGGAACCTACAGTTACCTGATTACCTGCTTCTCGGAGGTTCTCCTCGAGGAAATGAGATGCTGCGCTATTAACCAGGCAAGAGAGTGCACACCGTCTTGAATCCTGAGCTTCCGTAACCGTCCCAGGTCAGATGACTGCTCTGTTGCCTAACTGGTTGCTTCACAGGGAAGAGGCGAACTGGGATTGCTTCCTCCAATTACACAGCACAGTGGACGGGGACGAGGTGACAGCCCTTGTAGTTCATGTTTGCTCAACTTATTAAAGAACAAACACGGGCAGAACTGCTGGAGCTTGTTCACGGTAGCCAAGCCCTGCAAAGACCACCGCGGCTCTGAGGTCCTCCGTGTTTAAACAATGGTCCCAGGCTCCCCTGGCGGCTTCCCACAGAATCAGTGTCACGATCTCGCGCATGGAGTCTAATCATACTCTGCGTTTTGGCCTCTCAAGTTACTTATTCGCATCATCGACTGTGCACTTATTAACAGATATTGACAATATTTACCATGCAGTATGGTGTTAGCTGTGGGCATTTTATAAATATCTTTTATCATGTTGAGGAAATCTCCTTCTGGTCCTGATTTGCTGAATGTACTTAACGTAAAAAGGCATTGAATTTTTCTAATACTTTTCTCCATCACTTGAGATGATCGCATCATGTTTTCCCCCTTCATTCTATTAATGTGCTGTAGAACATTGATTGTTTACATATGTTGATGTATCCCTGCATTCCAGAAATAAATCCTACTTGCGCAGGATGTATGATCCTTTTAGAATGCTGCTGAATTCAGCTTGCTATTATTTTGTGAGGACTTTTGTATCAGTATTTATAGAAAATGTTGCTATGTGGTTTTCTTTTTGTAGTGTCTGTCTAGCCAATTTGATATCAGGGTCATGCTACCTGAGTAAGTTGGGAAGTACTCTCTCCACTTCAGTTTGAAGAGTTTGAGAAGGATTGGTATTAATTTTTTAAGTATCTGGTGGAAGTCACCAGTGAAAGCCATTTAGCTCAGGGATTTTCCTTATTGGAAGAAACAATGACTTTTTAGTGAAGACAAAATAAGACGACATTCCTTTTCAGGATCAGATAAAATATAATCCATCCACCATCCCGTCTATGAAAACATTCTCTTTCCCTGGATCCTCCCTCTCTTAATGACTTTAAGAACCGCAAGGTGTTTCCCAAGTTAGGATGGAGACGGGTTCATCAGCCTTCTGCTTGCTTTAAAGAGGAAACACCAGAAATTAATTTTGTCCCTGAGAACTGCTGACTTGCTGTTGCAGTCACTGCCACACGGTGTCCCTAGTGGTGTGGCCAGAAAGGGGACAACCTGGCAGCACACAGCAACACCATGTGTGGATCTGGACCCTGCAACAGTGATGGCCAAACCCTTTGCTCAAGAACAACTCAGAACTTCCCCTTCAAACCTCCCACAGTTTTTACTTGACAGCTACACATTTTGTCCATAATGTAAATCGTTAGAAAGGATATAATTTCTGTCCTACTACGAGTGTTGCTATTGTAAAATAGAACTCTTTATGCACTTCTAAATGCATGCAGTGGAATACTTTCAAAACGCATGACAGCCCACTTAACTTTCGAATGTTTTACATCATTCCTTCTTCCATGGAAATGACATTTCCATTCCACTTTCTCCAAAGAATTTTATCCTAATTTTGTATTCTAAAGTCTTTTATTGATAACTTTGTCAGCCTTGTAACCAATGAAAATATAAATGTAATATATAAAACATTCTTATTTTCCAAGATCATATTGCTCTGAACATTTCATACATCTCTTCTTCAAAAGACTCAAAATAGACCTACCATATGATCCAGCAATCACACACTTGGGAAAGGCAGCCATCCCTTGACAACCTAGCTGAAAGGAAATCGAGTGACAAGCTCCCTGACCTCACCCAGCTGGGGGTCTTCCCTTGCTGCCTCCCACTGACCAGATGCAATGTCCCCAGAGGACAAGCACCCTGACTATGTCTCCCTAAATGTCTGCCTCCTGGGGCCACTGGAGTTGAGGGGGTGAAGGGAGAAACCGGAGAAGGAAAATAAAATCCCCAGCACACCCACATCCCATGTAATCAAATTGGCTTATCTCTCTAGAAGTTTCCATCTCCATTAATACTCCATAGTAGAAATCAACAATAATTAATATTGCCTCTATATAAACAATATATTCAAATAGATATTAAAGGTCATGGATCTAATTTTTTTAAGGGTTTTTTTTCTAAAGGGAGGAGATTCAACTGGAAAGGAGATGTAAAATGGAATAAGAATGAGTTCAATTGTTGCCAACACAGTGAAAGTTTTGCGGTCCTCCAGTTCAGAAGCAGTTAGGTTGGAGCGGAAACCCATAAAGGGCGGAGGGGCAACAAATTCCTTAGTGAACATTAAGGAGTAATATCCAACATGGTAGGTAGGTGGGCACATGGTAAATTACCTGATTGGCCAGAAAATTGAAGCAGGGCTTTCGGACAGGGAAACAACAATGGCTACAAAAGGCAGCAGGAATAAAAGAAATAGAAGACCATGTACCCGGGCTTCACGGTACAGAGATGGGGGAGAACGGAGCTGCCTCTGCAAGATCAGGGACCTGCAATCGTAGAGAAAATCCACATTTCAGCTAAAACAACGAGGAAGAGGGACACTTCCAGGAGAAGGGGAAGCCTGCATTGGTTTTTCTGGGCAGCAGAACAGGAAAGGCAGGATCAAACAGGGAGGGAGTTGCAAAGTATCACCGAGGAACTGCACTGTATTTGATTGAAAGCAGAGAAGGGTGACTGTCTGGGTGGTATCAGAGGCGTGGGAATGAGGCGAGGGGTGCAGGTTATATGACTCTGTCTCATTCTGCCTTCATAAACCCACCAATTCCCTAAGTAGTGTCTTTTAATAGATTACTGGAGTTGGCTCTCCTCTGTGAAAATTCAAGCAAAGCTTATTAACCCCGTTCTGATACTTTTCACCGTGGACAGGTCCACGCCTGTATCTGCATCTGTAGGGAATTTACAGAAGATACTCGACTGCTGGATGCTTGGAGGATCTTCTGCACTAAGCAGCTTCCCTATACACAGGCACAACCGCATACTTGCAAACAAAGAGGAAATGACATGCCTCCTAGGATGTGCAGCTTAACAGTACTGACAGACATTCACCCCTTCGCAAGGAAGTAAGGGCCAGGAAACCCGAGAAGATATGTGTTAACTAATCTATCAATCTATTAGAACGAGCACGATAGTTCCTGAAGGTGTGACTTGCTCTTGAGTTTTATTGGGTTCCTGGATTCCGAGAACCAGTGATGATGTTGTATAGAAAATTCCCAAAGACATGAGTTGGAAATTATTGACTTGCAAAATCTTCTGGGAATTCCCAAGTGTTACGTGGCACTGTATGACATTAGAATGTCATATTCCTGTCCATTACATGCCAGAAGCCATCGTCAGAGACTGGGGAAAACAGAAACCTGTGCCGTGGCTTCTTATTTGAACTATCTCAAGATTTCTTTAAATTTAACCAAACTTCTGCTCATTACCAATTAGTCCCTTTTCCTCAAAGCCAACTTCTGCATGACGAATCTTAGAAGTTTCTTTTCACAATTCAACCTTAGCTGAAAGTTCCTTCGAAGGCCAGTCTATCCTACTTTGTGCCCCTGTTCCTCCCCCCGAGCTCCAGGCTGAGCTTCTTGCTTCTGTCCTCCTGGGATCAGGTCTCTTTATCTTTCAGCCCAAAGAGACCCCTCCCGCTCCTTCTCCAGGAACCCCAACTCTCTCTGTGTCCTGTGACACAATCTTGTCTAGAAGCTCCTATTCCTCATGTTCATAAGTTTTCATTCTGGGTCTTTTTCTGCTATTTTTAGATTCACTTCTTCATCCAAACTTCAGGAGTCTACATCCCCCCTCACCCCCACCCAGTCTCAACTCAGGAATCTTTTACCTACAGGAGAATTCAGGGGTCACTACACACAGATTGACGGAGGAGACCTAAGAGAAGCAGGGCTGGGGGCTGGGGGGCCAGGCAGAATAATCTTTACGTGTTAGAAACTCAAGTCCCCGTTCCACCTGTTCCCCCCCGTCTCCATCCCCTGTGCTTCAGGGCCTTTGGCGGGTGAATCTTCCTGCGAATACGTGGTGTGCTGAGACAGGCTCTGATCGTGGCAGGTGTCGCCAGTAGGAAGTGGAGGCGACGTGCAGAGAATCACAACACGAAACACACGTTCCTCCATCACATTCTGTTGGGAACGTAAAACGGAGCAGCTGTGGTGGGAACCAAACTGGCAGCCCCTCTACATCCACACAGACCTGCCGCGTGAGCCAGAGATCTCGCACTCAGGTGTGCACCTGGGAAACTAAAGCATATGTATAAGGAAATCACCCCAGTTCTGTCCACCTCTCACTGGCCCTGTTTGCCTGTGGCCGGAGCCCTAAAAGAGTGTCTGTCTGAATGCCCAGTTTTTCCTTCTAGGGGCTACGGGGTCCCCAGAGGAGAGTTTTGGGGCTTTCAAGTTGACTCACTCCTGTCTTCAGAGTTTGTGGGAGGACATTGTCCCTTTGGAGAGTGCAGAGGAGACAGACAGTTTCCATTTAAACACACAGAGATGTGACATTTGAAGCCCACAGTGTGTCTACCATAGTGTGGGGGGTGGATACACATGCAGCTCCGGAGCCAACTACCTGCCTGGACAGCTCGCCTGTGCAGTTCACGACCCAGAGAAACCTGGGCTTTGGTTCAGCCACTTTGTGCCTCATTTCTGTCATCTGTGAAATGGGGAAAACAAAGGGAGGTGCTGAAGAGGGAAAGGGGTGAAGACATATCCCCATGCAGTGAAATGGAACAGTTCTCAATGTGCTTCTGCGATGGGAAGTCAGACACATGGAGAGACTGAGGCTCCAGTGGCGACATGTAACCATGGCATTCAGAGAACGCTTTTTCCTCCTTTTTCTCTCAGGCATTAGACTCTGTTGTCCAGACCAAGAACCTGAAGCCGGTGTGCTCAAGGGCAGGCTGACCAAGACATGTCGTGATTCTGCAGCTCAAGCAATTTATTTTGCTGTTTCCTCTTTGTGCCAAAAATGAGAATACTGCCACCGGTTTGGCCCCGGTTGGCATCCATTGTTCGTCTCACCGAGAACATGTTAACTCCGCAAGGAAATGAACCTCCCACTGACCTCAGAAATCAGGGAACACCGGGCTTGGCTGCAAGAGGCACGACCGGGAGGACCACTGCCAAGGTCCAGCCGCTAAGGGAAGGCAGATGACGCCTGTTCTCCTTCTATTGCAGGGACACCTCGTCAACATCTCTTATGCTGTAATTCAAGCTATTTTTTGGTTACAAACAGTAAATCCGAAGGAACTCGCTCTGTGAGAAAGCCCTTTCAGAGACTAAACTACAAAATATAAGCTTTTTAATTGTTTGTGTTTGAACTGACCGTAAAGACATTCAATGTGTAAGAGAAGAAAGAATTTTAAGGGTTCTTTCTAGTTGTGGGTAGTGGCTCGGATCATGGGAGGGCGTTGGAGTTAACTATATTCTCATTGGTAATAGAAAGGCAGCTACATGCATTTCTTATGAGCCAATGATTGCAGGTCCCAATTTCTTCTACTGCTGAAAAGGAAATCCAGGATTAAAAAAATAATCTTGTCTCTACTCACAGAGAATTAACCTCAGGAAGGTGGAGGTGACTCAGGAAGCTGATGGTTAGCCTGGTGAAGAAACCAAAGGTTGATTTACTGGAAATTGCAGCTGCTCTGGGCAGTGGGAGGTGCAAGAGGGAGCTATATATTCCCATCTCACCGCTCACCGCGCAGACGCCGACAGGCTCCCCACCCACCTCTGCCTCCTCCAGGATCACAGGTAAGGGCTGCCAGCAGCGCTGCTTCATTGCACGGAGCTCTTCTGAAAGTGATAACAATGATGTGCATCGTCTCATTGGTCTGTTTCATTTTGTCTGATAGTACTTTACTTACTCTGCTAGAAAGTAAGTAAAACGCCTTTTTCATCTGATTTAATCTGGTGGTGATTTGTTTATTTGCATAAAAATAATCCTTTAGGAATACATGCGTTGCGGGGATAACATGTCTGGCCCCCGCAGATCCTTCGAGAAAAAAGCAGAGAGTTTCCTCACAGTAGAAGGCTGATGTGGCAACATCCACCTCTCTTGGGATCTGTTGTAAAGCGTTTTCTACCCAGTCTTAGTATAGTCAGCAAAGACACAAAGATAAAAAGATACACTATTTCTTTTTCACAAAAGTTTTCTTTTAAATAGTAATTTCAATAGGCTTCTAATCATGAAATATTTACATGTGTGTTAAAATGGATTTGAAAAGTCCAAAGAAGAAAAACGTTTCTTGCCAGAAACCTACAACCTACATAAAAGGCATTTCTTTTAAGAAAATTGTATTACACACTAACCTTCCCTTCAGTAAAGTCATTATAAAATGACGGATGCTTTTCCAGGAGCTCCCGACAGCGTCAAGACACCATGGATTCACTCAGTGGACCAATCAGCCACTTTGGAGTCGATCTGTACCAACAGATCAGACAGAGCTCAACCGGGGAGAATATCTTCTACTCCCCCCTCAGCATCATGTCAGCCTTTGGCATGCTTTACTTGGGGTCCCGAGGAAACACTGCCGCACAACTTCAGAAGGTAGGTGGCAGCTTCCTCTACGTGCAACGGTTGGCACTGGTCCCTCTGTTGTCTTGTGTTCAGATGGTCACAGATCTGGCAGTCCGCAGGGCTCGCACAGAGAGCCGCAAGCAGCCGCGTGACTGGGTGGGCCCGGGGTGGTGGGGGACACATGTCTCCCCCAGTGCCTGGCCCCCTCTGCTTCCCTGAGCCCAGACCTCCTCTGGGACCCACATGAACCCCTACAACTGCCCCCCAACCCGAGGGGAAGAGTTTAGCTAGAAGTGATACATTGACTAAAATCCGTGGGAGTCAACTGCACGTGCTCCCTCTGAAGTGAGTGAAAATGAATCAGGATTTTTTGAATTGGCTGGTGATCAACCCACTTTGCTGTGTCGTCAAGAATCAAAATGCTTACACTTTGATTTACTTTGTTCTTAAGTCTTTGTTTCTTTCTTTCTTTTTTTTTTTTTCTTTTCTTTTTTTTTTTTGTTGCTTTTGTTTGGGGCTTTTGTTTGTTTTCTTGCAAAGTTTCTTCCTTTTTGCCTTCTTTTTTCCTTCCACCCTTCCGTGCTTTTATTTCTTTCCTTGATGTAAAGATCTATACAATTTCTTTGTCCCACTTCCTGTCTCCTGCAGGCCCTTCACTTTAATAAGGTCGCAGAGAACCCAACAGGAGGAGCCACAGCGGATCCCGTGAGTCCCAGGGCACTTGGGCCTGGAGGGAGATCACACATACGAGACGGTCTCACGTTACACTGGGAATTTCAGATAAACGGAGAAAAGTCCATTTTGAGGGAAAATCTTAAGCAACATAGAGTGGAGAGAGTTGTGTCTCATTTTATATTACATATTTATTTCATACATTTGTTTTCCGAAAAGGAGATTAGCATCTGCTTAAGATCATGGGCTCTGGAGCCCGAAGTTACCTGCAAATTCCTTCTCACAAAAGCTGTTCACAAAGAGGGAAGAGGCAAAATACAACTGCTCTGAGTCATCAAGTCCTCATCCCAATTAACTAGGGGCAGTAACAGGTCTGCTGCAGTACAGGCAAATACATGCAAACCACGGCAACAGTGCCTGGACGATGGAAAACCTGACACATGTTATGTATTCCATTTACAGAATCAGAATCATTACCATAATCAGAATAATGTGGCTAAAATGATGTAATTTTAATTAACTCATACATTAGAGTCAGAGCAATAAGCACACATCCAGATATATTTTGGACAAACATTGACTGAGGGTTATGATTATAGACCGAACAGTCCAAAGCCCTCAGCGAGCAAGTGGACGGTTCCGGGTTCAGACAGGCCTGAGGTGCATAATTCGCTTTGCTACACTCTGTCCCCTTGGACAACTTTTTGAACTTTCAGAGGGCTCTTGTTTTCAGGGGCATTGGGCTAAAGGCTTCGAGACAGCGATGTCAGCCCACTGGCACGTTACCCAGCACACACGACTCCTGCACTGGGAGCCTGACGGTTGTGAGTGATGAGCCATCGAGCACAGTGCGCAGGTCTCACAAGGTCATCCCAGCAAGCAGTGGAACGGGGCTTCCTGTCGTAACAGAGAATAGCTTGCACTTTGACGTTCTCATTCCCTTGATGACTGTGAGAGATGCAGTGCGTTTCTAGCCTTCAAGGAGCTTACGTTTACTGGGAAGCGAAATCTAACCATGAGACGATGAAGGCACAGCCAGCAGTGGAATGGTGCTGCATCTCTGCTTCAAACGAGACATGTTTGGAGTATGTTAGAGCAGGAGGCATTTCCAGGAAGACTGAGTGTGAGGATTTGAAGGATATTTCAGATAAAATACACCGAATACCAGGGAATAACAACAAATGTCATCGGTGGGGATACAGTGCGTTAGAAACAGATCCAACAGACTTACGTGGGTTTAGTATTTACATCAAGAGAGAATCTGATGAGCTCTCGTTTTGATGTTTGAAGGTTGAAAATCCAGAAAATCATCACTTTCAAAAGCTTCTGACTGAATTAAACAAACCCACCGACGCCTATGAGCTGAACGTCGCCAACAGGCTCTATGGCAGAAAGGAGTTTCCCTTCCTTCAGGTGAGTTTCCCTGGCCTGCCCACACCTTTCATCTGCATCCTAGTCCTCTGCCCCCCGGTCTCCAAATGGGGGAGGAGAGGCAGGTGACCCTGGCTGACCCCCACAGTGAGCATTTACCCCGGGGACATCAGGCTCCCACACCACAACCCACCCTCGGGTTGTTCCAGAGCCTGACCACCCACCAGTGAAGTGGGGTTGGGATGGTCCCACGTCCTCTCTCTGGTCATGACTGAGCATAATTTAATTTGGGGATGCTTACATAGTTACTCATGAGTTACTCTGAATTCCTCCTTTCTTCCTTCCCATGTCAAAGGAATACATGGATAATGTGAAGAAGTTGTACCTAGCCAGTGTGGAATCTGCGGATTTTGCGAATGCTCCAGAAGAAAGTCGAAAGATGATTAATTCCTGGGTGGAAAGACAAACTAATGGTACGTTATGAGAGGGTCACTCACTAAGAATCCCTTTTGAGTCCCCAGGGGGTGTGATCTGCCCCCCAACCTGGACACTGCATTGGGTGCCAGGAGAGGGGTGAGATGAGACTGCAGAGGATGGGGGAGGACGTGCAGATGGTGGGATGGTCCCAGTAAATGTGGAGAGAAACAAGGTGACCCAGGAGGGATCCCAGCACCAGCTCCTGGAAATACAGCAGGAGTCTGGGGGTGAAGTGTCTTTGTGGATCTCAGGTCTCTGCTCAAACTTCGTTTAATTTCACACCTATTTCGTTAGTACGTTAACTTCTGGATTATGATCATGAGGAGAAAATATTAAAAGGATTCCCTCAACATCTAAACCATCCTTCTTGTCACATGCAGCGGAGCTGCCTGGCCCGTTCTCCATGCCCACGTCCTGCAGGGATGGTCACAGCCATCTCCCCAACCAAGGCAATGGATGGACAATCTCTCCATCCTCTGAACCACGCCCTTTCTCACATCCTAATTATAGGTCAAAGCTATAGCATTTCAAAGTGGAGAAATAATAGGAAGACACCCCGGGGAATGGTTTAGGGTTCATTTCATTCATCCTAAAGAGCATTCAGGCCTATTTCCTCTGAGTAGTGAGTGAAATGTGGGAAGATGGGGGAGGAGAAAGGAAGAAAGGAAAAAAGGAAGGAAGGAAGGAAGGAAGGAAGGAAGGAAGGAAGGAAGGAAGGAAGAAGGAAGGAAGGAAGGAAGGAAAGAAAGAAAGAAAGAAAGAAAGAAAGAAAGAAAGAAAGAAAGAAAGAAAGAAAGAAAGAAGGAAAGAAGGAAAGAAAGGAAGGAAGCAAGGAAGGAAGGAAAGAAGGAAAGAAAGGAAGGAAAGAAGGAAAGAAAAGAAAAGAAAAGAAAGGAAAGAAGAGAGAAAGAAAAGAAAGGAAAGAAGAGAGAAAGAAAGAAAGGAATGAAAGAAGGAAGAAAGGAAGAAAGGAATGAAGGAAGGAAGAAAGGAAGGAAGGAAGGAAGGAAAGAAAGACTTGTTAAGAAAGGAAGAATAGAACAAAGTCAGAGGAAACAAGAGAGGAAAGCAGGTGTTGAGGGCACCAGGAGGGAAGGGTACAGTGAGAGAGGGAGGAAATTGACTCCTGGAAAGATCAGCTGAAATCAGTTCATCCGTATTCTGTGTGAGATGACTCATGTCACCAGAACTGAACGCCTTCCCAGTCATAAGAAGGGGTCTCCACGAGGGTAACTCCGTCAACCCGGTGCCAGGAGAGAACGTTCACTTTGGGAACTATTGGGCATGGTGTCCCTAATATGGTGACTTGTGAGAATGTTTTAATGATCAGTTGTAACTTTCAAAAGATCTTCAAGAAAAACCTCGTGTGCCTTCATGAAGACCTTCCATTTTCTTTCTTTGCAGAAAAAATCAAGGAACTATTTCCCAAAGGTTCTCTTGACAGCTCCACTGCTCTGGTACTGGTGAACGCCATCTATTTCAAAGGGCAGTGGCACCGGAAATTTAAGGAAGAAAACACGGTGGAGGAAAAATTTTGGCTGAACAAGGTATTGTCTATACTTTACTTACATAATGTAACCTAACTGTATGAGGAATGTGAAATTTAAATACATAGTGATTAATGGGCAACTGCAGTAGAAAATAGACTGTGTCAAGGTTCTATTTTCTTCTCTTTTTCTTTCTTTATTTACTTGGGAATCTTTGAAGAAACTCTTGTCTAACTTACAGATTTCCCAGACCATCCCCTAGAAGGAGGATGAGTTTGGTATCTCAAAAATATTATCACTTTTTCTGACTTGTGCTCATTTGGCATTTGTTTGCCACATTAATATCTCGCAGGATAGAAGCAAATCTGTGCAGATGATGAAAGAAATGAACACCTTCAATTTCACCTCCCTGGAGGACATGCAAGTCAAGATCCTGGAAATACCGTACAAAGGCGCGGAGCTAAGCATGATGCTGCTGCTGCCCAATGAAGTAGATGGTCTGCAGAAGGTAAAGCCGTGCACCTCCAAGTCTTGCTACTGTTGCTTCGATTCCTAGCAATGCAAACAAAATAAGCTGTACATACATTGGTGGTGCTGGCTGGCAGAGATCCAGCACAGAACAAACAAATTTCTCAAGAATCACAGTCTGGTAGGCAGAATACATAGAAAATCTGTCCATCACAGGTTGCATTAATATTCTGATGAACCTATGGAATGTCAGTTCACAAAACTATATACCTAGCTCTTCATCTTCCTATTTTGCAACCCTAACAACCTGCAGCATATTCCAGTCCACTCATTGGAAGACAAGAAAATTAACAATCCGATGTAGGAGACACGTGGAGGTATTTGCCAGTTCACTGGCAAACAAAAGAAAGAAATTAAAACAGGCAAGTTTACATAGTACGTATGAAATCAGTGGTTTTGTAGACTGTGGGCCCATAGATTTATCTTCATGCCCACATTTCCGTGTGGAAGTATTCTGTCCCTAGGAGCTCAGAAGCCATGCTGACCTTCATTGCTCGGAGTGTTTGAAAAAGGAGGAACTATAGAATTTTGTTCTTAGCGTTGCTTTAATACAGTTAATATGTAAAAATACCCAAAACAGTATCTGACATGAACGGACATTCTGTACATGGCGGGCTGCCATCACTATTATAGCTGCTGCTGGCGCTGACGTGGCAGTGAGCTTGCCACACTCAGAGTGTGTACGGAGTGACACTGGCAACCGGAAGTCCTCGGGGAATGTCCTGTGGCAATAAATGTGAACAAACATCAGAGTACTCTTGCTCCAGCTCTGCGGTCCCCATTATCTGGGACCCCGGGAACCCCAGTTCTAGGATTTTAGCCTATGGCAACAAGTCTAAATGAGGCAAACGCTTTTGGACAGAAGTGGCTCAAAATAATGAAAAATTTTAAACAAGGAACTATGGTACACGTTTGTGTTACCAGTAGTTTAGCTTAGGGATTGACACGCAGTGAAGGTTTATTCACACAGATGTTCATTAAATAAAGATAGATACAGTGAGTATCAATTTAATGGCAGTATTATGCAACAATTTAAACTTGACTACACAAATATATATCTCTATGGGAAAAGTTTACGAATAAGTCAAGCAAGGGAAAAGAATAGAAGTAGGATGTATGCTATGAATGCACAATGTAAAAATTTATGAAGGAAAAGACATTAACAAGAGAGACTTTGAAAATGAGGCGTGCCACACATACGGAGCGTGAGAATTGAACAGTTCATCTTTTACAAAGTAATCTTATTTAATGATTCTGTTGTTGCATATATGTATGTGTATAGAAATCTATACATATATACATTTTAAAGGTATTTATATATGCTAGTATAATTTTGTGTACATATATAGCTAAAAATAGCAATGTCATGAATATACAAGAACATTTATTTAATTATATAATATATATTCAGGACTCTCTTCCTTTTGACTCCTTGGATTAAATCTAATCACTTCAATCTCCTGTACTTACACTTACTGTTAAGATAAAGGTTCCCCACACGTTATAATCCAGTGTTAAGCTGGGCTCCATGTCCTTGTTTTCCATCATTACAGCTGGAAGATAAACTCACTGCTGAGAAATTATTAGAGTGGACGAGCTCACAGAATATGAGGACGAGTCAAGTGGATTTACACTTACCTCGGTTCAAAGTGGAAGAGACCTATGACCTCAAGGACATGCTGAGAGCCCTGGGGGTGGTGGACGCCTTCAATTCTCAGAAGGCCGACTTCTCAGGCATGACTAGGAAAAACAACCTGGTGGTGTCTAAAGCCGTGCACAAGTCCTTTGTGGAGGTGAATGAGGAGGGCACGGAGGCCGCAGCGGCCACAGGCATCAGTACAGGTATAAGAATAACATCAATACCACGTTATGAACTTTTCCACTGTGATCACCCTTTCCTGTTCTTCATCAGACACAACAAGACCAACAGCATCCTCTTCTTGGGCAGAGTCTCTTCCCCTTAGATGTGATTACCCTTCCACCACCCTAGGGGCACATGCACAGAGTCCTTCTGATACACTCATTGCTGGAAGCAACAGGTTCTCCTCGATGTGTTTCCCTTTCCAACCTCACGGTCACCACTAAGAATCTAACCATTGAAATAGCATGTCTGTCTGTCTCTCTCTTTCTACAATCACATGTTGGCCTACTTTATTTCCCCATGATAATTTGCTTCAGACAAAATCTCCAAAATGTGATACAAGTGCATTTCAATACTTTATCTTCATCTAAGTTTGAAATATCATATCTGCTGTTTTAGAAAATTATAGCTACTATTCAAATCTGTTCACCTAGACACGCACATGTATTTGAATTTTGGTGGGATGTGGAACACTTATGTGACCTAACCTTTTGGTTTTATGAAATACATTATCAATAAAACAATGACTTATTCATATCTTTTGTTGCTATTCCTCTTTTTTTCTTTTCAACAAAGTGCAAGTGCCCACCACACATAGAAAAGGTAATTTAGAAATACTTGGTTGCGTTTTTAAAAATCCAAAGGTAATACAGCATGATGACCCAGAAGAGGGAAGCTAGTACCAGAACATGAATGGCTCTGTAACCCGTGTCCAGAACTTAAACATGAGTCTAGAACTCAGACACTGGATATAAACTTAATCTCTAAAGATGTGAGGCTGATGATATGATTAGAGTTACCGAGAGAAACATGGTCATTGTAGCTAAAGGCAAGGATGGCATCACACTGGAAAGGAGAAAGTGAAAAGAAAGCAGGACCAAGAGAGGACCCTGAAGTACATCAAGATATAAACGTTAAGTATTGCCAGTTTTTATTTTCTAGATCATAGCTTTTTAAGAAAGGACAGGAAGAATCTTGTGGAGTTGAGAGATTCGTTAATGACATAGATTGGGGTGATGGTTTCATAGATGTAGACTCATCTCAAAACTCATTCGTACACATGAATTAGGTAGAACAAATTCCATATCAATCATACATCAATAAAGCTATGTGTTAATGGAAAGTAATAAAAAGAAATACATTCTATTCCTAAAAAGTACAAATAAAGATAATAGAAGTTTCACAAGGAATATAATGCTTATGTGCATACAAAGTACCACCCCACAGGATAGCACCTCATTCCCATTGGATTGACCAAAGTTGAAATTAAAAGACGGGTCATACTCTCTGTGGAGAGAATGTGGATCAACCACAACTCTCATTAAAGTGTACAACGTGTTGATTTGATACACTTAGTTACTGCAAAATGGTCCCGCCATAGCTTTAGCTAAGGCCTCAACTACATCACAACGTTACCATCTCCTTTTTGTGAGCTGTTTTTGATCAAGGACGGCTGTCTAATTGTTGCTCTCTGAGGGGGAATGGAGGCTGGGGTCTCCTACGTGGCAATTTCGGTGATGTCACTCCAGAAATCTTTAAGTCTATATGGCTGAGCAACGCACTTGTAGACAAAGTGTTCCTCCAGTGTACAAAGAGACCTGCGTCAGTACTTTCTTATAAAATTAAAGGTACACTTACCAATAAATCCAGTAATTCCACACCTTGATTTTACACTAGAGCTCTGAATACACATGTCACAAAAGGACTGTATGAAAATGTTCATTGATGCCTTATTTGTGACTGTCGAAAGCTGGGAAAAACTCGAGTTTGTGTCAGCAGGTGAGCTGTAATGCAAACTAAAGGGGGGCACTTGGTGGTAAAAAGAACAAACTACTGATCCTGCAGAAACATGGATAAAAGTGCAACACTGCTGTGCGAAACAGGAACTGGACAGAGAGAGCGCACGTCCTGTGATTCCAGCTATATGGTGCCCTGAACAAACAAAACGAACATGTGGTGACAGAAAGCTGTTTGGCGGCTCCCGAGGCTGGACTTGGGGAAGAAATTGATTGTTCAAAACTCCAAGGAAAATTCCTTAGTGTGATGAATTCTCTACAACTTGATTGGATGATGGTCACAGTGGTTTGCATTTGTCAACAGTCATCAAACTGCAGTGTTATAACCTGTGGATTTTATTTTATGTAAATTGTACCTCAATAAATTTGATAAAGAATGAGATAGAGGAGGAGATTTGAACAAAGCACACATAGTAGGTATTGCCTCAGAATTATTTCTGGTGTAGGGAAGCGCTTCGGAATTAAAGCTGTTTTGAAGATAGCCCCCAATTTAGGAAAACAATTTTCAAGGTGCATTAGGTATACTTCCATTTTATCTCACTTAATAATATTTTATTTAAAAAAAAATTTTTATTGAGGTGTAGTTGATTTGCAATGTTAGTTTCAGGTGTACAACAAAGGTATACATATACATGCAAATACACTTTTTTCTTTTCAGATTCTTTTCCATTATATTTTACTGTAAGAAATTGTATATAGTTCCATGTACTACACTGTAGGTCCTTGCTGCTTATCTTTTTTATATATAAAAAGTGTATCTGTTCATCCCAAACTCCTAATCTATCCCTTCCCCACCCTTTCCCCTTTGGTTATCATGATTTGTGTTCTATGTCCATGAGCTTGCTTTTGATTTGTAAATAGAATTTGTAGCATTTGTACAAATTCCACACACACATCATATCATATGATATTTCTCTTTCTCTGTCTGACTTACTTCACTAAGTATGGTATATGATAATCTCTAGTTCCATCCATGTTACTACAAGCGGCATTACTTCATTTTTTTTTATAGCTGAGTAATACTGCATTCATCTCACTTAATTTTAAATGGTGTGTATTCAAAGGTAGAGATTGAATAAATCTTCAATTCAAAATGTTTACTGATTCATAAAAGACAATAACTCAAAAGTGACAATTGTGTGTTGGTGTCGGGGGTGGGAGTGGAGAATCGGTACACTAGTATGCTTTGGGAGTAGAACCTTGATTCTCACTATACACAGTGGGAAAGTCGAATATTGTCTTATTGTTTTCATGAAACTGGTTGTGATCTTGTGGTCTGGGGACTCCTAGAGTCTACAGAACACACAAGAAGAATCCTTCGCACAGAAGGGAATGCTGGAAATGTCTACTGGATTAGGACTTCAGAAAGTATATATTGAATTTAAGCAGAAAGTGAGCATTTAAATATTGAGAAAGAAGCCACATTCCAGAGGGTGAAGAAGGAGAAATATGGAGTCTAGACGCTCAAAAACTTGAAGGAGAAAAGAAGTTTATATACAGGGAGTGGCTGGAGAGACGGACTTTGCTTGCTTAAGAATGAGAGAGAATGTTAATGTGTTGACACCAGGAGGGGCCCCACCCGAGACACGGAGGTTCATTCAGGAAAGGTGTGTAATTACTGTTCCTGAGGAAATGGAGGTGGTAATACAAAGAGAGAAGGAAGAGTTACAGGTTACAGGGCACAAAAGTCTGAAGTTTAGAGGATGATGGGAAGACGAAGAAGTTGCAATCTAATATTCGTTTTTCTTTAATGAAATAGGAGGAAAAGACACCAAGTGAAAATGATCAGGCTATGGGATGAATAGAGAATTTAAGAAAGGAAAGCAGGTTTACAGAAGCTTTGCGGGAAAAGCAAAAAGGAGCTGACTCAAGATAATAGAAAGATATGGGAACACTGTAGGGAGAACAGCTTAAATCAGAAATCATGCCCCGTATGTGTGCACGTGTGTGTATGTCAAAATAGCATAAAATGAATTTTACCATTTTAACCATTTCTAACCCAACAGTCAAGTGGCATTAAGTACGTACATTGTTGTGTGGCTGCCACCAGTATGGTGGTTACTCAAACTGGTTCCCAGAATAGTTGCACCATTCCCACCAGCAATTCACAAGTGTTCCATGTCCGTCACGTCCTTGCCACACTGTGAGCTTCTGTTGTGGACGTTTCCATATTGTCTTTAGAAAAAAGCCTATTCAATACTTTGCAAATTTTCAGTTGGGTTTTTTGTTGTTGCTGTTGTTGAGTTGAAGATGTTCTTGAAGTATTGCAAATATTAGAACTTTATCAAATATATGATTGGAAATGTTTTTGAGTTGTTTTACACTCTCTAGACGGTTCCTTACGATGCATAATAATTTTAAATGTTGATGATGTCCAAGTTTTCCAGTTTCTTTTTTGTTGCTTGTATTTGGGTGGCATATCAAAGAATACATTAACAAATCCTATGTCCTATTTTTCTATCATGCATTCCTCTAAGAATTTTGTACTTTTAGCTCTTACATTTAGGTTTTGACTTGTATTCATAAAAGATACTTGTTTGTAGTTTGTTTTTATATACTGTCTATCTAGCTTAGATTTCAGGGTAGTGTTGCCATCAAAAAAATAACTTGGGAAGTGTTCCCTCCTCTTCAATTTATCTGTAGAGTATGAGAAGGTATGGTGTTCACTTTTTAAAATATCTGGTGGAATTCACCAGTGAATCCTCGTAGCCCAGGGCTTCTCTTTTCCGGAAGAAGGCATGAGTTTTTAGTGAAGAAAAAATGAAACCATATTCCTTTTCATGATCAGATGAAATATACTCCATTCACCATCCTATCTACAGAACGTCATTCTCTCTCCGGGGATCCCACCACTCAATAACGTTAAGAACCGCAGGGTGTTTCCCAAGTTGGGATGAAGAGGGGAGTCATCAGCCTTCTGCTTGTTTAAAGAGGAAACACCAGAATTCTCTTTTGTCCCCGGGAGGTCTCGTCCTGCTGAGTTGCTGATGCAGTCCCTGCACACGGTGTCCCTAGTGGTGTGGCCAGAAAGGAGAGCACCTGGCAGCACACAGCAACGCCATGTGTGGATCTGGACCCTGCAACAGTGATGGCCAAACCCTTTGCTCAAGAACTACTCAGAACTTCCCCTTCAAACCTCCCACAGTTTTTACTTGACAGCTGCACATTTTGTCCATAATGTAAATCGTTAGAAAGGATATAATTCCTACCCTATTATGAGTGTTGCTATTTTAAATAAAACTATTCTACACACTACCAAATACATGCAGTGGAATACTTTCAAAACACATGACAGCCCACTTAACTTTCGAATGTTTTACATCATTCCTTCTTCCATGGAAATGACATTTCCATTCCACTTTCTCCAAAGAATTTTATCCTAATTTTGTATTCTAAAGTCTTTTATTGATAACTTTGTCAGCCTTGTAACCAATGAAAATATAAATGTAAAATATGAAATATTCTTAGTTTCCAAGATCATATTGCTCTGAACATTTCATACATCTCTTCCTCAAAAGACTCAAAGTAGACCTACCATATGATCCAGCAATCACACACTTGGGAAAGGCAGCCATCCCTTGACAACCTAGCTGAAAGGAAATTGAGTGACAAGCTCCCTGACCTCACCCAGCTGGAGATCTTCCCTTGCTGCCTCCCACTGACCAGATGCTATGTCCCCAGAGGACAAGCACCCTGACTATGTCTCCCTACATCTCTGCCTCCTGGGGCCACTGGAGTTGAGGGGGTGAAGGGAGAAACCAGAGAAGGAAAATAAAATCCACAGCACACCCACATCCCATGTAACCAAATTGGTTTATCTCTCTAGAACATTCCATCTCCATTAATACTCCATAGCAAAATCAACAATAATTAATATTGCCTCTATATAAACAATATATTCAAATAGATATTAAAGGTCATGGGTCTAATTTTTTTAAGGGTTTTTTTTCTAAAGGGAGGAGATTCAACTGGAAAGGAGATGTAAAATGGAATAAGAATGAGTTGAATTCTTGCCAACACAGTGAAAGTTTTGCGGTCCTCCAGTTCGGAAGCAGTTAGGTTGGAGGGGAAACCCATAAAGGGCGGAGGGGCAACAAATTCCTTAGTGAACATTAAGGAGTAACATCCAACATGGTAGGTAGGTGGGCACATGGTGAATTACCTGATTGGCCAGAAACTTGAAGCAGGGCTTTCGGACAGGGAAACAACAATGGCTACAAAAGGCAGCAGGAATGAACGAAATAGAAGACCATGTACCCGGGCTTCAGGGTACGGACATGGGGGAGAAAGGAGCTGCCTCTGCAAGATCAGGGACCTGCAATCGTAGAGAAAATCCATATTTCAGCTAAAGCAACGTGGAAGAGGGACAGTTCCAGGAGAAGGGGAAGCCTGCATTGGTTTTTCTGGGCAGCAGAACAGGAAAGGCAGGATCAAACAGGGAGGGAGTTGCAAAATATCACCGAGGAACAGCACTGTATTTGATTGAAAGCAGAGAAGGGTGACTGTCTGGGTGGTATCGGAGACGTGGGAATCAGGCGAGGGGTGGAGGTTATATGACTCTGTCTCATTCTGCCTTCATAAACCCACCAATTCCCTAAGTAGTGTCTTTTAACAGATTACTGGAGTTGGCTCTCCTCTGTGAAAATTCAAGCAAAGCTTATTAACCCCATTCTGATACTTTTCACTGTGGACAGGTCCACGCCTGTATCTGCATCTGTAGGGAATTTACAGAAGATACTCGACTGCTGGATGCTTGGAGGATCTTCTGCACTAAGCAGCTTCCCTATACACAGGCACAACCACGTACTTGCAAACAAAGAGGAAATGACATGCCTCCTAGGATGTGCAGCTTAACAATACTGACAGACATTCACCCCTTCACGAGGAAGTAAGTGCCAGGAAACCCGAGAAGATATGTGTTAACTAATCTATCAATCTATTAGAACGAGCATGATAGTTCCTGAAGGTGTGACTTGCTCTTGAGTTTTATTGGGTTCCTGGATTCCGAGAACCAGGGATGATGGTGCATATTTAGAAAATTCCCAAAGACATGAGTTGGAAATTATTCGTTTGCAAAATCTTCTGAGAACTGCTGAGTCTTCTGACACAGTATGACATTAGAATGTCATATTCCTGTCCATTACATGCCAGAAGCCATCGTCAGAGACTGGGGAAAACAGAAACCTATGCCATGGCTTCTTATTTGAACTATCTCAAGATCTCTTTAAATTAAACCAAACGTCTGCTCATTACCAATTAGTCCCTTTTCCTCAAAGCCAACTTCTGCATGACGAATCTTAGAAGTTTCTTTTCACAATTCATCCTTAGCTGAAAGTTCCTTCGAAGGCCAGTCTATCCTACTTTGTGCCCCTGTTCCTCCCCCCGAGCTCCAGGCTGAGCTTCTTGCTTCTGTCCTCCTGGGATCAGGTCTCTTTATCTTTCAGCCCAAAGAGACCCCTCCCTCTCCTTCTCCAGGAACCCCAACTCTCTCTGTGGCCTGTGACACAATCTTGTCTAGAAGCTCCTATTCCTCATGTTCGTAAGTTTTCATTCTGGATCATTTTCTTTTCATTTTCTTCTATTTTTTAGATTCACTTCTTCATCCAAACTTCAGGAGTCTACATCCCCCCTCACCCCCACCCAGTCTCAACTCAGGAATCTTTTACCTACAGGAGAATTCAAGGCTCACTACACACAGATTGACGGAGGAGACCTAAGAGTAGCAGGGCTGGGGGCTGGGGGGGCAGGCAGAATAATCTTTACGTGTTAGAAACTCAAGTCCCCGTTCCACCTGTTCCCCCCCCGTCTCCATCTCCTGTGCTTCAGGGCCTTTGGCGGGTGAATCTTCCTGCGAATACGTGATGTGCTGAGACAGGCTCTGATCGTGGCAGGTGTCGCCAGTAGGAAGTGGTGGCGACGTGCAAAGAATCACAACACGAAACACACGTTCCTCCATCACATTCTGTTGGGAACGTAAAACGGAGCAGCTGTGGTGGGAACCAAACTGGCAGCCCCTCTACATCCACACAGACCTGCCGCGTGAGCCAGAGATCTCGCACTCAGGTGTGCACCTGGGAAACTAAAGCATATGTATAAGGAAATCACCCCAGTTCTGTCCACCTCTCACTGGCCCTGTTTGCCTGTGGCCGGAGCCCTAAAAGAGTGTCTGTCTGAATGCCCAGTTTTCCCTTCTAGGGGCTACGGGGTCCCCAGAGGAGAGTTTTGGGGCTTTCAAGTTGACTCACTCCTGTCTTCAGAGTTTGTGGGAGGACATTGTCCCTTTGGAGAGTGCAGAGGAGACAGACAGTTTCCATTTAAACACACAGAGATGTGACATTTGAAGCCCACAGTGTGTCTACCATAGTGTGGGGGGTGGATACACATGCAGCTCCGGAGCCAACTACCTGCCTGGACAGCTCGCCTGTGCAGTTCACGACCCAGAGAACCCTGGGCTTTGGTTCAGCCACTTTGTGCCTCATTTCTGTCATCTGTGAAATGGGGAAAACAAAGGGAGGTGTTGAAGAGGGAAAGGGGTGAAGACATATCCCCATGCAGTGAAATGGAACAGTTCTCAATGTGCTTCTGCGATGGGAAGTCAGACACATGGAGAGACTGAGGCTCCAGTGGCGACATGTAACCATGGCATTCAGAGAACGCTTTTTCCTCCTTTTTCTCTCAGGCATTAGACTCTGCTGTCCAGACCAAGAACCTGAAGCCGGCGTGCTCAGGGGCAGGCTGACCAAGACATGTCGTGATTCTGCAGCTCAAGCAATTTATTTTGCTGCTTCCTCTTTCTGCCAAAAATGAGATACTGCCACCAGATTGGCCCCTGTTGGCATCCATTGTTCTTCTCACCGAGAACATGTTAACTCCGCAAGGAAATGAACCTCCCACTGACCTCAGAAATCAGGCCACACCGGGCTTGGCTGCAAGAGGCACGACCGGGAGGACCACTGCCAAGGTCCAGCCGCTAAGGGAAGGCAGATGACGCCTGTTCTCCATCTATTGCAGGGACACCTCGTCAACATCTCTTATGCTGTAATTCAAGCTATTTTTTGGTTACAAACAGTAAATCCGAAGGAACTCGCTCTGTGAGAAAGCCCTTTCAGAGACTAAACTACAAAATATAAGCTTTTTAATTGTTTGTGTTTGAACTGACCGTAAAGACATTCAATGTGTAAGAGAAGAAAGAATTTTAAGGGTTCTTTCTAGTTGTGGGTAGTGGCTCGGATCATGGGAAGGCGTTGGAGTTAACTATATTCTCATTGGTAATAGAAAGGCAGCTACATGCAGTTCTTATGAGCCAATGATTGCAGGTCCCAATTTCTTCTACTGCTGAAAAGGAAATCCAGGATTAAAAAAATACTCTTGTCTTTACTCACAGAGAATTAACCTCAGGAAGGTGGAGGTGACTCAGGAAGCTGATGGTTAGCCTGGTGAAGAAACCAAAGGTTGATTTACTGGAAATTGCAGCTGCTCTGGGCAGTGGGAGGTGCAAGAGGGAGCTATATATTCCCATCTCACCGCTCACCTCGCAGACGCCGACAGGCTCCCGGCCGACCTCTGCCTCCTCCAGGATCACAGGTAAGGGCTGCCAGCAGCGCTGCTTCACTGCCCGGAGCTCTTCTGAAAGTGATAACAATGATGTGCATCGTCTCATTGGTCTGTTTCATTTTGTCTGATAGTACTTTACTTACTCTGCTAGAAAGTAAGTAAAACGCCTTTTTCATCTGATTTAATCTGGTGGTAATGTGTTTATTTGCATAAAAATAATCCTTTAGGAATACATGTGTTGCAGGGATAAGATGTCTGGCCCCCACAGATCCTTCGAGAAAAAAGCAGAGTTTCCTCACAGTAGAAGGCTGATGTGGCAACATCCACCTCTCTTGGGATCTGTTGTAAAGCGTTTTCTACCCAGTCTTAGTATAGTCAGCAAAGACACAAAGATAAAAAGATACACTATTTCTTTTTCACAAACGTTTTCTTTTAAATAGTAATTTCGATAGGCTTCTAATGATGAAATGTTTACATGTGTGTTAAAATGGATTTGAAAAGTCCAAAGAAGAAAAACGTTACTTGCCAGAAACCTACAACCTACATAAAAGGCATTTCTTTTAAGAAAATTGTATTACAGACTAACCTTCCCTTCAGTAAACTCATTGTAAAATGACGGATGCTTTTCCAGGAGCTCCAGACAGCGTCAAGACACCATGGATTCACTCAGTGGACCAATCAGCCACTTCGCAGTCGATCTGTACCAACAGATCAGACAGAGCTCAACCGGGAAGAATATCTTCTACTCCCCCCTCAGCATCATGTCAGCCTTTGGCATGCTTTACTTGGGGTCCCGAGGAAACACTGCCGCACAACTTCAGAAGGTAGGTGGCAGCTTCCTCTACGTGCAACGGTTGTCACTGGACCCTCTGTTGTCTTGTGTTCAGATGGTCACAGATCTGGCAGTCCGCAGGGCTCGCACAGAGAGCCGCAAGCAGCCGCGTGACTGGGTGAGCCCGGGGTGGTGGGGGACACATGTCTCCCCCAGTGCCTGGCCCCCTCTGCTTCCCTGAGCCCAGACCTCCTCTGGGACCCACATGAACCCCTACAACTGACCCCCAACCCGAGGGGAAGAGTTTAGCTAGAAGTGATACATTGACTAAAATCCGTGGGAGTCAACTGTACGTGCTCCCTCTGAAGTGAGTGAAAATGAATCAGGATTTTTTGAATTGGCTGGTGATCAACCCACTTTGCTGTGTCGTCAAGAATCAAAATGCTTACACTTTGATTTACTTTATTCTTAAGTCTTTGTTTCTTTCTTTATTTTTTTTGCTTTGGTTTGGGAATTTTGATTGTTTTCTTGCATATTTTCTTCCGTTTTGCCTTTTTTCTTCCTTCCACCCTTCCCTTCTTTCTTTCTTTTTTTTATGTAAAGATCTTTATAATTTCTTTGTCCCACTTCCTGTCTCCTGCAGGCCCTTCACTTTAATAAGGTCGCAGAGAACCCAACAGGAGGAGCCACAGCGGATCCCGTGAGTCCGAGGGCACTTGGGCCTGGAGGGAGGTCACACATCCGAGACGGTCGCACGTTACACTGGGAATTTCAGATAAACGGAGAAAAGTCCATTTTGAGGGAAAATCTTAAGCAACATAGAGTGGAGAGAGTTGTGTCTCATTTTATATTACATATTTATTTCATACATTTGTTTTCCGAAAAGGAGATTAGCATCTGCTTAAGATCATGGGCTCTGGAGCCCGAAGTTACCTGCAAATTCCTTCTCACAAAAGCTGTTCACAAAGAGGGAAGAGGCAAAATACAACTGCTCTGAGTCATCCAGTCCTCATCCCAATTAACTAGGGGCAGTAACAGGTCTGCTGCAGTACATGCAAATACATGCAAACCACGGCAACAGTGCCTGGACGATGGAAACCCTGACACGTGTTATGTATTCTATTTACAGAATCACAATCATCACCATAATCAGAATAATGTGGCTAAAATGATGTAAATTTAATTAACTCATACATTAGAGTCAGAGCAATAAGCACACATCCAGATATATTTTGGACAAACATTGACTGAGGGTTATGATTATAGACCGAACAGTCCAAAGCCCTCAGCGAGCAAGTGGACGGTTCCGGGTTCAGACAGGCCTGAGGTGCATAATTCGCTTTGCTACACTCTGTCCCCTTGGACAACTTTTGGAACTTTCAGAGGGCTCTTGTTTTCAGGGGCATTGGGCTAAAGGCTTAGAGATAGCGATGTCAGCCCATTGGCACGTTACCCAGCACACACGGCTCCTGCACTGGGAGTCTGACCGTTGTGAGAGAAGAGCCATCGAGCACAGTGCGCAGGTCTCACAAGGTCATCCCAACAAGCAGTGGAACGGGGCTTCCTGTCGTAACAGAGAATAACTTACACTTTGACGTTCTCATTCCCTTGATGACTGTGAGAGATGCAGTGCGTTTCTAGCCTTCAAGGAGCTTACGTTTACTGGGAAGCGAAATCTAACCATGAGACGATGAAGGCACAGCCAGCAGTGGAATGGTGCTGCATCTCTGCTTCAAACGAGACATGTTTGGAGTATGTTAGAGCAGGAGGCATTTCCAGGAAGACTGAGTGTAAGGACTTGAAGGATATTTCAGATAAAATACACCGAATACCAGGGAATAACAACAAATGTCATCGTTGGGGATACAGTGCGTTAGAAACAGATCCAACAGACTTACGTGGGTTTAGTATTTACATCAAGAGAGAATCTGATGAGCTCTCGTTTTGATGTTTGAAGGTTGAAAATCCAGAAAATCATCACTTTCAAAAGCTCCTGACTGAATTAAACAAACCCACTGATGCCTATGAGCTGAACGTCGCCAACAGGCTGTATGGCAGAAAGGAGTTTCCCTTCCTTCAGGTGAGTTTCCCTGGCCTGCCCACACCTTTCATCTGCATCCTGGTCCTCTGCCCCCCGGTCTCCAAATGGGGGAGGAGAGGCAGGTGACCCTGGCTGACCCCCACAGTGAGCATTTACCCCGGGGACATCAGGCTCCCACACCACAACCCACCCTCGGGTTGTTCCAGAGCCTGACCACCCACCAGTGAAGTGGGGTTGGGATAGTCCCACGTCCTGTCTCTGGTCATGACTGAGCATGATTTAATTTGGGGATGCTTACATAGTTACTCATGAGTTACTCTGAATTCCTCCTTTCTTCCTTCCCATGTCAAAGGAATACATGGATAATGTGAAGAAGTTGTACCTAGCCAGTGTGGAATCTGCTGATTTTGCGAATGCTCCAGAAGAAAGTCGACAGATGATTAATTCCTGGGTGGAAAGGCAAACTAATGGTACGTTATGAGAGGGTCAGTCACTAAGAATCACTTTTGAGTCCCCGGGGTGTGTGACACCCCCCCCCCATGCTGGACACTGCACTAGGTGCCAGGAGAGGGGTGAGGCGAAACTGCAGAGGATCAAGGAGGACGTGCAGATGGTGGGATGGTCGTAGTAAATGTGGACAGAAACAGGGGAACCCAGGAGGGATCCCAGCACCAGCTCCTGGAAACACAGCAGGAGTCTGGGGGTGAAATGTCTTTGTGGATCTCAGGTCTCTGCTCAAACTTCATTTAATTTCACACCTATTTCGTTAGTTCGTTAACTTCTGGATTATGATCATGAGGAGAAAATATTAAAAGGATTCCCTCAACATCTAAACCATCCTTCTTGTCACATGCAGCGGAGCTGCCTGGCCCGTTCTCCGTGCCCACGTCCTGCAGGGATGGTCACAGCCATCTCCCCAACCAAGGCAATGGATGGACAATCTCTCCATCCTCTGAACCACGCCCTTTCTCCCATCCTAATTATAGGTCAAAGCTATAGCATTTCAAAGTGGAGAAATAATTGGAAGACACCCCGGGGACTGGTTTAGGGTTCATTTCATTCATCCTGAAGAGCATTCAGGGTTATTTCCTCTGAGTAGTGAGTGAAATGTGGGAAGATGGGGGAGGAGAAAGGAAGAAAGGAAAAAAGGAAGGAAGGAAGGAAGGAAGGAAGGAAGGAAGGAAGGAAAGAATGAAAGAAAGAAAGAAAGAAACAAACAAACAAACAAACAAACAAACAAACAAGGAGGGAAGGAAAGAAAGAAGGAAAGAAGGAAAGAAAGGAAGGAAGGAAGGAAAGAAGGAAAGAAACGAAGGAAAGAAAAGAAAAGAAAAGAAAAGAAGGAAGAGAGAGAAAGAAATAAAGAAAAAGAAAGAGAGAAAGCAAGGAATGAAGGAAGGAAGGAAGGAAGGAAAGAAACAAAGAAAGAAAGAAAGAAAGAAAGAAAGAAAGAAGGAAGGAAAGAAAGAAGGAAAGAAAGGAAGAAAGAAGGAAAGAAAGAAAAGGAAAGAAAGAAAGAAAGAAAGAAAGAAAGAAAGAAAGAAAGAAAGAAAGAAAGAAAGAAAGAAAGAAAGAAAGAAAGAAAGAAGGAAGGAAGGAAAGAAAGAAGGAAAGAAAGAAAGGAAGGAAGGAAGGAAGGAAAGAAGGAAAGAAACGAAGGAAAGAAAAGCAAAGAAAAGAAAGGAAGGAAGAGAGAGAAAGAAATAAAGAAAAAGAAAGAGAGAAAGAAAGGATGAAGGAAGGAAGAAAGGAAGGAAGGAAGGAAGGAAGGAAGGAAGGAAGGAAAGAAAGAGTTGTTAAGAAAGGAAGAGTAGAACAAATTCAGAGGAAACAAGAGAGGAAAGCAGGTGTTGAGGGCACCGGGAGGGAAGGATACAGTGAGAGAGGGAGGAAATTAACACTTGGAAAGATCAGCTGAAATCGTTTCATCCATATTCGGTGTGAGATGACTCATGTCACCAGAACTGAACGCCTTCCCAGTCATAAGAAGGGGTCTCCACGAGGGTAACTCCGTCAACCCGGTGCCAGGAGAGAACATTCACTTCTGGAACTATTGGGCATGGTGTCCCTAATATGGTGACTTGTGAGAATGTTTTAATGATCAGTTGTAACTTTCAAAAGATCTTCAAGAAAAACCTCGTGTGCCTTCATGAAGACCTTCCATTTTCTTTCTTTGCAGAAAAAATCAAGGAACTATTTCCCAAAGGTTCTCTTGACAGCTCCACTGCTCTGGTACTGGTGAACGCAATCTATTTCAAAGGGCAGTGGCACCGGAAATTTAAGGAAGAAAACACGGTGGAGGAAAAATTTTGGCTGAACAAGGTATTGTCTATACTTTACTTACATAATGTAACCTAACTGTACGAGGAATGTGAATTTTAAATGCATAATGATTAATGGGCAACTGCAGTAGAAAATAGAATGTGTCGAGGTTCTATTTTCTTCTCTTTTTCTTTCTTTATTTACTTCGGAATCTTTGAAGAAACTCTTGTCTAACTTACAGATTCCCCAGACCATCCCCTAGAAGGAGGATGAGTTTGGTATCTCAAAAATATTATCCCTTTTTCTGACTTGTAGTCATTTGCCATTTGTTTGCCGCATTAATTTCTTGCAGGATAGAAGCAAATCTGTGCAGATGATGAAAGAAACCAACGACTTCAATTTCACCTCCCTGGAGGACATGCAAGTCAAGATCCTGGAAATACCGTACAAAGGCGCGGAGCTAAGCATGATGCTGCTGCTGCCCAATGAAGTAGATGGTCTGCAGAAGGTAAAGCCGTGCACCTCCAAGTCTTCCCACTGTTGCTTCGATTCCTAGCAATGCAAGCAAAATAAGCTGTTCATACATTGGTGGTGCTGGCTGGCAGAGATCCAGCACAGAACAAACAAATTTCTCAAGAATCACAGTCTGGTAGGCAGAATACATAGAAAATCTGTCCATCACAGGTTGCATTAATATTCTGATGAACCTATGGAATGTCAGTTCACAAAACTATATACCTAGCTCTTCATCTTCCTATTTTGCAACCCTAACAACCTGCAGCATATTCCAGTCCACTCATTGGAAGACAAGAAAATTAACACTCAGATGTAGGAGACACGTGGAGGTATTTGCCAGTTCACTGGCAAACAAAAGAAAGAAATTAAAACAGGCAAGTTTACATAGTGCGTATGAAATCAGTGGTTTTGTAGACTGTGGGCCCATAGATTTATCTTCATGCCCACATTTCCGTGTGGAAGTATTCTGTCCCTAGGAGCTCAGAAGCCATGCTGACCTTCATTGCTCCAAGAGTTTGAAAAAGGAGGAACTATAGAATTTTGTTCTTAGCGTTGCTTTAATACAGTTAATATGTAAAAATACCCAAAACAGTATCTGACATGAACGGAAATTCTGTACATGGCGGTCTGCCATCACTATTATAGCTGCTGCTGGCGCTGATGTGGCAGTGAGCTTGCCACACTCAGAGTGTGTACGGAGTGACACTGGCAACCGGAAGTCCTCGGGGAAAGTCCTGTGGCAATAAACGTGAACAAACATCAGAGTACTCTTTCTCCAGCTCTGCGGTCCCCATTATCCGGGACCCCGGGAACCCCAGTTCTGGGATTGTAGCCTATGGCAACAAGTCTAAATGAGGCAAACGCTTTTGGACAGAAGTGGCTCAAAATAATGAAAAATTTTAAACAAGGAACAATGGTACACGTTTGTGTTACCAGTAGTTTAGCTTAGGGATTGACACGCAGTGAAGGTATATTCACACAGATGTTCATTAAATAAAGATAGATACAGTGAGTATCAATTTAATGGCAGTATTATGCAACAATTTAAACTTGATCATAGTAATATATATCTCTATGGGAAAAGTTTACGAATAAGTCAAGCAAGGGAAAAGAACAGAAGTAGGATGTATGCTATGATGCACAACGTAAAAATTTATGAAGGAAAAGACATTAACAAGAGAGACTTTGAAAATGAGGCGTGCCACACATACGGAGCGGGAGAATTGAACAGTTCATCTTTTACAAAGTAATCTTATTTAATGATTCTGTTGTTGCATATATGTATGTGTATAGAAATCTATACATATATATATTTTAAAGGTATTTATGTATGCATTTATAATTTGTGTACATATATAGCTAAAAATAGCAATGTCATGACTATACAAGAACATTTATTTAATTATATAATATATATTCAGGACTCTATTCCTTTTGCATCCTCGGATTAAATCTAATAGTTTGAATCTCTTGTATTTACACTTACTGTTAAGATAAAGTTTCCCCACACGTTACAATCCAGTGTTAAGCTGGGCTCCATGTCCCTGTTTTCCATCATTACAGCTGGAAGATAAACTCACTGCTGAGAAATTATTGGAGTGGACGAGCTCACAGAATATGAGGACGAGTCAAGTGGATTTACACTTACCTCGGTTCAAAGTGGAAGAGACCTATGACCTCAAGGACATGCTGAGAGCCCTGGGGGTGGTGGACTCCTTCAATTCTCAGAAGGCCGACTTCTCAGGCATGACCAGGAAAAACAACCTGGTGGTGTCTAAAGCCTTGCACAAGTCCTTTGTGGAGGTGAATGAGGAGGGCACGGAGGCCGCAGCGGCCACAGGCATCAGTACAGGTATAGGTATAACATCAGCACCACGTTATGAACGTTTCCATTGTGATCACCCTTTCCTGTTCTTCATCAGACACAACAAGACCAACAGCATCCTCTTCTTGGGCAGAGTCTCTTCCCCTTAGATGTGATTACCCTTCCACCACCCTAGGGGCACATGCACAGAGTCCTTCTGATACACTCATTGCTGGAAGCAACAGGTTCTCCTCGATGTGTTTCCCTTTCCAACCTCACGGTCACCACTAAGAATCTAACCATTGAAATAGCATGTCTGTCTGTCTCTCTCTTTCTACAATCACATGTTGGCCTACTTTATTTCCCCATGATAATTTGCTTCAGACAAAATCTCCAAAATGTGATACAAGTGCATTTCAATACTTTATCTTCATCTAAGTTTGAAATATCATATCTGCTGTTTTAGAAAATTATAGCTACTATTCAAATCTGTTCACCTAGACACGCACATGTATTTGAATTTTGGTGGGATGTGGAACACTTATGTGACCTAACCTTTTGGTTTTATGAAATACATTATCAATAAAACAATGACTTATTCATATCTTTTGTTGCTATTCCTCTTTTTTTCTTTTCAACAAAGTGCAAGTGCCCACCACACATAGAAAAGGTAATTTAGAAATACTTGGTTGCGTTTTTAAAAATCCAAAGGTAATACAGCATGATGACCCAGAAGAGGGAAGCTAGTACCAGAACATGATTGGCTCTGTAACCCGTGTCCAGAACTTAAACATGAGTCTAGAACTCAGACACTGGATATAAACTTAATCTCTAAAGATGTGAGGCTGATGATATGATTAGAGTTACCGAGAGAAACATGGTCATTGTAGCTAAAGGCAAGGATGGCATCACACTGGAAAGGAGAAAGTGAAAAGAAAGCAGGACCAAGAGAGGACCCTGAAGTACATCAAGATATAAACGTTAAGTATTGCCAGTTTTTATTTTCTAGAACAGAGCTTTTTAAGAAAGGACAGGAAGAATCTTTTGGAGTTGAGAGATACGTTAATGACATAGATTGGGGTGATGGTTTCATAGATGTAGACTCATCTCAAAACTCATTCGTACACATGAATTAGGTAGAACAAATTCCATATCAATCATACATCAATAAAGCTATGTGTTAATGGAAAGTAATAAAAAGAAATACATTCTATTCCTAAAAAGTACAAATAAAGATAATAGAAGTTTCACAAGGAATACAATGCTTATGTGCATACAAAGTACCACCCCACAGGATAGCACCTCATTCCCATTGGATTGACCAAAGTTGAAATTAAAAGACGGGTCATACTCTCTGTGGAGAGAATGTGGATCAACCACAACTCTCATTAAAGTGTACAACGTGTTGATTTGATACACTTAGTTACTGCAAAATGGTCCCGCCATAGCTTTAGCTAAGGCCTCAATTACATCACAACGTTACCATCTCCTTTTTGTGAGCTGTTTTTGATCAAGGACAGCTGTCTAATTGTTGCTCTCTGAGGGGGAATGGAGGCTGGGGTCTCCTACGTGGCAGTTTAGGTGATGTCACTCCAGAAATCTTTAAATCTCTATGGCTGAGCAACGCACTTGTAGACAAAGTGTTCCTCCAGTGTACAAAGAGACCTGCGTCAGTACTTTCTTATAAAATTAAAGGTACACTTACCAATAAATCCAGTAATTCCACACCTTGATTTTACACTAGAGCTCTGAATACACATGTCACAAAAGGACTGTATGAAAATGTTCATTGATGCCTTATTTGTGACTGTCGAAAGCTGGGAAAAACTCGAGTTTGTGTCAGCAGGTGAGCTGTAATGCAAACTAAAGGGGGGCACTTGGTGGTAAAAAGAACAAACTACTGATCCTGCAGAAACATGGATAAAAGTGCAACACTGCTGTGCGAAACAGGAACTGGACAGAGAGAGCGCACGTCCTGTGATTCCAGCTATATGGTGCCCTGAACAAACAAAACGAACATGTGGTGACAGAAAGCTGTTTGGCGGCTCCCGAGGCTGGACTTGGGGAAGAAATTGATTGTTCAAAACTCCAAGGAAAATTCCTTAGTGTGATGAATTCTCTACAACTTGATTGGATGATGGTCACAGTGGTTTGCATTTGTCAACAGTCATCAAACTGCAGTGTTATAACCTGTGGATTTTATTTTATGTAAATTGTACCTCAATAAATTTGATAAAGAATGAGATAGAGGAGGAGATTTGAACAAAGCACACATAGTAGGTATTGCCTCAGAATTATTTCTGGTGTAGGGAAGCGCTTCGGAATTAAAGCTGTTTTGAAGATAGCCCCCAATTTAGGAAAACAATTTTCAAGGTGCATTAGGTATACTTCCATTTTATCTCACTTAATAATATTTTATTTAAAAAAAAATTTTTATTGAGGTGTAGTTGATTTGCAATGTTAGTTTCAGGTGTACAACAAAGGTATACATATACATGCAAATACACTTTTTTCTTTTCAGATTCTTTTCCATTATATTTTACTGTAAGAAATTGTATATAGTTCCATGTACTACACTGTAGGTCCTTGCTGCTTATCTTTTTTATATATAAAAAGTGTATCTGTTCATCCCAAACTCCTAATCTATCCCTTCCCCACCCTTTCCCCTTTGGTTATCATGATTTGTGTTCTATGTCCATGAGCTTGCTTTTGATTTGTAAATAGAATTTGTAGCATTTGTACAAATTCCACACACACATCATATCATATGATATTTCTCTTTCTCTGTCTGACTTACTTCACTAAGTATGGTATATGATAATCTCTAGTTCCATCCATGTTACTACAAGCGGCATTACTTCATTTTTTTTTATAGCTGAGTAATACTGCATTCATCTCACTTAATTTTAAATGGTGTGTATTCAAAGGTAGAGATTGAATAAATCTTCAATTCAAAATGTTTACTGATTCATAAAAGACAATAACTCAAAAGTGACAATTGTGTGTTGGTGTCGGGGGTGGGAGTGAAGAATCGGTACACTAGTATGCTTTGGGAGTAGAACCTTGATTCTCACTATACACAGTGGGAAAGTCGAATATTGTCTTATTGTTTTCATGAAACTGGTTGTGATCTTGTGGTCTGGGGACTCCTAGAGTCTACAGAACACACAAGAAGAATCCTTCGCACAGAAGGGAATGCTGGAAATGTCTACTGGATTAGGACTTCAGAAAGTATATATTGAATTTAAGCAGAAAGTGAGCATTTAAATATTGAGAAAGAAGCCACATTCCAGAGGGTGAAGAAGGAGAAACACGGAGTCTAGACGCTCAAAAACTTGAAGGAGAAAAGAAGTTTATATACAGGGAGTGGCTGGAGAGACGGACTTTGCTTGCTTAAGAATGAGAGGGAATGTCAATGTGTTGACACCAGGAGGGGCCCCACCCGAGACACGGAGGTTCATTCAGGAAAGGTGTGTAAGTGCTGTTCCTGAGGAAATGGAGGTGGTAATACAAAGAGAGAAGGAAGAGTTACAGGTTACAGGGCACAAAAGTCTGAAGTTTAGAGGATGATGGGAAGACGAAGAAGTTGCAATCTAATATTCGTTTTTCTTTAATGAAATAGGAGGAAAAGACACCAAGTGAAAATGATCAGGCTATGGGATGAATAGAGAATTTAAGAAAGGAAAGCAGGTTTACAGAAGCTTTGCGGGAAAAGCAAAAAGGAGCTGACTCAAGATAATAGAAAGATATGGGAACACTGTAGGGAGAACAGCTTAAATCAGAAATCATGCCCTGTATGTGTGCACGTGTGTGTGTGTCAAAATAGCATAAAATGGAATTTACCACTTTAATCATTTCTAACCCAACAATCCAGTGGCATTAAGTACATACATTGTAGTGTGGCTGTCACCAGTATGGTGGTTACTCAAACTGGTTCCCAGAATAGTTGCACCATTCCCACCAGCAATTCTCAAGTGTTCCATGATCTTCACGTCCTTGCCACACTGTGAGCTTCTGTTGTGGACATTTCCATATCTGCTTTCGAAAAACGCTTATTCAATCCTTCGCAATTTTTCAATTGCGTTTTTCGTTTTTGTTGTTGTTGTTGAGTTGTAGGAGTTTCTGACATATTATGAATGTTAAACCTTTACCAGATATATGATTGGAAATGTTTTTCCATGTTCTGTTGGCTGTTTTACACTCTCTAGACAGTACCTTATGATGCATAACAATTGTAAATGTTGATGATGTCCAAGTTATGCATTTTCTCTTTTGTTCCCTGTGTTTGCGTGACATATCAAAGGAATCAATGTGAAATCCTATGTCATATTTTCCTATCATGCGTTCCTCTAAGAATGTTATAGTTTTAGCTCTTACATTTAGGTTCTTGATTTGTATTTATAAAAGATAGTTCTTTGGAGTTTTCTTTTTTATACTGTATGTCTAGCTTTGATTTCAAAGTAGTGTTGCCCTCAAAGAATAAGTGGGGAAATGACCCCTCCTCTTCAATTTATCGGTAGAGTATGAGAAGGAGTGGTGTTAACTTTTTAAAATATCTGCTGGAATTCACCAGTGAATCCTTTCAGCCCAGGGCTTCTCTTTTGCAGAAGAAACACTGACTTTTCAGTGAAGAAAAAATAAGACCACATTCCTTTTCATCATCACATGAAATATAATCTATCCACCATCTTGTCTATGAAACATCATTCTCTCTCCTGGGATCCTGCCACTCAATAACATTAAGAATCGCAGGGTGCTTCCCAAGTTGGGACGAAGAGGGGAGTCATCAGCCTTCTGCTTGTTTAAAGAGGAAACACCAGAATTCTCTTTTGTCCCCCAGAAGGTCTTGTACTGCTGACCTGCTGCTGGAATCACTGCCACACGGTGTCCCTAGTTGTGTGGCCAGAAAGGGGAACACCTGGTAGCACACAGCAACACCATGTCCGGATCTGGACCCTGCAACAGTGATGGCCAAACCCTTTGCTCAAGAACAACTCAGAACTTCCCCTTCAAACTTCCCATATTTTTCAGTTGACAGCTAACATTTCATCCATAATGGAAGTAGTTACAAAGGATATAATTCATGTCCTAATATGCATGTTGCAATTTTAAAATTTGCAATCTTACGTCACGCTTTTAAATCCACCCAGTGGAATCTACCTCTATGATACACACTGTCACCCATCTTCAAAAACATGAAGCCTTCAATGTTCAAATATTTCATTTGAATCATGCTCTATGGGAAATATATTTTCACCTCCTTTCTCCTAAGAATGGCATTAGAATGAGTATTTTCATATTTAAAAATAAAACTTTACCATATTTCTTTGCAATGAAATTGTTCAGAAATTTAAAGTATGAATTTTTTTTTAATTCCCATGATCATATTTCTCTAAATGTTTCAAAGGTCTCTTTTGGATTGAGTTATCAGTACACTGACTGTTGGTATAAAATTAAAAACAAATCCCAAAATACGAAAATAAGATAAATAATAATTAAACATGAAACCTAATTTTTTAAACTGGAGCAGCATCTCTTAATGAGATGAATCAGAACAAAATTTCTCTGGGCTTTTTCATTTAAAATAAAAGTATATCCTTCTAAAAGCTCATTCGTTTCACATCAAACATAGATTCTTGGAATTTGCTCATAGCAGATTGAATCATTAAATATTTTAGATGGGAAATAGAACAAAAAACCACAAGCCCAGGAGGAATATTCATGATGAGATTCGATTAAATAGAATTTATGTATTAACTGAATAATGTCCATCATATCTGCAAGCAATTTTAGTTTTTATTCATAGGTTTAAACTATAAAACCCAGTAAACATTCCAGGTTTTTTTGGTAATTTGAAAACACATTTTTATTTATGTACAGTAGGTTTGCACTGTTGTGTCAACTTCTGGTGTACAGCATAATGTTTCAGTCATACATGAACATACATATATTCATTTTCATGTTCTTTTTCACAATATTTTTGGTATTTTTGTGCCTAAAACAAGAATCAGAAAGAAGAGAAGGACTTTGTGACTTGTAAATTCAAAGGTAGAAAATTCATATTTTCAGCAGCAATTCAAATGATCTTTTGATTTGCTGCACAGAGGAAAGCAAACTTGTAAAATAGTCAAAATTTCAAATCAGTTATTTTGAAAAATTGCCATTAGTCTCACTGTCCCCATGTCTTAATTTACATGTGATCTTTATATATATAATTTCAAGGGACAGCTTCAAGGTCAGAAGTTTCCTGGCCAGTAAGACATAATTACTGGTACCTATGAGAGTAAATTTTATGTTGAACAACTGAGAAACTGAGGGACGTGACGACACTGCTCCTGGCAGGCCGGGTGAGATGCACCTTGAAACCAAGATCATTTCTTGGGTCACAGAGGTTGGTTCCAGAGGTAATAAGATGACAAGTTTATGGTGATGAGATGGTCTCAGAGTTTGGTTTAGGGCATGAGGCTTTGGAAATCACTTCTGACCCAAAAGTAAGGGAAACTTGGCACACCTCCCTCGTCACTGAGTCCCTGCATCCAGCGCTGTGTTATGGACCCCTCACTTAACCCACTACTAAGTCACACGAAGTAACTGAGGACCCACTGTTTAAGGAATGGATCACTGAAGAAGCTAGAAAAATATGATCACACACACAATTAAACCATTGCTAAATTCAGATTGAATCATCAAGAAGCATTCATCAAAATGTACGCAGTCAACAACCCGTTATTCCTGGCTACTGATAGATGCGGGACGAAAAAAATCTCTCTGTGTCCAAAAAGCACACTTATTCCACTGAAACAGTCACAGAGCCCCGTAACACGGGGGGGGGGGGGGTAGTGTCATTTTACTGATAAGGTGACAAGTTACAGAATACATTTTACCTGATGACTTTAATCAATCCTTCGTTCATGAAAGATATCAATCAATACAAATCTTAGGTATCAATCCAGAGCTAAAAGGAGGCAAGGGCTGTGTGAATGGCAGTAGAGGTGGGAGACGTCAGAGAGGGATGGAGCCTGGAGCTGGGAGGGAGGGAAGGGATGGGTCCTAAGTTGTGAGGAATGGACTAGGGACCGCCTGGATGGAAGCTGTTACAGTGGCTAGATGACCAGGTACAACACAGAGGGCGTGCCTGCGGTGGGCGCCCAGGAAAAGCAAAGAGCCTGCACTTAAGGGAGGCAGTGGAGAGGGAGTGCAAGACAGAAAGCCAGAGATGTGGAGGAGACTTGAAGATAGCACCCAAGGAAGAAGAGTCAACAAGTGACAAATAATTCAAAAATTCACTGTAAAGGGGGACTCTCGGGGGCTAACAGGGAGTCACTGCTAGGCTTCAGCAGGAAAGACTGAGAGGTGTAATGGGGTGAGGCCACAGTGGATGCAGAAATAGATGGGGAATCTGCACGCGTGGTGTAAACCTCAGCCCGAAAGGACAAACCCAGATGTTGTCAGTGTTTCTGCAACAAACCACATGGACAGCAGACGGCTCCCAGTGCTGCCCTGTCACAAATGGGTGTCGTGGGACCCCCAGTGAGCAAGCCCCCTCCTGCCCCAGAATTTCAGTTCAGTGGCCAGTCTCCCCACTTTCCCCACCCACAAAGCAACAAAGATAGTCATGCATCTGTTTTCAATGTGCATTTTTCTCCACTGAACATTATGTTTGAATCATCAATCATGAATAACTGATTCATTTATGTTCAGCAATGTTGGATGTACTATTGTGTGAACTCATGGTCATTCATTTTCCTTATACTTCCATTTTAAATGTCGAAATTTTCTCTACTTCTTGCCATTGCTGTCAGTACTGCCATTAACCCCCAATACACGTATCCCTGAGCACCACATGTGAGGGTACTCAGGCTCAGGTTTAAATAGAGAATTGCTGAATCTTAACCACATACCACCAAGGGTTACCAAGTTGCTTGTAATAACTAACATTTTCATCACCATTTCATACAGCTTCTCTATTTCTGCAAAACACCAATCCTTAGGTTTAAGAATTCTCAGCATTCCTGGTGTTAATCTCATGTTGATATTAATTATATTTTCTTTACAGAAAAAGATTAAGCATCTATTACGTAAAAGTGTATATGTATTTTCGGATTTATTTGAAACATCCATAAAAAGTTGTCCTTCAGATCTCTGTTGGATGACTTTTCCATGCCCTTCACAAGAAAGCAGCTGATGCCACGATGATTATAAAGACCATTGTCACTATAGCAACTGAGCACAAGGCATAGATGTCCCAACACCTGTCTCCCACCTGCACTTCCTGTCTTCCCTCCATCACTGACCAATTGATGCTACTATATGCCATACACCTGTACCCCGTTTCCTCTCAGCAGGTGCTTCTCAATAAGTGGGCAACCTCATCCCCAAATTCCATCTGAAGATGTCTTTCCTAAAGCTACTTACTCAGTGTTCTAGTCAAGGGTCTATCAAATGTCATAGTCAAATGGGCAATTAAGGAAGATTAATAAAGGGACTATACCACGTCTGATCAGGACTAAGACAGTAGACGGAGAATAGGTGAAGCATCCCAGGGCTGGCAACAGCAGGGAGACAGTGCCACCCCAGAACCTGGAGGGCAAAGGCAGGGATGGTGACCAAAATCCAGAGGAAGTGGCTGTAGCTGCCAAAAAGTCTGCCCAATAAGACCTGTGGCCTTTAGTAAGGAATGTCAGCCACCCCTTGACAACCCAGCTGACAGGAAGTTGAGTGACAAAGCGCCCTACCTCACCCAGCTGGGAGTCATCCCTTCTGCCTCCCACTGACCAAATGCAATGCCCCAGAGGACAAGGACCCTGACTATGTCTCCCTACATCTCTGCCTCTGAGGGTCATTGAAGGTTGAAAGAGTGAAGGGTCAAACTGGAGAAGGAAAATAAAATTCCCAGCACACCTCCATCCTGAGGAATTGAATCTCTTTATACTTCTAGAACCTTCCATCTCCATTAATACTGCAGAGACCAGCATCAACAATAATTAATATTGCTTTATATTAATATTGCTTTATGCAAATAATATATTCAAACAGATAAGAAACATCAAGGATCCAATTAACAAAGGAACAAAAGATTAGACCAGATTTTCACAAATGACGAGATTCAACTACAATAGCGATGTAAAATAAAATGAGCATGGATTCCATCTGTTGCCTCTAAAATAAACTTTTGAAGTCACCCAGAAAACTACAAGCCATTAGGATGAAGGGCACCACATAAATGATGGGGAGGCAACCATTTATGAGTGAATATTGAGGAGTAACTTACAAGATGGTAGGTGGGCACCTGGTAAATTACCTGCATGGCCAGAAACCTCAAAAGGGACACTGGGACATTGGCTAGAAAAGGCAGTGGGAACAATATTTTGTGATTTCACAGTATAAAACAGAGGACTGAGAGGCTACCGCTGAGAAAATATCAAGAGACATACAGTCACGGAAAAATATATTTCAGGCAAACAAGGAGGGAGAGGGACAGTCCTAAGAAAAGGAGGAAGCTGCAGTAGGTTCCTTCGCAGCTGACAGGAAGGCCAAGGTGAAACAAAGAAGAGGGAGTTGCCCCGTAGGAGGAGCAACTTAACAACACTGACCATCTTCCCGCCCTTCACAAGGAAGGAAGGTTTAGGAAGAGAGGACATATTTCTTCACCAACCTGTAAAGGTATAAAAACACCTGGATGGTTCCTGAAAGGGTAATTTCCCCTTTGGTTTTATTGGGTTCTGGATTCTTGGAGACAATGATGTCGGTGCATATGCAGAAAATACCCGATGGCTTAGGTCGGCAAGTACCGCCTTAGAAACCATTGTGACACTTGCTGAGTCTTCTGTGACGCTGTACGACATCAGCGTGTCATAACTTGTCTATTATCTGCCAGGAGCACTTTTCAAAACCAGGACAGGTGGAGAAGTATGACATGGTTTCGTATTTAAATGAACTCTCTTTCAATGTAACCAAATTCCTGGTCCTTATCAATCAACGCCTTTACTCAAAGCCAAACTGCACGACAAACCTGCATGATTCAGCCACAGGCGAATCAGCCTCAGGCAGGAGCTCCCGTTACTCCACCTGGGCTGCTCTGTCCCCCGACGTTTCCCTCATGCTCCAGGCTGAGCTTCTTGCTTCTGCTCCTCTAGGGTCAGGCTTCTTTATCTTTCAGCCCAAAGAAACCCATCCCACTCCCACTCACAGCCTCCATTTGTTCTGTGACGGTGACGTGCGGCCCAACCCTGAACAGAAGCTCCTGGTCCTTGTGTTTGTAGTTTTTCATTCTAGGACATTTCTACTGCCACTGCCTTCTGATTTGGACCTCTTCATCAAGACTCAATACTCTACACCCTCCCTCAGCCTTACCTAATCACAGCTCAGGGTCTTTTTCCTTCAGTCCATTTCAGATGTTATACACAAAGACAGAGGAGACCTAAGAAGAGCAGAGCCTGGGGGCAGGGAGATCAGCAGAAACAGCTTTCAGTTGCAGAAGACAGATCCCTTCTCCCTTCACAGCGTGTCTCCATCCCCTGGGCTTCTGGGACCTCACTGTAGGTGACACTTCCTGAGAATGCGTGACGTGCAGAGACAGAGACTCAGCGACAGGACCGTCGACAGTCACAGGGGCTGGTGCAGAGAATCAGAACTCACGCCTCCGGACGCTCATCGAGTTCTGGTGGGAATGTAACGTGGGGCAGCGGCTGTGGACGGCAGTCGGGCAGTTCTTCTAAATCAAACATAGACTTGCCAAAAGACCCGATTTCACTCTTAAGGATATGCCTAAGGTGTGAAAACATAGGTCCACACTGAAATGTCTACATGAGAGATTATGTCAGCCTTACTCACAATGCTACACAAGACCCAAAGTAATCCACACATGAACGGATTTGTTTTAAAAGTGGTATATCATACCAAGGAACACTATTTAGTCCTCTAAAGCAATGAAGCACCAATTTATACTCCAACATGAATGAACCTTGAAGATATTATGCTAAGTGAAAGGAGTCTGATACAGAAGGGTACATACTCTGCGATTCCAATTACAGGAAATATCCAGATTAAATAAACCCACAGAGACAGGAAGCAGATTAGTGGTTTCCAGAGACTGGGGGAGAAGGGAGAACTATGGAAGGACTTTCTTTGGGGAGTGATAAAAAGGCTCTCGAATCAGATCGTGCTGGTGGTTGCACAACCTTATCAATGTACAAAAAGCCAGTGACTTACACATTTTTCAGTGGTGAACCTTACAGTACAGACGTCCCTGGGGACCTATGGGGGACTGGGTCAAGGACACCCCAGGATTCCCAAGTCCATGAGTGCTCAAGGGCCTTATATAAAATGCCCTAAAGCCTATGTACGTTCTCCTTTATGCTTTAAATCATCCTTCAATTTCTATAATACTTCAGACAAGGTAAAGGTTACATCAATAATTATGAATACAATGTAAAATAGTGGCTGGAGTGGGACAAACTCAAGTTTTGCTCTTTGGAAGTTTCTGGAATTTTCTTAATATACATTTTCCATCTGATTGATTGAATCTGCAGATGCAGGAACAGTGGATATAGAGAGCTGACTGTATGTGCATGATACCCCACTTGGAAAGTCAGTCCACTGTCCAAACTTCCCACATCTGGTGGTAGGGGAGCCCCTTGGCCAGACACCTTGGACATACAGGCTGTCCCCTGCCACCGCCGTGTCACAGGGTACAGTCTACTCTGGCGAAAAAATGATTTACTTTTGTCCACCTCTGTTCCCTCTCAAAGTTATTCATGTCTTCCAAATCCCAGCTGGATGGAGCCATTTGGGGGAATGGAGGGTGGGCAGGATTTGGTCCTCTCTCTAAGTCACACACACAGAGAGACATCCCAACTCCACCCCCGACTCCCTGCTCCTGGTTGTCTCTGATTGGAGCCCTAGAGGAGTGTCTGAGCCCCAGCCTCCCCTCCTAGTGACTCTGGGGCCCACAGAGGAGGGTTCTGGGACTTTCCTGTTTGACCCAGTCCCGCCCCATCACATGGTGTGGGAGGAGATTATCTCTCCGGAGAGTGCAGAACAGACAGGGTGTTTCCATTTAAACAGGAGGAGAAATGGCATTTGAATCCCGCACTATGTCTAACGTAGTGTGGGGGGTGGATACACATGCAGCTTGTGAGCCACCTCCTGCTTGGACAGCTCGCCTGTGCAATTCAGGGCCCAGAGAAATCTGGGCTTTGGTTCAGCCACTTTGTGTTTCATTTCTGTCATCTGTGAAGTGGGGGAAACAAAGGGACCAGCCTCAATAAGGTGTTGAAGAGGGAAAGGGGTGAAGACATTACCCCACGCAGTAAAAGTCCACAGTTAATAATATGATTCTCTACCCAAACACCAGACACATGAAAACGCCAAGGCTTTAGTGACAAGACGTAACCATGGCATTGAAAGAACACTTTTTCCTCCTTTTTCTCTCAGGCACTAGACTCTGTTGTCCAGACCAAGAACCTGAAGCCGGTGTGCTCAGGGGCAGACTGACAAAGACATGTCGTGATTCTGCAGCTCAAACAATTTATTTTCTGTTACACCTTTGTGTAAAAATGAGAATACTGCCACCAAATTCGCTCCTGATGGCATCCATGGTTCTTCTCACTGAGAACATGTTAATGCTGCAAGGAAAAGAACCTCCCACTGACCTCAGAAATCAGAGAACACCGGGCTTGGCTGCAAGAGGCACGACCGGGAGGACCACTGCCAAGGTCCAGCCGCTAAGGGAAGGCAGATGACGCCTGTTCTCCTTCTATGGCTGAGACACCTCGTCCATATCTCTTACGATGAGAATTCAAGCTACTTTCCAGTTATAAAGAATAATTGCAAGGACGTTCATCTGTGAAAAGCCCTTTCAGAGCATAAAATAGAAAATATAAGCTTTTAAATTGTTTGCGTTTGAAGTGACCTTAAAGACATTCAATGTGTAAGAGAAGAAAGAATTTTAAGGGTTCTTTCTGGTTGTGGGTAGTAGCTTGGATCACTAGAAGGCGTTGGAATAAACTATATTCTCATTGGTAATAGAAAGGCACCTACATACATTTCATATAAGCAAAGGATTGCAGGTCCCAATTTCTGCTGCTGAAAAGGAAATACAGGAAAAGAATAATAATCTCATCTTTACTCATGGAGATTTCACTCAGGAAGGTCACGGTTACTCAGGAAGCTGGTGGTTAGCCTGGTGAAGAAACCAAAGGTTGATTTACTTGAAATTGCAGCTGCTCTGGGCAGTGGGAGGTGCAAGAGGGAGCTATATATTCCCATCTCACCGCTCACCTCGCAGACGCCGACAGGCTCCCCGCCCACCTCTGCCTCCTCCAGGATCACAGGTAAGGGCTGCCAGCAGCGCTGCTTCACTGCACGGAGCTCTTCTCAAAGTGATAACAATGATGTGCATCGTCTCATTGGTCTGTTTCATTTTGTCTGATTGTACTTTATTTACTCTGCCAGGGCAATAGGAAAACGCCTTTTTCATCTGATTTACTCTTTAGGTGATTTCTTTATTTCCAAAAAAAATTCAAATACTCCGTTAGGTGCATATGGGATGGGTGGTTATGATGTCTGGCCCCTACAGATCCTTCAGAAAAAAGTCAGGGAAGTGCCTCGTGAGACATGGATGCATGTCACCACATCAGTCTTTGTCTCGGTATCTGTTACAATGCATTCTCTACCCAGCCTTAGTACAGTCAGCAAGGATGGAAAGATAAAAGTCTATTTGTTTTTTCATAAACGTTGTCTTTAAATATTAATTTTGATACTCCTCTAATGATGAAATGTACACAAGTACACTTTAAAAGGCTTGAAAAGTAAAATGAAGACAAACATTAGTTACCAGAATCCCACAACCCATATATAAGGCATGATGTCTTTTAAGAAAATTGTATTACAAGCTAACCTTCCCTTCAGTAAACTCATTATAAAATGACAGATTCTGTTCCAGGAGCTCCAGACAGCGTCAAGACACCATGGATTCACTCAGTGGACCAATCACCCACTTTGGAGTCGATCTGTACCAACAGATCAGACAGAGATCAAGACGGGATAATATCTTCTATTCTCCCCTCAGCATCATGTCAGCATTTGGCATGCTTTACTTGGGGTCCCGAGGAAACACTGCTGCACAACTTCAGAAGGTAGGTGGCAGCTTCCTTTACCTGGAACAGGTGGCACTGATTCCTCTGTTGTCTTGTGTGCAGATGGTCACAGATCTGGCTGTCCCCAGGGCTTGCACAGAGAGCAGCAAGCAGCCGCGTGACTGGGTGGGCCCGGGGTGGTGGGGGACACACGTCTCCCCCAGTGCCCGGCCCCCTCTGCTTCCCTGAGCCCAGCCCTCCTCTGGGACCCACATGAACCCCTACAACTGACCCACAACTAGAGGGGAATTGCTCAGGTAGAAGTGACACATTGACTAAACTCCGTGGGAGGCAGCTTTACGTGCTCCCTCTGCAGTGAGTGAAAATGAATCAGGAGTGTTTGAAGTGGCTGGTGATCAGCCCGCTTTGCTGGGTCATCAAGGAGCAAAATGCTTACATTTTGCTTTACTTTGTTCTTAAGTCTTTGTTTCCTTACTGATTTTTACTTTAGTTTGCTTTGGCCTTTTGTTTTGTTTGTTTTCTTCGGTTCTTTCTTCCTCTGTCTTTCTTTGATGAAGGTAGGTCATTAGAGTAAAGCTTCTTCGTCCCACTTCCTGTCTCCTGCAGGCCCTTCACTTTAAGGAAGTCGCAGAGAACCCAACAGCAGAAGCTACAGCGGATCCCGTGAGTCCCAGGGCACTTGGGCCTTGAGGGAGGTCACCCATCCGAGACGGTCGCACGTTACACTGGGAATTTCAGATAAACGGAGAAGAGTTTACTATCACGGGCATCTTAAGCGAAGTAGATGGGACAGATTGTTTCTCATTTCATATTACATGCTTATTTAATTCATCTGTTTGTTTCCCTGAGAGGCAATTAGCTTCTGCTTAACAGTATGTGTTCTGGAGCCCAAAGGTAGCTTCAAAATCCTGCTCTGCTGATCACAAATGGGGAACGTTGCAAAATACAACTACTCTGGGCCTCAGAGACCTCATCCCAATGAAAGATTTGCTGCTGTACATGCAAACACATGCAAAACATGACAACAGTGCCTGGACAACAAAAATCCTTATACATGATATGTATTGTTATTATATAATAACCGTAATGACGATAATCACAAGACGTTACTAAACTTACGTAATTTTACTTAGCTCATAAGTAAAATTAAGAGCGACCATAAGTTCAAGTATACTTTGGAAAATGATTAAATGAGAATTCTGGTGTGCAGCCCAAATGCTCCATAACTTTTAGAGCAAGTAGAAGATACTGGATACAGACAGGCCTGAGTTGAAAATCGGCTCTGCCACATTGTTTCTCCAGGGAGTTTTTTAATTATCTGAGCTTTCCTGTTTTCATGTCAGTTAGACTAAATAAAGAGATGCTGATGGAAAGCCATTAGCAGTGTGCCCACCACACATGGCTCCTAACCCAGAGTGTGGTGGTCGTGAGTGAACAGCAATTGAGCACAAACTGTAGGTCTTAGAAGGTAATCCCATCAAGAAATACAAGGGGGCTTCATTCACAACATAGGAAATGATGCAAATTAGACATTCCTGTACCATTGGTGACTATTAGAGATGCAGTCTCGTTCTAGCGCTTAGGGTTACCTGAGAAGCCAAATCTGACTGTGAGACAATTACGGCACAGACAGCAGTGGAATGGTGCTGCATCTCTGGTTCAAAGGAGATATGTTTGGAGTATGTTAGAGCAGGAGGCATTTCCAGGAAGACTGAATGTAAGGATTACGAAGGATATTTGAGGTAAAATACACCAAAATTGAAGAATAACAACAAACGTCATTGAGGAGATACCAAAATTTAGGCACAGAACTGACAAATTAGGTGGATTTAGTATTTACATCAAGAGAGCCTGATGAGCTCTCATTTTGATGTTTGAAGGTTGAAAATCCAGAAAATCATCACTTTCAAAAGCTTTTGACTGAATTAAACAAACCCACCGACGCCTATGAGCTGAACATCGCCAACAGGCTCTATGGCAGAAAGGAGTTTCCCTTTCTTCAGGTGAGTTTCCCTGGCCTGCCCACACCTTTCGTCTGCATCCTGGTCATCTACCCCCCGGTCTCCAAATGGGGGAGGAGAGGCAGGTGAGCCTCGCTGACCCCCACGGAGAGCATTTACCCCGGGGACATTGGGCTCCCTCACCACAACCCACCCTCGGGTTGTCCCAGAGCCTGACTGCGCACCAGTGAAGCAGGGATGGGATGGTCCCACGTCCTCTCTCTGGTCATGACTGAGCATGATTTAATTTGGGGATGCTTACAAAGTTACTCATGAATTACTCTTAATTCCTCCTTTCTTCCTTCCCATGTCAAAGGAATACATGGATAATGTGAAGAAGTTGTACCTAGCCAGTGTGGAATCTGCTGATTTTGCGAATGCTCCAGAAGAAAGTCGAAAGATGATTAATTCCTGGGTGGAAAGGCAAACTAATGGTACGTTATGAAAGGTTCAGTCACTAAGGAACATTTTTCATTCCGCTGGGTGTGTCACCCCCTGTGCTGGACACTGCATGGGGTGCCAGGAGAGGGGTGAGATGAGACTGCAGAGGATGGGGGAGGACGTGCAGATGGTGGGATGGTCCCAGTAAATGTGGAGAGAAACAAGGGGACCCAGGAGGGATCCCAGCACCAGCTCCTGGAAACACAGCTGGAGTCTGGGGGTGCAGTGTCTTTGTGGATCCCAGGTCTCGGCTCAAACTTCACTTGATTTCACACTTTTTTCTTTAAATTAGAGTCTTAAATTCTGGATTATGATTACTAGGAGACAATATTAAAAGGATTCCCTTATCCTTTGTTACTTGGGAAACAAGCAGCTCTCCTCTAAACCATCCTTCTTGTCACCTGTCGCAGAGCTGCATGGCCCGTTGTCCATGCCCACATCCTGCAGGGATGGTCACAGCCATCTCCCCAACCACGGCAGGTGGCTGCACAAAGTCTCCATCCTCTGAACCACGTCCTACCTCCATCCCAATTATAGGTCAAACCTACAGCAATTCAAAGTGGAGAATGAACAGTAGGACAACCGTGGTAATGGTGTTAGGGTCCATGTCATTCATTCTGAAGAGCATCCAGGCCTATTTCTTCTGAGTAGTGAATGAAAAGTGAACAGATAGGAAAGAGAGAGGAAGGAAGAAAACGTTCTTAAGAAAGGAAGAATAGAACAAAGTCAGAGGAAACAAGAGAGGAAAGTAGGTATTGAGGGCACCGGGAGGGAAGGATACAGTGATAGAGGGAGGAAGTTGACAGCTGGAAAGATCAGCTGAAATCACTCCATCCGTATTCAGTGTGAGATGATGGATGTCACCAAGGACAGAGACTGAACACCTTACCTGTCACAAGAAGGGGTCTCCATGAGGGTACCTTCATCAGGCTGCTGACTCGGGAAAATGGCACCTTATGAACTTTTGGGTATGGTGTCCCTAATATGGTGACTTGTGTCAATGTTTTAATGATCAGTTGTAACTTTCAAAGCATCTTCAACAAAAACCTCGTGTGCCTTCAGGAGGACCCTTCCATTTTCTTTCTTTGCAGAAAAAATCAAGAATCTATTTCCCAAAGATTCTATTGACAGCTCCACCGTTCTGGTGCTGGTGAACGCCATCTATTTCAAAGGGCAGTGGCACCAGAAATTTAAGGAGGAAAACACTGTCAAGGAAAAATTTTGGCTGAGCAAGGTATTGTGTATACTTATTTTTTTTTAATTGTTTTCTTTTTCTATTTTTTTTAATGAGGAGAGGTAATTGCATGTATTTATTTATTTTTGGAGGAGGTACTGAGGATTGAATCCAGAACCTCATGCATGCTAAGCATGGGCTCTACCACTTGAGCTATACCCTCCGCTTATAATTTATTTTCATAACGTAATACAGCTCTATGTGAAATGTGAAATTTACATACATAATGATTAATGTACAACTTCAGGTAGATAATCAAATTTGTCAAGGCTCTCTTTCCTTATGTAATTTTTTTTCTTTAATTACTTGGGGAACCTTATAGAAACTCTTGTCTCTAACTCACAGATTTCCCAGATCATCTCTTAGAAGGAGAATGGGTTTGGTATCTCAATAATATTACACCTTTTTCTGACTTGTGGTCACTTGGCACCTGTTTCCACATTAATTCCTTGCAGGATACAAGCAAATCTGTGCAGATGATGAAAGAAACCAACACCTTCAATTTCACCTCCCTGGAGGACATGCAAGTCAAGATCCTGGAGATACCGTACAAAGGCGAGGAGCTAAGCATGATGCTGCTGCTGCCCAATGAAGTAGATGGACTGCAGAAGGTAAAACCGTGTACCTCCAAGTCTTCCTACTGTTGCTTCGATTCCTAGCAATGCAAAGAAAATAGGCTGTTCGTACATCGGTGGTGCTGGCTGACAGAGATCCAGCACAGAACAAACAAATAAAATATATACCTTACGGATCGCAGTATGATAGGAAGAATATATAGAAATTCTGTCCATCACAGGTCACATCAATATTCTGATGAAACTATGGAATGTCAGTTCACAAAGCTCCACATACTAATATTTTGCACCCATAACAACCTCCAATATAATCTAGTCCACTCATTTAAACAGGAAAATGACACTCACATGTAGGTGACAGATTGAAATATTTGCAAGTTCATTCAGAAACAAGACAAATAAATGGAAATAACACAGGTGACATATTGCATACTAAATCACAGTGGTTTTGTAAAGTGTGGGCAAAAAGATTTATTTTGATCCCCACTTTTCAATGTTGAATTATTCTGTTCAAGGAGCCCAAAAGTCATTCAGAGCCTCATTGCTTGGAGTAAAAACAAAAAGGAATTAGAGAATTGTCCTCTTCTCATGTTATAATAGTTAAAGTTAATATGTAAAAATGGCAATGTACAATGGCAATATCCTACATATAAAGGACATTCTGTTAATGGTCGTCTGCAGTTACTGGAGTGGCTGCTGCTGACGCTGATGTGGTGGTGAGCTTCCCACACTCAAAATGTATATGGAGTGACACTAGCAACTAGAACTCCTCGGGGAAAGTCCTGTGGCAATAAATGTGAACAAACATCCAAGTATTCTTGCTCCAACTCTGCAGTCTGAATTATCTGGGACCCCAGGAACCCCAGTTCTGGGATTTTAGCCTATGGTAACAAGTCTAAATGAGGCAAACACTTTTGGACAGAAGTGGCTCAAAATAATGAAAAATTTTAAACAAGGAACAATGGTACATGTTTCTGTTACCAGTAGTTTAGCTTAGGGATTGACACGCAGTGAAAATATATTCAGTCAGATGTTCATTAAATAAAGAGATACACTGAGAATCAATTTAATGACGTATCATGTAATACTTTAAACTTGATTAGAGAAATACATATCTCCATGGGAAAGTTTACAAATACGTCAAGCAAGAGAAAAGAACAAAAGTAGGATGTATGCTATGAATGCACAACGTAAAAATTTATGAAGGAAAGGACATTAACAAGAGAAGACTTTGAAAATGAGGCCTGCCACACATACGGAGCATGAGAATTGAACAGTTCATCTTTTACAAAGTAATTTTATTTACTGATTCTGTTCCTGCTTATATGTATGTATTTATACATTTATAGCTATATACCTTTGTATAGATATTTATAAATATGCATCTAATTATGTGTACATATATTGATAAAAATGGCAAATACATTAACATATAAGAGCTTTTATTTGATTATATAATATATATTCAGGTCTCTGTTACGTTTGCATCCTCGGATTAAATCTAATCACTTCAATCTCCTGTACTTACACTTACTGTTAAGATAAAGGTTCCCCACACGTTACAATCCAGTGTTAAGCTGGGCTCCATGTCCTTGTTTTCCATCATTACAGCTGGAAGATAAACTCACTGCTGAGAAATTATTGGAGTGGACGAGCTCGCAGAATATGAGGACGAGTCAAGTGGATTTACACTTACCTCGGTTCAAAGTGGAAGAGACCTATGACCTCAAGGCCATACTGGTAGCCCTGGGGGTGGTGGACGCCTTCAATTCTCAGAAGGCTGACTTCTCAGGCATGACTAGGAAAAACAACCTGGTGGTGTCTAAAGCCTTGCACAAGTCCTTTGTGGAGGTGAATGAGGAGGGCACGGAGGCTGCAGCGGCCACAGGCATCATTGTGGTTACAAAATCATTACCAGTACCACATTATGAACGTTTCCATTGTGATCACCCTTTCCTGTTCTTCATCAGACACAACAAGACCAACACCATCCTCTTCTTGGGCAGAGTCTCTTCCCCTTAGATGTGATTACCCTTGCACGGCCCTGGGGGCACATGCACAGAGTCCTTCTGATACACTCATTGCTGGAAGCAACAGGTTCTCCTTGATGTGTTTCCCTTTCTAACCTCATGGTCATCACTAAGAATCTAACCATTGAAACAGCATGTTTGTCTGTCTCTCTCTTTCTACAATCACATGTTGGCCTACTTTATTTCCCCATGATAATTTTGCTTCAGACAAAATCTCCAAAATGTGTTACAAGTATACTTCAATACTTTATCTTAATCTAAGTTTGAAATATCCTATCTGCTATTTCAGAAAATTATAGCTACTATTCAAACCTATTGACCTAGACACACACATGTATTTGAATTTTGGTGGTATGTGGGACACTTACCTGTCCTCATCTCTTGGTTTTATGAAATACATTATCAATAAAACAATGATTTATTCATATCTTTTGTTGCTTTTCCTCTTTTTTCCTTTCAACAAAGTGCAAGTGCCCACCACACATAGAAAAGATAATTTAGAAATAGATGGTTGCATTTTTAAAAATACAAAGGTAGTAGAGCATGATCACGCAGAAGAGGGGAGCCAGTACGAGGACATAAATGGCTCTGTAACCCGTGTCAGGAGTTAAACATGAGTCTACAACTCAGAGACTAGAAATAAACTGAACCTCTAAAGATGTGAGGCTGATGATATGATTCAAATTACTGAGAGAAACATGGCCATGGTAGCTAAAGGCAAGGATGGCATCACATTGGAAGAGAAGAAATTGTGAAGAAAGGAGGATGAAGTTAGGACCCTGAAGTACATCAAGATATAAAGTCAAGTATTACCACTTTTTATTTTCTACGACATAGCCTTTTTTTAAACATTTTTTATTGATTTATAATCATTTTACAATTTTGTGTCAAATTCCAGTGTAGAGCACATTTTTTCAGTTATACATGAACATATATATATTCATTGTCACATTTCTTTCTCTGTGAGCTACCACAAGATCTTGTGTATATTTCCCTGTGCTATACAGTATAATCTTGTTTATCTGTTCTACAATTTTGAAATCCCGTCTATCCCTTCCCACCCTCCCCCACCTGAAAATTACAAGTTTGTATTCTATGTCTATGAGTCTGTTTCTGTTTTGTATTTATGCTTCATTTGTTTGTTTTTCTTTTTCTTTTTGTTTTAGATTCCACATATGAGTGATCTCATATGGTATTTTTCTTTCTCTTTCTGGCTTACTTCACTTAGAATGACATTCTCCAGGAACATCCATGTTGCTGCAAATGGCATTATGTTGTCAGTTTTTATGGCTGAGTAGTATTCCATTGTATAAATATACCACTTCTTCTTTATCCAGTCATCTGTTGCTGGACATTCAGTCTGTTTCCATGTCTTGGCTATTGTAAATAGTGCTGCTATGAACATTGGGGTGCAGGTGTCATCCTGAAGTAGGGTTCCTCCTGGATATATGTCCAGGACCGGGATTCCTGGGTCATTTGGTAAGTCTATGCCTAGTCTTTTGAGGAATGTCCATACTGTTTTCCACAGTGGCTGCACCAAACTGCATTCCCACCAGCAGTGTAGGAGGGGTCCCCTTTCCCCACAGCCTCTCTAACATTTGTCATTTGTGGATTTTTGAATGATGGCCATTCTGATTGGTGTGAGGTGATACCTCATTGTAGTTTTGATTGGCATTTCTCTGATAATTAGTGATATTGAGCATTTTTTCTTGTGCCTATTGATCATTTGTATGTCTTCCTTTGAGAATTGCTTGTTTAGGTCTTTTGCCCACTTTTGGATTGGGCTGTTTGGTTGTTTCGTATTAAGTCATATGAGCCTTTGTTGGATTCATCAGCAAAATTTTCTCCCATTCTGTGGGTTGTCTTTTTGTTTTGTTTATGATTTCCTTTGCTCTGCAGAAGCTTGTAAGTTTGATTAGGTCCCATTTGTTTATTCTTGCTTTTATATCTATTGCTTAGTACATTGTTCTAGGAGATCACTTTTGAGATGTATGTCAGATAATGTTTTGCCTATATTTTCTTCTAGGAGGTTTATTGTATCTTGTCTTATGTTTAAGACTTTGATCCATTTTGTGTTGATTTTTGAGTATGGTGTAAGGGAGTGTTCTAGCTTCATTGCTTTACATGCTGCTGTCCAGTTTTCACAACACCATTTGCTGAAGAGACTGTCTTTATTCCATTGTATATTCTTGCCTCTTTTTTCAAAGATTTTTTAGATTAGTTGGCCAAAATTTTGTGGGTTCATTTCTGGGCTCTCTATTCTGTTCCATTGGTCTATATGTCTGTTTTTGTACCAATACCATGCTGTCTTGATGACTGTAGCTCCATAGTATTGTCTGAAGTCTGGGAGAGTCATTCTTCCAGCCTCCTTCTTTCTCTTCAGTAATGCTTTGGCAATTCTAAGTCTTTGATGGTTCCATATAAATTTTATTATGATTTGTTCTAGTTCTGTGAAATATGTCCTGGGTAATTGATAGGGATTGCATTAAATCTATAGATTGCCTTGGGCAGTGTGACCATTTTAACAATATTGATTCTTCCAATCCAAGAACATGGGATATATTTCCATTTATTAAAGTCTTCTTTAATTTCCTTCATCAATGGTTTATAGTTTTCTGTGTATAATTCTTTCACCTCCTCGGTTAGATTTAGGTATTTTATTACTTTTGGTGCTATTTTAAAGGGGGTTGATTCTTTACTTTCTTTTTCTGTTGATTCATCATTAGTGTAAAGAAATGCAACTGATTTTTGAACATTATTCTTGTAACCTGCTACCTTGCTGAGTTCTTTGATCAGCTCTAGAAGTTTTTGTGTGGACCTTTTAGGGTTTTCTATATATAGTAACATGTCGTCGGCATATAGTGACACTTTCACCTCCTCTTTTTCAATTTGGATCCCTTTTACTTCTCTTTCTTGCCTGATTGCTGTGGCTAGGACTTCCAAGACTATGTTGAATAGGAGTGGTGATAGTGGGCATCCTTGTCTTGTCCCAGATTTTAGTGGGAAGCTTTTGAGATTTTCACGGTTGAGTACTATGCTGGCTGTAGGTTTGTCATATATAGCTTTTATGATGTTGAGATATGTTCCCTCTATACCCACTTTGGTGAGAGTTTTTATCATAAATGGCTGTTGAATTTTATAAAATGCTTTTTTCTGCATCTATTGAGATGATCATGTGGTTTCGTTCTTTCTCTTTTTGATGTGATGTATTACATTGATTGATTTGCATATGTTGAACCACCCTTGGGTCCCTGGGATGAACCTCACTTGGTCATGATGTATAATCTTTTTTATGTGTTGTTGGATTCTATTTGCTAATTTTTTGGTGAGGATTTTGGCATCTATGTTCATCAGAGATATTGGCCTATAATTCTCTTTTTTGGTAGTGTCTTTGCCTGGTTTTGGTATCAGGGTGATGGTGGCTTCATAGAATGAGTTTGGGAGTATTCTCTCCTTTTCAATCTTCTGGAAGAGTTTGAGAAGGACTGGTATGAGTTCTTCTTTGTATGTTTGGTAGAATTCCCCGGTGAAGCCGTCCGGTCCTGGACTTTTATTTGTAGGGAGGTTTTTAATTGCTATTTCCATTTCATTTCTAGTGATCGGTTTGTTCAAGTGGTCAGTTTCTTATTGATTCAGTCTGGGGGACAGTATGTTTCCAGAAACTTGTCCATCTCCTCTAGGTTATCCAGTTTGGTTCCATATAGTTTTTCATAATATTCTCGTATGATATTCTGTATTTCTATTTTATTTGTTGTAACTTCTCCATTTTCCTTTCTTATTTTGCTTATTTGTGCTCTCTCTTTTTTCTTCTTTGTGAGTTTGGCCAGAGGTTTGTCGATTTTATTTACTTTTTCAAAAAACCAGCTTTTGGTTTAGTTGATTTTTTCTATGGTTTTTTAAATCTCTATTTTATTTATTTCCTCCCTGATCTTTATAATTTCCTTCCTTCTGCTGCCTTTTGGGGTTTTTCGTTCTTCTTTTTCTAGTTCTTTTAGTTGGTGGGTTAAATTGTTTATTTGAGATTGTTCTTCTTTATTGAGGAAGGCCTGTATCACTATAAACTTCCTCCTTAGCACTGCCTTTGCTGGAAATGGACTAGGGAGCGCCTGGATTGAAGCTGTTACAGTGGCTAGATGACCAGGTACAACACAGAGGGCGTGCCTGCGGTGGGCACCCAGGAAAAGCAAAGAGCCTGCACTTAAGGGAGGCAGTGGAGAGGGAGTGTAAGACAGAAAGCCAGAAATGTGGAGGAGACTTGAAGATAGCACCCAAGGAAGAAGAGTCAACAAGTGACAAATAATTCAAAAATTCACTGTAAAGGGGGACTCTAGGGGCTAACAGGGAGTCACTGCTAGGCTTCAGCAGGAAAGATTAAGAGGGGTAATGTGGTGAGACCACAGTGGATGCAGAAATAGATGGGGAATCTGCATGTGTTGTGTAAACCTGAGCCTGGAAGGACAAACCACAGATGTTGTCAGTGTTTCTTCAGACATATCAAATGGAAAGCAGACGGCTCTCAGTGCTGACCTGTCACAAATTGGTGTCGTGTGACTCCCAGCAAGCATGCCCCCTCCTACCCCAGAATTTCAGTTAAGTGGCCAGTCTCCCTACTTTCCACACCCACAACGCATGAAAGATAATCATGCATCTGTTTTCAATGTGTATTTTTCTCTCCTGAACATTATATTTGAATCATCAGTCATGATTATCTGATTCATTTATGTTCAGCACTGTCCCATATAGTATTGTGTGAACTCATGGTAATTCATTTTTCTTATTCTTCCATTTTAAATGTTGAAATTTTTTCTACTTCTTGCCGTTGTTGACAGTACTGCCATTAACCCCCAGTAAGTGTCTTCCTGAGGACCACATGTTTAAATAGAGGGCACAGGTTTAAATAGAGAATTGCTGAAACTTAACAATACACCGCCAAAGTTTACAAAGTTGCTTGTAATAACTAACATTTTCATCAGCATTTCATACTAATTCTCTACTTCTACATCACACCAATCTTTAGTTTTTAAGAATTATCAGCATTACTGGTGTTAATCACATGTTTATAATAATTATATTTTCCTTACAAAGAAAGATTAAGCATCTTATTACTGTAAATGTGTATATATCTTTTAGGATTTACTTGTCAAGATCCATAAAAATTGTCCTTCTGATTTCTGTTGGATGACTTTCCCACACCCTTCACAAGAAAGCAGCTGACTTCACAATCATTATAATCATCATTGTCACTGTAGCAACTGAGCACTACAGCCACAGATGCCCCAACACCTGTCTCCCACCTGAACTTTCTGTCTTCCCTCCAACACTGACTAGTTGATTCTACTACATGCCATACAGCTGTGCCCTGTTTCCTCTCAGCAGATGCTTCTCCATACATGGGCATCTCGATTCCTAAATTCCATCTGAAGGTGTTTTTCCTAAAGCTATTTATTCACTGTACTAGTCAAGGGTCATAGTCAAATGGGTAATTAAGGAAGATTAATAAAGGGACAATACAATGTCTGGTCAGGGCTAAGAGTGTAGACACAGAATAGGTGAAGCATCTCAGGGCTAGCAAAAGCAGGGAGGCAGAGCCACCCCAGGACCTGGAGGGCAAAGGAAGGGATGGTGACCAAAATCCAGAGGAAGTGGCTGTAGCTGCAGAAAAGGCTGCCCAATAAGACTTGTGGCCTTTGGTAAGGAAAGGCAGCCGACCCTTGACAACTTATCTGAGAGGAAGTCGAGTGACCAAGCTCCCTACCTCACCCAGCTGGGAGTCTTCCCTTGCTGCCTCCCACTGACCAAATGCAATGTCCCCAGAGGACAAGGACCCTGACTATGTCTCATGCATCTCTGCCCCCAGGGGCCACAGGAGGTTGAGAGAGTGAAGGGAAAAACTGGAGAAGGAAAATAAAGTTCCCAGCACATCTTCGTGTTAGGGAATCAAATCTCTTTATACTTTTACAATTTTCCATCTTCATTAATACTCTGGACACCAGCACTAACCATAATTAATATTGCTTTATATTAATATTGCTGTATAGAAAGAATATATTCAAATAGGTAAGAAACATCATGGATCCAATTAACAAAAGAACAAAAGACTAGACTAGATTTTCACAAACGAAGAGATTCAACTACAACAGTGATGTAAAATAAAATGAGCATGAAACTTACAAGCTTCTGCACAGCAAAGGAAACCATAAGTAAAGCAAAACGACAGCCTATGAAATGGGCGAAAATTTTTGCAAATGAAACCGACAAAGGCTTGATTGCCAGAATATATAAGCAGCTCATACGACTTAATAAGAAAGAAACAAACAACCCAATCCAAAAATGGGTAAAATACCTAAAAAAACAGTTCTCCAAGGAAGACATACAAATGATCAATAGGCACATGAAAAAATGCTCAATATCACTAATTATCAGAGAAATGCAAATCAAAACTACAATGAGGTATCACCTCACACCAATCAGAATGGCCATCATTCAAAAGTCCACAAATGACAAATGCTGGAGAGGCTGTGGAGAAAACGGAACTCTCCAACACTGTTGGTGGCAATGCAGATTGGTGCAGCCACTGTGGAAAACAGTATGGAGATTCCTCAAAAGAAGAAATAGACTTACCATATGACCCAGGAATCTGCTCCTGGGCAGAACCCTACTTCAAAATGCCATGTGCACCTCAATGTTCATAGCAGCATTATTTACAATAGCCAAGACATGGAAACACCCTAAATGTTTGTCAACAGATGACTGGATAAAGAAGAAGTGGTATATTTATACAATGGAATACTATTCAGCCATGAAAACTGACAACATAACGCCATGTGCAGCAACATGGATTTTCCTGGAAAAGTCATTCTAAGTGAAGTAAGCCAAAAAGAGAAAGAAAAATAGCATATGACATCGCTCATATGTGGAATCTAAAAAACACAAAACAAAAATACAAAACAGAAACAGACTCATAGACTTAGAATACAAACGTGTGGTTGCCAAGGGGGCAGGGGGTGGGAAGAGAGAGCCTGGGATTTCAAAATGTAGAATAGATAAACAAGATTATACTGTATAGAACAAGGAAATATATACAAGCTCTTCTGGTAGCTCGCAGCAAAAAAAATGTGACAATGAACATATCTATGTTCATGTAAAATTGAAAAACTGTGCTCTACATTGGAATTTGACACAACATTGTGAAATGACTATAATGCAATATAAAAATGTTAAAAAAAAATCTGAAAAAACTAAAATGAGCATGGATTCCATCTGTTGCCTCTATAAGAACAGTTTTGAATTCACCCAGAAGTAGCTGTTGGAATGAAGGGCACCAAGTAATGATGGGGAGGCAATCGAATATTGGTGAATATTGAGGAGTAACTTACAAGATGGTAGTTGGGCACCTGGTAACTTACCTGCATGGCCAGAAACCTTAAAAGGGACACGGGGACATTGGCTAGAAAAGCCAGTGGGAACAATATTTTGTGTTTTCACAGTATGAAACAGAGGACTGAGAAGCTACTGCTGAGAAAATATCAAGGGAGATAGAGTCATGGGGAAAATCTATACTTCAGACAAACAAGGAGGGAGAGGGACAGTCCTAGGAAAAGGAGGAAGCTGCAGTAGGTTCATTGGCAGCAGACAGGAATGACAAGGTAAAACAAAGAAGAGGGAGTTGACTCATAGGATGTGCAACTTAACACTGCTGACCATCTTCCCGCCCTTCACAAGGAACGAAGGTTTAGGAAGACAGGACATATTTCTTCACCAACCTGTAAAGATATAACAAACAGCAGGATGGTTCCTGAAAGGGTAATTTCCCCTTAAGTTTTATTGGGTTCTGGATTCTTGGAGACAATGATGTCGGTGCATATGTAGAAAATACCCGATGGCTTAGGTCGGCAAGTACCACCTTAAAAACCATTCTGACAATTGCTGAGTCTTCTGTGACGCTGTACGACATCAGCGTGTCATAACTCATCTATTACCTGCCAGGAGCACTTTTCAAAACCAAGACGGGTGGAGAAGTATGACATGGTTTCGTATTTAAATGAACTCTCTTTCAATGTAACCAAATTCCTGGTCCTTATCAATCAACACCTCTTCTCAAAGACAAACCGCACGACAAACCTGAGTGATTCAGCCACAGGTGAATCAGCCTCAGGCAGGAGCCCCCGTTACTCCACCTGGGCTGCGCTGTCCCGCGACGTTTCCCTCATGCTCCAGGCTGAGCTTCTTGCTTCTGCTCCTCTAGGGTCGGGCCTCTTTCTCTTTGAGCCCAAAGAAACCCATCCCCCTCCCACTCACAGCCTCCACTTGCTCTGTGACGGTGACGTGCAGCCCAACCCTGAACAGAAGCTCCCGGTCCTTGTGTTTGTAGTTTTTCATCCAAGGACTTGTCTCCTGCCACTGCCTTCTGATTTGGAACTCTTCATCAAGACTCAATACTCTACACCCTCCCTCAGCCTTACCTAATCACAGCTCAGGGGTCTTTTTCCTTCAGTCCCGTTCAGGTGTTATACACACAGACAGAGGAGACCTAAGAAGAGCAGAGCCTGGGGGCAGGGGGATCGGCAGAAACAGCTTTCAGTTGTAGAAGACAGATCCCTTCTCCCTTCACAGCGTGTCTCCATCCCCTGGGCTTCTGGGACCTCACTGTAGGTGACACTTCCTGAGAATGCGTGACTGCAGAGACAGAGACTCAACGACAGGACCGTCGACAGTCACAGGGGCTGGTGCAGAGAATCAGAACTCACGCCTCCGGACGCTCATCGCGTTCTGGTGGGAACGTGAAGTGGGGCAGCGGCTGTGGACGGCAGTCGGGCAGTTCTTCTAAATCAAACATAGACTTGCCAAAAGACCCAGAGATTTCACTCTTAAGCATATGCCTAAGGTGTGAAAACGTAGGTCCACACTGAAATGTCTACATGAGAGTTTATGTCAGCCTTACACACAATGCTACACAAGACCCAAAGTAATCCACACATGAACGGATTTGTTTTAAAACTGGTATATCATACCAAGGAACATTATTTAGTCCTCTAAAGCAATGAAGCACCAATTTATACTCCAACATGAATGAACCTTGAGGATATTATGCTAAGTGAAAAGTGCCTGATACAGAAGGTCATATACTCTGCGATTCCAATTACAGGAAATATCCATAATAAATAAACCCACAGAGACAGGAAGCAGATTAGTGGTTTCCAGAGACTGGGGGAGAAGGGAGAACTATGGAAGGATTTTCTTTGGGGAGTGATAAAATGGCTCTGGAATCAGATCATTGTGGTTGTTGCACAATCTTATCCATGTACAAAACACCAGTGACTTGCACATTTTTCAGTGGTGAACCTTACAGTACAGACATCCCTGGGGAACTATGGGGGACTGGATCAAGGACACCCCAGGATTCCCAAGTCCATGAGTGCTCAAGGGCCTTATATAAAATGCCCTAAAGCCTATGTACATTCTCCTTTATGCTTTAAATCATCCTTCAATTTCTATAATACCTCAGACAATGGGAAAGTTACATCCATAGTTATGAATACAATTTAAAATAGCTGCTGGTGTGGGGCAAACACAAGATTTGCTTTTTAGAGGTTTCTGCAATTTTGTTGACATGTGTTTTCCATCTGATTGATTGAATCTGCAGATGCAGGAACAGTGGATATAGAGAGCTGACTGTATGTGCATGATATCCCACTTGGAAAGTCGGTCTGCTGTCCAAACTTCCCACATCTGGTGGTAGGGGAGATCCTGGGCCAGACGCCTTGGACATACAGGCTGTCCCCTGCCACCGCTGTGTCGCAGGGTACAGTCTACTCTGGGGAAAAAACAAACTTACTTCTGTCCACCTCTAGTCCCTCTCAGAGTTACTCATTTCTTCCAAATCCAGCTGGATGGAGCCATTTGGGGGAATGGAGGGTGGGCAGGATTTGGTCCTCTCTCTAAGTCACACACACAGAGAGACATCCCAACCCCATCCCCCACTCCCTGCTCCTGGTTGTCTCTGATTGGAGCCCTAGAGGAGTATCTGAGCCCCAGCCTCCCCTCCTAGCGACTCTGGGGCCCACAGAGGAGGGTTCTGGGGCTTTCGTGTTGACTGTCTTGCCCCATCACATGTTGTGGGAGGACATTAACTCTCTGGAGAGTGCAGAAGAGACAGGGGGTTTCCATTTTAACAGCAGGAGAAATGGCATTTGAATCGCACAGTGTGTCTAACGTAGTGTGTGGGGTGGATACACATGCAGCTCCTGAGCCAGCTCCTGCCTGGACAGCTCGCCTGTGCAATTCAAGACCCAGAGAAATCTGGGCTTTGGTTCAGCCACTTTGTGCCTCATTCTGTCATCTGTGAAATGGGGGAAACAAAGGGACCAGCTTCAATAAGGTGTTGAAGAGGGAAAGGGGTGAAGACATTACCCCATGCAGTAAAAGTCAATATAATTTTGCTACCGTAATACCAGACACATGAAGACACTGAGGCTTCAGTGACAAGACACGTAACCACGGCATTCAAAGAAAACTTTTTCCTCCTTTTTCTCTCAGGCATTAGACTTTGTAGTCCCACCAAGAATCTGAAGCTGGCGTGCTCAGGGGCAGGCTGACCAAATTATGCCGTGATTCTGCAGCTCAAACAATTTATTTTGCTGTTTAATCTTTGTGTGAAAATGAGAATATTGCCACCAAATTGGCCCCTGTTTGTATCCATGGTTCTTCTCAATGAAAACATGTTAATGCTGCAAGAAAAAGAACCTCCCACTGACCTCAGAAATCAGAGAACACTGGGCTTCGCTGCCATGGTCCAGCCTCTAAGGGAAGGAAGATGATGCTTCTTCTGCATCTATTGCAGAGACACCTTGTCCGTATCTCGTACGTTGAGAATCCAAGCTATTATCTGGTTATTAAGAATACTTCCGAAGGAACTCGATCTGTGAAAAAGCCCTTTCAGAGCATAAAATACAAAATATAAGATTTTTAATTGTTTAATTTTAAAGTGACCATAAAGACATTCAATGTGTAAGAGAAGAAAGAATTTTAAGGGTTCTTTCTGGTTGTGGGTAGTGGCTCGGATCACTAGAAGGCGTTGGAATTAACTATATTCTCATTGGTAATAGAAAGGCAGCTACATACATTTCATATGAGCAAAGGATTGCAGGTCCCAATTTCTGCTGCTGAAAAGGAAATACAGGAAAAGAATAATAATCTCGTCTTTACTCATAGAGATTTCACCGCAGGAAGGTGACGGTCACTCAGGAAGCTGGTGGTTAGCCTGGTGAAGAAACCAAAGGTTGATTTACTGGAAATTGCAGCTGCTCTGGGCAGTGGGAGGTGCAAGAGGGAGCTATATATTCCCATCTCACCGCTCACCACGCAGACGCCGTAGGCTCCCCGCCCACCTCTGCCTCCTCCAGGATCACAGGTAAGGGCTGCCAGCAGCGCTGCTTCACTGCACGGAGCTCTTCTCAAAGTGATAACAATGATGTGCATCGTCTCATTGGTCTGTTTCATTTTGTCTGATTGTACTTTATTTACTCTGCCAGGGCAATAGGAAAACGCCTTTGTCATCTGATTTACTCTTTAGGTAATTTCTTTATTTCCAAAAAGTATCAAATACTCCACTGGGAGCACTTGGGGTGGAGGGGTAGCATGTCTGGCACCCACAGATCCTTCAAAAAAAGTCAGGGAAGTGCCTAGTGAGTCATGGATGCATGTCACCACATCAGTCTTTGTCTCGGTACCTGTTACAATGCATTTTCTACCCAGTCTTAGTACAGTCAGCAAGGATGGAAAGATAAAGATTCTATTCTTTTTTTCACAAAAGTTGTCTTTAAATATTAATTTCGATACTCCTCTAATGATGAAATGTACACAAGTACAGTATAAAAGGCTTGAAAAGTAAAAAGAAGATAAACGTTATTTAAGAGAATCCCACAACTCATATATAAGGCATGATGTCTTTAAAGAAAATTACAGACTAAACTTCCCTTCAGTAAAGTCATTACAAAACGACGGATGCTTTTCCAGCAGCTCCAGACAGCGTCAAGACACCATGGATTCACTCAGTGGACCAATCAGCCACTTCGCAGTCGATCTGTACCAACAGATCAGACAGAGATCAACCGGGGAGAATATCTTCTATTCCCCCCTCAGCATCATGTCAGCCTTTGGCATGCTTTACTTGGGGTCCCGAGGAAACACTGCTGCACAACTTCAGAAGGTAGGTGGCAGCTTCCTTTACCTGGAACGGTTGGCACTGGTTCCTCTGTTGTCTTGTGTGCAGATGGTCACAGATCTGGCAGTCCCCAGGGCTCGCACAGAGAGCCGCAAGCAGCCGCGTGACTGGGTGGGCCCGGGGTGGTGGGGGACACACGTCTCCCCCAGTGCCCGGCCCCCTCTGCTTCCCTGAGCCCAGCCCTCCTCTGGGACCCACATGAACCCCTACAACTGCCCCCCAACTAGAGGGGAAGAGCTCAGGTAGAAGTGACACATTGACTAAACTCCGTGGGAGGCAGCTTCGCGTGCTCCCTCTGCAGTGAGTGAAAATGAATCAGGATTCTTTGAAGTGGCTGGTGATCAGCCCGCTTTGCTGTGTCATCAAGGAGCAAAATGCTTACACTTTGCTTTATGTTCTTCTTAAGTCTTTGTTTCTTTATTGATTTTTACTTTAGTGTGCTTTGGGCTTTTGTTTTGCTTGTTTTCTTCGGTTCTTTCTTCCTCTGTCTTTCTTTGATGAAGTTAGGTCGTTAGAGTAAAGCTTCTTCGTCCCACTTCCTGTCTCCTGCAGGCCCTTCACTTTAAGGAAGTCGCAGAGAACCCAACAGCAGGAGCCACAGCGGATCCCGTGAGTCCCAGGGCACCTGGGCCTGGAGGGAGGTCACACATCCGAGACGGTCACACGTTACACTGGGAATTTCAGATAAACGGAGAAGAGTTTACTATCACGGGCATCTTAAGCGAAGTAGATGGGACAGATTGTTTCTCATTTCATATTACATGCTTATTTAATTCATCTGTTTTCCTGAGAGGCAATTAGCTTCTGCTTAACAGCATGTGTTCTGGAGCCCAAAGGTAGCTTCAAAATCCTGCTCTGCTGATCACAAATGGGGAACGTGGCAAAATACAACTACTCTGGGCCTCAGAGACCTCAGCCCAATGAAAGATTTGCTGCTGTACATGCAAATACATGCAAAACATGACAACAGTGCCTGGACAACAAAAATCCTTATGCATGATATGTATTGTTATTATATGATAACAGTAATGACGATAATCACCAGACGTTACTAAACTTACATAATTTTACTTACTCATAAGTAAAATTAAGAGTAACCTAAGTTCAAGTATACTTTGGAAAATGATTAAATGAGAGTTCTGGTGTGCAGCCCAAATGCTCCATAACTTTTAGAGCAAATAGAAGGTTCTGGATTCAGACAGGCCTGAGTTGAAAACTTGACTCTGCCACATTTGTTCTCCAGGGAGAAGTTTTTTAATTATCCGAGCTTTCCTGTTTTCATGTCAGTTGGACTAAATAAAGAGATGCTGATGGAAAGCCGTTAGCAGTGTACCTGCCACACATGGCTCCTCACCCAGAGTGTGGTGCTCGTGAGTGAACAGCAATTGAGCACAACCTGTAGGTCTTAGAAGGTAATCCCACCAAGAAGTACAAGGGGGCTTCAAGTCACAGCATAGGAAATGATGCAAATTAGACACTCCCGTACCACTGGTGACTATTAGAGATGCAGTCTCGTTCTAGCGCTTAGGGTTACCTGGGAAGCCAAATCTGACTGTGAGACAATTAAGGCACACCCAGCAGTGGAATGGTGCTGCATCTCTGGTTCAAAGGAGAAATGTTTGGAATATGTTAGAGCAGGAGGCATTTCCAGGAAGACTGAGTGTAAGGATTATGATGGATATTTGAAATAAAATACACCAAAATTGAAAAAAAAACAGCAAACCTTATTGATGGAGATGCTAAAATATAGGCACAGATCTGACAAACTTAGGTGGATTTAGTATGTACATCAAGAGAACCTGAGGAGCTCTCGTTTTCATGTTTGAAGGTTGAAAATCCAGAAAATCATCACTTTCAAAAGCTTTTGACTGAATTAAACAAACCCACCGACGCCTATGAGCTGAACGTCGCCAACAGGCTCTATGGCAGAAAGGAGTTTCCCTTTCTTCAGGTGAGTTTCCCTGGCCTGCCCACACCTTTCATCTACATCCTGGTCCTCTGCCCCCCGGTCTCCAAATGGGGGAGGAGAGGCAGGTGAGCCTGGCTGACCCCCACGGAGAGCATTTACCCCGGGGACATTGGGCTCCCTCACCACAACCCACCCTCGGGTTGTCCCAGAGCCTGACTGCGCACCAGTGAAGCAGGGATGGGATGGTCCCACGTCCTCTCTCTGGTCATGACTGAGCATGATTTAATTTGGGGATGCTTACAAAGTTACTCACGAATTACTCTTAATTCCTCCTTTCTTCCTTCCCATGTCAAAGGAATACATGGATAATGTGAAGAAGTTGTACCTAGCCAGTGTGGAATCTGCTGATTTTGCGAATGCTCCAGAAGAAAGTCGAAAGATGATTAATTCCTGGGTGGAAAGACAAACTAATGGTACGTTATGAGAGGGTCACTCACTAAGAAACACTTTTGAGTCCCCGGGGTGTGTGACCCCCCCCCATGCTGGACACTGCATTGGGTGCCAGGAGAGGGGTGAGATGAGACTGCAGAGGATGGGGGAGGACGTGCAGATGGTGGGATGGTCCCAGTAAATGTGGAGAGAAACAAGGGGACCCAGGAGAATCCCAGCACCAGCTCCTGGAAACACAGCTGATCAGCTGTAACTTTCAAAGCATCTTCGAGAAAAACCACTTGTGCCTTCAGGAAGACCTTCCATTTTCTTTCTTTGCAGAAAAAATCAAGAATCTATTTCCCAAAGATTCTATTGACAGCTCCACCGTTCTGGTGCTGGTGAACGCCATCTATTTCAAAGGGCAGTGGCACCAGAAATTTAAGGAAGAAAACACTGTCGAGGAAAAATTTTGGCTGAGCAAGGTATTGTGTATACTTACATTTTTTTTTAAAAAAGTTTTTTCTTCTTCTATTTTTTTTTAATGAAGAGAGGTAATTAGATGTATTTATTTATTCTTGGAGGAGGTACTGAGGATTGAATCCAGAACCTCATGCATGCTAAGCATGGGCTCTACCACTTGAGCTATACCCTCCCTCTAAAATTTATTTTCATGATGTAATACAGCTCTATGTGAAATGTGAAATTTACATACATAATGATTAATGTACACCTGAGGGTAGAAAATCAAATTTGTCAAGGCTCTCTTTCCTTATGTAATTTTTTTCTTTAATTACTTGGGAATCCTTATAGAAACTCTTGTCTCTAACTCACAGATTTCCCAGATCATCCCTCAGAAGGATGGGTTTCGTATCTCAATGATACTATCCCTTTTTCTGACTTGTGGTCACTTGGCATTTGTTTCCACATTAATTGCTTGCAGGATAGAAGCAAATCTGTGCAGATGATGAAAGAAACCAACGACTTCAATTTCACCTCCCTGGAGGACATGCAAGTCAAGATCCTGGAAATACCGTACAAAGGCGCAGAGCTAAGCATGATGCTGCTGCTGCCCAATGAAGTAGATGGACTGCAGAAGGTAAAGCTGTGTACCTCCAAGTCTTCCTACTTTTGCTTTGATTTCTAGCAATAGAAAAAAATAGGCTGTTCATACATTGGTGGTGCTGGCTGGCAGAGATCAAGTACGGAACAAACAAATAAAATAAATTCCTTATGGATCACAGTATGATAGGAAGAATGTAAAGAATTTCTGTTCATCACAGGTCACATTAATATTCTGATGAAATTATGAAATGTCAGTTCACAAAGCTATATATCTTGCTCTACACCTTAATATTTTGCAGCCATAACAACTTGCAATATAATCCAGTCCACTCATTTAAACAGGAAAATAATACTCACATGTAGGTGACAGATTGAATTATTTGCAAATTCATTCACAAGTAATAAAAAAATGGAAATAACACAGGTGACATATTGCATACTAAATCACAGTGGTTTTGTAGACTGTGGGCAAATAGATTAATTTTGACCCCCACTTTTCAATGTTGAATTATTCTGTTCAAGGAGCCCAAAAGTCATTCAGAGCCTAATTGTTTGCAGTTTAAAAAAAAAGAATTAGAGAACTTTCCTCTTCTCATGTTATAATAGTTAAAGTTAATATGTAAAAATTTCAATATACAATGCCAATATCTTACATTTAAAGGACATTCTGTTAATGGTCGTCTGCAATTACTGGAGTAGCTGCTGCTGACGCTGATGTGGCAGCGAACTTCCCACACTCAAAATGTATATGGAGTGACACTGGCAACTGGAAATCCTCAGGGAAAGTCCTGTGGCAATAAATGTGAACAAACATCAGAGTACTCTTGCTCCAGCTCTGCGGTCCCCATTATCCGGGACCCCGGGAACCCCAGTTCTGGGATTTTAGCCTATGGTAACAAGTCTAAATGAGGCAAACGCTTTTGGACAGAAGTGGCTCAAAATAATGAAAATTTTTGAAAAGCAACAATGGTATATGTTTGTGTTACCAGTAGTTTAGCTTAGGGTTTGACACGCAGTGAAGGTATATAGAGTCAGATGTTCATTAAATAAAGATATATACACTGAGTATGAATTTAATGAAGTATCATGTAACAATTTAAACTTGATTAGAGAAATATATATCTCTTTCAGAAAAGTTTACAAATAGGTTAAGCAAGAGAAAAGAACAAAAGTAGGATGTATGCTATGAATTCAGAATGTAAAAATTTATGAAGGAAAGGACATTAACAAGAGAAGACTTTGAAAATGAGGCCTGCCACACATATGGAGCATGAGAATTGACACTTCATCCTTTACAAAATAATTTTATTTAATGATTCTGTTGCTGCATATACATATATATTTATACATTTATACCTATATACAATGTATAGACATTTATACATATGCATCTAATTATGTGTACACAAATAGATAAAAATAGCAAAGTCATGAAGATATAAGATCTTTAATTTGATTAAATAATATATATTCAGGTCTCTGTTACATCTGCATCCTCGGATTAAATCTAATCACTTCAATCTCCTGTACTTACACTTACTGTTAAGATAAAGGTTCCCCACATGTTTCAATCCAGTGTTAAGCTGGGCTCCATGTCCTTGTTTTCCATCATTACAGCTGGAAGATAAACTCACTGCTGAGAAATTATTAGAGTGGACAAGCTCACAGAATATGTGGAAGAGTCAGGTGGATTTACACTTACCTCGGTTCAAAGTGGAAGAGACCTATGACCTCAAGGCCATACTGGAAGCCCTGGGGGTGGTGGACGCCTTCAGTTCACAGGATGCTGACCTCTCAGGCATGACCAGGAAACACAGGCTGGCGGTGTCTAAAGCCGTACACAAGTCCTTTGTGGAGGTGAATGAGGAGGGCACGGAGGCCGCAGCGGCCACAGGCATCACTGTGGTGGCAACATCAGCATCAATACCACATTTTGAACGTTTCCATTGTGATCACCCTTTCCTGTTCTTCATCAGACACAACAAGACCAACACCATCCTCTTCTTGGGCAGACTCACTTCCCCTTAGATGTGATTACCCTTCCACCACCCTAGGGGCACATGCACAGAGTCCTTCTGATACACTCATTGCTGGAAGCAACAGGTTCTCCTTGATGTGTTTCCCTTTCTAACCTCATGGTCATCACTAAGAATCTAACCATTGAAATAACATTTCTGTCTGTCACTCTCTTTCTACAATCACATGTTGGCCTACTTTATTTCCCGATGATAATTTCTCTTCAGACAAAATGTCCAAAATATGATACAAGTATATTACAACACTTTATCTTCATCTAAATTTGAAATATCATATGTGCTATCTCAAAAAATTATAGCTACTATTCAAACCTATTGACCTAGACACCCACATGTATTTGAATTTTGGTGGTATGTGGGACACTTACCTGTCCTCATCTTTTGGTTTTATGAAATACATTATCAATAAAACAATGACTTATTCATATCATTTGTTGCTTTTCCTCGTTTTTCTTTTCAACAAATTTTGGTGGTATGTGGGACACTTACCTGTCCTCATCTTTTGGTTTTATGAAATACATTATCAATAAAACAATGAATTATTCATATCATTTGTTGCTTTTCCTCTTTTTTCTTTTCAACAAAGTGCCCACCACACATAGAAAAGATAATTTAGAAATATATGGTTGCATTTAAAAAAATACAAAGGTAGTAGAGCATGATGACGCAGAAGAGGCAAGCCACTACCAGAACGTGAATGGCTGTGTAACCCATGTCCAGAACTTAAACATGAGTCTAGAATCAGAGACTGGAAATAAACTGAATCTCTAAAGATGTGAGGCTGATGATATGATTAGAGTTACCGAGAGAAATATGGTCATTGTAGCTAAAGGCAAGGATGGCATCACACTGGAAGAGAAGAAAGTGTCTAGAAACAAGGACCAAGATAGGACACTCAAGTACATCAAGATATAAATGTCAAGTATTTCCAGTTTTTATTTTCTGGAACATAGCTTTTTAAGAAAGGACAGGAAGAATCTTTTAGAGTTGACAGATATGTTAATGACATAGATTGGGGTGATGGTTTCATAGATGTATACACATCTCAAAACTCATTAAGTTGTACACATTAAATAGGTACAACACTTTCTATATCAATCATACATCAATGAAGCTATGTTTTAATGGAAAGTAATAAAAAGGAATGCATTCTATGCCTAAAAAATAAAAATAAAGATAATAGAGTTTTAACAACAAATACAATGTTTATGTACATACAAAGTACCATCTGACAGGAGAGCACCTCATTCCCATTGGATTGACCAAAGTTGAAATTAAAAGACTAATCAAGCCCTCTGTGGAGAGAATGTAGATCAACCACAACCCTCATGCGCTGCCTGTGGGAATACAAAAGCTGCAACCACTTGGGAAAGCATCTTGCAATTTCACTTTTTCCATCATATTTAGATAAAATTGACCTACAATTTTGTGTAAGTTTAATGCATACTACGTGTTCATTTGGTACACTTAGATACTGCAAAATGATCCCGCCATAGCTTTAGCTAAGACCTCAATTACATCACAACGTTACCATCTCCTTCTTGTGAGCTGTTTTTGAGCAAGGATGGCTGTCTAATTATTGATCTCTGAAGGGGAATGGAGGCTGGGTTCTCCTACGTGGCAGTTTAGGTGATGTCACTCCAGAAATCTTTAAATCTGTATGGCTGAGCAACGCACTTGTGGACAAAATTTCCCTCAACTGTACACAGAGACCTGTGTCGGTACTTTCTTAGAAAATTAAAGGTATTACCAATGGATCCAGTAATTCCATGCCTTGATGTTACACTAGAGCTCTGAATACACATGTCACAAAAGGACTGTATGAAAATATTCATGGATGCCTTATTTGTGACTGTCAAAACCTGGGGAAAACTCGAGTTTGTATCAGCAGGTGAGCTGTAATGCAAACTAAAGGGGGGCACTTGGTGGTAAAAAGAAGAAACTACTGATCCTGCAGAAACATGGATAAAAGCCCAACACTGTGCTGTGCAAAACAGGGACTGGACAGAGAGAGCACACGTCCTGTGATTCCAGCTATATGGTGCCTTGAACAAGCAAAACGAATGTGTGGTGACAGAAAGCTGCTTGGCGGTTCCCGAGACTGGACTTGAGGAAGAAATTGATTGTTCAAAATTCCAAGGAAAATGTCTGAGTGAGACGAATGCTCTACAACTTGATTGGATGATGGTCACAGTGGTTTGTATTTGCCCACAGTCATCACACTGCACTCTTATAACGTGTGGATTTTACTTTATGTAAATGGTACCTCAATAAATTTGATTAAGAATGAGATAGAGGAGGAGATTTGAACAAAGCACCCGTAGTAGGTATTGCCTCAGAATTATTTCTGGTGTAGGGAAGTGCTTCATAATTAAAGCTGTTTTTAAGACAGCCCCCTATTTAGGAAAACAATTTTCAAGGTGCATTAGGTATACTTCCATTTTATCTCATTTAATTTTATTTTATTTAAAACATATTTTTTCAATTTTTTTTATTGAGGTGTGGTTGATTTACAATGTTGCTTTCAGGTGTACAGCCAAGAGATTCAGGTATACATATACATGCAAATTCATTTCTTCTTTTCACACTCTTTTCCATTATATGTTATTATAAGAAATTGAATATAGTTCCCTGTATTACAATGTAGGTCCTTGTTGCTTATCTTTTTTATACATAATAGTGTGTATCTGTTCATCCTAAGCTCCTACTCTATCCCTTCTGCACACTTTCCCCTTTGGTAACCATGATTTGTTTTCTATGTCCGTAAGTTTGTTTTTTGATTAGTAAATAAAATTTGTATCATTTCGTAAAAATTCCACATACAAGCCATATCATATGATATTTCTTTTTCTCTGTCTGACTTACTTCACTAACTATGATATATGATAAACTCTAGGTCCATCCACGTTGCCACAAGTGGCATTACTGCATTCTTTTTCATAGCTGAGTAACATTGCATTCATCTCACTTAATTTTAAATGGTGTGTATTCAAAGGCAGTGATTCAATAAATCTTCCATTTAAAATGTGTCCTAATTCATAAAAGACAGTAACTCTGAAATGGCGTTTGTGTGTGTGGTGTTGGAGGTGGGAGTGGAGGATCTGTACACTAGTATGCTCTGGGACTAGAACCTTGATTCTCACTGTACACAGTGGGAAAGTCAAAAATTGTCTTACTGTTTTCATGAAACTGGTTGTGATCTTGTGGTCTGGGGACTCCTGGAGTCTGCGGAACACACAAGAAGAATCCTTCGCACAGAAGGGAATGCTGGAAATGTCTACTGGATTAGGACTTCAGAAAGTATATATTGAACTTAAGCAGAAACTGAGCCATTAAAATATTGAGAAAGAAGCCACATTCCAGAGGGTGAAGAAGGAGAAACACGGAGTCTAGTCGCTCAAAAACTTGAAGGAGAAAAGAAGTTTATATACAGGGAGTGGCTGGAGAGACGGACTTTGCTTGCTTAACAATGAGAGAGAATGTCAATGTGTTGACACCAGGAGGCGGCCCCACCCGAGACACAGAGGTTCATTCAGGAAAGGTGTGTAATTACTGTTCCTGAGGAAATGGAGGTGGTAATACAAAGAGAGAAGGAAGAGTTACAGGTTACAGGGCACAAAAGTCTGAAGTTTAGAGGATGATGGGAAGATGAAGAAGTTCCAAAATAATATTCGTTTGTCTTTAATGAAATAGGAGGAAAAGACACCAAGTGAAAATGATCAGGCTATGGGATGAGTAGAGAATTTAAGAAAGGAAAGCAAGTTTACAGAAGCTTTGAGGGAAATGCAAAAAGGAGCTGACTCAAGATAATAGAAAGTTTGGGAAACACTGTTGGGAGAACAGCTTAAATCAGAAATCATGGCCCGTGTGTGTGTGTGTGTGTGTGTGTGTGTGTGTGTGTGTCAAAATAGACATAAAGTGAAATTTACCATTTTAATCATTTCTAACCCAACAGTCAAGTGGCATTAAGTACATACATTGCTGTGTGGCTGTCACCAGTATGGTGGCTCCTCAAACTGGTTCCCAGAATAGTTGCACCATTCCCACCAGCAATTCTCAAGTGTCCCATGTTCTTCACGTCCTTGCCACACTGCGAGCTTCTGTTGTGCACATTTCCATATCTTCTTTCTAAAAACGTCTATTATTCAATCTTTTGCAATTATTCAACTGGCTTTTTCATTTTTGTTGTTCTTCTTGTTGAGTTGCAGGAGTTCTTGAAGTATTGTGAATGTTAAACCTTTATCAGATATATGGCTGGAAATGTTTTTCCATGTTCTGTGGGTTGTTTTAACTCTCTAGACGGTGCCTTACGATGCATAACAATTGTAAATGTTGATGATGTCCAAGTTATGCATTTTCTCTTTTGTTCCCTGTGTTTGGGTGCATATCAAAGAAATCAATGTCAAATCCTATGTCATATTTTTCTACTATGCGTTCCTCTAAGAATTTTGTACTTTTAGCTCTTACATTTAGGTTTTTGATTCGTATTTATAAAAGATACTTCCTCTTAGTTTTATTTTTTCTATTGTCTGTCTAGCTTTGATTTCAAAGTAGTGTTGACCTCAAAGAATTAGTGGGGAAATGCTCCCTCCTCTTCAAAGTATCAGTGGAGTATGAGAAGGAATGGTGTTAATTTTCTAAAATATTTGCTACAACTGACCATTGAATCCTTTTAGGCCAGGGCTTCTCTTTTACGGAAGAAACCATGATTATTTAGTGAAGAAAAAATAGGACCATATTCATTTTCATGATCAGATGAAATACAATCCATCCACCATCCTGTCTATGAAAACATCATTCTCTCTCCCGGATTCTGCCACTCAATAATTTTAAGATCCGCAGGGTGTTTCCCAAGTTGGGATGTAGGGGGGGGTCATCAGCCTTCTGCTTCTTTAAAGAGAAAACACTTGAAATCTCTTTTGTCCCCGGGAGGTCTTGTACTGCTGACTTGCTGTTGCAGTCCCTGCACACGGTGTCCCTAGTGGTGTGGCCAGAAAGGGGAACACCTGGCAGCACACAGCAGCACCACGTCCGGATCTGGACCCCGCAAAAGTGATGGCCAAACCCTTTGCTCAAGAACAACTCAGAACTTCCCCTTCAAACCTCCCATATTTTTTACTTGACAGCTACACATTTTGTCCATAATGTAAATAGTTAGAAAGGATATAATTTCTGTCCTACTACGAGTGTTGCTATTTTAAAATAGAACTCTTACGTCACACTTCTACATCCATCCAATGCAATCTACCTCTATGATACCCACTGTCACCCATTTGAATCACATGAACAACCCCTTCAGTCGTCAAATACTTTATGTGAAATCATGCTGTATGGGAAATATACTTTCATTCTACTTTCTCCTAAGAATTTCATTAGAATGAATGCTTTTATATTTTAAAATATAACTTTACCATGCTTCTTTCCAATGAAATTGTTCCGAAATTTAAAGTATGGATTTTTTTCATTTCCCATGACCGTATTTCTCTAAATGTTTCAAAGGACTCTTTTGGATTGAGTTATCAGTACCCTGGCTGTATGTATAAATTAAAAACAGACACCAAAATATAAATATAGGAGGAATAATAATTCAACATGAAAGCTAAGTTGTTACATTGAAGCAGCATCTCTTAATGAGATGAATCAGAACAAAATTTCTCTGGATTTTTCATTTAAAATAAAAGTGTATCCTACTTAAGGCTCACTGGTTATGCATCAAACATAGATTCTTGGAACTTGTTCATAACAGATTGAATCATTAAATATTTTAGAGAGGAAATAGAGCAAAGAGTCAAGTCACTTGCACAGGAGGATAATCACGATGAGATTCGATAGAATAGATTTTATGTATCAACTGAGTAATGTCTGTCGTATCTGCAAGAGATTTCATAGCTTTTATTCACAGGCTTTATCCAACATCACTTAAAACTATATAAGCCAGTAAACCTGCCAGTTTTTTTTGGTATTTTTTCTGTAAATATTTGTATTGATGTATACTTCGTTTACAATGTTGTATCAATTTCTGGTGTACAGCATAATGCTTCACTCATACATGAACATACATATATTCATTTTCATATTCTTTTTCACAATATTTTTGGTACTTTTGTGCCTGAAATAAGCATCAGAAAGAATAGAAGAGAATTTGTTACAAGTAAATTCAGAGGTAGAAAATTCATATTTAGTGTTCAGCAGCAATTCAAATGAACTTTTGCTTTGATGCACAGAGGAATGCAAACTGGAAAATAGTCAAAATTTCAAATACGTCATTTTGCAAAATTCCCATTAGTCTCACTGTCCCCATGCCTTCATTTATGTGTGATCTTGATATATATAATTTCAAGGGACAGCTTCAAGGTCAGGAGTTTCCTGGCCAGTAAGACATAATTGCTGGTACCTATGAGAGTAAATTTTTTTTAACATTTTTTATTGATTTATAATCATTTTACAATGTTGTGTCAAATTCCAGTGTTCAGCACAATTTTTCAGTTATTCATGGACATATACACACTCATTGTCACATTTTTTTCTCTGTGAGTTATAACATTTTGTGTATATTTCCCTGTGCTATACAGTGTAGTCTATTCTACAATTTTGAAATCCCAGTCTATCCCTTCCCACCCTCTACCCCCCCGGTAACCACAAGTCTGTATTCTCTGTCTATGAGTCTATTTCTGTCCTTTATTTATGCTTTGCTTTTGTTTGTTTGTTTGTTTTTGTTTTTGTTTTTTAGATTCCACATAATGAGCGATCTCATATGGTATTTTTCTTTCTCTTTCTGGCTTACTTCACTTAGAATGACATTCTCCAGGAGCATCCATGTTGCTGCAAATGGCATTATGTTGTCGGTTTTTATGGCTGAGTAGTATTCCATTGTATAAATATACCACTTCTTCTTTATCCAGTCACCTGTTGATGGACATTTAGGCTGTTTCCATGTTTTGGCTATTGTAAATAGTGCTGCTATGAACATTGGGGTGCAGGTGTCATCCTGAAGTAGATTTCCTTCTGGATACAAGCCCAGGAGTGGGATTCCTGGGTCATATGGTAAGTCTATTCCTAGTCTTTTGAGGAACCTCCACACTGTTTTCCATAGTGGCTGCACCAAACTGCATTCCCACCAGCAGTGTAGGAGGGTTCCCCTTTCTCCACAGCCTCTCCAGCATTTGTCATTTGTGGATTTTTGAATGACGGCCATTCTGACTGGTGTGAGGTGATACCTCATTGTAGTTTTGATTTGCATTTCTCTGATAATTAGTGATATTGAGCATTTTTTCATGTGCTTTTTGATCATTTGTATGTCTTCCTTGGAGAATTGCTTGTTTAGGTCTTCTGCCCATTTTTGGATTGGGTTGTTTATTTTTTTCTTATTGAGTCGTATGAGCTGCTTATATATTCTGGAGATCAAGCCTTTGTCGGTTTCACTTGCAAAAATTTTCTCCCATTCCGTAGGTTTTCTTCTTGTTTTATTCCTGGTTTCCTTTGCTGTGCAGAAGCTTGTAAGTTTCATTAGGTCCCATTTGTTTATTCTTGCTTTTATTTCTTCTAGGAGAAAATTTTTGAAATGTATGTCAGATAATGGTTTGCCTATGTTTTCCTCTAGGAGGTTTATTGTATCTTGTCTTATGTTTAAGTCTTTAATCCATTTTGAGTTGATTTTTGTATATGGTGTAAGGGAGTGTTCTAGCTTCATTGTTTTACATGCTGCTGTCCAGTTTTCCCAACACCATTTGCTGAAGAGACTGTCTTTATTCCAATGTATATTCTTGCCTCCTTTGTCAAAGATGAGTTGACCAAAACTTTGTGGGTTCATTTCTGGGCTCTCTATTCTGTTCCATTGGTCTATATGTCTGTTTTGGTACCAATACCATGCTGTCTTGATGACTGTAGCTCTATAGTATTGTCTGAAGTCTGGGAGAGTTATTCCTCCAGCCTCTTTCTTTCTCTTCAGTAATGCTTTGGCACTTCTAGGTCTTTGATGATTCCATATGAATTTTAATATGATTTTTTCTAGTTCTGTGAAATATGTCCTGGGTAATTGGATAGGGATTGCATTAAATCTGTAGATTGCCTTGGGCAGTGTGACCATTTTAACAATATTGATTCTTCCAATGCAAGAGCATGGAATATGTTTCCATTTTTTAAAGTCTTCTTTAATTTCCTTCAATGGTTTATAGTTTTCTGTGTATAATTCTTTCACCTCTTTGTTAGATTTATTCCCAGATATTTTATTACTTCGGGTGCTGTTTTAAAGGGGATTGTTTCTTTACTTTCTTCTTCTGTTGATTTATCGTTAGTGTAAAGAAATGCAACTGATTTTTGAACGTTAATTTTGTAACCTGCTACCTTGCTGAATTCTTCAATCAGCTCTAGTAGCTTTTGTGTGGACCTTTTAGGGTTTTCTATATATAGTAACATGTCATCAGCATATAATGACACTTTTACCTCTTCTTTTCCAATTTGGATCCCTTTTATTTCTTTCTCTTGCCTGACTGCTGTGGCTAGGACTTCCAGGACTATGTTGAGTAGGAGTGGTGATAGTGGGCATCCTTGTCTTGTCCCAGATTTTAGTGGGAAGCTTTTGAGTTTTTCACCATTGAGTACTATGCTGGCTGTAGGTTTGTCATATATAGCTTTTATTATGTTGAGATATGTTCCCTCTATACCCACTTTGGCGAGAGTTTTTATCATAAATGGGTGTTGAATTTTATCAAATGCTTTTTCTGCATCGATTGAGATGATCATGTGGTTTTTGTCCTTTCTCTTGTTGATGTGATGTATTACATTGATTGATTTGCATATGTTGAACCAGCCTTGGGTCCCTGGGATGAACCCCACTTGGTCATGATGTATAATCTTTTTTATGTGTTGTTGGGTTGTATTTGCTAAAATTTTGGTGAGGATTTTGGCGTCTATGTTCATCAGTGATATTGGCCTATAATTCTCTTTTTTGGTAGTGTCTTTGCCTGGTTTTGGTATCAGGGTGATGGTGGCTTCATAGAATGAGTTTGGGAGTATTCCCTCCTTTTCAATCGTCTGGAAGAGTTTGAGAAGGACTGGTATGAGTTCTTCTTTGTATGTTTGGTAGAATTCCCCGGTGAAACCGTCCGGTCCTGGACTTTTATTTGTAGGGAGGTTTTTAATTGCTATTTCTATTTCCTTTCTAGTGATCGGATTGTTCAAGTGTTCAGATTCTTCTTGATTCAGTTTTGGTGGACAGTATGTTTCCAGAAACTTGTCCATCTCCTCTAGGTTATCCAGTTTGGTTCCATATAGTTTTTCATAATATTCTCGTATGATATTCTGTATTTCTATTTTGTTTGTTGTAATTTCTCCATTTTCCTTTCTTATTTTGCTAATTTGTGCTCTCTCTTTTTTCTTCTTTGTGAGTTTGGCCAGAGGTTTGTCGATTTTATTTACTTTTTCAAAAAACAAGCTTTTGGTTTGGTTGATTTTTTCTATGGTCGTGTTAATCTCTATTGTATTTAATTCCTCTCAGATCTTTAATATTTCCTTCCTTCTGCTGCTTTTTGGGGCTTTTTGTTCTTCTTTTTCTAATTCATTCAGGTCGTGGGTTAAATTGTTTATTTGAGATTGTTCTTCTTTTTTGAGGAAGGCCTGTATCGCTATAAACTTCCTTCTTAGGACTGCCTTTGCTGTGTCCCATAGGTTTTGAGTGGTTGTGCTTTCATTATCATTTGTCTCAAGGTATTTTTTAATTTCAGCTTTGATTTCCTCATTGATCCATTGTTTTTTCAATAACATATTGTTTAATCTCCATGCTTTCCTTTTTTTCTCCTTTGTTTCTCTGTTGTTGATTTCCAGGTTCATGGCATTGTGGTCAGTAAAATTTTATCTTGAACAACTGAGAAACTGAGGGACGTGACGACACTGCTCCTGGCAGGCCGGGTGAGATGCATCTTAAAACCAAGATCATTTCTTGGATCACAGAGGTTGGTTCCAGAGGTAATAAGATGACAAGTTTATGGTGATGAGATGGTCTCAGAGTTTGGTTTAGGGCATGAGGCTTTGGAAATCACTTCTGACCCAAAAGTAAGGGAAACTTGGCACACCTCCCTTGTCACTGAGTCCCTGCATCCAGCGCTGTGTTAGAGACCCCTCACTTAACCCACTACGAAGTCACACGAAGTAACTAAGGACCCACTGTATACAGAATGGATCACTGAAGAAGCTAGAAAAATATGATCACATATACTATAAAACCATTGCTAAATTCAGATTGAATCTTCAAGAAGCATTCATCAAAATGTACGAAGTCAACAATCCGTTATTCCTGGCTACTGATAGATGCGGGACGAAAAAAATCTCTCTGTGTCCAAAAAGCACACTTATTCCACTGAAACAGTAACAGAGCCCCGTAACACAAGAGGGGGGAGGTAGTGTCATTTTATTGATAAGGTGACAAGTTACAGAATACTTTTTACCTGAGGACTTTAATCAATCCTTCGTTCATGGAAGATATCAATCAATGCAAATCTTAGGTATCAATCCAAAGCTAAAAGGAAGCAAGGGCTGTGTGAATGGCAGTAGAGGTGGGAGACGTCAGAGAGGGATGGAGCCTGGAGCTGGGAGGGAGGGAAAGGAGGGGCCCTAAGGTGAGGGAAATGGACTAGGGAGCGCCTGGATTGAAGCTGTTACAGTGGCTAGATGACCAGGTAAGCACAGAGGGCCTGCCTGCGGTGGGCGCCCAGGAAAAGCAAAGAGCCTGCACTTAAGGGAGGCAGTGGAGAGGGAGTGCAAGACAGAAAGCCAGAGATGTGGAGGAGACCTGAAGGTAGCATCCAAGGGAGAGGAGTCAACAAGTGACAAATAATTCAAAAATTCACTGTAAAGGGGGACTCTCGGGGGCTAACAGGGAGTCACTGCTAGGCTTCAGCAGGAAAGACTGAGAGGTGTAATGGGGTGAGGCCACAGTGGATGCAGAAATAGATGGGGAATCTGCACGCGTGGTGGAAACCTCAGCCCGAAAGGACAAACCACAGATGTTGTCAGTGTTTCTGCAACAAACCACATGGACAGCAGATGGCTCTCAGAGCTGCCCTGTCACAAGTGGGTGTCGTGGGACCCCCAGTGAGCAAGCCCCCTCCTGCCCCAGAACTTCAGTCTGTGGCCAGTCTCCCCACTTTCCCCACCCACAAAGCAACAAAGATAGTCATGCATCTGTTTTCAATGTGCATTTTTCTCCACTGAGCATTAGGTTTGAATCATCAATCATGAATATCTGATTCATTTATGTTCAGCACTGTCAGATATACTATTGTGTGAACCCATGGTAATTAGATTTCCTTATTCTTCCATTTTAAATGTCATAATTTTCTCTACTTCTTACCATTGCTGACAGTACTGCCATTAACCCTCAATACACGTATCCCTGAGCACCACATGTGAGGGTATCCAGGTCTCAGGTTTAAATAGAGAATTGCTGACTCTTAACCAAGTATCAACAAGGGTTACCAAGTTGCTTGTAATAACTAACATTTTCATCAGCATTTCATACTAATTCTCTACTTCTACATCACACCAATCCTTAGTTTTTAACAAATATCAGCATTCCTGGTGTTAATCTCATGTTTACATTAATTATATTTTCCTTACAGAGAAAGATTAAGCATCTTATTACTGCAAACATATATACTTGTCAAGATTTACTTCTTAAGATTCATAAAAAAATCATCTTCAGATTTCTGTTGGATGACTTTCCCATGCCCTTCACAAGAAATCAGCTGATCCCACAATCATGTTAATCATCATTGTCACTATAACAGCTGAGCACCACAGCCACGCATGTCCCAACACCTGTCTTCCACCTGCACTTCCTGTCTTCCCTCCATCACTAACCACTTGATGCTACTACATGCCATACACCTGTGCCCCATTTCCCCTCAGCAGGTGCTTCTCAATACATGGGCAACTCGATCCCCAAATTCCATCTGAAGATGTCTTTCCTAAAGCTACTTACTCACTGTACTAGTCAAGGGTCTATCAAATGTCACAGTCAAATGGGTAATTAAGGAAGATTAATAATAAAGGGACAATACAATGTCTGGTCAGGGCTAAGAGAATAGATGGAGAATAGGTGAAGCATTCCAGGTCTAGCAAAAGCAGGGAGACAGTGCCACCCCAGGACCTGGAGGGCAAAGGCAGGTCTGGTGACCAAAATCCAGAGGAAGTGGCTGTAGCTGCAGAAAAGGCTGCCCAATAAGACCTGTGGCCTTTGGTAAGGAATGTCAGCCACCCCTTAACAACCCAGCTGACAAGAAGTCGAGTGACCAAGCTCCCTACCATATCCAGCTGGGAGTCTTCCCTTGCTGCCTCCCACTGACCAAATGCAATGTCCCCAGAGGACAAGGACCCTGACTATGTCTTGTGCATCCCTGCCACCAAGGGCCACAGGAGGTTGAGAGAGTGAAGGGAGAAACTGGAGAAGGGAAATAAAGTTCCCAGCACATCTTTGTCCTAGGGAATCAAATCTCTTTATACTTTTACAATTTTCCATCTTCATTAATACTGTGGACACCAACACCAACAATAATTAATATTGCTTTATATTAATATTGCTGTATAGAAAGAATATATTCAAATAGGTAAGAAACATCATGGATCCAATTAACAAAAGAACAAAAAACTCGACACGATTTTCACAAACGAAGAGATTCAACTACAACAGTGATGTAAAATAAAATGAGCATGAAACTTACAAGCTTCTGCACAGCAAAGGAAATCATAAGTAAAACAAGATGACAACCTATGAAATGGGAGAAAATTTTTGCAAATGAAACCGACAAAGGCTTGATCGCCAGAATATATAAGCAGCTCATACGACTTAATAAGAAAGAAACAAACAACCCAATCCAAAAATGGGTAAAATACCTAAAAAAACAGTTCTCCAAGGAAGACATACAAATGATCAATAGGCACATGAAAAAATGCTCAATATCACTAATTATCAGAGAAATGCAAACCAAAACTACAGTGAGGTATCACCTGACACCAGTCAGAATGGCCATCATTCAAAAGTCCACAAATGACAAATGCTGGAGAGGCTGTGGAGAAAATGGAACCCTCCTACACTGCTGGTGGCAATGCAGTTTGGTGCAGTCACTGTGGAAAACAGTATGGAGATTCCTCAAAAGACTAGGAATAGACTTACCTTATGACCCAGGAATCTGTTCCTGGGCACAACCCTACTTGAAAATGACACGTGCACCCCAATGTTCATAGCAGCATTATTTACAATAGCCAAGACATGGAAACACCCTAAATGTCCATCAGTGGATGACTGGATAAAGAAGAAGTGGTATATTTATACAATGGAATAGTATTAGGCCAGAAAAACTGACAACATAATGCCATTTGCAGCAACATAGATTTTCCTGGAAAAGTCATTCTAAGTGAAATAAGCCAAAAAGAGAAAGAAAAATACCATATAAGATTGCTCATATTTGGAATCTAAAAAACACAAAACAGAAATACAAAACAGAAACAGACTCATAGACATAGAATACAAACTTGTGGTTGCCAAGGGGGCAGGGGGTGGGAAGAGAGAGACTGGGATTTCAAAATGTAGAATAGATAAACAAGATTATACTGTATAGAACAGGGAAATATATACAAGATCTTATGGTAGCTCACAGAGAAAAAAGCAATGATTATATCTATGTTCATGTATAACGAAAAAATTGTGCTCTACACTGGAATTTGACACAACATTGTGAAATGAATATAACTCAATAAAAAAATGTTTAAAAAAATCTGAAAAAAATAAAATGAGCATGGATTCCATCTGTTGCTTCTATAAGAAAAGTTTTGAATTCACCCAGAAAACTAGAAGCCTTTGGGATGAAGGGCACCACATAAATGATGGGGAGGCAACCGTCTATGAGTGAATATTGAGGAGTAACTTACAAGACGGTAGGTGGGAACCTGGTAAATTACCTGCATGGCCAGAAACTTTAAAAGGGACACTGGGATATTGGCTAGAAAAGGCAGTGGGAACAATATTTTGCGGTTTCACAGTATAAAACAGAGGACTGAGAGGCTACCGCTGAGAAAATATCAAGAGACATACAGTTATTTCAGACAAACAAGGAGGGAGAGGGACAGTCCTAGGAAAAGGAGGAAGCTGCAGTAGGTTCCTTGGCAGCTGACAGGAAGGCCAAGGTAAAGCAAAGAAGAGGGAGTTGCCTCCTAGGTTGTGCAACTTAACAACGCTGACAATCTTCCCGCCCTTCACAAGGAAGGAAGGTTTAGGAAGACAGGACATATTTCTTCACCAACCTGTAAAGGTATAAGAAACAGCAGGGTGTGTCCTGAAAGGGTAATTTCCCCTTAAGTTTTATTGGGTTCTGGATTCTTGGAGACAATGATGTCGGTGCATATGCAGAAAATACAAAAGGCTTAGGTCCCCAAGTACCGCCCTGGAAACCATTGTGACACTTGCTGAGTCTTCTGTGACGCTGTACGACATCAGCGTGTCATAACTCATCTATTACCTGCCAGGAGCACTTTTCAACCCCAGGACTGGTGGAGAAGTATGACATGGTTTCATATTTAAATGAACTCTCTTTCAATGTAACCAAATTCCTGGTCCTTATCAATCAACACCTCTTCTCAAAGACAAACCGCATGACAAACCTTCGTGATTCAGCCACAGGGCGAATCAGCCTTAGCCAGTAGCTCCCATTAGTCCATCTGGGCTGCTCTGTCCCGCAAACTTTCCCTCATGCTCCAGGCTGAGCTTCTTGCTTCTGCTCCTCTAGGGTCGGGCCTCTTTCTCTTTGAGCCCAAAGAAACCCATCTCCCTCCCACTCACAGCCTCCACTTGCTCTGTGACGGTGACGTGCGGCCCAACCCTGAACAGAAGCTCCCGGTCGTTCTGTTTGTAGTTTTTCATCCAAGGACTTGTCTCCTGCCACTGCCTTCTGATTTGGACCTCTTCATCAAGACTCAATACTCTACACCCTCCCTCAGCCTTACCTAATCACAGCTCAGGGGTCTTTTTCCTTCAGTCCCATTCAGGTGTTATACCCACAGACAGAAGCGACCTAAGAAGAGCAGAGCCTGGGGGCAGGGGGATCGGCAGAAACAGCTTTCAGTTGTAGAAGACAGATCCCTTCTCCCTTCACAGCGTGTCTCCATCCCCTGGGCTTCTGGGACCTCACTGTAGGTGACACTTCCTGAGAACGCGTGACGTGCAGAGAAGAGACTCAGCGACAGGACCGTCGACAGTCACAGGGCCTGGTGCAGAGAATCAGAACTCACGCCTCCGGACGCTCATTGCGTTCTGGTGGGAACGTGAAGTGGGGCAGCGGCTGTGGACGGCAGTCGGGCAGTTCTTCTAAATCAAACATAGACTTGCCAAAAGACCCAGAGATTTCACTCTTAAGCATATGCCTAAGGTGTGAAAACGTAGGTCCACACTGAAACGTCTACATGAGAGTTTATGTCAGCCTTACACACAATGCTACACAAGACCCAAAGTAATCCACACATGAATGGATTTGTTTTAAAACTGGTATATCATACCAAGGAACACTATTTAGTCCTCTAAAGCAATGAAGCACCAATTTATACTCCAACATGAATGAACCTTGACGATATTATTCTACGTGAAACGAGCCTGATACAGAAGGTCACATACTCTGCGATTCCATTTACAGGAAATATCGACAATAAATAAACCCACAGAGACAGGAAGCAGATTAGTGGTTTCCAGAGACTGGGGGAGAAGTATGGAAGGACTTTCTTTGGGGAGTGATAAAATGGCTCTGGAATCAGATCATGCTGGTTGTTGCACAGCCCAATCAGTGTACAAAAATCCAGTGACTTGCACATTTCTCAGTGGTGAACCTTACAATACAGACGTCCCTGGAGACCTATGGGGGACTGGGTCAAGGACACCCCAGGATTCCCAAGTCCATGAGTGCTCAAGGGCCTTGTATAAAGTGCCCTAAAGCCTATGTACATTCTCTTTTATGCTTTAAATCATCCTTCAGTTTCTATAATACCTCAGACAATGGGAAAGGTACATCAATAGTTATGAATACAATGTAAAATAGTGGCTGGAGTGGGGCAAACAGAAGTTTTGCTCTTTGGAAGTTTCTCGAATTTTCTTAATATACATTTTCCATCTGATTGATTGAATCTGCGGATGCAGGAACAGTGGATATAGAGAGCTGACTGTATGTGCATGATATCCCACTTGGAAAGTCAGTCTGCAGTTCAAGCATCCCATATCTGGTGGTAGGGGAGATCCTGGGCCAGACGCCTTGGACATACAGGCTGTCCCCTGCCACCGCTGTGTCGCAGGGTACAGTCTACTCTGGGGAAAAAACAAACTTACTTCTGTCCACCTCTAGTCCCTCTCAGAGTTACTCATTTCTTCCAAATCCAGCTGGATGGAGCCATTTGGGGGAATGGAGGGTGGGCAGGATTTGGTCCTCTCTCTAAGTCACACACACAGAGAGACATCCCAACTCCATCCCCCACTCCCTGCTCCTGGTTGTCTCTGATTGGAGCCCTAGAGGAGTATCTGAGCCCCAGCCTCCCCTCCTAGCGACTCTGGGGCCCACAGAGGAGGGTTCTGGGGCTTTCATGTTTGACCCAGTCCCGCCCCATCACATGCTGTGGGAGGACATTAACTCTCTGGAGAGTGCAGAAGAGACAGGGGGTTTGCATTTAAACAGGAGGAGAAATGGCATTTGAAGCCCACAGTGTGTCTAACATAGTGTGGGGGGTGGATACACATGCATCTTCTGAGCCAGCTCCTGCCTGGACAGCTCGCATGTGCAATTCACGGCCCAGAGGAACCTGGGCTTTGGTTCAGCCACTGTGTGCCTCATTCTGTCATCTGTGAAATGGGGGAAACAAAGGGACCTGCCTCAAAAGGTGTTGAAGACAGAAAGGGGTGAAGTCATTACCCCACGTAGTAAAAGTCAATATAATTTTGCCACCGTAATACCAGACACATGAAGCACTGAGGCTTCAGTGACAAGACACATAACCATGGCATTCAAAGAAAACTTTTTCCTCCTTTTTCTCTCAGGCATTAGACTGTGTTGTCCACACCAAGAATCTGAAGCTGGCGTGCTCAGGGGCAGGCTGACTAAATTATGCCGTGATTCTGCAGCTCAAACAATTTATTCTGCTGTTTAATCTTTGTGTGAAAATGAGAATATTGCCATCAAATTGGCTCCTGTTTGTATCCATGGTTCTTCTAACTGAAAACATGTTAATGCTGCAAGGAAAAGAACCTCCCACTGACCTCAGAAATCAGGCCACACCGGGCTTGGCTGCAAGAGGCACGACCGGGAGGACCACTGCCAAGGTCCAGCCGCTAAGGGAAGGCAGATGACGCCTGTTCTCCTTCTATGGCTGAGACACCTCGTCTATATTTCTTACGATGAGAATTCAAGCTATTTTCTGGTTCAGAATAATTCCGAAGGAACTTGACCTGTGAAAAAGCCCTTTCAGAGCATAAAATACAAAATATAAGCTTTTTAATTGTTTACATTTGAAATGACCATAAAGTCATTCAATGTGTAAGAGAAGAAAGAATTTTAAGGCTTCTTTCTGGTTGTGGGTAGTGGCTCGGATCATGGGAAGGAGTTGCAATTAACTATATTCTCAATGGTAATAGAAAGGCAGCTACATACATTTCATATGAGCACAGGATTGCAGGTCCCAATTTCTGCTGCTGAAGAGGAAATACAGGAAAAGAATAATAATCTCGTCTTTACTCATGGAGATTTCACTCAGGAAGGTCACGGTTACTCAGGAAGCTGGTGGTTAGCCTGGTGAAGAAACCAAAGGTTGATTTACTGGAAATTGCAGCTGCTCTGGGCAGTGGGAGGTGCAAGAGGGAGCTATATATTCCCATCTCACCACTCACCGCGCAGACACTGACAGGCTCCCCGCCCACCTCTGCCTCCTCCAGGATCACAGGTAAGGGCTGCCAGCAGCGCTGCTTCACTGCACGGAGCTCTTCTGAAAGTGATAACAATGATGTGCATCGTCTCATTGGTCTGTTTCATTTTGTCTGATTTTATTCTACTTACTCTGCCAGGGCAATAGGAAAACGCCTTTGTCATCTGATTTACTCTTTAGGTAATTTCTTTATTTCCAAAAAAAATTCAAATACTCCGTTAGGTGCATATGGGATGGGTGGTTATGATGTCTGGCCCCTACAGATCCTTGAAAAAAGTCAGGGAAGTGCCTCGTGGGACATGGATGCATGTCACCACATAAATCTTTGTCTCGGTACTTGTTACAATGCATTTTCTACCCAGTCTTATTACAGTCAGCAAGGATGGAAAGATAAAGATTCTATTCTTTTTTTCACAAAAGTTGTCTTTAAATATTAATTTTGATACTCCTCTCATGATGAAATGTACACAAGTACACTATAAAAGGCTTGAAAATTAAAAAGAAGATAAACGTTATTTAAGAGAATCCCACAACTCATATATAAGGCATGATGTCTTTAAAGAAAATTACAGACTAAACTTCCCTTCAGTAAAGTCATTACAAAACGACGGATGCTTTTCCAGCAGCTCCCGACAGCGTCAAGACACCATGGATTCACTCAGTGGACCAATCAGCCACTTTGCAGTCGATCTGTACGAACAGATCAGACAGAGATCAAGAGGGAAGAATATCTTCTATTCCCCCCTCAGCATCATGTCAGCCTTTGGCATGCTTTACTTGGGGTCCCGAGGAAACACTGCTGCACAACTTCAGAAGGTAGGTGGCAGCTTCCTTTACCTGGAACGGTTGGCACTGGTTCCTCTGTTGTCTTGTATGCAGATGGTCCCAGATCTGGCTGTCCCCAGGGCTCGCACAGAGAGCCGCAAGCAGCCGCGTGACTGGGTGGGCCCAGGGTGGTGGGGGACACACGTCTCCCCCAGTGCCCGGACCCCTCTGCTTCCCTGAGCCCAGCCCTCCTCTGGGACCCACATGAACCCCTACAACTGCCCCCCAACTAGAGGGGAAGAGCTCAGGTAGAAGTGACACATTGACTAAACTCCGTGGGAGGCAGCTTCGCGTGCTCCCTCTGCAGTGAGTGAAAATGAATCAGGATTCTTTGAAGTGGCTGGTGATCAGCCCGCTTTGCTGGGTCGTCAAGGAGCAAAATGCTTACACTTTGCTTTACGTTCTTCTTAAGTCTTTGTTTCTTTATTGATTTTTACTTTAGTGTGCTTTGGGCTTTTGTTTTGCTTGTTTTCTTCGGTTCTTTCTTCCTCTGTCTTTCTTTGATGAAGTTAGGTCGTTAGAGTAAAGCTTCTTCGTCCCACTTCCTGTCTCCTGCAGGCCCTTCACTTTAAGGAAGTCGCAGAGAACCCAACAGCAGGAGCCACAGCGGATCCCGTGAGTCCCAGGGCACCTGGGCCTTGAGGGAGGTCACACATCCGAGACGGTCGCACGTTACACTGGGAATTTCAGATAAACGGAGAAGAGTTTACTATCACGGGCATCTTAAGCGAAGTACATGGGACAGATTGTTTCTCATTTCATATTACATGCTTATTTAATTCATCTGTTTTCCTGAGAGGTGATTAGCTTCTGCTTAACAGCATGTGTTCTGGAGCCCAAAGGTAGCTTCAAATTCCTGCTCTGCTTATCACAAATGGGGAACGTGGCAAAATACAACTACTCTGGGCCTCAGAGACCTCAGCCCAATGAAAGATTTGCTGCTGTACATTCAAATACATGCAAAACATGACAACAGTGCCTGGACAGCAAGAACCCTGTTGCATAATATGTATTGCTAGTATATAATAACCATAATGATGGTAATCACAATACGTTAGTAAACTTACATAATTTTACTTAGCTCATAAAGAAAAGTGAAAGTAACCATAAGCTCACGTATACTTTGGAAAATGATTAAATGAGACTTATGGTATGCAGCCCAAACGCCCCATAACTTTTAGAGCAAGTAGAAGGTTCTGGATTCAGACAGGCCTGAGTTGAAAACTTGGCTCTGCCACATTTGTTCTCCAGGGAGATGTTTTTAATTATCTGAGCTTCCCTGTTTTCATGTTAGATTGACTAAATAAAGAGATGCTGATGGAAAGCCGTTAGCAGTGTACCTGCCACACGTGACTCCTCACCCAGAGTGTGGTGCTCGTGAGTGAACAGCCATTGAGCACAAACTGTAGGTCTTAGAAGGTAATCCCACCAAGAAGTACAAGGGGCCTTCACGTCACAACATAGGAAATGATGCAAATTAGACATTCCTGTACTACTGGTGACTATTAGAGATGCAGTCTCGTTCTAGCGCTTAGGGTTACCTGGGAAGCCAGATCTGACTGTCAGACAATTAAGGCACAGCCAGCAGTGGAATGGTGCTGCATCTCTGGTTCAAAGGAGAAATGTTTGGAGTATGTTAGAGCAGCAGGAATTTCTGAGAAGGTTGAGTGTAATTATGAAGGATATTTGAGGTAAAATACACCAAATTTGAAGAAAAACAGCAAACCTTATTGATGGGGATGCTAAAATATATGCACAGATATGACAAACTTAGGTGGGTTTAGTATTTACATCAAGAGGACCTGAGGAGCTCTCGTTTTCATGTTTGAAGGTTGAAAATCCAGAAAATCATCACTTTCAAAAGCTTCTGACTGAATTAAACAAACCCACCGACGCCTATGAGCTGAACGTTGCCAACAGACTCTATGGCAGAAAGGAGTTTCCCTTCCTTCAGGTGAGTTTCCCTGGCCTGCCCACACCTTTCATCTACATCCTGGTCCTCTGCCCCCCGGTCTCCAAATGGGGGAGGAGAGGCAGGTGAGCCTGGCTGACTCCCACGGAGAGCATTTACCCCGGGGACATTGGGCTCCCTCACCACAACCCACCCTCGGGTTGTCCCAGAGCCTGACTGCGCACCAGTGAAGCAGGGATGGGATGGTCCCACGTCCTCTCTCTGGTCATGACTGAGCATGATTTAATTTGGGGATGCTTACAAAGTTACTCACGAATTACTCTTAATTCCTCCTTTCTTCCTTCCCATGTCAAAGGAATACATGGATAATGTGAAGAAGTTGTACCTAGCCAGTGTGGAATCTGCTGATTTTGCGAATGCTCCAGAAGAAAGTCGAAAGATGATTAATTCCTGGGTGGAAAGACAAACTAATGGTACGTTATGACAGATTCACTCACTAAGAAACACTTTTGAGTCCCCGGGGTGTGTGATCTGCCCCCCAAGCAGGACACTGCATAGGGTGCAGGGGATATTGGTGAGATGAGACTGCAGAGGATGGGGGAGGACGTGCAGATGGTGGGATGGTCCCAGTAAATATGGAGAGAAACAAGGTGACCCAGGAGGGAACCCAGCACCAGCTCCTGGAAACACAGCTGGAGTCTGAGGGTGAAGTGTCTTTGTGGATCCCAAGTCTTAGCTCAAGCTTCACTTGATTTCACACTTTTTCTTTGACTTAGAGACAATAATAAAAGGAATCCCTTATCCTTTGTTAATTGGGAAACAAGCAGCTCTCCTCTAAACCATCCTTCTTGTCACCTGTCGCAGAGCTGCATGGCCCGTTGTCCATGCCCACATCCTGCAGGGATGGTCACAGCCATCTTCCCAACCACGGCAGATGGCTGGACAAAGTCTCCATTCTCTGAACCACGCCCTACCTCCATCCCAATTATAGGTCAAACCTACAGCAATTCAAAGTGGAGAATGGAGAGGAGGACACCCCGGGGAATGGTGTTAGGGTCCATGTCATTCATCCTGAAGAGCATTCAGGCCTATTTCTTCTGAGTAGTGAGTCAAAAGTGAAAAGATAGGAAGAGAGAGAGGAAGGAAGGAAGAGTTATTAAGAAAGGAAGAATAGAACAAAGTCGGATGAAACAAGAGAGGAAAGCAGGTGTTGAGGGCACCAGGAGGGAAGGATATAGCGAGAGAGGGAGGAAAGTTACTCCTGGAAAGACAAGATGAAATCACTCCATCCGTATTCAGTGTGAGATGATGGATGTCACCACAGACAGACACTGAACACCTTCCCAGTCACAAGAAGGGGTCTCCATGAGGGTACCTTCATCAGGCTGGTGACTAGGGGAAATGGCACCGTATGAACTTTTGGGAATGGTGTCCCTAATTGGTGACTGGTGTGAATGTTTCATTGATCTGCTGTAACTTTCAAAGCATCTTCAAGAAAAACCACTTGTCCCTTCAGGAAGACCCTTCCATTTTCTTTCTTTGCAGGAAAAATCAAGGATCTGTTTCCCAGAAATTTTCTTGACAGCTCCACCGTTCTGGTGCTGGTGAACGCCATCTATTTCAAAGGGCAGTGGCACCAGAAATTTAAGGAAGAAAACACTGTCGAGGGAAAATTTTGGCTGAGCAAGGTATTGTGTATACTTATTTTTTTTTAATTATTTTCTTTTTCTATTTTTTTTAATGATGAGAGGTAATTAGATGTATTTATTTATTCTTGGAGGAGGTACTGAGGATTGAATCCAGAACCTCATGCATGCTAAGCATGGGCTCTACCACTTGAGCTATACCCTCCCTTTATAATTTATTTTCATAACTTAATACAGCTCTAGCTGAAATGTGAAACTTACATACGTAATTATTAATGTACAACAGCAGGTGTAAAATCAAATTTGTCACGGCTCTCTTTCCTTACATAATTTTTTTTCTTTAATTAGTTGGGTATCCTCATAGAAACTCTTGTCTGTAACTCACAGATTTCCCAGATCATCCCCTAGAAGGAGGATGAGTTTGGTATCTCAATAATATTATACCTTTTTCTGACTTGTGTTCACTTGGCACTTGTTTCCACATTAATTCCTTGCAGGATACAAGCAAATCTGTGCAGATGATGAAAGAAACCAACGCCTTCAATTTCGCCTCCCTGGAGGACATGCAATTCAAGATCCTGGAAATACCATACAAAGGCGAGGAGCTAAGCATGATGCTGCTGCTGCCCAATGAAGTAGATGGTCTGCAGAAGGTAAAGCCGTGCACCTCCAAGTCTTCCTACTGTTGCTTTGATTCCTAGCAATGCAAACAAAATAGGCTGTTCATACATTGGTGGTGCTGGCTGGCAGAGATCCAGCACAGAAAAAACAAATAAAAAAATTCCTTATGGATCACAGTATTATAGGAAGAATATATAGAAATTCTGTCCGTCACAGGTCACATTAATATTCTGATGAAACTATGGAATGTCAGTTCACAAAACTACATACCTAGCTCCACACCTTAATATTTTGTAGCCATAACAACCTGCAGTAAAATCCAGTCCACCCATTTAAAAACAGGAAAATAACACTCACATGTAGGGGACAGATGGAAATATTTGCAAGTTCATTCACAAACAAAACAAGGAAATAGAAATAACACAGGTGACATATTGCATACTAAATCACAGTGGTTTTGTAGACTGTGGGCAAATAGATTTATTTTGATCCCCACTTTTCAATGTTGAATTATTCTGTTCTGAAGAGCCCAAAAGTCATTCAGAGCCTCATTGCTCGGAGTTTAAAAAAAATAATTAGAGAATTTTCCTCTTCTCATGTTATAATAGTTAAAAGTTAATAGTAAAAATGGCAATATACAATGCCGATGTCTCACATATAAAGGAAATTCTGTAAATGGTCGTCTGCAGTTACTGGAGTAGCTGCTGCTGACGCTGATGTGGCAGCGAACTTCCCACACTCAAAATGTATATGGAGTGACACTGGCAACTGGAAATCCTCAGGGAAAGTCCTGTGGCAATAAACGTGAACAAACATCAGAGTACTCTTTCTCCAGCTCTGCGGTCCCCATTATCCGGGACCCCGGGAACCCCAGTTCTAGGATTTAGCCTATGGTAACAAGTCTAAATGAGGCAAATGCTTTTGGACAGAAGTGGCTTAAAATAATGAAAAATTTTAACCAAGGAACAATGGTACATGCTTGTGTTACCAGTACTTTAGCTTAGGGATTGACATGCAGTAAATGTATATTCAAATAGATGTTCATTAAATAAACCTATATACACTGAGTATGAATTAAATGAAGTATCATGTAACAATTTAAACCTGATTAGAGAAATATATATCTCTACGGGAAAAGTTTACAAGTAGGTCAAGAAAAAGAAAAGAATGAAAGTAGGATGTATGCTATGAATGCACAACGTAAAACTTTATGAAGGAAAGGACATTAACAAAGAAGTCTTTGAAAATGAGGCGTTCCACACATATGCAGCATGAGAATTGGACAGTTCATCTTTTACAAAATAGTTTTGTTTAATGATTCTGTTGCTGCATATACATATATATTTATATATTTATACCTATATACATGTATAGATATTTATACATATGCATCTAATTATGTGTACATATATTGATAAAAATAGCTAAGTCGTGAAAATATAAGATCTTTTATTTGATTAAATAATATATATTCAGGTCTCTGTTACTTTTGCCTCCTCAGATTGAATCTAATCACTTCAATCTCCTGTACTTACACTTACTGTTAAGATAAAGGTTCCCCACATGTTTCAATCCAGTGTTAAGCTGGGCTCCGTGTCCTTGTTTTCCATCATTACAGCTGGAAGATAAACTCACTGCTGAGAAATTATTAGAGTGGACGAGCTCACAGAATATGTGGAAGTGTCAAGTGCATTTACACTTACCTCGGTTCAAAGTGGAAGAGACCTATGACCTCAAGGCCATACTGGAAGCCCTAGGGGTGGTGGACGCCTTCAGTTTACGGGATGCTGACTTCTCAGGCATGACCAGGAAACACAGGCTGGCGGTGTCTAAAGCCCTGCACAAGTCCTTTGTGGAGGTGAATGAGGAGGGCACGGAGGCCGCAGCAGCCACAGGCATCAGTATGGGTTTCACATCACTACCAATACCACGTTATGAACATTTCCATTGTGATCACCCTTTCCTGTTCTTCATCAGACACAACAAGACCAACAGCATCCTCTTCTTGGGCAGACTCACTTCCCCTTAGATGTGATTACCCTTCCACCACCCTAGGGGCACATGCACAGAGTCCTTCTGATACACTCATTGCTGGAAGCAACAGGTTCTCCTCGATGTGTTTCCCTTTCCAACCTCACGGTCATCACTAAGAATCTAACCATTGGAATAACATTTCTGTCTGTCACTCTCTTTCTACAATCACATGTTGGCCTACTTTATTTCCCCATGATAATTTCTCTTCAGAAAATGTCCAAAATGTGATAGAAGTATATTTCAACACTTTAAATTCATCTAAATTTGAAATATCATATGTGCTATCTCAAACAATTATAGCTACTATTCAAACCTATTGACCTAGACACCCACATGTATTTGAATTTTGGTGGTATGTGGGACACTTACCTGTCCTCATCTTTTGGTTTTATGAAATACATTATCAATAAAACAATGACTTATTCATATCATTTGTTGCTTTTCCTCTTTTTTCTTTTCAACAAACTGCAAGCGCCCACCAAACATAGAAAAGATAATTTAGAAATATATGACTGCATTTTTAAACATACAAAGGTAGTAGAGCATGATGACGCAGAAGAGGGAAGCCAGTACCAGAACACGAATGGCTCTGTAACCCATGTCCAGAACTTAAACATGAGTCTAGAACTCAGGGACTGGAAATAAACTGAATCTCTAAATATGTGAGGCTGATGATATGATTAGAGTTACTGAGAGAAATATGGCCATTGTAGCTAAAGGCAAGGATGGCATCACACTGGAAGAGAAGAAATTGTGAAGAAAGCAGGACCAAGATAGGACCCTGGAGTACACCAAAATATAAACGTCAAGTATTGCCAGTTTTTATTTTCTAGAACATAGCTTTTTAAGAAAGGACAGGAAGAATCTTTTAGAGTTGACAGATATGTTAATGACATAGATTGGGGTGATGGTTTCATAGATTTATACACATCTCAAAACTCATTAAGTTGTACACATCAATTAGGTAGAACAAATTCCGTATCAATCATTTATCAATAAAGCTATGTTTTAAGGGAAAGTAATAAAAAGAAATGCATTCTATGCCTAAAAAATAAAAATAATAGAAATTTACAAGGGATAGAATGCTTATGTGCATACAAAGTACCACCCCACAGGATAGCACCTCATTCCCATTGGATGGACCAAAGCTCACATTAAAACACTGTTCATACTCTCTGTGGAAAGGATATGGATCAACCACACCTCTCATGCGCTGCCTGTGGGCATACAAAAGATGCAACCACTATGGAAAGCATCTTGCAATTTCATTTTTTCCATCATATTTAGATAAAATTGACCTACAATTTTGAGTAAGTTTAAAGTGTACAACGTATTGATTAGATATACTTAGGTACTGCAAAATGATCCCACCATAGCTTTAATTAAGTCCTCAATTATATCACAATTATATCTCCTTTTTGTGAGCTGTTTTTGATCAAGGACAGCTGTCTAATTGTTGATCTCTGAGGGGGAATGGAGGCTGGGGTCTCCTACGTGGCAGTTTAGGTGATGTCACTCCAGAAATCTTTAAATCTCTATGGCTGTGCAACGCACTTGTAGATAAAGGGTTCCTCAAGTCTACAAAGACCTGCGTCAGTACTTTCTTATAAAATTAAAGGTATTACCAATGGATCCAGTAATTCCATGCCTTGATGTTACACTAGAGCTCTGAATACACATGTCACAAAAGGACTGTATGAAAACCTTCATTGATGCGTTATTTGTGACTGTCGAAACCTGGGGAAAACTCGAGTTTGTGTCAGCAGGTGAGCTGTAATGCAAACTAAAGGGGGGCACTTGGTGGTGAAAAGAAGAAACTACTGATCCTGCAGAAACATGGATAAAAGCCCAACACTGTGCTGTGCAAAACAGGGACTGGATAGAGAGAGCACACGTCCTGTGATTCCAGCTATATGGTGCCCTGAACAAGCAAAACGAATGTGTGGTGACAGAAAGCTGCTTGGCGGTTCCCGAGACTGGACTTGAGGAAGAAATTGATTGTTCAAAATTCCAAGGAAAATGTCTGAGTGAGACGAATGCTCTACAACTTGATTGGATGATGGTCACAGTGGTTTGTATTTGCCCACAGTCATCACACTGCACTCTTATAACGTGTGGATTTTACTTTATGTAAATGGTACCTCAATAAATTTGATTAAGAATGAGATAGAGGAGGAGATTTGAACAAAGCACCCGTAGTAGGTATTGCCTCAGAATTATTTCTGGTGTAGGGAAGTGCTTCATAATTAAAGCTGTTTTTAAGACAGCCCCCTATTTAGGAAAACAATTTTCAAGGTGCATTAGGTATACTTCCATTTTATCTCATTTAATTTTATTTTATTTAAAACATATTTTTTCAATTTTTTTTATTGAGGTGTGGTTGATTTACAATGTTACTTTCAGGTGTACAGCCAAGAGATTCAGGTATACATATACATGCAAATTCATTTCTTCTTTTCACACTCTTTTCCATTATATGTTATTATAAGAAATTGAATATAGTTCCCTGTATTACACTGTAGGTCCTTGTTGCTTATCTTTTTTATATATAATAGTGTGTATCTGTTCACCCCAACTCCTACTCTATCCCTTCTCCACTCTTTCCCCTTGGTAAACATGATTGGTTTTCTATGTCCATGAGTTTGGTTTTGATTTCTAAATAGAATTTGTATCATTTCATAAAAATTCCACATACAAGACATATCATATAATATTTCTCTTTCTCTGTCTGACTTACTTCACTAACTATGATATATGATAATCTCTAGGTCCATCCATGTTGCTACAAATGGCATTATTGCATTTTATTTATAGCTGAGTAATACTGCGTTCATCTCACTAATTTTAAATGGTGTGTACTCAAAGGCAGAGATTCAATAAATCTTAAATTCCAAATGTTTACTGTTTCATAAAAGACAGTAAGTCAAAAATGATATTGGTGTGTGTGGTGTCGGGGGTGGGAGTGGAGGATCTGTACACTAGTATGCTTGGAGACTAAACCTTGATTCTCACTGTACACAGTGGGAAAGTCAAATATTGTGTTACTGTTTTCATGAAACTGGTTGTGATCTTGTGGTCTGGGGACTCCTAGAGTCTGTGCAACACACAAGAAGAATCCTTTGCACACAAGTGAATGCTGTCTACTGGATTAGGACTTCAGAAAGTATATATTGAACTTAAGCAGAAACTGAGCCATTAAAATATTGAGAAAGAAGCCACATTCCAGAGGGTGAAGAAGGAGAAACATGGAGTCTAGACGCTCAAAAACTTGAAGGAGAAAAGAAGTTTATATACAGGGAGTGGCTGGAGAGACGGACTTCGCTTGCTTAAGAATGAGAGAGAATGTCAATGTGTTGACACCAGGAGGCGGCCCCACCCGAGACACAGAGGTTCATTCAGGAAAGGTGTGTAATTGCTGTTCCTGAGGAAATGGAGGTGGTAATACAAAGAGAGAAGGAAGAGTTACAGGTTACAGGGCACAAAAGTCTGAAGATTAGAGGATGACGGGAAGACGAAGAAGTTCCAAAATAATATTCGTTTGTCTTTAATGAAATAGGAGGAAAAGACACCAAGTGAAAATGATCAGGCTATGGGATGAGTAGAGAATTTAAGAAAGGAAAGCAAGTTTACAGAAGCTTTGAGGGAAATGCAAAAAGGAGCTGACTCAAGATAATAGAAAGATTGGGAAACACTGTTGGGAGAACAGCTTAAATCAGAAACCATGGCCCAAATGTGTGCATGTGTGTGTGTATCAAAATAGACATAAAATGGAATTTACCACTTTAATGATTTCTAACCCAACAATCCAGTGGCATTAAGTACATACATTGTTGTGTGGCTGCCACCAGTATGGTGGTTCCTCAAACTGGTTCCCAGAAGAGTTGCACCATTCCCACCAGCAATTCTCAAGTGTTCCATGTTCTTCACGTCCCTGCCACACTGTGAGCTTCTGTTGTGGACATTTCCATATCTGCTTTCGAAAAAAGTCTGCTCAATCCTTTGAAATTTTTCAATTGGGTTTTTCCTTTTTGCTGTTGTATGTGAGTTGTAGGAATTCTTGACATATTATGAATGTTAAACCTTTACCAGATATATGATCGGAAATGTTTTTCCACGTTCTGTTGGCTGTTTTACACTCACTAGATGGTGCCTTAAGATGCATAACAATTGTAAATGTCGATGATGTCCAAGTTATTCATTTTCTCTTTTGATCCCTGTGTTTGCGTGACATATCAAAGGAATCAATGTGAAATCCTATGTCATATTTTCCTATCATGCGTTCCTCTAAGAATGTTGTAGTTTTAGCTCTTACATTTAGGTTTTTGATTTGTGTTTATAAAAGATACTTCTTCGGAGTTTTCTTTTTCATACTGTATGTCTAGCTTCGATTTCAGGGTAGTGTTGCCCTCAAAGAATAAGTGGGGAAATGCACCCTCCTCTTCAATTTATCGGTAGAGTATGAGAAGGAGTACTGTTAACTTTTTAAAATATCTGCTGGAATTCACCAGTGAATCCTTTCAGCCCAGGGCTTCTCTTTTGCAGAAAAAACAATGATTTTTTCAGTGAAGAAAAAATAAGACCACATTCCTTTTCATCATCACATTAAATATAATCCATCCACCATCCTGTCTACGAAACATCATTCTCTCTCCCAGGATCCCGCCACTCAATAACATTAAGAATCGCAGGGTGTTTCCCAAGTTGGGATGAAGAGGGGAGTCATCAGCCTTCTGCTTGTTTAAAGAGGAAACACCAGAATTCTCTTTTGTCCCCCAGAAGGTCTTGTACTGCTGACCTGCTGCTGGAATCGCTGCCACATGGTGTCCCTAGTTGTGTGGCCAGAAAGGGGAACACCTGGCAGCACACAGCAACACCATGTCCGGATCTGGACCCCGCAACAGTGATGGCCAAACCCTTTGCTCAAGAACAACTCAGAACTTCCCCTTCAAACTCCCCATACTTTTTAGTTGACAGCTAACATTTTACCCATAATGGAAGTAGTTACAAATGATATAGTTTATGTCCTAATATGCTTGTTGCATTTTTAAAATAAAGCTCTTACGTCACACTTTTAAATCCACCCAGTGGAGTCTACCTCTATGATACCCACTGTCACCCATTTTGAATCACATGAACAAACCCTTCAGTGTTCAAATATTTTATTTGAAGTCATGCTGTAAGGGAAATATATATTCACCCTACTCTCTCCTAAGAATTTCATTAGAATGAATATTTTTATATCTTAAAATATAACTTTACCATACTTCTTTCCAATGAAATTGTTTTTACGTTTAAAGTAGAAATTTTTCTTATTTCCCATGATCATATTTCTCTAAATGTTCCAAGGTCTCTTTGGATTGAGCTATCAGTACCCTGACTGGTAGTATAAAATTAAAAACAAATACCAAAATACAAAAATTGGATCAATTATAACAAAACATGAAATCTAAGTTTTTAAATTGAAGCAGCATCTCTTAATGAGATGAATCAGAACAAAATTTCTCTGGATTTTTCATTTAAAATAAAAGTGTATTTTACTGAAACCTCACTGGTTTTGCATCTAACATAGATTCTTGGAATTTGTTCATTGCAGATTGAATCATTAAACATTTTAGAGAGGAAATAGAGCAAAGAGCCACTTGCACAGGAGGATAATCATGATGAGATTCAATTAAATAGATTGTATGTATTTTACTGAATTCTGTCCATCATATCTGCAAGACATTTTATAGGTTGTATTCAAGGTTAAAACTATATAAGCCAGTAAACATTTCAGTTTTCTTGGTGTGTTTGTATATATATATATTTTTTTATTGATGTACAGTCAGATTACACTGCTGTGTCAATTTCTGGTGTGCAGCATAATGCTTCAGTCATACATGAACATACATATATTCAATTTCATATTCTTTTTCCCAATATTTTTGGTGCTTTTGTGCCTGAAATAAGCATCAGAAAAAGCAGAAAAGAATTTGTCACATGTAAATTCAAACGTAGAAATTTCATGTTTAGTGTTCAGCAGCAATTCAAGTGATCTTTTGCTTTGATGCACAGAGGAATGCAAACTGGAAAATAGTCAAAATTTCAAATAAGTTGAGTTACTTTGCAAAATTGCCATTAGTCTCACTGTCCCCCTGCCTTAACTTTTGTGTGATCTTTATATATATAATTTCAAGGGACAGGTTCAAGGCAGGAGTTTCCTGGCCAGTAAGACATAATTACTGGTACCTATGAGAATAAATTTTATCTTGAATAACTGAGAAACTGAGGGAGGTGACGACACTGCTCCTGGCAGGCCGGGTGAGATGCATCTTAAAACCAAGATCATTTCTTGGACAACAGCGGCTGGTTCCAGAGATAATAAGATGACAAGTGTATGGTGATGAGATGGTCTCAGAGTTTGGTTCAGGGCATGAAGCTTTGGAAATCACTTCTGACCCAAAAGTAAGGGAAACTTGGCACACCTCCCTCGTCACTGAGTCCCTGCATCCAGCGCTGTGTTATGGACCCCTCACTTAACCCACTACTAAGTCACACGAAGTAACTAAGGACCCACTGTATGCAGAATGGATCACTAAAGAAGCTAGAAAAATATGATCACATATACTATAAAACCATTGCTAAATTCAGATTGAATCATCAAGAAGCATTCATCAAAATGTACGAAGTCAACAATCTGTTATTCCTGGCTACTGATAGATGCGGGACGAAAAAAATCTCTCTGTGTCCAAAAAGCACACTTATTCCACTGAAACAGTAACAGAGCCCCGTAACACAAGAGGGGGGAGGTAGTGTCATTTTACTGATAAGGTGACAAGTTACAGAATACATTTTACCTGAGGACTTTAATCAATCCTTCGTTCATGGAAGATATCAATCAATACAAATCTTAGGTATCAATCCAGAGCTAAAAGGAGGCAAGGGCTGTGTGAATGGCAGTAGAGGTGGGAGACGTCAGAGAGGGATGGAGCCTGGAGCTGGGAGGGAGGGAAAGGAGGGGCCCTAAGGTGAGGGAAATGGACTAGGGAGCGCCTGGATTGAAGCTGTTACAGTGGCTAGATGACCAGGTAAGCACAGAGGGCCTGCCTGCAGTGGGCACCCAGGAAAAGCAAAGAGCCTGCACTTAAGGGAGGCAGTGGAGAGGGAGTGCAAGACAGAAAGCCAGAGATGTGGAGGAGACCTGAAGGTAGCATCCAAGGGAGAGGAGTCAACAAGTGACAAATAATTCAAAAATTCACTGTAAAGGGGGACTCTCGGGGGCTAACAGGGAGTCACTGCTAGGCTTCAGCAGGAAAGACTGAGAGGTGAAATGGGGTGAGGCCACAGTGGATGCAGAAATAGATGGGGAATCTGCACGCGTTGTGGAAACCTCAGCCCGAAAGGACAAACCACAGATGTTGTCAGTGTTTCTGCAACAAACCACATGGACAGCAGACGGCTCTCAGAGCTGCCCTGTCACAAGTGGGTGTCGCGGGACCCCCAGTGAGCAAGCCCCCTCCTGCCCCAGAACTTCAGTTCAGTGGCCAGTCTCCCCACTTTCCCCACCCACAAAGCAACAAAGATAGTCATGCATCTGTTTTCAATGTGCATTTTTCTCCACTGAGCATTAGGTTTCAATCATGAATCACGAATATCTGATTCATTTATGTTCAGCACTGTCAGATATACTATTGTGTGAACCCATGGTAATCAGGTTTCCTTATTCTTGCATTTTAAATGTCAAAATTTTCTCTACTTCTTACCATTGCTGACAGTACTGCCATTAACCCCCAATACACGTATCCCTGAGCACCACATGTGAGGGTATGCACAGCTCAGGTTAAAAAGAGAATTGCTGAATCTTAACCACATACCACCAAGGGTTACCAAGTTGCTTGTAATAACTAACATTTTCATCAGCATTTCATACTAATTCTCTACTTCTACATCACACCAATCCTTAGTTTTTAACAAATATCAGCATTCCTGGTGTTAATCTCTTGTTTACATATTATTATATTTTCCTTACAGAGAAAAATCAAGCATCATATTACAGTAAATGTGTATATGTATTTTCGGATTTAGTTGAAAGATCCAAAAATGTTGTCCTTCCGATCTCTGTTGGATGACTTTCCCACACCTTCACAAGAAAGCAGCTGATGCCACGATGATTATAATCACCATTGTCACTATAGCAGCTGAGCACCACAGCCACAGATGTCCCAACACCTGTCTCCCACCTGCACTTCCTGTCTTCCCTCCATCACTGACCACTTGATGCTACTATACGCCATACACCTGTACTCTGTTTCCTCTCCACAGGTGCTTCTCAATAAGTGGGCAACGTGATCCCCAAATTCCATCTGAAGATGTCTTTCCTAAAGCTACTTACTCAGCATTCTAGTCAAGGGTCTATCAAATGTCATCAAATGTCAAATGGGCAATTAAGGAAGATTAATAAACTGACTATACCAAGTCTGATCAGGACTAAGACAGTAGACGGAGAATAGGTGAAGCATCCCAGGGCTGGCAACAGCAGGGAGACAGTGCCACCCAGAACCTGGAGGGCAAAGGCAGGGATGGTGACCAAAATCCAGAGGAAGTGGCTGTAGCTGCAGAAAAGGCTGCCCAATAAGACCTGTGGCCTTTGGTAAGGAATGTCAGCCACTCTTTGACAACCCAACTCACAGGAAGTCGAGTGACCAAGCGCCGTACCTCACCCAGCTGGGAGTCTTCCCTTGCTGCCTCCCACTGACCAAATGCAATGTCCCCAGAGGACAAGGACCCTGACTATGTCTCCCTACATCTCTGCCTCTGAGGGTCATTGAAGGTTGAAAGAGTGAAGGATCAAACTGGAGAAGGAAAATAAAATTCCCAGCACACCTCTATCCTGGGGAATTGAATCTCTTTATACTTCTAGAACTTTCCATCTCCATTAATACTGCAGAGACTGGAATCAACAATAATTAATATTGCTTTATATTAATATTGCTTTATACAAATAATATATTCAGATAGATAAGGAACATCATGGATCCAATTAACACAGGAACAAAAGACTTGACTAGATTTTCACAAACGAAGAGATTCAACTACAACAGCGATGTAAAATAAAATGAGCATGGATTCCATCTGTTGCCTCTAAAATAAAACTTTTGAAGTCTCAAAGAAAACTAGAAGCCATTGGGATGAAGGGCACCAAATAAATGATGGGGAGGCAACCGATTATGAGTGAATATTGAGGAGTAACTTACAAGATGGTAGGTGGGCACCTGGTAAATTACCTGCATGGCCAGAAATGTAAAAGGGACAATGGGACATTGGCTACAAAAGGCAGTGGGAACAATATTTTGTGTTTTCACAGTATGAAATAGAGGACTGGGAGGCTACCGCTGAGAAAATATCAAGAGACATACAGTCATAGGAAAATATATTTCAGAGAAACAAGGAGGGAGAGGGACAGTCCTAGGAAAAGGAAGAAGCTGCAGTAGGTTCCTTGGCAGCTGACAGGAAGGCCAAGGTGAAACAAAGAAGAGGGAGTTGCCACCTACGAGGAGCAACTTAACAGTGCTGACCATCTTCCCGCCCTTCACAAGGAAAGAAGGTCTAGGAAGACAGGACATATTTCTTCACCAATCTGTAAAGATATAACAAACAGCAGGATGATTCCTGAAAGGGTAATTTCCCCTTAAGTTTTATTGGGTTCTGGATTCTTGGAGACAATGATGTCGGTGCATATGTAGAAAATACCCGATGGCTTAGGTCGGCAAGTACCACCTTAAAAACCATTCTGACAATTGCTGAGTCTTCTGTGACGCTGTACGACATCAGCGTGTCATAACTCATCTATTACCTGCCAGGAGCACTTTTCAAAACCAAGACGGGTGGAGAAGTATGGCATGGTTTCGTATGTAAATGAACTCTCTTTCAATGTAACCAAATTCCTGGTCCTTAGCAATCAACACCTCTTCTCAAAGACAAAACGCATGACAAACCTTCGTGATTCAGTCACAGGGCGAATCAGCCTTAGCCAGTAGCTCCCATTAGTCCATCTGGGCTGCTCTGTCCCGCAAACTTTCCCTCATGCTCCAGGCTGAGCTTCTTGCTTCTGCTCCTCTAGGGTCGGGCCTCTTTCTCTTTGAGCCCAAAGAAACCCATCCCCCTCCCACTCACAGCCTCCACTTGCTCTGTGACGGTGACGTGTGGCCCAACCCTGAACAGAAGCTCCCGGTCCTTCTGTTTGTAGTTTTTCATCCAAGGACTTCTCTCCTGCCACTGCCTTCTGATTTGGACCTCTTCATCAAGACTCAATACTCTACACCCTCCCTCAGCCTTACCTAATCACAGCTCAGGGGTCTTTTTCCTTCAGTCCCATTCCGGTGTTATACCCACAGACAGAGGCGACCTGAGAAGAGCAGAGCCTGGGGGCAGGGGGATCGGCAGAAACAGCTTTCAGTTGTAGAAGACAGATCCCTTCTCCCTTCACAGCGTGTCTCCGTCCCCTGGGCTTCTGGGACCTCACTGTAGGTGACACTTCCTGAGAACGCGTGACGTGCAGAGACAGAGACTCAGCGACAGGACCGTCGACAGTCACGGGGCTGGTGCAGAGAATCAGAACTCACGCCTCCGGACGCTCATCGCGTTCTGGTGGGAACGTGAAGTGGGGCAGCGGCTGTGGACGGCAGTCGGGCAGTTCTTCTAAATCAAACATAGACTTGCCAAAAGACCCAGAGATTTCACTCTTAAGCATATGCCTAAGGTGTGAAAACGTAGGTCCACACTGAAACGTCTACATGAGAGTTTATGTCAGCCTTACACACAATGCTACACAAGACCCAAAGTAATCCACACATGAATGGATTTGTTTTAAAAGTGATATATCATACCAAGGAACACTATTTAGTCCTCTAAAGCAATGAAGCACCAATTTATACTCCAACATGAATGAACCTTGACGATATTATTCTACGTGAAACGAGCCTGATACAGAAGGTCACATACTCTGCGATTCCATTTACAGGAAATATCCACAATAAATAAACCCACAGAGACAGGAAGCAGATTAGTGGTTTCCAGAGACTGGAGGAGAAGTATGGAAGGACTTTCTTTGGGGAGTGATAAAATGGCTCTGGAATCAGATCATGCTGGTTTTTGCACAGCCCAATCAGTGTACAAAGCACCAGTGACTTGCACATTTTTCAGTGGTGAACCTTACAGTACAGACGTCCCTGGGGACCTATGGGGGACTGGGTCAAGGACACCCCAGGATTCCCAAGTCCATGAGTGCTCAAGGGCCTTGTATAAAATGCCCTAAAGCCTATGTACATTCTCCTTTATGCTTTAAATCATCCTTCAGTTTCTATAATACCTCAGACAATGGGAAAGGTACATCAATATTTATGAATACAATGTGAAATAGTGGCTGGAGTGGGGCAAACACAAGGTTTGCTTTTTGGAAGTTTCTGTAGTTTTCTTAATATATATTTTTTCCATCGGATTGGTTAAATCTGTGGATGCGGGAAGAGTGGATACAGACAGCTGACTGTATGTGCATGATATCCCACTTGGAAAGTCAGTCCACACTACAAACTTCCCACATCTGGTGGTAGGGGAGACCCTGGGCCAGACGCCTTGGACATACAGGCTGTCCCCTGCCACCGCCGTGTCGCAGGGTACAGTCTACTCTGGGGAAGAAACGAACTTACTTCTGTCCACCTCTAGTCCCTCTCAGAGTTACTCATTTCTTCCAAATCCCGGCTTGATGGAGCCATTTGGGGGAATGGAGGGTGGGCAGGATTTGGTCCTCTCTCTAAGTCACACACACAGAGAGACATCCCAACCCCATCCCCCACTCCCTGCTCCTGGTTGTCTCTGATTGGAGCCCTAGAGGAGTGTCTGAGCCCCAGCCTCCCCTCCTAGCGACTCTGGGGCCCAAGGAGGAGGGTTCCGCGGCTTTCATGTTTGACCCAGTCCCGCCCCATCACATGCTGTGGGAGTACATTAACTCTCTGGAGAGTGCAGAAGAGACAGGGGGTTTCCATTTAAACAGGAGGACAAATGGCATTTGAAGCCCACACTATGTCTAACGTAGTGTGTGGGGTGGGTACACATGCAGCTCCGGAGCCAGCTACCTGCCTGGACAGCTCGCCTGTGCAATTCACGGCCCAGAGGAACCTGGGCTTTGGTTCAGCCACTGTGTGCCTCATTCTGTCATCTGTGAAATGGGGGAAACAAAGGGACCAGCCTCAAAATGTGTTGAAGACGGAAAGGGATGAACACATAACCCCACGCAGTAAAACCCAACAGTGACTAATAAGATTCTGCTACCGAAACACGAGATACATGAAGACACTGAGGCTTCAGTGACAAGACACGTAACCATGGCATTCAAAGAACAGTTTTTCCTCCTTTTTCTCTCTGGCATTAGACTCCGTTGTCCAGACCAAGAATCTGAAGCCGGCGTGCTCAGGGGCAGACTGACCAAGACATGTCGTGATTCTGTAGCACAAATAATTTATTTTCTGTTACACCTTTGTGTAAAAGTGAGAATACTGCCACCAAATTGGCCCCTGTTGGCATCCATGGTTCTTCTCACCGAGAACATGTTAACACTGCAAGGGAAATGAACCTCCCACTGACCTCAGAAATCAGGCCACACCGGGCTTGGCTGCAAGAGGCACGAGCGGGAGGACCACTGCCAAGGTCCAGCCGCTAAGGGAAGGCAGATGACGCCTGTTCTCCTTCTATGGCTGGGAAACCTTGTCTATATCTGTTGTGCTGAGAATTCAAGCTATTTTCTGCTTATAAAGAATAATTCTGAAGGAACTTGATCTGTGAAAAGACATTTCAGAGCATAAAATACAAAATACAAGCTTTTTAATTGTTTGCATTGGAACTGATTGTAAAGACATTCAATGTGTAAGAGAAGAAAGAATTTTAAGGGTTCTTTCTGGTTGTGGGTAGTGGCTCGGATCACGGGAAGGCGTTGGAATTAACTATATTCTCATTGGTAATAGAAAGGCACCTACATGCATTTCATATGAGCACAGGATTGCAGGTCCCAATTTCTGCTGCTGAAAAGGAAATACAGGAAAAGAATAATTATCTTGTCTTTGCTCATGGAGATTTCACCTCAGGAAGGTGATGGTCACTCAGGAAGCTGGTGGTTAGCCTGGTGAAGAAACCAAAGGTTGATTTACTTGAAATTGCAGCTGCTCTGGGCAGTGGGAGGTGCAAGAGGGAGCTATATATTCCCATCTCACCGCTCACCGCGCAGACGCCGACAGGCTCCCCGCCCACCTCTGCCCCCTCCAGGATCACAGGTAAGGGCTGCCAGCAGCGCTGCTTCACTACTCGGAGCTCTGTTGAAAGTAGTAACAATAATGTGTATCGTCTCATTGGTCTGTTTCATTTTGTCTGATTGTATTTTACTTACTCTGCCAGGGCAATAGGAAAACGCCTTTTTCATCTGATTTACTCTTTAGGTAATTTCTTTATTTCCAAAAAGAATCAAATACTCCATTAGGAGCACATGGGATCGTGGGGTAACATGTCTGTCACCCACAGATGCTTCAAAAAAAAGTCAGGGAAGTGCCTCATGAGACATGGATGCATGTCACCACATCAGTCTTTGTCTCGGTACCTGTTACAATGCATTTTCTACCCAGTCTTAGTACAGTCAGCAAGGATGGAAAGATAAAAGTCTATTTGTTTTTTCATAAACGTTGTCTTTAAATATTAATTTTGATACTCCTCTAATGATGAAATGTACACAAGTACACTTTAAAAGGCTTGAAAAGTAAAAAGAAGACAAACTAGTTACCAGAATCCCACAACCCATATACACGGCATGATGTCTTTTAAGAAAATTACAGACTAATCTTCCCTTCAGTAAAGTCATTACAAAATGTCGGATGCTTTTCCAGGAGCTCCCGACAGCGTCAAGACACCATGGATTCACTCAGTGGACCAATCAGCCACTTCGCAGTCGATCTGTACCAACAGATCAGACAGAGATCAAGACGGGATAATATCTTCTATTCCCCCCTCAGCATCATGTCAGCCTTTGGCATGCTTTACTTGGGGTCCCGAGGAAACACTGCTGCACAACTTCAGGAGGTAGGTGGCAGCTTCCTTTACCTGGAACAGTTGGCACTGGTTCCTCTGTTGTCTTGTGTGCAGATGGTCACACATCTGGCTGTCCCCAGGGCTCGCACAGAGAGCCGCAAGCAGCCGCGTGACTGGGTGGGCCCGGGGTGGTGGGGGACACACGTCTCCCCCAGTGCCCGGACCCCTCTGCTTCCCTGAGCCCAGACCTCCTCTGGGACCCACATGAACCCCTACAACTGCCCCCCAACTAGAGGGGAAGAGCTCAGGTAGAAGTGACACATTGACTAAACTCCGTGGGAGGCAGCTTCGCGTGCTCCCTCTGCAGTGAGTGAAAATGAATCAGGATTCTTTGAAGTGGCTGGTGATCAGCCCGCTTTGCTGGGTCGTCAAGGAGCAAAATGCTTACACTTTGCTTTACGTTCTTCTTAAGTCTTTGTTTCTTTATTGATTTTTACTTTAGTTTCCTTTGGTCTTTTGTTTTTTTTGTTGTTGTTGTTGTTGTTTTCTTCGGTTCTTTCTTCCTCTGTCTTTCTTTGATGAAGGTAGGTCGTTAGAGTAAAGCTTCTTCGTCCCACTTCCTGTCTCCTGCAGGCCCTTCACTTTAAGGAAGTCGCAGAGAACCCAACAGCAGGAGCCACAGCGGATCCCGTGAGTCCCAGGGCACCTGGGCCTGGAGGGAGGTCACACATCCGAGACGGTCGCACGTTACACTGGGAATTTCAGATAAACGGAGAAGACTTTACTATCACGGGCATCTTCAGCAAAGTAGATGGGACAGATTGTTTCTCATTTCATATTAGATACTTATTTACTTCATCTGTTTTCCTGAGAGGTGATTAGCTTCTGCTTAACAGCATGTGTTCTGGAGCCCAAAGGTAGCTTCAAATTCCTGCTCTGCTTATCACAAATGGGGAACGTGGCAAAATACAACTACTCTGGGCCTCAGAGACCTCAGCCCAATGAAAGATTTGCTGCTGTACATGCAAACACACACAAAACATGACAACAGTGCCTGGACAACAAAAACCCTGATGCATAATATGTATTGCTAGTATATAATAACCATAATGATGGTAATCACAATACGTTAGTAAACTTACATAATTTTACTTAGCTCATAAATAAAAGTGAAAGTAACCATAAGTTCAGGTATACTTTGAAAATGTTTGAATGAGAGTTCTGGTGTGCAGCCCAAATGCTCCATAACTTTTAGAGCAAGTAGGTTCTGGATTCAGACAGGCCTGAGTTGAAAACTTGGGTCTGCCACATTTGTTCTCCAGGGAGAAGTTTTTTAATTATCCAAGCTTTCCTGATTTCATGTCACTTGGACTAAATAAAGAGATGCTGATGGAAAGCCAATAGCAGTGTACCCGCCACAAATGGCTCCTCACCCAGAGTGTGGTGCTCGTGAGTGAACAGCCATTGAGCACAACCTGTAGGTCTTAGAAGGTAATCCCACCAAGAAGTACAAGGGGCCTTCACGTCACAACATAGGAAATGATGCAAATTAGACACTCCTGTACCACTGGTGACTATTAGGGAGGCAGTCTTGTTCTAGCGCTTAGGGTTACCTGGGAAGCCAAATCTGACTGTGAGACAATTAAGGCACAGCTAGCAGTGGAATGGTGCTGCATCTCTGGTTCAAAGGAGAAATGTTTGGAGTATGTTAGAGCAGCAGGAATTTCCGAGAAGGTTGAATGTAAGGATTATGAAGGATATTTGAGGTAAAATACACCAAAATTGAAGAATAACGACAAACATCACAGAGGGGATGCCAAAATTTAGGCACAGATCTGACAAACTTAGGTGGGTTTAATATTTATATTGAGAGAAACTGATGAGCTCTCGTTTTGATGTTTGAAGGCTGAAAATCCAGAAAATCATCACTTTCAAAACCTTCTGACTGAATTAAACAAACCCACCAACTCCTATGAGTTGAAAGTCGCCAACAGACTCTATGGCAGAAAGGAGTTTCCCTTTCTTCAGGTGAGTTTCCCTGGCCTGCCCACACCTTTCGTCTGCATCCTGGTCCTCTGCCCCCCGGTCTCCAAATGGGGGAGGAGTGGCAGGTGAGCCTGGCTGACCCCCACAGAGAGCATTTACCCCGGGGACTTCGGATTCCCGCACCACAACCCACCCGCGGGTTGTCCCAGAGCCTGACCACCCACCAGTGAAGTGGGGATAGGATGGTCTCACATCCTCTCTCTGGTCATAATGGAACATAATTTAATTTGGGAATGCTTACATAGTTACTGATGAGTTACTCTTAATTCCTCATTTCTTCCTTCCCATGTCAAAGGAATACATGGATAATGTGAAGAAGTTGTACCTAGCCAGTGTGGAATCTGCTGATTTTGCAAATGCTGCAGAAGAAACTCGACAGATGATTAATTCCTGGGTGGAAAGGCAAACTAATGGTACGTTATGAAAGGTTATGAAAGGGTCACTCACTAAAAAACACTTGAGTCCCCATGATGTGTGACCCCCTCGTGCTGGACACCACATGCAGTGCCAGGAGAGGGGTGAGATGAGACTGCAGAGGATGGAGGAGGACATGCAGATGGTGGGATGGTCCCAGTAAATGTGGAGAGAAACAAGGTGACCCAGGAGGGAACCCAGCACCAGCTCCTGGAAACACAGCTGGAGTCTGGGGGTGAAGTATCTTTGTGAATCCCAGGTCTCGGCTCAAACTTCACTTGATTTCACACTTTTTTCTTTAAATTAGAGTCTTAAATTCTGGATTATTATCACTAGGAGACAATATTAAAGGATTCCCTTATCCTTTGTTACTTGGGAAACAAGCAGCTCCCCTCTGAACCATCCTTCTTGTCACCTGTCTCAGAGCTGCATGGCCCGTTGTCCATGCCCACATCCTGCAGGGATGGTCACAGCCATCTCCCCAACCACGGGAGGTGGCTGGACAAAGTCTCCATCCTCTGAACCACGTCCTACCTCCATCCCAATTATAGGTCAAACCTACAGCAATTCAAAGTGGAGAATGAAGAGGAGGACACCCCAGGGAGTGGTGTTAGGGTCCATGTCATTCATCCTAAAGAGCATTCAGGCCTATTTCTTCTGAGTAGTGAGTCAAAAGTGAACAGATAGGAAGAGAGAGAGGAAGGAAGTAGGAGTTATTAAGAAAGGAAGAATAGAACAAAGTCGGGTGAAACAACAGAGGAAAGCAGGTGTTGAGGGACCAGGAGGGAAGGATACATTGAGAGAGGGAGGAAATTGAATCCTGGAAAGATCAGCTGAAATCACTTCATCCACATTCAGTGTGAGATGACGGATGTCACCACAGACAGAGACTAAACACTTTCCCAGTCACAAGAAGGGGTCTCCATGAGGGTACCTTCAACAGGCTGGTGACTCGGGGAAATGGCACCTTATGAACTTCTGGGCATGGTGTCCCTAATATGGTGACTTGTGTGAATGTTTCAATGATCAGCTGTAACTTTCAAAGCATCTTCAAGAAAAACCTCGTGTGCCTTCAGGAAGACCTTCCATTTTCTTTCTTTGCAGGAAAAATCAAGGATCTGTTTCCCAGAAATTCTCTTGACAGCTCCACCGTTCTGGTGCTGGTGAACGCGATCTATTTCAAAGGGCAGTGGCACCGGAAATTTAAGGAAGAATACACTGTCGAGGAAGAATTTTGGCTGAGCAAGGTATTGTGTATACTTATTTTTTTTTAATTGTTTTCTTTTTCTATTTTTTTTTAATGAGGAGAGGTAATTACATGTTTATTTATTTTTGGAGAAGGTACTGAGGATTGAATCCAGAACCTCATGCATGCTAAGCATAGGCTCTACCACCTGAGCTATACCCTCCACTTATAATTTATTTTCATAACGTACTACAGCTCTAGCTGAAATGTGAAACTTACATACATAATTATTAACGTAAGCTGCAGGTGTAAAATCAAATTTGTCAAGGCTCTCTTTCCTTACGTAATTTTTTTTTCTTTAATTAGTTGGGTATCCTCATAGAAACTCTTGTCTGTAACTCACAGATTTCCCAGATCATCCCCTAGAAGGCGGATGAGTTTGGTATCTCAATAATATTATACCTTTTTCTGACTTGTGTTCACTTGGCACTTGTTTCCACATTAATTCCTTGCAGGATACAAGCAAATCTGTGCAGATGATGAAAGAAACCAACGACTTCAATTTCGCCTCCCTGGAGGACATGCAATTCAAGATCCTGGAAATACCATACAAAGGCGAAGAGCTAAGCATGATGCTGCTGCTGCCCAATGAAGTAGATGGTCTGCAGAAGGTAAAGCCGTGCACCTCCAAGTCTTCCTACTGTTGCTTTGATTCCTAGCAATGCAAACAAAATAGGCTGTTCATACATTGGTGGTGCTGGCTGGCAGAGATCCAGCACAGAAAAAACAAATAAAAAAATTCCTTGTGGATCACAGTATTATAAGAATATATAGAAATTCTGTCCATCACAAGTCACATTAATATTCTGATGAAACTATGGAATGTCAGTTCACAAAACTACATACCTAGCTCCACACCTTAATATTTTGTAGCCACAACAACCTGCAGTAAAATCCAGTCCACCCATTTAAAAACAGGAAAATAACACTCACATGTAGGGGACAGATGGAAATATTTGCAAGTTCATTCACAAACAAAACAAGGAAATAGAAATAACACAGGTGACATATTGCATACTAAATCACAGTGGTTTTGTAGACTGTGGGCAAATAGATTTATTTTGATCCCCACTTTTCAATGTTGAATTATTCTGTTCTGAAGAGCCCAAAAGTCATTCAGAGCCTCATTGCTCGGAGTTTAAAAAAAATAATTAGAGAACTTTCCTCTTCTCATGTTATAATAGTTAAAGTTAATATGTAAAAATTTCAATATACAATGCCAATATCTTACATTTAAACGACATTCTGTTAATGGTCGTCTGCAATTACTGGAGTAGCTGCTGCTGACGCTGATGTGGCAGCGAACTTCCCACACTCAAAATGTATATGGAGTGACACTGGCAACTGGAAATCCTCAGGGAAAGTCCTGTGGCAATAAATGTGAACAAACATCAGAGTACTCTTTCTCCAGCTCTGCGGTCCCCATTATCCGGGACCCCGGGAACCCCAGTTCTAGGATTTAGCCTATGGTAACAAGTCTAAATGAGGCAAACGCTTTTGGACAGAAGTGGCTTAAAATAATGAAAAATTTTAACCAAGGAACAATGGTACATGCTTGTGTTACCAGTACTTTAGCTTAGGGATTGACATGCAGTAAATATATATTCAAATAGATGTTCATTAAATAAACCTATATACACTGAGTATGAATTAAATGAAGTATCATGTAACAATTTAAACCTGATTAGAGAAATACATATCTCTACGGGAAAAGTTTACAAGTAGGTCAAGAAAAAGAAAAGAATGAAAGTAGGATGTATGCTATGAATGCACAACGTAAAACTTTATGAAGGAAAGGACATTAACAAAGAAGTCTTTGAAAATGAGGCGTTCCACACATATGCAGCATGAGAATTGGACAGTTCATCTTTTACAAAATAGTTTTATTTAATGATTCTGTTGCTGCATATACATATATATTTATATATTTATACCTATATACATGTATAGATATTTATACATATGCATCTAATTATGTGTACATATATTGATAAAAATAGCAAAGTTGTGAAAATATAAGATCTTTTATTTGATTAAATAATATATATTCAGGTCTCTGTTAGTTTTGCCTCCTCAGATTGAATCTAATCACTTCAATCTCCTGTACTTACACTTACTGTTAAGATAAAGGTTTCCCACACGTTTCAATCCAGTGTTAAGCTGGGCTCCGTGTCCTTGTTTTCCATCATTACAGCTGGAAGATAAACTCACTGCTGAGAAATTATTAGAGTGGACGAGCTCACAGAATATGTGGAAGAGTCAGGTGGATTTACACTTACCTCGGTTCAAAGTGGAAGAGAGCTATGACCTCAACGGCATGCTGGTAGCCCTGGGGGTGGTGGACGCCTTCAGTTCTCAGAAGGCCGACTTCTCAGGCATGACCAAGGAACACAGGCTGGTGGTGTCTAAAGCCGTACACAAGTCCTTTGTGGAGGTGAATGAGGAGGGCACGGAGGCCGCAGCGGCCACAGGCATCACTGTGGCTTTAACATCAGCATCAATACCACATTTTGAACGTTTCCATTGTGATCACCCTTTCCTGTTCTTCATCAGACACAACAAGACCAACAGCATCCTCTTCTTGGGCAGAGTCTCTTCCCCTTAGATGTGATTACCCTTGCACGGCCCTAGGGGCACATGCACAGAGTCCTTCTGATACACTCATTGCTGGAAGCAACAGGTTCTCCTTGATGTGTTTCCCTTTCTAACCTCATGGTCATCACTAAGAATCTAACCATTGGAATAACATTTCTGTCTGTCACTCTCTTTCTACAATCACATGTTGGCCTACTTTATTTCCTGATGATAATTTCTCTTCAGACAAAATGTCCAAAATGTGATAGAAGTATATTTCAACACTTTAAATTCATCTAAATTTGAAATATCATATGTGCTATCTCAAAAAATTATAGCTACTATTCAAACCTATTGACCTAGACACCCACATGTATTTGAATTTTGGTGGTATGTGGGACACTTACCTGTCCTCATCTTTTGGTTTTATGAAATACATTATCAATAAAACAATGACTTACTCATATCATTTGTTGCTTTTCCTCTTTTTTCTTTTCAACAAAGTGCAAGCACCCACCACACATAGAAAAAATAATTTAGAAATATATGACTGCATTTTTAAACATGCAAAGGTAGTAGAGCATGATGACGCAGAAGAGGCAAGCCACTACCAGAACACGAATGGCTCTGTAACCCATGTCCAGAACTTAAACATGAGTCTAGAACTCAGAGACTGGATAAAAACTGAATCTCTAAAGATGTGAGGCTGATGATATGATTAGAGTTACCGAGAGAAATATGGTCATTGTAGCTAAAGGCAAGGATGGCATCACACTGGAAAGGAGAAAGTGAAAAGAAAGGAGGACCAAGATAGGACCCTGAAGTACATCAAGATATAAACGTCAAGTATTGCCAGTTTTTATTTTCTAGAACATAACTTTTTAAGAAAGGACAGGAAGAATCTTTTAGAGTTGACAGATATGTTAATGACATAGATTGGGGTGATGGTTTCATAGATGTATACACAACTCAAAACTCATTAAGTTGTACACATCAATTAGGTAGAACAAATTCCGTATCAATCATTTATCAATAAAGCTATGTTTTAAAGGAAAGTAATAAAAAGAAATGCATTCTACGCCTAAAAAATAAAAATAATAGAAATTTACAAGGGATAGAATGCTTATGTGCATACAAAGTACCACCCCACAGGATAGCACCTCATTCCCATTGGATGGACCAAAGTTGAAATTAAAAGACGGGTCATACTCTCTGTGGAGAGAATGTGGATCAACCACAACTCTCATTAAAGCGTACAACATATTGATTTGATACACTTAGTTACTGCAAAATGATCCCGCCATAGCTTTAGCTAAGGCCTCAATTACATCACAACGTTACCATCTCCTTTTTGTGAGCTGTTTTTGATCAAGGACGGCTGTCTAATTGTTGCTCTCTGAGGGGGAATGGAGGCTGGGGTCTCCTACGTGGCAATTTCGGTGATGTCACTCCAGAAATCTTTAAGTCTCTATGGCTGAGCAACGCACTTGTGGACAAAGTGTTCCTCCAGTGTACAAAGAGACATGCGTCAGTACTTTCTTATAAAATTAAAGGTACACTTACCAATGGATCCAGAAATTCCATGCCTTGATGTTACACTAGAGCTCTGAATACACATGTCACACAATGAAAATCTTCATTGATGCCTTATTTGTGACTGTCAAAAGCTGGGAAAAACTCGAGTTTGTGTCAGCAGGTGAGCTGTAATGCAAACTAAAGGGGGGCACTTGGTGGTAAAAAGAAGAAACTACTGATCCTGCAGAAACATGAATAAAAGCCCAGCACTGTGCTGTGCGAAACAGGAACTGGACAGAGAGAGCACACGTCCTGTGATTCCAGCTATATGGTGCCCTGAACAAGAAAACAAACGTGTGGTGACAGAAAGCTGCTCGACGGTTCCCGAGGCTGGACTTGGGGAAGAAACTGATTGTTCAAAACTCCAAGGAAATAGTCTGAGTGAGATGAATGCTCTACAACTTGATTGGATGATGATCACAGTGGTTTGCATTTGTCCACAGTCATCACACTGCACTCTTATAACGTGTGGATTTTACTTTATGTAAATGGCACCTCAATAGATTTGATTAAGAATGACATAGAGGAGGAGATTTGAACAAAGCACCCATAGTAGGTATTGCCTCAGAATTATTTCTGCTGTAGGGAAACGCTTCATAATTAAAGCTGTTTTTAAGACAGCCCCCTATTTAGGAAAACAATTTTCAAGGTGCATTAGGTATACTTCCATTTAATCTCACTTAATTTTATTTTATTTAAAAACATTTTTTTAAGTTTTTTTTTATTGAGGTGTGGTTGATTTACAATGTTACTTTCAGGTGTACAGCCAAGAGAGTCAGGTATACATATACATGGAAATACATTTCTTCTTTTCACGCTCTTTTCCATTATATGTTATTATAAGAAATTGAATATGGTTTGCTGTACTACACTGTAGGTCCTTGTTGCTTATCTTTTTTATATATAATAGTGTCTATCTGTTCATCCTAAGCTCCTACTCTATCCCTTCTGCACACTTTCCCCTTTGGTAACCATGATTTGTTTTCTATGTCCATAAGTTTGTTTTTGATTAGTAAATAAAATTTGTATCATTTCGTAAAAATTCCACATACAAGCCATATCATATGATATTTCTCTTTCTCTGTCTGACTTACTTCACTAACTATGATATATGATAAACTCTAGGTCCATCCACGTTGCCACAAGTGGCATTACTGCATTCTTTTTCATAGCTGAGTAACATTGCATTCATCTCACTTAATTTTAAATGGTGTGTACTCAAAGGCAGTGATTCAATAAATCTTCCACTTAAAATGTGTCCTAATTCATAAAAGACAGTAACTCTGAAATGGCTTTTGTGTGTGTGGTGTTGGAGGTGGGAGTGGAGGATCTGTACACTAGTATGCTCTGGGACTAGAACCTTGATTCTCACTGTACACAGTGGGAAAGTCAAATATTGTCTTACTGTTTTCATGAAACTGGTTGTGATCTTGTGGTCTGGGGACTCCTGGAGTCTGCGGAACACACAAGAAGAATCCTTTGCACACAAGGAATGCTGGAAATGTCTACTGGATTAGGACTTCAGAAAGTATATATTGAACTTAAGCAGAAACTGAGCCATTAAAATATTGAGAAAGAAGCCACATTCCAGAGGGTGAAGAAGGAGAAACACGGAGTCTAGTCGCTCAAAAACTTGAAGGAGAAAAGAAGTTTATATACAGGGAGTGGCTGGAGAGACGGACTTTGCTTGCTTAACAATGAGAGAGAATGTCAATGTGTTGACACCAGGAGGCGGCCCCACCCGAGACACAGAGGTTCATTCAGGAAATGTGTGTAATTACTGTTCCTGAGGAAATGGAGGTGGTAATAAAAAGAGAGAAGGAAGAGTTACACGTTACAGGGCACAAAAGTCTGAAGTTTAGAGGATGATGGGAAGATGAAGAAGTTTCAAAATGATATTCATTTTTTCTTTAATGAAACACGAAGAAAAAACACCAAGTGAAAATGTTCAGGCTATGGGATGAGTAGAGAATTTAAGAAAGGAAAGCAAGTTTACAGAGCTTTGAGGGAAATGCAAAAAGGAGCTGACTCAAGATAATAGAAAGTTTGGGAAACACTGTTGGGAGAACAGCTTAAATCAGAAATCATGGCCCATGTGTGTGTGTGTGTGTGTGTGTGTGTCAAAATAGACATAAAGTGAAATTTACCATTTTAATCATTTCTAACCCAACAGTCAAGTGGCATTAAGTACATACATTGCTGTGTGGTTGTCACCAGTATGGTGGCTCCTCAAACTGGTTCCCAGAATAGTTGCACCATTCCCACCAGCAATTCTCAAGTGTCCCATGTTCTTCACGTCCTTGCCACACTGCGAGCTTCTGTTGTGCACATTTCCATATCTTCTTTCTAAAAACGTCTATTATTCAATCTTTTGCAATTATTCAACTGGCTTTTTCATTTTTGTTGTTCTTCTTGTTGAGTTGCAGGAGTTCTTGAAGTATTGTGAATGTTAAACCTTTATCAGATATATGGCTGGAAATGTTTTTCCATGTTCTGTGGGTTGTTTTAACTCTCTAGACGGTGCCTTACGATGCATAACAATTGTAAATGTTGATGATGTCCAAGTTATGCATTTTCTCTTTTGTTCCCTGTGTTTGGGTGCATATCAAAGAAATCAATGTCAAATCCTATGTCATATTTTTCTACTATGCGTTCCTCTAAGAATTTTGTACTTTTAGCTCTTACATTTAGGTTTTTGATTCGTATTTATAAAAGATACTTCCTCTTAGTTTTATTTTTTCTATTGTCTGTCTAGCTTTGATTTCAAAGTAGTGTTGACCTCAAAGAATTAGTGGGGAAATGCTCCCTCCTCTTCAAAGTATCAGTAGAGTATGAGAAGGAATGGTGTTAATTTTCTAAAATATTTGCTACAACTGACCATTGAATCCTTTTAGGCCAGGGCTTCTCTTTTACGGAAGAAACCATGATTATTTAGTGAAGAAAAAATAGGACCATATTCATTTTCATGATCAGATGAAATACAATCCATCCACCATCCTGTCTATGAAAACATCATTCTCTCTCCCGGATTCTGCCACTCAATAATTTTAAGATCCGCAGGGTGTTTCCCAAGTTGGGATGTAGGGGGGGGGTCATCAGCCTTCTGCTTCTTTAAAGAGAAAACACTTGAAATCTCTTTTGTCCCCGGGAGGTCTCGTCCTGCTGACTTGCTGTTGCAGTCCCTGCACACGGTGTCCCTAGTGGTGTGGCCAGAAAGGGGAGCACCTGGCAGCACACAGCAGCGCCATGTCCGGATCTGGACCCTGCAACAGTGATGGCCAAACCCTTTGCTCAAGAACAACTCAGAACTTCCCCTTCAAACCTCCCATATTTTTTACTTGACAGCTACACATTTTGTCCATAATGTAAATAGTTAGAAAGGATATAATTTCTGTCCTACTACGAGTGTTGCTATTTTAAAATAGAACTCTTACGTCACACTTCTACATCCATCCAATGCAATCTACCTCTATGATACCCACTGTCACCCATTTGAATCACATGAACAACCCCTTCAGTCGTCAAATACTTTATGTGAAATCATGCTGTATGGGAAATATACTTTCATTCTACTTTCTCCTAAGAATTTCATTAGAATGAATGCTTTTATATTTTAAAATATAACTTTACCATGCTTCTTTCCAATGAAATTGTTCCGAAATTTAAAGTATGGATTTTTTTCATTTCCCATGACCGTATTTCTCTAAATGTTTCAAAGGACTCTTTTGGATTGAGTTATCAGTACCCTGGCTGTATGTATAAATTAAAAACAGACACCAAAATATAAATATAGGAGGAATAATAATTCAACATGAAAGCTAAGTTGTTACATTGAAGCAGCATCTCTTAATGAGATGAATCAGAACAAAATTTCTCTGGATTTTTCATTTAAAATAAAAGTGTATCCTACTTAAGGCTCACTGGTTATGCATCAAACATAGATTCTTGGAACTTGTTCATAACAGATTGAATCATTAAATATTTTAGAGAGGAAATAGAGCAAAGAGTCAAGTCACTTGCACAGGAGGATAATCACGATGAGATTCGATAGAATAGATTTTATGTATCAACTGAGTAATGTCCGTCGTATCTGCAAGAGATTTCATAGCTTTTATTCACAGGCTTTATCCAACATCACTTAAAACTATATAAGCCAGTAAACCTGCCAGTTTTTTTTGGTATTTTTTCTGTAAATATTTGTATTGATGTATACTTCGTTTACAATGTTGTATCAATTTCTGGTGTACAGCATAATGCTTCACTCATACATGAACATACATATATTCATTTTCATATTCTTTTTCACAATATTTTTGGTACTTTTGTGCCCGAAATAAGCATCAGAAAGAATAGAAGAGAATTTGTTACAAGTAAATTCAGAGGTAGAAAATTCATATTTAGTGTTCAGCAGCAATTCAAATGAACTTTTGCTTTGATGCACAGAGGAATGCAAACTGGAAAATAGTCAAAATTTCAAATACGTCATTTTGCAAAATTCCCATTAGTCTCACTGTCCCCATGCCTTCATTTATGTGTGATCTTGATATATATAATTTCAAGGGACAGCTTCAAGGTCAGGAGTTTCCTGGCCAGTAAGACATAATTGCTGGTACCTATGAGAGTAAATTTTTTTTAACATTTTTTATTGATTTATAATCATTTTACAATGTTGTGTCAAATTCCAGTGTTCAGCACAATTTTTCAGTTATTCATGGACATATACACACTCATTGTCACATTTTTTTCTCTGTGAGTTATAACATTTTGTGTATATTTCCCTGTGCTATACAGTGTAGTCTATTCTACAATTTTGAAATCCCAGTCTATCCCTTCCCACCCTCCACCCCCCCGGTAACCACAAGTCTGTATTCTCTGTCTGTGAGTCTATTTCTGTCCTTTATTTATGCTTTGTTTTTGTTTGTTTGTTTGTTTTTGTTTTTGTTTTTTAGATTCCACATAATGAGCGATCTCATATGGTATTTTTCTTTCTCTTTCTGGCTTACTTCACTTAGAATGACATTCTCCAGGAGCATCCATGTTGCTGCAAATGGCATTATGTTGTCGGTTTTTATGGCTGAGTAGTATTCCATTGTATAAATATACCACTTCTTCTTTATCCAGTCACCTGTTGATGGACATTTAGGCTGTTTCCATGTTTTGGCTATTGTAAATAGTGCTGCTATGAACATTGGGGTGCAGGTGTCATCCTGAAGTAGATTTCCTTCTGGATACAAGCCCAGGAGTGGGATTCCTGGGTCATATGGTAAGTCTATTCCTAGTCTTTTGAGGAACCTCCACACTGTTTTCCATAGTGGCTGCACCAAACTGCATTCCCACCAGCAGTGTAGGAGGGTTCCCCTTTCTCCACAGCCTCTCCAGCATTTGTCATTTGTGGATTTTTGAATGACGGCCATTCTGACTGGTGTGAGGTGATACCTCATTGTAGTTTTGATTTGCATTTCTCTGATAATTAGTGATATTGAGCATTTTTTCATGTGCTTTTTGATCATTTGTATGTCTTCCTCGGAGAATTGCTTCTTTAGGTCTTCTGCCCATTTTTGGATTGGGTTGTTTATTTTTTTCTTATTGAGTCGTATGAGCTGCTTATATATTCTGGAGATCAAGCCTTTGTCGGTTTCACTTGCAAAAATTTTCTCCCATTCCGTAGGTTTTCTTCTTGTTTTATTCCTGGTTTCCTTTGCTGTGCAGAAGCTTGTAAGTTTCATTAGGTCCCATTTGTTTATTCTTGCTTTTATTTCTTCTAGGAGAAAATTTTTGAAATGTATGTCAGATAATGTTTTGCCTATGTTTTCCTCTAGGAGGTTTATTGTATCTTGTCTTATGTTTAAGTCTTTAATCCATTTTGAGTTGATTTTTGTATATGGTGTAAGGGAGTGTTCTAGCTTCATTGTTTTACATGCTGCTGTCCAGTTTTCCCAACACCATTTGCTGAAGAGACTGTCTTTATTCCAATGTATATTCTTGCCTCCTTTGTCAAAGATGAGTTGACCAAAAGTTTGTGGGTTCATTTCTGGGCTCTCTATTCTGTTCCATTGGTCTATATGTCTGTTTTGGTACCAATACCATGCTGTCTTGATGACTGTAGCTCTATAGTATTGTCTGAAGTCTGGGAGAGTTATTCCTCCAGCCTCTTTCTTTCTCTTCAGTAATGCTTTGGCAATTCTAGGTCTTTGATGGTTCCATATGAATTTTAATATGATTTTTTCTAGTTCTGTGAAATATGTCCTGGGTAATTGGATAGGGATTGCATTAAATCTGTAGATTGCCTTGGGCAGTGTGACCATTTTAACAATATTGATTCTTCCAATCCAAGAGCATGGAATATCTTTCCATTTTTTAAAGTCTTCTTTAATTTCCTTCAATGGTTTATAGTTTTCTGTGTATAATTCTTTCACCTCCTTTGTTAGATTTATTCCCAGATATTTTATTACTTTGGGTGCTGTTTTAAAGGGGATTGTTTCTTTACTTTCTTCTTCTGTTGATTTATCGTTAGTGTAAAGAAATGCAAGTGATTTTTGAACGTTAATTTTGTAACCTGCTACCTTGCTGAATTCTTCAATCAGCTCTAGTAGCTTTTGTGTGGACCTTTTAGGGTTTTCTATATATAGTAACATGTCATCAGCATATAATGACACTTTTACCTCTTCTTTTCCAATTTGGATCCCTTTTATTTCTTTCTCTTGCCTGACTGCTGTGGCTAGGACTTCCAGGACTATGTTGAGTAGGAGTGGTGATAGTGGGCATCCTTGTCTTGTCCCAGATTTTAGTGGGAAGCTTTTGAGTTTTTCACCATTGAGTACTATGCTGGCTGTAGGTTTGTCAGATATAGCTTTTATTATGTTGAGATATGTTCCCTCTATACCCACTTTGGTGAGAGTTTTTATCATAAATGGGTGTTGAATTTTATCAAATGCTTTTTCTGCATCGATTGAGATGATCATGTGGTTTTTGTCCTTTCTCTTGTTGATGTGATGTATTACATTGATTGATTTGCATATGTTGAACCAGCCTTGGGTCCCTGGGATGAACCCCACTTGGTCATGATGTATAATCTTTTTTATGTGTTGTTGGGTTGTATTTGCTAAAATTTTGGTGAGGATTTTGGCGTCTATGTTCATCAGTGATATTGGCCTATAATTCTCTTTTTTGGTAGTGTCTTTGCCTGGTTTTGGTATCAGGGTGATGGTGGCTTCATAGAATGAGTTTGGGAGTATTCCCTCCTTTTCAATTGTCTGGAAGAGTTTGAGAAGGACTGGTATGAGTTCTTCTTTGTATGTTTGGTAGAATTCCCCGGTGAAACCGTCCGGTCCTGGACTTTTATTTGTAGGGAGGTTTTTAATTGCTATTTCTATTTCCTTTCTAGTGATCGGATTGTTCAAGTGTTCAGATTCTTCTTGATTCAGTTTTGGTGGACAGTATGTTTCCAGAAACTTGTCCATCTCCTCTAGGTTATCCAGTTTGGTTCCATATAGTTTTTCATAATATTCTCGTATGATATTCTGTATTTCTATTTTGTTTGTTGTAATTTCTCCATTTTCCTTTCTTATTTTGCTAATTTGTGCTCTCTCTTTTTTCTTCTTTGTGAGTTTGGCCAGAGGTTTGTCGATTTTATTTACTTTTGCAAAAAACAAGCTTTTGGTTTGGTTGATTTTTTCTATGGTCGTGTTAATCTCTATTGTATTTAATTCCTCTCAGATCTTTAATATTTCCTTCCTTCTGATGCTTTTTGGGGCTTTTTGTTCTTCTTTTTCTAATTCATTCAGGTCGTGGGTTAAATTGTTTATTTGAGATTGTTCTTCTTTTTTGAGGAAGGCCTGTATCGCTATAAACTTCCTTCTTAGGACTGCCTTTGCTGTGTCCCATAGGTTTTGAGTGGTTGTGCTTTCATTATCATTTGTCTCAAGGTATTTTTTAATTTCAGCTTTGATTTCCTCATTGATCCATTGTTTTTTCAATAACATATTGTTTAATCTCCATGCTTTCCTTTTTTTCTCCTTTGTTTCTCTGTTGTTGATTTCCAGGTTCATGGCATTGTGGTCAGTAAAATTTTATATTGAACAACTGAGAAACTGAGGGACGTGACGACACTGCTCCTGGCAGGCCGGGTGAGATGCATCTTAAAACCAAGATCATTTCTTGGACAACAGCGGCTGGTTCCAGAGGTAATAAGATGACAAGTTTATGGTGATGAGATGGTCTCAGAGTTTGGTTTAGGGCATGAGGCTTTGGAAATCACTTCTGACCCAAAAGTAAGGGAAACTTGGCACACCTCCCTTGTCACTGAGTCCCTGCATCCAGCGCTGTGTTAGAGACCCCTCACTTAACCCACTACGAAGTCACACGAAGTAACTAAGGACCCACTGTATACAGAATGGATCACTGAAGAAGCTAGAAAAATATGATCACATATACTATAAAACCATTGCTAAATTCAAATTGAATCTTCAAGAAGCATTCATCAAAATGTACAAAGACAACAATCCGTTATTCCTGGCTACTGATAGATGCGGGACGAAAAAAATCTCTCTGTGTCCAAAAAGCACACTTATTCCACTGAAACAGTAACAGAGCCCCGTAACACAAGAGGGGGGAGGTAGTGTCATTTTATTGATAAGGTGACAAGTTACAGAATACTTTTTACCTGAGGACTTTAATCAATCCTTCGTTCATGGAAGATATCAATCAATGCAAATCTTAGGTATCAATCCAAAGCTAAAAGGAAGCAAGGGCTGTGTGAATGGCAGTAGAGGTGGGAGACGTCAGAGAGGGATGGAGCCTGGAGCTGGGAGGGAGGGAAAGGAGGGGCCCTAAGGTGAGGGAAATGGACTAGGGAGCGCCTGGATTGAAGCTGTTACAGTGGCTAGATGACCAGGTAAGCACAGACGGCCTGCCTGCGGTGGGCGCCCAGGAAAAGCAAAGAGCCTGCACTTAAGGGAGGCAGTGGAGAGGGAGTGCAAGACAGAAAGCCAGAGATGTGGAGGAGACCTGAAGGTAGCATCCAAGGGAGAGGAGTCAACAAGTGACAAATAATTCAAAAATTCACTGTAAAGTGGGACTCTCGGGGGCTAACAGGGAGTCACTGCTAGGCTTCAGCAGGAAAGACTGAGAGGTGTAATGGGGTGAGGCCACAGTGGATGCAGAAATAGATGGGGAATCTGCACGCGTGGTGTAAACCTCAGCCCGAAAGGACAAACCACAGATGTTGTCAGTGTTTCTGCAACAAACCACATGGACAGCAGACGGCTCTCAGAGCTGCCCTGTCACAAGTGGGTGTCGTGGGACCCCCAGTGAGCAAGCCCCCTCCTGCCCCAGAACTTCAGTTCAGTGGCCAGTCTCCCCACTTTCCCCACCCACAAAGCAACAAAGATAGTCATGCATCTGTTTTCAATGTGCATTTTTCTCCACTGAGCATTATGTTTGAATCATCAATCATGAATATCTGATTCATTTTTGTTCAGCACTGTCAGATATACTATTGTGTGAACCCATGGTAATTAGATTTCCTTATTCTTCCATTTTAAATGTCATAATTTTCTCTACTTCTTACCATTGCTGACAATACTGCCATTAACCCTCAATACACGTATCCCTGAGCACCACATGTGAGGGTATCCAGGTCTCAGGTTTAAATAGAGAATTGCTGACTCTTAACCAAGTATCAACAAGGGTTACCAAGTTGCTTGTAATAACTAACATTTTCATCAGCATTTCATACTAATTCTCTACTTCTACATCACACCAATCCTTAGTTTTTAACAAATATCAGCATTCCTGGTGTTAATCTCATGTTTACATTAATTATATTTTCCTTACAGAGAAAGATTAAGCATCTTATTACTGCAAACGTATATACTTGTCAAGATTTACTTCTTATGATTCATAAAAAAATCATCTTCAGATTTCTGTTGGATGACTTTCCCATGCCCTTCACAAGAAATCAGCTGATCCCACAATCATGTTAATCATCATTGTCACTATAACAGCTGAGCACCACAGCCACGCATGTCCCAACACCTGTCTTCCACCTGCACTTCCTGTCTTCCCTCCATCACTAACCACTTGATGCTACTACATGCCATACACCTGTGCCCCATTTCCCCTCAGCAGGTGCTTCTCAATACATGGGCAACTCGATCCTCAAATTCCATCTGAAGATGTCTTTCCTAAAGCTACTTACTCACTGTACTAGTCAAGGGTCTATCAAATGTCACAGTCAAATGGGTAATTAAGGAAGATTAATAATAAAGGGACAATACAATGTCTGGTCAGGGCTAAGAGAATAGATGGAGAATAGGTGAAGCATTCCAGGTCTAGCAAAAGCAGGGAGACAGTGCCACCCCAGGACCTGGAGGGCAAAGGCAGGTCTGGTGACCAAAATCCAGAGGAAGTGGCTGTAGCTGCAGAAAAGGCTGCCCAATAAGACCTGTGGCCTTTGGTAAGGAATGTCAGCCACCCCTTAACAACCCAGCTGACAAGAAGTCGAGTGACCAAGCTCCCTACCATATCCAGCTGGGAGTCTTCCCTTGCTGCCTCCCACTGACCAAATGCAATGTCCCCAGAGGACAAGGACCCTGACTATGTCTTGTGCATCTCTGCCACCAGGGGCCACAGGAGGTTGAGAGAGTGAAGGGAGAAACTGGAGAAGGGAAATAAAGTTCCCAGCACATCTTTGTCCTAGGGAATCAAATCTCTTTATACTTTTACAATTTTCCATCTTCATTAATACTGTGGACACCAACACCAACAATAATTAATATTGCTTTATATTAATATTGCTGTATAGAAAGAATATATTCAAATAGGTAAGAAACATCATGGATCCAATTAACAAAAGAACAAAAAACTCGACACGATTTTCACAAACGAAGAGATTCAACTACAACAGTGATGTAAAATAAAATGAGCATGAAACTTACAAGCTTCTGCACAGCAAAGGAAATCATAAGTAAAACAAAATGACAACCTATGAAATGGGAGAAAATTTTTGCAAATGAAACCGACAAAGGCTTGATCGCCAGAATATATAAGCAGCTCATACGACTTAATAAGAAAGAAACAAACAACCCAATCCAAAAATGGGTAAAATACCTAAAAAAACAGTTCTCCAAGGAAGACATACAAATGATCAATAGGCACATGAAAAAATGCTCAATATCACTAATTATCAGAGAAATGCAAACCAAAACTACAGTGAGGTATCACCTGACACCAGTCAGAATGGTCATCATTCAAAAGTCCACAAATGACAAATGCTGGAGAGGCTGTGGAGAAAATGGAACCCTCCTACACTGCTGGTGGCAATGCAGTTTGGTGCAGTCACTGTGGAAAACAGTATGGCGATTCCTCAAAAGACTAGGAATAGACTTACCTTATGACCCAGGAATCTGCTCCTGGGCACAACCCTACTTGAAAATGACACGTGCACCCCAATGTTCATAGCAGCATTATTTACAATAGCCAAGACATGGAAACACCCTAAATGTCCATCAGTGGATGACTGGATAAAGAAGAAGTGGTATATTTATACAATGGAATAGTATTAGGCCAGAAAAACTGACAACATAATGCCATTTGCAGCAACATAGATTTTCCTGGAAAAGTCATTCTAAGTGAAATAAGCCAAAAAGAGAAAGAAAAATACCATATAAGATTGCTCATATTTGGAATCTAAAAAACACAAAACAGAAATACAAAACAGAAACAGACTCATAGACATAGAATACAAACTTGTGGTTGCCAAGGGGGCAGGGGGTGGGAAGAGAGAGACTGGGATTTCAAAATGTAGAATAGATAAACAAGATTATACTGTATAGAACAGGGAAATATATACAAGATCTTATGGTAGCTCACAGAGAAAAAAGCAATGATTATATCTATGTTCATGTATAACGAAAAAATTGTGCTCTACACTGGAATTTGACACAACATTGTGAAATGAATATAACTCAATAAAAAATGTTTAAAAAAATCTGAAAAAAATAAAATGAGCATGGATTCCATCTGTTGCCTCTATAAGAAAAGTTTTGAATTCACCCAGAAAACTAGAAGCCTTTGGGATGAAGGGCACCACATAAATGATGGGGAGGCAACCGTCTATGAGTGAATATTGAGGAGTAACTTACAAGACGGTAGGTGGGAACCTGGTAAATTACCTGCATGGCCAGAAACTTTAAAAGGGACACTGGGATATTGGCTAGAAAAGGCAGTGGGAACAATATTTTGCGGTTTCACAGTATAAAACAGAGGACTGAGAGGCTACCGCTGAGAAAATATCAAGAGACATACAGTTATTTCAGACAAACAAGGAGGGAGAGGGACAGTCCTAGGAAAAGGAGGAAGCTGCAGTAGGTTCCTTGGCAGCTGACAGGAAGGCCAAGGTAAAGCAAAGAAGAGGGAGTTGCCTCCTAGGTTGTGCAACTTAACAACGCTGACCATCTTCCCGCCCTTCACAAGGAAGGAAGGTTTAGGAAGACAGGACATATTTCTTCACCAACCTGTAAAGGTATAAGAAACAGCAGGGTGTGTCCTGAAAGGGTAATTTCCCCTTAAGTTTTATTGGGTTCTGGATTCTTGGAGACAATGATGTCGGTGCATATGCAGAAAATACCCGATGGCTTAGGTCGGCAAGTACCGCCCTGGAAACCATTGTGACACTTGCTGAGTCTTCTGTGACGCTGTACGACATCAGCGTGTCATAACTCATCTATTACCTGCCAGGAGCAGTTTTCAACCCCAGGACTGGTGGAGAAGTATGACATGGTTTCATATTTAAATGAACTCTCTTTCAATGTAACCAAATTCCTGGTCCTTATCAATCAACACCTCTTCTCAAAGACAAACCGCATGACAAACCTGCGTGATTCAGCCACAGGGCGAATCAGCCTCAGGCAGGAACTCCCGATACTCCACCTGGGCTGCTCTGTCCCCCGACGTTTCCCTCATGCTCCAGGCTGAGCTTCTTGCTTCTGCTCCTCTAGGGTCGGGCCTCTTTCTCTTTGAGCCCAAAGAAACCCATCCCCCTCCCACTCACAGCCTCCACTTGCTCTGTGATGGTGACGTGCGGCCCAACCCTGAACAGAAGCTCCCGGTCCTTCTGTTTGTAGTTTTTCATCCAAGGACTTCTCTCCTGCCACTGCCTTCTGATTTGGACCTCTTCATCAAGACTCAATACTCTACACCCTCCCTCAGCCTTACCTAATCACAGCTCAGGGGTCTTTTTCCTTCAGTCCCATTCAGGTGTTATACCCACAGACAGAGGCGACCTAAGAAGAGCAGAGCCTGGGGGCAGGGGGATCGGCAGAAACAGCTTTCAGTTGTAGAAGACAGATCCCTTCTCCCTTCACAGCGTGTCTCCGTCCCCTGGGCTTCTGGGACCTCACTGTAGGTGACACTTCCTGAGAATGCGTGACGTGCAGAGACAGAGACTCAGCGACAGGACCGTCGACAGTCACGGGGCTGGTGCAGAGAATCAGAACTCACGCCTCCGGACGCTCATCGCATTCTGGTGGGAACGTGAAGTGGGGCAGCGGCTGTGGACGGCATTCGGGCAGTTCTTCTAAATCAAACATAGACTTGCCAAAAGACCCAGAGATTTCACTCTTAAGCATATGCCTAAGGTGTGAAAACATAGGTCCACACTGAAATGTCTACATGAGAGTTTATGTCAGCCTAACTCACAAGGCTACACAAGACCCAAAGTAATCCACACATGAACGGATTTGTTTTAAAAGTGGTATATCATACAAAGGAACACTATTTAGTCCTCTAAAGCAATGAAGCACCAATTTATACTCCAACATGAATGAACCTTGAGGATATTATGCTAAGTGAAAGGAGCCTGATACAGTAGGTCACATACTCTGCAATTCCAGTTACAGGAAATATCCGCAATAAATAAACCCACAGAGACAGGAAGCAGATTAGTGGTTTCCAGAGACTGGGGGAGAAGGGAGAACTATGGAAGGACTTTCTTTGGGGAGTGATAAAATGGCTCTGGAATCAGATCGTGCTGGTGGTTGCACAGCCCAATCAAGGTACAAAACACCAGTGATTTGCACATTTTTAAGTGGTGAACCTTACAATACAGACGTCCCTGGGGACCTATGGGGGACTGGATCAAGGACACCCCAGGATTCCCAAGTCCATGAATGCTCAAGGGCCTTGTATAAAATGCCCTAAAGCCTATGTACATTCTCCTTTATGCTTTAAATCATCCTTCAATTTCTGTAATACCTCAGACAATGGGAAAGGTACATCAATAATTATGAATACAATGTAAAATAGTGGCTGGAGTGGGGCAAACACAAGTTCTGCTTTTTAGAATTTTCTGTAATTTTCTTGACATGTATTTTCCAACTGATCGGTTGAATCTGCGGATGCAGGAACAGTGGATATAGAGAGCTGACTGTATGTGCATGATATCCCACTTGGAAAGTCAGTCCGCTGTCCAAACCTCCCACATCTGGTGATAGGGGAGATCCTGGGCCATAAGCCTTGGACATACAGGCTGTCCCCTGCCACTGTCGTGTCTCAGGGTAGAGTCTACTCCGGGGAAAAAACACACTTACTTCTGTCCACCTCTAGTCCCTCTCAGAGTTACTCATTTCTTCCAAATCCAGCTGGATGGAGCCATTTGGGGGAATGGAGGGTGGGCAGGATTTGGTCCTCTCTCTAAGTCACACACACAGAGAGACATCCCAACTCCATCCCCAACTCCCTGCTCCTGGTTGTCTCTGATTGGAGCCCTAGAGGAGTGTCTGAGCCCCAGCCTCCCCTCCTAGCGACTCTGGGGCCCACAGAGGAGGGTTCTGGGGCTTTCGTGTTTGACCCAGTCCCGCTCCAGCAGATGTTGTGGGAGGATATTAACTCTCTGGAGAGTGCAGAAGAGACAGGTGGCTTCCATTTAAACAGGAGGAGAAATGTCATTTTAAGCCCACAGTGTGTCTAACTTCTGAGCCAGCTACCTGCCTGGACAGCTCGCCTGTGCAATTCATGACCCAGAGAAACCTGGGCTTCAGTTCAACCACTTTGTGCCTCATTCTGTCATCTGTGAAATGGGGAAAACAAAGGGACCAGCCTCAAAAGGTGTTGAAGACGGAAAGGGGTGAAGACATTACCCCACGCAGTAAAAGGCAATATGATTTTGCTACCGAAACACCAGATACATGAAGACACTGAGGCTTCAGTGACAAGGCACGTAACCATGGCATTCAAAGAACACTTTTTCCTCTTTTTTCTCTCAGGCATTAGACTCTGTTGTCCAGACCAAGAATCTGAAGCCGGTGTGCTCAGGGGCACACTGACCAAGACATGTCGTGATCCTGCAGCTCAAACAATTTATTTTTCTGTGTCATCTTTGTGTAAAAATGAGAATACTGCCACCAAATTGGCTCCTGATGGCATCCATGGTTCTTCTCACTGAGAACATGTTAACGCTGCAAGGGAAATGAGCCTCCCTCTGAACTCAGAAATCAGGGAACACTGGGCTTGGCTGCAAGAGGCACAACCGGGAGGACCACTGCCAAGGTCCAGCCGCTAAGGGAAGGCAGATGATGCTTCTTCTCCATCTATGGCTGAGACACCTCGTCCTTATCTCTTACGCTGAGAATTCAAGCTATTTTCTGGTTATAAAGAATAATTCTGAAGGATCTCGATCTCTGAAAAAAACCCTTTCAGAGCATAAAATACAAAATATAAGCTTTTTAATTGTTTACATTTGAAGTGACCATAAAGACATTCAATGTGTAAGAGAAGAAAGAATTTTAAGGGTTCTTTCTGGTTGTGGGTAGTGGCTCGGATCATGGGAAGGCGTTGGAGATAACTGTTTTCTCATTGGTAATAGAAAGGCAGCTACATGTATTTCTTATGAGCCAATGATTGCAGGTCCCAATTTCTGCTGCTGAAAAGGAAATACAGGATTAAAAAAATAATCTTGTCTTTGCTCATGGAGATTTCACCTCAGGAAGGTGACTGTTACTCAGGAAGCTGGTGGTTAGCCTGGTGAAGAAACCAAAGGTTGATTTACTTGAAATTGCAAGTGCTCTGGGCAGTGGGAGGTGCAAGAGGGAGCTATATATTCCCATTTCACCGCTCACCACGCAGACGCCGTAGGCTCCCCGCCCACCTCTGCCTCCTCCAGGATCACAGGTAAGGGCTGCCAGCAGCGCTGCTTCACTGCACGGAGCTCTTCTGAAAGTGATAACAATGATGTGCATCGTCTCATTGGTCTGTTTCATTTTGTCTGATTGTACTTTATTTACTCTGCCAGGGCAATAGGAAAACGCCTTTGTCATCTGATTTACTCTTTAGGAAACTTCTTTATTTCCAAAAAGAATCAAATAATCTATTAGGAGCACATGGGATCGTGGGGTAGCATGTCTGGCACCCACAGATCCTTCAGAAAAAATCAGGGAAGTGCCTCGTGAGACATGGATGCATGTCACCACATCAGTCTTTGTCTCGGTACCTGTTACAATGCATTTTCTACCCAGTCTTAGTACAGTCAGCAAGGATGGAAAGATAAAAGTCTATTTGTTTTTTCACAAAAGTTGTCTTTAAATATTAATTTCCATACTCCTCTAATGATGAAATGTACACAAGTACACTTTAAAAGGCTTGAAAAGTAAAAAGAAGATAAACATTAGTTACCAGAATCCCACAACCCATATACACGGCATGATGACTTTTAAGAAAATTATAGACTAACCTTCCCTTCAGCAAAGTCATTACAAAATGTCAGATGCTTTTCCAGGAGCTCCCGACAGCGTCAAGACACCATGGATTCACTCAGTGGACCAATCAGCCACTTTGCAGTCGATCTGTACGAACAGATCAGACAGAGATCAAGAGGGAAGAATATCTTCTATTCCCCGCTCAGCATCATGTCAGCCTTTGGCATGCTTTACTTGGGGTCCCGAGGAAACACTGCTGCACAACTTCAGAAGGTAGGTGGCAGCTTCCTTTACCTGGAACAGTTGGCACTGGTCCGTCTGTTGTCTTGTGTGCAGATGGTCCCAGATCTGGCAGTCCCCAGGGCTCGCACAAAGAGCCACAAGCAGCCGCGTGACTGGGTGGGCCCGGGGTGGTGGGGGACACACGTCTCCCCCAGTGCCCCCCCTCACTTCCCTGAGCCCAGCCCTCCTCTGGGACCCACATGAACCCCTACAACTGCCCCCCAACTAGAGGGGAAGAGCTCAGGTAGAAGTGACACATTGACTAAACTCCGTGGGAGGCAGCGTGCTCCCTCTGCAGTGAGTGAAAATGAATCAGGATTCTTTGAAGTGGCTGGTGATCAGCCCGCTTTGCTGGGTCGTCAAGGAGCAAAATGCTTACACTTTGCTTTACTTTGTTCTTAAGTCTTTGTTTCTTTATTGATTTTTACTTTAGTTTGCTTTGGGCTTTTGTTTTGTTTGTTTTCTTCGGTTCTTTCTTCCTCTGTCTTTCTTTGATGAAGGTGGGTCTTTAGAGTAAAGCTTCTTCGTCCCACTTCCTGTCTCCTGCAGGCCCTTCACTTTAAGGAAGTCGCAGAGAACCCAACAGCAGGAGCCACAGCGGATCCCGTGAGTCCCAGGGCACTTGGGCCTTGAGGGAGGTCACACATCCGAGACGGTCACAGGTTACCCTGGGAATTTCAGATAAACGGAGAAAAGTGTATTTTCAGGGGAATCTTAAGCAAAGTAGATGGGACGGATTGTTTCTCATTTCATATTAGATACTTATTTAATTCATCTGTTTTCCTGAGAGGTGATTAGCCTCTGCTTAACAGCATGTGTTCTGGAGCCCAAAGGTAGCTTCGAATTCCTGCTCTGCTGATCACAAATGGGGAACGTGGCAAAATACAACTACTCTGGGCCTCAGAGACCTCAGCCCAATGAAAGATTTGCTGCTGTACATGCAAACACATGCAAAACATGACAACAGTGCCTGGACAACAAAAAGCCTGCTAGGTGATACATACTGTTATTATATAATAAACATAATGATGGTAATCACAATACATTACTAAAATTACATAATTTTACTTAGCTCATAAATTAAATTAAGAGCAACCATATGTTCAAGTATACTTTGGAAAATGATTAAATGAGAGTTCTGGTGTGCAGCCCAAATGCTCCATAACTTTTAGAGCAAGTAGAGGTTCTGGATTCAGACAGGCTTGAGTTGAAATCTTGGCTCTGCACATTTGTTCTCCAGGGAGAAGTTTTTTAATTATCCAAGCTTTCCTGATTTCATGTCACTTGGACTAAATAAAGAGATGCTGATGGAAAGCCGATAGCAGTGTACCCGCCACACATGGCTCCTCACCCAGACTGTGGTGCTCGTGAGTGAACAGCCATTGAGCACAACCTGTAGGTCTTAGAAGGTAATCCCACCAAGAAGTACAAGGGGCCTTCATGTCACAGCATAGGAAATGATGCAAATTAGACACTCCTGTACCACTGGTGACTATTAGGGATGCAGTCTCGTTCTAGCGCTTAGGGTTACCTGGGAAGCCAGATCTGACTGTGAGACAATTAAGGCACAGCCAGCAGTGGAATGGTGCTGCATCTCTGGTTCAAAGGAGAAATGTTTGGAGTATGTTAGAGCAGCAGGAATTTCCGAGAAGGTTGAATGTAAGGATTATGAAGGATATTTGAGGTAAAATACACCAAAATTGAAGAATAACGACAAACATCACAGAGGGGGTGCCAAAATTTAGGCACAGATCTGACAAACTTAGGTGGGTTTAATATTTATATCGAGAGAAACTGATGAGCTCTCGTTTTGATGTTTGAAGGCTGAAAATCCAGAAAATCATCACTTTCAAAAGCTTCTGACTGAATTAAACAAACCCACCGACGCCTATGAGCTGAACGTCGCCAACAGGCTCTATGGCAGAAAGGAGTTTCCCTTCCTTCAGGTGAGTTTCCCTGGCCTGCCCACACCTTTCATTTGCATCCTGTCCTCTGCCCCCCCGGTCTCCAAATGGGGGAGGAGTGGCAGGTGAGCCTGGCTGACCCCCACGGAGAGCATTTACCCCGGGGACATTGGGCTCCCTCACCACAACCCACCCTCGGGTTGTCCCAGAGCCTGACTGCGCACCAGTGAAGCAGGGATGGGATGGTCCCACGTCCTCTCTCTGGTCATGACTGAGCATGATTTAATTTGGGGATGCTTACATAGTTACTCATGAATTACTCTTAATTCCTCCTTTCTTCCTTCCCATGTCAAAGGAATACATGGATAATGTGAAGAACTTGTACCTAGCCAGTGTGGAATCTGCGGATTTTGCGAATGCTCCAGAAGAAAGTCGAAAGATGATTAATTCCTGGGTGGAAAGACAAACTAATGGTACGTTATGAGAGGGTCACTCACTAAGAATCCCTTTTGAGTCCCCAGGGGGTGTGATCTGCCCCCCAACCTGGACACTGCATGGGGTGCCAGGAGAGGGGTGAGATGAGACTGCAGAGGATGGGGGAGGACGTGCAGATGGTGGGATGGTCCCAGTAAATGTGGAGAGAAACAAGGTGACCCAGGAGGGAACCCAGCACCAGCTCCTGGAAACACAGCTGGAGTCTGGGGGTGCAGTGTCTTTGTGGATCCCAAGTCTCGGCTCAAGCTTCACTTGATTTCACACTTTTTTCTTTAAGTTAGAGACAATATTAAAAGGATTCCCTTATCCTTTGTTACTTGGGAAACAAGCAGCTCTCCTCTGAACCGTCCTTCTTGTCACCTGTCGCAGAGCTGCATGACCTACTGTCCATGCCCACATCCTGCAGGGATGGTCACAGCCATCTCCCCAACCACGGCAGATGTCTGGACAAAGTCTCCATCCTCTGAACCACGTCCTACCTCCATCCCAATTATAGGTCAAACCTACAGCAATTCAAAGTGGAGAATGAAGAGGAAGACACCCTGGGGAATGGTGTTAGGGTCCATGTCATTCATCCTGAAGAGCATTCAGGCCTATTTCCTCTGAGTCAAATGTGGGGGATAAAAAGGGCATAAAGAAAAAGAGAGAGAGAGGAAGGAAGGAAGAAAAAGAAAGAGAGGAAAGAAAGGAAGAAAGAGAGGAAAGAAAGGAAGGAAAGGAAGAAAGAAACAAAGAAAGGAAGAGAGAAGTTATTAAGAAAAGAAGAGTAGAACAAAATCGGATGAAACAAGAGAGGAAAGCAGGTGTTGAGGGCACCAGGAGGAAGGATACATTGAGAGAGGGAGGAAATTGAATCCTGGAAAGATCAGCTGAAATCACTTCATCCACATTCAGTGTGAGATGACGGATGTCACCACAGACAGAGACTGAACAGCTTCCCAGTCACAAGAAGGGGTCTCCATGAGGGTACCTTCATCAGGCTGGTGACTCGGGGAAATGGCACCTTATGAACTTTTGGGCATGGTGTCCCTAATATGGTGACTTGTGTGAATGTTTAATGATTAGTTGTAATTTTCAAAGCATCTTCAAGAAAAACAACTTGTGCATTCAGGAAGACCTTCCATTTTCTTTCTTTGCAGGAAAAATCAAGGATCTATTTCTCAACGATTCTATTGACAGCTCCACCATTCTGGTGCTGGTGAACGCCATCTATTTCAAAGGGCAGTGGCACCGGAAATTTAAGGAAGAAAACACTGTCGAGGAAAAATTTTGGCTGAGCAAGGTATTGTGTATACTTATATTCTTTTTAAAAAATTTTTTTTCTATTTTTTTTTAATGAAGAGAGGGAATTAGATGTATTTATTTATTCTTGGAGGAGGTACTGAGGATTGAATCCAGAACCTCATGCATGCTAAACATGGGCTCTACCACTTGAGCTATACCCTCCCTTTATAATTTATTTTCATAACATAATACAGCTCTAGCTGAAATGTGAAATATACATACATAATGATTAATGTACAACTGCACGTAGAAAATCAAATTTGTCAAGGCTCTCTTTCCTTACGTAATTATTTTTTCTTTAATTACTTGGGGATCCTTATAGAAACTCTTGTCTGTAACTCACAGATGTCCCAAATCATCTCTTAGAAGGAGGATGGGTTAGGTATCTCAATAATATTCTCTTTTTTTTTTTTTTTTTTTTTTTTTTGACTTGTGTTCACTTGGCACTTGTTTCCACATTAATTTCTTGCAGGATAGAAGCAAATCTGTGCAGATGATGAAAGAAACCAACGACTTCAATTTCACCTCCCTGGAGGACATGCAAGTCAAGATCCTGGAAATACCGTACAAAGGCGAGGAGCTAAGCATGATGCTGCTGCTGCCCAATGAAGTAGATGGACTGCAGAAGGTAAAGCCGTGTACCTCCAAGTCTTCCTACTTTTGCTTCGATTCCTAGCAATGCAAACAAAATAGGCTGTTCATACATTGGTGGTGCTGGCTGGCAGAGATCCAGCACAGAAGAAACAAATAAAAAAATTCCTTATGGATCACAGTATGATAGGAAGAATATATAGAAATTCTGTCCATCACAGGTCACATTAATATTCTGATGAAACTATGGAATGTCAGTTCACAAAACTATGTACCTAGGCGCACACCTTAATGTTTTGCAGCCATAACAACCTGCAATATATTCCAGTCCACTCATTTAAACAGGAAAATAACACTCACATGTAGGGGACAGATGGAAATGTTTGCAAGTTCATTCACAAACAAGACAAGGAAATGGAAATAACACAGGTGACATATTGCATACTAAGTCACATAAAATTTTAGTTTTGTAGACTGTGGGCAACTAGATTTATTTTGATCCCCACTTTTCGATTTTAAATTATTCTGTTCCAAGGAGCCCAAAAGTCACTCAGAGCCTCACTGCTTGCAGTAAAAAAAATAATAATAAAAAAAATAATAATAATAATTAGAGAATGTTCCTATTCTCATGTTATAATAGTTAAAATTAATATGTAAAAATGGCAATATACAATGCCAATATCTTACATATAAAGGACATTCTGTTAATGGTCGTCTGCAGTTACTGGAGTAGCTGCTGCTGACGCTGACGCTGACGTGGCAGTGAGCTTGCCACACTCAGAGTGTGTACGGAGTGACACTGGCAACCGGAAGTCCTCGGGGCAAGTCCTGTGGCAATAAGTGTGAACAAACATCAGAGTACTCTTGCTCCAGCTCTGCGGTCCCCATTATCCGGGACCCCGGGAACCCCAGTTCTAGGATTTAGCCTATGGCAACAAGTCTAAATGAGGCAAACGCTTTTGGACAGAAGTGGCTCAAAATAATGAAAAATTTTAAACAAGGAACAATGGTACACGTTTGTATTACCAGTAGTTTAGCTTAGGGATTGACACGCAGTAAATGTAAATTCAAATAGATGTTCATTAAATAAAGATATATACACTGAGTATGAATTAAATGAAGTATCATGTAACAATTTAAACCTGATTAGAGAAATATATATCTCTACGGGAAAAGTTTACAAGTAGGTCAAGCAAGAGAAAAGAACAAAAGTAGGATGTAAGCTATGAATGCACAAGTAAAATTTTATGAAGGAAAGGACATTAACAAAGAAGTCTTTCAAAATGAGGCGTGTCACACATCCAGAGCATGAGAATTGAACAGTTCATCTTTTACAAAATAATTTTATTTAATCATTCTGTTGCTGCATATATGTATATATTTATATATTTATACCTATATACCATGTATAGATATTTATAACTAATTATGTGTACACATATAGATAAAAATAGCTAAGTCATGAACATGTAAGATCTTTTATTTGATTATATAATATATTTTCAAGTCTATGTTACTTTTACCTCCTCAGATTAAATCTAATGAAGTGAATCTCCTGTACTTACACTTACTGTTAAGATAAAAGTTCCCTACACGTTACAATCCAGTGTTAAGCTGGGCTCCATGTTATTGTTTTCCATCGTTTTAGCTTGAAGATAAACTCACTGCTGAGAAATTATTAGAGTGGACGAGCTCACAGAATATGTGGAAGAGTCAAGTGGATTTACACTTACCTCGGTTCAAAGTGGAAGAGACCTATGACCTCAAGGACATGCTGGTAGCCCTGGGGGTGGTGGATGCCTTCAGTTCACAGGATGCTGACCTCTCGGGCATGACCAGGAAACACAGGCTGGCGGTGTCTAAAGCCTTGCACAAGTCCTTTGTGGAGGTGAATGAGGAGGGCACGGAGGCCGCAGCGGCCACAGGCATAGTAATTCGTGAAACTGCAGCATTACATTATGAACGTTTCCATTGTGATCACGCTTTCCTGTTCTTCATCAGACACAACAAGACCAACAGCATCCTCTTCTTGGGCAGAGTCTCTTCCCCTTAAATGTGATTACCCTTGCACGGCCCTAGGGGCACATGCACAGAGTCCTTCTGATACACTCATTGCTGGAAGCAACAGGTTCTCCTCGATGTGTTTCCCTTTCCAACCTCACGGTCACCACTAAGAATCTAACCATTGAAATAGCATGTCTGTCTGTCTCTCTCTTTCTACAATCACATGTTGGCCTACTTTATGATATTTTCCCTTTGGACAAAATGTCCAAGCTATGATAAAAGTGTATTTCAATGCCCTCCTCACCTAAATTTGAAACATCATATCTGCTATTTCAAAAATTATAGCTACTATTCAAATTCGTTCACCTAGATACCCACATTTATTTAAATTTAGGTGATATGTGGGACCCTTATGTGTGTAAATTTTTGATTTTATGAAATACAATATCAATAAAACAATGACTTATTCAAATTACTTGTTGCTTTTCTTTTTTGCTTTCTTTATTTTCAACAAAGTGCAACTGGCCTGCCCCACACAGGAACGACAATTTGTAAACATGCTATCATATAAAAGAAAAAGATGAAATAGGAGTAGAACATGAGGTGGCAGAGGTAGGCTGGACCATAATATGGCACGCTTTGTAGCCACGTTAAGAACTTTGCATTCCATCCTTAAGTAAATGAAAAGACACTGAAGGTTTTGTTTGTTTTCCAAAAGGAGAAAGAGATCATATCTGCAACTTTAAAGTACACATCTACTTATTATGATGTAAATGGATGAGAAGAAAGAACAGTGTGGATACAGTGAAATTATTAGTAAACCATTAGAATGTCAGGAGTGGAATGAGACAAATATTTGGGGAGTGAAATTCACCACCCCAAAATGTGTCTATATGGCGTGAGGATTAATTTAGGCTGATCATTTTTAAGAAACAGAAGAGCAAGAAGCCTCTTACTTGTTCTATAAGAACCCATTTGTATTTCTATAATACAAGACATTATAAACATCCAAAATACGTATTATCTTTCTCATTGTGTTTAGTGCAGTGTAGGCCATTCAACAATTATTCTGTACCAGTTGTGTGCCACACTGGACTAGGCAATGGGTTCTCAGATGTAGTGTGATGGAATAAGGAAGGAAGAGAGGGAGGAAGGGAGGGAGGGAGGAAAGAAAGAAAGAGAGAAAGAGAAAGAAAGAGAGAAAGGGAAAGAAAGAAAGAAAGAAAGAAAAAGAAAGAAAGAGAGAAAGAAAAAGAAAGAAAGAAAAGAAAGAAAGAAAGAAAGAAAGAAAGAAAGAAAGAAAGAAAGAAAGAAAGAAAGGAAGGAAGGAAGGAAGGAAGGAAGGAAGGAAGGAAGGAAGGAAGGAAGGAAGGAAAGAAAGAAAAGAAAGAAAGAAAAGAAAGAAAGGAAGGAAGAAAGGAAGGAAGAAAGAAAGAAAGAATCTTGAAGGCCAGAACAGGGGAACTAAACTGAGAACACAAGCAGGCAAGAACTTGGGAAAATGTCCTAATGTTGATGGCCAAGGTGGAGTTCAAGGTCTGGAACTAGAGCTGCAGGATGAGTACAATACAAACATGGAAGTGACTGAGATCAGACAGAAAAATAGCTGGTAGGCAGTCAGAAAACTAGAAAAATCCACAAAACTTAGGGATCCTATAAAGGAGGCAAACTCGGATATTCAGGAAACATTTCACGATAGACACAAGAGACCAGAACTCAGTGAGGGCTCTGCCTTTCCAAGTGGCTGCGCATGTGACTCCCCTAGAGAGTAGGGCCATCCCAGGGCATAGACACCCATCCCAGGCCCTGGCTTGCTGGCATCTAAACATCTAAGGTTGTATTATCTCTGTTCCTGAGAATTAATTATCTGCCTAAATGAGTAGAAACCAGAAACCCACATAAATCAAAATATTGCCTAAGATGATTCACATTTCATTTGAGACTAATAATGCAGTTGTTTCCTCCCCAAGAAGGATTTTTTAACCTATATTTTTTGTATCACAATAATTTTAAGAAAATAAAACCTTGCATTTTGGGGGTACATTCTAAGTTATACAGAGGTCAGACTAACCTAAAGTGAAAATCAATTGCACATGGTAAGCGGAGATTCGCCTGCTTTCTCACCTCCCTGCAGTGATGTTTATGTCCAGTCCAGGGGTGGCAAATCCAAGACCTCGAAGGCAATGCTGAAGCAGCTAACACAGAGGGTCCTAGCATCTCTCTATTTCCACCAGAGGGGGGCTTTACATCCCTGGACCAATGAAGCCTGTCACAACATCCCTGATTCCTCATTCTCCAGAGCAGATCCCACGTTGCACAAATGGTGGACGTTGTCTCCATTTCCCACTCTCCAAAAACACATCTACACAAATACAGCAGTAAACTAAGGGCTCAGAGGTCCTGGGACCTCCTGCTGACCCCCAGAGAGGGGCATGGAAAGGCAGATTGTACATAGGTCAGTTTCAGAGCTGGTTATCCTATCAACACTTCCCCAGTGACAGATTTTCTGTTGTGGCAAAGAGGTAAAATCTGCTTGGAGATGCAGAACACATCACAAATAAAGGCTCATAAGTGAATATTGTCAAAACTCAGGGGTTTTATCTGTGTAAGCTTAGTGAACCAGAGCTTTTGAACACCTTCAATGGGCTGAATACACACGCTGTTGTCCTGGAACACTCACCTCCAAATATTGATGTGGAGATACAAATCAGGCAGAGAGAGAAAAATGCTTCTCTACCTGAAGTTAATTAACATTTTAGAACTGTTAACAATAGCAGCTCAGCTTCTAATATGGTGGCAAAGGACATGACGGCCATGGTTTGGTTTCTAGGCAAAGTCAGAAATTTTATTTCCCCAATACCTTCCACCGTGGTGAAGAATATATGCTTTGTCTCACCAGGATCCTGCCATGGGAACTAAAAGGAAATGTGTGTGCTAGTCATAACCTGGAAGAGAGGAAGTTCTGTTTTCTTATAAGCATCTGATGCTGAACTCTGCCCAGATTCCTGATCCACAGGAAATGTGAGATCAGAAATGTTTATCGTTTTCAGCTGTCACATTTGGGTGCAATTTTTTAGGCACCAATGGATAACTAATACAGAAGCTAAGGTTTTAATTATTTTAATTAATTTAAATGTAAGGTAACCACGTGCGGCTGGTGGCTACACTATAGGTCTGAAACTTATGCTTGCTTGCTGTTTCATATTTCTATTTGGGAAGAGAGAGCCTCCAACGAGGTAAGAGAAGTTCAAGCGGATGTCCCCATGGGCCCATCCCACGCGCCCTTAGGAGTCAGATCACCGCCATACTTCTGGTCAAAGAGTTGCTCGAGTTTCCCCACAAAACGTCACCAGGGAGTAGGGAAATGACACCAAAGGGAAACTTAGCTCTACATGAAGGAATGAAGAATGGTCCAAATGGAAAATTCTAGGTAAATATAAAAGACATTTTGCTCATTTTGAAAAGATAATTAACTGTTTAATTGCAATCTATTACGTGGTTTATAAGAAATGTAGAACTTAAGTCTATAACAATAGCACAAAGGACAGGAGAAGTACCCTGCTGTAAAGTTGTCATATTCAAAAGTAAGTGGGTTAATATTTCCTCAAGATAGCCTGGGAGGGGCTAAATATGTACAGTATTAACTTGAAAGCAACCACTAGTCAGTCAGCTGTGGAGATGAAATGGGACACTCAAAGTGCTCAGTCAGAAAGAAGTCAGGGAAAGAAGAAAAGAAACAAACAAACTCGAGAAGCAGATAACATACGACAATGTGGTAGATTTAAACAGCTACGCTAATAGTCTAACACTCTATTTAAAGGACAGAGACTGTCAGATGACATTTTAAAAAGCAAGACCCAAATTAGTAAAGGGTCCGATTCATTTTCGCTATTTGCCTGCTGACAGCGTTCAAGCACCACCCATTTCTCTCTCCCTCCAGCTCACATCGGGCCAGCTGGTAAGGCAGGCCGTGCGCTCCCTCCCCTGGTACCTGTAAGAAGTGCACACCAGGAAAGCCCTGACCATGCCCAGGAACCCTTACTGGAGCCCAGCTCCCAACCACAATAAAAGCCCTCCTGGCTCTTTGCAGCCAGGGACCCTGCCACGCTCGCCCCAGAAAGCCTCATTGCACCAGTAATTAATCTCTTCATACCTTCTTGATGCAGGCATGGATCATCAATCTCAATGTCCAACCAATTTCTCTTTTTTGTGGGGAGTACATCTTACCTCCATGGGATGACCTGACCACAACATCCCACGCTATGATGTCTATTAAAAAAAAAAGAAAAATTCACTTTAAATATAAGGCCACATTTAGGCTAAATGAAAGGATGGGGAAAGGCGTAGCATGTCAACCCTAGCCACATGAAAGCCTGAGTTGTTACATTATTATTTAGCAAATTAAATCTCAGGACAAGGGCTATTATCAGGGATGCAGGGGTAGTGACTTGTGATAGAAATATAGATCAGTGGAAGAACAGAAGATCTAGAAACAGACCCAACACATATATATCACAAAGTTTCCAAGGTAACTAATCCACTGGGGGTAAGGATAGCCTTTTCAACAAGTGATGCTGGAACAATTGGATGTCCACGTTAAAAACAATCAGCCCAACTCTTATTTCACAAAAATTAATTCGAAATAAGTCACAGATCTAAATGTAAGAGCTAATACCATAAAAGTTGTAGAAGAAAGTCTTAAGAAACTCAAGATAGGCAAAGATTTCTTCAATAAGACAGAAAAAAGAAACTATAAAAGAAAAAAATTAATGAATTGGATTCCATTAAAATTTAAGATTGCTTTTCAAAGATACCATCAAGAAAATGCAATCCATACATCTGACAGAGAAATTTATTCAGAATATATTAAAAATAATTACATGCAAATAATAAGAAAATCAATCTAATAAAAATGGCCAAAAGATCTGAACAGACACTTCACAAAAGAAGATACACGTCGTGTCAATATGCATGTGAAAAGATGCTCTGTATCATTAGTCATAAGGGAAAGGCACAAATTAAAACCACCTCCCACCCACTATAATGGCTATAATGAAGAAGACTGGCACACCACCCACTGGTGAGTATGCAGAGCAACTGGAATGTTCATTCATTGCTGTAGGAATGGAAAATGCTGCAACCACTTTGGAGAACATTTTGGCAGTTTCTTATAAACTTAAACACGTACTTACCATATGACCCAGCAATTTCACTCCTAGGTGTCTACGCAAGAGAAATGAAAGCATAGCTCACACAAAGACTTACATGCACAAATGTGCGTAGGTAGCATTGTGTATAGTTGCCAAACACTGGAAGCAACACAAATGTCCATCAGTGGGTAAATGGATAAACAAAGTGCGGTTTATCCATCTGATGGAGTACTGTTTGCCAACAGAAAGTAATGAACTACGGATATCTCCACTACTTTGATGAATCTCAAAAACATAATGCTGAGCAGAAGCATCTGGACACAAAAGAGGACATACTCTATGAATCCATTTGAATGAAACTCTAGACATGACAAATCTATCCTGTAGAGATGTAAGGCAATCAGCAGTTGCCTGGACTGGGGGTGTATAGGGACAGTTGACCAGGAACCAGAACAAGGGAACCACAGAGGGTGAAGCAAATGTTCCATAGCTTGGACGTGACGGTGCTTTCACAGATGTACACGTTTATCATAACTCATCACCTTCTGGGCTTTAAAGGAATGCATTTTATTTTATGATCACATTTATGTCACAACATCAAAACACTTATGCAACTGACAATGGATAATCTGTTAGAACAGAGGGTGACGATATGGGAATCCTCTCTGCCTGCTGTATTGTTTCATTTCGTTCTGGCTTTTGAGTTTTGATTTACATTTTGCTAGTGAGTTTCTCTTCCCTGTATTCAGTTTGCCACTTTATTTGCTGAGAAAGAAAAAAGAAACACATGAATTGAGTAATTTTTGTTTTATTTTACTTCTGCATTAAAATATACCAAAATACTAGGATTGGTGGGAGTCCCCAAATCACTAGTCCATAGACTTTATTGAGGAGATTTTCTCTCCATTAGTGCACAGAACTACAAGACATTGATTTACTTTCAGAAGAAATCAATGGAAGATTATTAAGGAGTCTTGACTTACTATAGGCATCGCACAACCAAAGGACACTTCAGTCTCAAGGAAAAGTATAAACACACACACACTATTACAGTCATTAAATCATCAATTTTTGATGGTAAGATTGAAATGCAAGTAAAACAAATTTTAAAAGAATGGGCCATTTCCATAATCATATTAATACTTCAGCACTGGTGATGGTTGTTTTCTGCCAGCGACTGTCCTAAGGAGAAGAAAATCGGCCAAAAAAGAGGACACTGTCAGCCTCATTGTGCCTGATGAAGAACAGGAAAGGGTGATTGCAGTGAAATTTTTCATAATCTGGGGCTGAGGTCATGGCAAAGCTTATGCCAGTGGCAGCTGCCGCCTCTGTGCCTTCCTCGCTGACCTCCACAAAGGACCTGTGCAGGAACTTCTGGGCATGCAGCCCGGAGGGTGAGGACATCCCCGAAGAGTCGGCTTGCTGCTCATTGAAGGCATCTGCCATCCCCACAGCTGCCAGGACAGCCTCCATGTCATAACTATCCTCCACTTCAAACCGGGGCAAGTGCAAGTTTACGGTCCTTTCTTCCATATGCCCTGGGCTAGTCCACTCAATTAATTCACTGGGAGTTATTTTATCTATAATCTATGAAGAAAAAAAGGAGAGAAGAATGGCATGATTATCAATAAAAATTTGAAACAGTGTACGACTGATTCAAACCAGTCAAAAATTACTAATTTTAGTAACAAATGAAAGTAGAAATTTCATTTCACTCAACTCCTATCTTTACATAGAGTACTTGCTTCCTATTTCTCTACTTAAATTACCTGTGTATGTATGAAAACTCTATAGCATTAAATGAAGTTTTAAAGGTGAGAAATAAGTCATTTCTTATTCTATCAAGCTAATGTGTATATATATATAATTTCTTTTTTTTGCTGTTCCCCTCTAGTCTTTGTCTACATATATAATATACAAATTACATATGATAAATATATTATTATAAGGAATATAATTTATATTATATGATATATTTATATAGTTGCAATCACATCAAAAAATCTTTTTTATTTTTGCAACGTAGACTTTTCCACACCGCTGCATATCTCTCCTAAATATCTTCAAACTGGCAGATATTTCCATCAAGTTGTTAAAAATTCCATCTACTATTCATCCTTTCATTCACTTTACAATCCTCTAATATTGAGAATTATGATACATACAATACTAATAATAAAATTTCAAGCTACATATCTTGTGTATTTAATGCAGAAATTAGTGATTTGACTCAAAAAAGTAACTTCCTTTTCTTGAATTATTTCCCTAGGGAAGTCAGATTATGGATACTCTTAAAGCATTCATACATACTGCCATTTTGCTATCCCAAAATATTTCCCAATATATAATGCTACTAGAGACATTTCACAGAAACAGAATAGCAACCAGTGTCACAATAAAGCAGCATCTATCGTTTATTGAGTGCTTTCCATGAACTGGATCCATTCTAGGAACTATTTTTTTCCATGTCCCAGATCCATTCCAGGAGACAGAATAGGTCCAGGACATGGAAAGCACTTAATAAACAACAGATGCTATATTATTATAATACTGGATGCTGCTCTACATGTATACACACACACACATATGTGTGTGTGTGTGTAACAACACTACACATTAAGAACTATGGAACCCGTTTTATAAATGAGAAAATATTGAAGTTCAAGGAAGTTAAGAAGCTTCAAAGGGCAGAAAACTACTAAACAGAGGAACCAGGATTTGAAACAAAGCCTTTCTGTTTTTGAAAATACAGGCTACCAGCCACATCAATTTTTTTAACTGCAAAGTGTGTGGGACTAAACCAAGGGGTTCACGACTAAGGGTCCTATGGACTTTTAGTGATTGTTATTAGTCAATGTAGGCTTATTTTTTGGTTTAAAAAAAAAGTACCACTCTGGTAAGTAATGTTGATCATGGGGGAGGTTAGGCAAGTGTCGGGGCAGAAAGTATATGGGAAATCCCTGTACTTTCCTTTCAATTTGCTATAAACCTAAAGCTTCTCTTTAAAATGTCTTTAAAAAAAATTAAAGGTCTGAAAAGGAAATTCAGAAGGTCCAATAGCCTACTGAATAGAATGCAAAATTCGCTGTCTATGTCCATGTGCGATTTTTTTTCCCTGGGAAAGAGGTCGACAGAGATTAACCACTTCTCAGAATGGTGGGTGATCTTTAGAACTCCCAAATGACCTTAAATATTCATGTTAGCTCATCCCCAGATATTTTAGTATTGTTGTTCTCGATAAACCTGATCCCATTCAGTGTTCCTCTTTAGATACACCAGTACCTGTGGCACAGAGGGAGAAATAGCTCTGTTTCATCAGCTCCAGATCAGAAGCCCTATTTCCAGGCTCACCTACAAACAAGCTTTGGGATGCAAGCCTCAGGAAATGAAAGCAGGAGTGGGGAGATGTAAGGTTTTACCTTCTCCAGACCATCTATGTCATCGGGCAGCAACACAAACATACTTAGGTCATTGTTTTTATATGGAATCCCCAGAATTTTGGCTTGCAAGTCCTCCAGGATCATGAAGCTGAAGGACTGGTGCTGTGTCATCATCAGCACAGATTTGCTTGTGCTCTGCAACGAATCAACAGAGCGCAGGGTCAAAAGAGGTACAAGACCACCAACCGGGCTCACCAAAGTAATAAGTTCAACTGAAAATCATGCTGAACGAGACATGGAAACAACCTAAATGTCCATCAATTGATGACTGAATAAGTTGATACATACATATAAATATATGAATATATGATAGAATATTACTCAGCCATAAATAAGAATAAAATAAAGCAACATGGTTGGACCTGGAGATCATCATTCTAAGTGAAGTAAGCCAAAAAGAGAAAGAAAAATACTATATGATATCACTTATATGTGGAATCTTAAAAAAAAAAAAGACACAAATGTACTTATTTACAAAACAGGAATAGACTCACAGACATAGAAAGCAAACTTACAGTTACCGGAGGGAAAGAGGTAGGAAAGAATAAATTAGTTCAAGATTTGCAGATACTAACTACTTTATATAAAATAAACAAGTCTATACTGTGTAAGTAACTATATTCAATGTCTTATAATAACCTACAATGAAAAAAAATTGAAAATGTAATATATGTATATATATGTATGACTGAAACATGATGCTATACACCAGAAATTGATACAACATTGTAAAAATTTTTTTTAATTTTTTTTAGGTTTCAAAATTAAATTTTAAAAAAGAAATTTAAAAAAAATTTAAAAGAAAATCAATTAAAAATTAACTTGAAAAAGAAAATTAAAAAATTAAATTAAAAAAAGAAAGTCCTGCTAAAGATCAGAGCCTCAGACCCGGCATTTTGCTGTCTACCATGTACATTTGCTCAAACACGACTTCAGGTTTTACATTCTATGTGTCAGCATATCACATAAATTAATGAAGGACCATACCTTATTCAGCCAAAATTCCTCCTCCTGGGTATTTTCTTTTGCAAACTCTCTGTCCCACTGCCCTTTAAAATAAATTACATTCACCACCACCAGCTTGGTGGAGGAGCTCAAAGAGCCATTTGCAAACAGGTCCTTGATTTTTTCTGCAAACAAAAAACAGCAACAAAATTGGCCCGTCTTCAAAGTTACAAGTGCTACGCATGGCAGATACGACATCGATGAACTTGACCGATCAGTCAAATCTCAGCCGGGTCAGCACCTGAAGGCCTTGCTGACAAAGGGTTCACTGGCAGAATCATAGGGAGGCTCTCCCTTTGCCATTGCCAATTTATCCCCCCTGGATAAACTGAGGTGTGATGGTTAAGGGTTCAGGCTCTGGAATCAGACTGCCTCTGCTAGGATCCAGCTTTGCCTCTTATCAGCTGAGGAACCTTAGACAAGTTACCTAAGCTCTCTGTGCCTCAGTCTCCACACCTGTAAAACAGGAATAAACCCTGCCTCATAGAGTTGCTGAAAGGGGTAAATGATTTAATATGTAGAAAAGCACTTAGAATATTATCTGGCTTCTAAGAAGCACTAAGGGTCAGCTATCCTTATTTTTACCCATTCAATATAGTTACCACCCAAGATTTAGAGATTTCTTATTTTATTGCAAAAGGGGCTGATGTTTTCACCTCTGGGTTTAGACCATCCCACACTGAATTCCAAAGAATACTACCTTCAACCAACCCTTTGATAAAGCTTCTCTTTCCCTGCTTTTTAAATTTTCATCTCCTTTGGACTAAGTGTGAAGAAAAAAATACGTTCTGAAGTAGCAGGTGTCTCCCCGAAAACTGGAATTTTTAAAATGTGTTCTGAAAAGTTACCACTGAAGCATCAGCCTTGCTCTCCAAAGCATATTTCCTGTTACCCTGCCTCTGTGGGATTTCCCGTGTGATTGGCTCATGCTAGGCGAGGGGGAGGGGGAGGATGGAGTGCGGGCTTCGTCCAGTTCTCTGCTGTGTTTGAGGCTCAGCGTTGCTACCACCCCTACATGATGTTAAGGTGAGCAAGCAGCCCTGGCTGCAGGTGGCAAAGGCAGGTCCTGATGGGAGAGCTTAAGGTTTCCCACTTGACGAAGAGAAAGGAAACCCTCTATGACATTTTTACTTATGGATCCAGACTCGGAAGGAAAGGCTCGCACATAAAAGATGTGAACCCAAGACAGACACGAGCCCAAATTCAGGAGCCCCAAATTTACTGCGATCCACAGCTATGTGCAAATAACTCTCCGCTAAGTATTTCCATGAAGTTGGTTTCCTGTGGTCTCTTGCCTGATTCCCTTGGATCTCCCTGCATTTGCTGAGACCTTTCCCCTCTCTGCAGTGTCTTCTCCAATTCCTCATATCCAGCCCTGCCCCTCCAACATGAAAAACCCATCTCAAATTCCCTCCCACAGCTTGTGCCCCCTGTCATCCCATGCAGGGCCCAGCACAAGGCTTCATGCACAGTGAGAATGTTTTTATGATGAACGATGCATCCATACTCTACCATGTGTTTGGCTTTCAACCCAGGAATTAATCTTCTTTCGACTTTCATCTGCTGCATTTAAAAAATCTACAGGTTCCAGAGAAGCATGGTAATATTTTTCAACATAATCCAAGTATTTCTTTAGGAAAAACAGGGAAGGAATAGAAATAGCTTTAAAATTCAATTTATCCATTGCCAACATTGCTAAATAAATTTATCTGTACATCAAGATAATCAACGTGAAAAGCAGAGACCTGGATGAATCACTTAGGACTTCCATGCACATTTTTATGCAGGTGTAATAGGGCAATTAAGGCAAAAATTAGATTTAGACTCAGGATTAAAAAGAAGCTCCTAAAGGGCCCAGGTGTCTGGAGGACAGGCAGCAGGGCACACCAGTGACGTGGGCTGAGCCAGGCAGTCAACCTAGGCAGCTTGCCTCCAGGACCGCAGTCTTTACAGGGTCACTAGGCCATTCATGAACACCACTCAAGCAAAACTTACTTGAAGGAAGAGGTATGTCTTTTCTCCAAACAGCCTGTTGGCTACCTTCAGTTCATAATCATTAGTGAGCTTGCTTATCTCATTCAAAAACCTTTGGAACTGGTGATGTATCTCTTCTGTCTTCTCTATCTTCAAAATCAAAACAAAAGCTCAATGAGTTATCTGGGCAAAAAGAAGCCTGGATTCACCCCCAGGAGGACAAGGCTGCTGGGTCCTTCCCTCAGTTTGGCAGCCCTAAGGGTGGCCCATGAGTTTGATGTGACCTCTGGGTGCCACTGGATGCCAGGTGACTTTTACACAAATCAGATGACAATGTAAATAACAACCAATCTCAGGTCCACGGAGAAGCCTGCTCCCCTGGCCCAACACCACAGATCCTACTTTTCTGGTTTGGGTTGCGTTTTCTAACTCAAGTGTAATTGCCCGCTCAGTGTTTCGTATGCTAGGCTTTAGCTTTCCCACAAGACTCTAAGCACCTGAGAAAGTAGATAATTTCTTGGATGATTCTTACCTACTTTAACATGTGGTAATTTGTGTTCCAGTCTGAATAAGAAAAGTAACTCCTGATGGTATAAGTAGCCATTTGTCAGAGCTACACATTGGGACGAAGTGAGATTTGTGCTTGTCTCTAGGGGGGAAAAAACTTTTCTGGACATTTTTTGTAAACTCCATCAGTTTTCGGAATGAAGGTGGAGGAGTGAGCACCCCAGAGCAAAGCCAGCTGAGCCAGGACACCTCCATTCACCCTGGAGGCAAAGAAGAGGCATTTTAATTTTGAACTGAAAAGCGTATTCCTGGTGGTGATGGGAACAGAAAGGCCCGCTTCCTCTAGAAGGTGAAGCCTGGGAGTTTTCATTTCTTTGTTTGTTTTGTTTTCTCTCTTTATTTCACTGCTGGTAGTCCAATGCCTAGAATAGTGTCTGGCACATAAAAGACACTCCATTAATTTTTGTGAATAATTGATGAAGATTTGAAGGCATTCAAAGTGAAAATGTCAAAGTGTGCTGCTCTAACAATATATCTGAGTGCTTTGACTCCTTCTTTGCTGCTCTGAGCCTTTAAATAGCTGTGATCTCTCTGTGGCTGCTTGGGTTGACTGAGATAAGATGTGAGCAGGTGAAGATATTGAAGCATTGGGGAAAGAATGGATTGATATAAAGAGAAAGATGTAGTGGGAGTATTTCTCCAGTGGTCCAAGTATGACTGAGTTGATCTGAAAATGGGGACAGGGAAGAAGTTAAACAGCATTTCATGATAAAAATACTCAACATGCTAGGAATAGAAGGAACCAACTTCAGCACAGTAAAAGCTGTACATGAAAAGCCCACAGACAACATCACACTCAATAGTGAAAGACTAAAAGCTTTTCCTCTAAAATCAGGCAAAGATGTCCATTCTCACCTCTGCTGTTCAACCTACTCAACACAGTACTGGAAGTCCTAGCCAGAACAACTAAAGAAGAAAATGAAATAAGATAAATGCATATCAGAAAGAAAGAACTAAAATTATGTCTTTTCACAGGTGACATGACCTTATATATAGAAAATTCTAAAGGTACCACCAAAAATAATGTTACAACTAGTAGATTAATTTGGCAGAGTTGCAGGATACAAAATCTACGTACAAAAATCAATTGCATCTCTATACACTAACAATGATCAATTCAAAGATAATTAAGAAAATAATCCCATTTACTATAGTATCAAAAAGGATAAAATACTTAGACATAAACTTGACTAAGGAGGTAAAAGACTTATATATTGAAAACTACAAAAACAAATTACTAAAAGAAATCCAAGAAGATCCAAATAGATGAAAAAACCCCATGCTCATAGATTGGAAGACACAATATTGTTAAAATATTTATACTACCCTAAGTGATGTATAGATCCAATACAATTCCTATCAAAACCCCAATGGCATGTTTTGCAGAAATAGGAAAAAAAATTCTAAAATTCACATGGAATCTCAAGGGATCCTGAATAGCCAATCTGAAAAAAGAGGAACAAAGTTGAAAGCGTCACACTTCCTGATTTCAAAACACACTACAAAGCAGCAGTAATCAAGATAGTGCGATGCTGGCATAAAGACAGATACGTGGACCAATGTAACAAAATAGCCAGAGAGAAGCTCTTGCTCACAGAATTTTCACCCAAATGATTTCAACAAGGCTGCCCAATGAGGAAAGGACCACCTCTTCAACCAACAGTGCTGCGTTGGATGCTTGTACCATATACAAATATTAACGCAAAATGAGCTAAATATCTACAGATAAGATCTAAAACTATAGAGTTCCTAGAAGAAAACAAGGAGAAAGCTTCAAGAGATTGGATTTGGTAATTATTTCTTGAGTATGATGTCAAAAATGCAGGCAACAAAAGCACAAATAGATGAACGGGACTACATCAAACCAAAAAACTTCTGCTCGTTAAAGGAAGAAATTAATAGACTGAAAAGGCAACCTACAAAATGGGAGAAAATATTCGCAAATCATATATCTGATAAGAGGTTAATGTCCAGAATATATATCACAGATTGATCTTGTTTATAACATAGATTTTTTTAAACTCCTAACAAAATATTACCAAATCCGATTCAGTAATGTACAATTTTTTAAAATCATGACCAAGTTGATTATCCCACAAATGCAAAAATACCTTAACATTAGAAATTCTATCAATGTAATTCACTCTGTTAACAGAAAAAATCATATAATCACCAATAGATACAGAAAAAAAATATGCATACGTATGTATGTATGTATGCAGGCGCGAATATGGATGACTGGGGGACTGTGAATCCGGTGGGATTTCAGGTCCCACTGAAACGGGCTTGAATACACCACTGAGAGCAATCGATATTGGTATCTTTTTGGCAAACATAATGAGGTAAGCATGCCCACACCCTACCTCCCAGGTGTACCCCACAGACTAGCGCTATCCCATAGAAATAATATGTGAGCCACAAAGGTGAGCCACATGTATAATCTAAAATTTTCTAGTAAATACATTCCTAAAAGTGAAAAGTAACAGGTGAAATCCAGTTTAATATTTTATCAAACCAAACTAGAACATCACCACTTTAACATACAAATATAATAATTACATATTAATATATAAGTATTCTGTATTATTTCAACAAAATAACATGAAAATTAATGAGATATTTTACATCTGTGACCCAACAAAAAACATACATATAATTGGTCTATGCCTCCAGTTTCTGACACAGGGCTCCTAAATTCCCTGGAATTTCCTGGGTGACAGGGGCATATTTTGTTCCAATGAAGCAACTCTTGGTGGGCACCTGAATAGCTTTAAGACAGGAACTGGTCACCAGAAAGTCCAAACTATGATTAGAAGCTTGGAACTTTCAGCCCCATCCTCCATCCTCCAGGAAAAGGAGGGGGACTGGAGATTAAGTTAATAAGGGTCATTTTAGCACTGTTACAAACAGTAGGAAGGGAGGAGGAAAAGAAAGAAGAAAGAGAGGAAGGAAGGGAGGGAGGGAGGTAGGGAGAAGAGGACCCATTAAAAGGATAAGTGGATTAACACTGTGAAAATCGGCCCACTGGGGCTACAAGTATTCACCTTAAAATAGATGTCTTATACATGGAATTCTAGGTCAAAAATAATCAGGTTGCAAAGAATAATAACAAAAAAGAAACTACATGAAGTAACAGTGTAATGAAAAATAAACATGTGGGGAAAATGAACACCAATCCAGGATAGAGGAACTTCCTCTTTCAGGAGAGGATGGGGATGTGCTCAAGGAAAGGCCCGGGGGCATTAGCCTGCTTAGCAATGGTTTATTTCTTCCCCTGGAGGGGCAGGTTAAAGAGGATTCAGAATGGCCTTATTCAGAATTGCGGAATGCATTATCCCTTATTCCTTTTGCACATAATGTCTCAAGGCTTTATCTCCAAGTGTTTTGAGCCTGATGCAGAATACTCAGAGTTCATGTGATAACCAGAAATGTACAGGAATGTACATCTGACCTGTCTCTGGGCAAGTCACTTTACTCATCTGTTTCCTCATCTAGTAAAAGAGAAGATCAGAGTGATGGCCTCCAATATGTGTCCCAGTCCTAACATCCTCTCATGCAGTGAATCTATTCTTCTCCATAGCTCTGTGGCTCCCAAAAACCCTGGGGGTGGACAGAGCTGCTACACAGCCCTGTTCAAAGCTGAAATTCAACCCTCATCCCAGTTACCAGGCCTCTCACCCAGGGGCGGGGCATCTGTCTGAGGGGTGCACCTTTTTCTAATTTGCACAAAGATTCGGCACGGGCTACCATTCTTGGGAGGATGGAAACAGCTGTGAGCACTGACTGAATGACTGGACCGTGGAGCAGCTATCCCACCCAACTCTGTGGAGGAAGCCTGGCTCTTCATCTAGGTGACTGAGCCTCTCAGACAACCTGGCCACATTAGATGGTGCAATGAACAGCTCACATTGCTGGGTGATTTGAGTCATGATTTTATGAGGGCTTGGGAATGGGTCATGACACCTGTCAGGTTAGCCGTACCCTTCCTGGGAGCTCCGTCCATCTCTGAAAGCCTCCCCTGACTCTTTACCAGGTTGTGCAGCCTGTCCTTTGGGTGAGGAATACTACCATCCTCGAGCTGAAAGAGACCGCGGGAGGTCATTGGTCTTGTGTTAATTTTTTTTTAAATACAACATCAGCAGGGGTGGGGAAGGGAACTTAAAATAAAAACGGAAAATAGTAATAATATCACCTGCTACTTCCGCAGACACCACTGGGTGAGTCACCAGTGTGTTCCAGATGCTCTACTGGGTACTTCACAGAGGCCTGAAGAAGATGAATAACTTGCCCAAACTAGTATAGCTATTAAGTGACCAAGCCAGGATTTGAACCCTAATCTAACTCCAAAACCCATTCACTCTGCCATAGGGCCTTTTCCGTCTATTAGCTTTCACAGGTGTATATCACAGTGGTTAGTGTGCAGTAAGTTAAGGCCTCTTCTTCACGTTAGGAGCTTATCACTATATGGTCCTAGCAACTTCATTTGGTTGCTCTGATGATTCTTGTTTAACAGTAAATATGAAGTATTACTTCTACCCATTTCCCCAGTGATCCCACATCTACAAAGCAACCATACGGGGGGCCATAAGATATGTCTCCCCACCTCTTTTTCTTCAGTTCTGATTCTTGAGCTTTCTGTGTCTTTTTCCAAGAAAAGCATCTGGAAGAAACAAAAAATATTACGGCGGTGGTCAGAGTGGAGAAAAGCCCGCACAGAGTCAGTCAGAGGAAAGTGGATGTCTGTTAAAGAAACCTCGTGGGTATACAGGTAACATTCCTCCCCTTGCAAAGCCATGAAAAAGTCTGGGTTGCCAACATTGGTTTATTCCTTCATGAATTCATCCTTGACATCACATTTATACCCTGGCAGGGATCAGGTAACTTCGCCCAGTAGGTTCTGATCTTCTTGCTCTATCTTTAATGATGAGGTTAATGGCTTTGGACAAGGACAATCCCCTCAAAGATATTTCAAGCATCAAGGAGTAGATGGCATGGCTACATGTGAGGAAGGAAAAGGACTTCAAGATAGACCTGAAGTTGCTCCAGGTCTTCATATGCTTTCTGTTTCCTGGCCCACAGGTCAAGAGGAGCACATTCTGGAGGTAACGCTGGAGGGCTGCCCCCAGAGACAAGTCTGTGCCAGGGAAGCAAGGAAGCCCATCCTACCTTCTCTAACTGGGCGGCAGTGGCTCCTCGCGTCCCCAGGAGGAGCATCCCGATGGCCGCTGAGATGCCCGCAGGGGAAAAGAAGATGTTGTCACCCCTTTTTTCACTCAGCTCTTTGAAAAGATCAAATCCAAAGCAAGTGTTTGCTGGGCCCTGCAAATCCATGCTAATTCCAGAAAGATCTAGAACAGCAAAAACAATCAAATCCAAGCCAGCATTTTTCACTTCTTTGAGCTGCTTTATGTCGTGGGAACTCTTCCTGCTTCGCTTCCTCTTCCTGCCTTGATCCAGAACTTAGGGATTTTCACCCTGGCAATGAAAGGTCACGGCTGTGGGCATCTCACCCCTGCTCCAGACCGGAGACCTGAATCATTCAGCATCACCTCGTGGTTCTGAGTTCTCGTGTCCCCGGGAGCAAGGTTAATGCCTCAAGTGGTTTTATTCTCTCTCGTTCTCTGTCAGAACCTGCCCGTATCTGCCTGCCTGCCACCTCCTCCCTGTGCTCAGCTCCCCCAGGCAGGCCCAGCCCTTGCCCTCCAATGTCCAGCTGCTGGCCTGTGACCAGGCAAGGCGCTGGCTAGGACCCCCACTGGCCTCAGGTCCAGGCAGTGTTCTCAGATCCAGCCCTAACAAGAGCAGAGCCAAATGTGTCATCCTTCACTGATACTTTGTATTTTTCAGCTTATTCAAATTCAGTGCAGAGAGTGGCTGGATAAATTAATTCTCTTCAACCCCAGTCCCTAAATGCATGAAAACTTGACCTTGGACTGAACTTCCCTTAAAAGGGCAATGACGTATCCCTGGTCAAGGATTATTAAGTGGGGGCAAAAGAGTTTTCTTTTTCATAATTTTCTACATTGTTTCAGGCTTATACAATGAGTTCATATTACTTTTATCTCACCAAAAACTAATTTTTAAAGAGCAATTAATACTTACTAAAAATAAACAAATAGAACATAGTTTATATTTTCTTTGTCACCAGCCAAGTTACAACTAGTTAATAAAAGCTTTAAGAAAAATCCTAAAAGCAAGAATGAGATTAATGCAGAATAAAAATTTTTGAAAGCCTACCTATTCTGAGAGAGTTTTGCTATCAACGACCGATCCCTGCTTAACATCTGCTGTTAAAACTTCCATTCCAACCCCGAGTTTCCTTGCAAGGATTTCTTGCAGGTTAGCTCAGAAACAAAATGAATTGATTTACTGCCAAACAAGATGTAGAAGATATATCGTCACGGCCACAAGGCACAGTATGAGATCAAACCACTCCGAAGCAAGTTACGCGCAATAAAAGTCCTTCTTTCAAATCAACGAACAGTGGGGTTCTCAAAACACAGAATTCTTAAGTTGGAGCTGAAGGAAGAGCTTACCTGGCTTTTGGAGAGACAGGGGTGGCAGGCAATGAACCAGGAAGCGTGTGTAAAATGAGAAGCTGAGATCTTTAATTTATAGCTCTCTGTGCCTCTCCCTAGTCATTACAGTTTGCATTTCCAGTGAAACAACCTTTGGTTTCCCAATGATGATCTCCCTAATAAAACTAGCATGCAAGGTTCATGACAAAGCTGAGGATTTAATTTTCCATTTCTTTCATTCACGGCCATAAATTTAATGCACTTGAAGTTGTCAGACATTAAATGTTGTGAACTGTAGCTCAAATAGTAGAGACCTCAGATAGAGAGGAATAGGGTTTCAATTCTAACTGCTCCAAAATCCCTTAGAAATTCTTTTGGGGGCCCAAGCATAAAGAGATCTAAACTAATCAGACAACAAAATAAGACTAAAAGCGGGAGATCAACCCTGGACTAAAAGGACTAAAATGGCCAGGGAAAATGAATTACAACCCAAGAGGGGAGGAGACTCTGGGCGAGACTGAGATGAGAGGGCCTTCATCCCCAATGATACCAAGGATCCTCTGAAAAGAACTCTTTGGAGCACTGGTTCTGCACCTTGGATGCACATTAAAATCTCCTGGGAAACATGAAAAGAAAAAATCTATGGCCAAGTCCCACCTTAGAGACAACTGAGCCAGCATCTCTGGAGTGGGAACCAGGCATCAGAATTTTTATGACCTCAGGTGATTGTGAAGTGTAGCCAAGGTTGCGAACCACTGGTTTAGAGCCTGGGTGAAGCTCTGAATTAATCACACTTTACTTACCACAGACGTACAGAGCTGTGTCCTGACAAGACCAGGCTCTGTAATAAAGTCAACTTTGCAGTTGCATTCTTTAGGGATGCCAAATGCATAGAGAAAAAAATATATATATAACAAAGCTATCTTTCTAGAAAAGAAGGAGAAAATATAGTGGGAAAAGTTTGGGCAAACAGCCAGACACACTCACCACCCTTGTTCTCAAGGATTCTGTCCATTCATTATGAAATCTCTTCCTTTAATTCATTTACCAAACATTTGAAGAGTCGACTATGTACCAGACACTGGGCTAAGTGCAAATAATTGATAAATATCCAACAAGCTCACTGATTTCAGGAAAACAATGCTATTTAAAAAAAAAACTCATTAGGAAATCACAACTCCAAATTCCGGTTTTTCCTGCCAACCCTGGGCCATTCCCGCTGGCTTTACTTGTTCACTAACAGAAACAAAGCTAGGATTATTCTCAGCTCTGGTCTTTGGTAAAGGGTGTGAAGATTTGTCATCATTGCTAGGGAGCAAATCCTAGAAGGTCATCTTAGCTCTTCTCTCGCCTGTCTGTCTAAAGAAGCCGCTGAGTAATGCACTTCTAAAGGTGTGGGTGATGTACGTACGAATCTCAATATTCACAATTTGCTTTTTGGGTTTTGTTTTTTTGTTTTGGGGTTTTGTTTTTTTTTTTTTGGATATTCTGATGATAGCTCTTTAAGTAAACTCCAAGCAGTATTTAATTAGCTTGCTTTCTATTGCCGCTGAGTAATATGCAAATTGAGTAAGGTTTAGAAAGAACTAACAGTTATGGAGGTAATCCTGGATGCTAATGAAATGAAAATGTTAGGTTTTTTTAAATGGTACGAAATCTTTGAGTTGGCGATAATGCTTTATGTTTTTGTCTGTCAATCGTTTCTGTCTTCTAATTCCTTTCTCTGTGACCCTCACCTCCCTGTTCTGTCGCCCAGCTATTTCCATAAGCCCTCTGCTTTTTTCCTAAAGCATCTTTTCTACCACCCCACTGTCACAGGGTAGCCTGGCTTTCCCCTGAAGACCAGCACATCCCACAAAGTCGCCACATGGGGACAAACACTCACATCTTGGGATCAGGAAACAAGGTCCTCATGCCTTGTCTCCCTCCCTACTCTTACTTCTTTCAGGTCTGTCTCCTTCAATCACCTTCAGAGTTTCCTTTGGAAATTATCTTGTCTCGCTGTGTCACCCTTTCCCCAACCAGAGGCCCTCCCAGTATTTGTCATATGGTCTTGCTGACCCCCCTCAACTGCCACCACCCCTCCCAGTGTCTTCACTTCCGTGTGGGAGGCATCGCTCCCTCCCTGACCCTCACCTGCCCTCTCCTCTCACAGCCCATACCCGTGGTCATACTTCGGGTGGTAGCATCACCAGGAGCTGCTCCTGCTGCAAACTGCTGACCTCTGTAATTCCTCCCTCTGGTTACAGAGCTCATTCCTGTTCTCTAATTTTCAGCGTCATCACCAACGTCATCACACCTCCAATCATCAGACCCTTCCCCATTCTTCTCTTTTGTCAGTCTCTTCCTTCCTCTGCCAAAACTATCCCAATGGTAGAAACCACGTTGATGATTAGAAAATATGATGATGGTTTCTGTGCTTAGGAGTGAGGAAAGGAAGTAGTTAAGCCTGTAACCTGAGTACCCAATGGGCTCCCCACCCCATCCCAAGTTGTGGCACAACCTCTCCATGTCTTTTACTGATACCAGCCCCTAAGATTATCCTCCTCTGTCGCAATGTTGTAATAGATGCTGCTTGGGTCCCAACCAGATTCCCTTCTCCAGTCAGTGCTCTGATCTCACAGTTGCTGTTTTGGCTGATAATTCACAGCTGCCCTTTCTTGGTGGAATGACTCCCAGTTAAACGGAAGCCACAGGCCTGGGAAGCTATGCAGCACCCCACCGCCAGCTAAGCCACACTTCAGGTGTGACTCATGGGCATGAGGCTATAAAAGGACAGGATAGGCCCCTTGCGTCAAAATAAGGTCAGTTTTGTCGTGCAGCTTGTCCTCCAGAGCTCCCCTATGGGTTCACACTGAAGCCAGTCATGAGCGGAACCCACACGATTGGTGAATGGTTCCCTTACCCTGTCCCGCTTCTCTCAAAGAAGCACTCACCTTTCCTGCCCCCCAAAGTTCCCCGAATGAGAATCCCTGTCTCCAGCTCTGCCTTGAGGGTTAGCTGACCTAAGACAAAGACGTTTTCATATCTAGCTCAGCCCTCTCATTGTTTTTGCTTTCCAAAACTTCCTTGGCAATTCTGGCATGCATTTTCCTTTGGATAGATTCTGAAGCAGTTTAGCGAGGCCTATGAAAACTCTTCCGAGGATTTGGATGGGGACCCATCACCACTGACACATGAACATAGGGAACATCGGCATCTCTACCCATTGAGCAAGGAGCATGCTCATCTTACGTGTCCCTCAATGGAGTTTCTAGATAGAAAGAAATGGAGAGAGAGAGAGAGAGAACCCCTTGTCTATTTGTAATCAAAAAACAAAACCAGTGTGCCCACTACCACTCCTTCCATTCAAAACTGAACCAAAGATCCCAGCAAGTGCAATAAGGTAATTGACTGATTCACTAGTTAATTAATTAAAAGTTTCAAGACTCAAAACGAAAAAATAAAATCATCATTCACAAAAGAATCAACACGTCCATTAGAAGAATTAAAAAGTGAGTTTAGCAAGATTGCTGAATGCAAGGTCAATGTAAAAAATCAAATGTTTTTCATATACTAGTAGCATACAGTGAGAAAATGAAAATTTCTTAAATGTATGACTTAAAAGGATATCAAAAAGCATCATGTACCTATTAAAAATCAAAGATGTACAAGGCTGTATCTAGAAAAAGTTTGAACATAATAAAGAAACATTAAAAAGATCTAAGCAAACAGAGGGATATATTCTACTTGTGGAAAGATATATGTACTTGTTTGGAAGACTTGAAACTTTAAAGATGTCAGTTCTCTCACAACTGATCACCACTATCGCAAATGAAATCCCAAGAGGTTTTCTTTTTCAAAAAAAAACTGATCAGCTGATTCCAAATTCACATGAAATGAGAGAGAGCCAAGAACAGACAAAATGCTCTTGAAGGAAGAGGAGGTGAGACCTGTTCTATCGATGGCAAGGCTTGTCATTAAATACTTAAGTGTGGGTAGGCCAGAACGAAGGCCCAGAAAAGTGTCTATACTTACGTGCACACTTGACTTCTTTAAAAAGCGTTGCTGCAGAGCAGTAGGGGGAGAGTGGTGTTTTCTATAAATGATGCTGATTTAGTTGGATAATCATATGGGGTAAAAATAAGTTTTTTAACTGCTGCCTTGACACCATGTACAAAATATCCATTTGAAATGAATTGCAGAGCTATGTGAAACACAACAAAAGTGATAACATTAATAGTAAAGATTAACAAATTGGCTACATAAAACTTTTGAAGTTTCATTAATCGAAAAACATTATTAAGTATATACATTCTCTCTGACCAGCAATTCCACCTCAGGTGTACACTCAACAGGTATGTGTGTTCTCAGGCACCAGGAAGCGTGTATAACTGTTGGCCATATAGATAAATTTTGGGACATTCACACGAAGACATACCGCACAGCACTGGCGATGAATGAAATAAAGCTGCAGACAACAAAATGGATGGATTTCACAAACAATATTGAACAAGAAAAGCCAAATGCAAAAGGCATACTCTGATTCTATATAAAGTTCCAAAGTAGGCAAAACTAAACTGCGGTGCTACAAGTCAGCATATGAGTTATATTTTACAGAGGATGACGGAAGTCATCATTAGAAAAAGACACAAGGTGGGGCTGAGTGATGATACCGTTTTATTTCTTTATCTGAGTGGTGGTTTAATGGAGAGTCACTTTTGTAATAATTTGTTGAGCTATCTACTTACATAAAATATTAAAAATAATACTCCATATTTGTGTTATTCATCACAAAAGGACATTTTTGGTTAAATTTACTCATGGATATTTCATAGTTTTGATATGCTTGTGAATAAGGTCTTTGGTTTTTTCCATTTATTCATTTATTCAACACATATTTTTGAGCATCTTCTCTGTGACAGATACTGATTTAGAAATTGAAGTATGTCAGTGAATAAAACATAAAAGATCTCATCTACCATTAAATTCACATTCTGTTAGAGAGATATACACTATAAATAAACAAGTAAAAGAAAATCCCAAATACTGAGTTTTTTTGAATTAAATAAAACATTTAACTTGCCAATAGCTATTATTGGCTTTTTTAAAAGCTTTTAAAAAAAAATGTTGGCTATCTAGTGACATCTTTAAGATCTTTCTTATTAAGTAAATTGTCAGCTCATTAATTCCCTTAGATTTTCCATAAAAATTATCATAAAGTCTCTGAGTAATGGCTTGGTCTCTTTTTACCAATATTTGGTCCACTGGTGGAAACAGTTCCTCTGTATAATGTCAAATCTGTGCACATAAGTCAGGTCAACAAGCATAGCAATTAGGCACCATTTATTTTAAAACCGGTGCTTAACCAACAGAAGAGGGCACTCTTGAGCCAAAAAAACAGTGATGAAACTAAATTGCCTTCACCTGTCATTTTTAGTCCAAAACGCCTATACATTTCAATATGAACAGAAAAAGGTGCTCAACAGATATACAAAACTACTAGAAAAATAAAAGAGTGAAAAATCAAAACTTTTCAGCTGATGAAAATATTCTCCAAGAAATCAACCGTGACGACAAAAAAAAAAAGCCAGAGCATAAAACTACCTTGTGAAATAAAAATCATTTGAAGAGCAATCATGAATATGAAGAACGCTACAAATCGTCATTTCAAAAACTCAGAATACGAATCAACAGCAATGACAAAAAGAAAGAAGTTGTGAGGTCTGCCCGAATCCAAGAAAGTATGCAAATCACAAAATCATCTCAGTAATTAGATGAGTAGCAAGCTGCCTAGAGGAGAAAGTACAACAAGGGACAGAGAAGGGAGAAATAAAAGTAGCCTAGAGCAGGGAAACAAAGTAAAGAAAGGCGTAAAAGGGGCAGAGAGATTGGGATAGAAATAGAAGACAAGCAGGTCTAAAATACGTATGGTCTCTGATAAATTTATTGTGATATTTTAACACTTTCCCCCTTTTATTTTCCGTAATTGTATTTTAAAGATTCAGTCTGTATATTGAATCAGTCTGCCGAGAATCCATGTATATATTTGAACTAATACCGTTCTTATAACAGGTACATTTTCAAGTTTGACTCCATTATGCACAGTTTGAGATAAATAAATTTTTGAAATATGGACACTGAAATAAAATATGTATGGTCTCTGAAACACAAAGTTAAAACAGTGGAGTAGAAATCATATTTAAAACTATAATCCAAGAAAGCATTCCAGAAGTAAAATAAATCCTGAATCTATATACTGAGAGGGCCTGCAATGTACCTGGGAACATTCAGCTTACGAAAATTATAAAAGAAAAAAATCTTTAGTTTGAGGGTTGGGTTTTTGAGGGGTTTGGGCCAAGGAAAAAATAGATAGAATAAGCAATGTCAAAGAGAAATGACAGATTGAGAAAAGGTTTTAACCAATGCTAACATGAAGGGTTAATTGTCCTAACACATAAAGAGCTCTTAAACATTAATGGAAAAAACCTACATAAATACGGTTCCAAAAAATATGAAAAGCTATCACGCCAGAAAAGATAAACAAAATGACTTAACATAGGGTAACCTGCTCAAGTTCACTCAGAACAAGAGAGACCCAAATTAAATCTATATACCATTTCTTATCTATCAGTGGGGCAAAAATCCAAAAGTTTTACAGCATTCTGTTGGCATGTTTGTAAGGAACCAGGCACCTACATACATTGCTAATGAGTGTGCTACGGTGTAGCCCTTATAATATGAATTCAGCAACAGCTAACAAAATTACATTTAAAAATTTTTTGCCAATAAAATATTGCAACCTTTATTTAAAATAAAATTACTGCACTTTGTCTTAGTGAGTCTGCTCCTAGCAATTTAAAGATAAACCTCCCCAAACACAAAATAACATATGTCCCTTTTCATCCTAGATTGTTTGTTAATGCTTTTATTCTTTTTTTTATCATACCTCCAATTCTTTTTTTTTTTTAAGGGTTTGTCTTCCATTTTGAAAAAATTCTGTCTTTCTTTAATCATTTTTATCTTTATTTGGCTTTGTGAAGTATGTTGTTCTTTTTTCAAACTTCTGGGGAAAAAATTTAAAAGTGTTGTCATGGTTTCTTGTTCTCTAATAACTGTATTCGAAGTTTTAAATTTTCCTCTGAGGAGTAAGTTTTTCTATTTGAATTATTGGTATCTAGAAAAGATGTGTCAAAGTTCTTTATTATTTTTGTAGATTTTTCACTTTCTTCTTTTATGTGTACCTCCTTATATTTAGAAATTATGCTGTTGACAGTATTTTTTATTTTTGATGGATGGCTTCGTTTATGGAAGTGGAATTTATCTTTGTCCCTATTACTGTTTTGGACTTTGATTAGATGTTTTTATCTGGTGGTTGTAATTCTCAGTCCCCTCCTGTTAGTATTTCTCTGGTATCTCTTTTTCTCTGCCATTATTTTAATCTTCCTAATGTTATTGTTGCCTCTTATATATAGTCTATGAATAAATCTTTGTTTTTTTAATTCAGTCTGTCTTTTGACTGTCCCGTTTAATTCGTCCACATTTCCTGGGACTAATCATATTTGGACTTCAGTGCCATTTTGTTTTAAGTTTTGTACACACCATGCTTTCTTATTTTACTTCTTTTTTGCATTTCTTTGAATAAACCGTGAGTTTTTCATTCTTTTTTCTGCTAATGCTTTGCCGATTAAGCAGCCTATCTCAGTTCTTCAGCTGGTGATCCTTAGGTTTAACGCAAATATTGAACGTAGTTTTCTACTAATATGTAGGGATGATCTACTTTTTCATCCCCTGAAATACAAGAGGAGGGTTTATTTCCCTCTAATTCCCTCCTCACTCCTTACCCCACCGTCTCCCACCTCTCATGCTGAGATCATCTGAATCTTAATTTTTTTGATTACAAATTCTAATTTAGACTTCAATCATGTCTTGCTCTTTTTTGTGTTTGGGGTCCCGCTTACTTATACCTCACATTTCCTTCAGTAATTCATCTTCTAAATTTCTTTGGAGTGGAACGTCTGGACATCCTTTTGGGTTAAAGTTTGCAGGTAGTAAACTTGGGGTCCTTCCTCACGCCTTTGCATCATGTTTGAATAACATTTTGTACGGGCACACATTTCAGTTTCATGATTGTTTTTTTCTCTCAGCACTTCAAATTATTGCTCTGTGTCTTCTCCCAGAGCCAAAGAGAAACCTGAACTCAATCTGATTCTCATTCCATTTTATGAACTGTATTTCTCCTAACCCACAAAGCTTCTAGAACACTGTCTCTTTTCCTTGAACTTCTGTAATGGTGCCACAGCGTGGAAGCTCTCAATGGGCCCTTTCAATCTGTGTGGCATTTTTCCAATTCTGTACATTTCCTTTTCTGATAAATTTGACTACTTCTCCCCTCAGTTCTCTGTTCCTGAAATGTTCATGGATGAATGTTGAAACTTTCTTCAAAATACCTTGCAGAGCTCTTCACGTAATAAAGTACTTTCTGTCTTTTTACTCTAGGTTTTGTAGAATTTCACAGTTCAAATCTTCCAGATGGCTTTCCGGCTGTGTTCCTTCTGGTACTCAGTCGACTTACTGACCTTTTGTAATAACTGTGTGAATATCTGAATAATTCCCTATTCTTATTTTATGTTTTTTAATGTCTCTTGTTAGACCTCTTAACTCTGTTGAGGTTGATTTCTTTCTTCAAGTGACCATTTCCTTCAACCATTTGGTGATCTAGGTTATATGCTTATCTCTGTGTTCAAGACTTCTCCCCAGACTAACTACAAATGCTGTTTGGTGGCTGTTGCAACCTGCTTTGGCAACTTGAGAGTCAGAGGGGCTGCATCTGCTTCCAGGCAAGGGTTCCCCTCTTTGATGTTGGCAGTCACCGGTGGGGGCACTGGGACGCCTCTACACCCAGACACACTTACTGCTCCAGCCTGCCGCTCAAATCTATTTAAATTCTGCTATTGCATTTTTAGCTCCCAGCAGTCCTCTTATATTTCATTCAGGTCTTTCATGTCCTACCACAGTTTATCTTCATGGATTTCAGCTCCAATTCCATAATGCCTTCTCAAATCCTATTGATCATGCCAAAATGTTGTCTAAACTCCTCTTCTGGTTCTTGCCATAAATCACTGTCATCTCACAGCGTTATATAGTCCTTCCTTATTCAACACTACTTTTTTTCCATAACCTTACAGTTTTTTCTCACTTATTTAACCAGGGACATGGGTTGGCTTGTTTAGAACCTACGTCTGTCAACAAAGGGTGTGTGAGTTTCCATCAACCCTGCTGTCATGCATTTGATTGCTTCTTAAATGCTCTTCACCCACCTTGGGCTGAAATCTTGCTTGATGCACATTCTGAATAACATTATTTAGAAGGGAATTGGTGTACTAAAATATGAGAACTTTTAACTTAAATATTAAGAATAGAGAACACTTTGGTAAGAGGTGTGTGTATGTGGGGATAAACTTTGTTATTTTTATTGAGTAAAAAGGAAAGAATGAGACAGTGGATTTGGGAAAATGAAAATAGCCCATGAGTAATGTGGATGAAGAACACGTCCGAAGTTGGCATTCAACCATGGAGCAAAGAAGTCCACTGAGACAATCGCACAGCTTCCTCACCCTGTCGCCCTAGTTACGGGCCCTGCACCACCGGTTAATGGTATTGTAATTTTTAAAATGGCACACATACAAAAGAAGTGAACAGCAGCCAGGGATGGAGCAATACATGTTCTGGCTTGCCCCGGCTCAAAAAATATAAAAAATAGAAAAAACTGGTGTGGAGCAGAGTTTGAGGTGCAAATTTACATTAGATAACATCTGAAATCCTAAGGGGGACTTGGGTTGAAATAAAATAGAACACACAGAGCCTGTGAACTACAGGTTACTAGGGAGCCTGTTGGGCACCACACATCCATGGTTCTCCTACCAGAATAGTTATAGTTGACATAATTGAATCAATTATTTTCTAATCTCTGTTGCCTCATTTGTTCAACCCATCAACGTCACTGGCTGGAGAGAGCCTTGACCTGGAAATGGAGGAGCTCCCTGCCCTGATCTGCACGCTCTGGCTGGTTTTCCAGCCGTCACAGCAGCCTGACGGGCTGCCTCTGGCTGCCATATTGAAGTTCCATCTTGCTGGTGTGAGAAGAAGGAATAGTCAAAGGGCGTCTCATTTTGAGCCTAGTTCCCAGTGTCACATAAGCTCGCATCGAGTGCGGTTCTACGGGACTGAGTTAATATCCTCTCCTCTCTGTATGATCTCACTCTCTGACCCTCTAAACAGAGAGGGTAGAAGAAATATACAAACCCAAGAGCACTGCCACCAGGGCTCTTTCTGCCCTTGTCCCACCAAAAGTACTTCACTTGTAGTGACCAAACTGCCTAGGGTGCAAAGTGCCACTGCCTGTCCCCGGCTTCCTCTGAGTCATCCTCGGGGAGTTGCCCTCAGTCCTCCAATGGCTGCAGAAAGAAAACAAACTCATAAGAAAGACAGAGGCTGGGAGGCAGCAGCAAATAGGAAGTAGAGAGATGGGGGTCCAGCACTTAGACTGGCAGAGAGCTCATGTTTCTGAACTCAGGGGAAGGCAACAGTGGGAGGAAGCACTGGGGGCGTGAGAAGGTCACCCCCCAGCCACACCTTTCCCTCCACCCCCTCAACTTTTCGTCAGCAGAAATGTCTTCCTTATTCTGATGATCCATTGGCTATCACTCTTTGGTTTTTACAATGGTTGTGAGCTTTCATCTTTTTTGTGTGCCTTCATCTGTAATTATTGTGGAAAGTTGGAAACAATTATTACTGGCACAAGGTACATCATTATTCCTACATAACTGAGAAGAATTGTTAGCTTTATGGAGTAGGTATTTCTACATTTGGGGATGAAAAGCTTTAAAGTTAGATTTATTTCACTGAGAAAAGTCAGTTGGTAACACATGGTACATAGTTTAATTAATGACAAAAGTGCTTTACTCATTAGGAAACATTTTAATCAATCAAAGGTCAGTAAAGAACGTGTTTACCGATTTACCGAAAGACTAAAGAAACACACTTTTTCTCATTATTGTAAAGAGATACATTTTTCCCTTGTGTTTAAAATTTTGAAAAATCCCAACACAAATGAGAAAATGTGCTTGTTAAGGAAAAGAAGTGGAACAAGAGCAACGCTGGGCGATGCCAGACCTAAACATGGGTCACGGTTATTCACTCCGTGTCCAGCTGTCACGCCAGGTCAGTATGGAATCAGCCCTCAAGACGTCAACCCCAAAAGCAACCGCAGGAGAGACTAAATATTTGATTACCTGAGATAAATCTGACTTGTGCGACATGCATTCCGGATAAAGGACTAGGAAGAAGTGGGTCACGTTATCAGTGAGAAATTTTTTACACCATGAACAGCTTGGACAATGAGAAGCCTGAACAGAGATTGTGGCGCTCGTCTTTCATGGCACAAGGAAATCACTAGTGAGAGAACGAGGGGAGGGCCAGTGGGTGAAGTCAACCTACCTTCTCCCCCAAAAACTGCTACCGCCACACCCGGCCAGCACAGTGGCACCTGGGAGGAGGACGGTCTTCGGGCTGGGAATCTGGGCCACAACCAAGACTAGAAATTCACCTGTAAGAGGAGAGACTGCCGGATTCCGAGTTAGGCGTGCAGCTAAGGCAGAGACCAAGAACTCAGACTCACACATCAGAGAACTGAAGTCCCATCTCCTGGAGTCTTAAAGACTCCGGTATCAGGCCTTTAGTGGACTAGAGCTTGAGAGGAAGCCACCAGCCTTCCTGGCAAGGGGCACCCGTGTGCATCATGCCCAGGCCTGCTCTTGTGAGGCCAGAGGACAGAGAGAGGAGAAAGGGGAGCCCGGCTTCCCTCCCGACCTCGACACGCTGGGCATTTAGGAGGCACAACAGTAGGCTTCTCTAGGCCGGGGGTGGAGAAGAGACCAAGGGAAGTGCTTTATGATGATGGCCTCAGAGTCTCAAGAGGGAAAACTGGCACTAACCTCTTTTAAATTGGCTTGCCGCTCTCCTGAGTCAACGTCAGATTCACGAGACAAATGCCATTCCCCTGCTCTGCGCCAAGTGCGTGCTGGTGGAGGGTCTGACATCCTTAAAGCTACCCTTACGCTGTACTTTCTCCCAGGTGAGAAGAGCCTCCCAGGACGGCCTCCGCGCAGCAGAAGATGGAAGAGGGGGAGGCAGGGCATCCTGCCAGGGGTGCACAGGATTTTAAGTGCTGCAGAAATAGAGCTGAGTTTCCAAAGCACATGCCATTTAGACATTTTCTCTTGCCATCCACGGAAAAGTGTTTTCTGAGTTTGCCATTTCCTAGAAGTGGTCTAAGGACTTGAACTTTCAGGATTCCTTCATAAGGAGGTAGGTAACTTAGAAGCAGTATCATCCACAATGCTGCTGACCTTCAGATCACAGAGGGTGAATGTATGTGCTCGAAAGCTCAGGGAGGAGCAAGGGCCCTTCGATACTAATGGACTTAGATGAAAATCTGCTACAGGGTGAGAGAAAGGTCAGGACGAGCGAGGACCAATGGCTGGAAAATGGGAGCGTGGCGTTGTGATGGAATTCGGTCAGCTTTAGATGTGAGCAAAAAAAACAAACGCCCATGTTCTACCAGGGAAGACAGTATCGCCACTCTCTTCCAGCTCCCAAGTACTAGGCAGTGTGCTCCCTTCAAGGACTGCAAACCCTGCCATAGAAGAGAATGGTCTGGGTTTTGTTGTGTCTGATGAAAAAGAGGAAAGGGCGATCAGCATTAAATGTCTCCCAGGACACTAAGGACTTTTCCATGCCGACAACCCCACTGGCTGCCACTGCCTGGGTGCCGTCTTCATCCACCTCCACAAAGGTTTTATGGACAACCTTTGACAGGTACAAACTGGGACTTGGAGAGATTCCAGTAAGGTCAGCCTTCATTTCATCAAAGACGTCTGTGATGCCCATGTCCTGGAGGACAGGATTGAGATCATAGCTGTCTTCCAGCGTGAACTGGGGGAAGGAGACGGCTACTGTTTCTTCTGACATATTTTCTGAGCTGCTCCAGGCCATGATTTTTTCATAGGTGATATTCCTTTCAAGCTACAAGAGGAAGAAAATAATGTTTAAGGTCAGATGAGCCAGCCAAGGATGCCCCAAATACTTCAAAGGGTCTGGGTCTGTTTCCACAGTTGGAGACAAGCCTCAAGGTCTTTCCCTCAGTCACAAAATACTCTGATTTCATTTAAAACTCCTCAGCAAATCTCTCTCCTCTTTAAAAGTTACAGGACAATTTGGGTTCTGGTTCTTTGGTGTCTGACAAGCTAGCGTTCAAAGCCCAGCCAAGCTCGTTTGATTAAGTTGGGTGAGCTCTGACCAAGTCTTAATGTTCTGGAGTTGAACCTCCTCTTCTATAAAAATAGAGATAATACCACTGGGCTCTTACAAGGATTAAACAAAATAATGTATGTCAAGTAACACATTAACACCGTGCTGACCCATGACAATTTTGAATCGTGGTTATTATTCTGATTATTACACCTGTCCTTCCATCTCCCTGTATTTCTCTCTCTTCCCCAGCCTTTATTAATTCCTACCTCAGCGAGCAGCCTATTTCAGTATCAGTATCTCCACTTCTGTCAAGGCACACGTGCCCAAAAAGAGGATTCAGCTAAAGGGTCCTTAACTGAGACACAGCAAAACAATCTGAGTAAGAGGCCAGAAGTCAGGATATTCAGGCAAAAGGAAAAGCTGTTTCATTCGTAGCAATTTTCAGGTTACATGTTGCCCAGATTCCTTGGTCTGGAAAACCAGTTGCAGAGAACCATGATATTCGAGAGGAAAATCCCATCCAACTTTTTTGGCATTTGTTCTTTAGTTCTCAACAGATGAGAAATAAATATCTCATCGAAATCAGATTCTTACGTATTCTTTGATTCTCTGATAGCTCAGCTACCATTCTCCCTTAAGATGGTACACAGTAGGTAATGCTGTTCCCCAAAGATCTATGATGATATATTTGGTAGAGAAATGGAAGTGGAGATTTACCTCTTCCAAGCCCTTCAGGTTGTCCTCTGAGGGAGACGGCAGCAGGACCAGCATGCTGAGCTTGCCCTTGGTGTACCTCAGTTCAAGGATCTGCGCCTTCAGCTCCTCTACGAAGCCGATTCTAAATAGACCTTTTTGATTCATCATCTTTACACTCTTCTTCTCGTTCTGCAGTGGACAAGGTAGACAGTCACAGGACTGCCATGCTAAGGAGCCCATTAAGATGAGAAATGTCTTCACCAGAAGTTCTGAGCCAGACCAGTGATCGAACGGAAAAATGTCTCCCACCCACTGATCAGGTGGCTCTTACTTTGTCAAGACTCTTTCTACCTGATGAAACCATAATAGGTTCTTCAGCTCCAGGACCACTTGTTGGTAGACTGTCCATCCAGGAGTCTACCCACACAGCGTGGCCAGCAGAAACTAGCCCTGCCAGCTCGATCTCCCATGCCTGCTCAATCCCAGTCTCTTGGCTTCACACGACCCCCATACCCCTACTGGCCTGAAAGGCCCCATCAGTGGGAGCCTTGGTTAAATAATAATCTTGTATATATTAAATAACAACTCCTGCTCCATAGACTTATGTCAGAGGAAAGGGCACCACCCCAGGTCCTTACACCTCATAATAATCTCCTAATAATCTCATAGTATGTGGGGGATCCTCACTCTGCAGAGAAGGATGTGCAGAGCTTGGAAGAATAACATCGAAAGTTCTGGGCTGGGATCTGATCCTTCCTGCCTTCCCTGTCTACAGCCCGGCAGCCTAGAACACGGGATTTTAAGGCAAACACTCACAGATGTGAATCCTAACACACGATTTTGGCTCAGTTACTTCACCTCTGCATTGTTTTGCCCTCAGTTCCTAAATGGAAATAATAAGGACACCCATTTTCATGTTATTTTGAGGACTAAATGAAATAATGATGGGAAAACGCAGCTCCTGGCAAAAAAACGCTTCGTAAACATGCTGATTTTTGCTCATAACAAAATGCTCTTATTGTAAATGTCAGATGTAACCCAGAGACCTAAGCTGAGATTGGATCATACTTGCTGCCAATCACTCTTAGCGGAACCCGTGAGGGGACTGCCTGGAAAACTCTGAGTTCTCACACAGTACCTCATTCAGAGAGAAAAGAGCATCCACCGTGTTTTCACAGTCAAAGTATTTGTCCCACTTGGCCTTGAAGTAAACAGCATTCACCAACACCAGCACCGTTGCGTTGTTGAGAGTGTCCTTGCTGAAGAGTTCCTTGATTTTACCTTAAAACAAAAAGGTTCCAGGGAATAACCTGGATATGAATTGTAGCAAAGGTGTTCATCTACACAGGCTTTTTTTTTTTTTTTTTTTTTTACTGCGGTTTAACATCCCTAAGGCTGGAGCATGGCTCATTCAGGAACTAATCCAAGAGGATTCAGCTAAAGGGCCACCTGGGTCGGGTGGAAGTGGAGGTAAGGGTGGGAGTGATGGGGGGGAAGGGACCCTCTTACTCCTCCTAAAGGAGAACTGTAACTGACAGAGTGTCTGATTCTCTGTATCGTTGTTTGGAACTGGTCATCAGATATTTTATTCCATGGTTGATCTTTCAACGTATAGATCCTGCCACCTGATTTTATTTATTTTTTTATTATTTTATAATTTATTTTATTTTTTTATTATAATCTCCTTGAGAAGAACTACCTCAAGCACTCATCACAGCAGAGTCTATTTGCTCACATATAAACAAAAATGCAGATACATGTGCTAGACCATGATAGAAACTCTGTTTTGTAGGGACTTGCACATGCCATCTCCCATTGCCTCCTACATCAACCATGAGATGCAGATGTTATTATCCCTTCCTTATAGAAGCATAAACTACATCCCATGAGACGTCAGGCCACACAGCCAAACAGTGGCAAGTCTGGCTAGGATCAGTCCAGAGTCTTTCCCACTCCTGGCCCAGCTCTGGGCTCCTTCCACAAGAACCCAGCTCTAAGGCAGACTGGAGGAGTCCATGCTATCAAGCAGTCGTCCATTTTCAGGATGTATCCTTCCCCACCTCAAAATGCCAATATAGCAGTTACTTGAATGCATGCCTACGTCTTAAGATGAGAAGACTCTTCCACCTCAAGAAGAGTCCCACTTCAATCCCACAGTAATAGACGACACTGACGTCACCTACACTTGAAGTACGTGGGAAAGTGAACTAAAATAATGAAGGAGAAACTAGATATTCACTTCTTAGTACGAATATTTTCAGTGAGCCCGATTTCCTCTTGGCAACGGAGTGGAACCTTGAAAGAATGGGAATTTTTGTGGATTGTAGAAGAAGTAAGGAGAAATAAATATGGAGTTTGGGTGCTTTCCCCAAGGAAAGACCAGACAGGGCAGTTTCATATTGAAAAATTATTCCATTTATGTTGAACTCAGATTTTTTACCACTTATCACTATCTCTAAATGCCCTTCACCCAGAAAACACTTATGTATCTAGTGAAATTTTGATAAGAATTGGAATTTTACTGTTTCCATTTCCCTCTGAATAAATTTTTTCACAATCTTTCTACTGACCCTTTAAAAAAAACGGAAATAGTGACAACCTGCTGGTATTGTGCCTGGATGAAAGGCATCTCACCTTTATGGTGGAGCAACAGACCAACAATAAGTACCTGTAACATCTAAGCATTTTAACTGTTTGACACCTGCAAAATAAGCTTTGGACCCAGTCCACACATGTAAGCATCTGGTCCCGACAGACTAGCAATCTGAAAAGCTGGGCTGATTTGTTTGTCTTAAATGGGAAAGAATAGGAGCTCCAATGTGTTGAGTCTTTCTTACCTTGGGACTGACATTCAACCCAGAAGTTAATCTCTTGTCTGGATTTTTCAGTGTCTTTCCGGAAATCAACACTTTCAATCGTTGTATGGTAAAACTGAATCACACCATTTAAGTATTCCTGACAAATTAGAATAAATGGAAATAATGCAATAAAATCATGTAATTATGCAGAAAGTTAGGAATGAGGCAGTCATGAGAAGCCTAATAAGAAAGATGTGTCTAACCACTTAAACTGGATGCCTGTGGCCTCTTTCTATGCCAGGTCTTAATTAACAAGAAACATTTCAGTGGTTGTAGTGACAATTTAGGGTACAGAATGCTTATTCATGGAGCAATCCATAGTTACGACGGCACAAGCTTTTCCTACCAGATTTGGACATTCCATTTGTCAGGACATCACAGGTCAAATAACAAGTAACTTTAGAGGCTTGGCTGTAAAATGCTTCTAATCCTTAAGAGTTAGAACCCTGCTTAATGGTGACAGAGTTTCTATTTAGGATGATGAAAAAGTTTTGGAAATAGATATGGTGATCATTATACAATATTTTGAATGTAATTGATGCCACCGAATTGTATACTTAGAAAAGGTTAAAATGGCAATTTTTATGTTATAGATATTTTACCACAATTTTTAAAAATTGTAATATAATATACCAAAACCATTGCTGTATGCATTTTTAATAGGTGAATTGTAAACTATATTTTAATAAAGCTAGTTTTTTTAAAAAACCAGCATATAAAATCTCATTTCCATTGTAAGAGAACCTACTAATTTTGTCGAAGTAGTCTCCCCTTTCCCCTTACTAGACCAGCCCTAAACACTCAACCTCATCTTTCCCAATGGTCAGGCCCCTCGTGTTTATTGCTAAATCTGTGGTTCCTTCTAGTGGCGAGAGAGGAAACTGACAGATTCAGAGACATCTTGCTCTAGGTACAAAGCTGTTTAGCCACAGAGACAAGACTTGCGCCTTTTGGAGTTCCATAGGGAGGTGGCCTGATCGTGGCACAAAAGGTGATCTTAGAGAAGTGCCTTGAGTGGGGAGGGAGGAGCCAACGGGAAGAGGGGTTCCCAAGTGCATCTACCAGGCACCTTGATTGGGAAGGGCTGTCACGGGAGAAAGCACCATTACCCAACCCACACGGGTTCCCAGGCTATTGGTCACGTGACCCTCTTTCCACCCATTCTGTTTCACCCAAGGGGCCTTGTAAGCAGTGCAAGCTGGAAAACTGGGAGGAGGGCAACAGAAGGTGTGTGAGAGAAAGAGATGGGTCCCAGACATCCCACCAGCACATCCTCCTGTCGGAGGTTTGTGCTCTAGGTAGCCAGTGAGTAATCCAGCTACTCCTTGATTTTTAAATCCTAGCCTACATGGTGTCTACAATCACCAGTCACGCCTAACTCACCGGACAGATTGGGAATTCCTGCTCTCCATAAAGCCGGTTGGCAATGCTCAGGGTGTAATCAACTCTGATCCTGTCTAATCTGGAGAGAAGCTGCCCGAAGTAGCAGCTGAGCAGCCCACTCTCGTCGTTTGAAGACTCAGCCTAACAGAAGAAGAAATAAAACGTGATCTAACGGGAAGAGTCACAGCATCACTAAAGCACATTGTCATTTCACACTGTTACCACGTCGGGGAGCAAGCTGAGAAGAGAGGATGGAGGGTGAGACACGCTCCCAGTCACGGCTCCCATGATACCAATCAAGATCACCCAGGAAATATATATCTGGGGACTCCACAGTGAACACTAGATTTTAGATCAGTGTACTTTGTTCTTCTCTGTATTCAAAACGATTCAAGAAAGAGGTCATCTTCTCCCCATCCTCCTCTTATCCTAATGTAGGGGTATATCTAACCTGGAGAGGATCTTTACTGCTCCTGGCTTATGACAACCAATGAAAGGTCTGTGTGTCAGCGCCGATTTCAGCATGAAATAGAACAGGCAGAAGTGGAGAGAGCGTGAGGCGTAGCTGCCTCCTCCACCTTCCTGCCGCTCACCCTCACCCAGGCTCCACCCTGGGGACCTGGCGCCTGTCAAAGGAGGGCAGTACCGAGGCTACGCTCTAACGATCTTTGCCATGAGCAGGAGATACTGTGTCCTTACAGACAAGGATATCAGAAAGGCATTGTGGGTCACACGGGAGTTTTGCTCGGATGTTGCTGATGATGACAGCCAGGACCTAATGCCTGGGGATAAGCAACCGTAACCAAACCCAGGGCCGCCAGACTGAGCATCTCGGAAGGAAGAGGCGCAGGGGTTCACAGTGTCTCACCTCCAGAGTCAGAGATCCTGTCGTTTCTTTTTTCTGCCCTTCCAGAGAGTTGTCGACATGCCCTTCTCGTTTTTTGCTTTTCAGACAGGGATCAGGTTCTTTGGTCTCATTCTGGGAAAACTCATTGAAGTGTAGTACCTGTGTGATCACAGCAGACAGTACAAATGGCAGGAAGTCTGAATAGCTTCAGACACGTTTTTACAACGTGGCAATGACGATAATGACATAGTCAAACAGAACAATCAACAGCAGTTGAAAGAAAGGTGGATGTTTCTTTTGACCAGGTTTGTGAGGTGGAATGGAGGGGAAGTAAGCTGAATGCTCCCCCACCCCTGGGACTGCATTTAAAAGTGAATGTAACCAAACCAAAAGAATATCAATATCAAGGCTTCCAGGAGCCACAGAGCCACACGCAGCTAAGGAGCCAGCCTGAATTGCCCGTGAGTATAAAATACACACCAGATTTTGAAGACTTAGTATGAAAAAAAAAGTAAACTATCTCATTTAAATGTTTAACTGTTGCCTGTTGATATGATAATATTTTGAATGTGGTGGGTTAAATAAAACAACAGGCAAAGGGGGTGGAGCAAGGGCCCCAAAGCAGGAACAGGTGTGGATTTCCCAAGGAAGGGAGTGGGCTGTATGGCTGGAGTGAGGGGATAGGGAGAAATAGGGTCACCAATTGACCTGGAACTCAGATCCCCAGACCCTCATCGGCCTTTGAAAGGACTGGGGCTTCTATCATTTGCAAAGTGGAAAGTCCATATTTTGAGCCAATGAGAAAACAGGATCTGACTCTGGTTTTGAAAGGAGCTTCCTGGCACCTGGGTTGAGAACACCGACAGTGGAGCAGGGCAGCCCGTTAGGAAGCCGTCCCCAGGTTAGAAGGGACAGACCTCGGGGAGATGGTGGGAAGCTCTGACAAATTTAATGGGAAGTGAGAGAAAAAGCAAGAAGTCAAGGAGGACACCAGCATCTTTAGTGTCTGGAACCACAACTGGTGCTTAATAAATTTTCATTTAGTGTAAGGAGTGAGAGAGAAAATGCACGCACATATTAAAAATTACTGTCAATATTGGTCTTGATAATTACAGAGAGAAAGATGAGTGGACAGAGACAGAGGAGATGAATGAGAACAGCTGTCAGATGGGTGAGGCTGGAGAGGCCTCATGAAGGAGTTGGAGGCTTAAGTGAGTCTTGAATAAAGGCTGGATGGCAGAGAAAGCAAGGCGGGGACATAAATAACAGCACAGGGCAGACACGGGCTCCCAGCAAGCCCAGGGCACAGGGAGCAGAGAGACAGGTCAAAGCGGGATTCGGGTCTGACTCTGAGCCTGGATCAAGAGTCCGGGATCTGTACCTGGTCGATCTGCCGGGCGCTGTCACTTCTGGCCCCCAGGCGGACCATGCCAAGGGCAGCTGAGATGCTCAGTGGACAGAAGAAGATGTTCTTATGATAATCATCTTTGCTGATCTTTTGGAAAAGATCAAAGCAAAATTTGGTGTTTGCAGCAATGAGAGAGTCCATGGTGAATCTGATGACAGTCTAAAACCAACAAAACAAAACAAGAGAGAGAGAAAATGATGATCAGGGCACAGTAGGTAAACAGTTCTCATTTTAAGCACTCGAGATGCCATCATGTGCACTTACGCTGATATGTTATTAAAAACTGGAAAGCTAAGGTCACCAGCTTCCTGGTATATAGATGGAGATACTGCCACTGATACAGACAGAGATCTATTTTCATGGAGTGGTGTGAACCAGTTTCCTAGGGCTGCCACAGCAGATTGCCACAAACTGGGTGGCTCAAACAACAAAAGTTTATTTTCCCACAGTTTCGGAGGCCAGAAGTCCAAGCTCAAGGTTTTGGCCAAGTCGGTTCTTTCTAGAGGCTCTCGGGGAGAAATTTGTGTCATGCCTCCTCTCTCCCAGCCAGCCTGGGTTTGTAGAGGCATCACTCTAATCTCTGCCTCCATCTTCACCTGGATTCTTTCCTGTGTCATGTGTGTGTGTGTGTGTTTGTGTGTGTGTGTGTGTGTGTGTGTGTGTGTGTGCAAAATTCTTTTTTCTTATAAGGACCCTAGTCATTGGTTTAAGACCCACCCTTATCCAATATGACCTCATCTTAACCTGATCATATCTGCAAAGACCCCACTTCCAAATAAATCACATTCACAGGTACTGGGGATTATCAGGACTTAAATCTATCTTTTGGGGGCCAATTCTACCTGCTTTGTGGTAGGACTTCCTTTATTCAGGTAAATAAGGTCATGGGCTACCATTTCCCCACAGCCAAGTCAACAGCCAAGGAAGCGTCATTCCACCTCCTCCTTCTCCCCAGGCCCTCCCTGGTTCTGCACTCTCCCCTCAGGGTTCCACGGCTGAGGATGCACCCAGCCAGTTGTCCTGGGCCATGTTCTTTGTAATATTTTACTCATTTTTTTTACCTGTTTTACTCCTTTTGACTCATTCCATATGCAACTTACAGGACATGAGGCACTGCGGTCTGCCACTGATATTGTTCAAGAGATAACAGACCTTGAAAGATGTTGGGGGTTTAGCAGTCATTAGGTTTAACGCCTTCTCTTGACAGTGTAGACCCACAGGCAACACCAAACCAAAGCAAGAGAGTAACTGGTTTAGGACAGATTCTTTGCTCCCCCATCAATAATCAATTCCAGAAGTAGCAGAGAATCTTACACAGATCCTGCCTTGGACCTACCCCTTGCATTGGGTTCAGCATCCTCCCAGTTAATATGGACTCTTCAGTCTACTAAACCTAATGCAAAAAGATAGCATTGGGTAACTTGTTTTAAATGTGCCAGACGTGTTTTATATATATTAGCTTTAATCCTACTCTGCAGGGTAGATATTATCGCTCCCTTTTTACAGATGAGAAAACTGAGGAACCAAATCCCATTTGCACTTGGAAATTAAGTGCTCTTTCTATTGCATCTACTATTGCTCCTAAGTTGCGCTCAGCGTGGGACAGGCTGCCAAACGCACGCCTGCTACATGCTGGTACTTTCCCCCTTGTCCAGCTTAGGGTCTGTTTTTAATCTCACATTTTTTTCTGCCAAATTTGTACATAACTGTATTTCTCATTTTGTGCTATTAAAGCTGGGTTCAGGGAGGTGTTTTCCAAGAAACATATGTTCTGGGTGTGTCTGGAAATTAAATGCCTCACACCTCAGAAAGCTACAATTGCATATCTTCAAAAATATCTTCACCCCTATCACGTTCTCTCTACAACAACAGCTCCTATTACCCATGCACTAACAAGTCCACTAGGGAAGTAGAGGAATCAAGTAAATTAAAGATCTGAGTTGAGGAGATTTCACAGGCTTTTGTTAAATCATAAAATGTTGGATAAAAGGCAGCCTAATATTTGTAAAGCCTTGGTTGTACAACCGAGGTTAATATTTGATCAAAATGTCTGGCATCAAAGGAGGGGAAAGCAATGGACATTCTGGCTCTTGGTTCACTGCTATTGAAGGGAGACTGGGGGGGAGGGCATAGCTCAGTGGTAGAGCGCGTGCTTAGCATGCATGAGGTCCTGGGTTCGATCCCCAGTACCTACACTAAAATAAAATAAATAAATAAACCTAATTACCTCTCCCCTCCCCCAAAAAACCAAAAATAAATTAAATTACATTTTTAAAAAAGAAGACTACAGACAGATGATATTGAAGGAAGAGAAGGGATTTGTATTAAAAAGCTGAATGATCCCCACCTGGTCCTCTGCTCCCAGCTATTTGCTCAGTGTCACCCTCGTTCCCTGGTACAGCTGTGCCCCTGGCATCAGAGTGGAAGGGTGTTTCTTCCTGGCATGATGGTGCAGAGAACTGAACAATTAGTGTCTTACCTGCTTTAAAAAGAGTATGATTGCTCAAGCCTGCCAACTCCCTTCTTCTCAAGATTAAAAAAAAAAAAAAAAAAAAAAAAACAAACCTGAGGCCAGAAGAGGTGAGGTGATTTGCACACAATCACACACCAGCCAAGAGCAAAGCAGGGCTAAGACCGCGCCATGCCCATCCTGTCTGCTGGAATAGATGCTCTTTGCCCTCGTTTCTCATTCTGGAAGCATCCTTACTCACTCTGTTGTCTCTAATTCTCAAAAAATCTTATAAGTTAGAAATTATCTTCATTTCACATCCAACCATTAAGTGATGCACCTGGTGTGCAAACCGGTCCATTCAGCCTACTCTCAAAGCCACCCTCTTCCTCCCACACTGTGCTGCCATCCAGAGCACACGGCACGGGTGCCCTAAAAGGCCACGCCCTGAGTGACCCGCCACACGGCTCCATGGCAGGGAGATGCTGCCGCCAGCAGGTACGTGTTACATTGATGTCTCTGACTGGGGTCTTGGGCTGTAGAAAGGACCTCCCAGCATGGTGCCCCCATCAAGGCTCTTTGAAATACCTCTCTGCCTTCAGGCATCTCAGGTTCCATTTGTTTTTCCAGGACTCTGGTGATCTACCCAGGAGGTCTTCTCTAGATTGAATATTTACTGGAAAATCTTTTCACATTGCATTGAAATCTATGCAAATGCACCATAATATAGATTGGAATTGCAAGACTGTAAACACCTTATCCCAAATTGGGACTGATTTCCATAATTTCATACTTACAGTCCCATTATCACCTCCTGCCAGCCATAGCTACAGAGGGAGGAGCTAATGGGAAAATTTTATTCAGAAAAAAATATATCACTTTGATAGCAATAAAATATAATTATATTTTTGCCTATAATACTTCCCAAAGAAGTGACTTGTTATTTAACCTCTAATAAGGTAAAAGAAGAACTTTGATTCTAAAGTTCAAATTTATTGTACAGACGGCAGAATATGAGGTTCTGCCGCCTGTACAATAAACTTGAATTTTGCTTTCACAACACTGACAAATCAGTTGCCTTTATTTCTCCATGCACTTTCTCATTTCATGGTCATATACATATGTGCAATTCACAACATTTATGTATATTCCTATAGATATGAAGTATACACGTTTGAATTTCTATTTCGCTTATCATTTGCTTTTTGATATTTCTATTTTTGCTTTCAAAACATAATTCTCTTGAGGGTAGTTTTCATGTCTTTATTCATTCATCTTTGTATCTTATCAGTAAAGAATACAAATGATGGCACATATGAGCACTTGGTAAGTTTTTATCGATTTATTTGCTATCATATGCTCCTTCTTCATTGTAAATAATTCTAATGTTTGAAATATTAATGTTAATATTTCATGTTAACTTTTTATATGTTCTGCAGGCAGCTATAATCAATAGAGATATTATACAGTAGAATCAGCTTTTAATTAATTTTCTACTATACCCAAAATAGTTCATTTATTAAAGTATGGTTTCCTTTAAAGTAAAAATGTAAAAGTTTAGGCTAAATAGATTTTTTTAAAAATATGGTTCACTTTAAAGAAAAAATGTAAAAGTTTAGATAGATTTTCTAACAACCCAAAATATTCTGAGTGAAATTATTCCTGCCTACATAGTACAGAAAGAAAAATTTATATCCCCAAAGTATTTCATGTCTTATAATTTCCATAATTACCACAAAGCTATTAACAACCCAAGAATGAAATTCAAAGTTCACAAAAGTAGATGCTACCCTGCTGGAATAAATATACAAACCTGGTTATAATTAACTGAATGATAAACAGTATCTGTAAAGAAAGAATTACTTGTGAAAAATGCAATTAAAAGCATTTCCAACTTATTTTGCAAAAGAGAAATTTAAACTCATATGATTTAAAATACAGATAGAATTCTAAGTATTTTACCATTTTATATTCCAGAAATAATTAATAAAACGATGAAATAAAATCTATCTAGTATGTAAAGATAAAAAAATATTCAAACATCCCCATTTTAAAAAAAATCAATCAAATACATCAGGTACTCAGGGGCTGAGGGAGGTGACAGATATTGCTAATATCTCCTAGCAACCACTGCCACATTTATAAAAACTTCAAAGCATCAAAAAACAAATTGCTCTTTTTTAAAAAACACTTGACTTAATAAAAATAAAAATAGCATATTCTTTGGTTTCAGTCAAGTCTCCTTTGGGTTTCTATCATTTAAAGTAAAAATTCCAATGCATATTCATTGTTAAAAATGATACTAGGTAATGTCAGCATTTACCTCCTTGCCTTCAGAGTTGCTGCTAACAGCTGGCCAGGTGAGTTTCAACCCACACCCTGTCAGGAATGGAAATATATGAACTCTGTCCCTCCCACTACGGCATTGTTCCAAGTACCATTTTGGAATCCATTGTAAAACTGTCATTGATAGATTTTTAAAAAAAGAAAAAGAATGTGTGGCTTATATACTTCTAAACAAATTCTCACGCTCTATGACTTCAACTAAATTTAATATTTAGCTTACTGTGTTTATATTTTCTTTGCTCTTTCCAATTGGTTCTCTTTATAGAGGCCTCATAATAATATTTGACTCATATCTTTCAACCCAAATCCTTATATTAGATAAATGGAGATGCAAAAAACCATTTTACTTCATATCCCATTTCTTGGACATTCTCTTATATGTGAATTTCTATAGTTTATTCTAAACTTTTTTAGACGTATTACATAGGACATGTAGGATGTGCTTTAAGCAATAGTTTGTTTTTTTCTTTTTCACTTTTTTTTTTTTTTTTTTTTTTTACCTGAAGGTGGAGGAGGGGATTGCTATTTAATTTATCTACTAGAAAAACTGAGTAACAACCAGACGGTAGAAATTATCAAGACATACTGACAGAGCCTGGCTGGGGCAGGGGTGGTGGGAGGAGGGAACTTTCTAGAAAAGAACTAATTTGCTAGGAACCAAAAGACTGATCAATTTTGTACCAATATTGCCAGGAAATCTGTCCAATTTCCCTTCCTGCACCTTGTGACCTGCTCATCTTGCATCTTTTTTTCTCAAAGGATTTCGGCACCCCAGATGCTCCCACTTTCTTTCTGTTTCTTCTTTCCTTCCTTCCTTCCTTTCGCTTCGCTTTTGCATTAGAAATTTTTTCCCCTCTAATTGTTTCCACAAACTTCTTTAAAAAAAACATCACTTTTCAGTTGAGTTTGGTCATTGGTTACAAGGGGCTGGAAAAATTTAAGCTCTACATCAATTAATAATTCATACCAGTTGACCAATAACTACTTCATGCTATTGCTGTCCAGCAACGCCATGCAAAAAGGGTACTACTGACATTTAGAACAGCATGATTTGTTTGCCTGGCTCCCTGGATGTCTGGTTATCATGTTTGCTTTTGTTGGCTGGTGATACTCACATCACATCAGGCTGCTGGCTGCCTAGCTGATCCAACACTTGTTTGATTATCTTTAATCTAGGATTGCATTTGTTCATCCTTTCAAATAATCCAACAAAGATCTGATTACAGATGACTGCGCCCTACAAGCCTAAAAATTTGTGTGGTGAGATTGTTCAATCAGTAGTGATGAATTTCTCCCCCAAATGTAGCTAAATGTTAACGTAATGTGATAAATTACTAAAAGAGGGCATGAGAATTCATTGAGCACTTACCATGTGTCAAGCACCGTTTGGAACTTTGCATACATAATCTCATTTGAGTGACTGAAGAGAGTCCATCTCTCTAATATTGGTGACAAAGTGTCAGAGAATTACTCTTGAGTTTGAAGGAATTTTGGAAGTCAGTGTTATTCAAGGCAAGCTAAAGAAGTTTTTCTGTGTCAACATGTTGTAAAAATAGGATTTCATCAAGTGTCAAATTAGATGACTCCGCCTAGATATCTTAGGACGCAACATGAGTTATGAGCTAATCGTAACCCGTAATCATTCACCTTTTAGTAACTAGTCTTTTTCTGCATGGAATTCAAAATTCACCTATAACAAAACATTATCTGACAAATATCAGCGGAGTTCTCCCAGGGCAGTCTACCCAAGGGATGAAATAAAGGCAAAAATAAACAAATGGGATCTAATTAAACTTACAAGCTTTTACACAGCAAAGGAAACCATAAGCAAAACAAAAAGACAATCTACAGAATGGGAGAAAATACTTGCAAAAAATGAGACTGACAAGGGCTTAAAAGAATATGTAAACAGCTCATACAACTTAATAAGAAAAAAACAAACAACCCAATCCAAAAATGGGCAGAAGACCTAAACAAGCAATTCTCCAATGTAAACATACAAATGGCCAATAGGCACACGAAAAACTGCTCCATATCGCTAGTTATCACTCCTTTAGAATAGAGCATCACACTAGCCAGCCTCTCTTTACAAGCTATCCCACAGCCTGCCGTTTCCTGGAAACCACAGGTTACAGAGGAAGCCTTTATAAAGGTCTGCTAGAAAGCCTGGACCTCCTATCTCTGTCCCTCCCTCCCCCTACACGCATTACAGAGTCCAGTAAGTACTGTGAAACCCCATGAGTTCATAGTTTGTACACGGAATATACCAAACCCAAGAGGAATGGTTTTCATAGCTGGTCCCAATCCACTTCCAGCAAATGGATCGAGTGGCCACAGAACTCTGTAGTCTCAGAGAATGTGAAGCAAAGTAAAGTGCGGCTGAGAGAGAAGCCAGGCATTGCCCACTCTTCTCTATGCCGTACCACCTACTCAGTCATGGCTGCAGCTCCACAGCTGTCCAGCGCAGTTCACTGAGCATCCCCACCAGTGCTTGTCTCAACGCTGGCATCTCAGACACAACCTAGCAAAAGAACAAGTTCTCCCCTCTTCCCTCATCCCCCCGGTTCCCTCTCTTGATCGCTTTCTTCCTCATCTACCCATTCCCCATTGCGCGTGCGCTCGTGCGCCCTCACTCTCTCTCTCTCTCTCTCTCTCTCTCTCTCTCTCTCTCTCTCTCTCTCTCTCTCTCTCTCTGTTAGGCTAGTTCAGAGGAATTAATTCACTTGCACAACCCACCAGATATTACCCATCATCATAGAACAAGATTAGCTCTTTTTCAAAATATGGCTCATATTTTAAGGAAAAGAGGACTTTTGAGATATTTATAGGTCATTTAGTTCTTTTGCAGCCTTACAGCAAAGCTGTGCTCCTGAACTTCCATACAAAGGCTCTTCCTCTTGATGAAATTTCAGGACTCAATGTTCTGTAAAAACCCATCTCTGGGCCATGCGTGAATGACAATCATAATTTGAGGAGCAAATACTGCCTGTAATTGTGTAAAAAATGAAATCCTTACCCCACTACAGAAGTAAGCCCTACAGTTCTGCGGAATGTTAAAGTGGTGAGCTCCTAAGCTGACTGCAAACCAGAGAATCAGAGACGCTACAGGAACTTAAAGGAGCATGTAACTTGCAAACATGAAATTGGATTTCCGTAAGTCAGACAACTCATAAAATATAGTATAGCTGGGATTATAACTATAAAAGTAATAAAAGTTTTGAATTAGGGAGAGGGTCAGAAATTTTGGGTAGTGAGCTATACATGAATTTTAAACAATATATGTCAGTTGAGAAAATTAAAGATCTTTAACTTTAAATTTAATACAAATTTAAAACTTTTAATACAAGTTTTAAAAATAAAGATAATTATAGGCCCATCTAAACACATAATTTCCTTTTTCCCACATACTCTCTTTTTACATAGTTGAATTCATGTCACATTAGTAGTTTTGCATCCTGCTTGTTTTCATTTCATACTTTTTTTACCTGTTTATTAAGTATAATCATTAAATTCTATACCCTGATTTTTTCTTGATATCCTCTTCAGAATTTTGTATTTGGTTGTCATTTTTCTATCGTGGCTAAATAATAGTTTACTTTAAAATTTCCCTATGTTTTATATCTAGATTGTTAACAGTTTTCCCTTATTAAAAATATTCTGCCCATAGATTTTTGTGAATTCTGTATTTACCATTTTAATGTTTTATAGGTGAAGGGAATTTTTTGAGCTTATCAAGTCCAACCATGTCAATTTTCAGACAGGAAACTGAGTGTGTGGGTAATTAATTGAGTTCTCAAACTTTCATTTATTACTTTTAACAATAGCCAAGACATGGAAGCAACCTAAATGTCCATCAATAAATGCTTGAATAAAGAAGATGTGGTATATATAAATACAATGGAATACTAGTCAGCCATGAAAAAGAATGAAATAATGACATTGGCAGCAACATGGATGGACCTGGAGATTATCACACTAAGTGAAGTCAGTCAGACAGAGAAAAACAAATATCATATGACATCACTTATATGTGGAATCTTAAAAAAATTATACAGATGAACTTATTTACAAAACAGAAATAGACTCACAGACATAGAAAACAAATTTATGGTTACTAAAGGGGAAGGGGGGAGGGATAAACTAGGAGTTTGGGATTAGCAGATATAAACTGCTATATACAAGATAATTGAACAACAAGGTCCTAATATATAGTACAGGGAACTATATTCGATATCTTACAATAACTTATAATAAAAAAAAATTGGTAAGCTTGGAGCTAAAGATGTGGTCAAATCCACTCAAGCATGCAAAAGGGGTCCGGAAAGTATTTTCATCAAGGAGTACATGTTAATGTGCTCAAAAATAAACACCTGACTTTGTGGCTAAGGCAAGCCCAATTTTTTAACTTACAGCTTGTTGAAGCATAACTGGGTCATTTGATTGGCTATTGTTCTTCATTTGGATGCTGAGAACGTGAGGGGAGACACATTAACTGGAAAGTACTGATGAAGGATTTTCCAAGAAGGCACGTGAGTTTAGTGAGCAGGTTATCAACTTAAAATCTCACACAGTGTAACAAAAATAGAATGGAACCCATGACAAGCAGAACTGGAAGCAGTAGCCTGTGTCAATAGAATTCCAAACTCTGAGCGCAGCAGTCTTTGTTCATCCCACAACCACCCCTCCTCATAGACTTTTTCTCCAGAAATGATAAGCAGAAGAGAAACTGTTAGAGAATTCAATCCATTCTCACTCAGGCACTGTTCTCTTTATCCAAGTCTCCCCCCGACCCCAAACTTTCAAAAGACCACACCCCAAATTTTCAGAAGACCACGAACACTTAGACCTAGAGAAATATTAGGGAGAAAAAATATCCCTCCTTCTCCAAATATGAATGTTTCTCACAGACCTGTGCAGGTTTCTATAATTCTACTGTTGGGGATTCTATTCTTGGGCCGGGGAAATCCAAGAGTTGGGAGGATGCTCTGGAAAAGGAGATGGGAGGGTGCCCAAGTTACAGATACGCCCCAATCTAGATGGAATTCTGCCAACTAATCTCTAAAACCCTGGAGCTGGGTCAGCAATGAGGATCAGCACCCATTCATTAAGGTCATGAGGGAATCTGGATTAACATGTTTTCAAAAGGATTTAAAACTATGCCTCTGTTTCAGTATCTGTAAAATTAAGGGGTTGGACAGAATGAAATCTCAGCAATGACATTCTGTTATTTCAGACTTGGTGTGAGCTATAATCAGGTGCCATATTTGTTCATGTGATAATTGGATGGGAGGACAGCTGGATTGACTGGTGATCCCACCAAGATGTCAAAGTTGAAAGACATTAACTGCCACATACATGATTCAACCTTCTTACACACCCCCAACCGTGAGGACTTAACTCTTGATTTATTCATTTAATACGCATATACTGATTGCTTACTGTATACCAAGGATTTATTTATAAGGCGATTCTATTCTTCCCAAGGTCAAAACTCTTTCCGGCTGGGGAAGGTTTACAGACACACCACAAACATATCCCGGTTTCTAAAAAACAAGCTGGTGTTGGGTTTGCTGTTGCTGCTGTTACGGTTGTTGCTGCCATTGTTCCCCTTATTTTTAAATCATCCTCATTTCAAACGATGCCCAGCAGCCAGAATTTCACCACCTGATTTGTAGACACACCCTTAGAAGAGGTTCGTCATTGTTCTTGAGAGCAATCCTTTAGCAAACCCTTCGCACTGGGCTTCAAGGATCATTTGCATCTACCATGGAGACGATCTCTTTAATCTCAAACAACCCTGATTTGTGGATGAGTACAGGGCAGGGTGAAAGACAAAACTGGAGCAGGCAAACTTCCTCCAAAGCTTTCTTCTCTGCCTACAAAGTCCCCATGGCTCCTGGGACACCCAGACCAGGACTCCACCAGGTAATACTCATTTCCTCGGTCAGCATTCTCTTGCTGTATCTCAAAACCCCCAACACTCAGACCCCAAACTTTCCATCATTCCCTTTGAAGTGGAACATGTGTTAACTAGCTGGTCTGATACGTGCTAAATGGAACACTTCCTGTAATAGGTATGGCCTTCCTAGACACCCTTAGCCTTGATGGTCAACCAGTAACATACCAATGGGGAGTATTTTCAAACCTGGGGTAGAGAATATCAGAGCTATGTAAACTTGTAAGTATAAGCTAGAAGTAAGCCACCCCTGGTTCTCTTGAACTAACATAATTAAGTCCTATATCTGTAGGTGTCCACCACCAAAGTGATGTCTTCAGTATTAGCCAGTAGGATATAAGGACTAAGGGGGCAAAAGTGAGCTAGAGCCCCGTCGGCTTTGAGTACCACGTGATGGGTCTGTGTTAATTACAATGAGACTATTCCCAAGAACTCGGAAATAATCCTTTAACCCAGTGGGAATTCTGTGGTTACACAGTTGCCATATAATGTGGAAGAACACCGTTCCTAAATCGCACTGGCTGGATGTTCTCGAGCTGGGCCCCCACAGCATCCTGGGTGCCACAATTTGAATCAAAATGTTCCTCAACTGCAGTTAAATTAACATGTGCCCAGTTCACAGAAATGAAATATTAATATATTTGATGGTTTCCATTTAAAGAATTCCTTAAACCTGTGGCATTAGTTACAAGTTACTGACATCACAAGTAGGTTGAAGATGATATTTAATTTAAGATGATGGAAAAAGCAGAAGTCACAAATACTTGTTGACTGTGGACCAGCACCAGGCTCCAACTCGGTGTTTTATTGGTTTATCTCCTGTAACCCTCAGTAGGAGACTGGGGCCATTATCACTATGTTACAGACTGGGAAGTGGAAACTCGGGGAGGTTGAGTGACTTGCACAAGCTCGCTGAACTTAAATTGTGTGATTCAGACCCACATCTTCCTTATTCTGAAATCTGTGCTGCCTCCAAAACTGTGTGCCAGAGCTTCGCACCCAAAACACAATGTTATTTGAGTTTAATAGTGAAAATTGTATTGGGGTCCATCCCTGAACAAGGTTGAAAACTACAACCCCGTTTATATATTCAGCAGTTTTTTCTTCCTCCTTGTAAAGTCTGCACAAATTACTAATTCATAGTTTACTAGAATTTAAGAACGGCTTTGGCATTTCAAGCTTAAAGATCTCAGGATCTGTAAGGCGAGAGAAAGGTAATAGACCCAAGGGAATACTCTTAATCTATTTGTGTGCCTGGATTTATTATTGTCAGCAAACACCGACTGAACCCTCCCACGTATTGGGGATTTGGCCAACCCCAGCTGCCAGCCCTGGCATACCCCTGCACATCCGGGCCGGCATGCTATGTCCTTCAGGCTACAAATTTTGTCATGAAAGGTGGAGGTCTACCTTGCCTTAGGTTACGCTGCTGATTTCTAAGCACTGTGGTTTCTCCCTGCCACACACTGTGTACCTAAGCGTGAGCCCTATTTTCTTACAGCAGAATAACGTAGGTGGAAGTGCCTGGCGCTTGGTAGCTGACCAGGGAATGCTCATTACATACAATCTGAGTATCTGAGCTGTTCAGAGCCTGCCCCCTCCGAAGGCTTTCCCAGCTCATTCCCTCTCTCTCTAACCCAGTTAAACATGCTGTTCTAATTACTGCCCTTCTGTGGACATACTTTACTTAATTACACACTTGTCACCTGAGGGCCCGAGTCTATGTGCGTGATGTGTTGCACAATCTGAGAGAGCCTGATAAGTATTTGCTGACTGATAGAACTTAATGATACCAGCCATTGAGGGCAGCCCTCTGAAGGTAATTGGAGGGCGGAAGTGTGAGAGCAAGTTCTGACTTCGGCTAATATTGTTTTGATTGATGTCTAACAAGTTGAGTAGAGAGATATTCATCCTAGGACAAGAAATGGATCCAAGCCCTGAATCCAAGGGAAGGGGTGTCATCTTCTGCTTCAAAGACTGAGACATGGGGAGAAGGGTAGGTCCGGACCTGGCTGTCCTATAGCATCCCTTAGAAAAATGTCCGTGTGTGTATAAATTAACATATAAACAACAGCCACAAAACAGCAGAGTACATGAACAGAGTTCAGAGCTGTGGTAGAGGGGTCTTCACAACTGAGAAGGGTAATGGGGGCAAAGACATCACCCACCTTATCCCCAAAAAACTTCACACCAGCCGTGGGAGCTGCAGCCTTAGGTCACCAAAGAGCTTTGCATCAGTGGACAAAGATGACCAGCCACTGCGGGGTGACCTGGCTGGTGTTCTGCATGCCCGGGTCACCTAGGCTGCTTGGTGATGGATGGAGGCACGGCACCCAGGATTTCTGGGTTTCAGTAGGACAGCGAGTGTAGAGACAGAACAGGACTCCTCTACAGACTTTTTAATTTTCTTTCTCGATAGAATGGTAACCAGCAATGATTCCTTGGAGCAAGTAAGCATCTTGCAGGTTTTGAAACTGTCATGGGAGGGAGTACTTGAAGAAGGGAAGAAAGATATTCATCCAATAAGTAAGATGACTAACAACAGTCATTTAATTTTAATACAGTGAAAAAACAAACTAACCTAATTTTGTGTGCCAAAGTGATGAACAAGACATAAGTTGCTGAACGATCGATGATTTTACCTTTAATTTCTTGCTTGCGTTTTCACTGATTTGGACTCTGCTTCCCACCCCAAGCCACTCTCCCCTCCCCACACCTGCGCACAGCACTCTGTAAGTTTATGCAATCATATTTTACCAGTTGTTTATGCTTATGAAAGGCCATTCTAATATATGATTGCATACTGAAGTGGTGATGTTTGGGCCAATAGAAAACTGTCAACATATCAAATTCAACACATCCAAAACTGAATTCAATTCTATTTCCTTCCAACTGGCTTTCTCCTCAAGTCTTAGCCTTATCTATGTCTTACCTTACAGATTGCCGTCACTACCTGTTCATTTACTGAAGTTTAAATCTTGGAAGTTCTGTTAATTTCTCCATTTTTCCCACCCCCACCCTCAATTGGGCAGTAGGAGCCTTCGTTCTGTACCTCTGCTCCCTTATTCTCTGGTCTTCTTAGCACTGCCCTGGGTTAGGCCTTCATTATCTTTTTTTTTTTAATTTTTTTAAATTGAAGTACAGTCAGTTATAATATGTCAATTTCTGGTGTACCACAACGTCCCAGTCATGCATATATATATACATACATATATTCATTTTCATATTCTTTTTCATTAAAGGTTATTACAAGATATTTAATATAGTTCCCTGTGCTATACAGAAGAAACTTTTTAAAATCTATTTTTCTATACAGTGGCTAATATTTGCAAATCTCAAACTCCCAAATTTATCCCTTCCCACCCGCTTTCCCCAGTAACCATAAAATTGTTTACTATGTCTGTGAGTCTGTTTCTGTTTTGTAGAAGAGTTCACAGTGTCCTTTGTTTCTTTTTTTTAGACAATGGAATACTACTCAGCCATAAAAAAGAATAAAATAATGCCATTTGCAGCAACATGGATGGAACTAGGGATTGTCATTCTAAGTGAAGTAAGCCAGCAAGAGAAATAAAAATATCATATGAGATCACTCATATGTGGAATCTTAAAAAAAAAAAAAAAAAAAGCCTTCATTATCTTTATTCTGTGCTACGGCAACAGTCTCCAACCAGCTTTTCTATTTCCTACTGAGTCCCCCTATTTCAGCCTGGATGATCTTCATACTATTCCTCTGGCCATGTGGAATACTGGGTCCCATGAAGGTCCCTCCCTCCACATATTTTTAAAGCATCATTGGGCTCCCACAATATAAAAGTGATGGTCAAGAACAGCACTGTCCAAAAGCAGTGTCTGCAGTGGTGATAACGTTCTGTGTCTCTGCTGCTCGATGCAGTTGCCATTGGCTACATGTGGCTACTGATCTCTTCTCCCCAGAGAAGCAGCGGCAGGTCTAAGGCGCTGCCTGAGTTGAAGGATCTTAAAAGCTGTTAGCAAAGGATAGCTTGGGACGCTGAGCAGCACGTTATAGCGTGACGAACAGCGCCATCTAGTGGACGGTAAGATGAACACTCCAAGGAATCATCGCTGGTTACCATACTATCGAGAAAGAAAATTAAAAAGTCTTGATTGTTGATAATAATTGTGCTGGAGTTGGAAAGAACTTTAGAACAGAGGGCACATAGGCCAGGCGGACTAAGTTTGATTTCTCCAAAATTTACTCAACAGTGAGAGAGCGAGGACTAGTAGGTGGCATGTCATATCCTAAGCCAGTAGCCTCATTACAAAGCACTCGGACCCGGACTAACCACAGCCGAGGTGTCCCGGAGTCTCCCTGCCCCTTAAGACCTTCACAAGTTTTGGATCAAATCCCCCTTCCTTGCCATGCGGACTGTCCAGTGCCTTCCCAAGCCGTATATGAATTCTCAGACGCCTCCGGTTCCAGAATCTTCCAGCAGTAAATTCCTATCCTCAACTCTACCTCATAGGGCTCTTCCTTTATTTTAGTCTTGGCATCAACCCAAACAGGGAAACAAACCCTTTCCGTGGTACCACGGCGGAGATAACCACCAGATCCAGACAGCCTCGCTCAGCAAGAACGAAACACACCTCCCCCACGGCGACACATGAGCTGGGCATTAAAAAGCCCTTTGCTTGACAGCATTTTGACTATTCCATCTCATTACATGGACTTTATTATCCTTTCTGTCTTCTCTGACACTTTCAGGGGGAAAAAACATTTTTTTCATATTGTCTTTTACAGAGAGTATGACCATATAGTCAATCTTCCAAACCAGGACACTATTGAAAGTGAGAAGTTCACCAACAGTAATTAAAAAACAAACATACACAAACATACATGAAATCTTTACTTGACTGACAAGCTGGTGTTATTTTATTGGTGGGCCTTTAAAATAGTTCTGTACAAAAATTACTTTCAAAAATAAATTTATATTTTAAAATAATTTGTATCTCTGCACACCAAGTAAAATATGAGAAAGAAAAATACTTCCTTGAATCAATTATCTGATGGTTAAAAAATCATAAACATAAGCAGAAGCATTTTTGTGTAGTTTAAGCAGTGTTTTAAGTATACTCGTCTCTAAATTTGTGTCACTAGTATTTTTCTGAAAAATGTAGTCTTTCAATATGATTTGTTATTTTTAAATCTTTCATAAAATTGCCAGAAATTCTCTTCAAAGTTTCATTTGATGATTAATAAAATTTATATTATTGAGAAAACAGTCTTTCTCCAAGTGCTGAAGTCCCTGGTAAGCTCAAAGCAAATTCTGCTACGTGATGAATATTCTCAATTCAAATTTTCTGTATTTCAGTGCTTAAATAATCCAGCTCCAATACTGTCACAGGGACAGTCTCTGTATCTCTTTTCAGAGAAAATTTCTTCAACAGAACAAAGCTTGTCAAAAAAACTATCTCAATGTATGCTTCTCTTGAATGTTTCATCAAAAGCAGATTGGGCAAAATTGAAGGCCTAAGTTTTATTCTACTCTGGTTAGAAATATAAATGTATCCAATTACACAAGTTCTATCAAAAGATTCTTTCCACAAGTGCATTTATAGAATTTCAAAATTAAACCTTGTACATGGTTGAACAACTTGTTCCTTTTTTGTTATCGAGTTATAGTTGATACTACATACATTACAATATTACGTACATTCAGGTGTACAATGTAGTGATTCACAATTTTCAAAGGTTGTACTCCATTTATAGTTATTACAAAATATTGGCTGTATTTCTTGTCCTGGACAATATATCTTTGTAGCCTATTTATTCATACACACTGCTACCCCACCCCTATTTTGTTCCACCCACCTTGCCTCTCCCCAGTAATAACCACTAGTTTGTTCTCTATATCTGTGAGCCTGGGTGTTTCGGGGTTTGTTTGTTTGGGGGTTTTTTGCTATAATGAATAGTTTTATTTTTTAGATTCCACATATACAGTATCTGTCTTTATCTGTCTGACTTCTTTCACTAAGCATAATACCCTCCAGGTCCATCCATGATGGAACAACTCTTGTTCTTAAATTTGTTCAGTTGCCCCCTTTATTTTTCAGTAATTAATTTAAATGTCTTTCTGTCTACAAGTTTTGTTTCCAATCATTGCAATTAGCTAAAAGCTGAGGTTTGTAGGGGGTGCTGTTCCTTCCATGTTTTGAGTAGGGACTTCCCCCGATAGTGAACAAAATGCAAACAAAAGGTAAAGGATTTATTTTCCAGAAACGAGAACAAAATCTTGAGACTTTGTAGCACATGAATTGGTTTACAACATAGTTCTTCAAAGATTCAAGTATTTCTAAGACCCAACTGATGATGGCTTCACAAAAATTCTGCATTTCTCTGTGTGTACATTGAAAGTTGACACATTTTAAAACTGTAACTTCTATTTTGGTAGAATATCGGCGTATTTGGACACAATTGTGAATTTTATAAGGACCACAACCAATTTCAGCTCTATTGCTATTTCATGAAGATTCTTTTAATTTAGAAAAGAAAACTGTTTTCACTGTAACATTGAGGTCACCAAAGTTTTTATTTGTTATCACCAGAAAAATAAATATTTTTAATCTCTAATGTTGAAACTTTTTAACTAAATTTACTGTTGAATTCATAATACTGTCAGATTTTTTATATTTGATAGACTGAAATTCCAAAAGCTTTATGAACCAGACAAAAGAAAAGGGAACCATTACTGAAATTACCGGAAATGGTTTTCTATTTGAAACAGCTCGTGACACTGATACAAAGCTGACATCATTTAACTGTTTGGGGGACCCTTCTTCTAATGAAACTGACACATCTCTAGCTCTTGCTTCCTTGGCCTTTGTGCACAAAAAAAAAAAAACAATAAAAACACCTTTTCAATTGAAAATGAGTTCATTCATTTACAAGGATGGTCACATGATCTGAATGAAATATGACACTTCCCACGTGCTGCATAAAAGTCCCTTCTCAACAGGGTGTGTACATACAATGGACTATTATTCAGCCATAAAAAAGAAGGAAATCCTTGCCTTTTGCGACACGGATGGGCCAGAGGGCGTTGTGCTGAGTGATCTCGAGTCCCTCACATACTTTCCACCCAACAACCAGGCATGAGCCTGCCCGTCTGCTTTGCAGAGGCTGCTCCCTCCCTTGGCCACTCACCTTAACAAGTCCTGCTCAACCTTCAAGACTCAGTTCAGGCACCCTCAGCCTGAGTGCCCTCCCTCTGTGTTCCAGTGCTCTGTCTAATTTCCCCACCACAGATTGTTCATTCTCCATGTGATGATGGCCTCTGCGTCTTAGTCACGTCTGTCATCTCCCCCCATTTTGGCCAGTGGCTAATATAATAAAGGTCTATCTAATGAATTAATGAGTAAATGAATGATTGAATTGATGAAAATTTTCTTGAGGACTCTGTGGACTAGATGGAGACACGAAATGACAGATTAGTTATGTAGTTTCACAGTCAGGTGGGCAAACAGCTTTACCTCCTAGATGCTCAATACGATTTTATTTAATGAAGAAATAACTCATGATTGAGGCAGATGTGCTTAAAATGACTGAAAACGGAAATGTAAAGCCCAGTCACTGCCCGCTGTACCTCCACAACTGGTGCTTGTGTTCCCACTGGGATGAAGTTTACGGCAAAGAAAACAAATGACACTCGGCAAGGTCTCACATTCCCCAGCCCAGACAGGCTGACTGTCCTGCCCATGACTTTGTAATGATGCCTCCCCAAGGATGGGAAAACCTGTTCTCTACCTGGAAAGCCACTGACCTAATTAACCTACTCAGCTAGTTCCTGCTTTCCCCTAAGTCAGCAAAGCCAGCAAAGAAGAAGAATTAAGGGCAGGGAAAGCAGCTCAGCCCAGCTCCCCATAACCTGCCTTCAGTGTTGGATTAAAATTAGCCATCAACATCAAAGTTCACTTGGGTGCAGGACACAAAGTGCCCAGCTCCTGCGATGTCCAAGCTTTCATCCTCAGGCGTAAAACTCCGTTTATCCCTATGTCCTCCCTAAGAAGCAGTGGGACCAGAGACAGTGATGTAATGACCACTTTTGGACCACAGGCTGACCTAGGAGGGGGCAAGGGTGAAACCAAGGAATCAAGTCAAGTGTCTACTTGTCACGGCAGCTGGCAGGATGGTCACGCAACAGTCCCAGCTGTCCCCAGTCCTCAGCACACACACAGAGATTCCCTGCTCCTCTCTAGCCCTCTCTCCCTGGGAAGGTACGTCCTCAAAAACCTGGCCTATTTCTCATCAGCGTATTTGCTCCTAAAACCTTTCTACTTCTTTTTTTTTAATTATGGTAACAACTCTTAACATGAAATCAACCCTCTTAACAAATGAAGTGCACAATACCATATTGTTAACTGTAGACATGACATTGTACAGCAAATACCTAAAACTTACTCATCTTGCATAACTGAAGCTTTATACCCACTGAACCCCTTCTTCCAGGCCCTATTAACCACGATTCTACTCTCTTCTATGAGTTTGACTGTTTTTGATGCCTCATGCAAGTGGAATCATGCAGGATTTGTCCTTCTGTGACTGACTGACTGACTTCACTCACTATAATGTCCTCAAGATTCATCCATGTTGCCACATATGGCAGGATTTCTTTCTTTTTCAAGACTGAATAATATTCCACTGTATGTGTATACCATTTCTTTATCCATTCACCCACTGATGAGTATTTAAGTTGTTCTCATCTCATCTCTTGGCTGTTGTGAATCGTGAAGCAGTGAACATGGGAGAGCAAGTATCTCTTTGGGATCCTTGTATCAATTTTTTGAAATATATACCCAGAACTGGGATTGCTGGATCACATGGTAGTTTTATTTTTAGTTTTTTGAGGAACCTCCATACTATTTTTCACAGTGGCTGCACCATTTTACGTTCACACCAATAGTTTACAAGGGAAAACCCTATCTGCTTCTAATTAGGTTCATTTTACACAAGGATCATTATCTTAACAAAGTGAAATATTGAATTGATAAGGATGATGACACCAGCGACAGTAATTGTAATAGTAGCAATAATGATGATGTGAAGATGCTATTATTTCTTTGGAAATTTTTACTGTGTCCTGAACAGGGCCACTGTTGGCCTGTATAGCACCTCTGTATGAGTTCAAAACAAGTGGCCCTTCTGCAGACAGACACAGCCCCGCACCCTGGTGCACCGCGGCATGGATGGTATGCCGGCTCGGCCTCAGCCCCCCTCACCCTCTCAGGGAGCCCTGGCGCACTGCTCAGTCTACATAACCACATGCAATAGTGATTACGTAGGGGAAATCCAAATAAATAGTAAAAGACTGGGGGTAGGGTATAGCTCAGTGGAAGAGTGCACACTTAGCATGTGCAAGGTCCTGGGTTCAATCCCCAGTACCTCCATTTAAAACAAAAGTAAAAGACTAAGCAGCCTACAGGAAAAGAACCAGGTCTGTGTTCATAATAAGACAGAAAAAACAACTCTGTGATGTGGGGGAGAAGCAGCCTGCGTTCTTGCCTTGACCTTAACAACCTCCTCTCTGGGACCGATGGGAGAGGGGTCCTTTCACCACCGAGGTGAGGTCCTAGACTTGGCACAGGAGAGCCTCTACCTCAGGTGTTTCCATCCTCCTTCCAAAGTCGGGGGTCAAGGCCACCACGCCTCTTCCCCTTGGAGAGGCCAGCCTGGGCTCCCATCGTCAAGAGGAGACTCAGCTCAGTCAGAGCCCTGACCATCCTCTCGGGGATGGAGGCGGCCGCTGGCTGCACATTCTTGGTTGGGGGAGGACTGGTGTGGACTGGCTCTGGCAGAGAAGATCTGCCTTGGCCCAGGGGACTCCTGGTGTCCGGAGGACTCTCAGAGATCTTTGAGATAAAGGCCCTCCCTCATGTCTGAATGGAACTCGAGCCCTAGAAACGGTGAGCAGCTTGGAGCTGGAATCCAGGCTTCCCACAGCCTCCCGCGCCAGCACCCACACGGCAACCTGCCACACCAAGGTCTTTCTGCTCGAGCTAATTTTGGTAAGCTTATTTTTCCCAAAGCTGCTCCACGAAACTATAGTCCTCTGAGAGGCAGTGTGCCTAGCAGGTTCAGAGGTCATACACATTTAAGAAACCAGTCTCACAGCCTCCCCCAGAGAGTCACAAAACACCAAATGGCTTCTCAAAACCTTAGAAAATACTGCAGAACATGTTACACTTTGGTTAGCACAAACTTTTCAAGACTTTTTAACCATGGACTCCGATTTTCATAGCGGCTTCTCATCCCAGAAGAACAACTGTTCCTCCAGACTCTCCTTTAGAGATACTGAATAACTTTTTTTTTAAGTCATCAAAGAAGCCTTTGTTAGGTCTAAGAGACAGCCACGACAGCTCAGCCACGTGGGTCGCCCGTCCCAGCAGATGCTCTTTTCCCAGCAGTCAAAATTACGTATTGCTATTTATCATCTGTGGGAGGCGCAGGAAAGCCCACGGAAGAGACACGGAGAGCTCGGCCCACGGGCGCAGGCTGCGTGGGTCTGGCCAGGCTCCTGGAAGTTGGCGAGAAGGTCCAGGGACACATCTAGCTCTATCCCATTTCTAGTGGGAAACAATACCATCTACTTTTTCTGTTGCAGAACTCGGGTCAGGAGGAGTCGCTTACTGTTGGTGAACAGGCTTGGACCCCCTCCCTTGAAAGCCTTCGCAAACTGGAGCAGCTGTCGGGGTGGCAGGTGGCCACTGGGACAGGAGCCACCAAACAGGGAAACGCCCATCTTCCACGCCTTCCCATGATGGTGGGTGGGGCTGAGGGCAAGAATGTTGTCGAAGCAGTGAAACCTGAAAGGCCTAAGAGCTGAAACTGAAAAAAGGAAAATAAATAAATAAATAAAATAAAACTGAAAAAGGGAAGCCTTTCAAGTCTGGTATGAATAGCAAATGGCATACAGTTGACTGAATATGACCCCTGAGAGGAGGAAAAAAAAAAACAGAATTTTCCAAAAAACGTGTTATGTTTATTTAACCAGAAAGGTTGGAAAAGTAAACATCCCTAGAAGGTTCGTTTGTGATATAAATGTTTAGCTAAGGTTTCTCTTTGTCTACACTCCTTTTTGTCTTCTATTTAGCATAATATTTCATTTTTAACGTAAACAGGAGAAAATCCGCCCTCGAAGGTAAGTGGCTTTATTTCACCAAGTGAAATGTTGTTAATGTAACCAAACGAACAGAGATTATGCACTTGGGCTCTGGAGGCAGAGAGCTGAGGTTTAAATCCCCAAAACACAGCTCGCTGGCCTCCTGTGCTCAACCAGGCTCCTCGTGTGTCTCATCCTCTGTTCCTCTCACCGCAAACAGGTCCTCAAGGTGAGCTGTGATATGTGTCATGTTTAGCACAGTGCCCAGCTCATAATTTCTCCAAGAATGGCAGTGGCGCTGATAAGAGTTGTAGCTGGAAAAAGTAATCATTAATAATAATGATGAAATAATAATAATAAAAGAGAGGGGCACTGGGAGAACCACTCTGGAAAACTCTTTGGCAGTAACTTCCAAAGCTGAATATTTGCATAACCCACAGCTCAGTAACCCCATCTCCAGGGATGTGTGTGTCCGTGTGTGTAAATATATAGATGCTATATTTTGCTATATTTTAATATATGTCATTCACAAGGCAGCTCCGGCGTCAACACCGCCACCCTGAGCACCGTTGTCATCAGGCCGTCTGGACGCCAGTGCCCAGGCACAGTCACAGGCTTAATCTGGGCTCCTGCCTATCCCCTCAGGTCCCACCGCCACGCTGAGCCCTCCCACGAGTCACCTCACTTCTCCTCCCATAACCAGTGGGCACGCACATCTCCTTCATGAGAGCCCCGCCTCCACTCTGTCCTTCCACGTCTGGACCAAGGCTCCAGGCCCTTCTAAAATCTCACTCCCCCCCCCAATACTTTCTGGGTCCAGCCACCTCAGGCAGAAATAGGCTATCCTGCCAGTGAGCACCAGGGCCCCTGTGCACCCACACAGAGCAGGAGAGAGGTCTTGCTGCTCCTGGCGTCCTGGCGGGGAAGGCACAGGGCCTGGCCTGGAGGCTTGGTTTGGTTTTCCTGAAGGACAGGAACAGATTGATCACGTTGGCAACACTGGACGCCCAGAGTTCCCATGTGATGCACCGATCACAGCAAAGCCGTCCAGAGGGAGCCTCCCCCAATCGTGATCCGAGGCCTTGAATCACAGCGGAAGGCGAGTGGGCTGCTGGGACAGACCAAGCTGCAGCCAAATCCTGCTACTTCCCAATTTGGAGGCTTTACCCACTTCCTTTGAGCCCACATTTCCTGGAGAAATAGATGGGCACAGCCCCTAACTCTAGGGTTACTGTGAGAACACAACACCTGGCCCCTAAAAGATGCTCCACACATGGGCCTAATTGGGCTGGTTACATTGAGGGATGTTTTGGTTGAAAGAAAAGGACAGCCATTTGGGAACTCTAAAACGGAGACGGTGCTGCAGAGAGAGGAACTCCTCCAGGGGCACTCAGCGGCCCTCTGCCAAGGGCGGGTGCCAGTGGGAAGACGCTGGGATGCAGGACCGACGTCAGGCGCCCTCGCTCTGGCCTCGGTCTCCATGAGCTCAGATCTAGTTCTCAGTTTCCATGAGCTGGGACCATGAGCCAATTACATGCCGATGTCTCCGTTATCCTAGTTTATGAGATGGGATGGTGGTTTCCTCCTCGTCTGTTTGTTTCGATGATTAGATGAGACAGTAGGCCTGTAGTCAGCGTACTGGTGAACTGGACCAGGCAGGTGCGAGGCACATGCAGCTGAATTCTTTTTCTGAGCCCTTTGAAGCCCACTGCACTGCATCCTCCTCCCCAGCCCCTCGACCAAATCCCCGAAACAGCCCCAGACTAACACGTCTCCAGCCACTTTCTTATCTTAATAAAGACATTTTCAGAAATGAAAAAGCCCCGAATTCTTCCAAATCAGAACTGCAGTCCCTCTTTTGATCGAAAGCGTCTCCCTCCGCCACAGCTGGGGTCTGGTTCGGGCTCTCTAACCACGGAGGAGAGGAAGCGGAGGTGGGCTTCCCCGACTCCCCTACTTTGCTCCTCTGCTCCTTTCCTCCTCCCTACGGCACCCGACTTGTGGGGGCAGAGGGAGGAGGGAGCGGTAAGGAAGTAAGGACCTTACCTGACAGGCGCCGCTGTAACCCAGCATCTCATACAAGAAGTGTCGCAGATGAACTCTTTCTCACAGGATGCCCTTATGGGCTCTTTGGAGACACACACCCCCCACCCCCACCCCCACCCCCGCTTCACTGGGCAGACCTGCTGAGCACAGTCTCAAAATAATCAAGCCTGGCTACCTCCACATCTCCCTGTAGCTGACAGCAAGCAGTCACCCGCCCTGCCCTCCCCCCTCCCCCGGAGACCTGGCCCCTTGCTCTGCCAGCATCTGAGCTTTAGCTAGAGCCCCTGGTTTCTGAACCTCGGCGCTGTTGGCGTCGTGTGATTATTATTTGTTCTGGGCACTGTCGTGTATTTAGCAGCATTCCTGGGTCTATCCGCTAGATGCCAGTAGCACCCCTCCCTCTGGCTGCGACAATAACCACGTCCTCAAGACACTGCCAAATGTCTCCCCTAGGGGGCAGAAGTGCACCTGGGTGAAAACCACTGGATTAGAGACTATCCCAGGCAAGAGTTAATCAAAAAATTTCAGCGCGCTCCAAATTCCAGGAGACACTTTAAGCTCACTGAACACTTACTTGGCTTAAAGAGGCACGAATCTCTCCCCTCCTCTAAACACTCACTAAGCTTTTTCGCCCACACTTTCTATTTCACAGCCTAAAAGAGGGGGCTCATGAGCCAAGAATGGTAAAACCCGGTTGTGGCCACCCCCGTCCCAGAAATCCTGCACAAATGGTCTTTTCTTTTTAGAATTCCGGGGGCATTTGTCACTTTTTATAGTCAACATTTATTGCAAGAGGGGACACATTCGATCTGAGCACACCATAGGGACAGGAAAAGGGCTGCGCTGAATATTCGGTTCAGGGACGCTATAATGGATTGAAAACAAATGTACATGACATTGAGGGGGAAAATGGACTTAATAAGAAAACCATTTGAGGCATGTACAGCTTACTTGATAAAATTACATTTTGAGGTGGGGTCTAAAGTGGAAAGAACTGGAGGAAAGTTCCATGTCTTCCTGCAAGGTCTCTCATTTCATTATATATTTTTATGTAGCTGAGAGTCATTCTAGTTCGTCCCTGGTCTTGTCTTCCCCAAGACGTAAGGGAAGCAAAGGATGCAGCAAGAGCTGGTGGGCAGGAGGAAGACAGAGAACGGGGCAGTCATTCTTCTTGCTCCTTTCTGTTCTACACCGTACCCTCCAAAAAAGCATTTACATCCAGGAATGCTTTTATGAATGGATACCTTGGTTCTATTTCAAAGTAATAACTCTAACTTCATGGGGAAAAGTAAGTCATGAAGTTCAATAACATTTCATTGTCAACAGCAGAAAAAGAAATTCAACATTGAACCTTCGGAGCATGAAGAAAGTTGAGCCAATTTACAGTGGAGCCAGAGAAGAGAGGAGGGAGGGACTGTCACCAAATCTTCAGTACTGTCCTCTTTCAGTAGTGAATTAAAGTGTGAGCCTGTGACACAGGTAACTTCTCAGGCCAGCTTTGAAAATTGTTGTAGCTTATCAGCTATCTGCAGTAACTAAACCCACGGACTTCGAAAAAAAAAAAAATCCCGGTCATGACAGCATGAGCACTTAAAGAACTTTAATTACATTTTCTAACAGCTTTGAGTTCCTTTCCCTTTCCCACTATCACAGAAGACAAAGAGACCAGTTTCTCCAACACTCATAAAATCCCTTTATTGGCTACTGTGAAAGCCCCTGTGCGTTTTAACTGCCTGGTGGTCAGACACCCAAAAGCTTGTGAGTCGGTTAGAATTCCGTGCCAGAGTTGTCTCACCAACCAAAAGACCAGGTGGGCATTCTAGCAAAAGTGAAAGTGAGTTTTTAATAAGAGCTGAACTTCCCCATGAGGTGCTGCCCGTCAACTACTAGAAGTCTGCAATTCCCTGTCCCACACTCCCAAAATTTCAATAAGTTCTGAAAACAAAGGTTTTCTCATAAGCTGGTGGCACGCTCCTGACAACCAAGCCTGACACTTACGGGCTACTTAGCATCTTTGCTCATCTGTTTCTTGCAAATATTGTACATTTTGTGGCAGAAATATTAAGATGTGGACTTTCAGGGGGCCGTTCCAGCCTCTATCAGTGGAGTTCCATAAAATACAGTATGTGCAAAATATTATCTTTCTAAAATCAAAAAAAAAATCAGAGTTTGAAGAAAATATTTGTCCCACAGAGTTTAGCTTAAGGAACTGTGTTTCTACAGTAGCCTGAACGTGTGCCCAAGTTTCACCAGTGCCAGGAAAAGTTCTGAGGAGCTCACGTACCATGGTGTCTTTAGTCTTTCAGGGAAGTGAGAATGTCTAGAACGTTCTGTATCCCAGTGAAGGAAGGCAAAGCTTTGGGAATAAAATCCTCCACATCCTCCTTATAGGAATTTTCTTGGTGGAAGACTGTATTCCTGCCCCAAACCCCAGACAGTCTGACAGATAATGAACACATATTTTTCCTCTAAGGTGATTCATTTTCGTTAAAAGCACTGTCTTTTATGGGGTTGGAAGAGAGGGAACAACAACAAAAGGATTGGAAAGAGTGTCTATTAGTGTGAGTGCCAGCTGTTCCTTGATTCAGCAATATTAACAATTTACCATATTTAGAAAGTGATTCTCTGGATGCAGAGTTTGGCTTAACCTGGGCTCTGCCACTTAAGGAGAACAGAACTTGCCCAAGAAAATGATGTTTCGAGTTTTGTTGTGCCTGATGATGTAAATAAATGGGTGGTCAGCATTGAATTCATCCTTGTGTTGTAGGATTCGTGATCCTGGCACCTCTATGGAATCCCCACCATCTTCAGTTACTTCTAAGCACACTCTGTGAATAACATTTGAGAGGGCTACTCCCTTGGCCTCTGACATTCCAGAGAAATCAGATGTATCCTCATTAAAAATAGTTTTCAGCCCTAGGTTTTCCAGACTAGCCTTGGGATCAATCATCTTTTCCACCTTAAATTTTGGAATGGAGAGTTTGACTTTGGCATTGGCCATGGTGCTGGGGTTGGTCCACTGCAAGAGTGTCTCTGAGTTGAGTTGTTTTTCAACCTGAAGGACAAAAAGGAGAGGAAATTACCTTTTTTTAATTTCCAATCGTAAAAGATCCTGCTTGTTTTAAAACATAAAATGTCATCGTGAGCCCAGTCTCAAAGCAGCACAGACGGACCATCAAAGATGCAATCAGCCTTGCAGTTCTGCTCTGTGACTAGGTTCTCTTAAAAATGGTCCACGCAGCCACCTAGCATCGTTCTCCTCCACTCACTCTACCACATTGGTCCCTTTGCTCTAAAATGTATGAGGCCATCTCTTTTAAACTACAGAGCAGCACTGTAGAAATGAATGCATGGATTATGATGTTACATGGATAATAGTGGAGTAAGTAAAAAATCAGAAGGGCTTTATGCAAAATATTTATTGAATGCTTGTTTTACTTTCTCTACTAGGAAATCCAGAATATTTGTATCCTTGGAATGGCATCAAATTTAATAAGCCAAATAAAAGCTTAAGGTGCTCCTTCTCAAATGAGACTTTGAACTGTCTAGGATCCTTCTTTTAGATCAGAGGTGATGAATGTGTCCATTTCAGTTGGTTATTTTAAAAATGAAAGAGATGCGATGATGCATAAAATGATTTAGTCATAAAATTCTTCACTGAGCAAATCTTAAATTGCTCCTTGCCCTTCCAATCACCCCACCGGCTAGAGGAGAAACACGCATACAACAGAGAATGATAACACCTTGACTGTTATATCTGGGGCAGTCCTGCACCACAGTTACTCAGATGAAGCCTATAAAAATCAGGGCGATGACAAGGTCACAAGCTGGCCACAAGTTTTCTTTTTTCTTTTTTTAATGGAGGAAGGAACCATTAGATTCTCTTGCTAATCTATGATAAGTCTTTTTTCAATGGAAACTCTTTCATTTAAGACAAATTATGAGTGTTATGGGTAACTAGAATTTTTGAGCCAAAAAGCATATCCTTTTGCCCACTTACTACCTGGCAGTGAGAAGATAGGAGAAAATTCATCCATATATCAAAAAGGTCATTTAGAAGAGGGAAAAAGCTTTTTTTTCAAATTTATCCCCCCAGAATGTATATGTTGAAGTCCTAATCCACAGTGCCTTGGAATATGACCTTATTTGGAAATAGGATTCTTGTAGATATAATTAGTTAAGATGCAGTCATTAGGGTGGGCCCTAACCCAATATGACTGGTGTCCTTTTTATAAGAAGGGAAAATCTGGACACAGATAAAGACATGCATTCACACTGCAGGAAAAGAATGAGACCAAGGCATGAAGTGGGAGAAAAAAAGAGAGAGAAGAGTGACTCAAAGAAGAATGAAGATGGGAGTTATAATTCAGCTAATAAAGTGATGGATAAAACATAATGAGAACTAAAGAAGCAGACAGGATGGGGACCATGTTAGATCATCCCCTGGAAAGTCAGGGAGTAAGGGAGGCATGACTGGAGATGAGGCAGGTGATCTGTGGGTCCCTCAAGAGCCGCTCCTTTCTGGCCAAGGTCTTCGACCGGCAGAGTGGGTGAGGGAGAGCCAGGAGGGGAGAGGCTGCAGGAGACCAGCGGGCCCTGGGCTGCACGGGGCTGCCAGAGCAGAGGGGAAGCTGGAAAGACACTTCCAATCTGCTGAGATCTCTGCTGTTACTTAAACCCCGTGCCTCTACCGGCATAGAAGTGTAATACAATCTCAGACATGTGTATGCATTAAAAGAACTTTTCAAAGTCCACAGAATGTGCAACTCGGAGCCCGACCCCCTAAAGTCAACTGTGGACCTGAGCGAAAAATCTGTCAGCATTGGCTGGTCAACTGTAACACACACACCACACTAACGCAAGATGCAAACAACCGTGGCGTCAGCCTGCGGTTAAGAACACAGATTCCAACCACCTTCCAGGGCTCACATTCCGATTCCACCTCCCACCCACGGCTTCTGTGACCACGGACCAGTTACCTAGCCCTCTGTGCCTTGCCCCCTCACTGGTAAACCCGAGTGCGGTAAGAGTGGCTAACTCCGACTGCGCACGTGGGCAAGGCACAGTTCCTGGCGCATTGTGAGTGCCAGATAAATAAATACTAGCTGTTTTAATATTAAGGAAAAAGGTCCCAAAAGAACCATGAAAGCTTTGGAGACGACTAGCCAAATGGCCCGTAAGGAGGGCTGCCGGGAACCCCGCCTCAGCCGCACACAGCCCCGCCCGCGCGTCTCCAAGGCTCCGGGGCACCTGCGTGCTCAACACCCGCTCCCTCCTCACCTGCTCCAGCCCCGTGGACCCATCCTCCACATCCTTGGGCAGCAGGATGAGCATGCTGAGGTGCTTGTTTTGAAAGGGAAGCTCTATGACCTTACAGTTAATACCGTCAATGTGGCCCATACAGAACGTGGCCTCCGTATTCATCATCTGCACTGGTTTGGTGTCCGTCTGTAAAAGGAGAAGAAATTTGCTCTGCTTGCTTTTCACACACACACCACACTCACACACTCACTCACACACACACACACACACACAAATCTATACACGTATATATACACAAACAACTATACACACATATACATCAATTTGTTCTTTTTTTTAATACACCAATTTGTTCTTGATATAATTTCAGATCATTATGGCTTGAAGCTGCAGCCACGGGGACCCACGCCATCTGAGACTGTCCTGTCAAGAGTTTATGACTTCTTTTGAAAACCTATTCGTGTGCTTTATAATTATAGGAACTGTACATAATGTAATACTGTATTTGCATATATAAAACATTAAAAATAAGACAGGATGACTGGAAATATAGGCAAACTTCAACTTCATCTTTATAGATGCCTGTAATTACAAGGTCTTTAAACCATGCCTGGCAGAACGCACTTGAAAGTAAACCCTAGTGCTAGCCCACACATCCATTCACACAGCTCAAGCACAGTTCTGAGCCCGCGCTCTTAACACAACTCAGATCTCATCAAATGAGACCAAATCAAACCATCATATAGATTCCTGGGGCTTCCTCTAAGGTCCTCTAAGGAAATGGGTCAATTTTCTAGTCTCGGTTCTTTAGTTTCATTTATAGAAGAGGCACTTTACCGATTTATATGAATTATTTTTGATGTGGGATATGGCCTCATTATTCACTCAATAGTATTTATAAGGCTTCCCTGCAATACAGGTTTCTAATTCTTCCCCATGTCGACTCCCAGCGTGGCGGATGAATAAGCTATACTTTTTTCTTCACAGCCACCAAGTACCTACCTCAAAGCATCTTATAAATAAAATATTGGAACCACTGACTTCACAATTAACAGGTGCGAAATGAGATCACAGAGGACCTTATTAACCTAGAGCAGGATTCCCACACAGTCAGCATCTCATGATGATCCAAAGGCCTCTGATGCTGGGATTCAGTTTGTTTCTCTTCTCTTCTCTTCTCTTCCTTTCTTACTAATGGTCCCAAATACATGTAGCTATTTTCCTGTTGGTAATTTAGCTCCACCCACTGTGTTATAAGTTCTATAAGATCTCACTTAGTCAGACCCTGAGGACATTCTGGAAAAAGTGTAAGAGGCTCTGGATTATGGTTCTTTTTCTATACTCGCCTCCCAGCTGTTCATCTCAGGAAAAGCACACTACCTTATGTTCACAGGTAGTGAACATTAATTTTAATGTTAATTTTTCTCAGCGGAGTGAATTCCTACAGTCCCTTGGGTTGCTATAATTTTACGGATCTATAGTTGGAATCCTTTGAAAGCTACATGCAGCTCGCATACCTTGTTGACTCTGAAAGGGCATTCTTTGGTTTCTGATTCAGGAAATTTCTTCATCCACTTTCCAACAAAGTAGGCAGCATTAACCACAAGGATTTTGGTCTGGTCATTTACGCTGTTGTCAGCTAAAATGTTCTCGAAGCGGCCTGCAAACAATTTTAGGAAACCACAAATTGTACAGCGTTATTCTTCCAAACCACAGCTCATGGGCACATGCATGTCCACTCCCTGGGCATTTAATACTGAGCCCACCATGTAAGGTCTGGTAGGCCAAACCAGCTCATTTCAGAAGGACCCCTTTCTCTCCTTCCATCTTGCCACAATCAGACTTATCAAAGAGACCTAAGGAGGAGAAAGAGGGAGAAAAGGGAAGGAAAAGAAAGGAAGAGGAGGAAAAAGAAAAACACAAGCTACCACTGTTGAATGCCTATGCTGTCCCAGACTATGGCTAGACATCGCATATGCATTTCTCCCCACTTTACAGATCAGCAAACTAAGACTTGGTGTTAAATCACTTGCCCAAGGGTGATTCAGGATTCAAAGCTGGGTCTTTGTGACTCCAAAACCTGTGCTCAGGAAGGAAAATGTGAGAGCACTTACTTCCCACCTGGTCTGTGCTTGGTACTGGCACGTGTCTTACCCACTTCTCTCAGGATGATGCTTTGGGGCAAAGATCATTATCCCCATTTTATAATTGAGGAAACTGAGGCTCAAAGAGGTGAAGTGGCTTTCCTGGGTCACTCAGCTGTGAAGCGTGTCTGATGCCAGGACAGCGCTCTCCTCTTCCCGCCTCCCCAAATCGCACCGTGGCTACATCAAGGTCAGTAGTCACCACCTTAGGCTCCAGAACAACTAACTACCTTCGACCAAAAACCCCCAGTGGAAACAGCTCAAAGGTGATAATCCCTTAACAAAATTAAGTCCTCGCCTTTGAGGAGCACTGACTTTTTCCGCAAAGGATTTTCATTTACCTAATCTCTCTCCATCTTCGCCCCAGGGCTCAGGCCAGTTCATGGGCCTGTGACTCTGTGTGAAGAACCTCCAGGGGTTTCATGCTCTGCTGCTACCATCTTACAGTTCTTAACACAGTTTTTAATAAAGGGCCCTTCATTTTCATTTTGCACTGGGACCCGCAAATGATGTGACCGGGCCCGCCAGCACTATATGATGTGTTGAACAGGTAATAGTGTCACTGAAGAAGTAGGAGGGGGAGGGCTAGAAAGAGGCTGTGCTTCAACTTGAACCTCAAGCTTCTGATTTCAAATTCAGAAGTCCTTTCACTCAACTACCTTCTCCAGTCAAAACCTTAAATTTACACAGAATGGAGGATGTACCTTGGAGAGAAACTGTAATTATCTAACAATTTTAAAGACAAAACTGTTGCACAGAAATTTAAATAGGAGCTGCTTTTTGCTTATACTTTTTAGAATTATGCCTAAACTGGTATTACTTAGACCAGATTTTTCTTTACATATAAAGCCAAAGAAACTTCATTTTAATAACAAATACATATGTATGTATACATTTGTGTGTGTGCATATGTTTCTATGGCTACCATATATTATTTGTTCATATACATTATCTAATTTGATCCTCACAACCACCATGTGAAAATTAAATTATGTGAAAGATAACATATCCCCCATTTTACAGTTTGGTAAACTGAGGCTCCATATCCAAATACCTCAGTTAATAAGTGGCAGTGTCTGGATTTGAATCTAGGTCTTGCATGACTCCCAGACCGTGTTCTTTCCAGGCCCCCACTCAGTGAAGAGCCTGGGCTCCATCACTCCTGAGCCAGTGCAGCAAGAGGACCGCACTGGCCTTCCTCACAGGGAGTCAGCGTCTCTTGCCACAGAAGTAGAGCTCTCCTTAGACTTGGGCCACTGCAGTGGCACCTGAAAACCCAGTTTGTTCTTTCACAATCAGGTGCTGTGTCACAAGAGGTCCCTCCCTATACAAATATGCCCCCGGGAAGGAGCACATGAACACTGATTTGCACCCCAAACTCATCTTGGCCTCAATTCCTTTCTAGCAAGAAGGACAACTCACAGAGAATTTTAGTGGAGGGAGGAGTCGGGGAAGGGAGAGGCCTGGGGGAAGCACTGAGCCAGACGCAGGGCCAGGTAGAGGCTGCAGAAGAGACCTCGGGGCTATCAGGGGACCGACTGGGACAGCAAGTCATGAGAACCAAAACAAGTTTCCACCGTGGTTTGTTTTGTTTTGCTTTTTCTATATGTGTACTTGATTGCCTAAGACCGTCTGCCTTTTTTCCACCATAAATTTGTAGAATTTTTGAGCTGAAAGTGGCCTCAGGGATTATCAAGTCATAGTCCAAGCCCTTCATTTCCAGATTGAAAAACCAGCCTGGAACTTGCCCAAAGCCATACTTCATCAGGGACACAGCTAAGACTCCAGGAGGGCACGTGGCAGCTCGCTGGAGAGCAAGCTCGCACGGCGAGGCAGACTAAAACTGAAGCACCCGGAACCTCTGCCAAGTGATGACATGATGCAGGAAATGCCCAGAAATCCAAGTGGTTGGAATGGCTCGACGGGCAAGAATTTAGCTTGTTACCGAAAACAGCCAAGGAATTCCCCAGACGTTCAATTTTATAACTTAGCAGAAAGATGCCTGAGAAGACACGGTCTGTTTACTTAGTGGAGTTATAGCAGAATACGTAAAAGATACTTGCCGTCTGTGAGTTCCTTAACTGAGTTGTTGATCTGACTTTTTGTTTCTTCCAATTTATCTTTGAAATCAACGGTCTCCATCTCCTTTCCATAGGGTCTCTTCGTAGAGCTGATGAACTCCTGAAAAACACCCAGTTCACAAAATCACAACATCCGTGAGGCCTGTCGTCAGAGCACGGCACTGTTACACAACTCTAACAGAAGGACTTCTGAACGTCCATTACCATGAATACTCCTTCAAAATCTATAACCCGATATAAATCGAAACCTCATATAAAAATCAATGAATTTTCTTTGTATTAATGGTTCATATATTCAATTCCAAGACAATATCAATTATTAAATGCCTCCATCAATTTAGTATCAGTTTGGGGGGAAAAAAGAAACACCATGCTAAATGCACAAAACAATTATAATATAGATTCCAATTCCAGAAACGTTAAAATATAAATATATATAAAACGTAAGTATACATATATACTTACATATGTATGTCTTAGGATAAAAGAAATGTACCAAAAAAAGAACTGTGTGAGAAGAAAAATCTTACCACTGAAATAACGATTCTGTGCTTGCTACTCAAAGTGTGGTCCAAGGACCAAAAGCCGCAGCATCACCTGGGACCTTGTTAAAAATGTAGAATCTCAAGTCCCATCTCAGACCTACTGAATCAGAATCCGCATTCTTAACAAGATTCCCAAGTGATTCATCTACACAGTAAAGTTGGAAATACAGTGCTTTACAGAACAGAGCGGTGCTTCTAATTGTAATGCTTGTTAAAAATGCAAAACCCTAAATCCTGTCCCTGGCGATCTTGAGTCAAGTGATCTGAGGATAGCAATTTGCACTTTTTACAAACACCCGGGTAGTTCTGACACAGGTGGCCCTCCTCAGACCACCCTGTTTGTATTGTTACTAGTAAATTGGTAGATGATACACAACCAACAGGAGCAACGGAAAGCAACGGAAATCTCCCCTTCAGATTTGGAAAGCTTGAAATTCTGGCCATCCAAACACAGATTGAACCAACACCGCATTACTAAAGAAGAGAATGAACATCTATATAGTCGAGGATGTTGGCTATGTGTTTCAAATACAGATTTTTAAAACCTATTATGATATACTCTGGGATCAAGCTATGGGCATCACCGTGTTCTTTATATGATTCCTTCAAGAAATAGCTGAAATTATCACAGCTACCTTATATAGATACCCACATGACCAGCCTTGTCCAATAAACAGAACCCATTTGTGACTGATGAAAACCGTTAATTCATACAGTTACTATTTGTCTTCTTGATTCTGAGAAACATCAGGAGAACACTGTGCGCATAAACAAATGAGGTAAAGAACTTAAAGTGTGGTCCCAGGCCACACGCCCTGCTGTTTAAGGAGAAAGAGGTTTAAATCCTGAGCTGTCTTGCATCTTTAGAGATACATTTATTACAGAGTTAATAACCCCATTTTCCATTTCTCTCAGGGAGGAAGCTAAGAGGAAGGGTGGGATCCTGCAAGTGTTTGAGAAGGAAAAGGAAGCTCACAGCTTCCCTATATTTTAAGCTATATTATGTGACTGCAGTTGATTCCTCCTCTATTTAACCTCTCCACTAGGACTAATTTATTTTAAATAAATCATAAATGAGCATCCTAGGAATTAATTTCATGGGAAAAAAGGTTGTTGGTCTAAGCATGAGAAAATGCCACTCCTGGTAAACAGTCAAATCTCTCTAATTGCTTTGAACCACTTACTGTGGAAGGATTCAGAGATTTGTCCACGTACAGCCGTTTGATTAATTTCAGTGAGTAAAAGGAACTAAGTTTGTTGACATCCGATGTTACTGTCTGAAATCCAAAGGGCACATCTTTGACATTTTCAAAATGAAGGACCTGTGAAGAGAGGAAAACCCATGACCCGTGAAGCATCGCCTCTTCCCGCTGCAATGGACACATGGTCATGGTCAGCCTCCTGGGGCTTCATCCTGAGCATCGATTGTTCCCGGAAAGCAAGGCTTCTCCACCTCAGCAGCACTGATGTATCAGCCTGGACAATTCTGTGTTGTAGGTGGGCTTTCCTGAGTATCCTCGCCTACTGGGTGCCAGAAACGCTCCTTCCTCCATTTGTGACAACAAAAATGTCTTCAAACATTGCCCAGTGTCCCGGAGAAGGCTGGGGTAGGGAAGGGGGAAAACTGTCCCCAGCTGAGAAACCCTGCCATAAAGGGCACTCTGCTCTTGAATTAACTCTAAGGAAAATGAGCCCTTTCTTCAGAATGATGCCTCCCTGCCCTTTTCCAAACTTGGAAAAGAGGGAAGTTGAGTTCTGATTTCTATCCAATTTAGAGACAAGAAGAAAGAGATTAATTCCAAAGAGACAATCACTAGGCAGGAATCAGATTCCAGGATAGAGGTGTCTCTAGCCAGGGTCTATCTAGTCCCCTCCGTTGCTCTAACAACTGCCAAATGGCTGATGCATCACTGAATGTAGGCAGCTGCCGGAGATGGGGGGTTGCCCAGGAGGGCTACAGTCAGATAGCCTGCCTTTGAATCCCAGCCTGTACCTACTAGAAATGCAATCCTGCTCAACAGTTCAGAACCTCACCTTCCCCTCTGTAAAATGGACTGAGGATACCTACTCTTCTGAGTTGCTATGAGGCATACAGACATTATATGCAGCACACCTAAAATATCATATGGATTCAAAACGTTAATAATTATTCTTACAGTAATGTTCTAAGCCACATAAAACTAGGATGTTATCTCCTGGGGGCTTAAATCCTTTTATTTTGTTCGTAACTTTTCCATTGTGCCAATCAATAGCCCAGAGTCCTCTCTGTTTCATCGAGCCCAAAACATGATGACAGGATAAGGTGATTCTCTCCTCATTCCTCACTCATAATAACCGTGTGCTGATGCCACACCTCAGGTAACATCACTAAACGGGCACACTGTACAGATGAGTCACACAGCCTCAGTATCGAAGGGACAAATGGGCTGGTCTGAGGCCGTGCCTAACTCTCATGCCTAATGACAGGCAAAAGGACCAGAAAATTAAAGAACCCAAGTGACTACCGCAGGCGAACAACTGCATGTCCTGAAAAGACCTTCGTTATTATTACTGAGGAACAGACTCCCTGCCAGGAAGTCGTCTTTCTGTCCCCTCTCTAATGGGAGATGAGAAATGAGGAATGAGAGATGGCATAAGGATTGGGAGTTGAAAGAGGAGGACAGATGAGAAGATACAGCTCCTCTTCCCACAAAGGAAGTTTCCTTGTCAAGTCCCAGTCAATTGCAAGTGTAAATTCTTCAACTTGACCCAAATTACATTCTGTGGGCCACGCTTTTGGGGGATTTATGGGTATAAGAAGATACCCCCTTTTTAAATGCTTATGACCTCACAGCAAGAAAGAATCCGTTGAACTAGAATGATCAAAGAATAATAATGGAATGGAATTAGAAGGGCTTCCACTTACTATCTAAAGGTAACTGGTTGGGGATGGGGGTGAAATGGGTAAAGGGGTTCTGAAGGTGCTAACTTCCATTTATAAAATAAGTCATGAGGATGTAATGCACAGCATGGGGACTATACTTAAGAATACTGTATTGCATATTTGCAAGTTGCTAAGGGAGTAGATCTTAAAAGTTCTCAACACAAGAAAAAAATTTTTGACACAACATTGTAAAATGACTTTAACTCAATAAAAAAAAAAAGTTTAAAAAAAAAAAAAGAAAAGAAAAAGAAAGCCCAAATATGAAACAAACCAAATAAAACATGATTTAGTGAAAAAAAAAAAAGAAAAAAAATTTCTAACTCTGTATGGTGATGGCTATTAACTAGATGTGATGTGATGGTCATTTTGTGATATATACAAATATTGATCATTATATGGTACACCTGAAACTAATATGTTATATGTCATTTATACCTCAATTTTTAAGAATCATAAAATAAAAGTAAATAAGGACTTAAAATGTTAACAACCTGGAAAATCATCTCATCTGAGGGTCTAAGAATTTTACAAAGACAGTCAACCATAGCCAAAAAGAAACTCTCAAAATTTTTATTTATATGTGTACACATGTATATACATACACCTATAAGCATATGTGTGTGTGTGTAAAACATCGTCTTAGTCCATTCTTCTCAGATGGGACTCTCAAGCCCCAGGGAGTATTGTCAAAAATAAGCACAACCCATCTTATTTATCCTTGTTACTTAAAGGCAGATCATTTTAAATGTTATTTCTATATTGAAATCAGCATGGATATATTTCATCTATCCCACAGGGATCTAGAACAGGGTAGAACACATTATAGACTAGAATGCAGCTGAGCCTGCATCTTACTAGAAAGCATGATGCCGCAAGTGACTTCTGTGCATCAGAGAGGGGTACGGGGTTACACTCTTGCTGGTCGGGGTGTCTGCAGGAGAACATCTGATAAACATCATCTTGATGGATGCTTAACAACTAAACAGGCAGAAAGATGTCAGGCGACTTGCCAAAGACCACCTGTTAGTGGAGAACGTGTGATCACCTAGTGGATCCCCAGGTTTTCTAGCACAACATAGTGTCTGTTTTAAACAGGCACTATGGGCTGCAGGACAGATAAGGAGCCTTCACATTTAGAGCCAGATGAAGTGAGTGAGAGAAATGCGCCATCCTGAGCAGTTCTGACTGCAGAGCCTCCTTCCTCTCTCCCTGGGCGCTGCCTACGTGTTCTAATAAGTCTGCTCCCACTCAAAGCAGAAACCAGGTGTGTGGGTCTTACCTGACCAATTTCGTTCGCCGTGTCACCTTTGGCACCTACTTGGGCAAGTGACAGAGACGTGGAGAGACAGATTGGAGAGAAGAGAACATTGCCCGCTGGCTCCTTTTCACACAGTTGTTTGAACAGGTCAACTGCAAATGCTGAATTTGCCAGTTGCAGGGCGTCCATTGTGGGCCTGGAACAAAGAACAAGGGTGAGGTTATTTCTAAAGCATCTTTAATGTGTTCTCAACTGCACTCTGCCAAGGCAATAAAAATTGTAGTCAAACAAAGTAATGGTCTTGGGTAGAAAAGAGGAAGGAATTTTCAGTAATTTTCAAGCCAGTGGTGAAAAAAACATCTGAGCGAATGTCCTAAGGTCTGAACGTCCAGCGTGCGAGGTCCTCTGTGTGTACGGCTCTGCCCAAAATCTCCAAATTCGGGTTCACTTGGCTACAATGGCTATTTTTGGGAGCCCAGTGGTCATGCCTCTTCCTCTGCATGCGGTCAGAACAATTGACAGCACTGATCAAAATCCAAGGGTTTTATTTATCCATATTGTTTTAGTTAGGATTTAGGTTCAACCATACAAAATTGAATTTTTTGTAGATCAAAAATAGTCAAATCACAGCAGTTTTGAGTGGTTCAAGTTAACATTTAGTATGTGTTATGGGCTGCACTGTGTCCCCTCCTCAAAAGATATGTTGAAGTCCCACCCTTGAGTACCTATGAATGTGACCTTATTTGGGAATAGGGTCTATGCAGACTTAATCAAGTTGAGATCTTCAGCGTGGTCCTAATCTGATACGATTGGTGTCCTTATAAAAACAGGGGGAAAGACATAAAGACGGACATGCACAGAGGGAAGATGATGTGAAAACACGCAGGGAGAAGGCCATGTGACCACAGAAGCAGAGATTATTGGAGTGATGCTTCCAAGAGCCAAGAACACCAAGGATCACGGGCAACGCTAGAAGCAAGAGAAAGGCATGGAACAGTTTCTCCCCTAGAGCTTGCAGGGAGAGCCCGGCTCTGCCAGCACCTTGATTTCAGACTTCTGGCCTCCAGAATTGTGGGAGTATAAATTTCTACTGTTTTAAGCCACCCAATTTGTGGTTCTTTACTACAACAGCCCTAGGATACTAATACAATAAGTAATGCCTTCGTAGGGCACCCGGCACCTTGCAGTGTTTAACAAACAATAACTGCTATTGTTTCTGTGGTTAGTACATGACCTACTATGTGGAAGATACTACACAACGTGTTGTAAGGATCACCTGAGTTCTCTGCCCCACCCACTTCCCTGAGTTTCCCATCTCTTTGGGAAGATATGTAGACAAATGCGTGGAATCAGGGCTTCCTGTGCCATGTGAGCAGCAGAACAAGGAACATGGGAGGTAAAGGAAAAAGAGAGAGAGGGCAGCTTCAGCTGAAAATATGGAGCCTGGTAAAGTGGCCACAGCAGCGGTGAGCCTCTGCTCCTGTCTGAGAACCTGCATTCTGATGCACAGCTTCTCCAGGTGGTGTCCATAGACACCTGGTGGTCCCTAAGACCCTTCCAGTGGGCCCATGAGGTCAAAATGCTTCATGATAATACTTAGACACTATTTGCCTTTCACTCTCAATCTCTCACAAATACACAGTGTTTTCCAGAGGCTGGATGATGTGTCTGCTTCCTTGGAAGCAGACCAGCACGAGGTGAGCAGAGGGCAAGGAGACAGGAACAGAAATGTGGGGCGTTTCGACCAGTATGTCCACCACGGGGAAATTAAAAGAACCGTCTCTAAAGGTTTGGGGAATCCCAAACAGGCTTTCAGGACAAGACTTTCAGAACAAGAAATCTGGCTTATCTCCAGCTGCAAATTTTACACTGATAATGCTGAGTTCATCTATGACTAAAATTCGACACCAGCTATTTCTCCACCAAATAGAAAAGCCTAAATGAGCTATTTCTTCAACAAATAGAGAAGCTTAAACCCAAATCCCCGTGAACTTCTCAAAACTTCAACAACTCAAGGCCTACCCACACTAATAATAATATGAAAACATACCAACTGTGCTTTAAAAACACCAGTAGTTCTTCCCAGCATGTATTTCCAACCACCCAAGAGGAGAAATTAGAATAATTTTGCATAGTTCATAACAAAATTTAAAGTCTGATTTCCTTTGTGTCTTTAAGGCCTTGGAGTTATCTCCTGAGGGAGTTGACTGCAAACACTTAAAAGTGGATCCAAGAGGGTAAGGAAATGCCATTTCATTCCACAGAGGTATTATTTATTCATTCATTATAACACTTTGAGATTCATTTCACCTAATGGCTCCACGTGAGTACAAGATCATGGTGGCTTTTAGTACAGCTAATTACACAATATGATGAACACTGTGTTGCAATTCAAGGCTTAGATTCAGTCCCTGTCGGAAAATGTAAATCAAAGGCACACCTGACATCTGAGGTGTCCATAGCAGCAAATGATCACCAGCTAAGTAATCAATCAAATACTGTATAGTAAATCTGATTGGTTACTTAGTGGCAATTTGTTCCAAGTGACCTAAAAACACTGTCAAGCTGATCTGGTTTCAGGCAGTTCAAGGGATGATTTTGGCCACGGGCAATTGCCACCTTGCTGTGCGGCAACACAAAGCATTTAAACAAATCTCAGCAACTTTAGCGCTACATTCCCAGGAAAATGGGTCAGGTTCCTGCACAGACCATTTTGCATGAGCAAATGCTATAAAAATTACAGGTTCAAAAATAGAGATTAGCAATTCTTAAATAGTAAATTTACATGTCTAATGACGTGTTCAGTGCTAAAATCTCTGCAGATCTTTTTTCATTTGATTATCACATTGTTACAGAAATAACTTCCTTCATTTTCATAAAAACCTTCTAATGAAAATAACAAATAAAGAGAATTTTATTTACAGCTCCAATGTAGAAACCTCTACATCTTTTAGTCACTTAAAGGTTTAAAAGGCACTTTTATTTGAATCAGGGAAACATGAGATGGAAGTTTAGGTAGTAATACAAATGCAACACACAAGCAACAAAGAGTTGTAAGAATTTAATTGTAAAGTTGCCTGTTTTGTTTTTTTTTAAATTTGCAGTATGTCCTAAAGTCACAAACTTTTAAAGTGGGACAAGATCTTGGAATGGATCTAGTCTGGCCCCACCTCTTCATTTTACAGATGAGGAAAGGGAGGCCAACAGCGATGAAGTGATTCTCCCAGGCCACCCACGCGGGGAGTGAGAGTGGTAAAACCAGACCTAGCACTCACTTCTGTGTCCCAGCCCGGGAGTTCCGGCCACACCTTGTCACCCTCCTTCTCAGCAGTTGCGTCTTTGTTGGCATTTGTTCTCTCAGGGGTCTTTAGAGTTCCAAAAATCCTATGTGTCCTGATTACTCTTTTAGAAATAATAAGATACCTTACGTGTTTTCTTTTTTCTTTCTTACATTTTTTTTCATCAACATAGAACTTTTGTCCTGATTTTCCTACTTGAAGAACGTCTTGTTCTCATTCTGCCATTTATGTTGCAAATTTTTAATATTATATTGCTTTCATTTAATTATTAACTGAGTACCTGATAACGTGTGTCAGGCACTGAGCTAGATATTAAGAAATCCAAGGTGAACACAGAATGGTCCCTGCCTCCAAGGAGCATGGCATGTGTTGTTGGCGTGCTGAGTGTCTTGATGAGGGGCAAAGTTATGGTGCTGCCCCGAGGGGAGACAGCACACTCACAGTAGGATTCTCAGTGAGGTTTTTTATCTGTAGACCATTCGGGTGAGATAAAGGCCCTTTTGGGGAGCCGGTCCTTAGGTAATGCCTTGAGAAATTTTGCCTATTACAACAGCTATAATGAAATGTCTAAAAACACAGCCTCTGCTGTTCACTTTCTAAACTCACAAGGAAAAAAGTCAGAGGCAGATTAAGAAAACAGGAGATTATGCAGCTTCTGTCATGTGAAGGAATATCAGGAGGATTAATGAAGTGATGAAATAAGCAAACGCACATGGAAAGTACTTTGTTAGCCGGAAAGGGCGCCGTGGCTCTTAACAATGTTAATCTTTAATTTCAGATGGTGGGGGAGCCTATGCTTTGCTCAGATGCTCTGAGACATCACATCTGTTCCCATCTGCTTAGAAGCCTGATCTTGACCGCTGAGCCATTCCACTGCTGCCTAACTGTAAACTGGAGCCAGGCTCGCCATACCAGAACACCCAAGACTGCTGAGACTCATACCATCAAAGTTAACCTACAACCCAGAGGGACTGAAGTGGCAGGATTTAGGTGTTAGGAAGCAAAGATTAAAAAAAAAAAAAAAAAAAAACCTGACTCATACAGAGAATCCTTTCTTCAGACAAGCTTCCATCTCTCCACCCAACCAAGAACCCATCAAACACCTGCATATATTGGTGGGGACTGGGCTTGGACGCCTAATTCTACTCAAAACCTCTTCAGTGATGTAGGGGTGACAAAGCTGTTAAAAAAAATCCATGGTGTTCAGGAGCAGTCCACTCATTGTGAGTTTGAAGGCTTGGATTCCACTTTATCCTGCCCTGTATAAATTAGGGGACTGTGTTCACCGCTTTACCGCTATGAGTCCCTGCTCCTCATCCACTCAGCTCTGCAAATCTGAGCCTAATCTGATCATGAGCCTAGTCTGTTAAGCTGACCTTTAGTGGGACACACTTAAAGAAAGCCATCAAAACAGTAAGCATCAATGAGGAAAAAACTATGAACAACCTATGCGAAAAGTCGCCCGAGAACACACCTCTGAAATCTGTGACTTGCTTCAAGTATCCTGACACCCAGAAACAGGGAGGGAGGATATTTGCTGCCTGGAAGAATGCGATTGCAAATAAATGGATGCTGACTGGATGCTTTAAAATGCCCAAAAGAAGAGCACTTCCGAAGTCTGAATCTCACCCCACAGGGCCAACCGGGAAGGGGAGCCAGACACTCATACACAGCTCCACTTTCTCCACGTTTTGAGCACCACACCCTTTCTGAAACTAGGACGGCAAAACTCATTCTGAGTCCCAAGGCAGGGCTGAAAATGCCCTCAGAATAACCTTCTCCTTGGCAAATCACCGTTGGGCACCCCCACCACCCAAACCTCCCAACCATGCTGTTTCTTCGTATTCTTAACCTTGGGCAGTTAAGTGATTTTGCTCCCTGCCTGGCTTTCCTAGCTCCCAAAGGACTGGGCGCTGGAAATGCAGCCCACGTGGGGGTATATAGCTGTACTGAAACCGACAGCCTACCCTTGAAAATAAGCCATTTTGTCGACTTTTTTCACCATCTCAAATCAGCTCAAAGAATTATTTTCTTTTAAGACTTGCCAAAGAGGAAATCCCCAGCCCTGCTACCCACACTTTGCTTACCTGAGGTTATAGCGATCCTGGGAAACGCAGGGGAAAGGAAAACCAGGTGCAGAAGGACCTTGATGTGGAAGGAAGTCTGTGGGGCAGAAGCAGAGGCCTGGCTCACCTGGGGCGCCTCCCGGGGCCACGCCCATTGTTACCACGCCCAACCTTCCCTCCCTCGGTCCCTCCCACTTCTGCATTCTCAGCTCTTATTCATGCCTCTTGGCAGCTTGTCCGCGATTGAAAAAAAATGATTCAGGATGAAGTTGCTGTTGTCTGCCCAGCTTCTAAAGGCCTCCAACATGCTCAGGCAAGAAGGGGCTGTCGGTGGATCCAGCCTTGGGCTGAAAACATATATACAAAAGGGTAATCCTAGAAACCCATGTGGGACCGGAAGGTGAAGAAGGAATATGTGATGGTCGTAATAATTCATACTTCTTAAATATGGTGGCACCACAGAAAGCACCCTAACCTCATTCTGCTAGGTGCCAAAAGAGGCAGCCACCTTTCAAACAGAAAGGTGATCACAAAAGAAAGAAGAAGATATATAAATTAAATTAATTATACTTAGCAAAATATGTAGTACCAAACTGATGGAAGAAATTGTTGATGGGGTTCCCAATAAAACAGGTTGATTAGGATTACCCAGCTTTGTCCTGAAATCTCTCTGCAGGTGGAGCCTGCTCTTTGCGTTTTCCTGTCTTCCTCAGCTCCTTCTTTCAGGAGGACCCACTCCTTTCCTACAGAAGCTGTTCTCGGGAAAGGACTTGTAACTGAACCAATTACTTGTCTGCTGTGCTCACCTAATATTCTCTGTTGTTCATTTACCACACTGTCTCATAATAATCTCTTTACTGTAGGTCTCCTTTATCTCACTATGAGAATCTTAAAGGTAAGGACCAAGACTCATGCATTTTTGTAATGCCAACGCTTGGTATGGTCTGGATAGACAATGTGCAGTCAATTAATGCGTGTCGACTAAATGAATGAGAGCAACACATTTTGCTAAACTAAGAGTGACTAATAGCTTCCCTTCCCCCCATGCCCCAGGTATCTGATTACCAACTAGGATCAAAGTCATACATTAAATGAGTTAAACTCTGAAAGTAGAATTTCAGCCATCAGGGGAGCAAATAGAGGCAAGAAGGTCATAAGAGGGTGATGTGGGCAGGATATTTCTTGAAAATAACACTATCCAGCAGTAGTGGGGAAATATGGGTTTAAGAGCCTAATCATAAATTTGGAAACTGACTCTACCACTCATTGTTTGAGAAATCCTAGACAGAGTGCTTAACCTCTCTAGCCTCAGTTTCCTCATCTGTAAAATGAGACACATCCATACATGAAGAGACAGACAATACATAGAAAGTGTACGGCACAACACGTGGTTATTACTGCCACTTTGCCTAGTCCTCAGGCAGGACAGGCTTGCAGAATCATCATGATGGCCAAAAGGCTGGTGCAGAATATTCGCAATTAATTCACTACACTCATTTATTGACTACCTGCTGCATGCTTGCTACTGTGATCCAAAAATTTTAAGAGACTTGCACTTAAATCAGAAATCTTAAATCTGAAATCTTTGTCCATTGTCCCTTTTGATGTCTGAATTCCCTCTACAACACTCCTGCTGAGTGCTTGCCTAACCTGGTCAGAAACACTTCCAGAGACAGGGATTCACAATGCCCAAGGAAGCCCAAACATAATTTTGACTCTTGGAAATAAATGTTTCTTTAAAAGAAAAATTAGTGGGAAATGATATACCTGCTTGTAGGAGGAAGCATTTTCTCTATAATTCCAAAAATAATCTATAATTTTCTTATCTCTCTTTTATTTACCACAAAACCATGTTATTGACTTTGTATTTGAAAGAGTAGATTGATTTGGGGGGTAAGGGATAGAAGGGAAGAAATACCACTTCATGAATTATCCATTCGTTCATTATACAATTTTATCAAGCAATAATTTCCTGTAGTTCAACAAAAGTAGTCATCAGCCCAAATATTTAATAGCCTAGGAGACTGTTTTGCTGGTGCTTTTTTCTCACCTATAGGTTGAAACATTGCAAATATTATAACTTGATTACTCAGCACTCTGGCTGGGGACAGCTTGACACACCCAGGCACTCCCGGGAACAACTCAAAGGAGCTTTGTTGCAGCATGCTTAGAATCATTTTCTCCCTCTCTCTCTCTTCTTTTCCAAGAAGGCGAATTTCAGCCACAAATTCTTGAGCACTCTCCCCAAATACCTACAAAACATCAAGTGTTTCCCCACTGATGAGTGTGATTCCCACCGACGCAGATGACAGCTCTCCCGAACAACAAATAAACCAGAACCTTAAGCGTTTCCAACAATTCACAGAAATCGCACAATAAAGGTTCCCCCTCATTGCTGAGGACTGTTATCTCCTTTTCACTCATGGAGAAACTGAGTCAGGAAAGATAAGGCAACTTCACCTTAGTGCTTCTGACTGAGACAGAAAAAAAATGTCCAGAACCACAGATTTAGAATCCTTTACCCTATGTCCACTTCGAGAATCCAACTGCTTAATATGCTTTCCTGCTTATTATCTTATCATCTTCTAGTGTTTGAGAAGCCTAAAATTTCATCTAGAAGATGTTTTATATTAAATGATAACCTGTTTTGGAATATAAGTGGCATGAATTCTGCTAATTTACATAAATTTACATGAAAGTCTACTAAGAAGGAAACTTAAGGGGGAAATAATAATGAAGAGTGGGAAAAAAATAAAGAACAGGACCCCAAAGGTAATCCACAGATAAACAGAAGGTTTAAGTGGCGTAATTTGCCTTCAAAATCCTTAACAGTGTGTGTAAAGTGATAGCCAAGCAGAAAATTCAGTATCGAATCACATGGATTTGGTTGATGGATGTGGAGAAAAGAGAAGTGACAGTGTGAGAAAGACGATTCATCTTGGAGTTGGTTCTGAACCACACTCCACTGCTCGCTGTGTATTAATCATCAGCAAAAAATTCAACTTCTCTGGGCCTCAGAATCTTGCAAAGTGAAACTAAAGGAGGGGTTGGACCCCTTCTCCGTATGTTCCTTTTGGATGTAACGGTCAAAGAGCGAAAGCCTGCCTTTATCTAACCCAAAAGAGCTCAATTACTCTAGAAAATGGATGTGGAATGCCTTTAGATGTGACAAAAAATTAAATAAAAATTAAACATATTCGTTCATTAATAACTGGGTTTTAATCCATTAGTTGACAGAGCAATGTAATCTGGTGACTTCACATTTAGTTGTTCAAATAGCTGTATATGTAAAAGATTTTCTAATTTTCTTTTCATGTATAATTCTTACAGGACAAAAAGAATAAATATAAGAATCAAAATGCAATCTTACCAAAATATCCAGTAAAAATAAAGAGTTTCAATACAACTGGTAGAAATGTAAATTGGTCAACTCTTCCAGGAAATAATTTAGCAATATGTCACCTTTTTAATATTCATCTCCTTCAACCCAATAAAACAGCTTTTAGAAGTCTTTCTTAAGGAAATAATTACAGAAAAGGTCAATGATTAATGTACAGACATGTCCATAGTAGTATTATTTATAACAGAAAAACTAGAAACTAGCTAAACGTCTGTCAATAAGGAAAAGACTAAATAAAAGTTTTCAAAGAGTAATACTCACAAGATGAAGTTACATAAGAGTAGATTAAGAAATATATATACATGTGGGAACTCTGGTTTCTTGCTGTAATGCATTTAAGATTGTTTGACATGTATATGTGTGTGTGTCTGTGTACTTACAAGATTTAAAGAAAATGCATAAAATAATTTTAACAGTAGTTATCTCTGGCTAATGAAATTAAAGATGATTTTTATTTTCTTTCTACAGTTTCCTGTACCTTCCAAATTTCCTACAGTCACCATGTATCATTTCTTATGATTAAAAAGTTTTATTTCTTAACCAGTTACTTTCCAAAAGCTGTCTGCTACAACTAGGCTTTTGCATGAGAAGTCTCCAGTCAACCAATGACTACTGTGCTCTACAACAGATACTTTCTATTTTAGTTGCTCATAAAAGGCTACGCAAGCTTTTTTTAAGTTGTGTTTCTTAAGCAGTAGAAATTCCAGAGTTTCCCTTGACGAGGTCTAGGACTGCTCCATGCGCCAGCAGAAGTGATGTCACAGCAACCCATCCCGACAGCTGCCGAAATGAGCCAGGCCAGGGAGGACAGGAGCCCGAGGAGCTGGGGCACAGGAGCACCTCCGGGAAGATCCCCGCCCCAGGAGGGGAGCACAAGTGGGAACAGGCCTGACCATCTTTCTCCTCCACCTCCTCCCTCCTCCGCGCACCAGCCCGCGTGCTGACTCAGTGGCTGCGTCATCTCTGCCTCGCTACCTGATGCAGTAAGGCGCTCAAGGAGAAGCGCTGCTCAGCTCTAAAGGAAACCTGGCCAGGACCAGTCCAAATCCCTTGTCTCCAAACAGTGAAACCTAGGCCCACAGTGCCTTGCATTTTTTTTAAAGTGATATGAGTAAGACCTTTTACTACATGTCTTGTGATAACCATTTTAAGTTCTATTTTTATTCCACTTTATAAATGAAAAGGAGGCACAGGACTGGTGAGTAATGCTCTTAAACTTTCCACCTGTATTAATCACCATAGTCTTGTGTTTAATCTGAGATTAGATGGGTACATTTAACTAAATGTACCCATTTAATGTGGAATGTGGGCTCTATTTTGTGGAATGTAAGAAGTACTCCCTCCTTTAATGAGCATTAGTTCTATGTGATGACAGGACCACTTAAATGAGAGAGAGAATGGAAGAGGTCACACGTCTCAGAAACATGAAGCCAAACTGGCTTCACGTGGAAAGGGAAGGAATTCTCAAGGAGGCTTCCCAGGAGTCAGGGGGAAGAGGAAGAAATGTATGAATCCACCTATCCTATGTATGGAGGCACCATGCTAGGATCTGTGTTAAGCCGTGGTCTCCACCTCCTAAGAGGGGATTTAAGGGCGATTCTGTCCATCCAGTGTCCTCACGCCCCCATACCTGGAGGACTCTGGGATCCGCTTGTTGTAGCTCCAAGTCCTTTCAGTGTAGAAACTCACGACCAGACATTTCTTCACTGTGCCCCATTCCGTCCTTGTACCCCTTCATTCACACCCATTTATTGTGAGCACTTCATTCACACCCTGAGCCACAGGAAGGGCAGGACCACATGTGATTTCTCTCTGCATCCTTACTCCCCTCCTAGAGCTCACGCAGGGCTCTGCACACTACACGTTAAATAAACATGTCTGAAATTTGTAAAAGGACACACGAGTGGGGATCTAGTAGTAGAGAGCAGTAAATTATTTGTAACTACAGCATGGTGCAGACAACAATCGCTATGAAAGGAAGTGGTGTCCTCTTCCAAGAAAGAGAGTAGCTATTTGAATATTTTGGAACACAAAGAATTAAAAATTATAGCAGGTAAATCAAGGTTTTCTCTTTTTTTAGCAGTTAGATCAAAATGCTTGTGTATGCTACTGATTCTTCAACACTGTTGTGCAACAGAATCACGTAGCGTGGGGAGTGGGGAATCAGGAGAGGAAGTGCCATCAAATTGCATGTTCCCAGACCCAAACCCCCAGAGACTGGAGTCTGAAATCCTTCCCATGGTTTAGAACTGGATTTTCACAGATCATACTTTCCAAATCATAGGCTTCTGGCAGATTCCACACTGACATAGGTCATCCAATAGTGAGCACTGATTCTGGTATGAGATTCGCTGGTTCCCAGCTCTGCTGTTTGACTCCATGGCTTTCAGCAAACCACTAAAATTTCCCTTTGCCTCAGTCTCATCTGTAAAATGGGGGTGACATTAGCAACTCCTCACAGGGTTAGGATGAGGACTAAATGAGATAACACAGGTAAAGTGCTTAGACTAATGCCTGCCACCAATAAACGTCCAATAAATATTAACCATCATGATTTTTACTCTCTAAAAACTGGACTAAAGTTACATATCTCAGAGAGATTATTTTTCCTTTATAGTAAATATAAAGAAAAAAGGCTAGGTTTTTAAATTTTTATTTATTGGGGGGGTAATTAGATTTATTTATTTATGTTTAGAGGGGGTACCGGGGATTGAACCCAGGACCTGTGCATGCTAAGCATGCGCTCTGCCACTTGAGCTATACCTTCTCCCCTGGGTACAACTTTTTTAATTGGAAGAAAAATCGATAGTCTTTAAAGCTTGAGAGGAATTAAGACTTATTGACTGTATCACACACGCACATACATATGCACATACACATACACACACAATTTATGTGAAATTTCCACTTTCTACATTTAGGTCTGGGTGTCTTACAAACAGCAAAGAGAATAAATATGAAAAACAAGTAAAAGTGAAGTTTACTGTGGTGAGAGAGGAGGATTGAGACTTTGAAGAGAGGAGTCTGTATTTGATATTTCATATTAAATAATGGATATTTATCACTACTACCACTATGACAACTTATATTATGTTTTGCAGTTTATATGTTTTTATTGCATACCCAACCTTTTCATCTTTCGACTTTCATACAGAAAGTTTATGTATATTATCCCTTTCAAAGTCAGTTATATGTTATGGTACCAATTTTACAAATGAGGAAATTGATATTGGAAACTTAAGTAATTGCTAGTAAGAGATGGAGTCCAGCAGACACCCAGAAACCCAGAATCCAAACCCTGAGCCTGTACAAATACCACATCACCCTCCACTGCTAAAAAAAAAAAAAAAAAAAAAAAAAAAAAAAAAGTTTAAGGGTAAATACTGAATTCTAAATATAGATCAAGAATGAAAGAAAATTAATGAAACAAAGAAAATTCCTTACGCATTTACTATAGGTTTTCTTTTCAAAGGAAATCTAGAAAGGGAAGCCCAAAGACTGACCACAAGCAGAACCACCATCCTGGCTCACCTGGTTAGAATCAAGCTCCATCCTGCCTGAGGCTCAGTGCCGTTCACTGGCCAGGAGTCTCCCCTGCCCTCCATGATGGCGCTTCCCCCACATCATTACGGAATCCTGATTCTTGCACAGCCCTAAACAGAGCTACATTGTCAGCTACACCACTTGTTAATATCACAAGATGATGTAGTCACTCTCCTTGTGTAAAATAACATGTTCTTTTTTTTTCTTCTTTAATGGAGGTGCTGGGGATTGAACCCAGGACCCCATGCACGCTAAGCATGTGCTCAACCACTGAAATATACCCATCCCCCCAAAATACCGTGTTCTTGATATAAGTCTTAACACATACTTTTTTCAAGCTCTAAGTAGTCCAGGATTTGATGAGCATACTAGCATTTACCTACTGTCACCAGTCATGACTTCACAGGAAGGTGCTATCAGCCAGAGAAGGAGTCTGAAGAAAGCAGAGAGAAGTCTTTGAACAGATATGGAGTAGGAGGAAGTTGTGTGAGAATGGCAAGATCCCCCTTCTTTACCAGTCCAAAAGATTACAAGGATGCCTTTAATACCTGAGCAGCCTAATAGCAAGGCTAGCCTTCAGCTGGGAAAAAGAAAAGCTAAAAACAAATGCAGTTCCTTAGAAAAAACTCAATAAATAGGGTTATTGGCACAGGAGTTGAGAATTAAATAGAAAGAAGAAACACGGAGTACAAATTAAACTGAGATTTCTCGCTCAATAAATCAAACATGAAGCATCTGATTCCTGAGTTATAAGTCTACAGTACATGGAAAGAATTAGCCATTCTTTTCAAAGAGGAGATAAATTACTAAGTCATCATAAAGCTCACCACGTGGGTTTTAGGTTACTAGGTGTTGTTAGGTGACTCATAAGACAGATTTAGTGTCAGAAAGAAGCTTCTGGGTTTCTTCCTTTTGAAAAACACCCTATGTTGCTTTTCCCCTCACTCTCAAACCATTGACAGTGGTGTTTGTGATAATGAGGCAAGCTTATCCAAGGTCTAAGCAATTATTAAATCCTAAGCCAGGCTGTTGGGGTAATTAATCTGGGTGGGGAACATAAATTTTGTATAGTCCAGCTCTAAAGTGCTGGGATTATTTTAACTTCAACATCTCTACCATAAAAAAATCTGAGAACCAAGCCAGTGTGAAGACCAGTTCACAAGAATTACATCATCTCTTGTTTGATGGAGTCTCACAATTATAGGTGATCTGTCAGCATGAACAAAGCATATTTAAAGTTTAATAGAAACACTCTCTTTGCTTTATACAAGAAGTAATCAGCATACACTAAATAGTACTAACTTCGAGAAAAAAATGACCATCATCTTCCAACTGCTGGTGTACAGTAATTGAGAACTGTGAATCTAGCAGAGAGTTTTCTGTCCCTGTCATACTATAGAGAGCTCCACAGTGGCAAAGTGTAGCAAATTATTCATTTTTAGTCATCTGACAGATATTTGCTCATCACCTACCATTTGTCAGACATTACAATATCAAAGGCTTCATTGAAAATCCCCATGGCCCACGCTGTCCCCAAATTCCTGCACACTGCACAATTTACGGTGTCAGAACTGAGTCAGTGGTCTCCAGCTCCTCTTTTCTTTGGCTCTCTCTGTATCTCTCCTCCTCAGAGTGACATTTTAAATTATGCCATACACAAATTATATCCTTATCGTTCATGGTGACGCCCTCCTAGCTTGAGGCAAGTTGCTCTCATATCTTCTTCAGGTCTCCATTTTCTTATCTTTAAAATGAAGGTAATAACACCTACTTCTTGGCGAGATGGGAGGAATAATTAGCCCTGAAACGCTTTGAAGGTGAAAAGTGCCACATTACTCTTTGTGCTCATTATCTGGCCGCAGATGTTGAGTTTTCCATTTGCACTGGCATGTCCTCCGGGAAAACCACAGATGAGACTGTACTGAAAGAGTTTGTATGGTTAGTTCTTGGCAAATGAGCAGAGTCTATAGTTTCATTCTTCTACTTCTACCGTCTTAAAGAATACACTGTCCTAACCAACTGTTTTAAAAATGGATGCGTTAAAAAAAAGAAAAAAGAAAGAAAACAGATGCAAGAGAAAGAGCCCAACATGCATTCTGCCTTTCCAATGCCAATCTCAGATAACCACATAGCTGGTAAAGAGCTTCCTCTTTAGTCATGTGCCACTTTTCACATCTCTATAGATGTATTCTAGCTAATGAATAAAGAAAAAAATGAAGAGGGGGAGGGTATAGCTCAAGTGGTAGAGCGCATGCTTAGCATACACAAGGTATTAGGTTCAATCCCCAGTACCTCCTCTAAAAATTAATAAATAAATGAACTTATTTAACTGCCCCCCCACTTAAATAAATAAATAAATAAATAAATAAATAAATAAATAAATAAATAAATAAATAAATAAATGTGCAATACATTCTTAAAAAAGAAAAAATGATAAGATTAGAACACCCTAATGAATTAACACATCCAGGCTATGATCATCAATGGCTGATACCATCACAAAAAAGAGACTAAGTCGGACATTGCGTGTTTCTGGATGGCAGTTCACAGCATCACCTTTGAAGTAGTCTAACCAAAACAGATCAGACTTGAATACGATCAAGCTTCTAGATTTAATTACAAAATTCAGGAAATACAATAAATAACTTTAAATTATACCATAGAGATTCCATCAGCAAAATCCAGACTACAGGAAGTTCTGGTGTGGCAAACTCAGGGGCGGGTCATTTTCACCCAAAGTCAAGCTCCAAGGCAATCAGGCTTCCTTCTCCAGCCTCCCAGCCCCCATCCCTGCTCTCCTCATCCCACTGAAGTGACAAGAGGAAGCTTTAGAACCTGACTATGATGATAAGGATGAGCATAGCCAAAGCAAAATAATTTTAAGAAGGTCAGGAGTAGCCACGTCTCATAGAATATTTGTTTTTCTCTTCCTTTCCTTATATTTCCAATGTATTTCAATTAATGTACATAGTTTTTGTAATGTTTTAAGACCCCACAGCACAAGCGACAAGAAGAGAAACCTTCCAAGAAGATATTCTAGATAAAAAAACTTATGTGTTATAATTACTAATTGTGATTTTAGTCAAAATAATACCTAGATGTGTTATAAAAATGAAAAAAAATCATGTAAAGCTAGAACAGGAACCTACAGGAACCCTTTATGCATATGAAAATATGTTTTTTTTCCAGAATTCTCTGAGACAAATGATTATATGTTAGATTGGACAAACAGAGGAAACAAAATCTAGGTCTCATTTTTACAATGCTATAGTTTAAATGGCCAACAGTTGTGAAAGAGCTATTGCTGTCATAAATCAATTGTATTATAAACACGTGCATAGAAAAGTGTAGGCAGCCACAGTGATTACTCATGGATTCACAACACCTTTTCTAATCTAGAACACGTTTGTCAACACCTAAAATCCAATTTGAATAAGTTGTGATTTTTCACCTAACATCTGGGGTGCCTTTGGATAATCTTACCTATAGCCAGAATGGTTAGCAATTTACCATACTAGAAAATGCTCAAGTGAAAATTCTAGGATGAAGAAAAACACACATATATATAGATAGATACATATGTATGTTTATATATATGGTCAGAATTGTTTGTCACACACAGAAGCACACTTGAGTTAGCCAGTTGCTACAGACTGAATATTTATGCCTCCCTCCCCCCAAAAAAGCGTATGTTGAAACTTAATGCTCAGTATGATGGTATCAGGAGCTGGGGCCCTTGGGAGACGTTTAGGTTATGAGTGTGAAGCCCTCATGAATGGGATGAGTGCTCTTATAAAAGAGGCTCCCAGACTCTCCAGCACCTTCCACCACGTGAAGACACGGTGAGAAGACTGCCATCTGTGAACCAGGAAGCAGGCCCTCTCAGCCACACCGTATCCGCGGGAGCCTTGATCCTGGACTTCCAGCCTCCAGAACTGTGAGAAATAAATTTCTATTGTTCATAAGCCTTAAAATCTTATGGAATTTGCTTTGCTAGATTTTGGACTTGCTTAGGACCCATCACCTTTTCTTCTTTCCCATTTCTCCCTTTTGGAATAGGAATGTCTAGAGCCTATGCCTGTTCCACCATTACATTTTGCAAACACATAATTTGTCTTATGTCACAAATTCACCAAATGGGGCAGCACCTTGATCTTGAACTTCTCAGCCTCCAGAACTGTGAAATATACATTTCTGTTGTTTAAATTACCCAGTCTATGCTATTTGGTTAGGGCAGTCTGAGCTGACTAACCCAGGTACTGAGACAGTTCAGTGGCCTAAACAGTCGTTTCTACAAATGGTGCTGGGAGAATGAAGTTGGAGCCCTACTTCACACCACATGCAGAAATTAACTCAAGATGGCTCACTAACCTACATATTAGAGTAAATGCTGTAAAACTTTTAGAGGAAGACATAAGAGTACGTCTTTGAGACCTTGCAGTAAGCCACGGTTTCTTAGATATGACATCCAAAGCACAAGCAGCAAAAGAAAAATAAACAAATAGGACTTCAGCACAATTTTGTGCTGTAAAGGCCACCTCCAAGAAAGTGAAAAAGACAAAAGAAAATTGCAAATATTTGCAAATCAGATAAGGGATTTGTATCAGAATATATAAAGAATTTTTGTCTCTCAACAATAAAAAGACAAACTACCCAATTTCTTTAATGGGCTAAGGATTTTAAAAGATATTTCTCCAAGGATGATATACCAATGGACAATATTTATTTTTTTATTGAAGTACAGTCAATTACAACGTGTTGATCTCTGGTGTACAGCACAATGTCCCAGTCATGCATATACATACATATATTCGTTTTCATATTGCTAATGGCCAACAAGCACAAGAAAAGATGCTCAACCTCATTAGTGATCAGGGAAATGCAAATAAAAGCCACAAAATACTCCTTCACGCCCACGAAGATGGCTGTAATCAAAAAGAGAAAAATCCACAAATGTTGAAGATGTAGAGAACTTGGAACCCTCATACATTTCTGGTTGGAATGCTAAATGATACAGCTGCTTTGGAAAACAGTCTGACAGTTCCTCAAAATGTTAAATGCATGACCCAGCAATTTCAGCCCTCAGTATATACCTTCCTCATGAAAAGACATGTGCACAAAAACTCACCCATGAATGTCCATAGCAGCATTATTCATAAATGTCCAAAAATGAAAACAATCCAAATGTCCATCCACTAATGAATGGAGGAGTAAGATGTGGTATATGCATACCATGGAACATTATTCAGCCATGAACGGAAGGGAAGCAATAACACACGCCACAACAGGGATGAACCTTGAAAACATGCTAGGTGGAAGAAGTCAGTCACAAAGGACCATATGTTATGTGATTCTGTTCATATGAGATGCCCAGAATAAGCAAATCTGTAGAGGCAGAGAGTCAATTAGTGGTTACCTAGGACTAGGAGAAGGGAGGTTGGAGCAAAATGGGGAGTGACTGTTGAGGGGCACAGGATTTCTTTTAGGGGTGGTGGCCATGTCTAAAATTAGGTGGCAGTATTGGGTGCACAATTGTGAATATACTGAAAAAAAAATACACAGTGAATTGTACACCTTAAAAGAGTGAATGTTATATGATGTGAATTATATCTCAGTAAAGCTATTATTTTTTAAAAGAATCCTACAGGGAACGTCCAAGTGACATATAAGTAGTAGTGGTAAGCCAGCTTCAGATTGGAGGGAAATCATGCTTTGCTGGACGCTCCTTGAGCATCGGGGGCTGTTTTAGAGGCTCTGAAAAGAAGATAGGAAGTGAGACTTTGAGATGATGCTAAGACAATCCCTGGAAGATGGACAGGGGGAGCCAGTGAGCAGCAGGAGTGGCCATTCAGCCCTCAGGTTGAAGCTGTCACTTCAGACCATGGGAAGGAGAGAGAAGAAATTTACACTGGGCAGAGCTATATTGGGGAATGGCTTGGGTTGCAATTTACATCATACAGTAGCATTCTAGTTATAGTTAGGAGCACTGTTGAAAAATCTAAAACCTACCAACAACGTAATGCCATTTGCAGCAACATGGATGCTCCTGGAGAATGTCATTCTAAGTGAAGTAAGCCAGAAAGAGAAAGAAAAATACCATATGAGATCGCTCATATGTGGAATCTAAAAAAAAAAAAAAAAAAAAAAAAAGCATAAATACAAAACAGAAATAGACTAACAGACATAGAAAATAAACTATAAACTTGTGGTTGCCAAGGCGGTGGAGGGTAGGAAGAGATAGGGATTTCAAAATTGTAGAATAGATAAACAAGATTATACTGTACAGCACAGGGAAATATACACAAGATCTTATGGTAGCTCACAGAGAAAAAAATGTGACAATGAATATATATATATGTTCATGTATAACTGAAAAATTGTGCTCTACACTGGAATTTGACACAACATTGTAAAATGATTATAAATCAAAAAAATGTTAAAAAAAAAAAGAAATGTTAATAGAGACAAAGAGGGACATTTCACAGAGAAAAATGGGTCAAACATCAGGAATATGTAACAATTACAAAGATACCTACACCTAATAACAAAGACCAAAAACACGTGAAGGAAACACTGATAAAAATGTAAAAGGGAGACAAATCCACAAGTACAGCTGGGGATCTCAAAACCCAACTTGCAAGAGCTGATAGAACAAGTAGACAGAAAATCAGTAAAGATACAGACGATTTCAACAAGACCATCTACCACCTTGACCTCACAGACATTTACAGAACAGCCTCCTGTGTACCTCTTCATCTGACTATTCATCTGTACTCTTTTTCATATACTTTACAATAAACCAGTAAACATGAAAAAAAAAAAGAAAAATCTAAAACCTAAAATATTCCTAGTCCCTAGGAATAACCCTGTCTCTCTCTCAAACTCAAAGTCTACCTTCGACATCAAAGTTTTTGTGTCATGATCCACGAAGAAAAATGCACCTAACCAAACCTTATGTGAACGCAGAAAATATATGAATCCTGTATCTCACGGAGAGAAGCACGATATCGAGTCCCTCTCTTAGCAGGTGCGTTAAGGGAGCAATGCGTGCGGGTAGTTAATGGCAGTGTCTAAAGAGCCCCAGGCTACTGGGAGCTCTTGGTGAGCAAGTATGAGTCTGTCCAAAATCAAGGCCAAGCCCCATTAGTCTGGCAGCCAGTGACATCACAGGTGAGGTAGGGGACGGATGACTGCTATGGTCACAGCCCTCCATAAAGGTTGTGTCAGATCAGGTGTGAAACACTGCAAAGGAGAGGACAAGGAATTTAGTATTCTCTTTCCATTTTTATATATGAATGAATGTTCCACTGAGATTCAAAACGACTATGGACCAGACAGGACAGTGGCAACTGTCCTAGGCAGCCCCTGCCTGCGAGGAACTGACTGGCTCTCGTGGAAGAGGGGTCTCTGGCTGCAGTGAGAGGAAGTCACTGGTATGTCTCAGAGAGACAGACCTCATTCTCTTTCACATGGTCAAGGTGCCTGAAAGTCAGCAACTGACAAGGTTGTGTCCCACTGGTCTAATCACTCACCCCATTACATGCACATGACCCAACTCAGCTTATAAAATATTATATAGGCCTTATATAAAGACATTCATCAGTTTATTTTCACTCCAAACCTCAATCAAACAAATTTTTCATTTGTCCATAGCATCTCTCAGTGCAAGGAGGCAGCAAGATGTATTACAAGAGAACTTTGGTTCCAACACTCATAAGATAAATGTCCCCAGATTAATTACACTGTTCTGAGCCTCGTTTCTTCACCTGTAAAATGGGAACTCAGAATTGTTGTGAGGTTTAAATAACCATCTTAAATTGTAAGTAAATACCAGTCTCTCCACGTACGCAATCGAATGCCAACTTCGCCCTAAACATTTGCGGTCTAGCCAGGATCCTCCTCGTTCAAGTTACATGTTAGAATTACCTGGCAGCACTTAACAAAGATAATTTCCTAGCTCTACCCCAAGAAAATCTGATGTAATTGATCTGGGGGTAGGACCCAGGAGTCAGTATTTTTAAAAGGCTCCCAGGTAATTCTAAATAGCAACCAGGGTTGAGAATTACTTCTCAAATCGTGAGCTAGGAATCACTTTTAACAGAATCACCAGGGTTGATTGTAAAATGAGGATTCCAGGGCAGGGCCCCACCCTATGCTTACTGAGTCAGAATTTCTGGGAGGAGCCCCCAAATCTCCATTTTTAACAACTTCCTCAGTTAAACAGAATGTATACTGAAATTCAGGACCGAAAGTGTGGGGTGTATCCAGTGTTTCCTAAACCCCGCTGAAAAGACAGTTCTCGGAGCCTCACCCTAGAAAAGACGATCTTTTGTTGTATCTTTGCAAAGGTTCTGAGTTGGGGGCTCACTCATTTAGACTTTCACCACTTCTAGCATTCAGATCGAAAGGACCAACTGAACAATACATGAGCCTAAACCTGTATTCAGGATGAGGACATTCCTAAACCAATTTAACTATCACATTTCAACATGAAAGATTAGGTAGGAGACACAGCTGCCTGTTCAACTGGGGAGGAATGTGAGTTAATAATATGTTGCGATTCCCCACCTTCCCTCTCCTCTTTTGAGCTTCTTCCACCTCTGCAGCTCAAGGAGAGAAAAGACATGAAAGTAATATATTTATTTAAAAATAATATATTCACCAATGTATCCATTAGAATTACATATACGTGTGTGTGTATATACACACACACATATACACACAATTGTGCACACACTATATATATACATATTCTTATATACATTCATATATATGTACATATATATTCATTGAATGTATTCAAGAATATTCCTTTAGTGAATTAATCCTGCAGTGAATTGGCTTTCAGCCAGTTGACCTGGAGCCCCTATTCTCGTCCAGGGAAGTGCCCTGTTCCCTGAATAAACCATTTATTTTCCTGCTTTGGTGCCATGTCCTTCAGTCCACCAGGACTATTTCATTTCCCCTCCCTCCAGCAGTGAACACCTACTCATCTTTAAGGTCTCGCACAAGAAAGAAGTCTTCTTTCCACAGTTCCTGGCCCAACAATCTTCCCGTCCCTCTTCCCCAACAGAAACAGAGCGATTCCCCATCTGCACATCCTCAGCCGGCATTCAGCATAAGACAGACAACACAGGGAATAATTCTTCCCCTGTGATCAACAATTTATATCTATTAGAGAAATTGAATAAATAATAAATAATTTTCCAAAACAGAATGCACCAAGCTCTAATGAATCAGCACTCCTGGTATCTGAGTCTGTCACCAATATGGTATATCCTTACAGACCTTTGAGTTCAAATTGTTCCACTGGAAAGGGGAGTTCCCCCTCAAATGTCTCTTCAAAGACCTTAGAGGCGTTCTCATTTTAATTATTAAACCATAATTACTTTAATATTAGTAAAAAGCCAAACAGCTCCATTGATTTTTTACTTCAGTAATCTGAAACTTATTTTCATGTATATATGGTGCTATGATTTGTATTTGCTTAAAAGTTTTAAATAATTTTTTATACTTATATTAATATACAATGTAGGACTAAAAAAAAGTTCATCCTTTCATTTAGTTGACTCATAACCATATATATTTTAGTTTTTATGTATGTTTTAAAAGGTTAAATTATATTCCAAATATTCCATAGTTCAGAATTTTCCCTACTTAAACTCAACTTTTTCTGAATAATTCTAAACCAATGAGGATCTGCTCCTCTCTTTCTCCAAGTCTTCCTTCTTCTCGCCTCGGTCAAATCCACCCCCTCTGCTGCTCCCATAAAACATCTAAGAGAACTCACTCATTTGCTCATAAGAGAAGATATTTGGCTTTGGGATGTGAATGTGATCGGGCAGGTTGTCTGCCCAGGGACCGGGCACAGTTCCCAGTGGGGTTTGTTCCAGGAAAGGATTACCCTGACAAGCCCCTACAAGAGAATGGCCAGATTCCAGTTTCTAGGAATGAATGTATTTCTGTCACACATTCAAAAAGAACATTTCATCAGGGCGTGGGGCAAGCCCTGTCTTTTTTTAATCTTGGCTCAACACAAGGAACTCACACTTTGAAGAAGGGCTGGGAAGGAATGTGAGGGGTCCAATTAAAAAAGAATCACATTTCAGGTCCCCAGCCACCCCAGGAATGAGGCTCCTGAGCTGTACCTTTGAGGAAGGACTGCTGGGCATACAGATCCATCAAGACGTTTACTCTACCTTAGGGATAAATTTTTATGGGGTGATAAGAAATAACGCATATCTGTATTCACTTCCAGAGACATATTTACATCTCAAGAAACTAGAAGTGGAGCAACGTGTTTCCCTGGGGACTCATTTTTCTAACTTCCTGTCAGCCTCAATGATGGTCCCCATGACTTTACTGCCAATGAATGAGTGACATCATCGCTGCCTCATTCAGACAGCACATTTTGAAGAGACATTCACTCAATTTGACCCACTCAGACACTGTGTGTGTGTGTGTGTGTGTGTGTGTGTGCGCGCGTGTGTGTGTGTGGCTGTGTGGTAATATTTCTCTAAGCTACCACATGCTTTTAATTTATTACATTTTCAAACATCTAGGCATTTACTCAGGGTTAAAAGAAAGTAAGTTTTAATGCCCAAGAAATAAAATAAGCAATCTGTTTCCAACCACAACACTTTTTAAATTTAACACATGAAAAAAAAAAAAGAAATAAACTTTTAGAACCATGGTACGAATGGCTCGGAACGTAGGTCTGTCTGTCTACTCTGAATTCCTCCACCTCGACTACCATGCCACTTCTCTCGACTGAATTCCCCTCGGGTCCAGTACCTGCCATCACTGATGGTGCGAACCTCTGCCCCTCTCCTTCCTAGGCTCACTTCTCTGTCCTGACAGCTGTAGTGCTCCCCCACACCCATATCACCTCAACCACCGCCTACCGCACAGGGCCACTTCAGAATCCCTGTTCTCTGGTGAACAAAGAGGGAGCTCTGTGAGATGTGACTGCATGTGGCTCCCATCCTGTTTATCCATCCTTCATCTACACTCTCAGGCCCTCCCACCAGCCCCAGGGTGGCCAGAATTAGAAAACAAAGATGTCAAAAGGAGTAAGACAGAAAAGATGTGAAAAGAGAAACAATAGAACCCACCTCGTTCCCCACTCCAGTGAAATAAAAGACCCTCTCGTTTGGGACGAGGGAAGAGGAGGGTTTGGAAAAGGAAGCAAGAAGGTAATGTTCAGTGTGGGACACAAGCTGCCTAGCCCTTGGCAAGTCATTTTGAGGCGGGGGAGATAAGGCCTCCTTTGAAGTTTCAGAAAGTGAGGAACAGGCAGGGCCTGAGCCTCACAACCTGGAGGAGGCCCAGGAAGGTAGCAGGCTCCACAGGGAGGTTCTCCCTGTCACCCGAAAGTTTGTGCAGGCACAGGAGGGCATCTGAAAAAGCTATGGTCCCCCTCTTCCGGGGACCTTTTGCAGCTGGGATACAAAACCGTCACACCTAAGCTAGATTCCCATTGTGGGGAAGAAGGAGGTGGACTCTGTTGGAAAAGCCATGTCCTTCCACCATAACCCATGGCTCCTTCTAATTAGACCCACCCAAAATGCCCTTGAGGGCTAAGACCTTCATAGTCAATAGTAAGTTCAATTAGTTTAATGATATATTTATTTTAATCAGTTAAATTATATATATTCATTCATTAGCTTAATTCTATGTAAGCATCTTACGTTTAACTAGCCCACCCAGCCTCAGACCCCACATGAAGGGGGAAGGAAAGCCAGCCAAGAGTGTGGCCGGCAGTCTCAAGGCTACCCCTGCGGGCGGTGGGTGGAGTTCTACCGCTGAAGACTGCGGCCATCCCAAGAGCCCACAGACACGTGCCAGATGGGAAGCCGAAAAGCTATTAGCAACCGTCCAACAGGAGCTCGATACCCAGAGCCAGCTTGTGCACAGATCCCCTGCTACCACTTCCACAGGCGTAAGCCCTGGCCCAGAAGTTCTGCATGTTTGAAAGCTGTGGGAACATGATGTCAAAACACTATTCGGAGCCCTTGAACAAAGCACCACCAAAAGTGATGCAAAGAAAACATGAACCTCTAGGCTCCTGTGGGTCAATTTTTTAACTGGTCCTTTCCTAAACAGGTTTTGGACAAACTGTGAGATGCCACCCTGAGATGTGATTTGTAAATTATGAAACGGCAAATATCATGTATCTCTCATGCTCCTGTCCACTGTTGGAGCTCCTCTGGTCCCATGCTGTCTAGTTAACCACCACTAGCCCCACGGGGCTACTGAGCTCCTGAAATGTGGCTAGTCTGAAGTGGGATGTGCTACAAATGACAGCACAGCCAGATCTCGAAGACTTAATGTAAGATATCTCATTAATTTTTATACAGATTACATGCTGAAGTGATAATGTTTTATATCTACTGGGCTAAATAAAAATACATAATTAAAATGAATTTTGCTTGCTCCACTTTACTTTTTTCTTTAATGTGGCCACTAGGAAATGTAAAATTAATATGTGGCTCATCCTCGCAACCAGTTTGCAGTATTTTTCTACTGAACAGCATTATTCTATAGAGATGCATTTTTCATTTTAACCCAGAGAGCTGTAGGCCTAAATTTGCTTCACAGCTGGTTTCCTAATCTGTGCCTTTTCTTTTTCCTGCCCTGAGGCTACTATTTCTGACAGTTTTCAAGGGAGTTACAACAAAAGGTAAACTGCTTGCTTTCGAATCCGTTAACAGTGGCCTGGGTAGAGAGCTGTAGTTTCAGTGAGTAGCCAGTAGAGGGACCTCTTACCACACTTAGGACCGAAAAACTAGGAGTATCAGTTATTTTAACACATTGTTAATTGGTTAACAGACAGATTGGTTGAAATAAGAAAATTAATATATTCATACTGAGTGGAAGAATTTAAAATTTGCACATGAACCTGCCATTGGGGAACTGCTTCAACAGCCAAAACATAATTAAAAGGAGTAATAATATTTGCATTCCTCTTATTTTTCTCCTAAAACTCTTTGAATTACAATTTTAAAAACAATTTGAATTCCCCTTTCAGACCTCTAGATACCTAAGAGTAAAATTTTGAAATTTCCTGATGTTAACTACTTACTTTATAAAGGAGATTTATGCTTGGTCATTTGTATAAAATATTTATAACAAAAGAGTGATTTGGTAGTCAATATTTAATGTCCCATCATAACTAATGTTCTTAATGGCAGTTACTCTTCTGAAGTTAATTGTCCTCGGGTTCTGCTGCCCCTTGGAACCTTCTGGTAATGTTTGGATAATACGTTACTTTAATTTGATATCGCCGTAACTCAGAGTTCCTGCTTGCAAACAAGAAAAACTGACTTTGTCTAATCTAAACAAAGGAGAGGAAATAAGGTGAAAGGATATTAGAACGATAACAGAACTGAAGGGAAGGCCAGAAAATCCAGTTCAGGAATTGAGCAGGAACCAAAGGGGGCCAGAAACCTCCCCACTGGCCCACCTGGGGGCCACGGCCACACCCAGGGCCACTCATCCCACTGCTGGTTATGGAGTCTGACCTTGCTGCTGTGGACCATCCGCTTAGGATTCAAAAGCTCAAGCAGGAACACCCACGCTGAGGTTGCAGGTTCATGCTCCGTCCACATGCTGTCTCCTCACCCCCTACCCCAGCCTCCACCCAGGAGCAGGGCCCTGCCTCCCTCTTCTGCTTGGGCAATCTGGGTGTTGTGGGTTGCGTGTGCCCTTCCAAAACAGACATGTTCAAGTCCTCACCTCCAGTATCCATGAAAGTGACTTGACTAGGAAACAGGGTCTTTACAAACGTCATCAAATGAAGATGAGGTACGCAAGAAAAAAAAAGTTGTAACTATGTGTGGTGACAGATGTTAACCATACTTACTGTGGAGATCATTTCACAGTATATACAAATATCAAATCATTATGTTGTATCCTGGAAACAAATATAATGTTATGTGCCTACTGCATCTCAATTAAAAAAATTAAGATGAAGTCATACTGGATATCCAAGACATCCCTAAGTCCAAGATGGCTGGTGTCTTTATCAGAAAAGGAAATTTGGGGTGCAGAGGTTCAGACGGGAAAAGAACACAATGTGACACAGAGGCAGAGACTGGAATGATGGGTCCACCAACCAAGTATTGTACCACGAGAACCAGGAGAGGCAAGAAAGGACCCTCCCTTGGAGCGTCCAGAGGCAGCGTGGCCAACACTTTGACATGGGACTTCCAGCCTCCTTGGTTGCTGCTTTGTCACAGCAGCACCAGGACCCTGGGGGCCCCTTAACAAGAAAGGGTGGTCTGGGAGCTGAACCACCAGAAACCCCAGACACAATCTTCTGTTCTTTGTGCTTAGACATTTGACAGGTGTTCTTTTAAATTATTTTTTAACACCTCTCAATCCCTCACAGAAATATTCTGGAAATAACAAAGAGCTAGGAAATCTACAGATTAACCACATTTGGATTTATTCACATAAATCTGTGAATTTGTGGATAAATCCTCACATAAAGTAAATACACTATGGTGATAAATACTAATGCACCCCATGTATCATCTCTGTGTATTTATGTGGAGCAGAGGGACAAGTGGTACCTCGCATTTATCAATCGGCTGATCTCTCCCAGTAACGTGTGTTCCATCTTAATTGTCACATCAACTCTTGATACTGGGCATAACTGTTGAGGAAATTGACTTAACCATGGACACATTATCCAGGCAAGTTCATGCATCCAGTACAGGGCACCCTTCCCATGACTCTCCTTCCCTGCATTAGGCTAAAAAGAATGTCCCCAGCAGAGATGAGCTTATGAACTGCTTGGGCAATAAGAATCTTCTGTGAAACTGCTCTGGAGAACAATCTGCACAAACCACATGGTGGGCACCATCCCACCCCCACACCCACCCGGGCCTCTCCTCTCCCACTGGGAAAGAGCCAGCTCAACTTCATGCCTCTCAGTAGCCAGCCCGGCCAAGCCTGGCTTAGCCCAGAGCAATCTCTTCTTCCAACAACAACTGCTGCCTGTAACACGCAGCTCACACTTGTCTCTCAGGACTATCTACCCCCGATCTCTCCATACAGGGATGCACTATAAGCTCTTTGAGAATTGGGATCATGCCTCCTACAGGGAGTTCCCAGTGAAACCATCAAAGCTGGACTATAAACCACGCTCACTTGTGAGAACAAACAAGCAGCCCAGGTCCCAGAACAGAGAACAACAGATGCTCAAAAATGGGATAAATTAATTAATTCAAAATTGATACCAGAATCAAGCGTTACTGTGTAAAATGCAAAGGGTTTCCAACTTTGCACCTTACAATGATCACTATTGCTACAAACAGAGGAAGTGGCGAGGTTGGCAGAAACCTGTGTGCTCTTCTGTGCAAGAAAGAGGAAGCATCCAACAGTATCCACATGTGGCAAAAGTGTAGCAGCACAGAGAAGTGGGCATGCAATATACGAGGATGAAAAAAGAGGATCTTGAAAAGAATGATGAAGAGAAATGCCAGACCAAGGCGGTTCATCCAATCCACATCATAGCCCTTCAAGTAACTAGGGCCCTGCCAGAGTGAGCCTACCTACCTGTGGAAACCATGGGCATTAAGTGTCAGAATTAACTGTAAGATCTGAGAAAAAGGCATTGCAGAGGTAACATCCAATACCTCTGTAAAGTAATGGACTCCTCCTGGAGCCCATTAGTAAGTTTTCCTAAAATTTCATACCTGATCACCATCTCCATTACAAAAGATAGCATTACGCTCTGTCTGCCACAACACTGCCCTAGAAACTGTAGATCGTTATGAAGTCTATTTTATTTTCCCATAGGAATAATGCTACACTTTGGCATCAGGTGGCTCATGGAGGTAAAAAATAAAAAGCACGACCAGGTATTGAATGCCCACAATGGGCCAGACATAGTAATTCATTATCTGTATTTTTTTTTTTTTTTGCAGAAATCTTGTAAAGTAGGAATTATTAGGCCAGTTTTAAAGATAAGAAAACTAGGTTTCAGAGCAGTTAAGTGCCTGTCCTTGGGTCTCATTTCAAAAACTGTAATACTTAATGTTATACCACAGTGCCTCAAAAATCGGGCTTAAAAGCAAAGATGCACGTCTCAGCATCCCTAGTCATTTCATGTAATACAATTATGCTACGCCTTGAGAGACTGCTTTAAAGCCACACGAGACTTTAGAGATGATCTAGCTCATCTTCTTCGCACACACACAAAAAAAAGCAGACTAAAAACGACAGAAGCTAATAATGACGTTCCTAAGGTCAAAAAGAAAGGGAGTGGCATAGCTGAGTATAGACCTGGAGTTTTCCGATTAAATCACACAGAGTTTCATTCCAACTCCTCTCTTAACTAAGAAAGGCCATGAAGCTGCTGAGTGGGACAGTGAGGATTAGAACCTAGGATGTCAGGACTTCCAGCCCAGAGAGAGCTCTTCCTACCACACCACAGTGTGCAGAGACCGCACAGTAGTTACAACATCACCGTCAGCACATCACGAACATATTTGTGTTGTAATACCCACTACTTAAGACAATCAATGCACAATGCTGCCCTTTTTCATTCGGAAAGTTTAGAAGGAGCTTGGAGGGTTCAATGCCTTCCACAAATAGTCAACTCAATTTAGATTTGTTGATTGACATATTGTCCACTTGGATCAATTACATGACACTTAACACTCTGGGGTCTTTGAAGAGAGCCAACTCTTAAATAAGTTAATGTCTCCATCTCTCTCCAAGGTATATATTTCCCCCGACCTGAATCCACCCCTTAGGGACTCATATATATAATATCCCTTTTCTGGAATTTCTCACTGGCACAGTAAAACCACTTTCTTTAGGGGGTATTCCTTGCCTTGATAGGGGTATACACTTTCTCTTTTAAGAGGGAACCTGAACTTTTTGCTTCTACAAAGTCCCACCACTTTAAAAACAGATCCTAAAACACGAAGAATGAAAGCTGAACATTTCAGTCTTTTCACATTTTTATTTATATTTTCCCTTCACTTGACTTTCTTACTATATTGTTTTAACAACCTGTAAATACTTGATAACAATATATGGAAGGCATTTGTCATTAGCACTACAATTTGCTGCTTTCTTCTATGATTTTTATAGACCTAAGTTGTCCCATTGTAAAATCTACTACAAAATTGCTTTTACAATTGTTTCTAGTTCTCATTCATGTGTTACTGAGTGTCTTTTACATGATAACTGTTTGGCCCAAAGCTTTGTTGCACCAGATTGGATGAGCCAAAGAACCCTCCAAGAGTATGGGGGGGTGGGGTGGAGGATGGAATTTTCCAATGAAAAACACAGCCATTTTTGCAACCTCAAAAACACCACTGGCCAGGAGTTTCCCTTGGGAGCAGTTTGTCTGGCACTGAATAGCATATTTTCCCAGCATGACCTTAGGATATAATTTGGTAATGAGACCATTTGACAACCTTGAGCTTTAATACAATGAAACTAAATAATTGAATTGGATGTGGTTTTTAACCTATCCTTTCTCTTTCAAGGTGGAATTTGGCCAAGATTATGAATAAACACTTGAGCTATCAAGAGTTTCATTCTGTAATTATAATTTGGATAATATGAAAGGACAACTCTCTGCAGTAGCACAGAATGTCTTTATATGAACAAATGTAAATTCCTTCATTGCATCTAAAGTTCCCTTTCTAGGCACAGTTCAGACCCAGCCTTTTCTGTGATCAATGCAGCCAACATTTCTCACTTGTTTTTTGTTTGTTTGTTTGTTTTTTATTGAAGCACAGTCAGTGACAACGTATCAATTTCTGGTGTACAGCATAATGTTCCCGCTACACATAAATACATGTATTTGTTTTCATATTCTTTTTCATTCTCACCACTTGTTTTTAACTCATAAGGTGCACATTGTATTATCATTCGTTTTGCCCCATGAAGACTTCTTTCTGTTTGTAACTGCTCTGTTTCCCAATTATATTAAAAGTTCTGGGGAGAAAGGGCCATGTTTGACTTCTCATTTGGATTCATTAAAACACCAGACTCAGGTCTGCAAACCTAACAGGAGTTCAGTTAGTACCAGTTAGTTGAGTGATTGAAAAGTATCATTGGTCCAAGCATAGGTGTGTCGCCAATTCTATCGTCTCTTCTTAAAGTCCCAGAGTTTACACCTATTCACACATATAAATAGGAATTCCATCCCACATGCTTTGATTCCAAAGACTAACACAATTACAGAGTAGAAACAGGAGGATTAAACGGCTTATCTAGTTAAAATATTGACCTCATGTTGCACTGAAACAGTAGCTTCCAATAAAACATTTTTTAGGTTTGGCAATTCTTGGTTTTTTCATCTCACCATTGATACGTATTCTTTTCAAATCTGCTTTTAAATACTGATAAATCACAAAGCAGAAAGTTGCCAGCTGATTTTCAATCTTAAGTGGTCAGGTTGGCCTTTCATTCAGGGGTCCCTAGTCCTGCCCCATACCCCTCTCCACCCAGAGTATTACCTTCACCAGTTACTCAGAAATTTACCATAGTGCTGTTTACTAGATGTTTAGCTCATAATTAAATCATGACACTTCTACACAAAACCCCAACCAACTTTTATTTTTCTGATACAATGATATCCCTTTGAAAATGTCTGCAGATATGTTTATGCACTTTGTAAAGGAAGAAAAGGAAAATGGAAAGAAAGCTTAAAGTCTCAACCGATTTGCTTTAAGTTGATAATAATGAGCTTCTAAGATAGTGAAGAAACCATTACACTACTTTAAGAAAAAAAAAACACACTAAACAGACATCATATTCGAGCCTTCTCCTGTAAAACACATAATTGCTACTCTTATAGTGTATTTATTTTATTTCTGCCTAATCTCGTTGTAGAGTTGACTTAATTTAGCAATCAAATGGGACAATGAAAATTAAATTAGACTATAATTCTTGGGGAAAATTCGGCTTAGATAACAAAAGGCAAAATTCCTTTGCTAATGTAGACAGTCATTAGCGTGATGATGGTATTGTTGCTCTTGGGAGAGCGTGCCATCCTGCGCTAGGTGTTACTCTCCCAAATCCTGCTCCTGAAACTGGTCCATGAGAAGTAAATGCAGGTTAATTTTTGAACTAAAAATGATTCCACCCCAACAATCTCACTCCAGACCTCTGTGCTGATTTGGTGGCAGCAACCTGGGGAGCTTTCGCCTGCTCAAAAGACAGGAGTGAGTCATTCTGGAGACGAACTCAGCGGACAGTAAGAGCTTGTATGTCTCAATCAGTTTTGCTGCTAGATTATGTACTGGTTAGCATATTTCTAAGGTACAGAGAAGTGGTTCCTCTTTATAAACCAAATGCTTTCAGCGCATACAATTTCCCAAGGCAGCAGTATTTCATGAAGCCTTTCTTCATAAGCACCTGTCTTTAGTCATGCTATTTTTTTCTTTTTTTATTGAGGTATAGTTGATTTACAATATTATATCAGTTTCAGATGTACAACATAGTGATTTGAAAATTTTACAGATTATGCTCCATTTAAAGTTATTATAAAATATTGGCTATTTTCCCTGTGCTGTACAATATATCCTTCTAGTTTATTTGTTTTATATACAGTAGTTAGTATCTCTTAATTCCTTTCCCCTATCTTGGCCCTCCCTCTTCCCTCTCCCACTAATAACCGCTAGTTTGCTCTCTATATCTGTGAGTGTTTCTGTTTCGTTATATTCATTCATTTGTTATATTTTTTAGATTCTATACATAAGTGATAAAATACAGTATGTCTCTCTCTGGCAGTCACTCCATTTTTCTAAGTATTTATGTTTTGTTATCTTAATAAATGTAATACTTACCAGAATCCTGTAAAACATAAATTAGATAGATAGAGAACCAATAAAAATTTTATATAGTACTTACAATATGAAATCTTACATATTTATCTTATGTTAAAACAGAATATTATTTTTTCCTTTCTCCTTTATAGAGATGTCTTGTGAAATATTACTGTGGTGGACATATCCTAAGGGACCCTCAATGAGTCAGATCCTTGTATAATTCTCTTCCCTTAAGTATAGACAGAACCCGTGACTTACCTTCAAACCAACAGAATATGGCAAAGGTGAGAGATTTGCACATGTAATGAAAGTCCTAATAAGTTGATTTAAACTTAATCAAAAGGAAGATTATCCTGGATAGTTCTGACCTGATCAGTGAAGCCCTTTAAAAGAGGGTCTAAGACTTTTCCTAAAGTCAGACACTTGAAACAGCAGAGACTCCAAGTGTGTGTGTGTGTGTGTGTGTGTGTGTGTGTACACATGCGTATTCCTGGTTTTGATGAAGTGAACTATCATGAACTCCACAGACACAAGGAAATGAATTCTGCCAACAACTTCAGGGAGCTTGAATGTAGTACCCCTTCCCTAACGGAACTTTCAGATGAGAACACAGTCCAGCCTGCAACTTAATTTCAGCCTTGTGAGGCCTGGAGCAGAAAACCCAGCTAGGACATGCCCGGACTTCCCAACTATAGAAACCGTGAGACAATGAAAATGTGTTGCTTTAAGCTGCTGAGTTTGTGGTAATGTGTTACACAGAAATAGAAAACTTATACAATACCATTTAAAATGATTATTTATGAAATACTACCAGCATTTCCTTCAAAGTTAGGAAAAATAAAAGGATGACTACTCTTGACACTTTCAACATTGTCAGGGAGAGAGGTAAAGATACCACTGTTTGCAGCTGTTTTGACTGTTTACCTAGAAACTCCAAGAGAATATATTGATAATCTATTAGAAATAACAGCTCTGACAAATTAATCTGCATTGGCTCCCATGGTTTCCTACACATAAACCATAACTGGGGTGGAGCAGGGTACAGCTTGGTGGTAGAGCACGTGCTTAGCATGCACAAGGTCCTGGATTCAATCCTAGTACCACCATTTGTATAAATTAATTAATTAATTAATTAAGACCCTAATTACCTCTCCCACAAGAATAAATAAAAATTTTAGAAAAACCATAACTAGTGAGAAAATATGAGAAGGAAATATACTACTTATGATAGCAACAATAACACAATAAAATACCTAGAAATAGGCCTAGAAGAGCTTTTCAACTATATGAAGAAAAAAAAATGAAACTCTACCTAGAAGCATACAAGAAGACTTAAAAAAAAAAGACATTACCTGTTTTTGGTATCAGAGGGAAATTCAATAGTTTAAAGATATTCATTTGTCCTCATCTATCTATTCAATTACAAAATCAATAAGCTTTTTAGGTGGGCCTTGAGAAAATAATGCTAAAGTTAACATGGAAAAGTAAATATGAGAAAATATTAACTATCTAGAAAACTATGGTTAGTTAACATTTGGTAGGTTCCAAGCCCAATTCTGTTTAATTCTCCCATTAGACAGGTAGTGTTACTAGCCCCATTTCATAGATGCAGAAACAGCAGCTTAGAGACTAAGTAACTGCCTGATACACATGGGAGCCAAGGTCTGAACCAAGCATCCTAGCGTCCGTGCGTGAGCCGTTAGCTAGTTTTCTGTTCTGCTTAGAGTAAGTCAGGCAGTTCCACAAGATACTGTATTATAAAGCTACTGTCATAAAAAATGTTTTGCTGGCATAAGGAAAGGTGGTGAAAAGGAATATTTTTTTAAAAAATCAAGATTTCAGACAAATAAATCCATGTGAGAAACTGGTATACTACAAAGGTAGCCATTCAGATGAGTGGAGAAAAGATGGGTGTTAAATAAATAATACCTGGACAACTGACCACCCATTCACAATAATAAAAGTAAAACAACAAAGCTAGATCCTGAGCTTAATCATTACACCAAAATAAATTCCAGAGAGGGCAAAGATTTAAATGAAGCAATGAAACACTGAAAGTAGCTGAAGAACAGGCAGGTGTACTGCTGTTTCAGATAACCTAGTATCAGATCTTTGTAAACATAACAAAAAAAAAATGAAAGAAAAGAATGATAAATGTGACTATGTTGAAACTTACTTTCTCATACCTAAAAAGGTACTAACTGAAAGAATAAAATGGGAAAATATTTCCAACACATATAACAAAAGATGAACTTCCTTAATACACAAAAGATTTTAGTAAATCAGTAAGAAAGATGAAAAAAATGAACACTACAATATAAAGTTGGACAAAGAATGTGAACAGGAGTTCAACACAAATATGAAATGCAACTTGTTTAAAAAAATTTCTTATTGTGGAGAATTTTAAACATACAGAAAAGCAGAGACATTGGTTCATTCAACATCCCCCACACCCTGAACCCATTCCCAGTTGCAGTGGTCAACAAGCCATCAATTCAAGGCCATTCTTGTTTCATTTATCACACACATACACACACACACACACTCAACCTACCCACCCCTACACTGCATTATTATGAAGCAAGTCATTTTATCTGTAAATATGTCAGAGAGAATATCTAATAAGACTATAAAATGCCATGTTTCCTATCCTATTGGCAAAGATCAATTAATTGGAATTAACTGAGCTGAGGGCTTTGAAAGAAGAAGAAAACTGAAAGAAGATAGCTCATACCTGATACTCTCTGAGAGGGAAGAGGGAGTTTTGAGAAGAGATCAAATATTTTCCACCTTCCTTCAACAAGTAGAACATTATCAGGCAAAATCACTTGAATCCTGAATCCAACACCAGAGCAAAGGAGACATTCTTGGAGAAAATGTTCAGGAAAGGCTTGTGTCATGCAGTCGTGGGGAAAGGTGTTTGAAATGTATTCTCTGTGTACGTGTACATTTCTGTATTTGAACTATCCGCAGTCTGGGGGATGATGGCGTTGGCATGTAACCTTCCGATGGCAGGCACCTCTTCTTTTCTCCTCTGAGCTGATGCCTTAGAACATAATCACCTTAGATAATCCACAAGGAGGCTGCTTCAGCGGACACGCCCGCCCTTCCAGGGCTGACTGACGTTGCTGGGTTGGTTCCAGAAAGGTGTGCTGCCTGATATGGAGAAAAGGCTTCCTGCCTGAGAAGCTGGATGAGTCACTTCCTTCACATGACCAGCCTTGTCAGTGCTTGGCCTTCCTTATAGCTGTGTCCCAGGTCAGGGAGGGATCTGGTGACTCACAAGCAGAGACCTGACTCCTGGGTGGATGAGTGGCTGCCCTACTCACGCTGTGACGACTTCAGTATTATGTGTTTCTTGTAAGGTGAGGGAGATGGGTTTGGTCCTGGACGGGCTGGATGTGAGACCTTGCTGAAGGATGAGTCACAGATGCCACCTGCCAGCTGACCAAGCTCCCTAACCTCCAAAGCCCTTGATCATTCACAAGGAGACTTCATTTTGTTCAATAAACCTTGGCTATTTAAGCACATACTCTGTGTGTATCCGTGGGAGAGGGGGGAGGCGTTAGAAAAATGAATAAAATGAAGATTTAGCCCTGGTGACTCTACAGCCTAGAAAGGAGGAACACTATGCAGGCGAGGCTAACAATTTTTTGAGTATCTGTTATGCGCCAGGCACTGTATTCGACACTTAGCATGCATTGTCTCAGGACAATTCAAGGTCCCAAAGTGCGATGAGAGTTCAAGGAGGTTTCAAAGCTGTCTTCAGCAAGTGACACTCGAACTGGTACTTGAAGAATAGGTATGCTTTTAGCAGGCTGAAATGGTGAACACAACTGAGGGAGAGAGGATGTATTAATCAAAGTCCAAATTGGGGCTGTGCTTCAGAAGTGGGGAATACGCTGTTCATCTCTGAAGACCTTGTTTTCTAAAACGTTAAGACTGTTGCAGTAGCTTCCTGCCTGACATTCCTGCCTCCTGTCTCCCCTGTCCCTCCTATAAAACCAACTGTGAGATCCACCTCCGTAAAACCAACACAGGACTTCCTGCATTTTGAAAATTCGCTTTGTGCCACTTCACTTTTATAAAAGACCTGTGTTAGGACCCGTTTTCGCTAACTGAAAGAAATTTGTAAAGGGCTTTTGCTTTTATAAGAAAATGCAGAAAAAAATAGCATTCAGTGCTTGTTTTGCAGTGAATTACAGAGGCAGCACACCCCAGGTACCACCATGGGCAGTGGCACCGCCAAGCTCTTTCCCCAGAACTACATTCAGCATCTCAGCATCAAGTTGCTATAGCTTTGAACTGTGTCTGTGAGCATCTGTGCTTTATCTTGATTTATTTCACGCATCTGTTAGCAAGATTTTTTTTTGCTTTAGGCCATTTCAGCTTATGAAATATGAAAGGTTTCATGTAGGAACGGTTTCACGTACGAACACGCTGCTTTTGGAGAGCAGGGGAAACATGTATACGACCAAATCAAGACTCCACTAGCTTCTTTCTTCTAAAAGGAACAAAGTTATGGAGGGAGGGAAAGAGGGAAAGAAGGAAGGAAGGAGGGAAACAGGGAGGGAGAGAGAGAAAGAGGGAGGAGAAAACCTTTCAGTGAATCCTTACAGAACAAAGTCCAAACTCCTTATCTTCAAAGCTGGAGCACCTGGCAGTGCCAGCTGGTGCATTTTTAGCTTTCTCTCCAGTCACCCCTTCCCTGCAGCTCCCCCTGCTTTCTACATCCCAGCCAGCCCTCAAATACGTAATATATTTTACACTTCTGTGCCTTTATTTATGCTTTTTTTCCTGCCTGAAATAGCCTGGCCACTGTCAAAATCAGTTTTAAGATTTAAAGATGCAGTTGCAAAGATACATAAATAATTCGCATATACTCTTCACCCGACATCCCCCACTGCTAACACCTTAAATAACCACTGTATATTTAACAAAACTAAGAAATTGTCATCAGTATAACAACATTAGCTAAAATATGGACTTTATTCGGATTTGGGGATCAGTTTTTCCACTGTCTTTTTCTGTTCCAGGATCCAGTCCAGAACATATTGCATTTATGTGTCAGTCCCTGAGTCTCCTGCAATCAGTGACAAGTTTTTCAGTCTCTCCTTGTCTTTCATGACTTTGATGTTAGGCATTTCGTAGTTTAAAAAACAACTCAATTTGTGTTTTTACAGTTTTTTTCTCATGACGACACAGGTTTGGGACTTTTAAGAATACCACAGGTGATACTTTTCTCGTTGCACATTAGAGGGTACATGATATCAACATGACTTACTACCGTTTTGGTGATAAAAGAGGGATTTTTGACTGGTTTATATCCTGCTTCCAAAACAGCCTGGCACTTTGTGATACCCAATTGTAGTACTCAAATATCTCAGTGAATTCTCTTTTCATTATTACATGTCTGTGCCTTCCACTAAACTGTAAAATCCTAAATGGCAAAGACCATATCTTAGTCATCCTCATAGTTTCTTAATGCCTAGTAGACTTGTGTTTAGTGGGTGTTCAGTAAAATTTAGGGATTGAATTGAAAGGTAAATTGGAGTCTGGTTATACCTTCAGGCAAAATTAAAGACCTTAAGGAACCAGCGAGTGATTTTAAAGAGCTCAGTTGTACAGCTTAATATTTATTAAGTGTCTTTTATGTGCTGATATTCTAAGGGCTGGAGTCCCTACAGAATTTCATCAGTAACTGGAAGGGGACATGAAGGGGCCAGGAGGAGCATTGGTAGATGGCATGCAGAGAGGGCTTTAGCTTTGAACCTGGATGATGGAGACTTCGTGATATTTTGAGAAGGAAAAACCAGAGAAGTAAGTTTGGGGTATAAGATAATTAATTTGACTTCTAATGTATTGAATTTGTCTTCTGGGGAAACCCTATGGTTTTTGGAGTTCTCTGAGAGGTAGCTATAAATGCTGGGCAGAAGGCAGGGTGGGCTGAGCGGTTTAAATTTGAAGCCATTCCTATCATATTGCTATCTGAAGCCCAAAAAGGGAGTAACATTAGCAGAGATTGAGTAGTGAGAAAAAAGAGGATGCTCTTGAGGATATTCTGCCGTTAAGAGTAAGAAGCTGAGGAAGTGAGGAGGACAGAAGGACATTAGGACACCACACAGAAGAGATTTCAAGAGCTGGGTAGTTGACAATACCAAATAAGAAGAAGGAGGAAGCACTTTAACTATTTAGGAGAATTAGGGAGTGAGCAGGAAATAAAATGGTAGAGTGATTAACCACCTATTTCACTTTCCTTTGAGAAGCTGAACTATGAAAGGAAGGAAGAAAAAGAGTACTGTGGCTGCAAACAGGTCTCATCTCAGTTCTGCCCCAAAGCCCTGATTTCCGTGGTCTCACATAAAGCACTAAACCTCTCAAGCTATTAACCTTCCTTGTAACTATAACTGGAATAAATAATACCTGGCCTAACAGTTTCACAAGACTTGTGTTCGGGAGTCTGCATCCCCACTAGACTACTGCCAAGCTCCTCGACGGCAGCGGCCATACACAATTTTTATTAAAATTCTCGGGGCCTCGTAGAGCCAAGACAATAACCACTGGAAACATGCTTGCTGGATGAAGTGTTAAGTGTGAGCAGTAAGAAGCGCTAACGCGTACTGAGACCTTCCTGTTCTCCCATCACCGTGCTATGCGCCCAGTCGCGCCGCACTAGCGTCCTCCACAACTCTGAGGTCGGTACTCTTAACTACCCACTTCTCAGAGGAGGACATGGTAACGGGCCCTAAGTTCCCAAACACTGGGTCTGGGAGACGGGGTAACTGTTTTCACACAAAAGCCACAGAGCGATAGAGCACTCTCCACGACGTCGAGTAAAACGAGCCTGAGCCAATAACTCATCTCAAAATACAAGACACCCAAAAAACGGGGGAAAACAAACCGTTTTCGGCTCCAGTCGGTCCCCTTGCTCCCATGCTGGAGCCGCAGTGCGCCTGGGCACAGCTTGACTTCCGCCAGGCCTCGGGACCCCTCTCCAGGCCTCGCGAGCCTCCGAGCTAACGCGAGACTAGGATGGCTTCCCGACTGGGTGGCGCGCGTGCTGATGACGAAAGCGGAAGTTCTGAGGCCAGAGGCGGGACCAGAGCCCCGAGGGGCTCGGGATTGCGGAAGTTTCGTGAGGAGGGTCGGGCGGTTCTCGGGGCGCAGTGTTGTTTTGGAACAAGTTCTGGAAGGGAGGCCGCCACTTGGGGTCCGAGAGCCACCAGCCTTCTCACGTTTGGGGCAACTGCGGGCGGAATCGACAGTGGTGCTGTTGGCTTTCTCTGCCCCCTTTCCTCCTCCAGGAACCGCCTCGAATCTCCGCCATGGCATCCACTTCCAACAACCTCCAGGTATCACCACTCTCCCGCCCCCTGGAGAGCTGGATCGAGGGGAGGCTCGGGGCGTGGGGTGGGGTAGAGGAGCGGGGGAGGAGGGAGGAAGCGGCCGCGCCCCTTGTGCCGGGCAGAAGAGGGCGGCGACCTTGCCCAGAGGCAGGTGGGAGAGTCGGACGCTTTCCGCCCACTTCCGGGGTCTACCAAGCCCACTGGCTTTGTGAGACTCTTGACTTTTGTTGAGGCTTTTAATTTTTTTTTTTTTCCTTTTTATGCCAGCCGAGTTTGAACTGAACTGGGCAGAGCTTTGAACGAGAGGCAACGGACGCTCCAAACAGTGTAAGGGAGAAAGGAAAGAACGTAATGTATCCAGAGCACTGCTCTGAACCAGTTGAAAATAGAGTGGTCCGAGTTCTCTCCTAGTTTCTCAAGTTGGTATAGCAAAGCCCTTTTCGAGCTGTCAGGTGGATAGAAACTTGAGACAGCCTTCGAATCTGAGGAATCCGTGAATTCTTTGAGCTGTGCGTTGATGTGCAGTCTGTTACGGCTCCCAAAGTATGTTAAGATCAAGGGGAACTCTTAAGCTCTTTTTTGACAACGCCTTCCCACCCCTTATTGCAGTGAGCACAGTGTTTTGTACATAATCATGTAATGTTAAGATTTTAGACTTAATTCTTCGGTCTTTGGAATGGAATTTATTGAGATGAGAAATTTTTGAAACAGTCTCCCATTTCTAGAATAGATCTGAGGCTGCAGTGGGGTTTAGAATGTGACTTAACCTGGAGGGCTCTGGTCCACTAGGTAAGTTTGGAACAGAAGAGTAGCATGAATACCTGTATTGAATTCTTGTCTTGGCCTTGCTGTTGAACAGTATTGTACCTTTGAGTATCAAAGATAACTTCTTTTGAAGTGCCCATCTTGTCTTCATCCTTGTTGGTTTGTCAGTTAACTGCATGGTTTTGTTCCACCATCTTTTAAAAAAAAAATTTTATTGACATGTAGTTGATTTACAATATTATATTAGCTTTAGGTATACAGCATAGTAAGTATTTTACAGGCCATACCCCATTAAAAGTTATTACAAGTTAATGGCTGTAATTCCCAGTGCTATACAGTATACCCTTGCTGCTCATCTATTTTATACATAGTCCACCATCTTTTAATTTTTCAAGACTTTTCATGTGGTTTGGGCATTCTACAATGTAACTTTTATCTATTTGCTTAGCTTTTTTCTTTTGCAGGATTTGCAGTTTCATTCTATAATCAGTTTACATCATATTTGAAGGGGATTATTGGATGTTTTTCAGTGAATCAGCTGAAGATTGACCCGTATTAAAGGCATAGTTGCTAGTGTTAAACAGGAAGAGACGTTGAATTACAATTTTATCAATGGTTGGGGTCACAGGTGCGCTTTCTCATCAACTTTTTCAACCTTCTAATGTAGGATTTGGATGAAGAATATTCAATAATGAATAACTTCCTCACCAAACAAGGCAAAAATCTCCTTAGCCAGATGCTTATAATCAAATGGAGAAATGCAGATAACTGAAAATCAAAATAAAATAATGCAATAATGCTACGATAGAATTAAGGTTAGTATAGGAGGGCAGAAGGAAGGGCTTGTGTAACTCTTCAAGGATAAAGGAGAAATGTTCCATAGAGGAGGTGATGTGAGCTCAGATAAAGTGAAAGGTACTGACGCTAATTGTCTGCCTGGCATTTGCTGTGATCTCATTTAGTCCTCAGAACAACTCTTCAAGATGAATATTATTCTGATTTCGCAGTATAAGAAACCAAAGCTTTTTAAAGTTATGATTTGCCCAAAGACATACAATTAATTAGTACTGAAGATGTTTTTGAGTTTAGATCTATCTGCTTATAAGTTTGTGCTTCTTTCACTATAAAGTTATGCCTCTTTGGACAAGAAATTGGAGTGCATTCCAGGCAGAGAAAAACAACATATGCTTCAGTCTAAAAGTATAATAAACCTTGGAGAGGGTTGGGAGAAATTGCAGCTAATGCAGTATGCATAGAACTCAAAAGTTTACTCAGTCCTGAGTATTTTTAATGTCTACCATGCCTTGCATTTTGCTTCGTGTTGGGGAGTCAGAAGAGAAATATATCATCCTTGACTTCCAGGCGCTTATATTCTGATGTGAAAACAGACATACAAAGTGACTACTAGGATACTGTGTGACCTTTGGACAAATGTACAAGAGGCAGTGGAAATTCTGAGGAAGCATAGGCTAGGCCGTCTAGGGGTGCTGGAGAGGGCTTTGCAGCAGGAGGGCCATGATGACTGGGCTGAGTTTTGGAGAAGCTGGAGTTTTATAGGGGGAAGTGGCATAGCATATTCCAGGTGGAGAACACACTATACACAAGGGTATGATGTCTGAGCCAGCTGTGTTTTCGCAGTAGTTTGATGTGATGGGAAGAGAGTGTGCCAGGTGGGAGGTCGAGCCTAGTTAGGCCACATCACAGAACCATGTGTGCTGCACAGAGGTGATTGGTCCCCATCCTGCTGTGGATGGAGAGTCAGGAAAGACAGTATACTCAGATTTTTGTTTTAGAATGAAACTGTTGTATGTGTACAGGAGACAGCTTGACAGATAGCAAGCCTGGATGCCGGGAGGCCAGTTAGGAGGCAGAGTTCTGTGTGGTGGGAGATGGTAAGAGCCAAAATAGTCCAGTACCTATTAGAATAGAGAAGACAGGATTGATCAGGGACAAATTGAAGAGGAAGAATAGTCAGGCTTGGATTTGCATTTAGAAAGTGAGGGAGGAGGAGGAGCCTGGGTTTTCTCCCAGATTTCGTGGATTGGATATCCGAGTGGATAGGAATTGGTTTGGGGATTACAAGAGGGGGCATTTGAGGGGCTAGGGTGGTTTTGAGCTTCTTGGATTTGAAATATCGGTGGGGACAATCAAGTGGAAATGTCCATTGAGCAGTCCAATGTCCATTGGCTACATATATGTAGAACTTAGAGAGGCTGGGCTGGGAATAAGGATTTGGGAGTTAGCAGCATGCAGGTGGTAGCAGAGGTTAAAGGCATCTTGGAGAGTTTATAGAATGAGGAAAAAACAAGGACTAAGGTTCAGAGCCAGTGAAAATCAGCCTTTAAGGGGAGAGAAAAGGGAGCCTGAAAAAGAATTGTGCCACAGCCAAGAGTAAAACCTGGAGAGGATGGTGCTTTCATGACCAGAGGAGGCTGTGTCAGGTGTCTTTTGAGGGCCAAGTGCTTACCTCGTTACCTGTAACTAGACAAATGAGAGATCTGATGGTCACGGAGCAGCAAGCATTGCCATAGGAGGAGTCAAGAAACCGAGATGAACTTGGGGTTCTCTTTGGGACTTTGCTATGGACGTGAAGAGGTGTGAGATGGTAGCTAGAGGGGAACCTTGGAACTGGGGAGGACTGGTGTGTTTCCATTTGTGTGTTGAGCTATGACTCAGTTAGGACTCGCATATGGTTTTATGCTAAATAATGCTTCCCCTGGGAAGGGAGAGGTTAGGTTGGGGAGAACAGCTGAGTAGATATAGTTGAGGGAGTAAGTGTCAGAGGAGGAAGGTGGGGGTGGGCCCCAGAGCACAGGGGAAAGAATTAGCCTTGAAAGACAGGGGCTGGGACATCTTTCCTCCTGAAATAGATGGTTCTGGAATTTACCCAGTTTCTTGGGATTGTCTAGTGTGGACATGTCATGGTCTCCTAATCTGAAAAGTTCAGTCCCAGATGTTACCAGCCTTTGTACTTCCATGTTGATGACTGGATCCTGACTGGTCCTGGGGTAATAGACTCAGTCAGTCTTGTGCCAGGTCCTGTGCTTGACTCCAGAGTGTAAAAAAGCCAGTACAAGAGACATGACTCCTGTGCTCATGGAGCTAGTATTCTAATGGGAGAGGACAGGCCAAAGCAAACAAAATCCACATGTACAGAAATAAGCCACTGGAAGGATTTTAAGCAGAAGAGTGATGTGTTTTAAAATTGAACACATTTGAGAGTCTCATCAGCTTGAAGATAATCAGCTTAAATCATTGAAAACAGCTCACACAGGGAGGGAGTAAACAGAAAGAAGTTCCCACCCAGACCCTGAGGAACCCAGTTATTTCAGTGTCAGGTACAAGAGGAGGACCCAGCAAAGGAGACTGAGCAGGAGCTTGGGAGAGAGGGGAAGAAAACCTGGAAAGTGGTGCTTGGGGGCTCAACAGAGAGCAGTGTTCCAGACAGGTGATGCTTTTTGTAGAGTGTTGTGGAAAGATGAGGATGAAGACAGAGGTGGCCTTTGGATCTGGCATCACAGAGAACCTTGATATGAACAGCTTTATTGATAAGAAAAGGGGCAGAGCATAGATTGGCAGCTGAGGAGTAAGTAGAAGAAAAGGAACGGGAAAGAGTAGTGGCCACCGTGGTGGGACGTGGGCTCTGAAGGTGGCAGAGAAACAGAACCAAGCTGAAGGGTTTTTAGTGTGAAGGATTTCTAAAGGAGGGCTGTCTGTATGCTGATGGAAATGTCCAGTGGAGAGAGTTGTTAGACATGACAGAGGTGACTAACAAGAAGGAAGACGATTTTCAGAAAGCAATAGTGGAGTTTTTCATGTGTTCAACAATTTTTATGAGTACCCATTGTGTGCCAGGCACTGTGCTGCGCTCTGGGGTAATGCAGTGCTCCAGATGAAGTCCTGTCCTTGTGGGCCTTCCCTGTATATTAGGAGATGGCCCATAAATGCGTATACAAGGGAACGTAGTGATAGTCAGAGATGGGACACATGCAGGAGTGAGGGGAGAGCCCAAAGCAGGGATGGGGTGCAGCCTTTGAAATAGAGGATCAGGGGCCTCTCTGAGGACTTGGCACTTGAACTGTGTCTAAAAGGAGACCCTCATGCATCCATCTGTGGAAGAGCGGGGAGAGTGTTCTACGCAGAGGAAGACGTGGGGCTTCAGGTTAAGTCCCAGATGGAGCCAGGGTCCAAATAGATAGGTAGGTCATGACCCAGCATTTGAGATTTATTGTTTGCAATGGGAGGTCATCAGAAGGTGCCTTTCACTGGTGCTGCTTGGACTTCAGTGTGTTGAGTGTGGAAGCAGGCTGACCGCTTAGAGGAGGCAAGGTGGTAGGTTTGCTGAATGTGATAGTGGATTGAGCTAGGATGGTAGCGATGGAGATGGTCAGGGTTATATTCTGAAAGAGTAATTGGCACTCCCAAATCATGCAAGACACAGGTAATTTAATTTCAAATGAAAAATACTAACAGAAACAAGTGTGAAGTGGAGCATTCAGCAGGGGAAAAACAGATGCATGCTCTGAAATTATCATCTTTGATTAAAGGTTTAACATGTACTGTCCAATATGGTAGCTACACGTGGCAATTTAAATTTTACTTAAATAAAATTTAAAACTCAGTCTTCAGTCACACTAGCCAAAAGTTTCAAAAGTCATATATGGCTGGTGGCTCCTATATTGGACAGTGCAAATATAGACATGTCCCTCATCAGAGAAAAGCTGCTTTAAAGTCATGGGCACCATATTTGGAGCTAGATTGTTAAATATTGACTGTACGAGTTTTCTTTCAGCAAATATCATTTTGGTTCCTAAAAGAGGGCTGACTGCAAATGAAGGGGATGCATGGCTGAAGAGGTGAATGGTACAGCAATTCAGAATAATATGAGAAGGAAGTTACAGCTAGAAAAAGAAAGAACTCACTTCTGCTACGTGACTTAGCCGGCTGAGCCTTCCGGTGCGTTTTATGTGCCCAGGTGCACCAGACCACCAGTTGACCACGTGCTGTGACTCCACCCTTTATATCCTGCTGAGCTTATCAAACTTGAAAATTTAGCTTTAAGTTCAGGCTGTTTGAACATTTACCGCTACATTTGATCAATTCTAAAATACACCATTTATTTTTCTTCCCCCTGAGATGGAAGGCTTTTTCTTGCCATTTATCCCATCTGTAGGCAGTTCACAAGCAACTGCTTCAAAATATAATATTCTTAATATATGATTAGTTTTCTGATTATTTGGGTAATTTCTTACCTTAATTATATACTTATTTCTAATATAGCATATCCATGATTGTTTTTTTCTACTGGCTCTTTCTGTTGAATATAGTTTTACTACCTAAATTAAACCAGGTGGAATGTGTTAATAAACCATGCTGTACTTTATTTCTACATATTTTAAGATATTAAAGTTTTTTTTAATAAAAATTTCATTTTGAGATAATCATAGATTCACTTGCAGTTGTGTGAAATAATACAGACAGATCTTGTGTGCCTTTCACCCAGCTGTCCCCCCAGGGAGAGCACGTTGTGAAACTGTAGGGCAGTATCACAACCTGGGTGTTGACACTGATTGTGTTTTTCCATCTTACTCCAGTTTGCCCAGTTCTACTTGTACCCCTGTGTATGGGCTGGGCAGTGTACGCATGCACGTCCAGTGGGTTATTTCTGTCAGAATTCCGTCCCGTGGGCTAATTCCTGTATCTCTCACCGCAATCGTGATACAGAAAAGTTCTGTCCAGAAGGATCCGCCTAGTTGCCCTTTCATAACCACAGTCACTTCTCTTTCTCTTCCACTTACGTCTCTGTCTCCTGACAGCACTAAACTGTTCATCTCTGATTTTGTCATTTTGAGGTTATATGAATGGAATCATTCAGTATGTACCCTTTTGGGATTGGTTCTTTTCACTTTGCATAATTCCCTCAAGATTCAGCCAAGTTTTATGTATCAGTAGCTCATTCCCTTTTGTTACTGAGTAGTACTCCCTGGTGTGGGTATACCACAGTTTAACCATGCAACCTCCAAAGGACATCTAGAATGTTTGAGTACAAGTTTTTGTGTGAGCTGAGTCTTCATTTCTCTGAGATAAATGCCCAGGAGTGCATATTCATATGGTAGTTGCATATTTAGATTTGTAAAAAATGAATGTTTCCCTGAGTGGCTGTACCGTTTTATATTGCAGCAATATGTAAGTGATCTAGTTTTCTGTATCCTCACTAGCATTTGGTAGTGTCACTATTTTTAATTTTAGCCATTCTGCTATATGTTTAGTGATACCTCACTGTGGTTTTAATTTGCATTTCCCTAATAGCTAGCGATGTTGAACATCTTTTCATATGTGTATTTTTCATGTGTATATCCTCTTTGGTGAAATGTCTATTTATGTATTTAGCTTATTTTCTACTTCAGTTGTCTTTAAACTGTTGAGTTTTGAGAGTTCTTTCTATATTCTCAATACTGGTCCTTTCCCAAATATGTGGTTATTATCATTTCTCCCAGTCTGTAGCTTGTCTTTTCACCCTTTTAACTGGTTCTTTTATAGACCAAAAGTTTTTAAGTTTAATGAGGTCCAGTTTATCTCTTTCTTTCTTTCTTTCTTTTTTTGGTTTGAGGTGTAATTGGCATATAACATTATATTAGTTTCAGATGTACAACATGATTCACTGTTTGTATATATTGTGAAACGATCACCTCAGTAAGTCTAGTTAACGTTAGTCTGTCACCATACATAGTTACAGATTTTTTTTCTGTGGTAAGAACTTTCAAGATTTACTCTCTTACCAACTTTCAAAAATATGCAATACAGCATTACTAATTGTAGTCACCATACTGTACATCACATCCCCATAACTTATTTATCTTATAAATAGAAGTTTGTACCTTTTGGACCTCCTTCGCCTGTTTCATCCAGTCCTGACCTCTGGCAATCACCAATCTGTTCTCTATGATCTCATTTTTTGTTTTTGCTTTTTGGAGTTTTTTTTTTTTAACGATCTACATGTAAGTGTGATCATATGGTTTTTGTCTTTCTTGGTCTGACATACTTCACTTGGCATAGTGCCCTCAAGTTCCATCCATGTTTTTGCAAATGGCAAGATTTCCTTTTTTGTGGCTAAATATTTCATGTATATTTATTTTTTTCTTTATCCATTCATCTATCTGTGGAACTAGGTTGTTTCCATGTCTTGGCTATTGTAAATATTGCTGCAGTGAACATGGGGGTGCACATAGCTTTTCAAGTTAGTATTTTCATTTTCTTCAGTTAAATACCCAGGAGTGGACATGCTAGATCATATGGTAGTTCTATTTTTAATTTTGGGGGGGAACCTCCATACTGTTTTCCATAGTGACTGTAACAGTTGAAGGGTTCCCTGTACTCTGCATATTCACCGATACTTTTCTTTGGGGTGGGGGGTAATTAGGTTGGTTGGTTGGTTGGTATTAGAGGAGGGACTGGGGATTGAACCCAGGACCTTGTGTATGCTGAGCATGTGCTCTACCACTTGAGCTACACCCTCCCTCCTTGATTCTTGTTATTTCTTGTCTTTTTGATAATGACCATTCTGATGGGTGTGAGGTGATATCTCATTGTTTTGATCTGCATGACCCTGGTGATTAGTCATGTTGAGCACCTTTTCATGTACCTGTTGGCCATCTGTATGTCTTTTGAAAAGTGTTTTTTCAAATCCTCTGCCCATTTTTTGATCAAATTGGGGTTTTTTGCTATTGAGTTGTATAAGTTTTTTATGTTTTCTGGTTATTAACTAACCCCTTATCAGATATATATGATTTGCAAGTATTTTCTCCCATTCAGTGGGTTACCTTTTCATTCTCTTGATTCTTTCCTTTGCTGTGCAGAAGCTTTTTTGTTTGATGTAGTTGCACTTATTTATTTTTGCTTTTGTTGCCTTGCTTGTGGTATCAAGTCTGGAAAATTACCACCAAGACCAGTGTCAAGGAGCTTACCACCTATGTTTCTTCTAGGAGTAAGTTTTATGGTTTTAGGTCGTAGATTCAAATCTTAAATCCATTTTGAGTTAATTTTTGTGTATGGTGTAAGATAGTGGCCTGTTTTCATCATTTTATATAGGGCTATCCAATTTTCCCAGTGCTGTTTATTGAAGAGACTGTCTTTTTCCCCATTGTACATTTTGTACTCCTTTGTGGTAAATTAATTGACCATATATGTGTTGGTTTATTTTTAGGCTCTCTCTTCTGTTCCATTGATTATGTATCTGTTTTCAAGCCAACATCATACTGATTTCATTATGTATATATACAAATATATGTACACATATATACATGTACATGTATATACTTTATATATATAGTGCTTTTGGTGTCCAGTCTAAGAATTCTTTGCCTAGCCCTTGATTGTGAAGATATTCTTTGTTTTTCTAAAGATTTTATAGTTTTATATTTTATATTTAAGTTAGTGATCCCTTTTGAGTAAATTTTGTATAAACTGCGAAGTTTAGTTTGAGTATTCTCCCTGGGTTTTTTTTTTTTTTTTTGGCTTATGGATGGTCAGTTGCTCTGGCACCATTTCTTAAAAAGCCTACATCCTTCCTCTATGAACTTGCTTTTCTGTGTCTTGGTCAAAATTCAGTTGGACATATTTATATGGCTCTATTTCTGAGAGTTAGTTTTGTTTTTAATACTGCAACTGTTGCTATTATTAATTATGGACATTTTTGGAAGATGTGAAAAAATAAAAATTGGAAAAACTTAAGTTTTATCAAAGATAAGCTGTGTTAAATTTTCTTCTCATCTTTTTTCTGTGCTATTTGCTATTGTTTCAAATACTCTTGTGCTATATATAAAAATTGTATTGTGCTTTTTAAAAACTTCCATTATAAATACTTTTTCCATGTTATCACAAATGTTACTTTATTTTAACAATTCTATAATATTATATTGTGTGGTATCTTTCTGCTGTTTAAAATTTAAGTTTCCATGTTTTGTTTTTTGTTTTTTAAGACCTCTCTGGTTATTGCCTTTGCTTGGTAAACCATTTAGTTAATTACTGGGTTAAAAGATTTGAGTGTTTTCCAGATTCTTGATATTTTCATTGCCCCATTGCTTCTGAAAGGATTTACACCATTTACATTTTACTATTGTTATATGCTTTAGATATAGCAGCATTTGATTTTGAGAATTTCCATAAATGCTTTTAACTTGAATTTTCGTATTATTCAATTATTCCTTAATAACCTTGAGTTTGACTTTTGTTGAGTGAAAAATTGTTTGAGAATCTTAGTGATTGGTACTAGGTAAAGCAGTGTTCACATAGCTTTTACCCATATAATGAATGTAATTTGTGTAGTTACAATTTACAATACAACGCAGTTGTGATTTAGAAAAAAGGATAGCTTTGTTTTAAGGTTGCTTTTATTTCTCAAGAAAACTTGCAGCATGATTATTTACTTCAAGCTTACACTATGCTTTGATTTTGATAGTATGATTTTGCCTCCCTTCAAACAGAAAGCAATAGATCTTGCTAGCAAAGCAGCCCAGGAAGACAAAGCTGGGAACTATGAGGAAGCCCTTCAGCTCTACCAACATGCTGTACAGTATTTTCTCCATGTAGTTAAATGTAAGGTCATAGTTTGTTCGTTTGTTTGTTTTATTTATTTAAAAGCACTAGAAGAAAAGATTGTTCTATTTCATTTATAAAAATTGAAATATGTCTACTTAGTGAAAAATAAAGTGGTGCCCTCAGCCCAACTGTATCCTGAATTATATGGTGTACAAAATTATTTTATTATTTTGAAATTCTTTTGAAATATGGAGAGAATAAATCAGCAATATAGCTGCCAAAAAAATTGAAATACAATGCCAGAAAATTATAAATCACCATTAGCAAAAACGTCCCACTAGCCTGTTAGTAGTTTTTAAGTACTCAGCCCACAAATGTGCACAGCTTTGACACCTAAACGTATTAAAGTGCCATATAGTCAATGGAAGTAAGTTTTTATTTTGCTAGTAATATACCCAAATTATGTAATCTGAACCTACTCATTTTATAACCATCTCATTGAAAATAATCTGTTTTAAAAATAGGTTGGGGGATACTTGTACTTAATGTTTCCCATATGCCAGGCACTGTTCTGGGTACTGGGATTCAACAGTAAGGAAGAAATGGCTGCCTTTGTGGATTTTAAACCTAATGCTGAACATAAGTGAAATAAGACATTTAAAAAGTGTCTTTCTGGCAAACTTAGTTATTTTTAAATAAAAATCTTAGCAATTGGATAATTTAGTATTTTCTTTCGAGCTTCCCGATTTAATGCTGAAGTTTTTCTGTCAAAGTAAAGTGCAGCTAAGAATGAATCATACATAACGTATAAGGTGGGGCCAATGCCGTGCACTGCATATGTCCCTGAAGTCTCCTTTTGCCTCCCTGGGGACTTTGTTTAGTAAAATTACTGTACTGATGATACACCTGACATATGGGATTTCTATCACTTTTTATACTCTGAAATCAAGCTTATGTAGACATTAATGGGAATGGTTAACATTTCTTTATTTCTGTTTGTCTTCTGACTGGTTTTGTGAGACAAGCAGCTTTCAGCTATCTGCCCAGAATGTAAAGGAAGAATATGAAACCCACAGAATATTAAATAATTTTTATTATTATTTAACATTAACTTAAAATATCCTAGTGTCTTGTTCAGATCTCTTTCTGACTCACATCACCGTTGGCATCCAGCCGTGTTGGAGGAAGGAGTAGAAAAGGTTAATCATCATTGGTTCCCATGAGCTAGAGATGATCTTTTCTCTCTCCCCCAAAATAGATTTTCCTTGTTGAAAAGTGTATCTATGAGTTTAAACCTGTCTGTGTAGAATACTAATGGAAAAAAATCTCTCATTGCCCCTTAATAGATGAAGCACAGGGCGATAAAGCCAAGCAGAGTATCAGGGCAAAGTGTACAGAATATCTTGATAGAGCAGAAAAACTAAAGGAGTACCTGAAGAAGAAAGAGAAAAAACCACAGAAGCCAGTGAAGGAGGGACAGCCAAGTCCAGCTGACGAGAAGGGGTATGTATTTTACCGGGTGAGATCGAATTGTATCGCATTACAAGATAAAGTTAAATTTAATTTGTGAAGTAAATTCCTTTTGTTTAAACTAGGTGTTGGCAAACCGTGACTCATGGGCCAAATCTGACCTACTGCCTATTTTCTTAACTAGAGTTTTATCGGAACACAGCCTCGTCCATTCATGCACCTGTGGTCAGTGGCGGCTTTTGTGCTGCCCCAGCAAAGCTGAGTAGTTGTGACAAGAGGCTGTGTGGGTGACAAAGCTTAAATATTTACTGTCTGGTCCTTTTCAGAAAAAGTTTGTCAATCTCCTGTTTACCAAGCTCAGGGGGTGATATAACTCAGATCGCTCTCCGTGACTGCTTGGTGGTAGTAGTAGAAAAAACATTTGGTAGGAATGGTACTCAGTTTTTTACCCTCTGGCTATTATGTAGTATTAAAGTTTAAAATTACGGAAGTGATATGTGAATTGAATCTTTGACTAGTGGTATTGGCTCTTAGTACTGAGCACATGCACAAAATGAAAAATTAATAATGTAAGTAATTTTTTGGATATCTTATGTAAAGTTTTTGGGGGGGATTTGCATCGAATTTGCTTTATTTTGTCATTGTAAAGAAAACAACACAGCATAATTTATAAACATCAAAACCCATTTCTGAAATGTCTTCCTAGACGGGAGATATATCACTTACAGAAGCAGAACTTGTATATTCAGCACCTAACGTATGCATGCCAAGCTCTGTGCTGAGCAGTGGTAACAGTCTACTCACGTCATCTGATCATTCTATTCATGGTGCCAGAAGTGGTTCCAAGTGACAACATACAAGTTTGGATGCCATACAGCTGGGAGCGATGCCCCACTCCACCAGGGTTGTTCTAGGAGATACCACTGCTGCCTGCTCCCTCACCAAGCACGTCCAGTGCCAGGGAGCGGGCAGGAGAACCTGCCACGGCGCCGTCAGCAAAGCCAGTGGTTTCGTCTACAGCTGCGTCTCCTTGTGGGCAGCCCGCACCTCAGTGGCTTGCTTGCACCTTCTAGGAGGACTTTGGTCACTTTGCCCCCCTAGCTGCAGGGGCGCCTAGGAAGGGCAATTAGGTACATCCTTCACAAGAAAGCATGGGAGAAGGAGGTTGGCATGAGTGTTGGCTGAATTAGTTTGCAGATTCCACTTCACCTATAAATAACACCACCATCCTGTGGTAACCAAGCCATCCCATCTTGAGGTCATACCTGTCAAGCTTTTTATTCCTCCTTTTATCTTATATGTGAAAAATGATGTAATGCCGTATTTTTTGCTTTATCACTTTGTCACTAAACATCTTGAACATCTTTCCAGCAAACTATTTCTACATCATTTTTAAAGACTGCAATGTATTTTATTATATACTAATCCTTACAATTGAACATGCATTATTTCTAATTTTTTCCCTATTGTGAAGAATAAGGGCATGATTATCCGTGTAGTCATATCCTGAACTCTGATCATTTCCTCAGAATAAATCCCTGGTTGTGAAATGACTGGGTTGATCTCCTTATTCTTCGGGGTCAGTTCATTTTCATCAGAAGCTTCATCCATCCTTCAGAACCCCCAGACTGAGGGTTATTGACCTTTGTACCTTAAAGAGTTAATATTCTGGGTTTTTTCCTTCTAGTTAATGGCTTCTTTTTCTAATATATAGTTTTGCCTGGTCCTGATTTGTTTGTTGTAGTTGTTTACAACACTCATGTAATTCATCTTAAATCTTTTGTAGAATGAGGTGTGGGTCATTTATGAGTTAATGCATGCATAGATATGTCATGGGAATTAGGAGCTAGTTCCTGACTTCATCCTGGTCTTTTTGTCCCCTTCCTGTTCATGATTCCATATTGATGCCAATATGACTGCTACTATTTTGTGTAATATACTCTTTTTATAAAAAAAAATTTTTATTGAAGTATAGTCAGTTACAATGTGTTAATTTCTGGTGTACAGCACAATGTCCCGGTCATGCATATACATACGTATATTCATTTTCATATTCTTTTTTCATTAAAGGTCATTGCAAGATATTGAATAGTTTCCTTTATACTCTTAAAAGTAATAAAATAATAACTTTTAATGTGTATGTCTTATTTTGCCATTTAAATTACAAATATTTCAGATTAATCATTCCTTCATTTTTGCCATATTTTGATAGCAATGAGTGATCATTTGCATATATTAAATTCTTTTTATTAGGAATGACAGTGATGGGGAAGGAGAATCTGATGATCCTGAAAAAAAGAAACTACAGAATCAACTTCAAGGTTGCTTTAGATTTCATTTTTAAATTTACTATCTTATTAAAAAAAGAAAAACTCACAGTGAATTGTCTGTTTGAATTGTTTCCCCACCCCCAACCCCCCTGTATTTAAAGGAGGTTCAAGAACTGGCTTTGGTTCCCAGTGGTCATGTGCTGGCTTTGTTGAGACCATTTTTATAGTGTTTGCTCTATAGAGTCCCTAATGGGTTGGTTTTTTCCATGCAGTAAAAATATTGTTTAGTTTTATTTTGGCCTTAAAAAGCTTGCTCTCTTTGATTTTTTGTCTTATTTGCCCCTTTTCAGAGAGGGTAGCAGTTATACTATTAGCACCCTATAAAATCTGATGGTATTAAAATTTCCTGTCAAGAGGAACAGAATGAATTAGGGCTCACACTTGACTTTTACTGCTATTGCTGGAGCTCATTCATTGATGGTTTATTTCATGTTTTCTACCTGGTCTTCCTCATCTGCTTTTTGATCCTACTTCAAGTGTTCCCATTTACATTTCTCTCTCTCTGCTTTCAGTTTTTTAACTTCCACACCTTTAAAAGCACTTTTGTTCTCTGCTGTAGTGTTGTGGCGTGATGGAGGGGGCATAGGTATCAGCTCCATTCAGCTCTGGATTCCACCCTGGGGTCTGCTACTTAAATCTGCCTCATCTTGGACAAGTTCCCTAACCTCTAAGATTCTGAGACCCCCAACTCTAAAATGGAAATTAAGAGTACTTTCCTTTCAGGGCTGTTAAAAGATTAATGACAATGTAAAAACTGCTTAATATTCTGAGAAATTCTCAGGACTCAGTTAATAGTAGCTCTGTGTATCTAAAAAGACATCTATTTAATTGCTGCTTCTTTAGTTACTGAGGTTTGATTGTTCCTTGATATGGTAGCTGATGATTTTTCAAGTTGGATTTTATGCTCAATCATTGGTAATCTGTATTTTATTCATTTGAACCTTGCCGAATAGAATGCGTAACTGGAAAGGACATCTATCATACAGTCTCAGCCTTAGTGAGTGGTGAGCACACCCAGCTTGGCCAGATCCTTAGCCTTGCTATTCTAGTCTCTCTGTTTTGGTCATGTTTCTGTCTTACCCACCCTATTGGGAGGTATAGGGGAATACTGTAATGATAGTATCTTGAAAACACTACCATTAACAGGGATAATTTTACCTGCTGAGAACTTCAGTGGTGGGTGTAGTCCAAGGGCAGTAACTGGGTTTCTGGGTGTAGTCCAGGCAGTAACTCCACTGCCTGGAGCAGTGTGGGCACGCTTCATCCTCAGTAATTTTTTGTGGAGGAGCAGCCCAGTGGTCTGTGCCAAGTGGCTTTATCTTACTTGTGTGGCAAAAAGCTTTTTTCTATTTGTTCTTTTTGATTTTGTTCCCCCTCTTTCTGGCTCCATCCCCTCCAAAGTAAAAATTGGATTGTTATCTTTACTTTTGAAAAAGATACAATCCAATTTTTAATAGGGAATTTTTCTTTAAATTCCCTATCAGTTATGACAAGGCCCAGAAATGTATAAAAATACAAACGCTTTGAATATTTAAGTCAGGAAATTTATTTGGAATTTCAGGATGAATTAGAATTTGAAAGGATTCTTAGCCTTTCATACCTGAGAATCCTTTTTTTCCATCTTTTAGTTTCTTGGTTTGCTGATGGATTTCATTGTATAATATCCTTTTTTGAATCTTTCCTCTTTTTTCCTGAAAGTTTTCTAAATCTTTTACTTCTGTTTTAGGTTATGACATAAAGTGTAAATTTTGATTAATTAAAATTAAAGAGTTTACGATTTGAGTTTTCGTTAGCTAATTTTGATATGCAGTGACTTTGAAGTTAAATTTTAGTATAATAGTATGTAAACAAAGACTGACTAAATTTTTATAATTGGAACAATCAAATTGCTTGGCTTTTATTTTCCAAATAAAACTTTTATTTCCTTTTAATTTTGCAAACCATTAATCAGTGTCTAATAATTAATTTTACTTTTAGCTAAATAATCTTTTGTCACTAAACATTCCAAAGTCGCCTAGTTTAAACTTTAAGGAGAAAAATATTAATCAAATGTGAAGTTAAAATATGACATATTTAGAAAAATTCATGACAGAAAACTTCAGCTGACTAGCTGATGCTTATATATAAATTTACTTTCATTTAACTGACACAAAATCCTATCAGAAAATGTAGTATTTTCTCATGTATATTTCTCATGTAATCTGAAAGAAAAAGCAAATTGGCTTTTTTCTTAATTTATACTTCATCTGAACTCTTAGACTGCAAAAAATGTTTATGGTTTCATCTAATTTTAATGTACAACTAAAGATTTTCATAATTTAGGAAAGTAAGTTGCAGGGTATTAGCACTCTTAGAATAACGATAGATGATCTTTCATAAGAGAAGAAGATACCCATAAAACTAATTTTATAGATAATTAGTTGATTGTGTAAGTAGTGATAAACTTAAAACAATTATACATCAAAAAACAAACAAACAAAAAAAAAACCAAAAGCCAAAACAACTACACGTCACCCGAGAACAGGCTACTTAGTAATTTGTAGTTGAACAATTTCTATATAGTGGAAAATTGGAAAAGCTTTTTTGATAAAAGGTAATTAGAAAGTTTTGCCAGTAAGCTATAGTAAAAGAAATCTTTTGTGTACTTGTACTGCAATAGCTTGCTGTGACTTTTGAATACATTGTATTTAAAAACTAAATCTTTTAAATAACATTGTTAATGTACAAAAACTGTAAATAGATCTATTTAGAAGCCAAATACAAAATCTGGCAAATCTCAGGAAAGTATTGCAAATCTGTAAGAGTCCACTTTCTCTTCTCCATCACCCCCTTCCCTTTCCCTGCTCCTCTCCCCTCCCTCCCCTCCTCACTTCTATCTACTCACCCATCCCTCTGCCTATCTTTAGTTACAGTTGTTAAGTATTTTTTCTTTCTGTGGTTAAGAAAAGCATTAGAGCACCAGTTCTTTTAAGGAAAAATAGGAGGTATTTCATAATTAGTGTATTCAAACATTGTAGCTACTTGATGTAATGTTTGGTGCTTTTCCAAGCATTCTAATATCCATGATGTCATTTGATCTTTACACTAACTCGTCTGAGTAGTTTGGGCAAGTGGTATTACTTTTATTTCACAATGAGGAAGTGGAGTGACTTTACCCTAGATTGTCTAGCCAGCCACGCCGTCCTGACCCCTGCAGGCTGCTCCCCAACAACTACTTCCTCATCACACTATTTCAAAAATACTTTCAATGCGTAAAACTTTTCCAGACAAATGTATAATGTATTTCTTTAAAATCAATATTCCATGTCTTCTAAATTTGATTGCCTAGTCCTCCTTAATTTAAAGATGGCATAATTCTTTGTAGGTGCCATTGTTATAGAGCGACCGAATGTGAAATGGAGCGATGTTGCTGGTCTTGAAGGAGCCAAAGAAGCACTGAAAGAGGCCGTGATATTGCCTATTAAATTTCCTCATCTCTTTACCGGTGAGATGACTTTTAAATAATTTTTTTGATGGTTTTTAGAAAACACATCGATGACTGAGGATAAAATACTGTGAATTCTTGTCACTATATCGTGAGTTATTACCTTAAATTCTATTGTAAGGCAGTGGAAGATCTTTATACAGAGGTATTTGTCTTCTCTGCGTATGTGTATTTATTATATATATTGCGAAACAACCTAAATGTGAACCAGTCGGGCATCAGGTAAATCACCAACATGCAGTAGAATACTGTGCACTCAAGAAAATAGAGTCTACATCCCCATTAAGAAATTTGGACTGCATTATAATTGACATGGAAGAACATCCACATATATCGTAGAGATTAAAAAGCAGTTTATACAATATGTATAGTAGGAGTCCGCGTTTGTTAAATAAATGTGTGTGCTGAGAAGTGTAGACAGATTGATGTAAAAATGTTAATGTATGCCTAGGAGATCAGATTATGGGTGATTTTTCTTTTGACTTTCATCTGAATTGTTTTTAGTGGACACGTACTAGGTTTATAGGAGTATGTCTGTTTCTCAAAAAGAGAAGTAAGGTTTATTGAGCAGTTTGATGGGAGTGCGGGTCTGTAGGAGCTCATCATCACTGTGAGGAGAGTGCTGCCAGCCCACCATTTGGAGGTAGTTGAGCTTCAAGCTCCAGCAGTAGGGGATTTGGCTGCACCAAGCCATTCCTTCCCACTGTCCTTTTTGTGACTGATAGTTTGTGTTTGTGATATGACAATACCCAGAGTCTAAGAGTGAAACAGAGGTTTATCCTTCTAAAACAAGCTGGTTTATGTAGAGAGCACATCTGTGATACTGGCCTCAAACTGAACAGGTCCATGCAGTGATGTCGTATAGAGCAGTGATGAACAGAGAACCCGTGGGCCACTCGTTGTCCACCTAGCTTCGAGGTATGACTTCCCACCTCACTTCAGGAATATGAGCCTAACAGTGTAAAAGTTGACATCATAATCCTATAAAGGTACAAAAGTATGGGTGAACTCATTTTATGTTATGTTACTTACACCAGTGTTTCCCAAACATGAGTCCTTTGTGTATCATCTTCATGAATTTTTCCATATACACGTACCATTTTTAAAATATTTATCTTTACATCACTCACTTTTAGAGCAAACTTTTTTACTCAAGTATAGCATATATGTACGAAGACATGCAGGAACCCAAGTGTTCCGCTTTATAAATTATCACACAGTACACCTGTATAGTCGTCACCCAGATAAAAAAAATATTATCAGAACCTGGATATCCCTCTCTGCCTCTTTCCTCCCCTGAGGTAATCACTCTCTTCACTTCTAACACCATAGATTGTTTTGCCTGTATTTGAACTTTTGAATCATCTCACTTGTTTTGACTTAGTAATTTTATTTTAAAAGACTTCTTTTTGTCTCTGTAAACGGAAAAAGTAGTGTTTTTCTAAAATGCATTTTAAAAAATTATTTAAATAAAAAGTATCTGTAAACCACCTAAAAGCATGTCATCTGCCACCACACTTAAGGGAATACTGATGTATAATTGCAGACATTTGAAATAGGCAAATAGAATTCAAGTGAAAGTTGGGGCTTTCATAACAATAAACAGAACAGTATTTAGTTTTGCCATCAGTCATGTGCATATCATTTTTTTGCAGACACCGTGTGCCCATCCACAGTTTACACCTAGTAGTTTTTTTATGTGTATTTGTTATTTTATTGCCAGTTGTAACCCAGCCTGGTCTGTTTAAGCAGCAGTATAATTTCTCATTAGCAAAATTGAGACACAAAGAGTTGATTTGTTCACTTGCTGTACTTGGGCAAAACCAGGATTTAAGGTGGAGCCCCCTTGTCATTACCTAGCCTTTGGAAAGGGAATATGCCCTGTGTAATGTAACCTGTGCTTCCTTGTCGAATCACGAATTGAGTAGAACTTCATGAGTCATCCAAACTGTGTTAGTTTCACTCCTCCAAAGGTCATAAATATTTAAAAGAAAATATTTACAGCTGCCCTTCCCCTGTGGATATGATTTCTCCTATAATATTCTGATATCGAGCAGTGCACATAGTAGGTGGTCAAGAAGTATCTTTTAACTGAATTCTTTTCCCCCACTAGACTGTAAGCCCATGGAAGGTAGAAGTCCTTTTCTATTCATAATTCTCTGTCTGCACCTAGTGGTTTCAATACATGGTGGTTGAATGAGTGAGCAAGCAATGAACTTCCTGTTAGAAGGATTATAGCTGGATAAACACTTTTGACAAGGTGGTCTCTAGAAAAAGTAAATGAAGTACATTTAAAACATAACTTACCTTAGATCGATTTATTTAAATTTTGTTTTATTAAATTGATAGCTTTAGAGTGAAAACTTCTTCACAGTAATCTTCACTATGGATAATGTCAGTGGTAACTGAAATTAACAATCTGGAAATTCTCATGTTATTTTTCTAATGCACATTTTAGGCAAGAGAACACCTTGGAGGGGAATCCTATTATTTGGACCACCTGGAACAGGAAAATCCTATTTAGCCAAAGCTGTAGCAACAGAAGCAAACAACTCAACGTTTTTCTCGATATCTTCCTCTGACCTTGTTTCTAAGTGGCTAGGTGAAAGTGAAAAGTAAGTAGTCAATTTTTTTAGTTCTTCTTTGCCTGGTAGTCACTATATCAGTACATGAAGTAATAGATTGCATTATGAATGTCTGTCATTAATAGACATTCAAAGAAGTGACGTAGCACAGGTATTCATTTCTCTGTCAGATCAGTCTCTAGTTTAGAATTTCTTTCTTAGGGAAAAGATAGCATATATTTATAGTGTATTAAATTATAAAATTAATTATGCCAGATGTAGTAATCTTATTTTCTGGATCGAAACATGATGAAGCTTTTTATTCTGTAGAGTTCCTATAATTTTAGTATATTGTTCTGTTTTGGGTTTTTTTTTTAAATTTTTTATTGAAGTATAGTTGATTTACAATGTTGTGTTAGTTTTTGGTATACAGCAAAGTGATTCAGTTTTATATATATATATTCTTTTTCATATTCTTTTCCATTGTGACTTATTATAAGATATTGAATATAGTTCCCTGTGATATACACTAGGACCTTGTTTGTCTATTTTATATATAGTAGTTTGTGTCTGCAAATCTCAAACTCCTAATTTATCCCTCTCCCATCCCTTTTCCCCTTTTGGTAACCAGAAGTTTGTTTTCTATGTCTGTGAGTCTGTTTCTGTTTTGTAAATAAGTTCATTTGTATCATATTTTAGATTCCACATGTAAGTGATATCATATGGTATTTTTCTTTCTGACTTACTTTACTTAGTATGATAACCTCTAGGTCCATTCATGTTGCTGCAAATGACATTATTTCATTCTTTTTATGGCTGAGTAGTATTCCATTGTGTGTGTGTGTGTGTATATATATATGTATATATATATATATATATATATATATATATATATATATAGCACATCTTCTTTATCCACTCATCTGTTGATAGACATTTAGGTTGCTCCCATGTCTTGACTATTGTGAATAGTGCAGCTGTGAACTTTGGGGTGCATGTATCTTTTCAAATTAGAATTTTCTCCAGTTGTATGCCCAGGAGTAATATTGCGGGATCATATGGCAACTCTATATTTAGTTTTTTAAGGAGCCTCCATGCTGTTTTCCATAGTGGCTGCACCAGTTTTCGAATATTCCCAACTATGGTTTAGGAGAGGGTTCCCTTTTCTCCACACCCTCTCTAGCATTTGTTTTTTGTAGACTTTTTAGTGATGGCCGTTCTGAGCAGTGTGAGGTGATACCTTACTGTAGTTTTGATTTTGCATTTCTCTAATAATTTCTCTAATAAAGATGCTGTGTTGAGCATCTTTCCATGTGTCTTGGCCTTCTGTAGATCTTCTTTGGGGAAATGTCTGTTTGGGTCTTCTGCCCATTTTTTGATTGGCTTGTTTGTTTGTTGTTGTTGAGTTGCGTGAGCTGTTTGTATATTTTGGAAATGAAGCCTTTGTCAGTTGCATCATTTGCAAATATTTTCTCCCATTATTAGTTTTTTCATTATCATGTGTCATTTACTATTTTTTTTTAGAAACTGAAAGCTTGTATTTATTTTTAGGCTAGTTAAGAACTTATTCCAGCTTGCCAGAGAGAATAAACCTTCCATTATCTTCATTGATGAAATTGATTCTCTGTGTGGTTCAAGAAGTGAAAATGAAAGTGAAGCTGCACGTAGAATTAAGACAGAGTTCCTAGTTCAAATGCAAGGTAGTATTACTGATTTTTTAAAGTTTCTCTTCATTGTATAGCCATTATTATTCACAATAATAGAAAAAAATTTAAGCAGAATTTCTCCATTCTTATAGGCCAAGTGTTTCCTTCTGATTGTCTTCCACATGCATACATAATTTTTACCCAGTTGTAACCGGCTTGTAGAGCTCACTGATATGGATAGTGAAGAGATTCACACATTGACTCATAACATGCCAGAAACAGTATCTGTTCTTCAGAATATTTGCATCATATTCTTATAAAATTCAGTTAAATACAGTTTTTTTCAGAGAGACTCTCAAGATGAGGCATTTTAACCTTAAAGCACCACATTCATCAGAGAACATATAGAAGAGGTTTCAAGAACACTGAATATTTAAAATGTTACCTATTTTGATGCAGGGGTTGGTGTGGACAATGATGGCATTTTGGTTCTGGGAGCTACAAATATACCCTGGGTTCTGGATTCTGCCATTAGGCGAAGGTATGATAATACATAGTAAATATCTTATTTCTGACTACAATGTAACAAGTGGCTGCTAACTCCCGCTCTGTGTAGTGAGGAGGCATTCTGATAACTTCAGAATGTTTTTAATGCGCCCGAGCCCTACTGCCCCTTTGCCTTTGGGGAAGAGAGGCAAGCATTTGTTCATTTGCCTGCTGTGTTGAAGATACGAGATTTACACCTACTGGAATCTTTCACATTGCAAAGTATGTTACCTAATGCTTATTTTAGTTATAATTATGCTTAGTAGGTGCATTGATACTTCAGAAATTTATAAATATAGTTTGATATTTCAATGAAAAACCTTCATACAAACTTCTAGCAAAATGACAATTATGCAACATAAAGTATGCTAACCAGATATATTTTGAGTTAAATTTATGTCTGTAATTTTTAAACTGAATATGGAACTTGAGCCACAGGAAAGGCATACAGACTCATTGCTCTTCAGTGCTTCACAGTTCCCTCTTCCGTTCATTTAATTGTGTGTGGTAAAAATTAACACTGCAGTTTTTGCTGCTTTTATCGCATTCACTTGATGGTTTGCCAGAATGTTCAGACTACCATCCAGTATCAAGAAGGGAAAGGCCCTGGTTATTTCTGAACGATTGCCTAAATCTGAGCCCATCTCTAGAGATACTGGAGACTTAAAATTCTTATTGCTACAGAGAATAATTATCTGAAGAAGAAAACGTCCTTTCTTTGTTGCTTCCTCCTTGGCTCCATATGCTGAAATTCTAAGAATGCAAACAAAATGATAAGATTTAGAGTAATTTTGCTATTGTGAATGTAGAGAATTATTTTGTCATCTCTTTTCATGTTTTTAATCATATTTGTCCCTTGATCAGAGTTCAGAGTATCATTCCATGGGAGACTAATCTTGTAGGGCATGTCATGTCATGAATTCTGGGCTCTGGCCAAAATAACTCTGAAATCACAAAGAAAGACTAAGCCACTCCAAGCTGGTTCCCTGGCTATTTTGGTTTTGTTTGTTGTTAGTGTGTTCTGGATATTTTCCTTTTATTAACCTAAATACATGTGTTTAACTCTGGATATACACCCGGTTACTTTATTCAGCTTAGCTTTGTACAAATAAGAATATCTAAATACCTTGTGTCTTGAAACACTAATTTTCAGTGGAAATCAAATATTATTATCTAGTAATATTCTTGGTGTAATTTTTCTTTCATTTGAAGATTTGAGAAGCGAATTTATATTCCTTTGCCTGAGGCCCACGCCCGAGCAGCAATGTTTAAACTGCACTTGGGGACCACTCAGAACAGTCTGACAGAAGCAGACTTCCGGGAACTTGGGAAGAAAACGGAAGGGTATTCGGGGGCAGACATAAGTATCATTGTGCGTGACGCACTCATGCAGCCAGTCAGGAAAGTCCAGTCAGCTACCCATTTTAAAAAGGTAAGGAACTTTTCACCTATTTTTTCGCAGATTTTTAAAATCAAGTTTTGAGACCATAAGTGGGTTAGCATAACACATGTTTCCATTTCATTGAAAATAAGTTCTCCCAAAGTGTTTTAAAACTTTGTATGCAGTGATTTTTGAAGTATTTACTATTCTGATGTAAGTATAGAAACTTAAATATATGGTTGTCTCTGATGTAACTAAGATGCCCCTGAGCGGAATCTGGCAGGTTTACACGTCAGTGACACAGTGAAAATAACAGCAGCTAGTGTTCAGTGTTCACGTGCCCGGCCTGCGTCCTCTCCTCATCTTCTGTCTCATCTGGTCCTCACAGAAGCTCTGCCACAGGTGCAGGTGGCCACCTGCTGATGGTCAGTCTGAGACTGAGAAGCTAACATGATTAAACTGGGACTTGGATGGTAACACTGTTTGCCAGGGTACAGCTAGAGAGGAGCAGAGGTGTGGCTTTGCTCTGAATAAGTGTCCCTCAGAATCTGAAGTCACCACCATTCTGCTCTCCTACCCCTGCCGTGCACCATCCTGTCTGCGTGAATGGCTTGAACTATATATATATATGGTTTGAGACAGAATTTTGTTTAAAAAGAAAAAATTGGGTATCTTGTAATGTCCAGTTAAGTAACATAGTTTAAGTAACTTGGACCAACGCTCTTGCTGAGGACAAGTCTCCAATATGCTCATGAACACAGATGTGAAAATCCTGAACTGTTAACAAACCTAATCCAGCTGTACATGACAAGACTAAGAGGTCATGACTCTCATATGCATACATGTATGTCTGTTATATGCCACAATAAAATAAGTTCTTTTTAAAATAATGAGCTTGAATTAAAACTTAAATTTGAAGCCTGACTCCACAATTTACTTGTCATATCTCCCTGACCAAATTGTATTACCTTTTCAAGTCTCATTTTTATCATCCCTTAAATAAGGATGATAATAACACTACTTTGAAATGCTGTTATGAGAACGAGATGAAATAATGTTCACAAAACACCTGTCATGTTACCTGAGTAGCCCAGTAAATATGACTCATCTCTTCTTCAGCCACTTTGTTGCTGAGAGAAATATAAAGCTTGTTCCACAGCTGTCATATTTTTTCTTAAATTCTCTTTGCCATTTAGACACTGTGGTTTCTTAGAAACTCAGCCCTTTCCTGCTGAGCTTCCCATTCTCTGTGTTTCTCCCGGGGATAGCTCATGTGACCCTGAAGCCAGGCCCCTGTCAGGAGGACAAAAAGCTGAAGCAGCCAACTCAGTCATAACATCAGGCCGTTTGTATCACCAACTAGAGCAGGTCTCTGTGTGGCTCCATATTCTGCTCCATTTTCCAGTTAGCAAGAACAAGTTTGCCTGTTTTTATTTTATTTATTAAATGTCTGAAATACTAATCTGAGCCCAGAGCTAAGTCAGAAAGTACAACAGTCAAAAAAACACAAAAATCCCTGCTGCTGGAATTTTTGTAAGGAAAGACAAGCAGTAAAGTACACATAATTAAAGTAAGAATGTTTATTTCTTCACCTCTGCCCTAGTCCTCAGACAGTATTTAAGATTGATCATTGTAAAACAAATATTAAAATAAGAATGAAAGCAGCTAGCCCCCAATTTGATACAAATGTGTCCCTGTCTATATATTTGTGATGTGTCACTCTGTGTCACAAAATTTCTTTTTCTGGATGTTACTAAAACTTTTTATTTTAAATCAGTTATGAATCATAAAATACCACTGAAATTACATTTAGCATTTAATTTTATACTTATATTTGAAGAAAGCATTTTTGTTGGGAAAGACAAAAAGATTCAGTCATTTTACAATAATAAACCTTCCAAAGATCACAAATTTCTCAGCTGTGGAAAATAGAGAAAATTAAGAGAATTCTTGAGTGGGTCTATTTTGGGTCTGTAAGATTATTAGCACTTACTAAGTATTAGAAAAAAATTTTAGCTGCACGCAAGTCTTTCTTATTTTAACTTATTTCCTCCCTGCAATCATATAAGTAATTTGTTACAGGAAATTTCAAATACAGAAAAGCATCAAGAAAACAATTAAAATCAAGCAAAATCTATCCCATCACCCAGAGACAACTATACTGTTTGTTGTATATTCCCTTTATTTATTTTCAGAAGAAAACATTTTAACAAAATATAAAATAACAGTACATTTTCAGGTTTCCTAATAAGGATCTAAATATTAATGTTCATTTAGTTTGTTCAAACAAATATTTCAGATGCCTGTTTATTCCAGGTTCACGGACCTTCACGAGCAGATCCTAACAGCGTAGTAGATGATCTGCTAACGCCCTGTTCTCCAGGTGACCCTGGTGCCATTGAAATGACATGGATGGATGTCCCTGGAGATAAACTTTTGGAGCCAGTTGTTTCCATGGTTTGACATTTTGTTTGCTTTTAAGAAAAATTTCAAAACACTCACTGTATTTTGTAATTTGTCTGACAGATAAAATTTTCAATTACATGAAATTAGCTAGAAAAATGTTAATATGATCAGACATGTTTATTTAGTCTAACTACTTAAAAAGTTGTAAAGAGTAATTGAACATAAAATATTTTAAAAATGTTTTCTTGGGCTTTAGAGAGGAAATATTAAGAGAGTAAGCTATTTCCTAAAAACACATAGGTTTCTGACATTATGAGTTTTATAGCTGGGATATTATCACTGAAATGTTCATATATATCACATAAATTATTGTCAAGACTTAATTAACTAGAATGTGGGATTGGTGAAAATTTTTTCCCTGAATCTCAGATTTTATAAAATGTCCAGTTACCCTAATGTGTGTATCATAGTATTCATAATGGTGTTTTTCTCTTTTACTTCTCAAGGCTTCATAGAAAGTTCAAATATTGCAGTGCTGTTTTTAAAAAGTCTGAAAACAAAGTCTTTATTATAAAAAATTACATTTCTGAAGTTTACATTGGATGAATTAAAATATTCATAAAAATTGTATTTCTATAGTTTCTACTGGAGGAATTAAGGATCGTAAGATTCTTTTGTAATGCATGTTAATTTTAGGGAACTTACTGTGATTGAGAAAGTATTTATTATGTTCGTGTTTTCTTATTGATAAACACTCAGTTTTTAAAATCTTCTTTAGTTACAGATTTTCAAAGAGCTTTTTGTCAAAATTAACAGTAACTTCCAAAGGGGAAACTTTCATAAGATATGTAGACATATTTGTACACATATGTATATAAGTTTGCGTATGTATATAGATATATTTATGTGCTAAGTAACCACAATGCTTATCTGAGAAATTATTCAGAAACCCTTTTTTGTTTTAATCTTTGGTTTAATTTTTAAAGTTTTAATTATTTTGATCATTTTCCATACTATTTTACCAGAAACATGGCCTAAAAGTTAATTTTTTAATGAATCCTTGATATTGGCATATTTTCTTACCATTTTCATGGTAATTTTAACTAATAGGTGAAATTTTTGATTAGTTGATACTGATTAAATGGTATTATTCTCTTTCATATTAGTGTTAAGTGAATGACTATATTCCTTTTGAGTTGCACTTCAACAACTGCTCTCTTGTTTAAGAAAAAACAGATTCAGCAAGAAAAGTGATCAGGGACTTACTCTGGGGGCCTTGATCCTCAAGATAAGCGGACTGTAGTTCTTAGGTGCTGAGGAACCTTTGAAGACTGTGACCAGGACAAGGCAAGCAACTGAAAATCTATAAGCAAAGGAGTAACGTAGTCAAAGATGTCCTTTAGGAGAAAAGAGAGTTTATCGTCAGTAGCTGCACATTATACACATTTAGATTTAACCTTAGTGGGAGTTAGTAATAATAACGATGATAATGCAATGTTTCTTATTTGATTATATCTGTAACTAATGCTCTCCCCTTCTTTTCCTGGCAGTCGGATATGTTACTGTCACTATCTCACACAAAACCCACAGTCAATGAACACGACTTGTTGAAATTAAAGAAGTTTACAGAAGATTTTGGTCAAGAAGGCTAAACCAAAGACAACAAGGAAGACGTATACCATGTGTGTTCTTCCTCTCTTAGGTATTTTTGCCTTTCTTGGATGGCATTCAGATTATTTCCTGTAAAAAAACTCTTACCACGGGGAAGTAGAGATCTCACTCAGCATTCCTTTACGTTTTATATGTACTTTTGCTCCATTACCAATTAAATGCTCCTATTAACAACAATTATAAAATAATGGATTATAAGGAAATGAGTGATATGTAAATAGCAAAAAAAATAAAAATTACCCAGTATTAACAGCAAAAAAAAAAAAATTTACCCAGTTAAAAAAAGATTAAAATTGATTGAAATGCAAGTATTTTAAATTGCTATGAATAGTGAGTGGTCTTTGTAAAGAGCATTTCTTTTTTTTTTCTTTTTTTTTCTTTTTTTTTTTTTTTTCTTTTTTGTCTTCTCTTTTTTTCTCCTTTCTTTCTTTCTTTCTTTTTCTTTCTTTCTTTCTTTACTAAAATGGAGAGGCTTATTTCATATTTTGCAAAAAATCATAAGCTTCATTCTCACCCATGTAGAATTTATTTACTTTATTAAAAAATTAAGAATGGTTTACTCTCAGGGATGGGCAATAAAACGGCACAGAGCACTGTGATTGGGCTTGAAAGATTTCGAATTGTGTTCTAGGCAAGATTCTTACTGATTTTTGATAGGTTGACATTTTTCTCTGTGTAGATTTAAATCATTTCTTTGAAAGCAGCAAGCTTTTATATTTAACTAAATCGTACCTTTCACTGTGCAATCTCAAGAGAAAGACTTTCTAAATTAAACATTGTCTTTATCTTGAAGAAGAAAATTGTCTCTTTCAGTGTCTTTGTAGCAAGATTGACCAAAACAGGTGGTAAATAAATATGTACTTTTAAAATAACTATCATGAAATACTGTAATGGGAACCTTTACTAAAAGGAACAACCTCCCTTTAGATTATGGAAAGTTTCTTATGTGTGATGTGGGGGTGTGCGTGTACATATATATATAAATTTTTTTTTTAATATAGGATAGTAAGGGTCTTGTCTTTTTAGTCTACCTTTTAAGTTCAGGGAACAGTTTATTCTGGCCACACATATGTTATCAGTGTAATGCTTCATGAAGCTTTAGAAATGAGCTGATGTCTCCTTAAATAATAAAATGCAAACATGATGTTATGTTATTTTAATATCGTCAAACAATCTGAGTGTGTGTTATACGTGTTAGTGTCAACACTAAGTTGTGCCTTGTACATTTGCATTGGCTCTACGTACAAAGGATTAGTAAGTCAGCTAGAATGAGGTAGATTCCTTAATTTACTATAAAGTTCTGCCGTGCAAATGCTATAGAATAACTTGCATTTTAAAGTATATTTGCACATTTTACATGTTATGCTATATGGTTGCCTTTGGGTTTTCTGTACAGATTGTTTTTATTGATATTAAATGGAAATCGTAGGCCTGAAATAATGCTGTTCTTATGTGAAGTAAATTGATATAACCCACTATTGGCTATATTCTGTGTATGCTTCTTTATTTTGGGGTCTTCTGTATAGGAGAAAATATTATCTAAATTGATTAGATACAAAGAAATCATTAAAAATTATTAAGAATGTATACATGAAAATTCTACTTCAGTAACTTTTATGTGAGGATTGGAAATTAACTTGGCAGACTAACACTGAATTCTTTGTAGAAGTCTTACGATATTTTATATAGTTTATCAGCCTCAGAATCATATGGTATTGCTATTAATCATATCATTAGGAGAATTAGCATAATTATACTATAATAATTATATAGTAGTTGCAATCCAGAATTTTTGTGTATCCGAAATTTGTTTTGGCAAAATATTTTCCTTAAATTGACCAAATAGTATATAAGTACAATGTTGATAATAAGGGTACTTTATCACACTTAATTCTTTATGTGCTTTGAGAACTCTAGCTCAGAATCCATATCACTTGTGGCCATAGCTCCACTTCCCACATTTCTGGTTTTCAAGCTGTTTCTGGAATCTAATAATCGTAGACTTATTCTAGAATGGTAGAGCATAGGTTTTTCCATGTGTTCTTTATGAACAGATAAATACTCAGAGGAAACCGAATGTTCAGGCTCTGTTTATCTGGATCTTGACCATTATGATTTGGGGTAGATGTTTTCAGAGTCAACAAGTAAAAACCCTCCTTGATCATCTCTCTGAGCTGTACCCTGGATATTGAAGAATGTGTTTTGTCTCAGCCTAAAAACCCTTAAGGACCTTAATTATAAAGTATTTCAGTAGAAAATGGACTTTTGAGTTCACTATCACGTCCATGCAGAAAAGCAGAGTGAGTACGTTTGATGACTAACGTGAGGTACCATTTAGCCACTTGCACTTGCGTAGCTTGAGAAACGGCAGCGTCCCTCCCTGACACGTCGCCGGAAGCACCGCAAGTGGCGCGGCACCGGGGAGCGCCCAGCGTCTCACGGGCGAGCTCACGGCTGCCGGGTGCCTTGTGCTTTCCTGCCTCCTTCCTTCTTCCCTCTGCTAGCCCAGATTCCATTATCTTCATTAAGACCTAGCTCATGACCCTAGTATAATCTCTTCTAGGAAGAATTCCTACACTGTCCCCACCCTTTTAGATTTCCTTGGCGCTAAGTTGCTGCAGCTATCTGAAGATTTTTCTCCAAATTTCAGGCCCATTCTGTTCATTGTGTGTAGGTTATTTAGACTGTAAGCTCTTCGAACAGTTACATTTCCTTTGCATTAACATAGTGCTAGAGGCTGTTTATTAGGTATTTAATAAAGGCCTGAAACATTAAGGGGGTTATATCCATATTTTATCAACTTTTTAGATTATCTGTGAGACTTTTTATAAAATAGATAACTTGAGGTTGCTTTGTTCTTGCTGGTCCTGTGAAGTTGTAATAAATTTTGGTCTTGGTTACTGGGAACTGAAGTCTGAGGTGTGCCAGTGCTGGCTCATCCTGGCTCACAACAACCAGTTTTACATCTCTCTTCCCACCTGGTCAGTCATCTCATTGGTAGCTTGAACTCTGCCAGGGTGGGAGTGATTTAGACCACAAAAATCAGCATATTTCCATTTACACGGTGCAGTGCAAAAGCAAGGACTATCTGTAGTTTAAAAATTGAAAAATTATTATTAGTTACCACATTTATAGAAGTGAAGGAGAAAGTCTGTAGAGTCATCAAAAGCATTTTTAAAAGTTCACAGACTAGAAATTGAAGGGAGCTTCTTAATAAAGAGGATCTATCAAAGAAACAAACAAAACTCTAGCAAACACTATACTTAACTGTGAATTACTGGAAACTTTATTCCCCAGCGATCAGGCAAAAGACAGAGGTGCCTACTGTCACCACAGCTTTTCATTTTGTGCAGGAGTTTCTAGCCAGTGTAAGAAAAATAAATGAAAAGTTTAGGGGCTAAAAAGGAAGAAACCAAATTGTCATTCTCAGGTGACATGATTGTGTATGTAGAAAATCCAAATTAATAAACTTAGACTCTGAATTTAACAACATTACAGGATATGGGTAATAGATAAAAAGTACAGTATTTCTGTATTCTAGCAACAGTTTGAAATTTGAATACCAATTGCAGTAGCATCAGAAAGCATCAAATACCTTAAAATAAATCTGAAACATGTATAAGACCTCAACATAGATAACTGTGAAACTTACTACAAGAAACTAAGTAAGACCTGAATACATGGAGAGATGGGCCCTGTTCATGAGTTGGAAGACTTATTAAAAATATTTTTAATTACAAGTCAGCTGTGCTTCAGTAAAAAGAATATATCATTTCTAACCATATTGATTGTAGATACAATGCAATCCAAAACCTGAATCTGGGTGATGCAGATGTATGTATATATGTGTGCATATACATGAGTATCTCCAGAAACAAAAATAGATGCTTAATAGATAATTGATGATCCCCCCAAAAATCTATAGTTTCAACCCCTTTTATATAACAGTGTATTTCTCCCAGCTGTGTTGTTCTGTTCATCCATAATCATTCGTCCAGATACCTGTGCATAGACTTAGATATCTGGAATTATCTGCGCCTTATGTTCATTATGTTATTTGTGGATAGTGACATTGGGGTTGACTTCTCTCCTTTCTTTACCTCTTTCACCTCCTTTAGGTATATTTTCAGAAACCACCTTTCAGTGAGACCTCCCCTGACCGGTCATCCTATTAAAAATTGCATTTCCTCCTGATGATTTGCATACCAAATCTCTGTGTTTCTCTGTAGCACTTATCATCTAACATACTGTGTAATTTAATATTTTTCTTATTTGTAATATTTCCTACTAACATGTATGTTCCATGAGAGCTGGGATTTTTCTTGTCTGTTTTTTTTCTCTGCTGTATCTTCAGTATCTGGACCAGTATCTGGTGCCTGTTGGGTGCTCAATAAATATTAACTGAGTGAATGAATCTTCATATTTTGTCTAAGTCTGAATACTTTACAATGAGCATCTATAATTTTTGCCTCTCTTTTCCTGCCACCTCGCAATTTTTACTTTTTTTAAAAAAAGAAAACTAGAAATGAAAACATACGTCAAAAATTTAAGTGGCTTAATCTGAGTGATAGAAATATGGATACTCATTAACTTGTTCTTTTTTTATCTTTAAATATTTTAATTTCCCAAAATTAAATAAGAAATAGTTGTTAAGGAAGAATTAGCTTGACAGCTGATCACGGGAATTTATCTCCCCTGGAACCCTGTAAAATAATAGAAAAGGCTTTAAGAAAAAAAGAGAAAAAGGAAAAAAAAAAAAACAGCAAAACTATTCATCAAACAAATGTACCTTGGAGGAATGCTGTTCATCCAAACTGCCTGCTGGTTTTGGGAAGGCTCCTGGCCTCCCGTTGCAGAGCCAAAGTGGGGAGATCCAATTTTTCTTCTTTAGGTGGCAGGCATCACAAGGGCCCTTGACTTGGCTTATCTGGTGCCACCCAGGTCCTTCGATCTTGAGCACCACATAGATGGCAGGACATTAAAAACAGAATCGTAGCAGTAGCAACAGCATCTAACTGGTTGGGAATCTGGCAGCCCATGGTGAGACAGCTAATGACACTATTGTTGGTGTGTCATGGAATGAAGTGTCCAGTAAGGACAAAACATTGGGGAGCTGTTTTGCAGCTGCTATAGGACAAAATGAAGGCGTGAGGACTTCATAGACTGCCAGCTGAGATCAAGGCAGGGATGGAAAACCCAGAGACCTTCCAGGACTGCTCAAAGAAACATTCTTGCACCCACGATACTAAAGTAATCAAAAGCGAAACTCAGTATTTGACCCTGCAGGTTGCCAACTTATATCAGTGGAATTCACAGATTCACCAAGCTTTTTTCTGTGAAGGTAGGGAAATTTAGCAAACCAAGAGCAGGACCCATACTACTGAAATGTGCATATTTGTGAGAATTTGGAGGATTCTGAGTATCAGGAAGTCTGGAGGACCACGTGTGGGAATGGATTATGTTGGTGAGCTAATTTCAGATTTGATTGAGTCTTCCCAAAATGGGTTCAGTCAACGCAGATTCTGAATTTAGCATTTTGGGTTGAGCTGCTGAGAGTGCTTTTAATTGTCTGCTTGACTAGTTGAAGGAACTGAATGTGACAGTCGACCACTCTGAACTCCACTAATGTCAAAGAAGGAACCCAGTATCTTTAGGAAATAGAAACGCTGCAGTGGCTGTGTTACGTGAGAACCACTCACAAAGCCACAGCGTTCCTGGGGGAGGCCCTAACCCAGCCCCTTAACCAGGGCTTTGATGGATGAAAGGATGGCATTCCAAAGTGGTTTTCTGGGTCTTTGATTTCATGGGAGCTGGAACGATCCTCTGTTGCAGAAGCCAAGCAGTGGCAGTTGGCCAGCACGAACCAGGCAGGCTTGGTCACCACATTAGGTAGCAGGGCTGGCATGGTAATCAGGATGGCCTTTCCCACAGGGATCCTGAGCAGTGATTCAGTGGTGGCAGGGTCCTTAGGGCAAAAATAAATGGCAGCTCAGCTCACTAAGGTATTGCTGCGTTAGTGGAACCAGAAAGCCTGCTCGTCATGAGGGAGCACCTCACTCAATTTCCAGGCCAGAATCAAGTCCTAGAATCTGTACCACTTGGAAGAAGTGGAGACTCGTGTTGTTGAGGAACGCTCCTGCGATAGCATCTCAGCTGCACTGGGAGCCTCCCTTCGCCTTCCCAGAGGGTCTGAGGCTGCGTATCAGGGCTGCTGTGAGGTAGGGAGAGGGAGTGCTCAGACCGCCGGGGATCGCTGGACCCGGCTCCGAGCTCACACTTCACCAGAGAATCAGAAAATCACTGTGGCCCACTGTCCAAGAGGGGACTTACAGGGAGCAAGTGATAAATGGAGGGGAGTTGTGACCAAAGTCTGCACCCTAGCAGGCCCAGTGCAACTCTAAAGTACCCCCAGTCAGTCACCATAGTGGTTCCCTGGCCCAGGGAGCAAAGATTAGTGGAAAAAGAAGGGTCAAGAAGCCCCTGGAACTTCTCCCTCCTAAGGGGAAAAAAAAAAAAAAAAAAAAAAACCACCCAGTAAAGCAGCATTTATAATACTAGTAGAAATTACACAAACTCGTACCACCCTCCAGGACATTAAAGACGTGAATGTGGTATTATCTACCAGAAGCCCATTTAACTCCTCAGGACGGACAGTGCAGAAAATAAGTGAGTTTTGGAGAATATCAGGGCTCACATAGTTTATAAATTCTTATGTTTGCCTAATATTTCATAGTGAAAAAACAGGATATATATGAGCTAATTGAGAACTGAAAGGGCTGTGTGGAAAAGGACACAATTATATAAGCTTAATCTTACCGAACAAGTGGTGATGCCAGGTTCCGAAAGTTGGTGGAACAAGAAATAGAGATTTAAAAACAAAGTTTCAAAGATAACCAATAAAAGAATTCTAAATGGTGATATTTAAAAACTGAGAGAAACAAGTAAATGAGGGGTTAATGTAAGTGAGCTAAAGTCTCATCTATCAAAATAAGAAACAGAATAATGTCTAAGATCAATAAATCAAGACACAGTACAATGAGCATGTATGGAGGTAACTCCAAAAAGTTACTTCAGTTCTCTGTTGCTGCATTGTAAGGCAATCCCAAACGTCATGGCTTAAAACACTATTTTCTCTCTCGGTTTCCATGAGTCAGAAACTCAGGAGGGCTTGGCTAGGCAGTCCTGGCCAGGATTTCTTGCACAGGTTGCAGTCAGACAGTGGCTAGGCCTGGGAGTGCAGAGGCCCGAAGCATCTAAGGGCAGTGGGACACCTCTCTCTATGAAGTCTCAGGTTCTCCCCAAGCGGCCTCTCTGCCTGGGCTAGTTTGGACATCCGCACGGCATGGCGGCCAAAGGGCAGTCAGACCAAAGTCTTCTGGAGCAAGTATTCCAGAGAGCAAGGGGGAAGTGGTATCACCTTTAATGATAGCCTCAGAAGTCACATACTGTCACTCTAATGATTGAAAGAGTCACAAAAGCCCTTGTTCGAAGGGCAGAAGATATAGATGCCACCTGTGAGGAGTATCAAGGAAACTGTAAGAAGAGCATTTGAGTTGGAAGATACCATTTTTCAAAAACAAAATCTGCCACAAGAACCAGATCTGAAAAATTGAAAGTGATTACCCCTGGTGGAGTTGAGGAGGGTTTGAGGGTCGGAAACTGCTGATATATATTATTGGCCCGCTATATACTGGTTATTTTTATAACCACATACAGTTACTATTTTGATTGCGAGGCAACTGGCCTGGTCTCTCCAAAAAGTCAATGTCATTAAACAAAAAATAAATAAATAAAATGTAAAGGTTGAGGGACTTTTCTAGATTAAAGGAAACTGAAGACACGCAACCCAATAACCCAATGCAACATGTGAAACTTGATTTGGATTCTGGTTTGAGGGAAAAAACAGCCATAAAAAGCAACTTGGAGATGATTGAAGAAATCCGAATACGAACTAAGTATCAGATACTGTGGAACTGTAACTGTCTTGGGTGCGACACGGTATGTGATGACACTGATGTTTGTTGGGCCCTTGTTTTTAGGTGGTACCTCCTGCATTGTGGACGTGCAGAGATGAGAGATGAAGTCTCATGAAGTCTGCAGTTTACTTTGAAGTTGTACACACATTTACACCTCCACGTAAAGCAGATGTGATGAAGTAAATAAGTAAGCCTGGAGGATTAAGGATCATTTCTTCAAAAACACGCAGTGGTAGAATCCATGACCAACTGGTCTTGACACTACTTCACAAGCACTCCACACAGACCCATGGGTTGTCTACGAGCAAGGTCGTGGAACTGTCGTTTTTGTATACAAGTGAGCACCGTTCTGGCTGAAATGGCAAGGCATCTTCTGTTTGCTCAGACTAGGTATCAAGGTATTCCTTGATAGGGGAATCGTTGTATCTTGTATCTTGGAAAGTTGCCAAAACTCTAAAACTTATGTCCTATTTTTCCAAAGACTTCTATAAAATTGTCAGTGAGTTCTTAAAGGAATTATTGATGGTCTAAGACATCAGATGTTGCAACATTAAAAGGCTTTCGTGTTTGTAATTCCAATGTAGGATGTCTTAGGAATTATATTAATAATTCCTTTAAGAATCCACTGACAACTTTATAGAAGCCTTTAAAAATTCTAAAATAAAAAGTGATTATGTGAAAAAAGTATCAACATGCAAAAGAGCTCTAGATTATTAAATAAAAACTTTAAAACTGAACAGCTCTCAACAGCTGCTCACCTCCAAGGTGATATATCTAGAATCTTAATAGAAGGGGACACACACACACACACACACCCCTTTCCTTTAAGAGTTAAAACATTAGTTCTCACAGATTCCTGCCTCTATAAGCTTGACTACAAGATAGAGAAAAACCTTTCGACAAACTTTTCTGTCACTTTAGAGGGTGTTGAAACTATGGGAACTCGCTAATGGCAAGTCTAAATTTCAGTTCACAAATTCCAGAAGACAAAAACGTCGTATTTCTACATTAGCATTAAATCAAATCCAAATCCGCTGTGTTGTCAGGAAAATCACTGTTATTTATTAGACCTCTTCATCCAAGGATTGTAAATACCTAGAGATGGATAAATTTCTAGTCTAAGACTGCTGCTGATGTTTTTATTATTCAAGTCAATGGACGCCCCTCAGCTCTCCCCTTCCACGCCAGTAACGAAGTCTGAGAATCTCTGCCGGAGCCAGGAACCTCAGTGCCATCCCATTTGATGTTTGGCCACTTAGGGGAGTGAGTGGCTCTAACCCTCCCACCTTGTGAGGTGAGACATCTGTCCCCATTCCTACCTGTAGCCTACAAAGTCTCTTTTCTCCTGTTGCTCTCAAAGGTATTAGCCTTAATCTCTTTAGTGACAGAAAAGAATAGGCTTTGTTGGTAGAGGAGCCAGGAGGAAGGAAAGTATTTCACAGGGGATTATGGTTTTGCCTGTTTCCACATGCAAGAGAAGCCCGCTCTCTTCACACAACAGGGCAAGAGAAACTAGAGAGAGAAAACGTTATTATCGTAATGACCCTGCCATGTATTGTGAGGTCATCCCAAGAAGGTGTCTTGAGGAAAGTTTAGAGCCCAAAACAGCTCTCTTTGAGTTGTAGAATTATTACTAATTAAACATTTTTCTATATTTTCTTATTTTCTAGATTTTTGAAGTAAGCATTTTTTATTATGTTATATGTATATTAAATACATATAACATAAAATGTACAATTTTGTCCTATGTTTAAATGTACACACTTCAGTGGCATCAAGTACGTTCACAACGTTGTGGAACTATCAACACTACCTGTTAGAACTTTCAACCCGAACAAACTCTCTGCCATTAAATAATGGCTCTCCATTCTCCCCTCCCTCCAGCCCCTGGTAATCACTATTCTACTTTCTTTTTCTATGAACTTACCTATTCTAGGTACCTCATATAAATGGAACCTACAATATTTGCCCTTTTGTTTCTGGCTTATTCATGCAGCATGTGTTAAAACAAAACATGCCAATAGCTTTGGTAAACACTATCCCTTGGTAGTTGCATTGTTGACAACTCAACCTACATTAGATAAGTCAACAAGAAAGAAGCAAGCTCATTTCTCCCAACAAAACTCTACAGTATGTAAGTTCATTCAGAGTGCAATGATAGGTGGTAATATTAGTAACTGCTACTTCACTCATAATTTTATTACAAAAGCAAATAACAGAAAGCTATCGTTGTAATAGCGTTCCAGTTATCTATTCCTTCACAATAACTCCCAAACTCAGTGGTTTAAAACAACAACAACCATTTACTTTGCTCACGAATCTACTATCTGGGTGGGGCTCAACACAGATGGCTCCTCTCTGCTCCAGGCATCGTCACTGGGGGATGGAGGGTGCACGTTCAAAATGGTTTACTCACACGGCTGGCAAGTTGGTGTTGGCTATTGGCTGGGAGTCAACAGGGACTGTGGGCTGGAGGCCTCAGTTCTTCTTCTCATGGACATCTCTACAGACTGCTTGAGCTTATTCAAAGGATGATGGATCAGTTGCAAGGGTGAGTGTCCCAAGAAACCCAGGGGGAAGCTACATGGCCTTTGCACATCCTGCAGTGTCACCTGTGCCACAGTCCATTGATCTAGGGAGTCACAGAGTCCCACCCAGGTTCAAGGGAAGAGAGCATAGACCCCAGCACTCAGTCAAATGAGCATCAAGGTCACATTATAAAAAAAAACATGTGGGATTGGAAATATTGTGGCAGCTATCTTTAGAAAATACAGTTTGTTACAAAAATCATTCTCTATATTAATCACTTTTATGCATGCTTTCAATAAACAGCCTCTGTAGTTTTGTCATTCTTCTTCTCTATTTGTTCAGACTATATTTATTAAAATGTACTTTTGAAATCCTGACTGTAAATCATTGAAGTTTGTGTTTCGCATGTCTTTGTTTTGGTTTGGTTTCGTTTCATTTTTCTAATTGGTTTGCCACAGAAAGGGAATTAAAATGGAAACTGGAGGTTCAACATAATTTGAGAAGCACTGGTCTCAACTAAGAGTGAAAAGGGGCAAGGCTGGCTGGTGGTTGCCAATCAGCCCTGCATAACACGGGGACCAGTGGAGACACAGAAACAGTAGGTGCTGTGGACGGCAAGAGAGAATGTCATCATCATCTGTTAAGACTGGTGACATTATATCCCTCTGCCTTTTTTAATAACCTCTCGTTAGGAAAGTCTGTAGCATTGTTGCATGCCTCTATAATTAGTCTTGTATCTATTTCCTTTGATAGTATCTGCTAGTCCTTTACCATAAGCAACGACAAAATTCACATACTGCTTCCCTCCCAACTCACCTGATTTGAGTCACTAATATATTTCTTAATGTTTACCTTTATACTGTAAACACTTATACTTCTATTACTTGATTTCTCAACTTAACTGGTGTCTTTGGACGTCTGGTACAAATCAGGCAATTAGTAAAGTCATCCTACTTTCATAGGTTTTCCCCCTTCCCTTCCCAAAATACGTTTCTTTTATTATTTTTACACTAAGATGTATAACATTTATATACAGTTCTTTACCCCAGCCCCTGCATTTGTTTCAGTCTTTGTTCTACTGTAAAATGTATTCATTTGTCAAATTCTCAAACAACAGTCCCTTTACTATACCTCTCCCAGTTCCTGCCATAGTGGCTATAAACTGAATGTTTCTGTCCCCGCAGATTCATGTGTTAAATGCTAAAGCCTCACGTGAGGGACTTTGAGAGGTGATTTTGGTCTCCTGAATGAGATTTGTGCCCTCATAGAAGAGGCCCTGGAGAGCTCACTTCCCCCTTCCACCAGGTGAGGGAACAGTGAAAAGTCAGTCTATGAATCAGGAAGTGGGCTCTTACAAACACCAAACCTGCCAGCGCCTTGATCTTGGACTTCCCAACCTCCAGAACTGAGAGAAATAAATTTCCGCTGTTTATAAGCCACCCCATCTATGGTGTTACAGCAGCCCAAACGGACTGAGACAATAGCCTTAATACTTTCCTCAAGAAGCACTCAAGGGAGAAGTGCTTCCTTAGTCATTACACGTTCAAAGGGTGGAATACAGATTAGCTGGATAGAAAACCTTGGCTCAACATTCTTTCCTTAAGGATCTTATAGATGGATCACGTCAACTGTCACTGTGGAGAAATCTGAAACTAGCCTGATTTCTTTTTTAAACAAGTGACCTGATTTTTTTGCCTGAATGACCAAAGTCTTCATTCTTCTAAAATCCAATGTGTTTTTTCTAAAGATTTTTTAGTTTTACATTTAAGTCCATGATCCCTTGAGTATTAGTCAGGGATCTCCATTTCTTGAAAAGGCAACTTTTCCTCCATCAAATTGCTTTTACACCTTTATCAAAAATCAGTTGTATCAGTATGGGTCCATTTCTGGGTTCCATTGATCTATGTCTCTGTCCCTCTGCCAATACCACACAGTCTTTATAATAGGTGTATAGTAGCTGTATACTGTCTTCAAATAAGGTAGACTGACTCCCACTTTTTCCCTTTAATGTTATAGCTCTTCTACTTTCTTTGCCTTTACACATAAATTTTAGTAGTTTCTTTTGTTTGTTTAAGTCTTTTTTTTTAAATGGAGGTACAGGTCATTGAACCCAGGACCTTGTGCATGCTAATCAAGTGCTTTGCCACAGAGCTACGTCCCTTCCCTTTTTACATATAGATTTTAGAATAATCTTGTCTATAGCTACGAAAAATCTTCCTGAGATTTTGATACGAAGTGCATCAAAGCAGTATATCAATTTAGGGAGAATTTACTTTTTTCCCAATTATGACAAAATACCCATAACACAAAATTTACTACCAATCATTTTTAAGTGAACAGTTTGGTAGTTTTAAGTACATTCAGATTTGTTGTGCAACCATCACCACCTTCCTTTCCAGGACTGTTTCATCTTGCAAAACTGAAACTCTATACCCATTAAACACTAACTCTCCATGACTGCCTCCCACAGCCCCTAGAATATACTACTTTATCCTTTTTTTTTTTAATTTTTAATCTCCCCTTTCTCCCATACCCAGACTCTGGTAACCACCCTTCTGCTCTCTGTTACTATGAATTTGGACTTTTATTTTTTCCCTTCTAGATTCCACTGTATGTGAGACAATGCAGTATTTGTCTTTCTGTGTCACAAAGTTTCTGTGAAATCTTTTCATATATCACTTAGCATAATGTCCTCCAAGTTCATTCGTGTTATTACAGATGGCAGGACATCCTTATTTTTTAAGACTGACTAATATTCCATTGTATATATTTACCACACTTTCTTTATCCATTCCCTTACTGATGGACATTTAGATGGTTCTAAAGTCCATTGGTGAAGTCCTAAGAGTTCTACAGTTCGGGTGGGAGGACATGGGCTGCAACCATTGAAAGGATTAAGGTGAAAGTTTGGATGAAAATTGGAATGTTGGAACTGACTCTATGTAAAGTGTTTGCATTTTCTTTATGGGAATGTACCATGGGGATGGATTCTGTGTCTGATTAGGGCAAGTCTCCCCTACCTCATATTGTAAAACAGAAGGCAGGTAAACCTGCCCTTTGGCATTTTTGATTGGCCATGCTAAATGGGAGCCCATAGCATTGCCTGAGCACGCACAGCTTGTTAATTTTAAACAGTAAGGGATACCTGGTTGGCAAAACATGTTATAATGTCAGTGTCTGGTTGGTTTATTTGGATTTTGGAAGCACATATTCCTCATCTGGAAATACAGTTGGATCTTATCCATAAAACCACTTGAAATAAGTCCAGGCATCCTGGGGCTCATGGCAAAAGGCTGTGAACACTACCTATCAACGGCTGCTGAGATTTTGGACCGAGAACTTCCATTTGAGAGCTAATTACTAGCTTGCTATTGGACATTAACCGAAACTGCCCCAATAACTGAAGGACATAAAATAACTGTGAAACCTGAAATACACATATTGTCTCAGGGATGTAAGGAAAGCACGCTAATGGAAAAGACAGTGCCCAGAAGAGTTCCATGAAGAAAAACGGCACGGAATTTGCAGGCATGCGGACCAGGGGACTGCAAGGAAGTGCACTCATGTTCACAAGCAGGTAGGATCTTTTCCTCTGAGACTGACTTTGGAACCACTTGAGGAATTGTTGGATCTGTAGTCACTTGGGCAGCTCCCTATGAACAGCTCTCTATTGACCAAAAAAGAGCTGTTTGGTTTATGGATGGCAGTTTCAAGGTGAGTGGACAGCATCGTGCCGGGAAGGCCACCACTCTGACTGAAGAAGGTAAAAACAGCACAGCTCGGTGGGCTGAGTTTCGTGCTGTGAGTCCCTAGGTTTGGCCTGATGCTAGTAGCTCTGTAAGGCTACAAATGGGTCTGGATAGGAGGTAGATGCAAATGCTCAAAATACTGTAAAACGACTGGACCAGAGGATATTGCAATAATTTGGATTTCCAAGTTTCATTTCTGTAGACCAAAGAACACCCTTAATAATAAGCTCATAGTGTCCGACAACGGGGAAGGCGGTATCATATCAAATGGATGTACCGTGTTGCATAGCATCCTCAGGGAACTGGTCTAACGGACAGCTGGAAGCACAATGGAAACGTCTATAGTCTAACATGGGGGAAGTGGAAGGGGCTGCCGTACATGCCTTCATGAGCCTGGGCTTCCACTTAGAACGAGGAGGAGCATGGGAGGGTCCCCGTTAGATAGATTTCTCCACTTTTCTGGAGGTCCTGGAGGAGAAGTGGGGGGAGAATGCTGGTGTGACTATGCAGTTCTCCCCAGAGAAAGAAGGTGGTGGTACAACTGTACTTTTCTCTTTTTTCTCCACGTTGCCTCAACTATCTTATTTTTCTACCTGATGCAGTGGTTCCAAGGACCAGGCTTTCAACTGTGGGTGCTGGAATCAGGGGTGATCCCTAAATAAGAAACTGTAACAATACTTTTAAACCTTTATACCAGAATTCCTAAGAGGCTGATGGATGGATTATGCCTTCACTCTATCTGGCTAAACTGAGACTGACAGTGAATGCAGGGGTATTGCCTAGTGGTTGGGAAAGCCCGCTGGCTGTGTATCTATGTCACCCAACCCTATACGAACTAGACTAGTATTTGTACTGGCTTCTGGAACAGCATTGCGCTAGGCTGAATCTGACATCCCTTCCAATGAGGAAAAGTCTGAGTAAAAATAAATCACAGATAGAAGGACAAGTGGTAGCTAAGAGGGAAGAAAAGAATTAATGGATTATGTGACAAAGAAAATCCAATATTACACGAATGCCTTAAAAGAGGCTCAGAGTAAGAGTCTCTGAAGAGAGCTTAATTACAAGATGCCTGGAAGGGCAGAGACCACTCCTGTTTTGGATAGAGTCGAATGGAAACCTGCAAACCGGAGAGGCATTGCTTTGGGAGACATTGTGGTCAAATGATATGATAATAAGCTAGACCAACTGATGATGAATGAGTGAAACTCTAGCAAAGTGCCACTATCTTTTGACTCTTCTTTTTCAGCTTATGTCTACTACTCACACCTCAACACAGTGTAACACTGGGATCGTCTTATCAGCAAGATTGCAACACTGAAATTGATGGTCAAATCTGTTTGAATTGATTTAAGAGCCTCCTACTCCACATTGCTCTTCCAAATGTTAAGCACATGTTTGTTTTGCTGTAGGAGAGCTTTGGACATGGCTTCCTGGAGGTAACCTGTATCATACCTGATAGACCCTTGTGTAGATGAGGGCTGGCCAACCTGGATTTTAGGGGGGGGCCTGGCCCTGCCAGAAAGACCAATCATATGGTTTTGCTGGACGTTTCCCTGTCCTGTGTCGTCAGTTGACCTGGTGACTGAGTTCAGAGCAATCAATTAATCATGCCTACATAAGGAAACCCCAGTAAAAACTCAGACACCAGAGGAACTACTCTGGCTCGCAATATTCCATGGATACTGTCACACCCCGGTGCTGGGAGGGTCACATCTGGAGCTCTCCAGACTTTGCCCTATGCACTTCTTCCCTTGGCTGCTGTCATAAACTTTAACCATGAGTATAACGCTCTCAGGGAGCTCTGTGAGTCCTAGCAAATTATCAGACCTGAGGGTGGCTTAGGAACCCCCCTCCTCAAACTTGTAATTGATGTCAGAAGTCTTGGGAGACTGTGCCCTCAAACCTTGCAATTTGGCTAATCCTGGGCAATAAGTTAAGAAAGAAGAAAAACTCAGATCAATTCTTTTGTTCCTGAACTCCTTAGTATTTGTAAAAATAACTACCAAAAGAAAAAGCAAGCCAGCAAACAAAAATACTGCTTTTTGTAAACCAAAACCATGATGAAATGTCACTTCACATCCACTAGGGAGGCTATAATTAAAAAGACAGACGATAACAAGTGTTGACAAAGATGTGGAGAAATTGGAGTCTTTTATACATTGCTGGTGGGGATTGTAAAACTGTGCAGCTGCTTTGGAAACGTCTGGCAGTTCTGGTTAAACAGTTTCTGTAAGACTCAGCAATTCCACTCCTGGGTACATACCCAAAAGAAATGAAAATCTTGTACATCAATGTTCATAGCAGCATTATTCATAATAGTCAAAAAGTGGAAACAACCTAAATGTCCATCAGTCCATGAATGGATAAATAAAATGTGGTATGTCCACACAACGGAGTATAATTTGGTGATAAAAAATATGAAGTACTGATATATTGTGCCACATGGATGAACGCTGAAAACATCGTGCTAAGCGAAAGAAGTCATACACAAAGACCTATACATTCTATAATTTCATTTATATGTAATATCCAGAATAGGCAAATCTATAGAGACAGAAAGATTAATGATTACCTAGGGCCGGGCAGGGTTTAGGAGGAAATGGGAATGACTGTTAATGGGCACAGGATTTGGAGGTGGGGGTGTAACTAAATGTAAAACTGTGACAATTTCACAACCCTGACTATACCAAAACCCTTTTTTAATGCACTTTCCATGGGTGAATTGTATGATATGCAAATTAGATCTCAACAAAGCTTTATTTCTTTCTTTCTTTTTTCCCCCTAAACCCTGCCTTGGTAAAGAAGATGAACTCCGAGCTTAACGAAAGTGAATTATCTAAGTGACTTTTAAAATTCCACGTTAAGGCTCTCCCAGTCCTTTGCAAAGCGAAAGCGGCCTGGGACAATTTTCCAACTACGCCAAGAAAATACGAAATGGAGCCCCGGAGTTCAGAGCTTGATCCCGGGCTTCCACACCGTATCGAGGTCCGCAGATCCCAGAGCAGGTGTTTGCAAAGCTCCGAGACGCTCCCACCGGCCCCGGGCGGCGGCACCTGGAGCGCCGGCGGAAGCGGCGGAAGCGGCGGAAGCGGAGGCAGCCCGGCGGCCCGACCACGGGGCGCGCGGTTCGGGGAGGCCTGGCAACCCGCTCTCCGCGGTCCTAAGCAGCACCCTCGCCGCCAGCCGCGGGCGTCACCTAGAAGCACTCCAGGCAGCGCCGCCCGGGGCCGCTGCACTGCGCGTCCGGGAGGCCCATCTCCCGGGCGGAGGTGCCGGGGGTGCGGGACCCAGGCCTGGCCCAGGCAGCGTGGGCACCAGGAAACCTCCCCGCACAACCGGGCTGCGGCCGCAGCCTCCGCGCCTCTGGAAGCACCGCCCCGCGCGGTCGCGCCCTCCGCCGGCTCCGCCTCTTCCCCTCCGGCCGGCGCCCCGCCCCGCGCCGCGAGCCCAAACAACCGGCTCCGGCTGCGCGCGGCCGCGCGTGATCGCCGGCGCCCCAGAGCCCAGCGCGCCTGTGCCTGCGCCGCCCGACCGCCCGCCCCCGGCCCCGGGCCCCGGCCGAGAGATGCTGCTGCTGGCGGCCGCCTTCCTCGTGGCGTTCGTGCTGCTGCTCTACATGGTGTCTCCGCTCATCAGCCCCAAGCCCCTCGCCCTGCCCGGGGCGCATGTGGTGGTGAGTGGCCTCCTGTTGCTGCGCCGCCGCCTCCCGGCCCGCTGGCCGGCCCGCAACCCAGGCCGAGCCTCCGATGTCCCCTGCTCCAAATGGAGGGTTACCTGCCGCCGTCCGCCCTGGCACTGTCCCTTCGGAGGGCCTCGGGGACCCGCCCTCCGCTGCATCTGGCTCCTCCCGGGGCCGGAGAGCAGGGCGACGGGGTCAGCGCCCGAGAGTCCGGTCCCGGCGCTGCAGGGGTTCAGGAGGCCCTCGTGAATGCCCGGGGCATCCCTGGGATCTGGGTATTTTTGTCCTCGGTTTTCTCGATGAGTCAACTGAAGAACAGAGAGGCTGAGAAACTTTGCCAAGGACACCGGGGTCGGTGGCGGCTCCCGGCAAGGCGCGCGGTCCTAGCCGGGTTGCGAGGAGGCGAACAGCGGGGAAGAGGGTCCCAGCCTCCAGGACCCACCGGGGCAGCTCGGAACTGGAAGGTGGTCTGTGCGAGTGACAGTTGCCAAAGGAATCCGGAAAGTGACTCACTTGAGGGTGGGGGCGTGGGGGGCTGCTCCAAACCCGGTGGGTTGGCAGTCCTAGCTAGCGGTATTGGGACGCTTCTGTCCTGTCTACACTGCTTGTCTCTTCCAAGTTCAGTCTGGGGTCCGCCGAGTGCTGTTTCAGTGCAGTCCTCTGCCATCGTTCCAGTCAGAGGGATGAGTGGAACGACCTGCTAGTGCTTTAGGCATAAAGGACATGCGAATGGGTTTGGTTTGTTTCTTTCTAGAAGCTCGTGTCTTCAAAGATCCCTTCTCTGCAGGTGGGGCATCTTTCTTAAGCAGAGAGAATGCCTTCTTACTGGCGCCCAGCTCTTCAGCATTTGCTGTGGCTTTCTCGTCCGTTTTCTTGCTTGGTTTCCACAACCTCGAGGCACATTGAGGCGGGAGGTTTTGAATAAGGAGAGTTAGTTACTAAGTTGGCGGTGCAAAAATCCTCCTGGTGCCGAAGGTGACATCTGGGTGTCTCCGCTGAGATCCCAACCTCCCCAATGAGCTGTGATACCAGGGGGTGGGCCTTGCTTTCTGGGTGCTTTCCGTCGGGGCAAGAGTTTGTGAATGGGAACATGCATTTTCTGTAGTTTCTCTCATGTAAAACTATTAGTATATTTCCAACTGCTGCTATTCCTGATGTGGAAGATAGATGAGGAGGTAGGTGTAAATTCATGGGCGGGGGGAGCAAAGTTTTACAATCATGCTAAATTCTGAAAGTGTCACATCTACAAGAGAATTTCTGCCTCAAAAGCATGGCTTTAGAAGTTGGATTCTTTCAGAAGTTACGTCCGCAGAGCATAACTTGGAAAATGGTGAAGTCAAAGCAGTAATGAAAACTTGCATTCAGTGTTTGTTTGAAAGGGACTTCATGCTGACCCTGTTCCTCCAGCCCCATCATGCTTCTGCAGGCCATAGATAAGATAATACACACATCTTGCTGGGATAGGTCCTGGAGAATTTCTTATTAACCCTGTTCCTCCAGCCCCATCATGCTTCTGCAGGCCGTAGATAATACATGCATCTGTTGGGATAGATCTGGAGAATTTCTTATTTTCACCACCCCCTTTTCATATGCCTCTAGCAGTAACGTGAGGATGGCATGAATAATTCATGTGATGTCACCATCTGTCTTTTTTTTTTAATGTCATAGAAAGAGTGGAAGTGTAATTCTTTTTCTTGAGATTTGCTAGGACTAGACCGGGTAGTGTTAGGAGAGGGACCTAATGTTTAGAATGTCTTGCTTTTGTGGAGGCATGAACAGGCTTAGGCCATAACTAGTTATTGTTTTGTTTTGAGAACAATTCTGTTATGTTAGTGTTCTCTCTCTAATTACAGTGGTAACACGGTACAGCAAGTCTCAGTATATGCCAATTTAAGCCAGCTGGGGTTTTTTTAAAAGCTGTTGAATTGGCTTGGTGAGAACTGGAAAATCAAGTTCTCCCCTTTTGGGAGATGGGTGGGAGAAGCTGTCCTTGGAGGACCACCTCTCTCCTGCCCCCAGTGAGAGGTGTACAGTATGATTAAATACATAGTAACATTTAAAATAATATTTGCAATGAATAGTAAGAGGAAGACATGAAGAAAGGAATTCGACTCTTTAGAGTCCCACATCTCTTCTCAGTTTACCAGTGGTCAGGCAACTCAATACATATTTACCATTTTCTCAGCCAATAGAAAAATCCCTTATATTTTCTTATAACGTCCAAGAATGACAAAGCCTAGATTGACTTATGTGTACCCTTGGATACCTTCTGTGAATTAGCTGGCTTAACCTAGAAGTTTAGTTTCCATGAACCATGACTCCAAAGTTGAAGTCTTAGTCTTGGTTTTATGGACAAAACTTACAAGGTTAAACCCTGTTCTTGGCTGTGCAGTAAATTTACACAGCTAGCTCACCTATTAACAGTCTAGAAAAAAAGATAGGAATTATCACAGTAGCTAATATCTGCAGAGTACTTTTAGAGCATATACATTTCCTCAGTAAATTCATCACTTCAATTTCATTAGTTCACTGAATAACAAATAGGGAAATTTCACTCAAGTTTTTTTGACATTGTATTTTTTTCAGGGAAATGGTACCCTACACCATCTTGCAAATTAATGTAGGCAGGTATTTATTTAACAACTGCTTATGAAAAGTGCTGTGCTGGGAATGAGGGATATGACTTGGACTTGGTGATCGTCCTCAAGGAACTTACAGTCTGGCAAGGGAGCCTGCCAGAAGGTACAGAGGTAACTGCACAAGGTAGAAGGTGTAAAGACAGGTAAAGGACAGGACGGAGGGATGGAGCCTGGAAAAGCTTCTTGGAGGAGGATTCACTGAAACTGGCCTCGGCAGGTTAGGTAGGATTTGGAAATCCACGTTGGGTGGAGAGACCTCTCGGCAGTAGGAACAGCATCATAAAGCAGCCAGGGCCATTTTTCAGGATCTTGGTAATTGCCATGGAATTGGAATGTCTGGTGAAAATTAATAAATAAAACCACCCATGAAGTATTTCAGTAGCAAAGAGCTCCTCAGAGGCGACTGTTAGTCAGGGCAACAGATACAATATTACAGTAACTGGTAGATAATTGGTTAATTATCCACCAAAGAAATCTCTTTAATGGTGAGAAGTCGAGGCTCAAGAAAAATAAGGGAGTCCCAGGGAGATAGTTCGGTGTGTAGGAGGACTTCATGATGCTTTAAAATACGGGATGGGATCAGAGATGTTCATTACAGCATGATTTACAGCAGTGAATTATTTGAAATAATCTTCATGTCTCACTATAGAGAAAGGATTAAGTTTTGATACAGTTATTTAATGCAGTGTAAAGCCTTTTAGTTTTCCGACTTCAGACCTTATGATATAATGTGTTTTATAGCAGGATAGAAAAACATGTAAGGATGGATGCTCTCTGACGCTTCCCTACCCCCTCCCCCATCACCTGATAACTCCAGGCCCCCTACTGCCCTGGCCCATATTATATTATATGCACAGGGAAAATGACTAGCAAGATAATGTTGTATTTGTCTTACTAAGTTAAATATATATTGAGACTTTCCTATATGCCAGGCACTGTACTAGGTGCTGCGAATATAGTGAGGAGCCAAAATAGGGTTGGTATTTTTTTTAAGGTTTATTATTAATTAATTAATTTTAATAGAGGTTCTAGGGATTGAATCCAGGACTTCGTGCTTGCTAAGCATGCACTCTACCACTGAGCTAAGCCCTCCCCCCCAAGAGTTGGTATTTTTATGGCTTTTATGGGGTGATGGGAGAGATGGTTGTGAATCCAATAATTGCACAAGTAAGTGCATGGCTGTTTGATTATGTGAGTGATGTAAAACAAGGGGAAAAAAGGATACAGTGCTGAAAAATAGGTTAAGGTAGGAGTGGGGCAGTCTGTGAAGGATTTCCTGAGGAAGTGATATTTGAGCTGAGATTTAATGGGTAAAGAGGTGCCAGCTTAGATGAAGAGGGGGAGGAGAGCATTCCTGGCAGGGAAAAGAGAATGTGCAAAGGTCCTGTGGTTGGAGAGAGAACATGGAACCAAAGGACAGCCAGTGTGGCTGAGTTGTAGATGGTAAGGGTTAGACTAGTGCAAGAAGAAAAGTTTTACTTTTCAGTATTCCCGTGTGATCATGGGAATAGTCATTTAAAATATCATTAGATAGATGCAGGTGACCATTCTTTTCATCTCCTGTAGAGCTGGTCACGAATAGGAGATGTGGAGTAAAGAAATGGTTCATTGGGATTTGGACTCAAAGGCAGGTTGTTTATTAGCTAGATGTATAGGGCGCTTTCCCCCTAGTGAACTCAGAAAAATATCGTAGGTATTCAGTGCTGGAAACAGCCACAGCAGCGCGCCCTGCAGACAGGATGATCTTTCATGCTCGCGCTTCCTCCATTCATGAAGTCTGGGATGAAGAGGCTACAATAACTAACAATTAGTTCTCGTTGGTTGGTTGGTTTTTAGAGCCCATTATAGTTATTTTAAATAAACTTCCCACTGGAGGGAAATTTCAAGTGCTAAGAAGATTTCCTAATTTTTGCTTTTAGGTTACTGGAGGCTCCAGTGGCATTGGAAAGTGCATTGCAATCGAGTGCTATAAACAAGGAGCGTTTATAACTCTGGTGGCACGAAATGAGGTAAGTCTTCTATGTACATTATTGCTAACTTATTGTGTGTTATAACTAACAGAGGCCGTGTGAATGTCAAGTGTTCACACCTGTGCCAGAAATTGCTCACCTCTCTGTTTGGAGGTGTGATCCCTGAACCACTGATTATTTCTCATATTTAGGGCAAAGACTTGTTGGCTGAAGTTAGGTTGCTCCACGAATATTTATTTAGTGCCAGCAACTTTTAGGCAACATCATAGACACTGCAGATCTCAAGGCAGGAGAGGTGGAGACCTAGTTAAGTAGCATTCCTGGTCAGAGGAAGCCAGGGAGGGCCCGCCACCCACCCAGAGAGGCTGACGTGGCGATCGTGAGGCTGGTCCCTGATTCCCGAAGGACGTGTAGCTGTTTCTCTTTAATTTGCTTATGACATGATCTTTATCTTTAGTGAAGTAGAACGTCTCCATCCTTGGCAGGGGAATCTCACTCTCCCCCAGCTGTTTAGCAAAACCTGTGTTGTTCTGTGTCAGGTCGCCGCAAGGTCTGTTTTTCTTTCTTTTCTTTTTTTTTTTTTTCCAGTGCCTGTTATTCTTGCAGAGTTGTTTCCAGCACCCAAAGCAGTGACACTGTATTCACATGAACAGTCAGGGAGTCCTCTTGCTCCATGGGGCGGGGGAAGGACCACCGCTGTCCTGTCCACTCCTGTCACTCTGTCCTTGGCACAAAGCTTGGCTCAGAGTGGGCGCTCAAAACATATTTGTCGAATGAAGAAACGAAGGGAGGGATGATGGAGAGGCTGGGAACACCAGCGCAGCATCGTTGATTGGGGATTTTGGACTCCCTTGTGAACCAGAGGGCTTGGCAGTGCTGCCCAGGGGGAAGGGTGCGGGGCCCAGGGGACTGGCAGGCCACCGAGGGCTCAGGGAGATGATGCTTAAATAATGATACAGTTAGGCTTGGGCGTCTATCATTTCTTTTAACAATGAGGAAAGACAGAATTAGCTACCTTTGGTTTATCCCCTGACTTCTCTAACGACGAATCCATTACGTTTGGAATGGAAACCACTTTCTGTGCCTGAAAACACAACTGTGATAAAATGGCATTTTGTGGGATTCAAACAACGCTGATATTTGACATGAGACAGATGAAAAAGGAGGCAGGTGGCGGGGGAGGCCAGTGTTTTAGGAGCTCAGAAGCTCTTTCTGTGGCCCTCACATCACTCGCTGGAGGTGAATGAACCTTCTGGCATCAGGAAATGCATTTACCAGTGGAATTTTTTTATTCTGATTTTTGTAAAGATGTACACAACCTGTACATCTTTACCAGTAGAATAATATAATTTTATTATAGACACATTCTTGTTTAGAAAGCCTACGTGTCTTTTGGAAGGATTCCCCTCCGCTTTTGTTCTTCTCTGCTGTCATGATGTATTTAAATTATAGTTTTTATAGCAAATTAAGACACTGTAAACTGATCCCTGTCTTCCCAAAAATGACTGAAACAAGCATAATTGAGATCTTGAAAGAATTATTCAGTGGCCTGGGTAGCTTTGCTTGTCCTCAGAATATCTTTGAAAGTAGCCAGGTATAAGTTTACCTAGTCCATCTAAAAAGAGATTTTTACTATATTTGTTTTTTCAGTAGAGGAAAGCATTGGATGATCTCTTAGGAAAGCATTCTTAACATGGGCTCACGCGTACCCTTAATTTGCGGAAGCACTGCATAGCAATGTGGTCCTTCTTGTTTCGTATCTAAATAATGTCAAATTAAAACATTTATTAGAATTGATAGGGTGACCCTTAGTAATTAACACTGATAATTGGAATTTAAGGTTCATTAAATTTTCTATTATCTCTCTCTGCGATAAATTTAAAAACTTGCTATCACTTCGTCATACCTTAGCATATTTTATAGCTGCTTTTTTTCCATAGAATGTGGCCCATAGCTCTGCAGTCCAGGTGCTGTTCTGTGTGTTTTCTGGCATTTAATAAATGCTTGTACAAATAATTGCTTTTTCTCTCCTTTTTAGCAGATAACTAGACAGTCACCAGAACTAACTGTTCTCATTGCTTTCAGGACAAGCTGTTGCAGGCAAAGAAAGAAATTGAAAAACACTCTGTTAATGATAAGCAGGTAAAATCACTGTCCTCATGACGCATTTTCTTTCTTTTTTTTTTTTTATGATGCATTTTTCTATACTAATCAGCACAGACGTGTAAAGGAAAAAAAGAGTTAACTTCACCCGTGAATAGTTCATTGAAAGTATGTAAGATTTTCCTAATTAAAATACATACTAGATTGTTTTTTAAAAGGTGACATTGTTTGAATTGCCTAGGACTTCAGGTTATGACAAAAAACAGTGTATAGGGTCTAACCCACATACACACACAAGTGATCAAAGAACAGAATGCTTTACTAGAAAGTGATTTCATTTCAATTATTTATTTAAGTTAACTTAAGGGGAAATGCGGTATTAAAAATTAAAAATTTTTTTGGTTATGGAATTTTTGATGAATAAAGTGGTTTGTATATATACAATATATGTGTTTTCTTCCTCCCTTTAACGGTGGCACTGGGGATTGAACCCGACCTCATGCATACCGAGCAAGTGCTCTACCACTGAGCTGTACCCTCCACCCCTATAAGTACAATACATATTTCAGTATAAAACATAGTAAATTAATAATCATCACCTAGCTTAAGAAATGGAATTTACCAGGACCCCTGAAGCCTCCTCTGTGAGGCCACGTCAGCCTCCTCCTCCTGTCTCATTCCTAGAGGCAACCCCCAACCTGATTTTTATGTTACTTCTTCCATTGCTTCTTTTGAATAATTTGACTATAGACGCCTGTGACCAGAAATAGAGCAGTGTTTACTTCTGCTGCTTTTTGAACTTTATGGCATCATTCTTATTTTTTGGACAGCTTTATTGAGATATAATTCACATACCAAATAATTCACTGATTTAAGGTGTACAATTCTGTGGTTTTTTAGTATAGCCACAGAGTTGCACAGTTATCACCAGAATCAATTTTAGAATGCATCCACCATCTTGTAAAGAAAGTCCATGTTCATTAACAGTCACTCCTCGTTCCCACCCAGTCCCTTGCAGCCCTAGGCGATCACTGACCTGCTTTCTCTCCCTAGATTTGTATGACATCATTCTTTGTGTATTCTCATGCAGCTCGATAGCTTTTAAAAATTCCTCTCTGTAAAGGAATAAATAATTCATTCAATTTTTTTTAATGCTGTCTAGTGTTCTCTTGTATGTAAAGACCACCTTTCATTTAACAGTTCTACTATTGGTGGATATTTAGGTTGTTTCCAGTTTTTTTGTTTTTTGTTTTGCTTCTTTCTATTGCTAAAGTTTATCTCTCTGTGCACATGTGCAGGAGTGGAGTGTACCTAGAAATGGAGTTGAGTGTTTGCATCACCAAAGTTGTTGTACTCCCACCAGTAGTGCCCAGTGAGTCCTGATGCCCCACATCCTTGCCAACACTTGGTCTTGGCAGACTTTCTAATTTTTGCCTTTCTGGTGGGTTTTATTTATTTATTAAAAAAAATTGTTTTTTGAGGAGGGTGATAATTAGATTGATTGATTGATTGATTTATAAAAGGAGGTACTGGGGATGGGGAGGATATAGCTCAGTGGTAGAGTACATGACTAGCATGCATAAGGTCTTGGGTTCAATCCCCAGTATCTCCATTAAAAATTTTTAAATAAATAAACAAACAAACAAACAAACAAACCTAATTACAGTCCCTCCCCCCAAAAAGTTAAAAAGTAAAGTAAATTAATTGTATGAGTCCTACTCCTGTTTGAAAATGTTTTCTATGTGATGGGATATAATTCCAGTACAACTGCTCTAGTCTGGAATACTCCAGTTTACATTTTGCAAAGGGGGCTGTTTGCTTTTCTTAGGAATTTAGACCATTGGGATGGGATTCCTTCCTGCATTAAATACAACTTACTGCCCGATGTGTCAAATCCCAAGGCAGTGGGTCTCTTTTTATGCAACGCTTGGGCCTCATTCCTCACATCGTGTGGCTTCTCAGAGCCAGAAGGGGTCTTGGTCATCACTGGATTCTGACACTGTTATTGTTGTACTGGTGAGGTCACTGCCAACTTCTCGGGTTCTGCTCAGTGAGTTTGTGAAGGGACAGGTTTGGAACCCAGGCTTCCCAAGGCCAGGGCCTGTTCTTTCCACCATGTCACACCACCTTGGACCCACAACTACACCCGGGTGCATGTTGTTGGTGTGTGTGTGCCCTTCTGTGCACACACGCTCCATCTGCACCTTAGCTTGGCCGCGGCCAGTCTCAACAGGGAGGAGTTCATGGAAAGATGGAGAAACTGAGGATATCTCTGCTTCTCTCAGTGACTTCCGTCGGAACATAGAACATTCCTATGTCAGAGACCTAAGCTCTGCTTTGAAAACATTACCCTGAAAGGAAAATTAAAAGAACAGCTCTTTGTGTGTCCCTATGAGTGTTCTTAAGTTTCATTTCGTGAATTTCTATCCAAGTAAGCACTGATACGTGCTTTCTCCCCCACTTCCTCCCTTCCTTCCTCCCTCCCTCCCTTTTCGAAGACCAAATGCCTGAGCTCTTGCCACCTCCTTCTCTGCTGCACCCTAAGCATTGTACTGGGTGGGCTCACGGTCAGCTTGGCTCATCTGGAATCTGTGAGTGGCCGGTCAGTCTGGAGTCAGGGGTCTCAAGCAGACCTCAGAGTGAACCAAATGTGACTTGACTTCCCCGCAGCAGCCACAGGCCGGGATCCACCCTTGGCCTTGTAAAGTGAGGCCACCTGGCTTAGCCGCCAAGTCCGGCTGAACTAAGGTGGCCCCTGGGAGCAGGGGCTGTTGGCTTATCTCTTTATTCCACCTACCAATATTGAATCCCACGAGGGCAGTCATCACTCTGGTACTGCGCCAAGGGGAATATTTTTAAAAAATACATTTATTAAGTTTATTATTATTTTTGGACAACTTTATTGAGATAAGAATTTACATACAACCAACCATAGCAATTTAAAGAGTTCAGGTTGATGGGTTTTGAGCGATGTATTTAGCACTGAAATCCAGGTACAGAACATTCCATCTCCCCCAAGTTTGCCCACCTTCCCCTGAGCTCCATTTCTCCCTCCCCTCCCGGCTGCACATGTTCTGTCACTGGAGCCTCGCTGCATTTTAAGAGGAGCATTTTTACATTTCTTTTCCCTATCTGGCTTTATTGAGGCGTAATTGACCAATAAAAACTATGTATTTAGGTATGCCACAGGATGACTGAAGTACACTTACACTGTGAAATGATGACCATGATCAAGCTGATTGATGCATCCATCCCCTCATGTAGTTTTCATTTGTGTGTGTGTGTGGTGAAAACACTTCAGGTCTGTTCTCTTAGCATATTTCACGTATACTGTACAGTTTCATAACCGTAGTCGCCATGCTGGACACTGGCTCCCCAGAACTTACTCATCTTCTACCTGAAATTCTGTTCCCCTTGACCAGCACTTCTTAAAACATTCTTTTGAGTTTGCTCAAAAGACTTTTCTGCAAAAACTACCCCCCAAATTTGGCTCTACTAATTGCATTATCAATAGATTTCAAACCCTGCAATCTGTACATCCAAACTTGGACTCCTTATCTATTGGAAAGAATTGCCTTTAATTAAAAAAAAATTCTTTTAAAGATTTTTTTTTTTCTCTTTCTAACAGGTGGTGCTTTGTATATCAGTTGATGTATCTCAAGACTATAGCCAAGTAGAGAACGTCATAAAACAAGTAAGAGGTTGGGTTAATTGGAATTGATTCACTTGCCTCTCGATTGGTTCTTGCCATTTTGGTGTGTGGCTTGGCGGTGGCAAAGCTTCCTGATAGGTTTTATGGATTTCTTTATGGATAATAGCTTTATGGGTTTTCTTTATTGGCATTGATTTGCTAAGTGATTCTTCTTTCTCTTTCCTGATAATTGCTCTGATAAATTTTTCCAGGCACAGGAGAAACTGGGCCCAGTGGACATGCTTGTCAACTGTGCAGGAATGGCAGTTTCAGGAAAATTTGAAGATCTTGAAGTTAGTTCATTTGAAGTAAGTAAAAATGTGTTTTTTCCTCATTGGGGTAGGCCAGATAGTAAAAGTGGGACCAGTTCATGGCTAAAGGCTTTACGAATGAAATAGATGAAATGCATTCAGGTTTCACAGAAGCCTTAGAAGACTAGAGGAAGGCTGGACAAGGTTTTCGTCCCAGGACCATCCAACCTTAAAAGTTAAGGCGAGTCTCTGGACCTTGGTTTCCTCAGATACAAAATGGGAACGAAACCTCCAATCTGACACAGATGAGTGTGTTGATCCACAGAGGTCATACCGTCAGGAGAGCTCTGTGTAAACCAAGAGCTAGAGATGCTAGATTTTCATGTCAAGTATCAGTATTTTTAACAATGAAACACCAAAATAGTGATTTCATTTTAACAATGAAACACCAACAAAGTTGAAGAGCAGACTCTAGCGCTCTCAAGCCAAGATAAAAAGATCATGCATCATATTTAGGTTGATATGTTTAAAAAGGATTGCCAAAGCTATGCCCGTCTGGTTTGAAGACCTTTCTTAAGTGCCTAACATTGCATCAACCATCTCTTTCTTACTGGCCTAGAGAGCCTTCATCGTGGCCGTGGATTCTGAGTGCTTTACTCTGTGAAGTTAGTTTGCATTCCCTTTTAGAGAAGGGGAGAGTGCTGGAGCGGCCGTTCGGACGTCTCGCTTCTAGTGGACTGTGGGAAAAGGACCGTAAACTCTGATTTAAAGACTAGTTAGACGAGTCCGGATGTAGATGGTGGCAGAGTGAAGCCTTGGCTGGGACTCTAGTGTCCTCAGGCTCCTTTATCAACCAGGCACAAAAGGGAGTTGTCTTGACCGGTATGCGTTTATCTCTAAGTAATGAGAGGGAGATTTTGACAGTTATCTCAACAGCTATGCAAAGAATCAGTCGGGGAAATAGTTGTAATAGTCTAGGCATGAAATGATGAGATGAAAGACTTTAGAGGTGGCCAGCAGAAGAGGAGTGTGTGTGTGTGTGTGTGAGAGAGAGGATCTGGAGGGAGAATCAGCAGACTCACCTTGACCGACGCTGCAAGGCAAAGAGGACCGAGGTATGTAGGTCGTTGCACAGTTGTAGAGCGAGGACCTTGGGAAGCGGGGCACGTCCAGGGGCAGAGCAGGTAGGGATTGTTGACATCTGTGTGTCTGATGGAAGCACGAAGATAATTGAGTGAATGATTTGTGGGGACTTGTGACTGTGAGCGAGGACAGAAGGAACTGAGTGTGTACGACCAGGTGACTGTGTGTGGGCATCAGTGACACGGAGAAGATGTGAAGCAGGTGAGGTAAAGGAAGAGGTAAAACACGTGTATAGAATATGAAGCATGTTGAAATGTTAAAAAAAATGCACAAATCTGATCTTTTAAAAAAACTCACTTTATTCTCAACTTTCAATCTCCCATTCACACTATTTCCTTCCTTCTCTCTCTCTCTCTTTTGTTTAAAAAAAATGACAATTGATTTCTTTTCCACCACCACCAGTGTCTTTTCTACACGTTTACCCCCCTGCGTAGAACATTTATAGCTCTGTCCCCAGCAGCATGGGACGGTAGGAAGGAAGGGTGGGCTTTGGCCTCAGACTAAAGCAGTTTTAAATCTTCGCTCCAGTGGTTTCAGGTCTGACAGTTTACTAGCTGTGATCTCAGGCACTTGTTCTTTTTTCTCTGGCCTCAGCTTTTCTTATGTTCTAGACTTCCGTCTCTGTAAACCAGACAGATGGCTCCCAGGGTTGAGAGGATTAAGTAGCAAAACGGACTCACAATGTGCATCCCATGGTAGTAAATAGTAATGTCCTGCCCTTTTTATTCATTCAACCCATAACTATTGAGAAAACTTCTAGTGGGTCAAGCATCGTTCTAGGGCCCAGGGGGATGCCGTGGTGAGCAAGAGAGCAAAGGCTTGGCCCAGGTAGGGGGTGGGACGGACCATGCAGGAGCCAGCAGGTCCGCAGTCTGACTGCAGATGTGCTAAGCGCTGTGAGAAAAGGAAACAAGGAAAGGAAAAGGGGAGGCACTTTTACATGACGTGGAAGGAGACCCAGCCTCGGTGCAGAGAGACCCGGGAGGAGAGCCCAGGCAGAGGGACTGGTAGCTGCAGGGGCCCCAGGTTGGAAAGAGCTGGGGAAACTCTAGGAACTCAACTGGGGCGCAGCAGGAGCTTCCTGAGAGATGGGTGGGGTGGGGCCGGGGCTGGATCTGGCCAGGGCCTCGAGGGCCATGGGGAGCAGCTTAGATTTTAGTTCAACACCTTTGAAGGGGTTTAGGCCAGGCCAGGGAGTGGTGTGATGTACGTCGTGGTTTTAGAGCATCCTTCTGCCTGCGCGGCAGAAGACTTAGGAGCTGTCACGGTAGTTAAGGCGGGAGGTGGTGATGCTGGGGAGTGGATGGAGATGCAGTCGTGGGTCACGATGAAGTGAGGTTGTGAGGACAGAGATCAGCACAGGGCAGGGGCTTAAGCCCTTGATAGGGGACGTTCGAAGGGGCCCCACCTCCAAGAGGACTGGCCTTTAAACAAAAGGATGGTTAACCCAAAACCTGTTGCTCTATTCCAGTGCCATGGCCTCATTCCAGGTGTTACCTGTTGTGGGCCCCACCTGCTCTGTTGGTCACCTCCTGGCCCTGGCTGCCCTGAGTCGAGGCAGGAGGCCACCATGCCCCGGGGAGTGTCACCTTCCAAGGCCATTCTGTGCCCGGGGGCTCTCTCCCCTCTCGTTCTGCTCACTTGCCTTGTTCTGGTCGAGCCCAGGTGTGGGCTCATCACCACTGTGCCCTGTTAGGACACCTGCCACCACAATCGATGCATTTTCTGAAGATAAGAGTTCCTTTTTATTTAAAATGAATTCTATCCCAGTGACAGTTTTTGGCTTATTTATTTATTTATTTTTTTAATTTTACTGAAGTTTACCTGCACAGAAATTGCCGGGCACAGTACTTGGTGTGGGCACTGCTCATTGCTGGGGGATTTAAGCATGTCCCGTGTGGCCCCACGGCAGAGGATGCGTGGAAACTTGCTCCTGGTTTTTTCTGCATTCAGGCTGGCCTGCCTTTTGCCCTGCCTTTTGCTTTGTGTCCTTTTGCTGTCATACGTCTCAGTCATGGGCACAGCTGTGTGCGGAGTCCCGGGAGTCACCAGAACGGAGGTGGTCTTTGGGAATTCCAACTCACTTCTCTTAATTTTCCGTTTCAGTAGTTTTCTTGGGATTTTGTTTGGGGTTACACTGATGGTGTAGATCCATTTGGGGAGAACTGACATCTGAACAATGTTGAGTGTTCTAACTTATATAACATAATATATAGCTCCATTTGTTTAGTTAACATTTTCTTTAATTTCTCTTAGCAGTGTTTTGTAATTTTCAGTGTCTGGGTCTTGAATATTGTTTTTCAGGATTTCATATTTTTTTTTGATGCTAGAGCAAATGAGTGTTTTCATTTCAGTTTCTGAGTGTTCGTTGCTAATACAGAAAAATACAATTGATTTTTGTGTATTGAGCATGCAGTGTTGCTGAACTCAGCTATTAATTCTAATGCTTCCTGGACTGTCTGCATCCAAGATCATGTCATCTGCAAGTTTTACCTGTTCCATTCCCATCTGGAACTGCATTGGCTGGAATTTCCAGCACAAGATCGAATAAAAGTGCTGAAAGCAGACAATCTTGTCTTGTTCTTGACGTTAGGGAGAAAGCACTGTCTTTTACTATTAAGTATGATGTTAGCTGTAGTTTTTTGTTTTTGTTTTTTTGTAGGTACCTTTTATCGAGTTGAGAAGGTTCCCGTCTGTTCCTAGTTTGCTGAGAGTTTTTATACCGAATGAATGTTACATTTTATTAGGTGCTTTTTCTGCACCTGTTGGGATGATCCTAGTTCTTTTTTAGTTTGTTAAAATGGTGAATTGCATTGATTAATTTCCACGTGTTTCCAACCTTGCTTTCCCGGGATAAACCCTGCTTGGTTACGGTGCATTATCCTTTCTGGGTTCCTGAGGGATGTTAGCTGTAGTGTTCTTGTAATTTTATTTTCTGGTTTTGTGTGAGGGAAATGGTGGCCTCATAGCGTGAGTAGGGTTATATTCCCTCCTTTTCATTTTTCTAGCAGAATCTGTGTAGAATTGATATTATTCCTCCTTAAATGTTTAGGAGAATTTACCACAAGGTTTTCTTTGTGGGAGGATTTCTAACTTTAAGTTCTTTAATAGATCTAGGGCTACATCTGTATCTTCTCATCTGTTTCTTTTGCGGTGACCTTTGGTAGCTCATGTCTTTGACGGAATCTGTCCATTTCATCTACATCATTGAATTTATTGACAACAGTTACTCATCATATTCCCTTATTATTAATACCCATAGAGTTTGTAGTGATGTCTCCTTTCTCATTCTTGGTATCGATATTTTGTGTCCTTTCTCTTTTCTGACCAATATGACTAGAGGTTTATCAGTTTTATTGATCTTCTCAGTAACCAGCTTTTGGTTTTACTGACTGTTCTCTTGTTTTTCTGTCTTCTATTTTATTTATTTCCTCTCTTATTTTTATTATTTCCTTTTTTTCTGCTTACTTTTGATTTGCTCTTCTTTCTATAGTTTCTTTAGGTGGAAGCCAAGGTCATCGATTTGAAGCCTCTTTCCTTTTTTCTAATACAGATACTTAGTGCTATGGATTTCCACCCAAGTCCTGTGTTAGCAGCATCCCACAAATTTTGATAAGCTGTTTTTACTTTCATTCAATTAAAGATATTTTACAGTTTCTCTTTTCATTTTCACTTTGACCCTTGGGTTATTTAGAACTGTGTTACTTACTTTTTAAATATTGGGGAGATTTCCTAGAAATCTTTCTCCTTTTGATTTCCAATTTAATTCCATTCTGGTCAGCAAACATACTTTGCATGCGTCGAATCCTTCTAAATTTATCGAGACTTGTTTTATAGCCCAGAATCCGGTTGATCTGACAGCCATTCCATGTGCACTTGAAAAGAGTGTTGACGCCCCCGTCCGCAGGCACAGACAGCTGGCTGGACTGTCCCACTTTATACAAGGCACTGAGCATTTGCAGATTCTGGTATCGGCAGGGGTCCTGGAACCAACTGTCCACGGACACCGGGGGCCACCTGTATTCTGCTGTTTTGGGTGGACGTTCTGTCAGTGTTCATTAGGTCCAGTTGGCTGGTAACATTGCCCGAGTCTCCTACATCTGTACTGATTTCATGTCCCCTTGTTCTGTCAGTCATTGAAAGAGGAGTGTTGAAATCTGATTGTGATGGTGGATTTGTCCATCTGACTTTCCTAAGCAGACTCTCGGCCAACAGCCCTGTCACCCGGCCCCTGCCTGCCCTCCTGCCCCCCAAGGCACTTGGTGCTGCTTGGGCCTTTTGGGGGGGGGGGTCTCTGGTCCTTTTTAGTTTCTCTGCTCCTCACCCCGCATTCAGCTTTCTGCCAGGTGAGTTCTCACTCATTCTGCTCTTCAACTTCCAAAATGTCACTGCTGCTACTCTCTTTGCTCACGGGGCTTTTTGCCTTGAAAAAAGTCCCCTTACTGAGATTTTTGTGAGATCTCTGAAGGGGAACTGAGGTCAACACATGGGTTCAGTATGGCCCTTTTCTTCAATCACTTTTTAAGAGCATTTTTTTATGATCAGACCAATATAATGATATGAAAAAACATTTTGGGGAAAACATGGGAATCCCAGAATCCTAACACTGTCACTTACAGCTTTCTGCATTTCCTCGATTTTGCACCTGGGCACGTGTACTTTTATTTAATTAATTAATCGAAATAACTGCAGTCGCAGCGTGAATACTGTGTGCTCTCGGCTTTTTTTAAACTTATAAATATTTCCCCCGTCCTCCTGGTGTTTCTGAGCATCATTTCTAAAAGTTACTTAATGTTCTGTTGGGTTAACATTTCATGATGGACTCAAGGTTTCCCAGTGAAGTGTTTGGTTTCACATGGTGGCCAATCTAGTATTTTTACAAGACTTTTAATATAGAAACGTTGTAATGCGGTATTCTTAAATTTTGAGGTTGAAAATGTAAGGTCTTTAAGAGTTCCCAGGATGAGGGGAGATTAATCTTGGTACCTACGTAAGTTCTTACTCATCATGATATAAGAGCCGACATTTGCTGAGTGCTCACTGTGGGTCGGGGCTGTGCCGGACCTCGTGTTTCCTCTTTCAGTCCTTGCCGCGGGCCCTGTGCGATGATATCAGTGTTAACTCTGTTTTCACTGAGGAAGTAGAGTGTCTGACTTTCTTGTTCAGCATCCAACAGGAGTCTGCCCAGATTTCACACCACAGTCCGTGCTGTTAACCACTGTCCTAGCCTCCTTGTGGTCTTTCTGTCACTTAGAACTAGTAGGGCTGGAAATATTCAGAAGCTCTTTCCTCCAACTGTCTCTCAAAAAGCATTACCTGCAACACACAGTGTACTTTGTGTAAAGGAGAAAACTAATTTTGACCAGTCTTCAGCCAAGACATAAGTGCTGTCATCGTAGGAACGGAAGACTAGATTGAAATAGGCTTCCTGGGGTGGGTCCTGCAGTCACTGTGGTCACGGTCATTTCCGGGATCATTATTTAATCCTTTGTTGGTTCAGCAGGTCCGTTCACCTGGGCCCTACTGAGGAACTCGAACTGGGAGAGCAGGCAGAGTGCCCTGGAGGGCAGCCTGGGGGCGCTGACCTCGCTCACTGCCGGGGCCTCTTTGTTCCCTACAGAGACTAATGAGCGTCAACTACCTGGGCAGCGTGTACCCCAGCCGAGCGGTGATCACCACCATGAAGGAGCGCCGGGTGGGCAGGATCGTCTTCGTGTCCTCCCAGGCGGGACAGCTGGGGTTATTCGGTTTCACTGCCTACTCTTCGTCCAAGTTTGCCATCCGGGGGCTGGCAGAAGCTTTGCAGATGGAGGTAAGAATATGTATTCAGTTTTCTGTTTACTCCTCTCAGCTCAGCAATAGATGTGCCCCTTTCATTTGTAGCTTCTTGACACACGTGGTTGTGTTAAAGTGGAGATTTATAGATTTGACATCAGTGAATTGGCTCAACCCTTGAATTTTGTAGTTAACATGTTCTCATTGCATGAAGGTTATAGGTATGACCGAAGCAAAAGGGTTGTGTGTGAGGTTTTTGCTTGCTTAATTTAATATAAAATTAATGCTACTAATGTCTTCATAGTATTACAGGCAGACCTCAGAGATACTGCAGGTTTGGTTCCAGAACCACTGCAGTAAAGTGAATACTGCAATAAAGCAAGTCCTACGAATTTTTTGGTTTCCCAGTGCATAGAAAAGTTGTGTTTATGCTATGTGATGATCTATTAAGCATGTAATAGCATTATGTCTTAAGTAAATAATATAGATACCTTAATTTAAAAATGCTTTCTTGCTGAGGGGGAGGGTATAGCTCAGTGGTTGAGCACGTGCTTAGCATGCACGAGATCCTGGGTTCAATCCCCAGTACCTCCATTAAAATAAAGAAAAAGCAAACAAACAAACCCAATTATCTCCTCCCCAAAATTTTTAAAAATATATTTTACTACTAAAAAATGTTAGCCATCATTTGAGCCTTCAGAGAATCTTAGTAGTAACGTTAAAGATCGCTGATCGCAGATCACCATAACAAGCAGAATAATAATAAAAAACTTTGAAATACTGGGAGAATTACCAAAATGTAACACAGAAACATGGAGTGAGCAAATGCTGTTGGGAAAATGGTGCCTATAGATTTGCTCAATACAGGCTGCCACGAACCTTCGATTTGTTAAAAAGAAATGCAGTATTTAATAACCATAGTAAAGCAAGGCACAGTAAAACAGGGTGTGCCTGTGTTGGCCTCCTACTGTGTGACTATGCATACGGGGAACCAGGTATTTTATTCTTTAACATGCTTTAAACACATTCCTTTACCAAAAAGATATGTCCTCTATGGCTGACTAATACAGTCAGCATTTGCTTGAGGGTAGAGCTTAAATCAGCTACTGTGATAGCGCTCAGGTTTTAGACAAATCATTGAACTTGATCTCGGCTTCCTTATCTGTCAAATGAGGGGGCTGGACTGGAAATATCATTTGTCTCTCCTGATACTTACATTTTAATATCTTAAAGAACTATTGATGAATATGACTGCTTTTTATTTTCACAGTTAATAGAACATTTTGTGGAAGGAGGGTGTGGTTAGGGTTAGCATGAAATAAGCACTTGTCATGACAGGTACAACCTTCCACCTCTGCTGTGTGAAGTAGACCGTGTGTTGCGTCACACGGGGATGCTTGGAGCGCATCATGTGTCTGTCCCAAGTCACGTACTTTAAGGTAAAATTCTTTCCATTTTTATATACAGTTGACCTTGAATGACACAGGTTTGAACTGCATGGGTCCGCTTCCATGTGGATTTCTTTCAGTAAATGCTACAGTACTACATGATCTGAGGTTTGTTGAGTCCGCAGTTGTTGAACTGTGGGTGCTGAGGGCCAACTGTAAAGTTGTACATGGATTTTCAATTGCACAGGGAACTGGTGCCCCTAACTCCCTCACCGTTCAAGGGTCAACTGTATATACTGAAATATAACACTACATCATGACATTAAAAGCCCAGAGGAAAATTTATTGTGGCCAGTCTTCTAAAAGTAAGAGTCTGATCTGAGAATCCCAATAATAATTTAGATCAGGGTTGGATAAATTCTTTTTCTGTAAAGAGCCAGAGAGAAAATATTAGCCTTTGAGGGCTAGACGGTGCCTGTTGTAACGACTCGAGTCTCTTGTGATAGCAGGAAGGCAGCCATGTGTAAGATTTAAATGAGCGGGTGTAGCAGTGTGCCAATAAAACTTTATTTGTAAAAATAGATTTGCCCCTCAGGCCATACCTTGCTAACCCCTTATTTAGGAAATTCCCAGAAAAGCCCTTGTGGTGTGTGACACATGTGACAGAGTGGCACACTGCCTAGATCATTGATGAACAGTGGAGGACAGACACATTCTCAAGTCAGTGACAGGATCTCATGTGGGGACTGATAGACTGTGCAGTTCTCATCTCAAAGGAACCAGCCACAAATCATTTTCATCAACTTACTTAATATTCTTAATCAATAACAGGTCGTTATAATACATACTTAGCCAACAGGGCACCTTTGGCTGTGAAATTTCCAACAAGAATACCAGTATTTCTTTTGCAATTTTTACCTTGAAAAGTCCCTTTATGAACAACTATCTTATTTTTATTACAATTTTGTGAACTATGTGAGGCAGTTGTTATGTCACCTTCTTAATAATAAAACAGTTTTCAGTCAATCCACTGAGTTGCTCAAAGCCACGTCATTACTTTGTGACAGAAATAGTTAACAAAGCCCATGGTTTTTCTGGTTCTGCCTTTTGGCTCCCTGTCTGCCTCTGTAAAGTGTCTATAATTCAAGTCAGACGTTGAGTCAGCTCTTCACTTTGGTCTTAGAAGCCCCGTGGGTGAAGGGATGTCTTGAAATAGGAAGATCTGCCCACAAGGGCTTTTTGTCCCCAAGTCTTGTCTTGCAGAACGGCTTCAGGAGTCACTCATTTAGGGCAAAGTGTATAATGTGGGTGTCCTGGCTCCACGTGTGGCAGAACGGAGATGTAATAAAGAGGAGGGAAAAGTCAGGGAGCTGCCAGGACAGATGGAAGTCTTCTAAGGACCCGGGTGACTCTCACGCTGTAGGCAGCAGCCTGGACTTCCTAGCCTCTTTGACTTCGCTCTGTATTTGGGCTCCATTAAAAATGTCTTCCCATAAACGTGTACCATGGAAAATAGGTTTTGGGGGAAATAAATTCAATAAGCAAAATTTAGTTTGTTCATAGCAGAACTTGCATCAAAACCATTGTTTCCTTAAAGGCTTAGTACAACATTGTGTTTTTGAAACCTGGATGATTTGGTCTGTTTAGCCCAGGTGCTTGTGTGTTTATGAATGAAACCTTCTAGACCTGCTCAAACTCTTAAGTACTTTTGATAATTCTGTTTGGTTTAATTAACTCTTAAATCTTCCTCTACACCTCAGCCCTTGCCCCACTAACTAAAGTAGGACCTAGAAAGGTTTTATGTACAATAAGTAAATGCGAAAGAATGCTTTGTTGGTATATTTTTCTTTCTTTTTTTTTTTTTTTTACTCAGTCTTTTAGGTACAGATACATCCTTTAGAGATTTTAAAAGTCAATCTTTTTGGAAAGCAGACTTCTGAGGTGGGATATAGCCAGAAATGTGGTAGTGGGTCCTTGTCCTGATCCTGCCCCCCCCCCCCAACTCCATCTTTCCCCACCACGGTCCAAGAGTCAGCTGACATTTAAATTCTGGAGCTTCATGGCAACAGCTCTAACCCTTTCTCCTTTTCGCTTTGATATAATGAGGAACAACACACCTTAGGTGAGGTTATTTTGATAATAAATCAGTTCTTGAGCAAGGGGTTGTCTTTCTGATTGAGAAGGAGGCCAGACAGAAGGGAGAAGAATGATAACAGGACGGGACCGGGGCAGAGGAGTGGGGGATGGAGAATGGTCAGTCAGCAGGAACAAGGAGACGCAGACAGTGGCAAAGAGACAGGGAGATCTGGGGAGTCCTGGCTTATACATTTTTAGAAAAAGTAGTCTCTGCGAGTCAGCACTGTTTTAGCAGGAACAGTGAAGCCAAACTAACCTCATTTCCTTTTCTCCTGGGGTGATGGGATGATATAGATTTTAGTGTATTTAGATTTTAGCAAATTACTTGAGCAGGAGTTTCAGGAGACTGTAAGCTCCATGAGGGCACAGTAGTCATTCAGTGAGGGTTTGTTGGGTAAATCAATACCATGGTTAGGTTACTGGATTCCACTGGAGGGCCCAGCCATAGGCTGAGAGAGTCATTTGGCTCCATGATTGTAGAGAGGATACCAGCACCTGGAAAGGGACTGGGCTGGTTTCTCCCAGCCCTGACCGTCTGTGCCCACGCTGGGAAAAAGCTGTTCTGAAAGGCTGTTTTAACCACTTGGAAGCTCAAGCCATGACCCTGAACTTGAGAAAAATTGCTTTGACATTCTGTCTTATGTTAGCTTAAGTACCACAATCCTGGCTTATTGCAGGGAAGACGGGGGGCTGCAATTTTTATTTTTAATTGAAGTGTAGTTGATTTACAACATTGTGTTAGTTTCTGGTGTACAGCAAAGAGAGTCAGTTATCCATATACATACATATATTCCTTTCCGTGATGCTTTATTCTGGGCTGTTATGTATAGTCCCTCAGAAGCCGCTGAGTCTGAGCAGTCAGCGTCAGGCTTCGGGTGGGCTGTCTAATTACTGCTTGTTGGCTTTTATTTGTTGGTGGTGTTTTTCTCTGCTCTGTGCACAGCGGAGGGCAAGGCCGTGGGAGACAGTCTGTAAAGTCACTGTCTCAAAAAACAAGTGGAAGAGAAACTGCTTGCTCATCAGCCTCAGTGCCTGGCCCGACTCCAGAGCTATTTATGAGCGTGGCTGGGCCTTGAAGCTGCGTGCCCCAGCGCTGCCGAGTGAATGAGCTCTCACGCCCTCAGTGCACTGGAACCGAATGAGCAAGGACATCGTCCACTGCTCTTGCCCTCTGCAGGCTGGCGGCCCAGGGTCTTCTGCCTGCATGCTTCTCCTGACCCCCCGGCTCCTCCCTCAGCCTTCAGAACTGTGCTCACACAAGGAAGTAGGGAGAAACAAAGCTAAACGTAATGCAGGACCCTGGGATACTCTCAGAGGCTGTTGCATAAGGAAGAAATGCAGTATTGTCACTTGTCAGCCTCCTTACGACACACAGTGGCCTCCCTTACACCAGCTGCCTGTCCATTTCCAACTCTTCTGGGTGTTTTCTTGGAGCTGAACAGTAAGCCCAAAGCAGACAAAAGGCAGAGACATTGAGGGTTTGAACCATCACCCTTAGCGTCTCTAAGAATCAGAGCAAGATAGTGTGGAGGAGGGAGGGGGTCAGCGAGGAGGGTGTGTCCTGGCTGACCAGCAGGAGAATCTCCTAGAATTGCTGGGGGTGTGTTTATGAGCGGGGAAGTTCAGTGAGGAGGCCTGGCAGTGAGGTGAAGTAGCCTAGGAAGCTGTTCTGGATAAAGGGATTTCCACATATAAACACTACGGGATGAGGTTGTCTGCAGGGGAGGTGCTTGGCTGGTCAGACCTGGGGGGGTCTCCCCGGGAGAGCATGCTGTCTGCTGGTTCTGTGGAGGGGGAGGTGACTCCGACCCCCTCATTGGCAGGGGCTCCTTGCACAGGGAGTTCCCGAGCGAGCAAGCTTCTCTGGGTATCGTCCGGATCCAGGTCTAGGGGCACAGGAGAGGCACTGAGGAAGGGATGTGAGGGACCTCAGTCCATGTTGTAGGTGAAATCAGCCACGAGGGAAACCAGATCTGCAGTCCGAGGGCAGAGGAGCAGGCCTGGACGACAGTGCCTAAGTGGGGTGCGCTGGGCGGGGCGGACAAGCGGGTTTTCTTAAAGCGCCACCTGCTCTCCCCCTGGGCACCTCCCACCCCTGGTCAGTGGGAGTGGAAGCAACTCAGAAGAGGTGCACCTCCATACCTCCGGGCCAGCTGTTTGCTGGAGTCGAGGTTGGGATGCGTTTTTTTGCTTTAATTTCTAAACAGTCTTCAGGGACAGGGGTTTCCTGACTCCGTTGATGGCAGTTCTCCTCTTACAGAATCACCCCATTGGTCTCCCCGCCTTTTGAGAAAATCAGAACAGTATTTAAGAGTGTCTGCCCGGCAGCTGGCGCAGGTCGGTGGGGAAGGATGCAAAACTGTGTCTTGTTGACTGAAGGGGCAAACGTTGTCTCTGACATGCAGGTGAAGCCGTATAATGTTTACGTCACAGTGGCCTACCCACCAGACACAGACACCCCTGGGTTTGCGGAAGAAAACAAAACCAAGGTAAGTCTGCCTCCCTGGGCCCCGTTTTGGGGCTTTGTGGCTGGAAACCCCTTTTCCCGTTTTCTGTCCTTCCACCCTTTAGTCAGAAAATTGAGTTCCTTTCAATTTACGTGCTTGCAAGAGGCCTCCGAACTTTCTGGAACTGTCATCTGGACTCTTGGAGAATGTAGCCCTATTTTTAAGGGCCAATGATTTCTGCTAATGGTCTCCAAGCTTTATTTAATTAATAAGGTGTTTTCTTTTTGATGGAGAGTCCAGCCTGTGTTTTTAAAGAATAAGATCTTATTCTTTAAAAATTATCTCCTCTCCCTTGAACTTAAATTCACGTAAAACCCCAAAGCGGCTGCTGGCCTGTTGTCTCCATGTGGAGGTCAAACAGGCATCTCAGACTTGACATTTCAAAAACAGAACTTTTGATTCCCTCTCATTTCCCCCTTATTATTTTGCATCTCATTCGTTACCTGGCGCCCACTGTTCCCCCAGCTGCCTGGGCTGGAAACTGCGAAGCCAGCCTGACCCTCCCTCTTCTCACGCCACCCAGCTGGGCCACCTGCAAGTCCACTTGGCTCTGTCCTCCCAGAACTGATCCCAAACCAGACCCCTTTTTTTTTTTTTAACTGCATATATCGCTACTGTCCCAGCAGTGATAGCCACTGCTATTTTTGCCCGAACTGCTCTAATGGTCTTCAGCCTGGTCGGCCTGCCTCTGTTCTTACACCCTTGGGGTCTGTTCTCCATACAGGAGCTAGTGATCCTTTTCAACTCTAAGTCAGGTTTTGTCACTCCCCTATTCAAACCCCTCTTGTGCAAAAAAAAAGCCAAAAAGCAAAACTGGAAAAAAAAAACCCAAAGATCAAAAACCTCTTGTGCAGCTCTGTCCAATAGCATGTTCTAGAATGTGGAACTGTTCTAGGTCTGCACTCTGCTGCGTGGTGGTCGCCTTGTGGCTACTGAACCCTTGCAAGGCAGCTAATGAGCCTGAGAAACCAAATTTTTAATTTAATTTATTTTAAGTAATTTTAAGTTAGCGTTAAACAGCACACGTTGGTATTGCTGTGTGTTAGGGAGTGTGGCTCCCGTGGCTCCCGTGGTGCCTGGAGTAGAACCCAGAGACCTTGAGCCTTCCAGGCCCACACTATCTGGACTGTGGCCACCTGCCCAAAGCGTTTTCTCCTCTTCTTGGCCCCAGCCACGCTGGAGCCCCGTCTGTTCCTGGAGCTCGCCTGGCCTGTTCGCACCTGTGGGCTTGGCACTTGCCATCCTCTCTCTGGATGTTTGAACGGCTTCCTCCTGTGTTTCTTTCCATCTCTGTCCAGACGTCACCTCGGAGGGGACTTCCCTGACCCTCTGTATCTCAAGTTTCCCTCCCAAGGGACACTGACTTTCCTCGTCCCAGGCTTTGTTTCTCTCCATAGTGTTTATCACCTCTGGACATTAATGTTGATGCAGCGACCATCAGTCATCCTGAGCTGAGTGCAAGCTCTGCACCTGGTTCACAGGAACCTTCTCTTTGCCTTGCTGTGTAGTAGGTACTCTGTGAGCAAACAAGTGAAGTGGGAAAGAAAGGAATCAGTCAGAACTTATCCCCTTGACCATTGATTGATTGGTTTTCTCCTCTTTTATAGTGACGCTTAGTAAGTGTGAATCTCCACAGCGTAAAAATCGGACCTTACGCTTCATGGGCTGTATGTTTGCAAAAAGATGTTTATAAGTTAGAAGCTCTTTCCCCTATTATTTCTCTTTGGCTCTGCCTCTTAAAATTACTACTATTTCAAAGAAGTAAATTTAAGCCAAGTGCCCTGTTTTAGAACAAGGGGGATCTGCTCAGCAGATTTGCAACATTTGGTAAGAGATCTTTTAGTTAGATGCCAAAGCTGACACAGGGTGGTGATTTCCCTGTGAAGATTTTGATTTTGATGTTAGATTGGGTTTTTTTGTTTTTCTTCCACTAAAATGTTGGGCTGACTTTCAGTAAATAAAATTTTACCTTGGTCTCTGAGCCCTGTAGGGGGCGCCACAGTGCTTTTAAATCTTTGGTGTATCTGGTGATACATGGTTATGCCGGCCTGAGGGTCTGGAAGAATGAATGGTGGTACCTTCAAAAGGGGCTTTCTCTCAATTCAGGTTCATCAAGAAACACTTGACTTTTATGAAGTGCTGTGCTTTTCTATTTTAAGAAATATATTCTGGTTTTTACTTTATTTTTTCAAGCCTACATGGTAAATAAAATTTACCATTTCATGCTGTTTAAGGCTTAAGTTTTGAATTTTCTAACTGAATTTCCCTCCTAAAGAATTTTTGAGCCCATGTGTGCATGTCACCCCAGAGAAGATTTTTAAAAAATGAAAACAAAGACCCTGCCCACAAGGAACTTCGGAGCTAAATGCAAATACATAGGCAGCAATAATATATGTTAATGCGGAAACGTTCAAAGGTGAGAGGGAGAAGTGCCTGCCAGTGAAGAACTCAGGCAAGGCTTTTTGAGCTAGGTGACAACTGAGATGGGCCTTTAATCACACAAGAATAAAAGGCTAAGATTTGGGGGGTCTGACACACGAGCCCAGTAGGGAGCACACAGCCACGCCTGGGATCACCCTGTCTCTTCTCTTGGTCTCCTCCCAGCCTCCTCTACGGCTGCTGCTGTTGAACGGGCTGGGGCTGTCCCTGCTCAGGGTCTCAGCTCTGTCCAGCAGTTGGGCGCCTGGGAATATAGAGAGAACGGAGATGCTGAGAGCCAGTGTCCTCAGGGCACATGGTCTAGGCGCTGCGTGAACACCGTGGGTCAGGTGTGTGGCCTGCGCCGAGGATTCACGGAGGCAGTTTCTCTGGTCTCGTACCAGTGATGTGTTCTCATTCCAGCTTTGGTCCTCACTGGAGCTGTGACACACGTCCCACAGAGAGTAGCTGGAGCCCCCTTGTCTTGCTTCAGCTATCGGGCTGAATTTTACACAGCAACCAGGTAGAAACTGATTTAGAATCCAGACAGACCTAATTCTAAAAATAGGAATCAGTAGAAAGGTAGAAAACTGGAATTACAGATAAATCGGTGGAGGGGAGCTGTAAAAATTGTGTATTTTTCAATGGGTAGTAATGGTATGTGATTTATAATGATAAAATTAACATGTCTTGTTTTTTTTCCACCTTTAGCCCTTGGAGACTCGTCTTATTTCAGAGACCACATCTGTTTGCAAACCAGAGCAAGTGGCCAAACAAATTGTTAAAGACGCCATAGTAAGTGAAATTCCTGTTCCCTTTAGGAATAGTTACAGTACTGTATTTCTGAAAAGATATTTGTCCCAGGGCTTATTTCAAAGCATAAGTTGTTGGGGGTTTTGTGGTGAGTTAGATTCACCGTATCTAATATTATACTGTACTTTTCTTCCCTTTCTGATTCCATCTTAATTAGTGTGAATAGAAGGCGGCTGGATTCTCATAGCTGCCTCTGCATCTTGTCTGTTGTAATCTTAATTAGTGGGTCCTGGAAGCTGATGATAGGTCTTAATCTTAGGAAGAGTTTGATCAGTCTGAGAACTTCGGTTCTGGGTAGGAAGGTGAGACTCAGCTGCGGTGTGTGAGCAGCACGCTCCGTTTACTGTGTACGGCCCGCTGCCTCTTTCTTCTGCAGGAATTTCAGTTTTAGATTATGTTAGGTGTCTTATTGCCAGGCTTGTGGATTAAGAATTTTTCTTTTACCTTCCTGTTTCCCACGGTCATTTTCCCAAATGTTTACTAATAAGAAAGTGGCATCAGCCTGCTGGGCCATCATCCTGTTAACTCAGCTAAGGTGCTTCCAGGCTGGAAACTCAGTCATAAATGGTATTTTTAGAAACCAGGTGCTCTCCTGTAGGACAGCATGTGCGCCACAAGCTTTGTGGGAATGTTCCTGTTAAGGCACATGCAGAAGGATGTCCATGTGTAGGGGATGCCCATAAACCCCAGGCGCACCCTGAATGCAGGGAATTTGGGGGCGACTGGAATGAGAGGGGTCAGCAGGCTGTGCGGCGGCCTTGGAGGAATGTCCGTGCCATTGCACGTTCAGGCCGAACCGAGCAGAGTACAGGAAACATCGAAGGCTGTTCACATATCTACAGACGCTGGAAGAACTTTGCCCTGATTGTGTTCAAGGGTGTAGAAAGATGGCACCAGAGGATTGGGCGGACTTTGTTTTTCCTGCTTATCTCAAGTCAAAAGCAAACACACTCCGTGTCTTTCATGATCCGAAGCAGCTCTTTGTATTTGGGCAGGATTCATGTAATCTGCTGGTTCGCACGCTTTTTCACCTCTTGACCACTTTCCACTGGAAAGTTGTTGAGAACCCCGGAGGACTTTTGTTTCCACGAGCTATGCTTATTAATATTTGCTGTGTCAGAAATTGAAGCTGTATCATTTAAGAAATATGTTTTCATTGGTTCATTTGAAATAGCAATGATAAACCTATTATATTTCAAGGAAATAGATTTTTTTTCTTTTTTGAACATTGGAGCTAGTCTTTATTTTTATTTATTTATTTATTTAAATTGAAGCACTGTCAGTTACAATGTGTCAGTTCCTGGTGTGCAGCACAGTGTCCCAGTCATGCATGCACATACGTATATTCATTGTCATATTCTTTTTCATTAAAGGTTATTATAGGATATTGAATATAGTACCCTGTGCTATACAGAAGAAATTTGTTTTTTTAAATCTGTTTTTATATACAGTGGTTAACATTTTTACAACAGAAATTATTTTTCAAAAACAAAATTTAGCGAGAAGGGTGGCGTTGTTTTACGTTTCATCGTCTCTTTTATGTCTGTGTTAATAGAAGGCGGCTGGATTCTCATAGCTGCCTGTGCATCTTGTCTGTTGTAGTATGTTATTTTGAAAGAAGGATATAAAGAAAATCTGACCTTCCTCAGATATATAGTTGGAGAAGGGAGGAATATTTTAGAGGCTTTTCAGAGAATTGTGGACTTTTTTCTTTTTGGATATGAAACCTAAGCTTGGATAAGTAGTCATTTCTGAAAGGTTAGTTGCAGTGTGAAATTCAAAACTCTATCAATAAGCTTTTTGTCTTCTGCTACATGGAAGTCCATTGGTCTGTCTTGCACTTTGAATGTTTTGTACCCATTCATGGTTTTGTGACATTATGCATTAGTCATTTGGAAACTATGAGTTCACTGAGTTACACAAAAAATTAGATTCATTAATATCACTGCTGCTCTTACCATGGAAGTCTTTATGTGTTGGGAAGCTGACCTTCTCCAAATGGCACATACACATTTTCACAATTCTTAATTTTCCTTTGAAAGCTGAGATTTGAACATTGGCTACAAAAGCTGCCAATTTCCCTTGAGGCAACAGACTCTTCATTCATTTTCTGTGAAGTATCTTCCAAATACCCACGCCTGACAACCACAGATTGTCCGCGGTTCTTGCGTGTAAGAATGGTGTCCCGCAGAAAAGGCAGGACCTTCCCTGAGTAAACGGTTAGGGGAGGGCTATTCTTCAAGACACTGTCCCCTTCCAAGTGGTTCATGTGGCAGGACGGAGTGCTTGGTGCCTGCTTTTCTTTTTGTCATGCAGAGTATTAAGGAGACATGTCCTCAGGGGTTGAGATGGAACAAAACGATTAATTTTACTGCGTTATTAAGGGTGTTTTTAAGCAAAACTGACATTAAAATTAAAAAAAAATTTTTTTAATTTCTGTTTTCTTTGTGATTTTATTTATCACTGCAAGTGTGCATGGCAGTGGAGAGGCGCCAGTACCATGACCCGTGCTAATGTTGAGACTGCAGTTTTGCCCGTCAGTGTAAATGTCACTGGGTGAAAAGGCACTTAATATCTTAGTGTCATCATGACAATCATTCTGTCCCCATGGACCCCCTGAAAGGGTCTCAGGACACTTAGCATCTGTGGACTCACATTTTGAGAAGTGCCCAGCCAGCCATCCCAGCCCGTCTGCCAAGGCCACATTGTCCCCAAGCTCCGTCGTGTGCTGTACCCTCTTCTCCCACCTGAAGTGAGAGGACACGCTTCGTTGTTTCTGATGTGTTGAGTTGATTCCTTTCCCCGTTCCTACTACTGCCTCTTTCTTTTCTCTTCCTTCTGTTTTAGCAAGGAAATTTTAACAGTTCCATCGGCTCTGATGGGTATATGCTCTCATCCCTGACCTGTGGAATGGCTCCGGTGACTTCCATCACAGAAGGGCTCCAGCAGGTGAGCTATGCCTGGGCTGTCAGACAGATGGACACACACAGATGACGAGCGTCTCTCATTGAACCTCGATGAAAGACGGCTAAAGGAAGACGTGGTAACTTATCTGAGGATGTGAAGAGTTTTCACTGAAGCATCAACTGTTTTCTTCCTCTACGAGGGATAAGTAAATAGGAATTAGGTTAATGATGTAACTTGAATTCTGTGCTGGGCATTGCGGATGTGGAGGTAAAACGCCATCTCTGCTGTTGGGGTGTTAATCTGGGTTCCCCTGTAGGGTACATGCTGCCCTGATCTCTGCTGCTTTGTTTCTCAGTTTGGGATCAGTTATTAGCTTCTGCTTGGAAGGGTGAGGATGTGGCTCTCCTTTGACACCGTCCCTTTCTGCTCCACCCTCCGCTCCTCTATCCCTTCCTCCCTTTTTAGTTATATTGTGGTGTTGGTTAGATCTGTCTTTGAAGTAACCATTATGATGGCTGTTTAAATGCTCTTCACAGCTGAGCTATGTAATGCACTAATTTTCCTTTCTTGTACAACCTTTTGTTTCCCCCGGAACTATTGTTGGCCTTTTTCTGTGTATTATCAATAATGACTGTCTTTGTCTCATCTCAGAAATATCAGATACTCCGTCCGTTTCACCTTCTGGAAGGAATTCCTCCTGGAGCCTTCTGACTGCCAGGGTCTGGCTGCCCCTGAGTCTGGTGCATAGCCGAACCTAGCCTCCCCTTCACGTCCTCCTGGGGGACCCCTGTGTCTCTCCTTGGTATTGGGTCCCCCGCCTCCTGTATCACAAGACACTACCCTCCTCTCTTGATCCCTCTCTTTGGCTGGTTACCTCTTCTAGTAGCTTCCTGAAAAAAAAAGGGTGCTTGGGAGGCAAATTTTTTGAGGCCTTGTATATTTGAAAATATTTCTCTTTGCAGTTTTGTGCCTTTTAAAAGTTGCATTTATAGGCGCTTAGTGAGAAAGAGTGGAAGTGAATGGATGTGGTTCATTGCCGTCTTAACCCTGAAACTAATTGCCTTTTCTCAGTCGGGTGTCTTCCCAGTTACGGAGGGAGCTGGCAGAGGCAGGCACCGTGTCTGTCTCCCCGCAGTGTCCTCAGAGCCCAGCAGTGGGTCTGCCTTGTGTGATCAGAACATACATCGTAAACCAAAAAGCCTTGATTGTATGCGTTTGGATACTTATGATGCCGCAGGGGCTCTTCCCCACCTTTGGGAACCCCAGGGCCACCAAGAATCCCTGTTTTCTTCTTTGTGTAACTTGCATATATTAATTGGACCAATATTTTGTTGTTGCCCATCTGGCGGGCCCCGCGCTGTCCAGGGGCACAGCGTGGGCAGCTTCTGTTCTGTGTTCTGCTGGCACTTCCAGTTTTCATCCTGCTTCCTTGTCCTTGGAGCAGATCGGAAGTTGTGTCCTAGAAGCTATTGATCATCCTAAAAGCCCTTGAAGCGAACGATTGTATTGGACTGTTGGATGAGCTCAGAGGTCTGCTTGTCTTGCAGGTGGTCACCATGGGCCTTTTCCGCACCATCGCTTTGTTCTACCTGGGAAGTTTCGACAGTATCATCCGTCGCTGCATGATGCAGAGAGCAAGATCTGAGGTTGCGGACAAAACTGCCTAATTCTTACCCCTTGGAAAAAGACTGTCTCTACATAATTTGACCAGCTTGCTGCTAAATGGGACGCAGTTTGGGGCCTGCAGACACTTATGTCTTGCTTTTGAATCTGTGAGATTGGACCAGTGCTCTTCAGAAACCTGGCTGCAAGCAACAGGTTGGAAGTTCCACTCCAGACATTATTATTAATACTATGCAAAATGGAGCGGGGGACCACCTGATTCTCCGAGGGGGAGAGGTGATGGTAAGGAAACAGGATTCCAGAGTGATCACTGACCTTTTTTTCTATTTATTCTTTCTTTCCCGATAGAGGTCCAGTCCAGAAATGTACCTTCTGAGGACTCTTAACCTTCCATGAAAGGCAGTTTTATGGGTTTCTTTTTCTTTTTCTTTTCTTTTTCTTTTTTTCTTTTTAACTTGGTGTGTTTTATTCCAGGTGCGTTTCACACATTGCCACTGTGTCTGGATGCATAATAATGTCCCCGACTCACTCTGTGGCTGGGGGACCCTCGTGGCTTCTCTCTCTTTGATCCCCTTAAACTACAAGGGAGGCTGGGAGAGGGCAGTGCAGTGGGACGAAGGAGATAAATATTTTCCAGTAGGAAAAAAATCATGCTTTCTTGTCTTTAGACTTGAATGCTTAAGGCACTTTTCATTTTTCATTCACGGAGAAAGACAGTGTCCTATAATGTTTTCTGAAGAGAAGTAGAATCTTAGGAGCTTAAAAGTTTACAGTTTCCTCAATAGCCATGAAGATCTGAAGCTCACCCATTCCATCGCAGTGTCTTATTCTTGCCATGTCTTCCTTTCCAATTTTGCTTATACTGATATAATATTTTTGTAAAAAAAGAAGAAAAGAGAAGACCAGTTTTTTGACTTGACTTTTTAAATTAATTGATGAATTTATTAAAGCAAACAAAAAAATTAGAAAGTGTGACCTTCTTCTCCTGTAGCATATATGTAGCTCTTAAGAAAGGCTGATGATGGCATATTTAAGTTCTATCTGTTAAGAAAAAAAGATGTAGGGTGACAAGGCTGGTGGTGAAAAGACTTGCTTTTGAAATAAGATGATCACCCCGTCCTTTCTGTGACCCTCCCGCTGGCCCTCCCGCTGGCCCTGAGAACATCTACTTTGTACCCCACGTTCAGAAGGCCCAGTTATCACTCTCACAACGTAGCCCTGGACATCCTGGTGCCCCTGCGTGTTGTTTCCAGATGACAGGCTTCGTTGTTCACCGGTGGATTCCTGCAGTAAGTGCCTCTGATGAGTTGTAACCACCCCTACGTCAGCTGCTTCAGTCTGGCGCTGTGCGTGTTCCTCCGACTTGGGGACAGCCACTTCCATTATAATGCTGTGTCCCCTCCCTCGGGCACACACAGTGAGCATATACAATACCACATGCCAGTCCATTTTGGTGAGAAAAGACCACTGCTTTTGAAGAAGAAACTTTTTTTTAAAATTGTTTTAAAAAAACAACTCTACAAAAGGTTAAAGACCTAAAAAGTATTGCAAGCCTTTTTTTTTGTTCTTGAGTTTTTGAACCTCTTGACTTTAAAATGACTTAGTCTTTAAACAAGAAAAATGTCTCATGGCTTTAATCCACGGCGTCTTTTTGAAAGACGAGAGTGGCATACTTTCAAACACCGACAAAGACAGAAGAAATGATTATTTAATATATTAGTTGCTTGGGATGACTTCATTGCAGTTTATGGCGGTGGGTTGGACCCGTCGTGGTTTCTTGACTCTTGCAGTCTTAGGGAGCCATCGTCCCCAAACTCTGTTGAGTCGTGTTGGGCAGCCTCTGACAGGGAGTGATGGCTATATTTTCTTAATTATAGAAAACAGATACAAATTGATATCTGGATGTTTCTCAATTTTATTCTTTTCTCATAAATGTTTCTTGAATGTTGGCACCTTCTGCTGATGGTCTGTATTAAACTCTAGCCCAAGATGATGCCTCATTTAATAGGATTAACTATCTTGAAATTGCTATTTCAGTGTACGTTCTCAAGGTGCCCTCATAGAGAGTACCGTCACCCCAGGTGACCTGCTGCCTGAGCAAATGTGTGAGCCCCTGTTCCACGGGGTATAGTACAATCCCCGACCCACTGGAAGCTCAGGCACGAGAGCAGATGTGTGGAGAGGACGGTGTCAGGGAAGGGGCTGTTTTATCAGAGATGGCAAAGGTCTATAGTCCTGGAACCAAAAAACTTTGAAAACTGAGGTGTTTCTTTTTTCCTTCCTAAATTTGGTGCCATAATTCATTTGATAGCAAAACCTGACTTGAGCTGACATGAGATTATTATGTTTTTTATTTATGCCACTCCTTGGGCTGCTCATTAATTGTGTCTGAAGAAGTACCAATGGGTTTGATTACAGGGACTGCCCCAGACTCTGGAGATGTTTTGTAATATCCAGTGTGTGTCCCATATTACCTTCCCAAAATGCAAAAAATGATGAATTCTGCAACCCATCTGGCCTGAAGGGTTTTGGATAAGGGATTGTAGACGCTTACGTAGCATCACACAAGGATCTGACTTCATCCAGAACCTGGAAATAACTATAAGGCAATTTCTATGTTTTATCTTTTTTGGCTCAATTCTTATACAACCCTTTTTTTTTTTTCACTGACTTGCTTTTTTTTGCTCAGGGGAAGAAAAGTAAGCCCTGAGTCAAATTGTTAGGGAAACTGTAGGCTTTTTTTTAAAGGATCACATTGATTCAACACTTTCTGTTGTACCCAGAAGTGGGTAAGTCTTACCCGTGGTAGAAGAAGTTTAATCATAATTCTGTGGGTTCTCTGTATGTGACCATAGCTTATTATGTGAGTTTCTGTTCTGAAGTGCCTGCCTCTGCCAGGTTGGGTTGTAGTGTTTTATTATAATGTATTTGTGAGTATATTTATTTTAAAATGTTTAACGTTACTCAGCCATAGAAATTCCAAAATATGTTCAAGGACCCTTCATAATTGAAAAACATATAAAAAAAAATTCTCACTTCTTTTTTACAAAAAAAAAGTCAGGAGGGTTGTTCTTTTCTATATCTTTTTTAAATTTAATTTTTATAGCTGAAAAAGAGAAGAAATTAAAAATGCTACTAGTGATGGCTCTTTTACATTAATACTTGTATCTGTTTTGTTATTAAGGTCTTTATTTGAATCTGTTCAACTATCCATTGTTGATTCTTGAAAGTGAAACTTTGAGAGACCACTTCTAGTATTTTGATGACAAAAGAATTTTGACAATAGTTGCTTCGATTCAAAGAATTGGGTGTCTTTGTCTTTCTAGAAGAAGGAAATACCATAATTTTTCCCCCAAATTATATCATCAACAGATTTAATTTTATCACATCATTTTCTAATTTAAACATGTCTTATTCACTTGAAGACACTTAAATGTTCATACTTTTTGACGTAAAATGTTTTGCGTCTTTCTCATTTTCTTAAATTATTAGTAACTCAGCTTTGAAAAATACCTACTAACCCTAACCGTCATAGTCTGGACTAAATCTTGTTTAGTTTGGAGCAGTGGTGGCAGATTTGGTATTTTGAAGAGGAGATAATAGCTGTTATATTTTACACTTGCTTAATGTGACAACTCTAAAGACATTTTTAAACTGATGAGAGTGCATATGGCTATTTTGATATATATTAGAACCTGTGTTTGCTACTTTAGAAGCTTTTGTGGCAGAATTGTAACCTAATTTTCATATCTTGTATTTCTGAATCACAACAAGAAATAAATGGGGAACATGCTTTACAGATTTGAAAACTTATTTTTTAGAAATGTGCATTTTTAAGAGACACTTCAGCAAAACACAACCCTCTTTGATAATGTTATCCTAATCTTGCGTCTTAAACACTTGACAAGACTTGATTTTTATCAATTTTTAGGAAGTAATATTTTCAGAGTCAGTATGTGGTATTCTGGGCTCTTGTTTCAGATATGTTCTGTGTTTGTGTGACTCTGATGTGGGCTATATGAGTAAAGGGTAAGAAGTGTGGAGTTTCAGAAAATTTCTTAAGTCATTATGTTTCAGATACAAATAAATTGATTTCCCATACTTTAAACTTTCATATTCCAACAATGAAATATCTCCTAGACTCTGAAATGCGTGGAAGATGGTTATAGGAAAGAACACGCCTTCATATTTCTCAGTCCTTAAATAGAACATTTTTGATCGCATTGAGAAGAGATTCCTAGGATATCTTGATTGGCAAACTTAACCTTTTAATTTGAGCAGTTGATGTACATAAGTGGCATAGGATATCACCTCTGTAATTTTTATGTTTGGACCTTTAAAAACAAAAATATTTCTTGACTTCTGTTCCACTCCTGACTTTATACCCTCGTTCAACATATGTTTACTGAGAGCCTGTGATGAGCTCGGTATCCAGGCACCAGGGATACAGTTTTGCAGAAACAATTTGTCCCTCCCTCGTGGCGATTACATTTCTGGTTTACTTCTCCCCACTTCCTCACCCCTCTGAAGGCTCTTACAAGTCTTCCTGGAGAAAGAGGAACCACTCCCCATTCCTTCTTTGGGCCTCTGAATTTTATGCCACAGTTACTTGAATGTCCGGCACTATTCTAGGCTGGGAATGCACAAAGGAAAAATATGGCCCCTGCCTTCGAATAGTTTCTAATCTAGAGGCAAAAACAAATGTCAGAAATTACACTGAGATCCAACAGTAACTATGGTTCAGTATGATAACTACCATTGAAAATGTAACCTGTGCCAGTCATTCTTGTGAGTGCTTTACATTTAACTCATTTAAATCATACACTGACTGTACCAGTCATACCTTTCTATCCCTGAGTTATAAATGAGGGTACAGGCACAGAGAGGTTAAGTAACTGGGCCAAGGTTGCAGCAGCAAAGTGATGAAACCAGGATCCAGACCAGTTTTCTGACTTTGAAGCTCTCAGCCTCTGCACAACAACTCTTCTGGTGGCACAAGTAGGATCTTGGGACTGCCCAGGATAGCTGGAGACAGCCTCGCGAGGGAGGAAGTTGTTGAGATAAGGCTGGAGGAATGAGTATGAATTTGCCACAAGAAAGTTGGGTTCCCTTCAGGGAGACAAGCAGATGTGCAAAGGCAGAAGACGGAAGAGATCTCAGCATGTTCCAAGGCACACAGAGGTAATGTGGCTACAAGAAGTGAAAGTGGAAAGGTTGGTTGGGCGTCCAGGGCTAGGCTTGGGCCGCATCATACCATGCACAGGAGTTGAGATTTCAGCCTCTGAAGAACTTGGAGCAGAAATATGAAATGGCTAAATTTTAGAAAGATATGGATCCCCTTGAAGTTCAGGGGTTGCTAAGCCCTTGGGTCTTGGAATAAACAATCCTCATTAGTTTGAGGAAAAAAAAATCATATTGGATACACATTGTTACGCGTTGAGTTGTGTGTCGTTAAAAGACGTTGACGCCAGTACCTGTGGATGTGACCTCATTTGGAAATGGGGTTGTCATAGATATAACTAAGTTAAGATGAGGTTATTCCTAATCCAGTATAACTGGTGACCTCGTAAGAATAGGAGGAGATGGAGATACCCAGGGAGGATGCCATGGGACAACAGTGGCATAGATTGAAGTGGTACATTTGCAAGCCAAGGATTGTCAGCCACCACCAAAGGCTAGGAAGAGGAAAGGAAAGATTTATCCCTAGAGCCTTCCTAGGGGCCTGTTCACACCTGTTGACACCTTGATTTTGGACTTTGAGCCTCCAGAACTGTGGGAGAATAAATTTCTGTTCTAAGCCATCCAGTTTGTGGTACTTCGCTACCACAGCCCTAGATAACAAACATATTAACCTCGATTTTTCTAAATGTGTTCATCAGCAATTAATGTCTGGGAAACACTGTGCTCTGTGCTAAAGAGTATAAGAAAATAAAAGTTAGCCATTGCACATAAGAATGTAAATTCTCTGCCTGTTTCCCCTCAGCACTTAGGTGTTTCACATCAATCCAACGAGAGCAGTAGGCATTTAAAAAGTATAAGACAAGTTCCTAATCTCAGTTTACTCACTTTAAATGCCAAGTCACTAATTTGAAAGGAATAAATTGCCATAGGTGGGTTTATTGTGCTTTCCTTTGTAAACCAAAAGTAAATATTATTTGCTGGTTATTAAACTTGCACAACAGAATGATTTATCTGCACTTTGTTGCCTAGTTTCAAAAGTTGTTAATCATTCTAAACATTTTTTGCAGTTTAGGACCCGCCTGAAATTAGCAAGTGGGTTTCTCAGTTAAACTGAGGCCTGTTGGTTTAGATTCGGCCAAAGAGTTTCCTGATGAAGACAAGGATGGTTCGAGAGCAAACAGTGGATGACACGGATACAATCACTCTTAAAGAAGAGCAGCTCTGGAACATAAATGAATCAGGAACAGTATTACTGTTAGTAATATTAATACTAATAGGGAATTGGTATTGTAGTAATAACATTATTATATAATGTTTGCTAACTAAGTATGCAAACCATCTTAAAGCATGTGGCCCTATTTAGCCTAAGAGTTTTACAGTGTACAAGATACTTAGGTCAATTATATCTTAATAAAATTGGAAACAATAGTGTAGAAGATACTTGAAATTGGAAATCAGTGTTTTGGATTGCTCATCTAGGCCTGTGAGATGTTATTTTTAAGCAGTTCCTTTTTTTATGCAGGCTGACAACTTGCTTTTACTCTCGCTAGTCAGTTCATCTTGTTTATGGTTTTATTTGCACTTCAGTTTGCCTAAATGGTTTGGGGTCATGTTTTATAATTTTAACTCTTTCATCTTGCCTATTAGTTGTCAGTTCCCTCTCAGTTAACAATGTCTTTGTATCCTCATTTTAAATAAAAATTTTAATAGTTGGGAAGATTCATACATACCTATATTAAATATTAGTATGTTCAGATTAGAACATAATTATATTAGAATAATGTCCTTTTTGAATTTCATAAACTTTGGAACATTTATATTGGTGATGGATGAAAAGAACTTTCTGAATGATACTGTTAAATATCAACCAGTAGGTGGCGAAAACTGGCAATAAAAAGCTTTTTGTTTGCCAGATTGGAGAATAAAGAAGGAAAACATAGGCCTTTCAGACTCTTGATACAATCTCCATTCACTGCATCTTGTTCTTTTCTCTTTCTGGTGTCACCCTACTGCTAGAACCCAGCCAGGCAAAACTGGGAAAAGGACCATCCATTGGCTCTTAAAAGTGGAAGGCATCTTGGGAAGTGAAAAGCCTACATGTAGAAGGTCATTGGAAGGTCTCTAGATTCACACCTGGAACTCCTGACTCAGACTAGTGGTCTCTCCACCATCTCACCAATGCCCAGAGGCAGACAGTTAATCCACACACTTCTGGGGAATACCCACTCTCAGCTTTAGGTGGAATCTAATAAACATGCAATCTGAATGGAGGAATGGTTTCACCCTTTTGATTGAAAGAGTATCCAGGACATTCCCAGGGAATATACAGCCTTAGTCAAGGACTAATGCAGACCTGTCCTGAGAATATTTGGTTAACAGTCAAGTGTAGAAGACTCTGTAAAGTGAGGCTCTATGAAGTAAAGGAGGAATAAAGGAAGCTTTTCTTTCCCTGGGAATGGGGTACCATTTCCTTTTGGTTGCCCCCTTTGCAGAAGTACTCTCCTTTCCAGCTCTGGCCTCTCATTTCCTCACTCACACGCTGGATCTCAGAACACTAAAGCTTTCAATTCCTCTTAAGTGATTTTGGAGGTTTAAGACAAGGTTCTGAGAAGATTCCTAAACCACGATGTGTGGCGTTAGCAGGGGTTTCTGCTAATTTCCGTGAGAACATATATCCCAGGTCAGTCTATACCCAGCATCTCTCTCCGGGCCAGCACACCTCCCCACCGCGACCATGGGTAAAAGGGCACTCTGGCACAGCCATGGGAAGGCTGGAAGGACCACCTTCCTTCATTCTCTCTTGTCTGGGTAAGACAGTTGGACAGGCAGTCATTCCTACCTGCCAGAGGTTGGCACATTGGCTGACTGGCTTTGATAAGTGAAGAAATTAAAATAATTTGCTGTGCTTATTTTGCTAAGGAAGAAATGCTTTGATTTTAGACTAGGAATGAGACAAACTAAAGACAGTGTGAGAACGTTTTTGTGCACCCGGGCAGTACTCACTTCTCACGTTTCTGCGACCACAATAATCCAGTGTCCCTGTCAGTTTGTACTTGAGCCCCGTTAGGTAAACCGCCATGCTATTAGTAAACATTTTTTTTCTTTGCACTTTATTTGTCAAAGACTCTTAGAGATAAAAATAAACACATGCAACTGGTTTGCCCTCATGCTTTCCTCCTGGGGGCTACTCATGCTGATGAATTAAAAAAAAAAAAACAGCGTGTGCTGGTGTGTACTTACTAAGTGTGTAATACCTGGGTCTGTGTACGTATAGATAACTCGAGAAAGTGTGACCATCTGGGATTCGCTGCTAGGCGACCACGGAGGTCCTCAGAAACCCACCCACCCTGGTTTAGGGGCTGCCGGCCTGAAAGTTGCCCTATAGCCCCCCGCGGCGTCCAGCCCTAACCCAATGCCAAAATTGCTAGGAGCAGAGGAAAAATATTTACTTAACCACTTGAAAGCCCGTGGTATCCCCTACCAGCTTCTCCGCTGGGCCACTGGGAGCTACGTCTAGCCTTGATCAGGGATGGTGTCTCCGGAGTGTATGTTCTGCATGGACACCTAGGGAGCAACTGGAAAGGAAACACGACGCTTGGAGCTTCCCTCGCTGATGAATGGGCAGCGTCGCCTTTCTTCACGGGAAGGTCAACCTCGGCCGAGCGCTGGTAACACGATGTGCGCGCGCGCGCGCACACACACACACACACACACGCACACACACACGGTAGAAGGGTCTAAGCGATTCCCGGCGCTTTTCCAGCGCTTGTTTTCTTGGCGGCGCCCCGTCCCCTCACTCCCCAGCAGCCACCCGGCCGGCCGCGTGCGGTTCCCCGCGCGCCCCTAAGGCCCCTCGCGGGCCCCGGAGACCCCGAGCGCGCGCCGGGCCCGCCGCAGGCCGGAGGAGGCCCCTCGCACACCCACCGCGCCGCGGCCGCGCGGGAGGCCTGCGCCGCCCGCGCCACCCACCGGCCGGGCCCGGCGCGCGGGCGGGCGGGCAGAGAGGGCGGGGGCCGTCCCGGGCGCGCCCTCCCCGGCCGCGGCCCTGCGCGCCATGTGTTCCCGGCGGGCGCGCCGCTCCCGGGCCGGCCGCGGCTCCTTTAACCGGGGAAGGGGAGCAGGGCGGAGGGGGTGGTGGGGCGGCTCCGAGGAGGGTTCTTTCTTTCTTCTTTTTTTGAATGAACAGTGTGACGTACTACAGGAAACCAGTCGGTTAGAGAGAATGAAGTAAGAGGCCAGGCCCCCCCCCGCGCGCCGCGCCCGCCCCCTTCCTCCCGGCGCCCGCCCCCTCCCCCGCCCCCGCCCGCGCCCGTCGCGCTCCCGCCCGCCGCGCTCGGTTTCCCCGCCGAGACACCGCCGCCGCCGCCGCCGCCGCCGCCGCCACTGCCAGCGAAGGTGCCGGGCGCCGGGCCCTCCCCGCCGGCGCGGCCGTCATCGCCCGGAGCGGGTGCGCGGCGAGAGCGCGGGGGAGGCGGGCGCCGCCAGCGCCGCCGCGCAGAGGAGCAGGAGGAGGAGAAAGGGTGCGCAGCCCGGAGGCGGGGTGCGCCGGTGGGGTGCAGCGGAAGAGGGGGTCCGGGGGGGGAGAACTTCGTAGCAGTTATCCTTTTTAGGAAAAGAGGAAAAAATAAAACCCTCCCCCACTACCTCCTTCTCCCCACCCCTGGCCGCACCACACACAGCGCGGGCTTCTCGCGCTCGGCACCGGCGGGCCGGGCGCGTCCAGCCTTCATTTATCAAGCAGCTTTTCGGAAAATGCATTTGCCGTTCGGAGTTTAATCAGAAGAGGATTCCTGCCCCCGTTCCCGGCTCGTCCACCGGCCCCTGATCCCTGTCTCTCTCCCGTGGAGGCGTGAAGCGGTCCCGCGGATAGAGATCCATGTCTGTGCCCGCGCGTGTGTGCGCGCGTGTAAATTGCCGAGAGAGGGAAAATCACAGGACTTCTGCAAATACCGGACTGAAAATTGTAATTCATCTGCCGCCGCCGCTGCCTTTCTTTTCTCGTGCTCTTGAGCTCTCCGTTTGGGATTTCTAAGGATTGACATTTCCGTAAAGGAGAAGTCTGAGAATCAAACTGGAAATTCTCCTAATTTGTATACTCCCCTCCCCCAGCTCCTGATTCATTTGGAAGTTTCAAAGCAGCTAAAACTGGAGAGTTCTGAAGACTGATGGAATCTTTGCCTTATGCATTTGTTTTGTTTTCACAAAAAAGGAAACTTGACAGAGGATCATGCTGTCCTTAAAAAATACAAGTAAGTTCTTTGCACAGGAAATTGGTTTAATGTAACTTTCAATGGAAACATTTGAGATTTTAACTTTAAGTGCATTCGAGTAAGTTTATTTCCAAGCAGTTTAATACATTTTTAGCTGTGTAACTTGCAGTGTGTATGACCTGCGTTCCCCAGTGTGTAAGGAAAATGCACCTGATTTTGACTTAGTTTTTTTTTTAACCTTTCAGCATCACGGAGGAAATAGACTGATATTAACAAAATTAATAATGTGCCTCATGAAATAAAGATCCGAAAGGGATTTAAATAAAAATTTCCTGCATCTCATGCCAGGAGGGAAACACCAGAATCAAGTGTTCCGCGTGATTGAAGACACCCCCTCATCCAAGAATGCAAAGCACATCCAATAAAATAGCTGGATTATAACTATTCTCTCTTGTGGGGCCGTGGGGCGGGAAGCGGGGGCGAGAGGTGCTGTTGGTACCCGGCTGCTTTTCCTCGGGGGAAGGATGGCGCACCCTGGGAGAACAGGGTACGATAACCGGGAGATAGTGATGAAATACATCCACTATAAGCTGTCGCAGAGGGGCTACGAGTGGGATGCCGGAGACGCAGGTACCGTGTTCCCGGGGGCCGCCCCCGCGCCGGGCATCTTCTCCTCCCAACCCGGGCGCACCCCCGCGCCCACCAGGACCTCGCCGCCGCCGCCCCCGACCGCCCCTGCCGCCGCCGCCGCCGCCGCCGCCGCCGCCGCAGGGCCTGCGCTCAGCCCTGTGCCACCTGTGGTCCACCTGACCCTGCGCCAGGCCGGCGATGACTTCTCCCGTCGCTACCGCCGCGACTTTGCCGAGATGTCCAGCCAGCTCCACCTGACGCCCTTCACCGCGAGGGGACGCTTTGCCACGGTGGTGGAGGAGCTCTTCAGGGATGGGGTGAACTGGGGGAGGATTGTGGCCTTCTTTGAGTTCGGTGGGGTCATGTGTGTGGAGAGCGTCAACCGGGAGATGTCGCCCCTGGTGGACAACATCGCCCTGTGGATGACTGAGTACCTGAATCGGCACCTGCACACCTGGATCCAGGATAACGGAGGCTGGGTAGGTGCATATCTGGTTGAATGTGAGTCTGGGCTGGATGTCTTGGGTCTGTGATGCGCTGGTTGGAGTGTGGGTGGGCTGCTGGGCCAAGGGCAGGCCCCTGAGCCAATGCAATAAAATCAGGTTTGTGGCTTCCCTCCCTTTTCCCCTATACAGAGCTCTCTCTGCCAATCCTGCTGTGATCTTGCTTACCGCCAAAATTGTTTCCTTTGCTTGTCTGCCGCTGAGGTTCAAAGATCTAGATTCAGTAGGCTCTTGGGATAAATGGCACCCCTTCAGGTTTCTCAAACTGGAGATCCAAGAATCCCCAGCATCACAATACCTGGCCTGAGTAGCTGGTTGAAATCAGAGATTGCAAGGACAACTCGTAAACTAGAAGTCAGGCTGGGTCCTGGCAGTCCACATGAGAAATGAGCTCTCCTGGGGGTTTCTTTTTTGTACTAAAATTTGAGAACCACCCAATTAGAAGAACAGACTCCCCCAGAAGACCAAGAGCATGCCTTTTCACTTGGTAAAATCTACCCAAAAAGAAAAACCAATGTAGCCCTTTTCCCTGGAGAACTTGAATGTGTTTGTAAAAAGATAAGGTGTTAGTTGACTTTCCAAAAGTCCAGGGACTCTCGCCTACACTGTGTGCCACATTCCCAAGGGGGCATCGCCCAGGGTTTTGAAGAACACTCAGCTGTGGTATCTCATCAGTGACAGAATTTGCATTGGCTTCCATACCTTGTGTTCTGTTTCTATAACTTGTGTATGATTTTGAGGTTTACTGGAATTTGAGTATCTTTTACTTTTCACCACCTAGAATCCCTATCTTTTGGTGGTCTCCTCTGCTGGAAAAGCTTGCATCTGTGGTATTTGCATAAAGCATAGGAGAATTGGTTCTTAGCTGTGGATTCTCATGCTCTGACTTTAGCCGAAGTGATTGATGCTTGTATTTTTGAGGAACATCTGTGAGCTGATTTTTTTTCTGGTACTGTTGTGCGAAATTGAGCTTCCAGCACGTTACCATAAAGTTCTTTTATTGTGTGTGATTCTCTGGGGGAGGGGTACAGGTCCCAAGATTGATGAAGTGTGAGTGAAATCTATACTTCATATCCCAAGTTATTAATTTATGAAAAAAGTAAAAGAGGAATGATTCTTGTCCAAAGGTTTTTTTTTTTTTTGCACACTTTTTGTTTTCACCTGAAGAATCGTCTTTGAAAAAGGATGCAACTCAGTGCTTCCTTTTATAGTCTCTAGGGAGAATTACTTGTGTTATTATTTTATAGGACCTAACAGGATTAAAAAGCCTAGAAGTCATTACAAGTGGATTCAACTTCAAGAAGCACATTACATATTTTACTACAGTTTACAGAGTATGCTAATATTAAGGGGCCAAAAAGAGAAAAGGCCAAGAAAAGTAGATGACTAACATGAACATCTGATCCTACTTGACCAAAGTTGACAAAATATTGATGCCACTGTTGAGTGTTTAAAACATCCTTATTTAATCTCCAGAGTTTAAATGCTTTTTGTGAATTGTTTGTTTTTTTGAGATCCCATATTATCAGATCTTTAGTAATTCTGGAAGAATTCAGTAAAGGGTGAAAAAAATATTTTTGTTAAATGTTTGGTTAAGTAAGTGGTTTTATTTTTAACCACCATAACCAAAGAGATAGGGACTTCCAGACACCAAAAGGATCATTTAAGACCAAAGTAAAACAAATTTAACAGTTTCACTATTTCATATTTTTGTGAAAAAAAATTTAATTTTTTTTTCTTTCTAGTTGAAAGAAATCAAAGGTGGTAACTGTCATGTGTCAAGTAATTTAATAAAAAGAGGAAAAACGGAGACATATGTTTATGATAGAAATTAAGATATAATCTTGATCTTTGTTGTCAAGTTGTGGTATATTAACATCCCATACAATTGATTGAGTTTTCTTTCTAAGTGAAGGCTCCCTTTTTCCTCCTTTCAAAATAAAGTTTTCTCAGTAGAGCCTATCTTTGTGGTCAACAGGTATCTGAGGTTGATAAATGTAGAGGCTACGTTTTATGATGCCAAACCACAATGACGTACCATAGAACATGATAAACTTTTTTATTTGACAAAAGCTCTTATAGTAAAAATAAGTAATAGAGAAGCACAAATAGCTGATGGTAAAATGTGTAGCTTTCAGGACAACATATAGATGGATGACTAAATAGGAAAACAAAGGGCTGTGGCAAAAATAAAAGTTTGTATCGGGAAATGCAATCATAAATGTACACTTTGGAATAAAAGTGGTAGAATTTGAGAGTCTGATTGACTCATTCTTTCAAAGGTGCATTATTAATCTAAATTTTTATGTTAAGCATTTGTCATACAGATTTTCCTTCAAATTTGCACCAATCGGGGTTGCATCTCTAATAATATGTTGCACCTTATGGTGTAAAGGACTCAACAGAGATGGTCAAGTTTCAGAAGAAACTTGGCACATTCTTTTCACAGTGGACAATGACTTGCACTGTGTACAGGACTCAGTTCATCTACTGAATCTATACTGATGGGGCTTTAGGCTTAAAGGTCCATTTTTAAATTTTTTTCTTTGCTGCTGCTACTTCTGAGGCCGATAAAAAAACAGTTTGCATTTCATATTCCATAACTTGTAGAAAGCAGGGCCTTGGAATGATAAGCGTTTGAGAGATGGTCCCAGAAGCCTACAAATTAAGTAAAGACTAAAGAAGAAATTGGATGTAGAGTGGGGTGGGGCTTTTTCCTAGGTCTGAATAAGGCATCCAGACAGAGACAGGACAGTGGAGCAGTGAGGCGGCAGCAGTCCTAGGAAATGTCTGAGATCCTGCTGTGCCAAGTGTGGTTCACAGACCAGCAGCCTGAGCATCACCTGAGAGCTTAGGGATGCAATCTCAGGTCTCACCCCAGAGCTTCTGAGTCAGAATCTGTGGTTCACACATCTACAGGTGTTTGTGTGCACGTGAAAGTTAGAGATGCTGGCCACCAGCATCGACCATTGATTCCTGCAGACGTCTTGTTGGAAGAATGACAATCTGAGATAGGTCTTACAGTGTCTCTTTTCCAGTGGCTTCACAGGTTCATACCTGGAACACTGACTGTTTCCCATGTGTCCTCTTGAGTGATCTGACCTTTGGAAGAAATAGACTAGAATGAGAGAAGGGATATGTTATTATAAGCTCCATCATCTCAGAAATGTTTTTCACAGCCGCTATACAACTTGTATTGACATTACTGACCACATTAAAATAAGGTAGCTTTTCTACTCCAGTTAGCTCTTTTCATAGCTCCATTAGGTATTTTTTATCCCCTTGTAACAATTTAAATTCTGTAGATGAGTTTAGTGGCCCTGAGACTGCTTCATGACGAGGGGGCTCTTGGCAAGCAGAAGGCTGAGATTTGGGCAGGTTGATGGGGAGTGAACATTGAGAGAGCCCTCCAAACTGAGGAATGCTACAGCATTTTGCTTGGTGGCTTTAAGGCTGCCAAAATGAGCTGCCTTAAACAGGCAATTGACTTCATTCTGTTGATGAGATGGCAGTGTGACATTTTTGTGTGTGTTTGTCTTTTGGTCTTTGTGGTTTAGGAAGGCAGGAACTTATTTCTCCTCATCCAACAGAGGTTAGCTTCCTTTTTATTAGTTGGTCAGCAAGCAGTTTCTCTTTTCTGCATGTAGTCCACATCCACCCAAACATTTGATTAACTGGAAAGCAATGGCATTCTCAGGCCAGTGTTGCAAAAGATATGAAAATGCATCATTTAAGTTACCTCCCCCCCCATAAAAAAAAAAAAAGAAAAAGCATCATTTTTCTAGTGGCTGAATATCAGCTGCTTATGGCCAATTTTGGCAGCAAAATGAGAGGATTAAAAATAGCCCGAAGATGATCCAGTCTTAAATAATTTATTTATTTAATGATGAACTTTCCTTGGGAAAGTGCATCTTTTTGCCTGCTGAGAATCATATGACCCTTCCCAATAATCTATTTTGTAGAAAAAGGTACATGAGTGCTCCTAGAGTTTGCGGTCGTGTGCTGTTGAGTGATTACACGTGGGGACTTTTCTAAAATTTTATAGTTCACTCAGTTCTCTTTTCTGTTTTAGAGCCTTTGTTGCTGTTTAATGTCGGTCGAAAACATGGCTTTCTTTGGTGCATCCTGTTACTTTTCAGCTGTGCTTTCTAGTGAGAACTGATTGATCTTTTTAGCAATCCTTGATTGAACTGGTACATTTCAGATTGCTTAAATGTCATCAGGTCACACAGCACACCAGGTAACAGAAAGCCACAGATTTTTTTTTTTAAGCCAAATTCTTACAGTTTTTCTTTATGTCTACTCCCAGTCCTAGTCAGCTTTTTGGAGGAATGATAAACCCACTCATAAAGCAGATGAGTGGGTGCTGTGTGTACTAACAGTGGCCTCTCCCCGCCAGCGCAACCCTGCACCCATTTCTGAGGTCACCCATCATGTCTTCGCCATCGTTCAGCAAAGCAGCATTTGAGCAGAAGTGCATTTGTGCGAGGAGACAACACCGTCTTTGTAGTGTATGAGTGAAAAGGTTTTTTTTCTCCCCCCGGAGATATATTGTATTTGAGGTTCAAAGGTTCTGTTAAACCTTTTTAAGGTAATCTAATAGCACCTTATTCAGAGCGGTAACCTCGCGAGCTGGTCACCCTTTCCCCCGGCTCTGCACCGGAGACCACTCGGCGAGTGACTCCACTGCGAAGGTTCTCTTTCATTCCTCTTGGTTTGATTCAGACAAAATCGGGGATTGATGTCGAAATAGGATTAAAGACGAGAGTCAGTCAAGGACTGAGATCCACAAAAGGGATCGCAGGCCTGCCAGGTGCCCGGCGCTGGGTTAGCAGGGGGTGCAGGACGGAAGGCTTTCCGCTGCCCGGGGCGCCCTCACAGGCTGGTGCTGGAGGTGTCCTCGTGAACTCAGAGCTGCCACTCAGCCTGATAAGCATGATTCTAAACTCTCAAAGTTAGAGGGAAAAAGAGAGGAAAAAAAAAAAAACCCACCTAAGTACGTGTTATTTTGCATACATACTTTTTCTGAAAAAGTTATTTCTAAACATATGTCTGTTCATGTGTGCATTAGGCCTGATTTAACTAGGAAGAGAAATATAGATCATTTTAAAAATACCGTGTTACACAGACATACGCTTAAGAGAACCGAAAGGCAGGGGAGTTCCCTTGTTAAATATTTACCCACTAGGTGCTTTATACATGTTATTAAGGCTTAATAAACATTAGTCTTCATTTTTAAAAGTATTTTGTTAATTATTTTTCAGTAAAAGACAATCAGGGCTCTGATTAAGATGATTAGACTAGCTTAATTGGAAGAACTGTCTTTGTTAAATCATTCTGGTATACAGAAAAATATGAGTCAATTTGAATCAGAACAGGGGAAAGATGTTTTTAAAAGCTTTTGTTTTGGTTTGGTTTTAGGTTCTAAGACTGTTCTGTTTATTAAGAGGCTTCTCTTCCAAAATGCTACTTACGTAAATTCCTGTCCACCGTCATGCTGGTGTCCCTGGAGAGCAGGTGTTTACCATCTAACCTCTTTTATTCGTGGTCCCCTTTCTTCAGACGGAGGTTGTAAAACTTTTGAAATTACGACAAAGCCATTTTCATTTCTAAAAGTATTTTTGTGGATGGCTGCCTGTTCGGATCTGCGCTCGGTTCTGTAGTGCCAACACTTTTTATCTGCTCTTTATTTGCCAGACAGAAGACAAACCCAGCTGTCCTTCGGTGAGAATGATGATGGAGTGATTGTTTCTATCTCTCCAAAGCCATTTGGGCTTTCTCACTGTGACCCTACCCCAACTTCCATCACTGTCCCCTATCTGCCCGTCATCCCACCACAGCAAAAGCGCCAGCGGGGTAGCTCCTTGTGACCTTTGAACATGTGAAGGGTGGGATTCGCCTGAAGGAAAGAGCCGTTATGTCTAGATACCAGCAAGAGGGAGCAGAGCAAGGGGTCTGTCAAAGCTGGAATATTACGACTCTTACCCCAGTCTTGCTACAGGCAGCTGGACAAGGAAAAATTCTGCCATCAGATATGATGCTTTCCCTCCAGAGATCATAGATTCCAACTCTGGTGCAGGGAAAATATGGACTCTGCTGAAAGAATTTGTACCGGCCCTGATCTCTGCAGTGTGAGAGGAGAGTGGGGGTTGCACCCCAGCCTTGAATAAAGTTTGATTAGCTAAACTTAACTAAAACAGCTTATACTAAAGACTAAGTCCCCAAACACCCTCTTAAACATGTTAGAAAGGGAATCTCCCTGACATGCTGGCGTGGCCGTTTGCAAGCACTAAGAGGTACTCGGGTGATTTTCCCAGCCGATTGACCAGCTCACTAGTATTTCCACTCTGCTCCATGGTTTGCCTTCAGAATTTCAGGGATGGATCCATATTCCATTTTTAGTTAATAATCAGCTCATCAGCTCCCTCGGACTTCAGTGTAATGAGTCAGAAGCTTATGATCGACTCCACTCTCCTCTTTACTAGGTCTCCTGAACACAACCCCAGGACCCACTGTGTCAAGTGAAGCTTATATTTTCCAAGGGAAATTTTACCATTGAGACCAGTACATCTTTCTTGTGACAGTTCCAATGACTATATTTTTCGATTTTCAACTGTCTTTTCTTAAGTGGCAGAAGAATATGGAGAGTTGATGAGTTTTAGTGCTTGGAGCACCAGGCAAGGCATCAGTGTTGCAAGTTGTCTTTTCTTGACTTTTTCCCGGTCTTCTTCACCAGTGCTAAGATTTCTTCTTCTTTCAACGTGATGAATGGCTTATCTACATTATTACCTTTGAACTCGAATTGCAGCCAAATAGTCCACTCAGCTGCATTAGAATTTTCTAACAGACTATGGGACAGATACTTAGTTCTCTTAATTCGATAGCTTCTTCCATTTAGCATAGAAATAAAATTAATTACAAATTATATCATTATCTTTAGATACTGATTTTTTATCTCTTGGGGGAAAAAAGCAAGTCCATAAAGGATGCCAGTTGGCACCTCTAAGTCTAAATTTTCAGGACTATCTCCTAGCCATTTTCTCTGAATTCTTGCTGGGATATCAATCTATGTATCTACCTTTCTCCTGCTCTCTCTCTCTCTCTCTTTTTAACACTGAAAAGTTTTAGAGGTAGTTTTGAGCTATTTTATAACAAAGTTGTAAGTATAGTGAGGCAGAGCCACTTACTAAATATTAAAGAAGTAAACGATGTGAGGAAGTGTTAGTCAAGGAAAATGAGCAGTTGTTCTCAAATCTTAACCCCGAGATCCTAACAACCAGGACAGTGATGGAAATGGAAATGGTTACAGAGATCTTGTTATTTTGTAGAGCATGCCCATTATCTTTTTCCATTGGAAAAAAACATTTATTGAGAGCCTACTATGTGCAAAGTTCTATGCCGGGTGTTTCACTTGGGTGAAAAATGAAGATAACCTTTGCCTTTAAGAAACTTACCAACCAGTAGTGAGACTAAGATAAGTACTGTGTAAATTGCTGTAATCCTTGACGTACTTTAGTGGATGGAGCGATCTGGTCCAGCTAGAAGGGGATCTGCAAGAGTTTCATGGGGGAGATAATAGGGAGGAGATACAGGGAGAGGGCATTTCAGGTCGCTGGACTGGAGGAGTCAGAGCAGGCAGAAATGTATGAGACATCATCGGGGAATTGTAAAGAGTCTGACTTGACTGGGGCATAGAGATCTCTTGTGCGATAAGACTGGGTTCTGAAGTTGAGAGGTTCGTGTTTAACTTGGTAGACCTTAAAAGGATATTGAAAGAGTTCTGAAAAAAGCCGGGATGTGTGGGCTTGTGGAAGATTTACTATGACTGAGGCTGGACAGTGGAGACCAGGTTGGATGTCTGAACCACAGGGAGTGGGGGATGGAGAAGACAGGACAGGTGTGTGGGGGGTCCTGGAGTTGTGGACGCAAAGGACTGACAACAGATTGAACATGAGGAACGAGGGAGGGAAAGAAGCAGAGGATGCAAGTTCAAAATCCAGCTGGTTCGGAAATGATATTGTCCTTAAGGCAGAAAGGAAAGATAAGAACAGTGACTGTTTCGTGGGGTAAGTGTGATGAAATTGATTTTGGACATTTTCAACTTGAGCTTCCAGTAAGATATTCAAGTGGAAATGCCCAGTTTCAGTTGGCCTGAAGGATCCAGAACTCGAGAGAGAAGTTGGGGCTGAAATACACTGTGCCTTTTCCCCAAACCATGTACATTGTCTTCTTTCATTTCCACAAGTGGTCCTCGCTGCCCCTGCTGATTCTACCTTCTGTTATTGCTGTTTCTATACCGCCTTTCCCCGACAGTCCTCTGAAGACTTCTGTGGATTCAATTAAGGTGATCACTTGAAGCTGTACTGTTCAAAGCTTGGCTCTCCATGACCAGTTTGCATCCTTAAAAGAAATTCAACTTGAGTCAGATTAGTGTTGTTGTAACATCCAAATAGTATCCTCCATTTGTAGGGGTCTGACCCAACGAAGGTGTTCGCCTTCACTGGTACTTCCTCACTTAATGAAATAGTTCTCCTATTCAATTTAACCTGCACCTAGCATAGTAGACGGTAGGTGAACACTATGATTGTTGATCAAATAAATGGATTAATAAAGTGAGTGTGAGGGGCTTTGGATGTCAAACTCATCCTAACAGACTAATGTTGTCCCACTCCTCTTCTTCATAGAGTATGTGTGCCTCACTCTGTAATGTCCCATTATAGGGACATATGTGTTCCAAATGTCCCATCCCACAAATCTGTTCATATTTAATAGGAATGAACAAAGGAAAATTCCTATTTTGATTTCATCCTTCATCATTGAATTGAAAAAGTATGTCATTCATACCCGGAGAGAAATCTAGGTTTTGCTTTATAGCAGAACGTTCAACTTGAATCAACATCCTTCATGCTAACGTTAGCCAGCAGCCCATCAGTCGACACACTGTATCTGTGTATGCAGAGAACACATGCACACAGTCTGCATAGATGTGCACGGTTGCTCTCAGTTCTCGTGTTTTATGTGTCAAACCCAGTCCAGATGAAGTCTTGACATCACAGATGATTCATGACCTTATCATTACAGAAATCAGAACTTGTCCATGGTTCTCACAGTGGGAAAAAAGTGATTTTTTCCTCTCTGATTAGTGTTGTAGCCCAAATATAGAAGAACTATAGCATAAAAGTCACAAGGATAAAGGGGATGCTAGTTCTTTTCCCCTAAAAACAAGCAGCCAGTGGAGGATGGGAGTGAGTACAGCTCAGTGTTCCAGAGGTGAGAGACCCAGGATTTCAGTTCTCCAGACACTGACCGACAGGAAGAGCACCAAGGGTGGCATGGAGCAAACCACTGGCCAGGCAGCTTTGGGCTGAGTTCTCGGTTCTGGTTAAAGCAAGCATTGCAGCCTTTCTGTGGTTTTGAAGATCTGGTGGAATTTGCATTTTGAGAGCCCTCGTTCCTTGGCATGAAGCAAGCTCAAAAGCATTGAGACTCATCATTTGTCATCTGTTGGTGAAGGACTGTGTGATTTGTTTACTGGTAACGAAGCTGGGCCGTACTTCTCCGGGGGCTTTTTAAAAAGAGGGATGTGTCAGCTTCCAGATTTGTCCCCATGAATGAAACCACAAGCAAATTCTCTTTCTCCCCCGTCTTCCCTTCTTCCCTCTTGTTTCTTCAGTGGCCATCTGTGCGTTATGTTGCCACTGCCAGACCCTCTTCAAGTGGCTTATCTATGAGTGAATTCAGAAACTTCAAATTTAAAGGACACCCAGATAATTGGCCCGTTCTCCAAAGGATCTGTCCCCTGTGCTCCTGCCAGATTCCTTCCTAATGAATACATCCAGTGACAGTGGGATTCTTGAGCTGCTCCGGATCCGTGAGAAAATGAGCTTCCCTGCTTTGTAACAGCTTGCGGCTCTGGGGGAAAAAGAAATGACAGCCATCATGCAAGTTTCCTTTGAATGTAGTTTTCTTTCCCATAAATGATACTTTGAGAATACACTTAAGGGGTTATTAGTTTTCTATTTCATGCTTGGCCTGTGTGTGAGAATAACACAAGCTGTCACTGCAAATCAGTAGCTAAACCTGCTTTCTCTGGTTAATGTGAGCATTTAATATTTGGCTCAATTAAAAATTAACTGATGAAAGTACATGTCAAATGGAATTTGAAAATACCTTTTGTAGGGACTAGTGAAAGGGCATGGCCAATGAGTAAATTAGTGGTTTTCGAATGTGAAGACTTTGGGGAAATTTAATACAAGTTGAGACACTCGACTCTTCCTTCAAACCTCTCTACCTGTTTGTCTCGGCATGCTGTTGAAAAGGATGTCCCGGTCCGTGTTATGAAGGGCCCAATTGCATCTCTGTGTTTTCCGGAAAATAATTGTTGTTTTGTGTGTGTGTGCTGGATCATACAATTAAAGCAGACAGAACAGGAGATTGGTTATTCTTTTATCCCACAGATTTTCTTTTTTTAATTGGCTGCATGCTGTGGGCCAGCATGGGCAAGTGGGAGCTGGAGAGACAGGCTTACCGTCTGGGGAGTGGAGATCATTAAACAGCGAGTGCAGGGGAGCATGGGGGAAGCTGGGGGTGAAGAAATGCAACCCCAGTAGGGGCATAGATTAGACTCAGGGAAGTGTTCGCAGGACAGGGAGCTGAAGCCTGGCAGATGAGCTGGAAGTAACCTAGCGATGCGGGAAGGAGGCGCAGAGGGTGGCCAGCAGACAGGACATGGAGAACAAAGGCCAGAGGCAGGGGAGCACGTGGTGAGCTGCAGGAACCCAGGAGTCTGGCCTGGCTGGAGTGAGGAGGGCCGGTGGGGCGGATCAAAAAGATGATACTGGAGCTGTCCCACAATGCAGGGGTGCCTTCTAGACAGGTCACTCTGGCTGCACTCAGTTCATGAGACTGGGGCGATGTTAGTGACAGTGTGGGGCTAGCTCAGAAAGGAAGCAGACATCGTGTGCCTGATGGAGAGGACAGGTGGTGAGGACCGTGAGAAGATAACAGTTTTATGCAATGATTAGGACTAGAGTGGAGAGATTTTTAGGAAGATATAGTGATTGACTGAAGGCTTCAAAACATTGCTCATTTCTTCTTCAATTATAGTGGGGTTTATTTTTTCAATAGTCACTTTGAAAAGAATATGGTCATTGTTCTGGTTATATATGAGTTTTTTTTTTTTTTTTAAATTTCCCATTCTCTTAAATGAACACTGCCTGGTTGAGAACTTTATTTTGTTAGAATTCACATTGCAATTACATTCATTAATGACCAGTTAATGAAGATGTATTTGAAGAAAGGATTCAGTTATGAAAGGCAGTTTTCATAGAATTTTTTTCCAGGTGAAAAAGGGACCTCAGTGATGTCTTGCCTTAGTGGAGGACTTCAGAGTTTCCAGAGGAATTCTGTATCTGTTGGCCCATTTGATCTTCACAAAACTCTAGGTGAGGAAGGTGCTAGGTTCCCACTTCTCTCTGCCTTCCTCTTCCTACACTCTTTGTATTATTTGCTTATTCCCATGTGAAGAGAAAACTTTGACTTACAAAACTACATGAGAGCCAGTAAGTCAAGAGGAGTTGGTGTTTGTTGCCAGACTCGGAGTCCAGTAGGTGTTTCTTTACACTCTGCTGTTTCTTGAGGTATGTTTTCATAAGGACACCAGATTCCTTCATGGAAACCTGATCAAGTATATCTAATTTTAAAAAATAGTATCCTTTACTACTGTGTATCTCAAACATTTTCAAGAAAATTAAAATATAGGCTTGCATTTCAGGTTATTTTCTCTCCTTGCATTCAGCTTTGGAAATGAATTTCATGTTAAGGGCAGAGGGACATCTCACTGTTTGCCACACGGTACCCATCGATGTGCTTGTGAGCTGGGGGCACTTGACCTTGAAACTCCTTCTAAGGGGTCGGTAGCCTGGTGGATGTGAGAGTTTGTTAAAATTCAGTGTGAGGGTTCTGGAAAACAGCCCCTTTCAGCAGTGGAATTGTATGAACAGAAGCGACTGTTTCTGATTGTTGGTATCTAACTAGCAACCCATGTTTTTATTTACGTTGAAAATCAGGCTCCTGTCTTTGGGTGACCAACGTAAATCTGCTGAGTGAAATGTTTTTTGAATTAAAAAAAAATGGTGGCGCTGTCATCAGTAGGGTTTCCCCAGTGTCTGAAGGGCATGGTAGCTACACATGAGTTCAACTTCATTCATTCAACAGATATTTCTAAGAGTGCTGGAGCTGTAACAGAAAACATGGTGATCAGGGACTGCCTCTCATACCTCACGTGAAGCCAGTGTTGTGCGGAGGCCAGGGCAGTAAAAAGGCAAATAATTAGGTACGGTGTAGGGGCTACAACGTAACAGAAACAGGGGAATTTGATACATGAGTGCTGATGGGGCAGTATTAACTTCTAGCGTTCATTTTTGAGGTTCTTCCAGCAGTATTGCAATTTACTTAGAGGAGGCTGAATGGCTTTTTTAAAATTAACAACTGAAAACATAGTATTCTACCTTAAAATTTATATATGTATATAAATAAAATACAGCCCATACATCAGTTTTCCATGCGTTACTGTGTTCAGTGTAGGATTAAAGAAGACCTACTAGTTTGGCTGTAATGTTTGGAGCACTTTCCCCATTATTTGTACTGATCCTGCCACTTCCCCCATTTCCATGTCCCCACTACATAGGTCATTGGCCTCAGTCACTGAAACTCAGGAGGAAGGAAGGAAACTAGCATTAATTGAACCCCAATATGTTCCAGACTCTGGGTTTGACACTTTTATGGATAGAAGGTTGTTTAACCCCAGTAACCTCCCCCCCCTGAGGGTAGGAAGTGGAATTATGGATGAGGAAACAGAGGTTCTGCAAAATCAAGGAACTTTGCCTAGTAAGAGGCAAAACCAGATCCTTTTTCTCAGCAAACCAAGTAGTAATTGATATCCCCTGAAACTTCAAGAAATGTTTTAAAACGTAAAAAAAAGAAGCCTACTAAAAATCACAATTTGATTCATGTGACTTTTGGGTTCCTTTTGTGACTCTTTAGGAAGCCGATCAGCCGGCTTCATTTTAGCAAACAGGAGGTGAAATCTTTCACAACATGGACTTCTGAAGTTCTTTCAGAGTTAAAAAGAAAAGAGAGACACACATAGAAACAACAGGTTTCTGTCTCTCTCCTCTTTGGCTCCAATAGTCTGTATAAATAGCCTTGGAAAAATAAGTAATCGTCAGTCACTGCTTCATTACCAAAACCAGACACCTGATTCAGAAACTCTCCCCGGGGTCAGTGCGTGTGTTGGAATAACAAATCCACCGTCCTTTCCTGGGTTGAGAGAAATGATCTCACTGTCAATTGTAACCTGCCTGCTGCCGTAATCAAAAGGTGGGAAAAGTCTGCGGTTGTACCCCTAGTGTGGTCCTCAGCCCTTTGCTGTTCTTATTTTAGGCATGACCTTCAGGTTTTTTTCCAGAGTCCAGAGGTGGAATGACATGTTACCCAAGTTTATAAGATGATGATGATGTATCTGCTTTTATATTTGGCTGTAAATTTTATTCTACTCATAAACAAACCCACCTTCAGCAACTGCGCTGCATCAGGGGACAGTTATTTCCATCCCCCTTGGTTTAATTTGGATACACTTGGCCTAGAACAGCACAGTGTTTCCATAATAACATTTGAACAGGATGCTCTGTTGATCTGCAGGGCTCAGGGAGTTTCAGTGTCGGCCAGGAAACTCCTTTCTTAAAAGAAACTTAAGCACCAAATTCTGACAAGATAGGAAACTCTTACTGGGCTCCTTATTAAACTATCTCTTTTTTTCCCCCTGTGATCTCATTAATTTTTATATCTCTTGGTGTGATTAAACACATACAGATGGAATATTTAACTCATTTTAGGTTCATGTACAGAATTAAGTAACTCAAATTCAGGAGGCAAGAACCTGTTTTAAGGGGTTTGTTTAATGAAGCATATATAAATTAAAAAATTAAACATTCTCCCAGGCACGTATTATAACTCTGAGAGTAGAACTTCATAAGGAAGCAAAAAAGGAAGGCGAATGATTATTCAGGCAAAGGGACAATAGTAACCTTTGACTAAGCGAGACAAGAGTTCAACACTCAGCTCCCCAGACCCTGGGTTCTGTGTTCATCGAATTGAACAGGCCACCAGCTCTTCCCTCCCTCTTTTATGGGCCAGACTGCTTCAAAAATATTGGTCCAATATAACCCAAAGTGTTTAATTTATAAGCTATCACTCAACAGTATACTGTTTAAAAGGCTGCTTTATGCATTTTTTTACAAATCCTTAAAATCCCAATGACTTCAGATAATTAGGATCTTTGTTCTTTTAATGGCTTAGTGTGTGACCCCTGAGTTGTCTGGCTTGGTCTCGGGACAGGAGAAAGGCAGGTTTGGATCCTGTGCCCAGGATGGGCTCCCTGGTGTCCAGGGTGAAGGGAAATCCGGGCCCTTTCTCGGCCTCAGTTCTCCCTGGGATTGGTTACTCGCAGTGTCCACAGGGGAATGAAGGGTGCCCGTTTGTCACCAGTGTTGTCATTTGTTAATAAAAGGCCTTTAGGATGGCAAAGTCTGTTAACGCCTTCAGAGATCTCTGTTTAAGCAATTATGATGATCCTCAACACAAGTCGGAATGAGGAAGTAACTTCACCTCCTGCTATGCAGAAGGATGTCACAAAGTTCACATGCTGGGTCACATCCATTACTCATAAGAGCTTGACCATCATTCTTTTCTTTTTTTTTTTTAATGGAGGTGCCAGGGATTGAACCCAGGACCTTGAGTGTGCTAAGCAAATGCTCTGCCACTGAGCTATACCCCCCACCCACCTTGGCCATCACTCTTAGCAGGATTGCTTGAAAAAAAAAATATACGTGTAAACATATATAGGTGGGTATGTGTATATAGTGATAAAACATATATAACTAAAATTTACTATTTTAACCATTTTTAAGTGTATAGTTCGGTGGCATTAAGCACATTCACAATGTTGTGGAACCATCACCACCATCCCTGCCCAGAACTTTTTCATCACCAAGAAATGAGACTCTGTACCCATCAAGCAGTAGCTTCCCCTTCCCCCCACCCCCCAGGCCCCGGTAACCTCCGGTTTACTTTCTGCCTCTGAATTTGACTATTCTTGGTACCTCGTATAAGTGGAACCCCAGTACTTGCCCTTTTGTTTCTGGCTTTTTTCACTTAATGTAATGTATTCAAGGTTTATCCGTGTTGTAGCCTGCGTGGGAATTTCATTTCTTTTCAAGGCTGAATAATTTTCCACCCAATTAAAAAAAAAATACACTTTCTCTCAAGATTGATTATCATCTTTTCCCCCTGCCATTAGAAACAGCAAATTGAGTTAAATTAGTACTGAGTGGGCAGAGGAAACCTGCAGATTATTAGAGAAATTATTTTAGGAGTCTGATTCTAAGGGAGACGATAAAAATGCTGTTGAGAGGAGCTCAGGAACTAAAGCACACAGCCGTCGGAGCAGCTCTGTGATGGAGCAGCTCTGTGATGGAGCAGCTCTGTGTGGGGCAGACAGTAAAGAAGATGCCGGCCGCCCTTGAGGTTGTCAGTGGGTTTGTAGCCCGGGAAGGTCTTTCTTGTTCCTCAGGGTGCTGCTGAGTCATCAAGATGGCTTATTTTCCATCGGCAGAGTTGAAGAGTTCAGAGAAAGTGGGTAATAAGTCTCAGAGATATCTCCCTTCCCAGTGGTTAAAGAATATTTAAAAAGTTTAGGCTTCAGTCATCTGAAAAATCCACTTAAGTGAAATGATTCATTCTGGAAGGTGAAAGAGAGGAAGCAAAGCAATGTTAGTGTAAAAAAATTAAATTAAAATTCAAATAGGCCAAGAGACCTGAAATGACATTTACTCACCTGCTACGTTCCTTGTCTTTTCCTACCTCACTTTTTTGAATGCAGAATCAATAGGAACTTGACCCAAGTGGACATGGGTATGTGATTTCTGGAGGAGTTTTCGCTGTATCGCTCTGTGCATACGTTACAGTGTTCGCATATTTAGAATAGTCCCATAACACACAGAGTGAGGAGCTGCCTTAACGCTGAGCGTCTGACTCATGACTTCAGTTTGGAACCATCATGTAATAAAATGTGGTCCTTTGTTCATCCCACATTCTCTGTGCCTGCTGGGCATCTGGACACCATCTCTGGCTTTGTTGTGGGCAGTCTCCTGGGGAGACAGACACACAAGTGAATAGGACAATCCAGCGGGTTTTTCCTAGGAAGTTTAAGGATGGCTTCAGAGAGGAGGGGCCATCTGGCCTGGGTCTTGAAGGGTAAGTAAGAGCTTGCCTCATGGAGAATGGGGAGGGCTGCCCTGTGCAGATGAGCGGAGTACTGGAAGGGTCTGACAAGCATGGGAGAGTACAGAGGTCAGCATGGCCAGAATACAAGGGGGTAATGAGGGGGATGAAGGAGCTGAAGCTGAGGGGACAGTCCAGGCTGACTTACCAAGGCCCTGAGTGTCTTTCTCCCTAAGGAATTCAGATTTGACTTTCGTGCAATAGAGAGCCAATGAAGATTTCTAGCAGGATAGTGGGGTGTGTGTGTGTGTGTGTTTTTGTATGTGTTGAGGGGCGGGTAGCAGGGAGGCAGACCGGATAATGGGGCAGGTGTCCCCCTTGGGATGGTGCTGGATGGCTGCACCTGGACACCTGCCCCATCTTCCCACTGAGATGGGACAGCCATGAAGACATTTCAAAGGAAGGCTCAGCGAGGCTCATAGGAGTTGAGGAGTATGGATGTGATTTGACCACCACTGAAGAGTCAGGCCTTAGTACAAGCCCAGATAAGTATCAGCTGACTGACTGAGAGCACGGACCTGGGTGGACCCACTATGCACTAGCGGCGTTAAAGGGGCGCCCAGCTGTGCTCGTGATAAAGCAGATGGTCACAGGGTGCCTCCTCCGTGCCAGACACTTCCTGAATGTTCTGTCTACATTAACGCATTTATTTCTCCTCCTGACAGTCGGGGGAGCTTGCTCTCGCAGGTGAGGCTTGGAGAGGGGAGTCATTACAGTTGCTTTTGGTGGCTGAGCTGGGATTTGAACCCGGGCGTCCACGGAGTGCTTGATGCTCTGTCACCTCTCTCCATTCTCCCGGAGTTTCCAGAAAGCCGCTTCTGTCAAGGCCCCAGAAGGGGTGACTTGGGGCGAACATCACCAGCGACAGGATGCGGAGAAGCCTGATTAGGAAACCATTTATCTCCCGTAGACATACCATCTGAGATGACCTTAGCAGAAATAACAATGCAGAAATAACAGCACCACAGCCTTTTCCCTGGCATACGAAACCACTTTTGTAATGAAAATGGAATTTCTCTGGGAAATCGTCCTAGAAAGAGATAGGCCGCTGAAAGAAAAGAACAGAAATGTTAAATAGTATCCAGTTGTTTTCTGCATCTTTTCCCTTCTACACTTGCCTGCCCGGTGGTGTCATTTAGGGCAGCCTGGGCCCCTCGGTCCCAAAGAAAGAGGAGTGTGGACACTCAGAGCCGCTCCTTACCTGGAGATCGCCCTCAGCACACCTGGCTGACAGGCGAAGGGTCCTTTCAGGGAAACGTTGCTTTCGAGGTGGAAGCCTGTGGTTTTCTGGAATGAAGGGCGGTGAGTTTGGTTTCCCGGGTGGCCCACGGGCCGGAATCCGAGCTCCACGGCGCTCAGGTGTATGTACCGTCCTGAATCAGGACACCCCCCGCTGAAGCTGTGTTTTCAGGCCATAGGTCAGAGTCAGAGAAAATAAACTCTTGTCACAACAGAGGAGGCAGCAGCCAGATTCTGTCTCAGAGTCCATTCCCTTGGTTCACCCTAGAGTACGCGGATTTTCTTGTCTGTGTTGGGAAGGGCTCCGTTCTGATGCTGATTCTCAGGGGCGGTGTGTCTTGCTCGCCCACCCCCGTAGAAAGGTGATCAGCAGTGGTGGCCGTGGAGGCAGAGGGCAGCCTGCAAAACCAGCTGAGCTCTCTTGGCTCCCATTGTATGCAAATTTGCTGAACAGAATGCAAATGATTTCGCAGTCCTGTGGGACCCAGAGAACAGCGCTCATCCGTTTTCAGCCCTCTCCCTGGGCTTTTAGTGGCGCCACTTCAGAGGCAAGGACCAGTCTGCCACAAGGCTGGTTAAAGATGGTTTGGGAAGGAATGGCTCACAGCATCAGAGGAGACTGTGCCTGGGAATTCATCCTGAGCAGTCGAGAATTTCATCCTCTGGCAGCATGAGAGCCAAGACTTCTGTGTTGTGAGAACGGGAAAAGGTCATCACAGACTAATGCCTTTCAAAGCCTTTTATGCCTCCTCTCATCCCAAGATGTCCCGACACCACAGCCTACACCCCACCAAGTACGTGCCCCACCCGGTGGCTGGGCATTTACTGACTACAAGGCAGGGTGCTGGGCACTGACCAAAGGCTCGTGTGTGCCATCAAACTGTGGAACCAAAACGCCCTGTCTGAAACCAGCTCCTGCACCGTCCTGTGTGGTAGCACGAGCCTTGCGGGCTCCAGGGCACGCGAACTGCGCCGAGTCCAAAGTGAGATGGGATCCCCACACCAGGTTTCAAAGTATGAAAAGATGAAGGCAAAACTATGCATTAATCATTTTCCTGTTAATTGCATGTTGAAATAATATTTTGGATATATTGGTTGGAATAAAATACATTCAATGTGGCTACCAGAAAATTGGAAATGACATACGGGGCTCACGTTGTATTTTTACTGGACACACTGGTCTAGATTGCTAACTGTTTATCACATGGTGTAGACAGCTTTTTATTCTCGTATTTCGATATTATAGAGGAGGGTAGAAAAACCTTTTTCCATGGATGGGGTGCTGTGTAGACAGTTTCAGGGCAGATTGTATAACTCTTCACAAAGTGTGTTCACATCCAGGTTCTGGCTGATCGCATGGGTCAGTTCACTGAGTTAAGGGGGGCGGTGCCTGGCCACACTTTTATAGGTGAGTGTTTCTCAAGTATAATTTCAATCACAAGTATAATTTCAGACTTCCAGCTTATCGTCCAGTGCCTATAAGAAATAAACTCAAAATCACCTGTGGACATAATGCCTGTCTTTCTATACCAAAGATAATAGAACGAGGTGCTATTTAGGAGTAAATAATGTGTGTGTCTGTGTGTGTAAATGGTCACAAGCATGTCCTGCAGCTGGTTAATATGACGCATTAATCAATGGTTGTAGCTGATATTCCGTGGAAAGGTTTGACTCATGTTGAGTTTTTGGAGCCATCAGGTCAAGGGCAGGGAGGTTAGGGTGTGTCGTCATGGCAAGGGGATCTTTCCTCCTGCGGGAAATCAGCGATCTCATGTCCAGTTCCTGGGCAGCGTGAAGCAAGGTTGGTGGGTCTCACCTGTCAGGAAGGTCTGAGATGGAGTTTGGTCATGTCCGAAGTGGAAGGACAAAGAGGAAAGGGATCAGATCCAGGAAGTCACCTGTGAGTCACTTCACTGCCAACACATCTAACGGCAAACGTGGGGGTTTTCCTCACACCAACAAGCGATTCTCCAGATCTCTGGACACCAGCTAGGTGTCCTACACTTTAATTCAATCTGGACACTAGCTACCTGGAGTTAGCGTCAGATCCCACACGGTAGGGGCTCAGTCCCACAAGACTGCCCCCGCTTTAGGCACCAGGCGAAATCCCAGGCCACCCATGGGTCCCCACAATGCCTTCCTCATGCTCGATAATTTGTTAGGACGGCTCACAGGACTCAGGAGTATACTTACTGTGACTGGTTTGTTATAAAGGATACAGCTCAGGGACACCCAAATGGAAGAGATGCTTAGGGCAAAGAATGGAGGGCAGGGCATGCCCTCCAGGGCCTCAGTACCCTCACGAACCCGAAAGCTCTCAGAACCCTACAGATTAGGGGTTTTAATGGAGGTTTCTTTACGGAGACATGATTGATTAAATCACCGGCGGGTGGGTGGTTAACTCAATCTCCAGCTCCTCCCCTCTCTCTCGGAGATTGGGAGTTCCAACCCCTAATCGTGCCCTGGCCTTCCTGGTGGCCAGCCTCCATCCTGAAGTGATCCTCTCATTAGAAGACAGTCATCACTGGAGATTCCAAGGGCCTTAGGAGCTCTTGCGTCGGGGGCTGGGGACTGAGGCCAAATACTGTAACAGATGTTCCTCTCACGCCATCACTCGGGAAATGACAAGGATTTTAGGAGCTCTGTGCCAGGAACTGGAGACAGGACCAAAAAGCTATTTCTTATTATGTCACAATGTCACACACCCAATACAGACAAAGGATGGGGAGGTACACTTCTAGGGAAGGTGAGAGAAGCCGTCAAGGCCGAGACCAAGAGGTGGATACGGTCGGTGAGCTCAGCGCAGTACTGAGGGCGCTTAGAACCAAGGGCCTTGGGTTGCATCGGGCCCTCCCAGGGACCTGCTGTTTGGGCAAGTAACGCACTTTTCTGAGCTCTGATTTCTTCATCTGCAAACAGGGAGTTGGGTTAGAGGATCTTGCTAAAATTCTCTGAGGTTTGAAGGCCAGAGCATCAGCAGATACAGTATTAATGAGCCATCAGTGAAAGCAAAGGGGCCTCCTTCTTACTGCTGGGCTTCCTTTTGCTGATCTACTTGGGGGCACAGAGGTCCACGGTAGCTACGATCATCGGTCTGGATGGTTCATTGGCTTTGGGTTGCGTCGGGTCTAGGATTACCTTATTGCTGTAGCCATACACACGTATGTATTGTAACGTCACATTTAAAAACATTTGTACTTCTGTGTCTTTCTTGGCTCTCTCTGTTCTCTTCCTCCCTCACTTTCTGTGGTTTATAATTATTTCTCGTGTCCTATCTGGATAGTCTAGTTATTGCCCAGGTAGCCGTTCCCCCACGTTGATCGTGTGCTTTAGTGAATCACTGCTGTCCTGTGTCTCCAGCTGTTTTTTCTCTGCCCTGCACTTCCTATGAATTAAAAAGCTTCTGGGCCATAGATGAAAAGCGTAAGAATTTAGCGCCTTTTCCCTTTCAGGCTGTGTTTTAATTGCTTTTAGTAGGTGCAGGGAGACAGGAGCCCTTGGATCTTGAGATAGCTTTGGATTTTGCTGAGAATCACTCCAGGAGCACATGCCCCCACCAAGGGTCTCAGCCACCTCTTCCGCCTCATTCTCCGCTGCTTAGCACTGAGAGCCTGGCATCGTTTCTGTTGGAATGAAAAGATTGGCAGAGCTGCCCTAGACAACAGTCCCGCGAAACACTGTGGCAGAAGGTTTGGTCTACATACCAAGGCAGCCGGAGTATTAATTGCATTCTCTGTGATCACAAAAAAGGCGCTGAATTATTCTCTTCATCTTTTAAGAATGACAGGCTTTTTGCTCTGCCAGCCGTAAGTGTAGTGGTATCACATGGAAAGGAGATGCTAGATTTGACTTAAAAAAAAAAAAAGAAGTGTAGATGTGACGGTCTCTGGCAGGCAGGCAGCTCGTTCTTAGAAAAGATCTAAAGTGGAGCTTGGCCCTGTTTCCTAACTGGTACCTGGAGAAAGTAAGGACCCTGGTGAGGAGGCTTTCCCATAAATGTGCACGACCTGTGAACGTGATTCCCATTTGGAAATCTTACTTCAGATTTTGAAATGGGACTTTTCAAGTTGCCTTGCTCCAGTTTGAATCCCATTTTCCTTTGTGTTTGTGTGTGGACTGGAGAGGAAGTGGTCCAGGTGGTTTCTGTGTGTACTCATCTTCTCCCAGGCCCTGTGCAAACACACTCGTGAATACTCCGAGTATCCGGGTCCCCCAGACACACCGTTCTCTCACCTGCTGCGGCTCCTTTGAGCCGCGTGTTCCCTGTGCGGGGAGCATCCCGCCTTCGCAGCCCACACCCGCACCACCCCACACACGCGCGTTTTCTTCCCGGTCACTCTCATCTCTGAACCTGCTGTGGCTGTTTCATCAAGAACTGTTTGTGATGATTTAACTTGGTTGGGGGGAGAGTTAGAGAAAGCAGGTGTCAGCCTGTCTAGTGGGGATTTTCCTATGCTGAAAATTGTTATTCTGAGCAGCACCCCACCCTCCCTTCGCAACCCCCAAAAAAGAGAAGTTTGAGAGTTTGAGTATGTTTTGGTTGAAGATGTTCAGTGGGTCAGAGAGCATTTCTTTCTGGGCAGTGCAGTCCGGAGAACTGTTTTGATTTACTGTGATTAAACCTCGTCTTCCCTTCCTTCGCATCCCTGCGGCTCATGTACTGTCTCATAGGGCAGAGGGCTGGCGGGAGGCGGGCAGCCACTGAGAGTCTGCTTGGCTCTGATGGGAAGAGGGCTAGCTCTGGCTAGGGGCTGGAGTCGTCTCCTGTGCACGTCACGTGTTCATGGGAGTCTTGGATCGCAGCATGACTCTTCCCAACTTCCCCATCACACTGTACCTCCAGCCAAAAGGAGGCTCCAGCAGCCACCAGGTGGTGGTTTGAGAGCCATCACCGATGTTACGTGTCACCTGCAACAGGAGGGAGATTTCCAGGGCATGGAGGTCTTCTGTCTGTGGGCCTGTTTGCCTACTGCATGTGGAAGAGCTTGCTTTTCTTTCCCAGGGTGAGTTGTGACAGGGCACTTCACTCAGTAGAACCTTCTGCAGCAGAAACCTTTTCTGACAGTCCCTTCCTCCACCTACACACAACTGTTTCACTCACAGAATCACTGAGAATTGTTAAGCCAATCTTGTGGCTGAAGAACCATTCATTCAAGACACTGGTGAAAATGGTTCTGTCTTTGCCTTCGCTCAGAGTCCATTCTATCTGCTGCCCATTTACAGACCACCTGCTGGGTGTGAGACGTCAACCCTTCTCATGTGTGTGAGCCCCTCTCTTTATTCTCAGACTGCAGCTCCCAGCCTAGAATTGTATATATAGGTACAATATAGAAGGTCTGGATTATTTATTAAGTATGTTGCAGAATTCAGAAGGAAAGCCTTTCTAAAGCTGTGTATTTTGTTTCAGCGTTTACCTTAATCGATCAGATTGCCATTCTTTCATATCTAGGATGGCCATAAAATTTATTGTCCAAACTGAGATACTTGTGAGAGTGAAAAGAGGTGTTAGGAATTATTACTTTAGGACATATACTTGGGGTATATCCAACCTTTTAAGGATTGGACACTATATATATAGAGAGAGAGTTTTTGGTTTTGTGCTGACTCTTAGTAGCATTTTTTTGAAAACCAAATTTTATGGGTTTCTGTATAAATTACCCTCCAAACATATTCACTAGAACTCCCTTCATTATCTGTTACAGGATAACTAGGTCTTGTCCAGACGCTGCATTTCCACCCTCAGGATGCAGCCACGTCGTGTTTTCCCACTGCTTTGCACTCTTGTGAGCTCCGCGCTGCTTCAAAGTGGCTTCTAGCCTTTTTGGACTGTAACTGAACTTCCTTCCTATGGGATTCTTCTCTTCTACAAATTCATTTCTTTGTTTAGAAGTCTAAGAATAGGAGGAAGAGACATAAGCTAGATTCTGTGTCTAAACTGTTATGGTAAGGTTGTCTTCTACCTTTACTATATGAGGAAGGAATGCATCTAAAAAACCCTCTCAGCAGCTTTTTTTTTTTTTTTCTTTCTGTTTTACTGAGAGAAAGAAAAGAGTACTCATGAGTACCCTGGGGCCTCGATGGTGTGACCAAAAGGGTTCCAAGTATGCTCAGTAGTTCTGAGGCTACTTGCGCATCTTTGTACTGTTGAACATGCTCCTGCTTGCACTTTTGCGGGCTGGGATAGGCACTCCTTGGTTTAAGTTGCAAACTGCAAGAGGGCGGGAGCTCTGTTTGTTTCACTTTCTGTGAACGATGCCCAGCGCGGGACCGTGAATCCACTGACACTTGATGAGTGTTGGTTGCCAGGGCTGCTGCTGCTGATCTGTTGAAGAGCTTCAGGCCGGATGTGACAGTAGCGGTCCAACTAGGTGATGCTCCCACCAACGTGGTCTTGTGAGTCTTTGATTAAAAAAATGATGACTTTTTGAAAAATGTAGATTTAAAAAAATACAACTTCCATCTGCTCAGTCAAAATAATAATACATTTAGGGAACAATTTAGAGCTTCTTTCAGCAAATAAAGAAGAATGGAAACCAAGCAAATGCACCCCGAAGAATTTGATGCTGGAAGAAAATTAGTTTCATCTTACTAAGTAACTCTTGTGAAAACCATATCCATTTTTTGCTTTTTTTGCACTTTTCAATCTGCAGCTCAGTTAGGCCACAGGAAAAGGATGGTGTACCTTCAAAGAGCCAGTCGGGTTGGCTGGGTTCTTTGTATTCGTGGAAAACAGCTGTGGGTGCCGGGGGTAGATGTCAGGCTTTTGTTCCATGCAAAGGTGGGAAGGTTCGGTATTGAGACGTGTCGCTGTTCTGTGGAGGAGTTGGCAGATGTCGAGCTGCTTTATCAACATCTTCGAAGCGTTTGAAATGTGTTGATAATGACCTGGGAAAGAGAGATGGGCGGGATGAGGGTGGGAGGAGGAAAGAAACACTCATCCTACACAGTACTGGCTTCTTCTCTTGTTTTTGTGTCTGTGCGGCTGCAGATGAAATGAAGTAGGTTGTTTGTTTCCATTGCCTTCTACCAAATAGAAGTCCTGCTGCCGAGGGAAGTGTGAGTTAAGTCTGGGGAGGAGAGCAGTCCTTCCCTCATGCCCTCTCTCAAGTGAAATTCCAGCCATGGAGCTCAGCCTGAGCATTGCCTTAAAGGGTGGCAGCCATTGCCCTCATTATAAACGAGGTGTTGGGGTGTTTTTATTTCAAATTAAAAATGAGTTTTAGAAATTCCCTTTTGCTTTGAAAACCATGTTCTGAGGGAAAATGTTGAGTAAATGATTTGGAAGTTCCTTTAATACTGCTTACCTTGACACAGCGTGTGCTCTCTCTTCCTCCCTCCCTCTCTCTCTCTCTCTCTCATCTCTGTCTCCCTCTCTGCCTCTGTCTGTCTGTCTGTGTCTCTATTCTTGACTGTCTTGCCAGTGACCTCCATCCCCACAGCTTGAATATCACCCCCAGGCAGCTGCTTCTCAGTGGTGTGTTTCCACAAACTCCAGTTCTGCTTATATACTATTTCCCCCTGGATTTCCTGTTGGCAGCTCACGTTTTACATATAATCAAAATATTTAATCCAGTACTAAACTCATCCTTCTCCCTCCAAAATCTTTCTTGGGCTCAGTGATTTCTCCTCACGTGACCTCCATCCTCCTGATCACCCAGGCTTAAAACAAACTCGTGTCCTCCTTGCTTATTCTGCTCACTCACTAGGAAGTTCCTGTGTTCCTCCCCCATCCTGCTGCCACCACTCTTAACTCTTGCCAAGGTGATGCTCTTAACCCCTGCACTTTCTCCTCACTCCAGCTTTATAACAGACTTGATTAAAATTCTGCCCTGAAATGTTCCTCCTTTCCTACAAGATAAAGGATTCTGCTGCTTAAGATCCTTCTAATTGTGAATTTTCAGCATTTAGCAGTTCCTGCTCCTCCTGAGCAAGATTTGCTACTCCTTAAGCCCATCCTGTCTTCTCTGCTCTGGGCATTTCTTTTCCTGCTGTTTTTACATCCCAAAGGGCTCTGGTTCCATCCAAGTTTTCCCAAATTCTCCATCCCTAAAGACTCAGACCTCCTGGAGATAGATGTCCCTGTTGAACGTGACCACACCGACTTCTGAATCTCTACCCTCTTCCAGCTTTTTTTTTTAAAACTCTCTTCAAAGCTTTGTGACATGCTCTCTGGTATGAGCTTTGATATACAAATATTGGCTTTCATTTCTTTCTTCCTTGCCTAGGTTATAAACCTGTTGACATCTTATGTGTTTCTGTAGCCACAAGCTGTGCCTGAAAATGGTCTCTCCCTTATAAGTGCTCAGTGATGTTTGCTGAATGGATGAATGAAGTATAGTGGCTTTACCATCTCTTATTTGAGACCTGTTTACTTCTCTCCTTGCTTTATTCATTGTTTTGTTGAATCATAAATTTGAGTCAATCATAAATTGAGAGCCTGCTCCAGTGCTACTTGTGTGGATACATCAGTGAGCAAAACAAATATACCTGTCCAGAAGGCACTTACATTCTAGCTTCTTCCGAAGACAAACCATCCTTGCATTCAGCCTCCTCAGCTCTTGAAGAAACAGGAAGGAGTTGTAAATGTGATTAACTTTATATTTCTCTGATTGTTCTGTGATTAAACTTGACTTCCACAAACATTATGCCTTCTTGGTCATTTGCAGCTTTGAGGATGTGGTTCTTAAAATTGGTTCCATATCTTAGTGGCTGTGAGGACATTGAAAACTCTACTTCTTTTCCCTTTCTGACAGTTAAATCAAGTCATTTTGCAAATTGCTCTGAAACAGGGACACAAGTCCCCTAGATTTCAGTCCTGTCTGCAGCACTGAAACTCTCACTAGGCTGCTGTTGGTTTACTAGTAGCAAGTCAGTGCTCATCTTCCTTTGGTTATTTGTTACATGTTACAAAAGAAAAGTAAAAGTAGAACAGCAGTGAATTATATCCTGGCATCAGTATAATGGAAAGCAACCGTTTTTCAAAGTTTGATATGTGTATTATGGATAAGGAAGAAACAACTTTTGTTTTATAAATACATGAAAATATGGTAATGTTAATGGCGAATGAACTAATGGAGAATGTGCCTACTATCTTTATTGGATCAGGACAATTCTCTATTTGTGATTTTGAATGACTGTCGGTCACACACACACAAGCAGAACAATCTAATGTGCCGTTTTCGTGTAGGGCTTTATACTCATGAGTTCTTTTTCTGCAGTGAAATGGTATTTGTGGAGAGATATTGCTTTCGGTGCCAAAACCTAACAGTTTTGTTTTCAAATTCCTGAAAACTAAAAAAAGAAATCTTGGTGACCTCAATGTTCCAGATTCAAAATATCCAAAAGTGGACCCACTTCCTCCTTGAGCTCGCCGTTCCGTGTCTGTTCTGTCTGGTGAATGAGATCACCGTCCACCCAGACAAAGCCCAAAGCCTTAAATCATTTTCAGCTCTGTTTTCTCATCGGTCAGGTAGAACTTTCCTGGATTACTGCTTACGATCCTTTCCAGCTCCAAAAACCTGTGCATGTATAGTTCTGTGACTTCTTGACACATATGCCCCACACATCTGAACCTCACTTCTGAAATCTCTCTCACCTAGGTCACTCCTTCTCCTTTTTTTAAAATCCTGCTGCTGCTATAACTCAGCTTCTCATTACTTCTTGATTATTCTGTGATCTCTTAGCTGGCCTCCCTTTTAAGTTTAGTTTTAAATTGACATACAGTAAAACTCACTTTTATGGATAATTTGATGAGTTTTTGACAGGTGGATAGAGACATCGCCACCACCATGATCAGGATACAGACCAGTTCCCTCATCCCTAAAAAAATCCTCTCCGGTTTGCCCATTGCAGTCAAACCCTCCCCAACCCTTAGCCCCTGGCAACCACTAGTCCCCGTCCCTTTTATAAAATGTCCTGCAAATTGGTCTTCCTCTCTTTGAGCACCTGTTTCCAGCCCATCCCTCCTCTTCATCAATGTCATAGCTTCCTAAAACACATCTGTGTTCTAGACCTTGAGAAATCCTTAATTTCTCTGCACTTCTGTTTCCATGTTAGTATGTGACTGGGTGAGCATATAAAGTGATTAGCTTGAAGAATTCTAATACTTTCTGTGGAGGTTGGCTCCTGAGGAAGACCCTTTGTCTTCCTAATTTGAGTGACTGATGCAGAGACCAGAAAAGTGATAAGCTGCTCTGAGTAAGAAATGGTACCCTGGAGCTCTTGGGGAGAAGAAAGAGAGGGAGAGGTGGGAGCAGCTACCACAAGGAGCAGAAGAAGGCTGAGGGGAGAGGTGTCCGCAGAGGGAGTTCCAGATGAGTGTCGTGGGAGGTGCCAGGCCTGCCCAGTGCCCTGGGGAGCCCTGCCTTAGAGACCTGCGTTACATCAAGCCCCTCCGAGCTGCCAGGGGTGCCTTTTGAATGGGCCTTCACACTGAGAAGGGCGTGAGGAGGCCCAGATCCACAGTGGGAGCATCGTGCTCCATGGGGTTCTCACGAAGCTATCGTGAGGTAGCCAGCTGGAGCCCTGCCTGGTGGAGTTTGGATACTAAGGAGATGTGGACCCTCTTCCCGTGATTCTGTGCCGTCTCCCACGTCTCCTTTTACGTTCTGCCCCTCACCCCCAAATTGCCCCAAATCCTGACTCTTTAGCTTGGTATACAGGGACCCCCTGGGCTGACCTCCAGGGCTGGTACCAGGTTGCCTACCAGCTCCCCTCCCTCCTGCTTCCTGCCTTCCTCCCAACTCCCCACCCCGATCTCACGCTCCAGCTGCCTTCAGCTCCACTGTGTTGAATCCTGTCTCCCCTCAATCCTCACTAAGCTCTCCTTTATCTACAGTCTCCTTCTGTCTATATAAGGTGTTGTATCATAATTATGTATCTATGTCTCTCTCCCCCCATCTTGAGCTGTGTAAAGACTTCTCAATTCATAGTTGATGAAATGAAATTAATTCCTAAATAATCAAGGCAACTTTGAGAACAGTGAAAGGAAAGTGAGGTATTTTTTTTCCCCATCGTGCTCCCATTTTTATGTACAAGTACCAGGCCCGTGATGGGGCTGGCTGTGCATGAACACATTTCCTGACGTTGTGAACACATCAGGGGTCCGTTTTGAAATAGCTGTCGTATGGTCAGAGCCCCTCAGGTGAGCCTTCTGTGTGCACAAGATTAGGATATAGTCCAGGTAGACCCAGAGAAGTAAGGGCATCTTGCACTGACAGTCAGAAAGTCGGGGGAAAAGGCCCCCTTATGGCCTTGAGAAGCTGATGCCACTGCCCCTCCCCCGCCACCCCCATCAATTCACTTGTGTGCTGTCAAACTGAAGTTGCCAACAGAAGGCAGGCAACACAGAGACATGCTTGCTAAGTAAGTTGAGTGGGTGAACTTCCAGCGTCTTCCAAGCCCACGCTGAGATGCAGAATGCACCCCCCCGCCAACACACACACTGGCCCTCCGTGTAAACTGGTACCACCTTCACATCACTGTTTCCCTGGACGCGATGCGCCTGTCTGTGAAACCCAAGCTGAGGATTCCGTTCCTGGGTAAGAGCCGTGGCACATGGCTGCCATATGTTCAGTCTGTGGCCCACACAAGCCTCTAGAACACTTCTCCCACCCAGTGCCTCACCAGCAATTACCCATCCTGTATTGCATATGTTCCCCTTTCCCAAGATCGCAAGAGGATGCGGTCTGCAGCTATCTCCCTACCAGCGAAGGCCGTGACATCTCCTAGGGGAGATGTCAGGGGAATCGCCAGGGCCTCTTCCCCAGCCCCGGGCTCGGTTCCAGAGGTAGGCCAGAGAGAGAAGGCAGCAAGGACAGAGCCCCCACTGACATTTCTTTTCCCACCCAGCCCATCTGCAGGGTCTCTGGCAGCAGACAACCTTGCCAGGGGAGCTGAGTACACACAGAATTTCCCCCAGTGATCTTTATTTTTCCATTTAAAAGGAATCCTTGTTCCCACCTCCTTCCCTCCAGCAGCTGCATGTATGCCCCCCCACCCCAGTCCCTGGGGTGGTGTAGCTGCAGGTGAGCTGCAGTGGCGGGCCCTGAGAGGAGCGAGGTGGGGAGCCGGAGGGAAGAGACCTCTGCTCCTTGGGGATGCTCTGCAGCCAGCAAAACTTTTTTCTTTTTTCCTGGCATCTCCACTCACTGGAGTGGAGCCTCATAGGAGCCAGCCCGGTATCCTTCTAGGATTCTCATAGTCTCAAGCCAGAGCGGCAGAAGCCTAACTTGGGCCAGTGGGGAAGGCAGGGATAGTTTTGAGTGAAAATGCATATTTCTCCCCTCCTCAACCTGGAATACACTGCAAGGAAAAATGTGATCAGGATGCCCCCAGGATGTTTAAAAATAAGATGCTCTGAAATTTTATGCTTTTGAATCATGGGTTTGCAGCTACCTCTTTAGGGTTTAAAATTTCAAAATAATGGACTCATTTAACGTTCCTGGTTCAGCGCCGGGAGCCCTACCATGGAAGTACCGCAGAGACTGAGTCTGGCCCGGCATGTGGGGCCCAGGGCCCATGCCAGCAAAGACCACCTTGTTGTGAATGGGCCTTGTGAAGAGTCCGAATGCCTTTGGTGCAGCTCAGATCCTAGAAATGTCTACACCCGGGGCCCCAAATAGGGGAGGCTGATGGGTGCAACATTTGGGTCTTTGCTCAAGAGCCCTGCAGGACTAGTTGTGACCCTCCCCTCCACCTCTGCCCCGGTTTAGGGGCTTCTTGGCCTTCTCATGGGGAGGACGCTGTGGCTGATGGTGGGGATCCTCCCCTTCCCGGCAGCACCAGCCCACCAGCTCAGCCCTGGCCTCATTCCTGTCTAGGGTTTCAGTGAGCCCCACGCCCAGAGGGTGCCCCTGCGGGCCCAGACTGCATCTTATGATTAAATGGCCTGGGGCATCCTGACCACATGTTTGGTTGCTATAGAGTGAATGTGTCCTTCCCCCAGCCCCTAAATTCATATGTTGAACCCTAACTCGCAGTGTGATAGTATTAGGAGGCGGGGCCTTCGGGACGTGATTAGGTCATGAAGGAGGGGCTCTCATGAATAGGATTAGTACCCTTATAAAAGCTCCCTCACCCCTTCCCCCACCCCTTCCCACGCGCGAGGACACAGAAGACGGCTCTCTGTCCATCAGGAAGTAGGCTCTTCCCAGACATCAGATTTGCTGGCTCCTTGATCTTGGACTTCTCAGCCTCCAGAACTGTAAGAAAAAAAATTTCTGTTGTTTGTAAGCCCCCGGGTCCATGGTATTACAAATAGTGGTCCGAATAGACTGAGACACAGGGGTTCTCAACTTTGGCTGCACCATAAAATCACCCAGGGGACGTTTAAAATTCCAATGCCCAGGTCACTTCTCAGACCACTTGAATCAGAATGTCGGGGAGGGGGCGGGGAGTGGAGGGTGGGACCAGGAGTCCGAAGGCTTTCAAGCCCCACAGATGCTCCTCCAGGCAAGGCTGAAACAGCGCATTCAACGGACACTCAAATGGATGTCGGGACCCTTTGTATTGACCTGCTGCCGTTAGGGCAACAAGAACCGGGTTCTGGTTTCCCAGGAAAGTAAGGCTTCTTTAATGTCACTGCAGAGTCTGAAATCAGATTTTCCGCTGGAATAGGAGACAAATGCCAGGTTTATTTTAAAAGTACTCTTGATCTACCTAAAACTAGGAAGTATAAAGAATCCCGTGGGAGCAGTTTATTCTCGCATTTGAATGCGTCTCTGCTTCCTCTGAACCAAGCCGTGTGGTCTTATCTGTTACCAAAGGGGCCCTGTGACTTCCTAGCACTATAACTGAACTGAAAATTCTGGGGTCGTGCACTGCGTGACTGGGAACGTGAATGAAACAGTTTTCTCAGCAGACAGTGAACAGTAATTTGGAGAGACCGCTGGGTCCCTATAAATCGCACTCTTTTCTGGCGTCTTTCTGGTTGGGGGCTACGTATCTCACAAGCAGAGGATTGTTCCTGGCTGATTACGTCCAGTGATTATTTGTTTAAAACTTTAAAAGAAGAAGAGCAGATACAGTACATTGGCACTCAGTTAACCACGCAAACATTTTTAGGCTAAGAAAATAAACAACTAAATTGGTGGTTTGTTTTATTACCAGACCGGTCAAGTTGCAGAGGCTGGAAAGAGACTCCCAGACTGGAAAAGGTTAAGTATCCTTGTTGAGGGAAACTGAAAACTCAAAAAGCTTTACTATTGGTTGCTTTTCCCTGAAATAAGAAAGCGATCCACTTGATAGCTAGCGACCAAAGACCTCTACCGGGGACACAGAATGTTTTTAATTCGGAGAGGTGGGCTTTTCAGAACTCTGCGAGTGACATTTGTTTTGGCATCTGGCGTTTTTGGTGCCATGTTTATTGCCTGTAGGTCCTAGTGGGAATAGTTTTCTGCTCCTAATTATCCAAAAGGCAAGAAAAAAAAATCACTAGAAAAGAAAAAAGGGGAGGGGAAATATGCCTTGAAAGTTTCATTAATTGCAAAATTAAGTTAAATGGAGCACTCAATAAAAGTACTTCTCAGAACCGATGGAGGGTTTCTCAGAAAGAGCCCATTAAAGCTGGATCCTCTAAAGCAGTGGAAATCCCAGGAACAGAAGCCAAATGCCTGGGAATTGAGTTTCAGAAGAATTTCTGAATTGGAGCAGCTCGGTAATTTACAAAATAGAATGGAATCACTGACTTCTAAAATCTGTTCAGCTAAAATGGGGTAATGCATTTAGCTCACATGGACCACATACACTCAACTCTTGCTGTTATTATATATATATATTTTTACTGCCATTTATTAAGCGTTTTCCTGTGAGCCAGGGCCTGTGTTTTGACATTCATGATCTTACTTCGGGTGATTACAAGGATTCAGTGCCTTCCACAGAAGTCATTAGTACATCGCGGAAGGGTTACAATGCCGACTCTCTGGTGTTTGGAGTAAGTAAAATCTGTAATATTATGCTGTAAAGTCTGACATCTGAAATATTATTTAAATGTATATTAAAGCTAAACTTGAAAATAAGATTTCCATTCCATTGAGATACTTTGCAACTTGGATCTCCATTCAGGAGAAGAAAAGAAAAATAAATGAAATCAACTTTCTTTCTACCTTAAACCACGTATTAAACTGGATGTTTGGGTAGATCATTTTAAAGGCCACCGTAGGCTCTTGTATGCAAATCTGGGCTTTTGAAGATTGGAAGCAGTTCAATAAATTTTCATGGTAAATTCTGAACTTCTGGCATGTGAGAAAAATAACTGTTCGTTGCATCTCATGGACTGGAATTGCAGTTTAAAGATAATCAGAATTGCAGTTAAACATCATCAAAGGGTGACTTGTAGCTTAACTTTCTTAATTACATATGTCAAGAACTTGGGATAACAGTCCTAATTGGAAAGAGTGGTAAGTCAGGTAATATCAATGCTCTCTTACTCAACTGTGATCTTTAATTTACCTGATCAGCATTAAGCTTACCTTAGCTAATGAAGGCTACAATCAAAGTACAAATCGAATATTTAGTTAGTCTGTTAGTATTGGTTCCTGCTATGGACTAATTTTAGTTCACTCTTTACCATAAGAAATTCCTCTTGGTATTTATGTTGAGTATTGGATGGAATAAAAAACAAAAAACAAACAAAAAAGAAAATCAGCTACCAATAGCCAAACCAATAACCATGAATTCATATGGATGTGCTATCTTCTGTCTCTTCTGAACATATTGAAACTCAGCTCTCTGGTTTGTGGACGTACTTTACAATGGCAGTTGCTGCCATTTCTTTTTTTTCATTTTCCCCGACAGAAACTCTGCACCCATTTGACACTAATTCTCCATCCTCACCTCCCCCAAACTCCTGGCAACCACCATTCTACTTTCTGTCTCTTGTGAATTGACTATTCTAGGTACCTCATTTAAGTGGAGTCCTTTTTGTGATCGGCTTATTTCATGGTTTAGCATGTCTTCAAGGTTCATCTGTGTTGCAGCCTGTGCCAGAATTTCCTTCCTTATCAAGGCTGAATAATATCTCTTTGTCTGTGTAGACCACATTTCTGTTGGGTACCAATCAAGTAGTGGAACTGTTTTGGATGTAATGCCAAAGAGTTTTCCAGAATGTTTGTACTGTTGACACTCCCACCCCTTCCGTATGAAAGTTCACGATATTTTGCATTCTTTCCAAACTTAGAGTTGTCAGTCTCTTTGTTTTAGCCAATCTGCTGTGTTCATAGTGGTATCACAATATGGTGTTGTTTTGGGGTTTTTTGTTGTTTGTTGTTGTTGTTGCATTTCTCTGATTACTAATTACTAATTACCAATTGCTTCTCATATGTTTCCTGACCATCCTCTTTTGTGACATGCCCATTCAGGTCTCTTGCTCATTTTTCAACTGTGTTGCCTTGTCTTTTTCTTGTGGATTTGTAAGTGTTCTTCACATCTTCTGGACTAAACCTTCCGCTAGCCGTATGGGTTGCAAATATCTTTCTCTCCTCTGTGACTTGCCTTTTTACTCTCCTAGCATCTTTTGATGGAAAGAAGTTCTTAACTTTAACGTAGCTCTATTTGTTACTCATTTCCTTTATGGTTAGTGCTTATTGTGTTCTGCTATCCCAAGGTCATGAAGATTTTTCTCTAATAGTAACTTCTAAAAGTTGTATCATTTTGCCACTCACATTTACGTTTCTATAATGCACCTGGGATTGAGTTATGTGAGTGTGTTGAGCTGGGAGGGCAAAGTTTTCTTTCTTCCCCATCTGGTTATCCCATTTACTAAGGAAAACATCTTTTCCCTAGTGCTCTGCAGTGATAGATTTTTCAACAATTAGGTGTCTGTGCGTGTGTGGGTCTCGGGACGGGCTCTCTCGCTATTCCTTTGGTCTGTTTGCCTGCACCTGTGGTAATGCCACTCTCTCATACTAGTTAGAGCTTTTTAAGTCATGATGTCCAGTAGACTAAGTCCCTGCCTCGTTTTCTTTTTCTTAAGTGCATCCTGGCTGTCTTTGGCCTTTTGACTGCCATGTGACTTTCAGAGTCAGCTCATTGAGTTCCACAAAAATACCTACTGCGATTTTGACTTGAATAGCATTACTCCTGATAATTTCTGAACACAATTCATTTCAAGGAACAGGAGCTCAAAAACAAAGAAAAGAATAAAGGAGGACACACTTGGGCCATCCCAGCCAGGATTTAGCCATCTTCAAAATACCCGTTTTGCTTTTTGAGTAGCATTTATGGAGTACGGAATTGTAGAAGTTGGTGTTTTTTTTTTTTTTGAGGGACTTTTGCCTTTTCGGGAATCAAACATTTGCCTCCACATCTGCCTCCGTACGTGGGCAAAGAGGATGGACAGGACATCCCGAAGATCAGGGGCAGTCCCCAGGGCAGAGTCCATTCCACACGGCTGTCCTGAAAAGACGGTTATTTGAAAGAATTTACCCTTTCCTTTTCTCTGGCTTCTTTCTCTTTTTCTGCTCTTTAACTTGGAATAGGGCACAGCTTGAAAACCTTGGTCAGTGGAAGAAAGAGCACACTTTGCAACAGCAGTCGTGGGGGGACTTGCTGTTGCAGGGCGGCTGAGCCCTTTTGTAGGACCAGACTGCAGTTTGTTGGCTTGTTTGTTCCTTTACTTGTCAGCAGATGTTAATAGATGCCTTTTGTGGGTCAGGCAGTGTTCCTGGTGCCGGGGAACAAGATAGACAAGTCCTTGGCCTCGTAGACTTAATTCTAGCAGCAGAGAAAGTCAATAAACAATGAAGGATGAAATGTAATGTCGGACAGTGATAAATTATATAGTAAGAAAAAGAGGAGTAAAGGGATGGTGGACAGGAGTGGAGGACGATGGCCTTGTGGATGTCTGAGAGACCCAGCTTCCAGAGAGGCCGAGGCGAAGTCCTGGGGCAGGAGCAGGGCCCCTTCAAAGCCTAGCAGAGGGGGCTCAGAGGGAGGGGTAATGGGGTGGGAGGAGCCCTGTCCAGACCCAAACCCTGCTTTTCATGATACATACTTAGTAACATTCCTTTTACTCTCCTGTGATGAAATTTGTAGAAAATACAAGCTACCCACCACACAAATAACAAACCACCAGTATGATGCATTAACTGTACTACAAAGGAAATACAAAAGAAGAGTCAATTGCAGTAAATATCTGAACATGTCAGCGGAGGCATGACTACCCTGGAAGTCGTCGTGGTGTGGTCACATGTTCCATATGTCCTTGTAGGGTCACTAGGAATGTTGGGGCCGTAAAGGCAGGTGGCTGCAGATACGTTATATCACGACTCAGGGACAGTCAGTGTCACGGTGAGTGACGTGCTATTTCTGATACGGCAAACGATTCTTAGTACAGTTCGAGACAAAACAAAGTACATCGTTCCCTGTTGCATTCCTCGAAGGTGGCTGTTCATGAGAATCGTGGAGAGAACACTTTGTGTTGATGTGTAAAACGGTCGTAGGAACGTCCAGTGGGCGCTGGAAAGTCATCAGGGACGTGGGGCGTTTCTGGGCTGTGCAGGACTGCCCGCTGCACTTCAGGTTGTTCCCCCGCAGAGCACCACCAGTGACCCCAGTTGCCATGGGTCTCCCGGAACAGCCCCCGTGGGTTTCCCCAGTGTCCCAAGGGGGTTCTGCTCCCAATCCGGAAACACTGTAGGGCCTCGTAGACTCTTGCAAGGATTTTGGATTTTGTTTTGTGTCTGATGGGAAGCCAGCAGACAGCTTTGAGCAGGGAAGTGAAGTGATCTGAATTTAGTATTAGAGGAAGCTCCTGACCAGAAGCAGAATGGAGACAGGTTTCAGTCTCTCGGCAAGAACTCACTCCCCTAAGAGAGCTGCAGAGGTTGAACTGACCCGTCTTTCCCACCCTGAGTCTGTCTGTATGCCCCTGGCCTGATCTAAAACCACCCATCAGAGGGCCTCCGTCAGCATCCCTGCAGGACTCTGCTGTCCCCTGCAGGCTGGCAGCCCCACGGGGTCCTTTGAGCCCCAAACCCTTTATAAGCACGGTGTCGGCTGTCACCTCAAGCAGCTTCCAACAGCATCACCATCCCTATCCTGTACACACCCTTAATCCATGTTTACTCCCCTCCCTACAATAAAGACCAGATCCACGCCAAGTGGTTGGAAGTAGCTTTGCAGTTGAACTTCACACTTGGGTTATTTTGCCAGACGGCCTCTCCCTCCCGGCCTGACCCCCTTGGGGCATTCGCACGCTCTCGGCTGTGCAGCCATCTGCTCCAAGGTTTGCTTTGGGCCTGCAGTCGCAGAAGCATTTCCTGTAGCTGGAATCCCCCACGCCCGGCCTGCCAGACCGTAGGTAGATAATTGGATAAGTCCTAAACTGGAAACTGCAAACAATAGCAGAGAAGGCTACGTGTGATATCGTGTGTGGGGCTGTTTGCTTGTGAAACGACTTGAAAACGAGTCCTTTGTTTCTCAGGAGCAGTGAAACTCGGGGTCCTCTCAAAGTGGGTTCTAGAAAGGTCCAAGCTGTACGGTATTTAGTGCCAGGATGGAAGGGCACATTCCAAGTCCTCTTCCGTTCTGTGGCCCCTGTGGATTTGGGTTGTCGGGGAGAAGGGCAGTGAGGGTAGTGCCCTTGGAACTGGCCCTGCTGGGGTGCAGGTGGGGCAGGGGGGTGCATGTGTGTTTTAATGAAATCTAACATTACTGAACGTGGCCTCAGTAACGTCACGGTCTTCAGGTCACCCAAACTTTGACCATCAAAAAATTATTTCATGATTTTTTGATATGAAATGATATTGGAGCAAAAGAGTGAATGTGTATACCATGGTAGCTGCATAAATACTTCCTTGAGGACCACACACAGACTTATGAAGGCAGGATCTATTTCTGTTCTTTCATTTATTAATTTATTTGTTTTTAGAGGCTGTGCCAGGGATTGAACCCAGGACCCTGCTGAGCATGCGCTCTACCACTAGCGCTATGCCCTCCCCGCTATTTCTGTTCTTAAGTGTGCCGGGGAACGAATATTTGGTTTCTAAAATGCAATAATAGTAGGACTACACTCTTGACAACTTGGGCAAAGCTGGACTTAGAGTTTTATGTTGAAAAACATCAGGCTTTTTTTGAGATGTAGCAGTTAGGTTGACAAATACCTGGATGCAGCCAAGTTCCTGGAAGTTTCTTCCTTTGGGGGAAGGCGGGGCTCCACACTCAGAGCCTTGGCTCCTTGTGGCAGGTTGAAGAAAACTATCTTGCTTCAAAAATCAGGGTGGGAAAGGTTCAAATATTGGCCTTTGTGGATAGCCGGTGTGGCAAAAGTGTTATTTAAAATACCTGTGCCATGACCCAAGTTGGCTAAATCCAAAGATAGTGAGAAAAAAATGATCTTTCCGTTTTTCCCGACGTTGTGGAAGATGGGAAGTGAGAAGAATGAAAATCTCCAAAATGGAGACAGGGGAGGAGAGTATGAAGATGACTTCCTACACCTTCTTAAAAAAAAAAAAAAAAAGACTCCAGAGTTTCCAGAAGTGGCTTTTTCCTTCTCACAAATGTGTGTTTCTTCCTTTGAGAGGCATGTCATCTTCAGCATCTGAGTTCATCCTTTGATCCTCTCCTCTCCTATCTGTTTGATCCAAGATGTTTGTAAAACCAAGAGACAAAGAGCATCTTGATCCAGAAGGTCGGAAAACGATCTCGTCTTGGTGTGCGGGGTCCAGAAAACAGTGTAGACGGAGCCTCCAAAGAGATGAGTCAGACAAAAGGCTAGGGGTGGGGGGTGAGGGTGAGGGGGGTGCCCCGGCCTTTGATCACACACCATGGACAGTGAGAGCTGGAAGAAGCCTCAGACACCTTGTTCAGCTCCCTCATTTCATAGATAAGAAAAATCAGGCCTCTAGGCATAAAGAGACTGCTGGGGCCGAGCCGGCTCGTCGGTGGCTGAGCCAGCCGTCTAAGGGCAGATTTCCGATGAGGACCTTTTCTGCAGTTCTTCAGGCAGGCTCACAGAACTGATGCTGAGATAGAAAGGACTTCAAGGATTCTTTTTAAGCATACACTGTTTTCATTGTTTCTCACTGTCAATCTATTTTGCTTTGCCTTTGCCCTTCACCACCCCAGCTGGGCGGCATAAATTGTGGTTGTTAATTTGCTCTCCCTGACACATCTGTGAGGGACTCTCTTTTTAAGGAGTTAGTAGGGTTGAGAAGGGAGAGTGTTTGCTGCACACTGCATCCCTCTGCTCTCTGGTCCAATCCGGACTGGCCTTGGAGGCTCTCCGTAGGCTGGCACAGTGCACATCCCGGGCTCTGGTCTGCAGCCGTTTGCCTGATGCGTCTCCGCGTGCATCGGTTGATTGGTTTTGCAGGAAACTCTAACCAAGACAGAGCATCCTGACAGACTGTGAGCCTCGCTCTTCACCAGTCCAATTTATATGCTCTGCATTTTGTCTATAAAATTTGCCGCTTCGGAAGAACTCTCCTTTCAAAGAAAATGGACTTGATTTTTTTAAATACAGAGCATCATGGAAATGTGGCCGCGTTACCAAACCCTCCTAAAAGGTTGGGAAGCTTATTTTTATTTGATCCCTGTCCTTCCTGTGATTTGAGATTAGGTTGTAAACAAGCTGTAATGCAAAGGGACTACCAGGAGACATACAACAGAAGCCGGCTCAGAAATAGAAATTGAATTTATAGGCAGGGAGATAGGATAATTAGTTTTTATATTTAAAAATATCCTCAAACCAGAAGAGTCTGTTGTCTCAGATGGAGAAAGGAATTGAATTTGAATCCCAATACCTCAAATAATAGGTTAGTGGAAACGGTCTGCTTTGTATAAAATAGATACATAAATCTGTGTATGTAATACATATACGCTCCTCTCAAACACAAGAGGTAAAGTGTCAGTGTAAATCCAGAGATTCGGATTGCACAAATCATTTATACTTACAGTTCCCAGCCTTAAATGTTGTTCATATAGTGGATGAGCCCACTATCTGCCTTTTTTTTCCCCTTGGAGTAGTTGTTTGGAGTTCCAAAAATCAAACAAACAAAAACCTTTTCTGCTTTTTGCCTGGAGAGCAGGAACTGTATCTGGTGTTTACTCAAAGTTTTATGTTTTTTATCCAGCTGTTGTTCACTACAGAGTGTACATTTAAAACCCTCGATGGCCAGAGAGTGTGGAGTGTCTGCTGATGTTAAATATGTGTGAATTCAACATACCTTCTGGAGTGACAGTGTCTTAGCCACTGGTCTCTGTCCTTCTGAATTGGCAGAAACCAGATCCTGGCTTTGGATCTTGGACAGACTTTTTTTTCCAGGGTTGCATCACAACTTTGGGAGGGCATCCTGTCTGAAATGTGCTGTCTCCCCAGCCTGGGTCAGCGGGGACAGAGACAAACAGCATCTGTTGGCTGTGCCGACATCCCCTACATGTGGAGTCAGTCACTGGTTCTCCGCTGAGGGTTCAGCTAATGGAACTGCCACTGCTGTGGCATCCTTGTTTCCACAGAGAAAAGTCTAAGAATGGGAGGAACTTGTAAACAAGAGGAAACCGTGCCTTCCTCCTTACTTGCTGTGCCTTTGAGCAAAGAGAACTTGCAAGCACGAACCCTTTGCTACCTGCTCTGTGCATCCTAAGAGGGTTTCATTGACCCTGCGATCTTTGTCTCTTTCCCTGTCTCCTGTCATAAATCTCTGTTTCAAAGGAAAGAAAAGAGATGGTCGGTTAGAGCATAAAGCTCTAGGTCAGCTCTTGTTACGTCAGACTCCAAGACGATGTCCAAAACCTTTTGTTGAACTGAACTGCTAGCTTGGTTTGAAATAAACTGAGCCAACCGTTGCCTGGGGATAGGAAATCTTTCAGTTGTAAAAAGGTGGCTGCGTGGTTGGTGTGTGTGTGTGTTTGCCTATGTAGAGAGTAGGATGGGCTTTGGAATCACATTTGCCTTGTGGGGACTGAACACAGGCAGCAGCAAAACCCGAGGCACCTCAAAACTAGAGAGAGTGGAATAGGGGAGCTCATCCACAGTTTTAGATCGATTTTCACTCAGGTACAGTTTCTTTCAGTTGCTGGAAGTTTTCAGCGTCGGATCAAGTTTTCTGTCCTGCACCCCAACACCTCATATGCTTGTTGGCCATCTGTTCGTTTCCACTGCAAACTGCTCTTTATGCCATGTTCCTCGGTGTTAATTAGAACATGTTTCTCTTTGTCATTCATCTGGGGAAGGGGTTAATGATGATTTATGTCCCTTTAATTGGTTTGCCTCCAAACTGTTATATGTCATTTATTATGTGATAAGCACTCCAAGGGAATACAGAGAGGAAGAGCCCCTCGTTTTTATTCTCCCTAGCCTTATTTAAAAAAACCCAATCTCCACCTAGGGGTTTTAGTGTTTATAAAATGTGGTCCTTCAAATTCTTCTTAAGTAGTAATACCTATGACTGTGTATTTACTACTGACCAGCGAATGATTTATTATTATTTACGTTTGTTGAAGTATTTTTGAATAGGTAACATGTTCACATGGTTCAAAGCTCTACAGGTCCCAAAAGGTGTGCAGGGGAGGGGCTTCTCCCTCCTCCCGCGCCCCGGCACCTGGTTGCCTTTCCCAGAATCTGTGTTTATCAGGGGCTTATGTGTGAGTATATGTATACTTATGTATACACACGTATCTATGTCTGTGGGTATGCATAGACGTACATGTATGTGTACACATGTGTGTATACTTATTTCCCCCTTTTTTTTATACAGAAGGTGGCAGACACACATGCTGTTCTGCATATATGGGCTTTTCACTTAAATACATTTTGGAATTCAGTGCATATTAGTGAGTTAAGAGCGAGCTTCCGTATTCTTTGTTACGGCTGCATGGCATTGATGTACTATGCCTTATTTGCTGGTCCTTCGCTGATGGACGTGTAGGCTGCTTCCAGTTTTTTCTGGGAAAGATAATGATGCAGTGAATAGCTTTGTATTAAATTATTTCGTGTGTCTATAGAAAGAAATGCTAGAAACGGAATTGCTGCAACCAAAAGGGAGTGTGTTTGGCATTTTGATTGATTCTGTCAAGTTGCCCTCCATAGCAGCTTACAGCTCCACCAGCTGTCTGAACAGGCGTCAGCCTTTTCCACGTTTGTGAAGATAATAGGTGACACAGCCTTCTCACTTTATGGTTTAATTTGTCCTCGTCTTTCTCTAATTTTGACTGATGTTGGGAATAGTGAACAATTTAAAGTAAAAGACAAACACTGTGTGTGTGTGTGTGTGTGTGTATAAATTTCAAAGATGGAAATTATCTGTGCATCCCCTCAAAACACCAATAAATTATATCTGGTTTCTAGTAAACTAGACAGCCAGTTTCTATGCCGTAAATGTGGGTAAATGCCTCATATTCTCCCTTATATGATTACTGAAGCACACCGCTGCTGCAATCAGGTTTCAGCTGAAATCGTTTTTAAGAATCATGCATTTCAAACTAATCTAATCAGGCTCTGATTTGTAAGGGTGCATTACCTGATATCTTTTAAGATCCAATATTTTAAGGCCATTAAACTCTGACATGTTGCTTTTTGCTGAAAGTACACAGATTCTAGGGAAATTGCATTTTGACAGACATGATGAAAAAAATGCCCTTTTAGGTAGAAAATGGCCACCTTCCCCTTGATATTTCTCTTTGTGCTGAACTGTACCTGGAAATCTCTGGTGGCTGTTTGTACTGACTGTTGCCTTGTTGTAATAACTGAATTTATCAGGGTGATCCCTTGACCCCTCTAGGGGCGAGAAGCCAGTGAGTCTGTTATCAGGTGAGTCTCCTTGTGTGTATCCCTGGCTTGTTCTCACATAAATCTCTACAAGTGGGAAAATACATTGTCCGTTTCTTGGTAGACCGAAATTTCTATCTTACATTCATTTGAAAAAGGCAAGCCTGTAATTTACATAATGAAAGACTGATTAATAATCCATGCCTTGTATATCATTTTCTCTCCCCTGAGAGTCCCTAGCTGTGGTTTCTTCAGGCAAAGAGGTGGCTTCTTTGGCAAGTATGAAATCTGAAAAGTGAGCCACACTTGCTGCGCTGTAATAGTTGGGGTTTCCCTTTGGGATGAGCATATGTGCCATGGTAACCGAGTCGGTGAATGACACCGTTGAAATAGTTCTATTCTGTCCAATCAGGAAATCAACTGGTCTCCAAAAATGAAGCGGCCTTGAATGTTTAATGGCACTTTTGAATTGTTGAAATATTCCACACAGTCATGAAACCAATTTCAACCCTCCCTCAAATCTAGATTCACAGAATTTTAGAGCCAGAAGGAGACATGGAGGTGGTCTAGCAGTTGATCCCAATTTTGTAGGTGAGGAAACAGAAGCTGAGAGAAGTTTGGGATTATTGAGTGAGTGAGTGACAGAGTTGGCAACTCTCAAATCCTGGCCCCAGAATCCTGACTCAGTTGTTCCAGAAATCTTGCTTAAACATGACTCGATTTTTAGTAGAAAACCGTATGCTCTTTCAGAAGTCCGTTCTAAGATCTCTTAGTAAGACTCCTCGGTAGGTGGTCTTTACGTGGGACTAGTTTTGCTGAAGCCCCTCAGCAGGAGAGGAAACCGCGGAATGCCCTTTCTAAGAAACACCTATTCCATGCAGCTGTTGAGACAGACGCGTGGAAAAATGAGGTCTTCAGGGATGCTCCTCGTCACGTGGAGATGCACCCACAGGACAGAGACAGCTTCCTAGTGGCTTCCGCTGTGTGTAGAGAGAAAAGCAGGGCAGGAGTGTTGGCAGCAACAAAGGCAGCAGCACAGATTGGCTGGGACTGGTCACAAATGGGTTGCTTTACGTGAAGCATTTAAGGAAACCTATTGTGAGGGCTTTTATTCTATTTTTAGGAAGGAAGGAGGAAAGGGAAGAGAGAAGAAGCGAGAGGAGGGAGGATAAGAAGGGGGGGGAGGAGAGGAAAAGAGAGGAGGAGCATAGGTCTTACCTGCATCACAGGTAATGTCTCTTCTCAAAAGTCTCTTACTTGGACCAGAGGGACCATTGCCACTTGGTGGCTGCTGCCTTAACCATCATCCAGAGCTTTTAAATATTACAGATTTGTCTGCTACCACCCGAAGCTGTGTTTCCAGCCCGAGCCCATCATTTGAGGTTTAGATACCTGTAGCTAACTATGGATTATGTAGGAGACATTTACCTCCATCCCCAACGAGCTCCTTTTCTGAAGTTTTTATCTCAGTGAGTTACATCTTGGTCTTTCACATAAGCCAAGTCAGACCTTTGGGAATGATGCCTGGTTCCATCTTCTCGCGACCAGGTCGCCAAGTCCAGTGATTCTGCCTCCTTGTGTCTCCCGAGCCCTTCCTCCCTTACTTCCCCACTGCCACCGTTTTGGCTCACAGCCTCATCATTTCTTCTTGGATTGCTGTAACAGTCTTTAAGTGGCTTTTCTGCCACCCAGTTTGTGCCTCTCTCCAACTTGTCCTCCAGAACGTTGCCAGAGAACTCTTTATAGGAAAGCCTGTCCAATCATGGAATTCCCCTGCCTGAAATGCTCCACTTGCTTTCTGTCCCCCTGCAGAGAAACTGTCCAGACTGGTCCATGCTCACTCCTTCAGCTCTGTCTCTTCTCTTCCCCCTCCTCCCAGGATGCCCTCGGCACAGCAGTGCACTTTCCTACCCCCTGACCTTTGCACGTGCTGTTGCTGCTGAGTGGCACATTTGGCTTGCCCCTGCTTCCCTCTTCTTGGTCTAATTCCTACTGATCTTTCTGATCTCAGCTTAGATGTCACTTATATAACAAACACTTGTGGACATTTGCTGTGTGCCAGGCACGGGTCTGAGGGCTTTATATTATATTCATTATTTACTTCTCAGAACCACAAGAGGAAGGAAGGATTATTATCCCCATTTTATGGATGAGACTTTCTTTGAGTGATGAAGGAGCTTTTCTCATTAGCCCAGTTTTTCTCAGAAGGCAGCTTTCACCACTGTTTGGCACTTGATTTCGATTTGTATGCAGTATATACCTATACATGTCTATATAACTTGTTTTTTTGAATAGGCATCAGTACATAAATTCAAAAGACACAAAATATACCATGACAAGGAAGTCTCCCTCCCACCCTTGTATTTGCAGTCACTGACCTCCTGTCTCCTTGGAAGCACCTAGTGTTACCAGTCTTTTGTGTGTCTTTGCAGGGGGAGCACACAAATACATATGTCTATGCCATAGAATTTTGTTTTGACATTTGCAACAGCGTATTCTGCTTGCTGTTTTTACTTTGCTTTGTTTGCTTAGCAATATTCCTTGGGGCTTGTTCCATATCAACACATTAAGAGCTTCCTCTCCTCTTTTATGGCCAAATAATAGGCCATTATAGGGAGATGCCATAATTTATTTAATCCATCTCCTTTTGTTGGCTATTTCCATGGTTCTCAGACTGGCTGCTACAAACATTGCTGCAAAGATTGGCTTTCTACGGGCATCATTTTGCACGCAGGTGAATTTATCTGCAGGATATAATCCTGGCATTGGAATTTTGGGTCAGAGGGGAAGGACATTTATAATTTTGATAGATAGTGCCGGACTGCCTTCCTAGCGGATGTATCCATTTAGTCTCTCATTATTAATTTATGACAGTGCCTCTTTCCTCACGCCCTCACCAATGCGTGTAGAATCAAACGTTTTGATGTTCACCAATCCAAACACATTGTTTCATCTGTATTTCTCCTACTATGATAAAGTTTAGTATCTCTCAATGTTTGTGAACTATTTTGATTTTCTTTTATGTCAGCTGACTGCCCATTTGGTTTTGTTGGATCTTTCCTTATGGATTTACAGGCATTGCTTATATATTAATGAAATTAGCCTTTGTCAATGATTTATGTTCCCAGTCGTTCTCTGGTTTGTCATTTGTCTTTTGTCTTGGTTTATGGTGTATTTTCCCCAGGCAGAAAATTTTTATTTTCATGTGATCAGATTTATCACTTTTTTTCTTTTACAGCCTGTGGCATTTGAGTCACAGGGAGGCTGGCCTGCCCCACGCCTCGATGTTACAGTTCCCCTCCATGTGTGTGCATGTAGGCCTAAAGTTGCTTCAGAGAGGGAATCAGTAGAGTGTAAGAGCTTGGAAACAGATTATGGAGTCAGAGTGACCTCACTTTTAGCCCTGGTTTCATCTCTGACTAGTTCTGTATCCTTGAGTGACATCTTTAAATGGGTTATTAAGCTCTGCATCCTAGGGTTACTCTGACAATCAAATGCAGCAACACAGGGAAGTGTTTTGTGTTTGATTACCGATGGCTGCCTTTACGGTGTTATTATTTCTCTCCAGCTTCCATAACAGTTGCACGAGCACAGAAGCCCTTTCTTCTCTTCCCTCTGCATTCCTCTTGCCATGCCCTGCCCCGCCCGGCCCCTCTCCCACCCTGCGTCCGGGGCTCTGCTGGAAGTGCATGAGTGCTCGTTTTGATTGCTTCACTGTTTGTTTTGATATGAGAGGGAGAGGCCTGGAGTTCTGGCTGGAGCCACCTGGAGTGCCACAGGTGCTTCTGCACGGCGTCCCCACTTGCCACGCAGCTGTTCCCCCAGCCCTGGTGCCTTGCCGGCTCTTGAAGCTTTGTTTCTTTCCACGGATCATCAGTGAGAGTCCGAGGTCTTCCTCTGAGCCACCTTGCAGCCCCTGCCCTGTAGGTCCCTGGCCTCTGTGCCTTCCCCTCTGTGGACAGTCTTCCCTGGCCGTGTGCACAGTGGCCTCTCCCTCTGCTGTGTCTCTGCGGGCGATGCCTTGCCCTGTTGTCTGTCACACACGGACAGGACTCACTGTGGTGTACTCCTCATGCTACGTGCCCAGAAGAGACTGTGACCAGGTGGGTGGGGAGAAGTGAGAGGCCTGGGGTGCAGGTCTTGGTTGTAAGAGCCGTAAGTCAGCTGGCTTCTGTATGGTCCGTTCCCGTGGACCATACAGAAGGGCTAATCCCAGATGGTAAGTTTTTAGGGGACGATCACCCTAAAAAGTTCCGTCATGTCAGCTTCTGTTAATATTTACTAAAATTGTAGTTAGTTGTCAGAGATGCTAACTCCTAGATGCTAAATCCTTAAAAAAGGTTTTGGATGAGGCAGGCTGTTCAAAGCCGCTGGTACCTTGGAGGCAGAGCTGAGAATGAAGCCTTAATTTCCTGGCTTTCATCTCTCTCTCTCTCTTTAACTCCCTCTTTGCCTCTTTAAGTATCTCCTTTGTATACTTAATTTTAACAGTGTCCCCTTGACGTTCCAGTGGTAGGAGATACAGCAAAACAGGAAGGTCCCCTCACATTTGATTTTGCCACTATCCTTGCCATTAGTAAAATAATGCTTGGAGCACAAGTGTCGAGTTTTATGGTGGGGCGTATCAAATGTTAATCATGACTAATCCGAATCGTGCTAGCACACGGCCAGGGAGAGGGTTCAAGGGCAAAGTGCTATGGGGGTTGGATACTAAGGTGAATTAAGTCACAGCCCCTGAGCTCAAAGGCAGGACCGTCTACGTGTAGAGCATGTTGCTTGTAATTTTACATTTGAGACTTGCAACGATCCCCAAAGCGGAGCATCTTTATTCTGATTTAATGAGTAAAGAAATTGAATTGAAGAGAAGTTCTCATTGATCCCATAGTGATGGCGGAGCTGGATTAAGATGGTGAACCTGGTTCCAAATCCCCGGGTCTTTGGCCATACTGCATTTCCTTCCAGAAACGTACAGCCTGGTGAAGGCGAGAGGGAGATAAACAACGATGTGACTGTTTTCAGTGAAAACGCACAAATAATGACATAAAAAGAAGAGAAATGGGTTGACAGCCTTGAATTTCTGGTTGGGGATTTGGGCTCGAAGTTCTGTGCTGCAGCTCAGATGCCAAACATTCAAGAGAGAAAGGTCACCCCCCCCCCCGCCCTGTTCTGCTCCCTGGCTCCCACCCTGATAAAAGAAGGCTCCTTACCACCTGACTCCCCTGCAAGTAACAAAACAGGTTTTAAAAATATGTAGGAAAGAAGCTCTGCTTGTTCCTTCCTGGCTACGATCCCAGTGGAAGTATGATTACACTGGCACCACCTGAAACCCTGGGCTCAAAGGGTTAATTTTGAAAAAACTCTCGGGGTCCCTTTGGTATGTTACTAGAAGGTTCTGTCGCTTTAAAAACCCTCAGCCCACATTTCCCCCAGCCCATACGCATTCCACATATTTGGGGATCAGTCTGCTCACCATCCGTACTGGCCGCCCCGAAATGCTGACACCCACTGTGCATTTTCTTGGAAGGCTTTAAGCCCCTCCGTGAAAGTTCTCAGTTATCTCCTCTCTTGGTTCCAGAAGTAGCTTCTTTATCCCAACTGGAAAACTTGCTGTAGTCCTCGATGTTTTGGAAACAAAATGTGCGGCGGGAGAATTCCTGCTTTGTGAAGACTGGATCACTTTGTTCCCTGGCGCAACAGTCTCTCCTTTGTATTAAACATCTGAGAACAGAAGCTCTAAATAACATTTTTATACTCCCTGTTGATGTGAGTTTCTTTATTTGGGGACAACAGTTCGGTGCTTGTTCTGCCATCGAGTTCTGATGTCCTTTCCCCTTTGTAAGTGACTGGGGTGCTCCGGACCCCACCGCCTGGAATTGCACTTGCGTGGTGGGGCTTGGGGGGCCTCCCCCGGGATGTCTTGTTGGGTCTCTTCTGTGTCATGAGTGGCCCGTGTCCTAGTGGGATGGACGGCTGCTCAGAGCAATGGCACCTAATCTGCTGGCCTGACCGTGAGCCAGCCAGATACAAAGGGACCAGATGGGCAGACAGACCAAAATAGCCACTTAGCCACCTCCTTCCTGGAAGTGCAGAAGGGCTACCCTGGAGGTCCAAGAAGGCCTAATTTGGTCAAAAACCATCATTTAAACAGGAGGTTGAGTTGTGACCCTGGCGTGAGTTCCCTGTCTCCAGTTTTTTATTGTCACCGACCTCATCTGCACATCCTCGGGTCCATCAGCCAGATCAGCAACAACCTAATTGGCAACAAATACCTGTAACACCAAAGCACTTCTGTTCATTTCCCTTTATTTGGTATTTGGACAGAGTCCTTGTATTTTTACTCCAAAGAAGGTAAGTGTATGCCCTCTCATCTGTAGGCAAACCCAATATTACAACAATTCAATTTTGTAAGACCAAGTAGGACACTTCCATTTATTTTTCAGAAAATGTATCACCCCTTTCCAAATGGCATAGATAAAATAATAAAAATGTGATCCACTCCCCAAGAATGTGTACATTTCTGTGTAAGTTTCAAGACGATCGCTTCTTCTGACTTGTTTGGCAAATAAGACTTTGAGGTGAGACTGCACTGCATGGCTGTCCTGTAGCGCATACAAGGAGCTCCCTGGCTCTGGAGTTTTATCACTTTGGGTCAGAGAGGTGTTTCTCGCCCCTCATGCCTTCAGTGAGTTTTGATTTCATGATTGTTGTGGGCCGAGCGCAGCGCTGGTTCCTGTCCGGAACCGTTGAAACCGTGGCGTTGCTTTCGCCCTTGGAGGAAGAGGCTGTGTCTTAGCCACATGCCAGCTGCTGGTCCTTGGTGCAGCCAGGAGGGCCCCGTGAAAGCCGACACACCATGGAGGCCCCAGGAGCCTTAAGCGCTGGCATACACTGTCATTTTATAAGGGAAGAACTACTCCTATTTAACCTTTCCTTGCAAACTTAAATGGGAACATCACTCTCTGGACAGACTAGCTCAAGTGATAATAAAAAATATCCTTTACTAGGCAGACTGACAGTACCTGCATTAGTGTTTGGATAAGAACGAGCTGCTGGAGGGGGGATGGAACCCTTCTCCAGACCTTAATTGATTTTTGTGTTCATTCTGCTTCTTTTAATTCTTTGTGGAAAAGTGATTTGTAGGGCAAAGTGGCTTTCCACGTTAGAGGCGCTGGGTTATGTAATACTGTTCTTATCAAAAGATCATTTCTGCTTGTTTTGCCTTTTTTTTTTTTTTTTTTTGCCCCTAATCCAGCTCATGTTTATTTTTCTTTTTCATTTTCTTTCTTCTTGTTTATACAGTTATATTGTTCCTCTAATTTCTCCCGGTTCATCAGTCCCCGTCATCTGTCAGGGGAACTGGAGGAGATAGGCAGTACTTGGTCCATTTTTCTTTTAATTTTAAAAATCAGTTGGCTGGATATCTTTAAGAAATAGTCACCTTTTCCCTGGTGAGTTTGTTACATAATGTGGAACCTTGTTGGTTATAAGTCTGATCCCTAAGAAGCTGGGTTGTGTTCATTCCTAGGGATTAAGGGACCAGCCCAGTTTGGTTGTGCCTTCAGGGTCAGTGCCATCACCCACTCCTGCTGACCGGGGTGAGCCTGGCTCCTGAACGAGGCAGCTCCTCGCGGGGGTACCCTATTGTGTAAGGAAGTTCTGTAGAACAATAGCCACGAAAATCTCTTTTCGTAACAAGATTGTGAAGCTGTCAATCATGTGCCTCTTAAACAGTTTGCCTAATGAATCCAGAGCTTGGCTCTCTGAAGGGTGTTGGCATTTTCTCAGTTACGTGGCAAGGAGACTGCCCGTGTCCTCACGCGATGCGTTGCTGTGTGCATGTGTGTGTGTGTGTGGGGGGGGGTGAGGAAAGGGAGACAGTCCATGGTTAGGTGCTCTAGGGACAGACTTGTTAGGCTTACGCCATAACTGAAAAGACAGAATTGGTTTCTGGCTGTGCTGATGTGACCAAGAACAAAGCAGATGAGAAAGGGCCAGATATGATCAAAACACATCTAATATCTCAGGTTTCTGGAACATCTGAGTCTCAGGGTTTGGTCTTCATTACGATATGCTGAGAAAGTGATGTTTTAAAAGCAAGAAGGGGAAAAGGCAGATGTGTGGGCTTGAATGGAGTCCCTTCTAAGGGACCCACCCTCTCTTCTGTACGCGGCGCTGGAAGGAGAGCTCCGTAAAAGGTCACATAATATAAATTGAGCCCTTCTGTTCCTTCTGCTCAGTATAGAGTCACACAGGCAGTGGCTTTGCAAACTGTGACTTGATTTCTCATGAGCACAATTCATCTGTGTCTTGGGAAGTCTGTTCGGGGTGACCCTGCCACCTGCAATGTGGAAGGGACCACACCCACTGGATCTGGATGTCTGAGAGCCAGGAAGGCCGGGAAGGTAACCTCCTGGGTGGCTGGCAGGTGTTACCGGAAACGGAACGCTGGGATGAAAAGAAAAGCCGTCCCCACCTCCCCGGGGGAGGTGCATTGACTGCAGTCAGGATCCTAGTCCTGCTGAGATGCCGCCCCTTTGTTCTGCTCCCTGCGAGCTCCCCTGCGTGATGGCGGGGAGACATTTCATTGGGTGTTCATCCACCTGGCACAGCCTCAGGGCCAGCACATGACAGGGTGCTCCCCAGCTGTGCGGGAGCCGTGTGCACGTGGATGTGCGCGGGGGCCTCTGGTGCACACACACCGCATCTGTCTTCTGCCTTGTTTCCCTCCCAGGGCGAGCTGGGAACACTGCCCCGCTGTCCTGGCCTCACTCTAGGATCCATGGTCATCAATAGGCCTGTTCATGTGGGAGGTGACTACACATTTTGCCGCAACATCACAGGCTGCTGGGCTCAATGTGACCATTCTTCTTAGGCTAGCGGAGGGTATGGGACCTCTCCCGTCCGTCCGTCTGGGAAAGTCACCGCCTGCATCACAGATCCAACTTGATCCAGGCCACCAGGGATCACTCAGCATTTCTTTTTGTGGGTTAAATAAAATCGGATGAGCAAACGATTATGATTAAGCTCTATTGTGAGGTTTTCTGATACCATGTAGCCTAATCACTGAAATCTTTGTCAGGCATTGTTTTGAGTGTTAATCCACAAAAAAGGCCAGTGACGAGCTCCCTGAGGTTCTCTGTTTTCACTGTAGTCAATGCTTAATCATCCAAGTCAATGGGCAGAATTACTGTCATCGATGATACAAACCCACAAAAAGTCCAAAAATACTTGAGTGGGGGCTGGCAGGCGTGTGAGTGCACATGCGCACAGACATTCAGCCGCTGTGAGTCCCTGAGGACAGACGGGGACAGTGTCCGGGGAGTGTCCGCTGCAGGGGTGGGGGCGAGGCAGGGGGCCGGGCGGAGGACATGGTTGTCAGTCTACAGAGAAACCTGACCAGGTTTCGCTCTGATGCCATCCCATGGATATTTTATTTATGCCTTTTCAAGATCAAAGTAACACATGCGTGTGGTTAAAAAGCCAAATAGTGCAAAAGGTGTTTAATACACAGTAACAGCCCAGATGCTGCCCCTCTGCTCCCTTAGGCCCACTTCCCAGAGGCAATGCCTTTATCCCTCCCACGCTTTTAAAAAGTTCTTTTGGTGATTATCTTCATCTCTTCAAATAACATAAATATACCAGCTGGACTAAGGCCCTAGGGCAGCTGTAGCTAAGTACCACAGACAGGGTGGCTTCACGCCATAGGCGTTTATTCTCTCCTGGTTCTGGAGGCTGGAAGTCCAACATCGAGGAGCCGGCAGGGCCACGCTCCCTCTGAAGGCTCCAGGCGTGGAGACGGGAGGGAACTGTTCTCTGTCTTCCAGCCTCCGGTGGTGGCTGTCCATCCTTGGTGGACCTTGGTGGGCAGCTGCCTCGTTCCAGTCTCGGCCTCTGTGGTCGGGAGCGTTCTCCCTGTGTTTCTGCCTTTGTGTGGTGTTTCCCACTTACAAGGACAACAGTCATTGGATGAGAGGCCACTCCGATGACCTCCTCTAAACTTGATTACATCTGTGAAGAACTTGTGTCCAAAAAAGGTCACATTCGCAGGTACCAGGGTTAGAACTGGAACGTATCTTTGGGGGCACAGTTCAACCCCTAACGTCACTCTTTCTCAGTTTATAAACATTTGGTTTTGTTGACTTCGTTCCTGGGTACATGGCACTTCTCTCCCTTATTCAGCCCCATTTCTCCCCCGAGCTCCTTCCCTCCGTGGAGAGGTCACCCTTCCTCGTCCTCTTAAAGGATGTTGCTCACATCTCAAACACATTCTTGAAAATTTCATTTCTTATTCCATTAACCATAAAGAACATCACTCAAGTACCCATTAAAAAACAGAATATTAGCCCTTCTGGCTCCCCTCCCCTCTCCCACATCCCCACCTCTGTCAGCTAGTGCCAAGGTTGGTGACACCTGGGTTCTCAGGTTAACTGGATGGTTAAATCCTTTGCCATCTGTCCGCAGACACAGAACGGATGTTTGTCTGTATCTTCTATACAGAGGCCTACAAGTGGAAAGCCAGTAAACAGGGGTCTTATCCTTCACCGTTAAGCCTGCGTCTACTGGATTATATTGCCTTTGCCTGCCCTCTGGGTTTTAATTAAAATGCTTTCTACCTTGTGAGAATGGCAATACAAATGTGTGTTTTGTAGCATTTAAGAACCTACATTTCATTTGATTTTAGATGGCATCATGCTTTTCTAGCTGAGTTTGGAAACACCGTTTATTACTATAGCTTGAAATCCTTTTGCGTTCCATGTGGAAATGAAGCGTTGTGTCTTATTAGAGAACGTTTGATGACATGCTCCCTATAGGTCTCTCCTCTTTATGAGTTTCTAACAGCAGGTAACTCATTCCCAGGCAGAGCTAGCCAAATTTTTGTATTTCAGCTCTTTTATTTTTGTTTGATTTTTTTTTTAAGTTCACGGACCAATACAGAGGTGCTAACTTCTTATTTTGCCAAGTAGGGATATTAAGAAATCAACTACTGTTTACTCTTACTGGTAAAATAAAAAGCATGTAACACCAAAAATAGGAAGGACATAATTTTAGAATAAATTACACTATTTTAAAATGGAGTGAATTTAACTTTAAAAAAAAATCACTACCTTCCCTGTGTTTTTTCCCATTTTTGTGTAGACTGGTAAAAACAGACTGGATGGAAGGTGTCCTAGATCAAGCTGAAAATGGACTGGATGGAGGGTGTCCTAGATCAGCCTTGTTTTGTGGACACATGTTTGGTTTTAATGGATGTCGAACGTGACTGTTAATTTCTCCACTTACTCTCGGCTAGTTGGGTTGGCTCATCAGCGCCTGCTGTGGAGGACACTCAAGACAAGGGGGCAGACGCCATGTGGGGTAGGAAGGTTATTCACCCTGCTTTGTGACCCCAAGCTATAAATTGACCCCTGTGTCCCTAACCGTGAACCCCTAGTCCAGGCTACCAGTGCTGGCTCATAAATGTGGGTGTCGGGCATGAGAGCACACAGGTGAAAGGGATTGTCCATGTGTACAGGTCTCGCACGTGTATGTAGCCCCTGAGTAAGTCACCCCAACTCTGTATTCATTTCTTTTTCCTTAAAGTGGTCACAAAGCAGTATCAGCCCGTATGTATATATATTCTCCCAGGGTTAGTTTGTAGCTGAGGTTCTATAAGTGGCAAACCTAAGCACTTAACCCTTGCACAATGACAGCTCTTTTATAGCGCTCTTAAACCAAACTAAATCTAAAACAGACTGAGACTACTGACTATTTGTCTCACTGAATATATGTGATTAGTTAATCATCCAGTTACGTTCTTTCTGTCCGGGAGGCACTTCTAGGTTGGGATACCACCATTGCGAGGTTTTAGTACCTTCCCTTGCCACACGCGACTGAATTTAGTTTTCAGAACGTTAATGTTTTTAATATATGACATTTTGTGAAATCCCCCCAAGTAAGAACAGAATTAATTCCTCACCTTTTTTTTTTTTTTTCTATTTTGCTAAGAAATGTTCGTGTGTGTGGCTGTAACTGACCAGAGACAGTTGTAATAATGGTAACATATAACACATGGCACTGCCTAGGATGGTGTGGTTTAAAACATTAAGTGATCTTCACAACATCCCTGAGAAGTCGTTAGACCTTGTCTTCCCACGTTTTTTACGTGGGGGAAATCCAGGGCAGACCAAGGTTAAGAAGCAAGTAGCCCAAGTTTACTCAGCAAGTCAGTTGCAAAGTGAGAAAAGGAAGTCCAGTGTCTTAAAACCACACCACCTAGGCTGGCTAGCAAGTGGCATCTCTCTGAGTCCATATTCTCAACTTTCAGGATTCACACTAGACCATTTTGATTTTTGATGAACTGAACAAATGACAGTTGAATGGATCAAACGTGGCTTTTCAATTCGAAGCACAGAGTTGAGTCCATGGGCTATTGTGCTCCTGAGTACAGCCCAGTGTCCATCAAGGAGGAAGGGGCTCTAAACCCGCAGTATCACTGAGTTTGGTTCGTTTGTTAGAAGTAATGGTCTGGATCAAGCAGTTCACATTGTCATCCCGTTTCCTTTGTGAGCAGTACCACATACTACAGAAAAGATGCGGCCCTCGTTTATGGAGCTGGGAAAGGTGACAGGTGCTGCCCTTACACGGCTCTGGCTCCGTGTCGCCTGGCTCTTGTGGACCTCTGCTGTGCCATCAGTAAAATGGGAAATTGATGTTAAGTGCTTGAAAGCAGAGGATCAGATCAGACTTTCCCACTGTATGTGCTTGGACTTCCAAGAGAATCAGGAATCAGACTTGCAACCAAATGCTCTTTGGGTCCAAGCACTCAGCAGCCAGGGACCCCAGGTACAGGTACAGGCAGACCGAGCATCAGGAGCTTAGCATTCTGCTCCTGTACGTTTCATCTCTGCCCAAGTTCCCCATGACCTTTGGAAGGCCTCATCCCTGCTGTCTTTTTATTCCCATCCCACAGTTTTTGCTGAAGTCCAGGGAACGCTACAGGTGTGCTGTCAGGACGGTGCCTTGTGGTGATCCCCTTGAAAATACGGTCTTCACTGGAGTTGGAGTCAGATTCTTTGTGCGAAGAATGAGACTGGTACAACTCAAAGAGACCATCTCATGTTATCTCCTTTCCAGAACTCATATTTGGAATATATGTACTAATTTATAATACAAACATTTGGAAGTTTCAGATAACGTTGGACTACTGAAAAAACCTAGCATTGATTATGCTGATCCCATTTATGAGGCTTACTCATCAGAGAAAGATGGAATTCAGTACAAGCACATTTTAGTTTTTGCCCAGTCATGTTGGGAATTGTTATGAAGCAGAGAAACCGCCAGGCATCACTTTATCTCCCAAGCAAACATTCTAAATAGTCGAGAGTTTTCTGTGCTCAAAAGGAAGCCTTCTCTCCTGCTGACGCTGGCCAAACAAATTGGGGCTCCTGAAAATAAAACCTAAAGACAGAGTAACTTAAACAAGCTTTCAGTGGGTGGAAAGTAAACATTAACTTTATATGTATTTCAAGAATGTAAAAGACACAGGTGGGAAATGAATCCTCCTTGATAAGAAACAAATGCTTAATAAGGTGGGAAAAAAAAAGAAAACATTCAGTGGTTTTTGGAACTGTGCAAGTCCAGACAGTTTCTTTCTTTCCTTTTTTTTTCTTTCCTGGTTAGCTGCTCATAGCCACAAATATGTATATTATTTCCTTCTTGCCCACAATTATACTAAGAATCATCTTTCTAATATTCTGGGGAATCCCAAATAAAAATCTCATTTTCCTAAAAAACAGATAAGTCTTTAACTCCAGCAATTAAATTATTCAGTTATTCACATCTAGAATGTGGAAGAAATAATCAAATTGTTACAATGATGGAAGTCTCTGGTGTCCACCTCAGAGAGTTTTCTCCCCAGGTTTATACAGTAAACAGCTGATGTTCTTAGGGAGGGATTTTGCCCCGGTCACTGATATTTGGAAATAGCACTTTAGAAGCCTCCTTCTCTCCGGTGATTAGGCTGACCCAGTTACGCGATATAGCGGTAGAATCACAGAATATTTTAATCCTTTTTGTAGATATATTTTTATATGGAGACTAGTTATTAACTATTTTGAATATACTTCTTGTGCAAGCATGTCAGAGTAGGAAACCGAGCTAACGCTGTAGTGGGTCAGGGCAGTGTCAGGTCTTAGCACCGTGGATCCAGGACAGCCTGCCTGGATTCCAGCCTCCGCTCTGCCCTTTTCCACCCAGTTCTCAATGTTTCCTTTTCCTCATCTGTGAAGTGCCAGTTATAATAATAGCAGCTTCCTCATAAGTGCTGTTGGGAGTTAACATGAGTCAAGAGCTGAGAACAGTGCCTGGCGTGCCCTGAACACTGTGGCAGGAGCATCTCTGGTTATTTTTCACAATGAGGGAAACAAGGAACTGTGTTCCTCCCAAGGATAATCCGATTTGCCATTAAAATATGTTTTTGTTTATCGAGTTGGTAACTATTGTCTGTGCATTCACGTAAAAAAAAACAAAGCCAGCAGCCAGCGATCCCTGAAATAGCAGATACTGGGAAGCTATTTATTTTGCCTACTCTGCTTCTTTCTTAATTCCTGCCTGCTGCGTCTTCTACTTCTACATCTGATAGATTTCTCTGTGCAGAATTTCTCTGTGCCAGACCTGTGAAGCACCAACCCCATCAGATTTACGTGGATATGGGAGGAAGTAAAACACTACTTTTTAAAGGCACTCTCCCACTAAGACATGAGGACATACGCAGAACGTGAATGAGTAAAGGGCATCTGGAATGTGAATAAAGCAAGTGATAAAGTTGGTGGTGTCCATTTGCTTGAAAGTAAATTTTCCATAGATAAACTATGATCAAGATTCATCAAGTTCTGTTTCCTTGTAAATTTTTACTTCTTGTATCTAATAATCTTAGTGAATGAGGATCTCATTGATGTCTTTTTTGAGATATAAGGAAAATTAGCATCACTCATAATTGAAGGTTAAAAGATTGATAGGCATAAATTCACCCTTGGAACTCATTTTTATCTTTGTTTTTGATTTCCAGAGGGCAGACCTAATGAGTTCACTACTTAACACTGATTAAACAATTTGCCTTGACATTCAAGTATAAAATACCCTCCTTAGTCATTCTTTTTCTTAAGGTCACACAGCCATGGTTGACTTTAAAGTACTCAAATTAAAAATTTCCCCTGCTGCCCGTGTGGAAACGCCACGTCCTCCTTCAGCTGAGTTGCACATTATTATAAAGAGCAATATAAATCCTCCCAGGCCAGTATTTAACTTAATTTGATTATTCATGGATTTGTGACTATTATTATTCATTGCCGGTTTATTTTTGTCGCCAATTTTAATACTCTTCTTTAACTTGTGGACCACATGTGGCTTCAGAAACCCTCTGACAGACAGTAATTCCACTAGTAAGTGGGAAATTCACTTACTGGTGTTCAAAATACCTCAAAATGCAAATAAAGAAGTCTGAATTTTAAAATTTGAATTATTGAGAGATGACTATGAGAAAGAACATGTAGTTTATCAATTGACTGTATCTAAGAGAAGTCTCCCTTCCCCACTAGAACTGTAGGAGTTTTGAAGAGGGTATTTTTTTTTTCAGTTTTATTTTATATTGAAGTGTAATTGATGGACAATGTCAGTTTCAGGTGTACAGCAAAGCAGCTCAGTTATACATGTACATAGATACGTTTTCTTTTCTTTTCAGATTCTTTTCCATTGTGTATTATTAAAAGGGTATATGTTTTTGACATAAAATAAAAATATGCTACCATCACCATGGTTACCGTATTTACTGAACTTGTACCCACCATAGATTTCATGAAACATAACCAAAGTGATCAATACTTCATGAGAGAAGCCAATAACTTCTAATGATAAGTGATCATGCCAAACTCTGCAAATGTATTACTTGCAATATTCAATAATAGCAGAATTTCATTCTCGTGGCTTGATTGACTTGGTTCAAATTTCACTAATTAAAAAATTTTCATTTCCTTAATAGCAATTTCAAAAATTCACTTATCTTCTTCGCCTTTGCACAGGGTAGAGGATTTTAATGGAAAACAAAGGCTCACTGTGTGTTCTTCCTTGCCCCAGTGGCCGTAGTCTGCCACTCATTTCAGATATGCAAATTCCTAGTTTAATATGTAATTGCACATGCTTTTCTTGAGGGCCTCTTTGTGGAGGGAGGATGACACACTAGCAGGAGTATGTGTTTTGGAGTCAAACTGTTCTTGGCTCAAATCCTGGCACAGTTTCTTGCTTACTGTGTGGCCTCAAGTAGCCTCGTTTTTCACGTACGTGACCCAGGGGTTGTTTAAACTGAGACAGGAGATGCTTAAGGGTTAAGCGGGAGGATGGAGGTGCTAGTGTACGGCATTCAGTGGGTGCTCAGGTGCTTCCCTGCTTCTCTTTCCCTCTCTTCCTGAGTGGGGACCTACTCCTGGAAGCCCTGTCTGCAGTGTAGCTGCAGGGCAGCGCATAGATGCCTGAAACCACCCTTGGCTTTAGGAAGCCAAACAGTATCGTATCGTGACATTTTAAGGCCAGTCCCTTCATGGTGGGGGCCTTGGTTAACAACTCTGCTAAATTCAGGGGTTGACCTTTACTCCGTGATGATTTCTAAGAACACTTCCGTCTGACTTTCTATGACTTGATGATCCTACAAAGCAATAGGTTCAGGAATAGGAAACTAGCAATGGGTGTTCAGTGGGCCGAGTTCACCACAATGATGTATCGTGAAGGACGGTTCAGTTGGACTTAATGACAGACTGGATGTGATTAGCCATGAATCAGAAATTGCTCTAAAGTCGAGTTCTCCAGTATGTCCTCTACAAAACACTAGTTCCCCAAGATGGTAACAGGTATGAATTGAGAAAGGGTTTCTGAAAGTCACATGGGACTTTCCTGTAGGACTTCAAATCTTTCATTTGCTCAAATGCTTTCTGATTCCAAAATGGGGGAATGTAGTCATTTTCCGAAGCATTTCCAAAATGTGTTGCATCGTGGAATCAGAATTACTTTGCACCCATGTATCATCTTGCCAGACTAGTTTTTCATGGGAGGTATTTGGCAAAACACTGCTCTATGGTTTTAAACCAGGAATGTGGTAGAACACGGGTGCCATTGACTCAATATGCTGTTGCCCACTTGCAAGGCCCCGTGGAGGCCAAAGAAGAGTAAGACCCAGTCACTGCAGCAAGTCTGGGACAGGGTTCAGGTGTGGCCTTGGTGACTTGGTGGCACGGCTCAGGGCAGTAATGGCCCAGGAAGATGGTATCCCGGCAGGTTGCTGATGCAGAATCAGTTGGGGCAGCGTCCTGAGGGCGGAGAGTCCTGGTTTCTGCCTTGGATGTATTTCTCTCTTTCTCTCTCTAAAGCTCTTGTAATGGTATTTTTATCCAGTTCACCTCAGAGAAATTCTGAAGAGAAAATGAACATGAGTGCCCATCTCAGGCAAATGGAATTAAACCAGTTGGAACTTTCATTCAGGAGATTTTTTAAAAATTGACTCTGAGCTTTAGTTTTGAGAACAGTCATCCTTGGTATCTGAGAAGAATTGGTTCCAGGATCACCCATGGAACCAAACTCTGAGGATGCTCGAGTCTCTTCTATAAAGTGGTGTAGTATTTGCATATAGCCTACCACGTCAAAGTCACCCCTAGATTACTTATAACACCCAATACAGTGTGAATGCTGTGTAAACAGTTGCCAGCCTATGGCAAATTCACTTCTCGCTTTTTGGAACTTTCTGGAATTTTTTTTCCCTGAATATTTTCCATCTGTGGTTGGCGGAATCCGTGAATGTGGCACTCACGAACACAGAGACCGGCGAAGCTTGGCTGTTTCACCATGACATTGCCACTCGGCTCTAATGTCAAAAATGTAATCCAAGGTGAGGAGCCTGGAAAAACAAACCACACACGCAGGCAACCGACTCCTTTACGTGAAATGTGGAATTTAACTGTTGGTTGAACTTGATGGCATGGTCTCCATTCTCCCTCCTTGTAGATGACATAGGAACTAGGGCCTCCTGGCAGGCTGTCGTGGGACGGACCTCTCCTCCCGCCCTCAGGTCTGTGGGCTGCTTCACCGCTGGGCTGTTCTGCCTGTTAGGCCTTAGGAAATTGTTTGGCAGAGATTGTGCTGTTATTTTGCTCATGTTGTGAATAGCGTTTCTCTTGACCTTTTGTTATTTACTGAAACCATCCAGCCTGTTTTCTTTTAAGAGAAGCATGAATAGAAGGGGAATCGGCCCAGGCTGACTTTGGTATCAGAAGACTGACTTCAGGCAGCTTGGCTTCAAGGAGACTTTTTCAAGTTAAGAGGTCATTGGCCTCCTTGTTTCTTATTCCCATGATTTGAAGGGGTCTTTTGGTGGTGGAGGGGGCAGGGAGGGTTTCTCACTAAAGCAAACACATGTAAGGTTAGTCATTTACTTAAAACATTTCACCACATCTGAAAACACAGCCCTCTAAGCATTTTCTTCTGATACCTTGGCTTAGCGGGCTGTCCGAGGCCTCTCCTGGTTTGAACAGTGATGTGACGCGTTGCAGAGGAAGACAGCTCTGGACTGGTGACTGGGGGCCCGGGCAGCCCTCACTCCCGACTCTCGGGTCTCATGTGTTTCTCAGTGTCTCATTTCTCCCTTTTCTCTGCCTACCTGTGCCTGCCCCACCTGTCTGCACCTGGTAGAGGACTCCCCATTCACCGCAGGGAGAGGAAGTACCAAGATCCCATTCTGTGGCTGGAGATGAGAAAATGTGTGCGTGTGTGTATTTAGAGAGACGTTTGCTCCCATCTCCCCGTCTATTTACCTACTTCTGGTCTCCTTCTGCCTAGACTGAAAATTCAACAGGAAAGCCTGCCTTTTCGTTGGGATCCCCGTAGCTCTGGAAGTCAGCTGCTAGTGTCAAAAGACATCACTCACATTTGTGTCACGTTTATTCTCTTAGCCAAGAAAAATGACCTTTGCGTACATAAATCAGCCTGAACGATTTCTGTGTCGTTTTGTAATGACCTGTGGGTTTGAGGATTGCCACAGTCTAATACCGGGCCATTGCTTTGGAGATGTTTCATTCATTTCTTCAGCCGTTCAGTCAACAAATACTGCACTGCCCTCTGCGCTGGGATACACCGGTGAACAGAAGCCACGGGCTTCTCATGGAGCCGGTAGATGAAGGCAGAGATGCAGATGACAGCGAAGTAAACCGGAAAGAGAGGGAGCTGGTGGACAGCTGAAGGATAATGCCGGGTAAGCCGGGATGCGCAGACCTGTTTAGATGGAAAGAAGGGCAAAATCGTGGCTTATTACAGTCCTCTCTCCTCCCCGCACCCCGTTCTTTATCTAATGACCTGATTACCCTTTAAACCTCTGTGTCACAGGGAACACCCAGGCAACATCAGAAAGATGCTGTCTTATTAGAACCCTGGTTGTAATGCAGAAGCTGCCAAGTTCAGTGTGAACCTTTCAGAAACGTAGTTTTCCTTCCCCATCCACTCTCCACACCTCTCCAATTCAGAGAGGCTTCGTGGTACACGATCAGAAGATACGTTGACTTCATTTCTTAAGGGAAAGTCATAGGAAATCCTTTAAAATCCTCTGACTAGTAAAAGAAGCAGCATAGAACTTCAAGTGCAGTTAGGCTGTGTTGGGCAAGCTACTGCCAGATAAACACTCACTTTCTCATGGCACTTTAAAAAACTTTCTATTTTTCAGAAACGATAGACGTAAGAAGTTGCAAAAGTAGCACCTGAGAGGCCCTGTGTATCCTCCCCTTTGCTTCCCCCAGTGATAATAACATCTTGCAGGACCATAGCATGTAGAGTAATGTATATAGTATACACATTAGTAACACAGGGAGACTGACATCTGTGTCATCTCCAGACCTTATTCAGATTTCACCAGTTTTCCTGGTATTGGTCTGTGTGTGTGCGTGGATGTGTATAGATTCCTGCAACTGCCACTGCCTTCAGGATACGGAACTATTCCATCACCTCTAAGAAGCTCCCGTGTCTCATGGCACTTTTGTGTATGAGAACTAGCAGCAGACGTTATCCTCGTCTGGATCATATTCTGGATGAATCTGTAGTGAGCGAGGTTAGAAGAACCTCTGAAATCTGTCACTTGGTTTGGCTGCCATGGAATCTGCATAATTCACTTACAAATGGAGACCCTTGGTCTGACTTGTAGGAAGAGCATCTGTAAGCCCAGAACTAAAACCCCACAGGTTTGGGTAAATAACCCTGACCTCATCAAGGGAGCCTGTCAACTGATACCAGTTGACTTTTTTTTTAAATTGAAGTATAGTCAGTTATGATGTGTCAATTTCTGGTGTTCAGCATAGTGTTTCAGTCATATATATATACACACACACATCCATATATTCATTTTCTTATTATTTTTCGTTAAAGGATACCAGTTGATTTAAGAGGTTAATACCGGTCATGTGAGCTCAATAGTTTACTTCTGTCCCCTTTCTGATGCCACATAACTTTGGGGACTTAATTTACAGCGGACTTCTAGTACAATATTTCCTGAAGATGGCCGAGGAACCAAACATAGTAGTAATGGGGAAACAGGTAATTTCGTCAGTGGATGCATTCCGTATAGAAAAGAGAAGAAATTATAGAAAGATACCCCTTTTTTTGTGTGGAGGAAAGAAACCTTTGGGACGTGCAGTTAGTGAGAACATGAGGTGCAGGCTGAAAGGGAAACAGCTATAAACAGATTGAGGGAGAGACAACGGGTTTAAGGGAAAACATCTGCCTGCATCTGACATCCAAAAGCTGCATCTGTGGCCCAGGATCAATCTTGTCATGCTTAAAAAAGGAATGTGAGGGGGCCCAAAGCAGGCTCTGAAAGTCTCTTTTTTTTTTCTTGAGATTTTCTATTTGCCTCGCCCAGAACGCTGCCAGCGCCTGATGAAATAAACTCATGTGGTCCTATTTCTTGGTGCTGGAGTAGCAGTCCTTGGAAGCTAACTTTAGAATGATTGATTTAAAAGACATTTTACCTGCATTGTTCTAGACACACTAATCAGAGGAGCCCATTTAGTTTGCTACACGAAACTTCTGGAACTTCCCCAGACAGACTCTTCAAAGATTTCGTATTTCAGGTCAAAGTTTTCAATATTAAGAAAGCTGGAAGCCAGAAGAAAGGGGCAGATAAGTTCTCGTGAAGCCTCAGAAGAGATTAAGAACATCTCTCTCGATACTGGATACAACCTAAAATGTGTCCAATAAGTCCTTGACTTATGTATTATTTTTCCTCTTGAGTCACTTGTCTGTGTCCTGTTGGCACAACCCAAGAAGCTGGCTTAAAGGAAATAGAGATCAAGGGTTGCCCACAGATGTGCTGGTTCTCCATTTCTCGGAGTGGAAGCAAAAGGATTGTGAGTAAAGAGTTCTTCTCAGCAACAGGGCGGGGGCAGGGGGCTGTTGCAGTGAGAGTGACTGATAACAAGGTCTGGTGGCACTAGAGTGTTGCAGAAAAGCAGCAAGTTGTGATCCCCTGCCTTTGTTCTTAGGAGTCTGTGGCATATTCATTTTTCACTCCCCAAGGCAAGCCTGTAATAGACTCTCAACATTTGTTGAAATTAATTGGGCCATATATACAGTATATCATCTGCTTCCCAGATTTCTCCTCTGTAATGTGGATGTCCTAGCTCTGTGTTAAAAATTAGGACAAGTTATAGAAACATCAGATAATTTGCTTCAAGTCACATGGGTTGAACGTGGTGGGCTTGAACTCAGGTATTTCGACACCCTCCCCTTCCCCAATGATACCTTCCGTTTGTGAGTCAGGGGTTTGTCCTTTTCCTAAGGCACAGAATCCTTCTAATCTAGAACTGTTTCGTGACCCTGACAATGACCGATGGGGTTTGAAGTTCCCCACCTTAGAGCAACCATTGCAAAAACTGTCAGCTGGGCACTCATTTGTACGTTGTTTGCTGTATATTTCCTTAAGCCTCGAAAAGCACTAGTTGAGTTTTTCCAAACCAAGCAATTGACCTCAAGACTTGGCATCCTTTGGATTTACACCATAATTCAAAGCCAAATCCTTTTTTAAAAAAAAAAAAACTGTATTACACACAAAAGTGGCCTGATAGTGAGGCAGAGGGTAATGATGGGAGGGGCACTCTCCAACTGGGCCAGGAGGGCAAGCCTGGGACATCTTGTTTCCATCAAGGTCTCGAAGCTGCCCCTTACCTCTCTGGGGCGCTGCACTTTTGAGATCTGCTGTGCTCTTTGTTAGCTGGATGTTTTCCAGTGGGTCATCAAGAGGAAGGCGTGTCCTCTGCGTTAATAACCTTTGGAAGGATTTTAGCAGTAAAATCAGAGACCCAACGATCTAGGGGAGAATAGGAATGGTCGGTGGGACGGCATTTATTCCCCTTTCCAAAAAAGTGTCAAGTTCACCACGCCCCAGCACCAGACCCTTCACCCAATAATTCTGAGGTCTCATGTCAGGCTTACTCAATAATGATGATGTAAATGGCAAAACTAGTACCTTCATTTTGGGGCTAAGAATGGTTCCTTTTAAAGGCATATGATATACAATATAAGCCATTCCCAGCTCTTACTTAGAATAATAGCTAATTTCTGTATGTACTTTCCTGTTTCTTTGTTGTTGGTTTTTTTGTTTGTTTGTATTGTTTTTTGGTGGGGTTTTTTTTTTTTGTGGATTCATTAATGTGGAGTTCCAAAACAACTCTTGAATGTTTACATTTGCTGCCCTTGATGGCATAGAAGCACAGGTACCATATGAAAATTTGAAGAATATGTGAGGTGTATGGCAAAGAAAAAAAACTGTAGATGAGGAAGTCAGAAAACTATGACCTGTGGGCCGAATCTGGCTCGTCCCTGGGTTTTGTAAATAAAGTTTTATTGGAACACAGCCATACTTACTTGTTTACAGATCGTCCATGACTGTTTTCCTATCAAAACAGCAGAGTTGAGTAGTTAATAGAGACTGGACGCCTTAAAATATTTGCTCTCTGGTCCGTTACTGAAGGCTTTCTAAGCCCTGGCAGAGACATCTCTGTGATATTTCTTTACTTCACCCATTTGTTTATTCATTTGTTCAGTGAACACCAACCCTGTTAAAGACACACACTGTGGGAAATGTAGAAATGAAGAAAGCAGTCCCTGATGTCCAAGAACTTTCCACGTAACAGAGACAAGTCATGGACTCAAACCACCACCTCCTGCAACACACACGATAGACGAGAAAACCAAATTGCTGTGAGGTTCAGAGGTGGCAGAGGCCCTGGGCAAACGGAAGGACTTGGGAATAAGCAAAAGGATCATCTCTTTCCTAACTGTGGCTCCCAGTGGTTCCCCAGTGGGAATTTCATGAGAACTAAGAGTCATTTCCTTCATGGGATTTTACAAATTGTAGTATTCAAAGGGTGGAAATGATTGAGATTTCTTTATCTGGAGGTGCATTTCCCCTGCAACTGTGTGGATAATCATATGTAGAAAATTTTTTTAGGATTTGAAGGAAGGCTTCCTTCTTCGGGGTGGGAGGACAGAAGGAATTCCTTTTTTATTGACTGTTCCCTGAGCATATTAAATGGTATTGATCTTAAAGAAGGGATTTTGGCAGGAAACCCCTGAAATATCAGATGGATTAAAAACAAGTAAAATCATAGAACCCCAGCCATGAATAAGCATGACTCAGTGGCTCTCTGAATGCCACAGTGTGCAGGTGGGAACGGAGCTGTGGGTGAAGGTTCAGGTCAAATGCCATCTCTTCCTGGAAGATTCCACGCAGGAAGCCTTCCCAAATCCTCCAGTTGGGGTTCATGTTTGTGTCTTCATTTGTGAGTTGCTTGAGGGCAGGGCTCACAGCCTTTTTGATTTTTGTATTGCCAGTAACACCTACTCCAGTATTTGTGTTTTCCACGTATCTATTGAAGTAACGTGAATTGAATGCAGACTGACACTGTGTATTCAAAATCTAGGTGGCCAGTTTTGGTAAAGGACCTGAGAATTACAGGTTTATCTAAAAAATGACACGAGTAAGAGGCTTTTCATTCTGCTGCCATCAGAGGCTCAAAAATGTCAGCTAAATCCTGGCCAACCATTTTCTTTGTTCATAACAGTAACACTACCAGAATGAGTGCAGCTCATTTGTGTTAGAACACAGCCCTGTGATATTTCACCCACCGATAAAGTGAGGGTATCTGGTGAGAAGGCTACTGAAAGAAAATGATATTAGACCCCAACAGTTAATTTTAATCTTAGGAAGCACCAAACTGAAATATTTCACATTTCCTCCCTCTGGCTGGGAGAGCCCCTGTAGTTAGCCACCCAACAGCATCTCCTGGGGCTCTGGCTTCTCGTTGCCAAGAAACCCAAACCAGCCTCCAGTGTCTCCAACCGTTTCCTCAGGGCTCTGCTCTCACAGTAGCCTGGGTACCAGTCAACAGTGGTATGCCCCAGGTAAACACTGCAAGTTCTGGAAGCGCATGTTGCTCGTTCCCCCTCCCCTCCCTCAGCCCAAAGAAGAAAACCCAGTCCTTGTGTATGAAGAACACACCTCAGGGCATTTCCTGACAAATACATAAAGTCATCGCATACACGTGCGAGGGGCGTAGCCTATCCAAACTGTCCAAACACAGGCTCCGCTGTCTCCTTCAAGCCCCACCGGATATTTATGAATGGGATTGCTTCCTGATTTTCTTTTAACGCCAGTAGCGGAGACGTCAGAAAGCAACACCCCTAAAATGGGAAAGAACACTGGGAATCCATGCACTGGCAGCCTGCTGCAGCAGGAACCAGCAAACAGATTCCTTCACCCGTCATGAGGGGCTCCTGTCCCCACGGGATTTTTCCTGAGTTTCTGATTTAGAACAATCATTTTGGAAGGCCTCGAAATGCTTAGGTGAGATGAAATTGCTGATTATCCTAAAGTTCTGTTTTCACTGGAGTCTTTCTGGATGGCCGCTGATTCCGTCCCATTGAAAGCATTCGGTGGCATGCATCCACTCGGTTTCTGCCCACATCACTGCATTCCTGGGATGCCTTTCACAGGCCTTCGCAAGATCATCTGACAGCCGCCTGTGAGGTCAATGAACTTTATACATAATTAAACCTGCGCTGTTAGGAGAATTAATTTTTTTTCTCCCTGAGAAATGGAGGAAGAGGACATGTTAATATCGCCCTCCATTACCAAGTAAAAGTTACATGGAGTCATCAGGCTGGTTTCACATGATTTAATGCTGAACCGAATAAGAAAGTGGTTGCATCCTCTACTGGGCCTCACAGAACAGTCACCACCCACACTGTTTATTCAGACTCGGATCTTGGCCATTTGGGGTTTAAGCCAGAAGAAAAGGGGAAAAAATCCAACCCTGGAATGAACGCTTTTGAAACTCTGTATTCTTGATGAAATGCGGCCAAGGATTCTTTTAAAAAATCTATTTAAAATCAATTACTGGGATCATATTTTCATTTACGATGGATTGTTAGCAACAGCTAATTTTTCTGTTTCCATCCAGCCTTGGAGTTGAGGCTGGAGTTGGAATCATCTCTGTTTTGCCTGGGTATCTGATGCCGCCACCAAACTATGTGTGGGTAATTGGGCAACTCTGACCTTTGACCAACTTTCCATAAAATAACAAGGAAAGGTGTTAGGAGGCAAGGAATCGAATGAAAACAAGCCTCATTGATTGCAAAGAGTGTGCTTCCCGGCGGCGGGAGTTGGGGGTGGGGGGACGGGACACACAGGCGGCGTCTGTCCTATTGAGAGGAGAGAGAAAGCAGAGAGGTATGCCTGGGAAGACAGGGACCAGGTCCATCTGTCAGGATTGCAACAAAAATCATCTCATATATCAGATTGTCTCTGGTTTTTAAAGCTCTCCAGAAGAGACTGTGGAACCTCCCTTGGTTACCCACCCTACTCTTTGGCAATTCCTACGGCCAGGAAATTCTTTCTTATTTCCAGCCTACAATGTGCATGTGGTGCTGCTTCAAGGCTGGGTTACTCAAGGGGTTACCTCCTCCCCCCCCCCCACAGCATGTGTTGCCCCCAGAGTGGGACGGACCCTATGAGTCGCTGCTTGTTGAAGCTACAACCATTTTGACCTCTGTACCCAAGGGTCCCCAGGGCCCACAAGTGGGATTGGTGCTGGGAGCAGGATGGAGGAGTGTTTACTGAGACTTCCGGATACCGCAGTACTGTTTCCCGGCGTTTTATGTATGTCCCCGGGAGGAAAGGACATCGCTGTGACAGGTCCAGGAATGAGCTCATAGCCATGTACAAACGTTAAATACGAACCTACTCTTTCAGATTTTAAGAAATCCAACTTTTAAGGAAAAACTCCTGAAAACCAGAAGGGACATAGATTCTAGAACTTCGCTGGCCTCACGATGGTAGTTCACCTCCTCAGTTGTATAAATCAGAAGAGCAGGAAGCCAGAGAGCAAAAGGGACCAATCCTGGACCAGACCTCGGGTCTCATGGCCCCAGCACAGCATCCTGCCCTTCCCAGGATAGTGTGTTCTGAAGGCGAAGTGATGCCGGGACTGAGGTCACTTTTCTCACTTCCCCCGGCCCCTTCCGCCTCCTCGGCAGATGTGCAGGGAATGTTCCCCGCTTCCACGTGTGAGTTACAGATTTCATTGAAAAGCTGTCAGATGACCCGGGCAGCCTGGCTCCTTCCCTTTTTATGACGTTATGTCATTGCCCTACCTCAGGCTACGGTCTGTTCCAGATAGGAAGAGGCTGTCTTCCCATGCACCCACCCACGCCGTTTTGCACCAAGTTCCCTTTGTGTATAAATTACTGAACGAGGGAAATGAGGGCTCTGAGCCCACAGACGGTTAAGCCTTGTGCCCACCGCGCCCATCCCTCCCTCACCTTCCTGTCCGTCAAGCGATAATCGTAACACTTGCCCTACCTGCCTCAGGGGCCTCTAGGAACAAATGATAATATCTATCAAGATCTTTAACTATGCCAAGCACAGGGTTCTTAAACTGTGAAATATTTTAAGCAAACAGGAAATACAGAGACTAAGATAGCAAGTGCATAGGTATCTACCATCGCTGTCACATCTTTATGCCATATTTGTTTCAGATCTTCTCACTTACCTTTAAAAAAGAGAGAGAGACAGAGAGAAAACAGTTTAAACAGTTCCCCAGTGCCATTCCCCCCTCCCTTCTCTGAGCGTCACAGTTACCAGTTTAAATTTGATGCATATGATTACCACGCACGACTGCATCTTTTACACCTGTGTGTATCTGTAGACGATGTGTATATTTTTAAATGTTTTCAAGCTTTATCTAAATGATATCATTGTCTTTGGGTTCTACATTATATTTGTAAGATGTATCTGTTGTAAAACACATACCTTCACTTCCTCTGTCTCCCATGCTGTTTAGTATTCTATCAAAGAAAGGGCGATAAGGTTGTTTCTAACTTTTAAAATGTCCATTTGAGGAATATTATAGCTGTTTCCAACAAAAATTTGACATTACAGATGATGCTACAACATGTACATGTTATTTGCCGATGTGTGGGAGAGTTGACTTTCTCTTGGAGATACAGGTAGGTAGGTAGGTAGGTAGGTAGACAGACGTATACTATACACACACCCAGTAGCAAAGTAGTAAAATTAGCACATCTTCAACCTCCCTAGATGTCATCAAATTGCTCTCTAAAGTGATGGTACCAGTTCACCACCAGCATGGGTCTGGAAATTCCTACTGCTTCATATTCTCTCCAATACATGTCACCACAATATTTAAAATTCCCGGTTGCCCATCCAGTGGCTGTGTAGGGTTTAGATGTGATTTCCTGATTGCTATTGAGGTCGAGTGTCTTTTCATTTGCTCACTGAAGTCAGGTTTTCTCTTGTATGGATTTTCCCTTTTTATCCTTTGCCAGTTTTTCTTTTGGTGTGTTTATTTCCTTTTTAATTTATTGGCGTATACACTATATTCTTGATACCAATCCTTTATTACATGCATGGTACATGCCTGCTGTCGGTTTTGTAATATTATTTGTTGGTGGCGGTGTGCTGAGAGGTTTCATTGTTCACTAATTGTCCCAGAACCATCTAATAAATAGTTTAGTCATTTCCCACCGTTTTATAATGCTACCTCTGTTGCATCCCAAGTTCCTGTACATGGACGGGCTCTCTCTCTATTATGCTGGTCCGGTTCTCCATATTGGCACCAAGCCTATTGTATCTTAATTATAAGGCGTTAATAAATGTCTTTATATCTATTAGGACAAGTCTTTGTCTTACATTTTTTAAATATTGTTTTGGCTTTTTTTTTCTTTGATTCCTCTAAAAATGTTCATGAAAAACTTTCTGGGATTTTAATATGAGTTCTACTTAATTTATGTATTAACTTAGGAGGAATTGATGTCAAATCCTCTCATGTCTGAGCATGATCTATATCTCTGTTTATTTAGGTCTTATGACTTTCAGTGAAGTTTTATAATTTGCTTTCATTTAACTCTTGTACCTCTTTCTTTAGATTTATTCTTAGGTTTGTCATGGTTTATTGCTGTTGCCCATGAGATCTTTTAAAAATTACATTTTCTAATTGGTTGATAAGGATGTCATGGATGTTTGTATATTAGTTTTGTCTCCGGCGTTCTTGTCAAACTCTCTTATGACTTGTAACTGTAGTTTCTCATGGATCCTCTATGTAGACAATCTTATGTGCAAATAATTCTTCTTTTGGTTCTCCATTTCAAATCTTTATTTCTGTTACTCCTTTTTCTTGTTTTATTGTGTCAGCCACATATCTCATACAAGGATGAATGGAATAGTGATAGAAAAAGCGTAATTGTCTAGTTCTTGACTTTAAAGGGAATATGTTCCTAAAGTTTATTGCAGCTTCTTAGTAGAAACTGCTTAGTAAAAACTTCCTTCTGTTCTTGCTTGGCTAGATATTTTATTATATTTTAAAATTCTGGATGGGCGTTAAATTTTATAAATTTTTTTCTGCATCTATTATGTTGATTATATATAGTTTTTCCTTCTTAATCTGTCAGTGTGGTGAATTACAGTAACACTTTCTAATTTTGAATCTTTTTGAGCTTCTGGAATAAACCTTACTGGATCATTACAAACACACACTCACAGGCACACCATATATTTACCATGTGATAAATATGATATATATGATGCAGGATATGTATATACTTGATGTATGTCATACCAAAAAACATATATTAAAAATAAATATATATTTCTATACACACTACACTGCTGGTATGTTTGCTGATATTTTATTTCAGATTGTCGCATTGATATTTTTAACTGAGATTGACCTATTGCTTCCTTTCTTGTACTATCTACTTCTAAAATATACCTTTAAACGGAACTTATAAAAATATGTTCAAGAGCTTTTGTTGTTTTTCTATTTTGGTAACATTTTTCTGGGAGATTTTTCCATTTCATCTGATTTTAGATTTATTGCTTTAAAGTAGAGAGTAGAATTCTCATACTAAAAAAAAAATCTTCACTGCATTTGTGGTTATGGCTCCTTTTCATAGCTAATAGTGTTTATCTGTGCTTTCTTTTGTTTCTTTTGCTCATTCTTGTTGAGTATCTATCTATTTCATTAGTCTTTAAAGAATCCACATTTGTTTTGTTCCTATGTGTATTGTTTCTTTGCGTTTTATTGATTTGTTACTGTCTTTATTCGTGCCTTCCTACTACTTTATCTTCATCCATTTGTGGAAGAAGGATTTTCTTCTGTTTTCTTTGGGTTTACTTTATTGCTCTTTTCTATCTTCTTAATTTAAAATATTTCTTGTTTTCTGGTATTACATTTAATGTTGAACATTCCTTCTACTGAAATCTAGGGTTTTAATTATTGTTCAGTTCCAAATATTTTGTTACTTTCATTTTGATTTTATCTTAGTAATTTGGCAGTGTGTTTTTGAAATTTCAGGATGTACTGGGGTTTGGGGGCTGTGGTTTTGTTATTGATTTCAACTTTTATTGTATTATGGTTGATGAGTGTGGTTTGAGTGTTAGCAGTTCTCTGAAAGTTGTTGAGACTTGCTCTGTGGCCTAGAACCTGGTCAATTTACAAACATTTTATGTGTATTCTTTATTTCCTGGATGGAGTTTTCTTCATATTCATTAGATGAAGTTTGTAATACGCATTATTTGAATTTTTCCCTTTTTTAGCTTGGTCTATTGATTTCATAGAGATATGTGCTTAAATCATTCACTATAATTTTGAATTTGTTGCCTTCATATAATTAAACCAATTTTTGCTATATGTATTTGACACTGTTTGGTTAGGTATATAGAAGGATTGCTGGTGAATATATCTTTATCATTAAGCAGTAATCTTTTTATCCCCCCAAATGCTTTTGGCTGCAAAGTCTTTTTTATCAGATTAACTAATTCATTCAATTATATAAATATTTATTGAACATTTATTATCTGTAGAAACACTCATTATTCGAATATATTTTTTCATGCTTATCCTTCTTACTAGATTATGTTTTCTGCTTCTCTTATAAACAGCTGGAATTTTACAGAATTCAGTCTGAGGATTTCTGCCTTCTAATGGATTAGCTTAAGCCATTTACATTTATTATGATAAGTCATATATTTGGAATTCACTAGGAATCCAAACGTTTTCTATCTGCCTTGCTTCTTATTTTTTTCCTATCCTGTCTTCTGCTAGATGACTTGAGTTTTCCAGTTGATTTCGCTCTCTTCCCTGTGCCCGCTCTTTGCGCCTCCTGTGGTGCGAGGCCCCCCGGCCATGCTCAGGGCTCAAGCCCAGGTGGAGATGCTTCTTGAAGACCTGTGCAAAAGACAGAACCTGCTGCAGGAGATACTTCCCCAAGAAGATTTCTGAGCTGGGTGCATTTTTGAAGGAACCAGCTCTCAAGAAGCCAGTCCGAGCTATCTAAAGGCCCCATTGGACATCCTGGTTCCCATCTAGTCCAGAGGAAAGAGCAGGAGGAATGGAAGAAGCAGCAAGAAAGGAAGATAGAGATGCAAAGACAACAGGAGAAGATGAAGGCAAAGGTCCTCCCAGTGGCCCAGCGAGTGGCAAGGAGATTGAAATCCTCCTGCAGTGCCTGAAGTCTGGGACCACGGATGTCACTGGGTAGTCAACCTGGTCACCACCTGGTTGCAGCTGCAGATACCTCAGATGGAAGATGGAAAAATTTTGGAGTGGCTGTGCATTAGAAGGTGTTTGAGCTGATGAACACCCTTTATACCTAACTGGAAGGCTTCCCCAGCGCAGCAGAGTACCTGGACCCTGCTGGTTGTCATGGAAATCCTCAGAGCTTGTGCTGTATTATATGACATCATCCTGAAGAACTTCAAGAAGCTTGAGAACCCCAGGGGAGAACCAAAGGGGACGATATATTGGAAGCTCCTCTCATCCTGTGGTGAGTCCAGCAGAGCCCTCCCTGCCTCTTACTGGCGACTCCAGGCCTTCCCCGACCTTTCTCCTGTTGTGATTTCTCCCTCACCTTGCCTCCCAGGTGCAAAAATATAGTCATACTGTTTAAAAAAGGACTATTTTTTTCCTCTTGATTTGTAATGAATATGTTTTGTTCTGTATCTCAGCTGTTGCGCGTAAACCTTTTTAAAAATTATATCTGAGTTCACAAAGTCTAAAATTAAAGTGTTATCTGTATCTCTGTTTGCTTCCCAAACAATATAATATAGAATCCTCAGAAGACTTGAACCCAGCTTTTCTCTCTTTTGTGTTCTGATATGACACTCATGGCTGTTTTATCATCTATTATTTTGTTTCTATCTTTTTTTGTCCCCATACAACTTTTTTATTTTTATTTTTTTACAAGTCTACTTTTTAAAATTTATCACGATGCCATTTCATTTACGTTGTGGTGGCGGCCCTCAACAGGTCTTCCTCTTGGCCCACTGGTCCAGTCAGTGATCTTCATCACATCACCCCTCTGCCTTTGTCCTGTATTGGATCACATAAAAGTTCCTCCTCTTCCACTCCTTCACTTTTGTGGCTCCTGATCTACAGTAGTAGCCTTTCAAAAATGGATCCAAGAGAGACGGATTCACACTTTGAATGTCTACCAACATCTTTACCTTCTCACCAGGTGGCTTATCTGTCTTCTAGGTCAAAACAAAATTTTCTTCAGAAGTGGAAGGTATTGTTGTGTTGCATGCCACCTCCCGGCGTTGCTGTTCGAAGGCTAAAACCATTCTGATTCTTGATACTTTCTGCCTGACCTTTTTTTTTTCTTTCTCTTGGGACCTTGTAGAATCTTTTCTTTTCCCCCGTATTCTAAATTTCACAACAATTTTCCTATGTGGGAGTCTATTTCCATCTACTGTGTTGAACAATCAATGTGTTCTTTCAGTCTGTCGAATCTGCTTCTCTCTGTTAACTCCTCTTTCTTTCCAGAACTCCTGTTATGTGGGTGTTGTGCTTTCTACACCAGTCCTCTAATACTCTCCTATGTTCTCTCCTGTTTTCCATCTCTTTATTTTTTGCTCTCTTTTTTGGGCGATTTCTTCAATTTCGATTTCCAACCTGTCTATTGGGTTTTCATTTCTGTTATTGTTTTAAATTTCCTCTTTTCATCTATAAATAGTTGGGTTTTTTTTTTTTAAGTATTCTGTTCTGTTTTCATGTGTGTGTGACATTCTCTTAGCTTTCTGAAAAAAAAAAAGTTATTCTCTTCTGAAATTTTCTTCTCCCTTCATGGCCTCTGTTTCTTCCGTGTTGCCTTTTCTGTGTATTTTGGACTCTTATGTAGAGGCTTTCCCTGCATATCTGGTAATCCTTGCCTGTCTGGTTATATTTAAGAATGAAGAACTAAGAAGTTTATTGGATGCTCTGAAGCTGTGTGGGGCTTGTTGACTTGGAGCATCAGTGTAGAATAGTATGTTAATGCCATTTCTTAGGAAACTGCTAATGTCAAGCCCTAAAGTCTCCTATTAAAGAACTAAGGGGATGGTCAGATTCTCCTGGGAACGCTCTGAAGCTCTGCCCATCCCAGTGCTGAGAGCTGAAGTGAGGAATAAGATTGGAGGGGTCAGCATTCAATGGGCATATTTTCTGTTTTGTTTGATGTATGGCATCTCCCAATCCAGGAACCCTGTCTCCAAAGACCAAAGCTCCGATTTTACCAGTTGGGATAGAGGCTGCTGCCCAGCAGGGTGGAGTTGAGGAGGGGATCTTGGGGGTCTGGGGATATAACTGGTTCTCAAACAGCTTTCCTCCCATCTCCTGGTTTTAGTCACTCCTCCTTTTTCCTCCCTCCCCGGTTCCAAAGGTAACTAGTGCCATCTGTTCTGGATCTTTCGCACAGCTGGTGATTCCTAACTTTTCTTATCCCTAGTTTAGGATTCTGCCTCCTTTGTTCTGTTAGTTCTATTACCACTTGTCCATCTGTTTTCCATCTTCCAAAATCTGACTGCTATTAGCCCTTCACTTGTTCTCCATATCCTTACAGGTTCATATCTTTTAAATGGTCACTTTCTCTAGTCTTATCTAGTCTTAGTGTGGTTTCTGTGAGACCAATATTAGATATGGTGTGTTCAAGTCTCCATTTTTTCTTGAAAGTCCTGTGTTGCATTTTGGTTGATTCCCTCAAGTCTCTTTTTCCAGCTCACTAATTCTACATTTGTGTCACTCTACTGTCTAACTTTTCCACTGAGGTTATCTTTAGGAGCTCTATTTTGTTCTTTTTCAAGACTGCTATTTTTATTTACTCCTATTACTTCGCTATGGTTTTTAGTCTTTCTTTTATCCTTTTAATAATTTTAAGAAATCTTATTTTGTAGTCCATTTCAGATTGTAGTATTTTTCCAGTTCTTAGATTTCAGTTTTAAAAAGGTTCCCTTTATGACTATCCCTCATAGTAGTTAATTCCCTTGTGTGTGTGTGTGTGTGTGTGTGTGTGTGTGTGTGTGTGTTTTGGCAAGTTCCTCTTCACAGAGATTTCTTTTCTGTGGGAATCTTAGGAGTTCTCAGTTGTGAAATTGTCCCTATATGATTATTGCATATTTGTTTTTTCTAGCGATCAAAGAAGTTTCAGTGGCTCTGGAGTTTTGTTTATGTTCATTTCTTGTCCCACATTCAGACACACAGATAATGTAAATTCTGATCCTACAACATAAATGCTCATCCTACAACTGAATGTGGCTCATGTTTAGAGTTTTGATTTCTCAGAGGTGTCCTAAGCTCTGGATATAAGGCAATTGTCTGCTTTTCATCTTGAGGCCAGTAAGCACTGTTTTTTTGTCCTCTTTTCACGGATAGGGTGACTTTTTAAGGCTTTGAGATTTATGAAAAAGGCTCAATTCTGCCTCCCTCCCCCCAGTTCTTGCAGGACCAAGGACATCAGACTCTAATCACTATCCGCAGATCCCCAAGAACATTTATGTAGGTCTGAAACTCCCTTGGACACCATCACATCAACTTTTTGTTCAAGCCCTGGCTTCAATTTTTCTTCATTCCTGGAGCCAGTGCTTCTCTCTCTTCCTTCTTTACTTCCAGGCACTGCATTGTGATTTTTCTTAAGAATTTCCTATCTTTGTAGTGGAAAGGAATCCATAGGATCAGCTTAATATTCTCCATTTTTCTGGAAATGAACACTCACATTCACTATTGAGCTAAATCTAAGGCATACTCAACAAAACCTGCAATTGACTGTAAAGGGCCAGAGATTGGAAGGGGGTTCTTAGAGATCACTTCGCCCAATGCTACCATTTTATTTAAGGAAACTGAGGCTCAGAACTGATTAAAACATTGCCCACAGACACAGGGCCCATTAGTGAAAAAGTTGAAGATAGAAACTCAAGGTGGCCACTTTCTTCTCACTGCATCACAGGGAAGAGCACCGTCATCTTGCAGCCAGCACCTGTCTGGTCACAGGACACCTCAGCCTGGTGATTGTTGTGCCTTAAATCACGGTGGAATTTTGGGAAGCACATGTAGACCATTTATGTTGATTTTCTTTTTCTTTTTTTAAATTTCCTAGAATATAAGGCAGTAATGCTTATAGAATCACTTAAGTGGTTTATCACTGTCACAATTCTGTTTTTTGAATTTTTTTCAAAGAAAAATACCCTTTCCCTCTCTCCTTTCTTCCTTTTTTTTCCCTTTAAGACCCCGTTCAGGTTCCATCATCTCCCAGAAACCTTCCCTGAGGTCCGCAGCCCATCAAGGGTTTTTTCCTTCTCTAACTCCTTCTGAAATTGTCATTTGAACCACGTAATTGGCCCCGCATTATGAATCTATTTGCCCTGTTTAATTATTGAACATATATGTGCTTTGTCTCCTCAACAAAACTGTAAGAGCTAGTTTGCAGAAACCATGCTTATGCATCTTTGCCATTTCCCAAAGTGCTTTTTGTGATTAATTGATGAGGAAACAACTTAGAGGAAATATGTTCCCTGAGATAGAGCCTGGGCTTGGTGTCAGGAAGCCTGGATTCTGCCCCTTTCTCGGCATCAGCTCCCCGGTGTATGTGAGCAAACCGTCTTACCACGAATGGCCAGGCCACTGCAATGTGACCGTACCCTCACAGCTAGAGTGGTCATATAACGTCTCATTGAGATAGAGACAGTTATGAGAGTGGAAGGGGGAGGCATTATTAATAATTTTGCAGGGACAACAGGTATAAACCGGGACACTCCCTGACAAGCTGGGACATGTGATCGCTTTTTATGTCACAGCTCACCTTGAGCTCTTCAGAAAGCTTTGCACAGCTGCTATCAAAATACCAGTCTTCAAATTAAAAAAAAAATCATCCTTTACAAGAGCTTTCATCCCCCAGCATGACTTCACAGGTAATAAAATGTTCAGTTTACCCAGACATTCATGTTTTCTCAGCTACTTTCCTAGTTTTAAGTGTTTGTTGTACCTGAAGTTAAAGTAGATTGTGGGTTTGAGAATTAGTAATGCTAAGAGACAAATGCCTTTATGTTCCATATCAACCCACTCTTTGTCCTGGAAGAAAAGAACAGCTCTGATCGTCAGAGTTCTGAGCCTTGTTTTCTTGGGTGCTTTTGAAACCTAGGCTCTAACCCCTAGTACATCCAGTGATGGAGGACGGTCTGCGAATGGTTGCTGATCTACAGGCCTGGATATGTCTTCATATACTGGTGTCTTTGGTGGCTTAGCTTAGAAGGTGAGGTAAGTCCGTAAAAAGACACATTATAAGCACCACGGCTCACTGGCTGGCTCGCATCTGCAGCTCCTTCCAGGGTGTGCTGTACACAGTAGGCACTTCATAAATATTTGCTAGCTTGAAATGCTGAGGAACACTTGGAAGACAATGGTGGCTAGTAAATTTGCTTCCCAGTGCTGGTAACCTCATTCCTGCTTCTGCTCGGGGAGTACTGCGGTGGCTGGGCACGGTGCTGGGATGCGAAGACAGATATAATCTCTTCCCTCCAGGATTTTATGATCCAGAGGCAGCTTCAGAGATGTTAAAGTTTGGGAGGAAGATCAGTTGTGACCTGGGGGAGTTAGGCAGCATGTGAGCTAGGTTCAAAAAGTAGGATTTTTCTCTTGGACAGAGGTGGGCGAAGGCCATGTCAGTGGGAATGGCACAAACAAGCACCTGTAAGGGTGCAATTGCTTGACATGTTTGGGGAATCAGAAGACGTTCTGTGTGTCTGGAAGATAAGCTTTAGTAGGTGTGATGTCCTTTAATGCAAACCAGGGAACTTGAATTACGTTACGGAGACAACAGGAATCACGTGAAGTTTTGGATTCATGCAATGATGTCAACCAACTCATGCATTAGAATGATAACCTGGTTGCAGGGAGACCAGTAATGAAGAGGCTTTGGTGTTTAGAAGAGATACGAAGGCAGGGGAATAAGAAGGCAAGAGCCAGATGTGATACAGAGCTGGCAGCTGGTTGGAGGTAGGGCTGAGGAGAGAAGAACCACACACAACACCAAGGGACGGAGGAGAGGGCGGTGCTGTGACGGGATGGGGCAAAGCTGGAGCAGAGCAGAAGGGGGCTGCTGGAGACCTCTGGATTTCTGAGGAGGTGGGTGAGGAGATTCTATGAAAGAGTATATGAGAAATCCTCGAAGGTGCTTTGCATAAAGTAGGTGTTCAATAAACACTACATGGAAAGATGGAGGGAAGGAGGGTAAGAAGGAAAGAAAGAGAGGGAGGAGCTCTTCCTCTCTCTGAACTGTGCCACAGCAGGGAGAGATATTTAGGGTTTTAGGAGATCCAACGGGAACTGTGCACTAGGGCTATTCCTATCAAGAACTTGCCAATTATTTTACGTTAATTGGTGTGCAAACCAGGAGAGGATTCAGAAACAATGAAAGACCAGAATTGGTCGGTGTCGGACAGATGGGCTTTGAGCCAGACTTGGAGAAAGCGAGGGACGTGGGGTGATGAAGAGGCCACACTGAACAGAGGGAGTGGCAGCCGGGAGGTCAGGAAGGTGGAAGGGAAGGCACCACCCATGTGGAGAATGGGAAGGATGCTGATTAACATTGAGGTAGTTCCCGCACGTGGGGAAGTGTCATGGGTGAGCAATGGGTGGGGGGTCATCTGGGGCAGGATAGGCTGTTGCCAACTTTCTGACGAGCCTACCCTGAAACTCTATCAGGAGAATCCTGTTTCTCTGTGACAACCAGCCTAATTCCTTGCCAGTTTTTTTCTAACCATTTGGAATAATAGCAAGGCAATCCTTTGTATGACTAGAAACCAAGTCACACTGACTTTTCCCGATGAGCCATTTCAGGATAACTCTCAATAAATCCTCTAATTGGAAGTACTGGCCAGTACTTTGTCTTACAAAATGCCTTTTGGTTTCTTTGCCCCAGACTTTGATTATTAGGTAAACATTTTAGTTTCATGATTACATGGTGTTTAGATGGCAATGCATGAATTGGCGTTACTCAAGTTGTTTGCCTTCAGTTATGTTACATCTGCTTCAGGAATGCCAGCAAACATAAACATGGCTCATTTAGTAAACTGCCCCAGTTGGAGAATCTGAGAAAGAGAAGGCGTAAAATCTGGCAGTTGGCATAATGCCTCCTCTTGAATCGGAGAATCTTGAAGCCGGGAAGTTCTTTGGAAGCCTTCTGCAACCACCTCCTTCAACACGGTGCCACCCATCCTCTTCCTGAATACTTCTAATGAACGGGAGTTCTCAGAATGTGCCAGCTTTTAGAAAAAGGCAAACCACAACTGACTAAAAACTTTAAAATTAATTTCTCCTAACACTGGTCAGAAACTTAAGTTGGCTGCAGTATAAAATGAATGCAAGCCAGAAGTTACCTGGGAATATTTTTATTTGACTTACAAAATTCCAGTGGATGCAATGCTTGTCAATGATGTGTGTCTTTTTTGTATAGAGGAAAGTTTTTTTATATCATCTTATCACATAATTTCTTTTCATCTTCTATGGTTTCTACGACTCTGGTCTTTTCCCTTGGGTGTTGTATCTTTCCCTGATATGGGCTTCCAAGATGTGGCTGCATTTAGACACGTGTTACTAACAATGGACTGGTCTCTGGAACAATTAGAATTCTCTGTAATTTTGGATTAAATCAACCAACTGACATCTGGCTGCTTTTTTGCAGGCATCCATATCAACTGTACAAAGGGCCACTGAGGGTTAGCCATTCCTCTCCGTCAATGTTTCACTTATGCATCCCTTTACTAGAAAACATCAGAGCCCCACTATGTTCCTTTCCACTTCCACCATTTCCTCTTAATTTGGCCATTGTCAAAACTCGCTGATACTGCTACTTCATAAATGGGTTTTAATCTCAGTCTCTGGGGGCCACTGCATAATATCCTAAAACATCACTTTGATGATTCCCTCTCTCCTGCTTAAAAACCTTCATGGCATAATTTTTAAAATAATATATTTTTTGTTCTGATTACAAAAGCAAGGTATAGTTTTTGTAGAAAATCTGGAAAATAGAGAAAAGCAGAAAAGAAGAAAAAAAAAATCACTCATAATCCACCACCAAGACAACCGCCTGTTGTGAATGTGTTGGAACACATCCTATTAGTTGTCCTGTCTTTCCTGCACCGAGAGCCTTCCCAGGCCGGTCCCAGCCTGACGTCACAACCTTCTCCTTCTAGTTGCTTCCTCTCTGGGGATCTGTATTGCCTTGCATGGGACTTTTCATGGTTCCCCCTCAATAAATTTGTTTTGATTATATAAACAATCCATGTGGTTGTATACATTTTTGAAAAAATATATAAGGAGTAGAGTAAAAATTATATTTAAAAATAGCTCAACACCCTGAAATAAAAGCCACTGACATTCTGTAGACTATCTCATCGTCATCTGTGCATAGATGTGTGCCTAAGCACACACACACAATTTCCTATAAATGAGATCACGGCATCCATGTGGTTTTATGGTTGATAATTTCTTTCATTTTCACTTATTTCTTTCCTGCCACTCCCTTCCTTCCCTCCATCTTAATCCCTCTCCCCACGTTGCCAGTGCTGACAACCTTGTGTGTATCCTTCTGTGCTTCACTCATATAATTATATCAAACATTTAGATATATACAGAATCACACACACACATGATTTCTGTTATTGCTTCATAAAAATCAGATCTTATCATATGCCCTCTCTACATCTTGCTTTTTTCCTCATGTCACAATGATACAGTGCTGAAATTCCTCCATTCTTTCTATTTCATGACTGCGTACTATCCTTTGGTATTGTAGCACAACCTATTGAAAGATTCTGCTACAAACAATGCTGTAGTTAACATCCCTGTGGTCATATGGGCATGAGATGGCTTGATCAATCATGGTGTTTTTAAATTTGGATGGATATTTCCAGATTGCTTCCTACATGGCACAGCAGTTTCCATTTCCAGCAACAGCATATAAAAGTACCTTTTTTTATGTCCTTCCATGTGGCTGTAACCTTGTACCACCAAGGGGCAATGCCTCTACATTTCAGGGGAGGATGGGGGTCCCTGTGGAATCCCAAACTTAAAGACAAATATGTGGGCATAAAAAGACCATCACAGTAATATATATAAGATAATTCATTAAATGGGGATCGTGATTTACTGGAGTTGGGTTCTGGGGAAGACATTCTGATAAAAATGAACATTATGGCCTGAAGTTTTATTTTGTTCTTAGGATGATTTTTTTTTTTTAACCTGGTATCATTTGGTTAGCATGGTGGCTAGAAATTTCCCTCTTGATTTTATGTTTCTTCTTTACAGTTTTGGATCCTACAGCCCACCTCCTGAGCTGGGATGTCCACCTCCCCTCCCGCTCCCCAAATGGCCACTCGGCTCGATTCTCTTTCTGCTTGCCGCCTGTCTTCCTCCAAGTCTGCACTGTCTGGTGCTTCCTTTCCTCATCCTGGCTGCCAAGAGCCGCCGCCACTTCTGCTGTTCTTGTTTTCCCTCTCCTTTTCCCTTCCGTTTCTCCCGTATTTCTCAGCGTTCCCTCAAAGGGGCTTGGCATTTGCAGCAATGCCTGCCACTGAGACGGCACTTTGGGCCCAGCAAGCCCACCCTCCGCATCATTTTGGGCACAACCTCAAGGTCACGGGCCTGTCTTAGCTGCTTTCATCCCTGGTTTTCCTGTGGATAACCCCTCCACCTGACAGAAGGGCTTCTGAAAATCTGGAAAATAGAGAAAAGCAAAAAAAAAAGGGGAAAAAAATCACTCATAATCCACCACCAAAACAATGGAAAGGCTTCTGTCCCGCTCCTTTCATTTTTTATATGACATCATTTGGGTGCTTGGAGTCCCTGAGAGCCTGAGGCTTCCCTGTACTTAGAGGCAGAGATAGAGTCTGTCTCTGAGAGAGCTCTGAGCAGCCTGTTCTGCAAAAGAGTGTTGGCCCTTGGTGTCCCCCCCAAAAAAGAACCCCTGGGTTATTATGGGTTATTAGAGCCACAAGGAGAGCAAATGAGATAATCTAGAATCTAGTTTCGTCTTTCTTCTGCTGAATTCCCGATGTCAGGGAAGTCATGAGTAGGACTCTGGTCTTAGCTCCTTAATTCTGAATTTACTCATCTATGTGGGTTAGACAGAGCCTAAACATTATTCTGATCATGTGTATGTGTGTGAGAGTGTGTGTGTGTGGTTTAATATGTACACCCTGACTGAACCCAGTAGCTCTGTGGTTTATCTTTTACTGAGAACTGCTTTTTTTTCCCCTTTTCTAAGAAAATGCTAGTCTCCTAAACTATAGTCTTGTGAGTTTGTCAGCAGTGGGGGGGTGTCGTGTGAGGGCCTGTTGGTGATACTGAGATCAAACAATCACCCAATTCAGGTGACTTTAACACAGATCATATTGACTGAAATAGAACTCAGCATGTGATACTGGCGTGTGACATTTGAATATTTGCCAAGAAAAGCACCCAAGTCACCATGACCGGCTGCAAGAATAAGAGACTTGCCTGTCTTGCTGTTCTGACTTACATTTTTATTTGAGAATCTGAAACCAACCTTTACAGTTTGGGGAGGGAAAGTAACATATACAATCAGCATGAATCTGTTTACCTGCTTTTCAGGTCACTTAGTCCTAACCAAGAGCAACGTGTAGAGGGGCTGGGGTTTAGCTTGGTGGTAGAGCTCGTGCTTAGCGTGCACGAGGCCCTGGGTTCCGTCCCAGTACTTCCATCAAAATAAATGAATAAAAAAACCTAATTACCCCTTCCCCCTAAGAAGAGCAACAAATAAATGAGGGAACATGTATCTTAACAAATTTGAACTTTCTATGTGTTCTTTCTCTCTCACTTCCTCTTCCTGCAATTCCTTTCCACACTTTTTCATCCTTCTTGTGAAGGTGGTGACCTCTGATAAAGCTTGGAGTTCAGACCTAAGGTACCTGGGTCCCAGCTGTGGCTTGTGGCTTCGTGTCACTGTGAGACTCACTCTCTAGTCTTGGTTTTCTCATCTCTCAAATGGGACACCCTACTTCATGTGGCCATTAAAAGCATTATGACTTCCTTCCTTTCCTCCTTGCCTTTAGAGAAACTCAGAATTTTCAAAACTATTAAATGCAGTATTTTTAAGGCCACTTAGAAGTTGCCCATGACAATCAAGAACCACTAGAAATGAGGTGTTTTACCATCAGAGTCATTTAAGTCCCCCTCGCCTGCCTCCCCCTACCCGGAGCAAACTGATTACATTTCTGATAAAACCTGACTGCATTCTGATAAAACCTGTGCAAGAACCAGGAAACTCATAGATGGTGTGGACCCTGATTTTCATGATCGAAGAGATTCCCGCTGGTGCTTCTGTAGAAGGGCCTTTGCAGAGGGGCCCTGCTGTGTGGGCAAGTGTGTTGTTAGCCAGGGAGAGACAGGGATTGTAGCCAAGTTAGAGTGATGCCGAATGCCATGATATTTCACATTCAGGAGGAAAAACCCATAGTTACCAGCAACATCTGTTGTTGTCAAGTGCCCATTTCACTGTATGTGTGTGAAGGACTACCGTGCGGCCACCCTCCCTGAAGCAAAATGTGGAAAGTAAGGGGTTGCCAAAACTACGATGTCCTGCCAAAGGGAATTTTAGTAAAGGATTAAGGTGACCACTTACAAAATATAGATGCTCAAAGCTGGAAATAAACGATGCTACGTGGGCTCAGAAAACCAGGAGAAGAGGAAGGTTTGGATTGAGGGAAAACAGGACCAGCCACTGTCAAGAGGCAATTTTCTGAGGCTCGGGAAGGCTGAGAGGAGACAGAGGGTGGACGGAACGGGGACACAGGACAGGGCAGCGTTTGAGTGGAAGACTTGATATTTGAGGTGAGGGGGGAAGAAGCAGAGAGAAGGGCCAGGGAGTCGGAACTGGGTCAGAGAACAATCAGATCACAAGTGAGGACCGAGCGTGTGGGTTACAGGGAGTGAAGGGAGGGGCCCAGTCTTGTAAGTCGGGCTCAGCCCAAAGCAGCCGGATTTATTCAGCAGAGACCTGCAGAAGTGAATAGCAAGAAATAAAGACTCACCCCACTGTATGAATGGCAGGGGGAAAAAAATGAACCGAGGAAAGCAGCAGCTTAAGGATAAGATAAGCTCGCTCTGAGACATATGACTGAGCTGAAACCCAGATAATGTATTATCTTTGCATCCAGTATCTTTCATTAGTTAGAAGTTCAGTTTCTTTGCATCTCATTCACAAAAGAGCATTTAAGTGAATATATTTGCTCGTGGAATTGTGGCTAGAAACTCCTTGCCGATGAGAATGTTATGAATTCAGGAAGTTTTAACCAAACAAAGTTGGAAGGTGTAACATGGGAATGAAGTTTGAAGCTGTTAAGATAATAAAGACTCGATGCTAACTTTTACATGTACTCTTCTTTTAATTTTACTTTACTTTTTTAATTGAAGCACAGTCAGTTACAATGTGTCAGTTTTCCCCAAAGGGACCTACAGCCTTTTACCGGGGTGACGATGCACTGGGGAAGAGAAAACAGGCCTTTGGAGGACTGCTGAGCATGGGCTGTGAACTGACCCTAATTCCGGGAGATGCGGAGCATCCCTGTGGGCCACCAGTCAGAGCAGGGGCTTGTGGGATCGGGTGATCCAGCGGCTGGGGCTCCACTGGGCATGCCTGCCACGCTCCGTGCAGGCTGGGGGGCGGGCCACGCTCGGCCACAGGGGGCTGCCTGCCTGCGGGCTTGCTCCCCTGCCTCTCCTGGGTGCTGCCACGGCCCCTCTGAGACCCTTACATTCCCTGGCTCCAAACTTCCTCTGGTGCCCAGTTCTCCGGAAGAGGCCGGCCTTCCTTAGCTGGATCGTGAAGGCTCTCCCCCAGCCTGGGTGCTGCAGGTCCTCAACCCGGTACTCCTCCCTGCACCCTCCCCATCCCGACGTGGCGTCCCTCAACCGTGGCGCATCTTCCCATCTCTTGCTTTGCTCTCACGCTGTTCCCTGCACCTGGTGTTTCTTTTCAGCCCCCGTCTCTGGATTTGTGTAATGCCTGTTTTCAGCACAAATATACCATGTCCCCTTGTAAACCCTTTTTTCTCCACTTCAGCTCGTAACGAGCAAAAAAGTGCAGATGGATTAATTCACCAGTGGGGACAGGAAGGTCCTTCTGCAAATGGGTCATTAACAATCTCCATAAACAAAAGATTGCCTTGTTTATACCTGTTCTTCAGAGTCAGCATTTCTTAAACCTGCTTAAGGTGAAAGCGAGGGCTTTGTATTTTAAAAAAAAAAATCACATGGGAAGCACAGCTGTCAGAAAAGTTCACTTTGTTTAACGCGTATCTTCCGCATCAGGTGGCCTCTCAGCTTGCACAAAGAAAACGGAATTGGTTGGTTGAAACCTCTCAGCAGAGCAGAAGGGGCAGGCGCAGGAGCAGGTGGGGAATACTCGCCTAGGTCTTCAGTTCTTAAGGGTCCCTCTAATCGAGTACCTGGCCTCGGATGTGGAATCCGTGGCCAGTGTCTCGGAACAGTAGTCTTTTTTTTTTTTTCCTTTAAAGGTAATTCCCATGCCAGTTTCTCCTTTATCCAGAGTTGAGGTTTGAGTAACCAGTGTCAGTGGGGTCCATGCAAGCCTGAACATCCCAAGTTTCCTTTCAGACTTTTATTCAAAGTTTCCAGGTCTCATAGTCAAAAGTAAAACAGCACAGAAATTAAGTTGAAAATATTATAAATCCCAGGGATTTTTTTTTTCACTGCTGAGTAAGGCAGTGCCACCTGGGGGTCTCCACAAACTCTACCTTGGAGGCAGGACCTGCCGGTGACAGGCTCACCGCCCGGCGCTCTGGGGGACCAGGCAGTCTGCAACCTCTGGCGTAGCCTCGGAAGGCATTTGCCTTTGACCGCCTTTGAATTCTTCTTCTTCTTTGACTTGGCACAGGGCTCTGTGGCTGGTTTTCTACCCACGTCTCTGACTGCCGCATTTCTCTCTACAAACGATTATGAAGCCTTGAGGTAGCACCTACTGGGGGCCCGAGCCACCCATCTCTACAAAGATGGACGAGACCGGCTCCTGCCTCCGGGCTGCTCCCGCGCCTTCGTCCCTGCTTCCTCCATCTGAACGCTGAGCACCCGGAGTGGTCCCGCAGTCTGCCTCCTCTCCTCCTTCCCTGTGCCCTCACTCCCTCATAAAGGCTTTTGTTCTCGTGGCTTCCATCGTAAAACTGTATCCCCAGTCCTACTTTCTCAGCTGAAGTTGAGTATTAAATCTCCTCTTGTTCTCTCCAAAATTCAGTGTGTCCTCAGGACAGCCAGCTCCCCAGGAGCACTCTCTGCCTCTGGCAGCAGTGGCACGAGGGTCCTTTTTCTCCAGACCTGAAATCTGGAGAGCATCCTACGCCATCCTCCCCCTTGTCCTCTGTGCCCCGAGTCAGCGTTCAGGCTTCCTCCGACCTGCTCGTGGGTCCTTCCCTGCTTTGCCGGACCCGCCGCCTCCGCTCCACCTCGTCCCAATGACCCGCCAGAGAGCTCCGCACATCCCAGCCAACAGTCCCTCCTTTAAATGCCACCTTGTCAATGTCCCTCCTGTTGAGTGGCTGAGATGATGTCTTACACTGCATTTTAGCTTGTCAACCTCGGCTTTCCAACTTGCTTTACCTCACACAACCTCCAAGGGGTGATCCTAGCCGTGACAGAGTCCCCGCTGTCATAGCTGTGGGGGATGTGCAGCGTTGCAGAGAACAATGCAATGGGGCCACACGTTGGAAATGAAATCATTCCAACGGGGGAGGGGGAGGGGTACTCAGGAATTGGAATTATCTGATATGGAGAGACAGACGGTGAGAACCTGTAGGGGGAGGACTCGGCGCCCTGGCTCTCCTGAGACAGCTGCATACACGCCAGTTAGACACGTCCTTGAATTCTCAGCACTGGACTGTCTGCCTTGTATTGTCTGTGGCTCTTATCTTGTGTTGTGTTAGTGGAGCGCAGACAGAGCGCCAAGGCCACCGTGTGACGGTGTTGGATGGCTTGGTCCAGGACGCACAGGGGTTGGGACGGCCCTGCACACTGACCAAGCACATCTGGAGAGGGAGGTGTGGACACAGCCATGGAGGGGACCCAGACCTCCGCCTCCAAGAGGTTAAGCTTTCATAGGGTCAGACATGGAGACAGCAAAGCAGAACAGAGGGAAGGTATAGGAGGAAGATTCAGGTTCAAAGCTGGGGATGATTTCCAGTGAGAACTGTCAAACCCCAAAACGGGGTTACAGAGAAAGCTGTGGCCTCCTCTTTCCTGGAAATGCTAGAGTTGTCACACACAAACTCTTCACAGTGGCCTGAGCGCCGACTTCTCCGGAGGCCTGAGGATGGGAGAGAGAACCTTCTGGCTCCGCATTCCCACAGCCCGCTTATCTGGATCGCTGGGTTTGCTTTGCAGAGTTAGTTGGCTGCAGGCTGCTGCTTACTCAACCACAGAAGTGAAATTTGTTACTGATGAGAAATAATACAAGATCTTTCTTTTTCTAGACTTCCTCTATGGGTGTTGTTGTTTTCTTTCTAAATGGGGGAGCTTGTTTTGCTTTTTTCCCTTTCGTGGCATTCAAATTTAGCTTCTGTGGGTACCCTGCCCAGTAGTTCAGAGCACATTGATGAGAGAAGCCAGCCCCAGATCATCAGATACTCACCATCTCCCTGGTGAAGATGTTAGAGAGCTCCCTGCCGTGAGCAGGGGAGACCTTTAGTGATGTCTGAATGTGATTTATTTCTTTGACTCAAAAACCGTGTTTGGAGCACTCGCTCTGTGCCCTGCACAGAGCCAGCCAGATGCAGAAGAAACAAAAATGCATGAGACACGATCCCTGCTTTCAAGGCACTTACACTCTAGCAGGGAAGAGAAACTGCTTTTGCAAATCATTTTATGTAGTACAAAGAGAGGATTATTCTGGTTCAAAGGGAGGCTGTTGTGAAGGATGACATCATGGTATACCACTTTTTCAGTCTTTGTCATTTCTACCTTGGATTAGTCTTGTTGTTCACTTTAAAAAAAAAAAGATTATTTCTGAATCGGAAGTAGATTCACATGGTACGTGTACTGAAACAATTTAGAAACATTTTTATTGAGGAGTTTCACTCTCACCCCGTCCCCATCTCCTGAATTCACCACCCCTTACTCCACTGACACAGGTAACTATGTATGTTAATTTCTTGAGTATATCCAGTGTCTCTTCAAACAAAAAATTGTATATATGTATATGTATAAATTTTCCCTTTTTCCTGCACAAAAAGCAGCCCTGTTCTCTTGGCCTGTTCATTTATTAGTGTGTCTTGGAGACCTTTGCATGTCAGTATGTCCTTTTTCTTTCTTCATGGGTAGACTACACCCTTCATTGTTTCGGTGATATCTTGGTGGATTCATTATCTATTGCTGCATGATGAACTATTTTATAACTTAGTGGCTTAAAGCAATGATTTTATTCATTTACAGTTCTGCAGGTGGGCTGTTTGGGCTGTGTTCAGCCGAGCAGTTTTTTTTCTTCTGTTTTTTTTGTGGATTTACTCATGTGGGTGAGGTCATCTGGCCGCTTGGCTGGGGCTCCATGGTTGAAGATGGATTCGCTTGCATATTGGGGGTAAATTCCACCACCAGCTGGAGTAGGTGTCCCCAGGAGACTAGCCCAGGCTTCTTCGCAGGGTGACTAGATTCCAAAAGCAGAGAAGGATTAAGCCTCGGTGTAAAAGGGCTTATTAAGCCACATTGGCTAATGTTCCATCACTCAGGCAGGTCCCAGGGCCCAGCCCAGTGGCAATATGGGAAAGCTCCACTCGAGGGAGGGAACACTGGGAGAAGGGAGTTGTTGGAGGCGATTCTGTAACTGTCTACTCCACATACTTAATTAACCATCCCCCACTGATGGACACGTGGCTATTTCCAGTTGTTCGGTATTACAAATAATGCTCCAGGAGATAATCTTGTTCATCAGTCAGTTCATATGTAAGCAGGACACATTACCGGAAAGTGTTGCTGGGACAAAGGGTAAATGCTTTTTAAAACGTCTATCTGTTCTGTTTTTGTGGCGCTACTTCTCTGGTTATTTTAAGCTTGTGTTCTTCTGTCAGTTGGGCAGGAGCTTTGAAAATGTGAAGAGTTTAGATGGAAAATGCACCTCAGCTGAATTAATTAGAAACTCATTCCTAAAGGGACAAAAAGGATGAAAGCTAGACTGGAAAGCAAATAATTTTGAGTAAAGTAACCTGTATTTGAAAAAAATACGTCTATTATAACAGTGCTTTACATTTACAGTATAGAAACAGTTTGCTTATAATGTCTCACTGAATTCTCACAGTTCTATGAGTTAAAGGTATAATTGGCCCCATTATATACGTAAAATGTGTATGTATGCATAACATACATATATATTTTTCTTTCTTTTCTTTTTATTGAAGTACAGTCAATTACAACGTGTTGATCTCTGGTGTACAGCACAATGTCCCAGTCATGCAGATACATACATATATTCGTTTTCATATTTATATATTCTTTTTTAAGACTTAGAAGTTACATGACTTGCCCCAGTGGCAGGTTATAGCCAGGATATGTATCCAGCCCTGTGACAACAAACTTGACCTCTTCTCATTGACTGCATCCGTTTTGTAGAGACTTGGATCATGTCTTAGCCTCACAAGACATTAATTTGCTTCACTTACTAATTGCCACATTAATAAATCACAGTGACATGAGGTACCTTCTGAAAAGAAGGCTCTTTTTTAAAAAATTAGAAGGAGTTCATTTCTAAATTCTGACAACTCGGGAAACATCCCTGAAGTTTTCTCTTGTTTTGCATGTGACATCGTGGAGAGCTCTGCTTCCTGATCGGAGTCACTAGGAAATCTTGAAAGAATTCTTTTTAAGCCCATGTACTTGCTTTCAGCCTTCAGGAAAGAGGAGGGAGTTATTGTTAAATAAAACCTTGTCTTGGCCCTCCTGCAGCGGACCTGAAAAGTAGACTGCTGCGTCTTTTTGTTTTGTTTTTTCATTCACATTCAGACATTTTCACAGGGACTTGGTCACGGCAAAGTGGGCCCCACGTACAAACCACCCACTTCCCTGAAGCTTGATTGACGAGCAGAGCTGTTCTGCCCAAGGGCAGCCTGTTTGCCTGAGTCTGGATGATGACAGGTTCGACACGCACAGATTTTAAAACAAGTCTCTCGTCCCCGGGCTGCAGGCTGCAGGCCAGGATGCTTGTTCTTGAGGCAGGAGAAAGGAAGAAGGCTCCACATCGGGGAGCAGGGCGAGCTGTGTGGATCAGGAGTTCTGGAGTCTGCAAAAACAGGGCAGCTCAGGCCAAGGGCATCCTTGTTGAGAGAGCTCCTGCTGGTGCTGGGTACCACGAAAACCAGACTGCAGAAGCACTGTGAAGAGCAGGTGAGTGGAAGGGTGCTCGGGCCCAGCCTGAGTGGATAGGAGGGGCCCCACCTGACTGAGACTCTCTAAATATCAAAGAGAGCCATACGTTTCAAGAGAGAGAGGAATTTGATGCTGAGTCAATGGAACACACGATGGGAGTTTGGAAATGCAACCAAGCAATGACACGGTAAATAAGATGAGTCGGGACCATGTCTTTGCATGTCAGCCTCCTTGGTGCATGCAGCAGAGCATCTTCTGTGGGCCACCTGAGTATGCAATCCCCAAATGCTAAGGATCAATATAACCTTGAAGACCATCTTGCCCAGGCCGCACCATGTTAGAGAGAAGTAAACTGAGGCACAGGAAGGTGAGGTAAATGGCCTGGGGTTGTCTGCTTGATTAGTGGCAGAGCCAGATCTTCTAATTAGTGCAGTTAAGTTGTCTGTGGATTATTCTAACAGAAGTTAAGTGAGAGAGTAAATAAACTCATTTCTTTTTTTTAAGAAACCTATTTAAAAATTACTCATTCATAAAATGATCCCATCGAAGCACATAAAATGATCCACATAATTTTCTTAAACATCTATTAACCTTAGAGATGACTTTAGCAGGTCCATGCTGTTGGAGAAGGGGGGGGGCGGTTATAAGGATGAATTGGTTAGTGTCTTTTGAAAGACTTTCAGAAATCTGGGTTTTAAGTCTTTCTGGCCATTTTATAGAAAGTCTTCAATGTCAGTGTTGGATGACAGGGACTGAACTTTTCTCCCAGTGATTTGTTCTAAGCTCAAGGTGCAGAGAGCCTGGTGGGGCAATCAGCCCGAGGCTATGAGTGGTCTTTGTGAACTCAGTCTGCGGGATATCAGCGTGGCAGGAGGAGCAGGCGTCTTTGAGGGAGGGGCCCCGACCTTGCACCCGGTCCCTCTGCCGTGCGGCAGGTGCCTGATTCATTCTAAACCCCGCTGCTTGATGGGGCCCGGGGCACCACGGAGTCAGACGGGCAGGTGAGTGCCACCCCTCCCTTTAAAGCTTACCTGTTCTTCGGTCGCATGGTCCACTATCAATTTTCTATCATCTTTGGCTCTGGACGTGTCTGGCTGCCTCAGATGGCAGGGAGAAACTTCCACGGGGGCCTTCACGGATGCCTCGGACAGAATCTGTTGTCATGAATAAGTCTTGACACCTGACAAAAGGGTGTCTAGAAGCTTACTTTCCTCTCCAAGGTGGAGGGGGCAAGCCGTTACCTCCCTTTTTGGGGCTATAAATCAGGTACTGTTCCGTCAGCCACCGAGAAGATTTTAGAAGCCCGTTTATCAATATCTACAACACTGCCTCACATTTGGTTTCCTGTGTCATAAAGAAAAACCTGCAAATAACTAAAAGTAGGGATTTCAATGAAATATGGGTTCGACATCGCTATATTTGGTGTGGGAGGCTGTGTTACTCTAACTCTAAGAATACCGGTAGTGGTATCTATCTACGTTCTAAGAATTTAGGGAGGCGAGGTTTGTACTGAATTCAATCACCCTGTCATATCTGTGAGGCTTCCTGCAGAACGAAGGCAAAAATAAACCCAAACAAACAAAACAGGAACGTGTCTGAGAACAGTGAGAGATGTGCTTCTCGAACAGTGAAGATTTTGAAATAGTCCTTGAAAATTTCATCAGACGCCTACTTGCTTGTAAAAATGCTTTTTTTTTTTTTTTGGTGGTGGTGTTTTGTTGTTATTGTTTTGGTTTTGGTTCTTACTAACATATTTACTCCTTGTGTGGTTGCAAATGTCAGGATTTTCTTGATAAAAAGGGGAGGGGAAGTAAGATGCTGCCACCCAGAGCACAGGGCAGGTGGGACGAGCCTTGCTGGGACGCGTGCATGTGTGTCTGTGTGTATCTGTCTGGCTGTCTGTGTGTCTCTGTGTGTCTGTGGATGTGTCTGTCTGTGTGTCTAAGTGTATCTATGTATATGTCTCTCTGTGTGTCTGTGTATGTCTGTATGTCTGTCTGTGTGCTTCTGTGTCTCTGTGTGTGTATGTCTGTGTCTGTGTCTGTCTCTATGTCTGTGTGGGTCTCTATCTCTGTGGGTCTCTGTGTGTGTTTGTGTGTATATGTGTGTCTGTGTGCTTCTGTGTGTATGTCTGTGTGTGTGTGTGTCTGTGTCCGTGTGTCTGTCTGTTTGTATGTCTGTGTGTGTTGGTGCGGATGCAGGTACAGAGCATTTTCAGGCTAAACTTTCTTTCTTCAGCATCACCGTCCTCCTTTCCTCAACCTGAAACCACTTTGCTTTGTTGTGAAAGAAAACACAGTGACTTTCTTACAAAATAAAGACCAAATAACCTGAAAAGCTCAATAAAATCCACCTCCTGACCCAATATTAAAAACTGTAGAGATCTTCCAGGGAGAAATCCCACACCAGACTGAGGAAGATGGACCCTTAGCTTGAGTCTCTTGCTTCTGTGTTTCTTTTCTGCCTCTGGTCGCATCTGCCAGCAGAAGATGCGGTCTCACAGACACCACCTCCCAACCCTCCGTGTCTGCCTGGTAATGAATGGCTTTCACTTGACTTAAAACATTTGGCGATGACTGGAGAAAGACGAGATGAGAGCTTGAACATGACATTATCTCGTGGAAGCTTTCTTCCCGCCTCCCTCCCCTCTCTCCACGGCTGTTCCAGGTGTGAGCTTGCAAAAAGGCAGCTCTCCAAGCGATTTCCACCTCCCAGGCACTATTCCCCTGAGGCCGTGGTGCCCCCAGGAACGTCACAGAAAGTGCAACCATAATTTTATTTGCTTTCTGGTTGCATCCTGCACGGCTCACGCAGGGCAGTTTGCAGCAGAAGATGGTGACAGCAAGAGCCACCAGGTCGTGAGTTTCACCACATGACAGACTGCGGTGCTAGGGGCCTGCCTTGCACTGTCTGAGTCCCCCAAACCACCAGCAGGTACGAGCATTTTCCTCATTTTCAGACGAGGAAACTGAAACTCAAAGTGAATGATCTGCAGGTGATGGATGGCCCAGCACTGAAGAGCCCGGGGTGGACTCCTAAGGCCGTGCTCTTGGGAACCATGGCATCTTCAAAAGATGCCTTAGGAACACACTCAAATCAATATTGACCCATAGGAATCTGGCAGCTACGAGTCACCAAACCATAACTTTCTCACCTGCTTCAGGAAAACATTTTTTCTCACCTGTGTTGAGAAAAAATTTCTCATCCTAATTTCTGTTCCAAGAAGTCAAAACATGTGTAGAAGATAGACTTGAAGAACTGTTTTTTGCTGCTTCTTGTGAGTTGCAGTCTGGGAGATGGAGGTTAGATGCTAAAACTTTGGGATTTATATGAACGGTTTGACATTTATGTATATATATATTTTATTTTTTTAATTGAAGTATAGTCAGCTTACAATGTTGTGTTAGTTTTTGGTGTACAGCACAGTGATTCAGTTATACGTATATATATATTCCTTTTCATAGTCTTTTTCATTATAGGCTATTACAAGGTATTAAACGTAGTTCCCTGTGCTATATAGTTTATCTGTTTTATCTATTTTAAATATAGTACTCGGTATCCACAAATCCCAAGCTCCCAATTTATCCCTCACCCCCACCTTTCCCCTCTGGTGACCACAAGTTTGCTTTCTATGTCTGTGAGTCTGTTTCTGTTTTGGAAAATAAGTTTGTCTCTTTTTTTTAGATTCCACATATAAGTGATACTAAGAGGAAAAATTGGTGGCAATGTGGAATTAAGAAATCCGAGCAATTTGGGAACGCCAAGCGCAGGGGACACAGAGCTGTAGTGCTCCCAGGCGTAGGGACCTTCACGTCCACGTCTGCCTAGCCTTCTAGGAAGGCGCTGGTGTTCTATCCCGTGTGATAAAGGCCCATGTGATGCTTTCCCGCTGCCTGAGTTAACTAAGCGTATTAGCGGCACGAAATGCTCAGTGCTCATTAATTTTCCATAGCCTCATTTGACTTTGATCTTTTCATTTCAAGCCCCAAGAAGACCATAGAGAGAAACGATCATGTTCTGTCTCCTCCTCCAATACTTGTATTTCGGCCTCTCATGATGCCTTGCAGTCGTGAAAAAGGGTTTAGGAACCAAGTGACTAAGTTACCCGACTAAACTTTCCCCTCCTAATTCATCAATCCTTAATCAGCACTGACTCTTTTCTTGGCTAAATCCCATTTCAAAACCTGCGCAGATGAACTTTTTCCATAACTGAGCCTTTCAAAGGGTATATTTGAAATCTCTTGAAGCCTAAGAGAATGGCTTCTAAACAAGTTCTGCACTGATTTCCTCCTACCCTGAATTACTTCTCGCCTGATTTTCCTGAGGTTGTTCCTGAAACATTCTTTGTGGTTCATTGAACACAAAAAACAAACCATGTACCCGGTTTGTCGGGGGGCAGGGGGAAGGGTTCTGGGAATATGGGAAACGTGGCTGTTGTTTTCATGGAGGAAATAAGACACTTCAACAAATTGCTATATGGTGAGATAGAAAATTGTCAAGTGCTGTAATTTTAAAGCTGATTTTTACATACCTAAAAGCTGGTGAAATTACAGTTTTATTGAAATGCTAACGAATTATTATTCCCCTCCTGCAAAGAATTTTTCAGACCCTTTGCTTTCCCTGGCTTCTAATTACGGTGACCACGTTTTCCAACCCAAAAATTAAGGCACGTGGTCTGACAAAGGATTGTTGTGTCACTTCTAGGTGTGAGACCACCCATAGTTAAGATTTTATTTTTTAAAGCAGTCTTTTTTAGGCCAGCTCTATAAAAAAAAAAAAATAGAGGTTTGTTAAATAGGTGTGTCTTTAAACTTTTCATTAAAAATCTACCATACAAACAGTGTTTTATTTTGTACCTGAATCAACATGTCATATCCTAAAGCACAATTTTACAGCCTAGGGGTGTGTGTTAGCCTATTCATAAAAACATACTGCTGGATAGAGTCATAATACCTTCCATTATCCAGGTGTAATGAAAAGGTCCCAAGGGGTCTGCCCCGGGTCTTTAATTTTCCTTTTGAAGATAAAGCTCCTTATTTCACTTTCAAGGCTCAATGTTTTTGAACCTTGCAAATGATTACCATTGAGGCATGCCAGATGTGAGCAATTGGGAGCAGTGGTTCTTGAAAAGAGGGTAAGGAGTGACTTTTTCTTTCTTATTTTCTCCCCCTGTTATCACCTGTGGTTTCTATACTTGTAATTTTTCACAACAGCGAGGCCATGCGGATGGATGCTGGCCAGGCTGCCATAGTCCTGGCCTGGGACTTTTGAACTTTCAGAGGGAAAACAGGGCAGTGTTGATCATTCAAACATGATGAAACCAAGGTCTATTTGACCAAATATTAAATGACTTACCCAAAGCCACACAGCCTGTTGGTGGCAAAGCTAAGCCCTGGTGCCCAGCTCTCGCACCCAGGTAGGTTTTCAGTCACTGGCAAAATGTTCTCTTCTGTTTTGGACTCACTCTGGTCAATTCCCAACCACTCTGATGTTGGCGCAGCCCTAGCCCTGGAAAGGTGATGACAGGAGAGGTGGCCTTGCTGCTGGCACCGGGACCCCCCAGGCTGGCCCTCAGCTACTGGGAAATTGAGTTCAAGGCAAGTCATTTATGGTGGTTCCCTCTTTTCTGGGGATCACTGACTTGCTGATCCAGGAGCCCTTAGGACTAGACTTCCGAGTAATGCTTTATCTGAGGTTGAAGCAGTGGTTACTGCTTTCTTTTTCTTTTTAAAAAATTTTTTGGGTTTTTTTTGGGGGGGTTAGTAATTAGGTTTGTTTGTTTGTTTGTTTATTTAATGGAAGTGCTGGGGATTGAACCCAGGACCTCGTGCATGTCAAGCACATACTCTACCACTGAGCTATATACCTTCCGCCTACTGCTTTCTTTAATAGATGCTTTTGATCGCCTATTTTGTAAGATGGTTGCATTTACAAGTTGACTATCTGAATGCATGTTCAGCCTACATCTCTTCCATCAAAAGCGTATTAGACAATTTAGCCATTAAGATAATTGACCTTCAGATTCAGCCTCATGTCACTGTAACTTCCCATTCATTCATTCAGTAACTATTGGGCAGCTACTATAAGGCAGGCCTTTATCTGGGTGCTGAGAATACAGCTGTGAACAGAGAAAAATTCCAGCTTTTTTGCTTATATGCCATTGGATGGTGTTAAGAAATATGCATCCCCCAAATTAAACTCTTAGCTTGCTAAAAGTGTGGCTTACCATGAAGCAGAATGCTAAAGTAAAAGTGAACTGGTATTTATGTGTATCGGCAACTTTGCTGTGTGCTGTGTTGGGTACTTTATCACATATACACATCATAACAACCCTATGAAAGATGGATATGATTATCTTTATTTTTTACAGATGAGGAACCAAGGTTTAGGAATGTAATCTATCTTACTTAAGGTCAAGCTAGTGAGGAAATAAATCTACATTGGTCTTTTTGCTAACAGCTAGATGTGATCATATGATTTTAGAACTCTCTATTTGATGTATAGCCACCATACTCTTATGGAAAAGTAAGTTGAAAAACCTTAGGGCACGTTTTTGCCAATTTCATTGGACTCATTTGAAATGTCATTTGAAATTTAGTTGTTCGGTCCATGTTTCCTTTACCATTTATGTCCATTGATTTAAATTTCTGAATAGCAATAACCACTCTAGTAGCTTCTACTTTCATAACAAGCATCTTGCCTGGAACACCTCACCCCAGATTAGCTGTTTGATGACCACAATAGCATGTGCTTCTCAGATAACACATGACCTGTCGCTTGCCTCAGAACTTTGTGGCTGACTCTACTAAAAATAAGTCTTTAATGGTCGATTAGGACATTCATCGTGGGGTGCTGGTATCTGGGAGTTTTCTTCATTGCATCATGAAACATGCCCATGTATGGCCACAGAATTGATTAACCTTGCTTCTTTGATGAAATGCACAAAGAATTTCAGAGGTAGTTCCCTGTATTTTTGTCCCCAGAAATAGTTAACAGAAGGATGGGGTCTGATAGTGCTTAGGCCCTCCTCCTTCAGTATGTCTAAACACAAAGAGAAGACTGGGGCTGCCTTTCTGCAGAGGAACTAGAGGCTGGATTCAGTCTGGGAGCTGGGGCAGGGTCAAGGGGAAGGTCTTTTGCTGGCTTTGGGCTTGACCAGACAAGTGTTGCTGTCATGGCGTGTGCTGTGGCCGTGGTGTCACGGGCTGACGTCATCCCAGGGCTCAGTTGCCAGCAGGGCTTCCCAGCCTCACTGCTTGGGGAGGAGGGTGTCAGGACAGGTGCACGTCAGCGGCCCCTCCTCCCCACTGCCTTTGGTCATCTCTCTAGTTTGGGGTCTTTGCAGAAGAGTTGCTTTTCAGCCCACCTTATCACCCCCAAATACTTCCCGTCATGCTTCGGATAAGACCCAGACTCCTAGTTCTGATTTCCAAAGTGTTATCACCGCCCGACCCGTTCATAGCTCTCCAACCCACGGCCACGTGGGCTGATTCCTGATCCCCCAACAAAGCAAGCTTGCCCCTCAGGGCCTTTCGCTGCCTGTGACCTCTGCTTGGACTGTAGTCCTCCTGCTTGTCCTGGGAATGCTCCTTCTTGCCTTTCAAATCCCTATTTAAATGTCACCACCTTGAAAAGCGCCCCCTGGCCACCCAGTCCTTCCTGCTCCTCTCACCCTCCTTTAACCTTCTGGATATTTCTATAGGATACAGTCAGCACTCGGCGTGCGTATTCTTTCAGCTCCTCGCAGGCAGGGACCATGCCTGTCTTGTTCCCTGCGACACCCCAGCACGGGGGCACCAGCGCAGCGTGGGTGATTGAACAGCTGTCAAATGAAGGCAGGAGGCACTCTCACTGTGTAGATGATTCAAATACTGCAAGCTGTATTTTTAGGTGATTTTTTTAATAATGCAAAACAAATAAAAACCAGGTCTTTTTTTTTTCCCCCTAATTTCACACCTCAACATTTAGCTACTTCTGATTGGTCAGAGATTAATCAGTCACCTGCAACAGCCTCTCCTTAGGGGATCCAAAGGCACTGCGCTTTTAAGCTTTTCAAACAACCTACCCTAAAACCTTACTCCCTGGCACTAATCTCAGAATCTCCACTTAATGCATCAGGAACCTTTAGGGCTTATCCTGGACTTCAAGGCTGGCTTCCTTTCTTCAGTGAGCAGCTGCTCTGCACGGATACCCACAGTGAGTGATTTCTCCGAAACCCACCTCAGATGCGTAAAGAGAGTTTGATGGATTTCACACACACAAAAAGCACTTTTTCATTTGAGTAGGTTACTGACACTATTGAATACAAATGATCTGTTCCTGAATGTCCTGGAACCTCACGCAGATTTTTCTGGCTAGAAAGTGGGATTCAGTCGAAGACAGGCCTGTCAGAGACAGAGCAAGGGGATTTCTAGTTACTAAAAGACAGATTCTTAATGTGGTTTCATTTGCTGGGGCAGCCCCATGGTTTCTAGAGCTAGGAAACCATCTCCAGGGAGCTGGCCTTCAGAGGAGGGGCTGGGAGAGGACTTCTTGCCTTGCAGAGGAGTAGAGACTTAACTCCCACAGGACTGTTGGTGTCTGGCCTCTGATGCTTTATGGAACGTGTCTTCGTGCTGGGGTTGGAAGCTTCTTCATTTGGGAAGGAAATGTAGATTGAGTTTCCAAAACTCTGCCTTTAAGAAACTTCTAGAACATTTTAAAAAATAATAAATGAGAGGTGACCTTTATATTAGCAAATCACAGAGAATATACTGAGGCATAAAGTCATTTGGTCAAGCTTTGCATTCCAAATCAATTACTTATTTGCCCTCATCTCAATTGTGTAGATGTTAACTGTTATCGAGGGTGGATTTTACAGAGCTACGTTGGAATGATAGGAAATAGCTCAAAAATTTTCTATTGTGGAAGATGGGCATCTATTCTTTTGTTCAGTTTGACAGTAGGGGTAAAGAATGAGAACTTTGGGGAGGGGGTGGGTATAGCTCAGTGGCAGAGCTCATGCTTAGCATGCAGGAGATCCCGGGTACAATCCCTAGAACTTTTGTTTAAAAAAAATAACAATGAAAATAAATAAAATAAAGGACCCATCGCTATTTAAAAAAAAAAAGAGTGAGAACTTTTAATGGTGAGATTAGGGGTGAGTAATATGGTAAATTCCAGTTTATCTTAAGTACAGTAAGTGCTCCAGTTAGCTAGAAGAGCGAGGTGTTCTGGTTAATTCAACCTCTGTTTCAGCTAGACCATTTCTCTATGACTAATTTCTACAGAATTCAATACAACAAAATACGCCTAACACCCAAACGATACCAGACACCTGTGTATCTCTTTTAATGATTCAAAAGATTTTTGAGGGTTTCCCCAAGCCTCGGGTCATCGGGAAACACGTCAGTTATCTCAGAACTGGCTGTTGGCAGGGATTTGGGGCTGGAGAAGGCAGGCCTGTTACTGCTGGTGGGGAGTAGCCCTTGCGTTTTCCTTGGGGGAGAGATTGGGGTGGGGGGACGGGGAGCGGGGAGCCAGAGGTGAAGGACAGTTCTTATTTTCCCAGGTCTCTTCAGACAATCTGTGAGGCTTTTATTGGGCTTATAAATACTCACAAATACACAGACCCTAAAGTGAGATAATGTATGTAAAGTATTTAGTGCTGAGTCTAACTCAGAGAAACCAGTCAACGCAACGTAGCTGGAACACGTTTGCCTGTGATTGGTTTGGTCTATTGTCGCCTTTCGGGGGGTGGGGGAGATCAGAGAGCTCTTCCTGCACCTCCTTCTTGGCTGGAGGAACTTTATTTACCTAAGCTATCACCTCTAACATTGTTGACTTTTTTTTTTAAACAAAGCATCTGCAGATGAGAACTGCAAGGGAATATCATGAATTTGAGGGTAAATAGTGAAATCAGTTAATGTTATGACTTCAGATTGCACCTTTGTCTCCAGAACAAGTCTAGAAAGACAGACTTCGGAGAAGCAAATGTAAAAATAAAGTCTAGTTTTTTTTGTTTTTTAAATACTGTTAAAGGAAGGGTATAGTCTTGTAAACTTTTTGGAGGATAATTTGACCTTAATTCTGAAAATTCTAAGTTTATATACCCTTGATTCAGCAATTTCACTTCTAGGGGTTTTTCCTACATATATGTAAGGAAATCCATTGTGGCATTATTTATTTTATTTTTGCAGCAAAAGCCAACAAACAAACAAACTGGAGACCTGGGGGAGAAAAGAACTATCTATGTAAGGGACTGGCTAAATGATGGTGAATTGTTATTATGAACTAAAGCGCAGATGTTAAAAAAAATGTTACATATATATGTGCTTACAAAGAAAGATGCCCAGTTACTATAGAGTGGAAAAGCTGAAGTCTGTATGCAGCATGTGACCTCATAGATGAGGAAAAAAATGAGATACATGTATACACATAACATTTTCTAGAAGGCTGTACAACATACTGTTCTGTTAATATAATTTAACAATTATGAGTAATCTAAGTTAAAATTAAGAATTATGACGAATTAATACAAGTTAAGATTTGTTGATATACACATATTCTTTACAGTAAAGTGGGTACTATTAAATTACTTGAAAGTTTGCTCTCATGTTTGTGAAGTATTTTCTAGTTTGCCTTCTAGTTTGCTTGTTCAGACCTTGATGCACATCACATGCACACTTAGACTTCAGTCCAGCTCAGGGTCATTCATAATTTCCAGATCGGTGCTTTCACTGTTTCCCCGACGTGTTGGAGGTAGCAGTGATCACGCTGGTCATTACTTACGGAACCTCCGCTATGTGCTGTAAACACTCGTCCTTCTATTTTCTCTAAACTTCACAAAATTCTAAAAGATGATGAGGAAACGGAGGCTCTACCAACTTAAGTAACTTGCCAGGAAGCTGGAGCCAGGAAGTGTGGGAGCTAGCTCTCAAACTGGGGCTAACTCCAAAGACCATGCCATTCCCATATGTCCTTCTGCCTGAGATGTGGTGCTGCTGAATTAATTTCTCAGAGTCTGTTTTGCTGTTGAAACAGATAATTTTGAAAAAAAAATGTAACAGAAAACATGCTTTCATTGTTTGCTCTTATTCTTGCTTTCTAGCACATTCCACTCACCGTTGTGATTAACTGTTTATTCTGTGCTTCACATTTCTCTGAACTTTGAACATATGCTTACGAAGCTGATGGAAACTTCCCAAGCCCATTTGATTCTGCTGATATTTCCGCAGTGTGAACCAACCCGACGTTAGTGGGGCCAAGGAGGGCGAGCCATCTGAGAACCACTCCAGCCTTCAGGGTTGGACCCGATTCAGATGAGAATGCCGTACCATTGTTTATTTTTTTGAGATAAAGAACAAAGGCAAAATACAAGTGCAAAATCTGCTTTTGAAAACATTCAAGTAATGTAATTTTTATTAGTTGAGCTAATTTTAGGCTCAGCCTGGTTTTGCTTCCAGAGGTTTCCACAGTTCCATAGGGTACACCCAGGGTGGCCGTGCAGAAGTGACAATAACAATCACAGGGCAGCCCTTCCCAGTCCCCGTCCCCCTTCTTGCTTTTCTGCTATCCTTCTTCCACGCTCCCCTTCAACTCTGTCCTGAGATCCGGTCTCCATCAGAAGGAGATCCTGGCGTTCTCAATCCAGTAGGATAAGTGGGGTGAGCCTGGGGGCTGTGTACACAAAATAGGCATCTGACCTAGTTTTAGGAAGGGCTTTTTAGAGGAAATGATAGCTATTCTGAGTCCCAAAAGAAATACTAGAGGTGCCCAGTTATCTGGGAAGAGAGAACAGAATGCACAGAAGCCCAAGGGTTCTCCCGGAGAACCTGGTGTGTCTGTCCAGCTGGATCTCCAAGTGTCTGACCTTGTCTTTCGAATGAGGATATTGATTACAGATTAGTCCCTTGACCTTGTTAAAGGCTCATCGTAGCAGGATGACTAGGGGACAAAAACATTCCTAGAATAAATGACATTTTTCTAAAAACTCCAATATCATTATTGATACTGTGGGTAATTATGACTCTTCTGTCTCCTGGACCTGGTCATACCTGTTCCTCCCTCCTGCATTCACACTGGCAGACGACACAGCTGGTCAAGGTGAAAATTTTAGGGACTCCTGTAGAATGAAATAACTGCCGATTCTTGAAAAGAGACTGTTGGTATAATGTCCTTGTTGCAAAAACAGAGAAATGCTTAAGGCTGGAGTTTCTGTTTTCGATTACAAAGATGGATATTCACAGGGGGGAGGACAAAAGAAAAGAGAATGCCCCAGCCTTAGGCTGTGCGTTTGGGCTTGCCTTATTTGTCACCGATGGGAACATCAAATGGCAATTCTTCCTTCATTCCTCTTCGTGCATCCAGCACTAGGGCACGCTTCTAAATCTTGAGCTGTAGTAACTCCTGGCAATGCGTAAACCTAGTTTCCCAGTTTATATATGCCAAGTTTGGGGTCTCATCTGTCTTCCAGCTAGTCAAGGAAACCTTTCTTTGGAGATCTTTTCTTTATTCTGTTTCAACCCCTAAATTTGTCTTTTTATGCCCATGGATATGAAAACTGAAAATGTCAAGACCAAATCTGAAAATGCATGTGTGCCAGTGCACCAATCAACCTGAAAAAATAAGACTGCATATTGGGCTTCAGAAAGTCAGCTAAAAAAAAAAAAAAAGGCAATTGTATCACAGTTTTAAAATAACAGATCTATTCTGGTTCAAGGTCAACCATAAGTGGAACTGTAAAGAAATGATAAAAAATAATAAACGATTAAGATTCAGAAACAAGAATGGTCACATCGTATACAAAATGAGTTTAGCTGAAAGAGAAACAGTAAAATGCTATTCTTTTAATTGACAGCCAAGTTCCACTTATTATAAAGACAGTCAGTAATTCCCTTAGATAAAGAAGCTAGTTGGAATCTGAGACTCCTCTAGTAAATACTGAGCATGGTAGGGAACATTAGTCACATGTGTATAATAAAGACAATAAATCGACATAAATATCGCTATGATGAAATGTGTATAAAGCACTTTGAACTCCACAGAAGTAAGCAGAGTATAAATAGATAGCATGCTCAGGCAGAGAGAAAATCAAGCACTATTTTAGCACTGGGGCTACTGATAATTTATTGTCCAGGCTCTCTGGCTGAGTCAATGTTTATGTGGTGCTGTATGTTAACTGAGACAAAAATAGTCTGTACACATCACTGTCTTGGATACATTACTGAGTGATCAGCAGAAACTGTTCCAACTGACCACTCCCCTACAAGCAAGGGATTTATAATATTTTAAATATTCATCCTAAAAATCCAAGCTGTTTTGACCATTTGCTGGGTAATATATACATGGTTCCAGGAGAGGCAGTGTGGCATATGTCATGGGAGAAGATGTAAAGTGGCTAACATGCCAAACTCAGGGCCCTGATTGCCTGGATTCAAATCCCAGCTCTGTCACTTACTGGCTGTGTTGCCCTTGGGCAAGTTACTTAACCTCTCTGTGCCTTGTCTTGCTCATCAATAAATGGGGTTAAAAACAGTGCTGGCCTTATAAGACTGCTGTGAAAGTGAAATGAGTTAACCCAACAGAATTGTGCCTGGTGCAGAGTGAGTGTAGACTATCCTCGTGTCTTCCCTCATCCTTTCCCCTTCTACATGGGTATTTTTTAATGACGGTTCTTTGAGCATCTCCGTGTGTCGGGCACTTTGTTCCCGCCCTGCTTAGCCTTGCCTGTACCTTATGAAGTCACAAACAGTCAAACATTTGAACCTAAGTCTATTTGATTCAAGACCCTTCCTTTTTATCATGACACTAAACTGCTTTTCCTTAGAAATACCTCTTTTCATAAAGCTTTTTGAGTTCACCTCCACCCAGTTCTAGCTCACTCCTCTGTCTGTTTGAGCTATATTTTTATTTCTGACAGTGAATATGTTGGATCATTTCATGTCTGTATCTCCCCAACTGAATCCTGTGTTCTTCAAGAGGAAGCATCTCTCATAATTCCTGGGCAAGGAATTATGAATTCCTTTTTAACTGCCTTTCAGTCTGATTGTATCAGAGTCAGTCATGGCTGAAGGAGTAAACAGATCAGAATTCATGTCAGCTATGACGTTACCTAAGGAGCAAGGCAGACGCTCACTGCTTCCATAGAAGTTTGCACAGCCTGTAGGCCCTGTAAAGCACAGATTATTTCTGCATCTACATACAGCCCTCACTCAAGAAAAAGTACAGTCATCCAAGAAGTAGCCATGGAAAACTTCCAGCTCTCTGTTGGGCGATCACCACGGGAAGACTTAGAGTGTGCCTTACAGAGACCTCTGAGGGCACCATGACTTCCTGAACTCGTAATAGCCCAAGGTCTGAACCTCATCCTGGCAGCTCAAAGACCTGTTCGTTCCTCAAGGACACATCGAGCCACCTCTTAGGGGCTGACTCTCCCTGACAGCCCGCTGGATGGGGGTTCAAATCAGAAGGCCTGTATATTCATTGGCAACGAGACGTGGCTTCCCCGCTCCAGCCCACGCGCTCTCTGTGGGCAGACTTTCTTAGGAAGCCAGATGTTCTTCAGAGGCAGCTTGGTGAGCGCAGAATCTGAGCAAAGGGAGTTAAGAGACTGGATTGGTCTCAAGGTAATGGCAGCAAGGTGATGTCACATGCTTGCTCCTAAGATTGCCTTGGTTAGTTGGCCAAGGTTGGCATGGCAGTGGCCCGTGGTGGCCTCTCCAGCTCACTGACCAGCAACCGACAAGTGTCTTGTTCTGATCAGCACAGTCATCCCCGAAGTACATCCGCTGGGATGTAGTCGGGCGTTTCAGGATCGGATCCATTCGGTTTCTTTGACGTGCCTTTACTTTTCTGTTCCGGCTGCCACGTGCGTGCGCCTGTGTGGTCTGGAGACAAGCCCGGGTGAGGCGCGGGGCACCCCGCGGGCTGCCTGCACCGTGGAGCGGCGCGCTGGTGCTCCCCAGCAGGCCGGCTGCAGAAGCAGCAAGGGGAGAGGAAGACTCTTATTCCTGCGAAAATAAATCACACCACGCAGTGTGCACAAGAGAGGAGAGAGAGCGAAGGCATTCTCTCCAGGCAAGCGTTTACTCCTCCAGCTGCTTGATCACAGATGTGCAGAGAGAGCCCTCAGACACACTTTTCCAAGCCCCTCAGCACCCATTCGGGGGCGATGCCGTGCTCTCCCCTTCCTCTGAACTCCTGCCATGCATGTAGCTGTTCAAATGCCGCCCCTCGTCTGCAGTCACCCTTTTCAGAGTCGGTTTAGGGCTGGATGGCCTTGGATCCCTTCTCACTTAGAGCAGCTTCAGCTCTCCGGGGTGCCGCGGGCACAGCTGAGCGGGTGGCCAAGTGGGGGGCCCCCATCTGCAGCTGTCCGTCATGAGGAACAGCTGTCCTGAGCCCAGTGTCCTTAAGCAGCTCTGTCTCCCCCAACAATCCCCCCCAGCCCCCCTTGCAGCCATGGCTCAGCTGACATGGAGCCTCGAGGGGTCAAGGGCGTGTCCCCCAGCAGCAGCCCCTACAGGAGGCCCATTTCCTCACCTGGGGGAACCAGAGGAGCAGACACCCCACCTTCGCTCTTCTCTCCTCTTTGCTCTTGGTTCACAGCCAAGGGCAGGGGTGGATGGAGGGCTCTTGCCCTGCTCTCCCCGGTGCCTTGCTCTCAGGGTGGGCCCCTGCCCCTCTGCACTCTGATCTGCCAGCTTGTGGAAAGCTTCATGTTTGTTTTCCTTCCCCAGCATGTCCTTGTCCGTGGCCAGTAGTGGCTTTGAGCCCCACTTTCAACATGACGTGGATTCGCCCACTTGTCGGTGACCTGTGTGTCCCAGGCTTTGTGCCCAGTGCTGGAGATACAACGCGTGCTTTCCAGGGCAGTACGATGACTTCACCGGCTCGCGGATGCCTCCTCATGCTCCAGTGAGGCTGCATTTCCTAGTGGGCAGCATCCATATTACACAGGGAATCCTTTGCAATGAGTTGTTCTCCTGTCCTTAGACAAATGCCCAGTGTGGGGGCATGAAGTCATCTTAGTCTAAAAGACCACCTATGGAGACTGGTGCAAGCCAGAGCTCTATGTAAGATTTTCTGTCCTGCTCAGGTAAACATCGTTTCTGTGCATAGTAAACCTGGGGAGCTGGTTTGCAGAATGTGTGGTGAAGTTAGTTTCACGGTCTAGTCGATGGCATGGATCTCCCTGGGAGAGCCGAGTTTTCACAGCCACTCCTGGTTCAGGCTGCTTAATATGCAGAGAGGCCGTGGTGGCTGCCTTCTTCCCGTCACCCGCCCTGTGGCATCCCCTGGCCCCAAGGGTGCAACATCTGTTCTCCCAGGGTCCCTCCCCTGGCCCCAAGGGTGCAACATCTGTTCTCCCAGGGTCCCTCCGTGGGGACCAGCCAAAGCCCACTCTGCTCATCCAGGGGCTGGATCATGTGCTCAGCTGGGGTCATCACGTGTTTTCTCAGCGGATGTGGCTAGAGTGTCGCCCGAGGCCACCGCGTGCTTCTACATGCTGCTCAAGTTAAAAGAGCGGCCAGTGGTTAGCATGAGCGTGTCTAGGTGAGTTTCCAGATTCTGCGGGCTGTGTCTAGCCGCTTTACATAAGGCAGGCACTTCCACCTTAGCTGTCTACCAGAATCACCCGGGGGTACTTAAAAAGCCTGATGCCCAGGCTACATCCTGAACAGATTCGTCCAGACTCTTTCTGGATGGGAACCAGAGCTCCCTGAGCGGCTGTGCCAGCGCTTGTGTTAGCAAGACTACTGTAAGGAAAGGAGAAAGGATGGAGGCAAAGCAAGAGAAGAGGAGAGAATGGGATGGAGAAGAGAAGGAACGAAGGGCTGCCCCGTGTGGCCGAGAGGTGGTACTTAACTGCAGGTGCCTGGCGCTTCCCCAAAAGGTCCGCATGCTAGCCCAGCCCCCAGCCCCCAGGGCATGAAAGTCAGGAATCAGGGCAGCGCTGGCGTTCAGTGGTGGTCAGGTGTGTCTGGTCTTTCCATCAGATGAACTAGTTGCCAGCTGTGTGTCCCTGGACGTAGGGCTCACCTGCACCTCTCTGAGCTTCCGGGTCCTCCCATCCTACCTCCAGGGCTGTGGGATGGATTTGATGGAGTGATGGTGAAGTGGGCACGTGCTAGGCATTCTGCAAGTGGTAGCTCCTTAATAATAAGCATTATAAGAAATTTCTATCTGTATTTCAGTAAAAGTTTACCAGCTCTTCTCTTCAGTTATTTCCCTCTGCTTTCCTGAAAAGCAGTGGTTCGGAAGTATCAGTTTAGGAGAGCTAATACAAAGGACAGAGGCCCAGGCTCACGGACCCGCCCGGGCGTCTGTATCTTCACCAGCTCCCCGGGGTGATTCTGATACACCCAACGCTGGAGTGCCTTTCTGTGTGGAAAAGGGGGACCCTCACCCTCTCTGTAGTAAGGACGTGGAGTCAAGTGCGGGCGCTGGAGATGCTCTGTAGCCAAGCCTCACACACCTTCTACTTGTTTGCTTTACCTCCAAGTTCCCTGAACTTTCTAGTGATTTTGGTGAACTCTGCCCCACCCCGACATAGAAAAGAGGGCAGGCGGGCACACAGCGGGGTTATTTGGGTGAGGTTCCACCTTTCATTTACAAGTCAAATTGAGATGGGCTCTAAACCCAGCATCCTCCGAATTAGTAACCCCTCGCCAAACAAGGCAAAACTCTTTTCATTTCTGACTGCGGAGGCAAGAATGCATTGTCTGTCTCCCTTTTTGTACTGGACTGCCCTGGAAGCGTCTCACTGGGAGCCTTCGATCATCAGCTAAGCGAGCACAAAGTGAAACAAAGCACCCTCTCAGCGTTAATATTTATTTTTAAAGGCATGAGAAGCCCCTTGGACCACAGTGAATCAGAGGGTCTGTGCACTGACAAGTTTCCATGAGCCTTGCGAGAATGTTGGTCCGTGAGAGCCCACAAGGACCCTCAGTGGATTTATTGCTTATTGTTGTTGTTGTAACTATAATAGGAAAAAGGATGTGTCTGCCCCGTAGGAGCAGCTACTGTAGGGGCCCTGCTCCAAAGACCTGGGAGCTGGAGAGGCCTGAAGCATTGGGATGGAGCCCCGTAGCTGGAAGGGGGGTCTCCGGGGGATGGGGTGGATGGGAGACCTGCCTCCCTGGCAGCGTCGTCTCCACTGCTTCTCGGAGGCAGAGTTCTCACCAAGAGCAGCCTGGCCACTCAGCTGGCGGGGAGCAAATCATTCACGTGGCCCCGGTCGGCCTGGGAAAGTGGGAAACGCCATGGAGACTAAGCCCGATGAGGCAGACGGATAGGGGCGTAAATGCTGCCCCCGGAGCCCCTGTCTCACAAGGGAGCTGGCCAGTGGCTCATTTCCCATTTCACCCAGGGATTCCTGCTGCAGTTTTTGCTTAAGGACAAGAATTCCTAGCAACACCAAGGGCTTCTGCTTTATAGTGGGGTTCTGACCTCTCTTCCCTGCCCTTCGCGACTTGGTGACGCTCGCTGGTGTTTGATTCAGAAAAGCAACTTTATAAATGACCTTCATCTTCATACCACTAAAGCTCATTTTGGCAGGAGTTAATAAAATACCTGCTAGGAATTGTTAGAAGATTTAGAAGGGAAAAGAAGGGAGAAAAGGGGAAAGAAGGAAAGAATGTTACAGAAATGTAAGGGTTTAAAAATCCTGTGAAAAGTTGTGCTTACTTGATAAGTAGCATTAATTGCTGTCCGCTTATTTAATGGGGGGCCCTGGAGTTCCGTTGCGGATGAAGCGAGTATTAAATGTTCACCAAAATACCTCTTTGATATGTGTCAAAATTCAGAAATCTCACTGAGTGAGAAAACAGAAAGGTAAATGAAGGAGCAATCAGAAAAATGGCACTCACAACAGTAATGAGATTTAACATCTATTAAGCACCTACTGTATGCCAGGTTCCATTCAGAGCACCACACATCTTCATAACCACTCACTTCATCTTCGTAAGAACCCTAACCTGTAAATTAGATACTGTTATTCCCCTCCTCCTACAGAGGATGAGCCCATTTGATAAAAATCTCTTGAGCAGTCAAGGAATTTTTCTTCAATGTCCATCCAAAGACCAATGGTAACATTCGGCCCTGGAAACAGTCAGGCCTCTTGCTGAGATGCTCTCTCTTCCTAAGGGTGCTGTTGGGGTCTCTTCCCCCCACGCCCCAACGTGTGGCTCCCTGGGGATCGGAGCTGTGGAATTTGAACTTCTCCATCACCCGTCTTTCCTCATCTTTACAAATGGCACCAGGAGGGAACGTGTGGAAGGGTTCCTGTGTAGAACTGGCGTCAGCTCTTCCAAAGATTTAGAACCAGATGAGAGATTCAGGGGCTCTGGAGGGATTTGGGGCTACCTTCTTGAAAGCTGGGGTGTCCTGTGTGTCTGAGAATCAGGTGAGGCTGCCAGACCAGGCGGCTTTCTTGTTGCTGGTTTCAAACTCTGTAGTCTGTTCTGCCCATACCTTGAGAACGCATGTACTTTTTCTTTCTCCCAAGCCCTGCAACTTTGCTGAGCACCTCCCCGGCTCTCAGGAAGTGTTTGTTGGTGGGTGGACCATTCATTCTCACTCTCCATTGCGGAATCTGTGTGTCCAGTGCAGGAAAGTAGGTAACAACAGTTGCTCGCTCGGCACCCATGCTGTGCTTCAGGAAACCTGTTCCGAGATTCCCAAGCAAGCTCGAGAATAGCAGCAGAGAACAATCCAGAATATCCTTGCAGCTTTATTTTGCTGTTATTTTTAAATTACGGGCTCGTGCTTTTCCATTCATTTTAACTGAGTCAAGTCCCATGACTTTTGTGATTCCCAAATCCTCCATAAATTCACTCACAACTGTCTTTTTTCCCCCCTTGAAACCCTCTCCCTTCCCCGCCTGGGAACCTGCCCTTTAAATTGGACATGGCTAGGATTTTAATCTCTCCTCAAAGGCACAGTGACAATTTCACAACAAAGCTGCGAGTTGGGTGGGGGGGAGGGTTTTGTTTTCTGCTCCCATTAAGACAGCAACTGTTCTCTCTTTGTCCCATGGGGCTGGCTCTTGGCAGCAGCCTGGGGAGACCTCGAATTTGGTGTCGCAACATCCATCAGACCCAAGTGAGTCCGGGCTCCTCGAAGGTGAACTGCAGCTGTTTGGATAAGATTCTAGAATCTTGTTTGTGAGCTTCTCAGCCCTTGTTTTACAATCGCTCCTCCTGGCATAGAGACCAGGAAGTTTTACTTTCCCAGGATCCCGGGCAGGTAATTGTTTTCCCAAACTGCATTTCAACCTCAGATGAAAATGGATATTCTTCACCCTGAGAACCTTCGCCCACATCTCTAACCCGTCTGTATTCTCCCTTTGCCTTCGATTCAACCCGGAGACTGGATTACAGAACGTCCCCACCCCCCACCCCCACCCCCACCCCCCAGACGCATTTCCATCTCTGGTTGTAATTTAAGGCCATTTACATTTCTAAACAACAGTTATGAGACTTTTAGTCTCATGGAATCTTGGAGCGCTTTCCTATTTAGCGGCTGGCCGTGGCCAGGTGGCCCATGATCTCTGGAGAGAAGAAGAATTGGCAAAATCCGTTACTCGGTGTCATTAAGTAGCATAATCTGAGACTCACTGGTGGTTTAGGCCACAGCCGAGCGTTTTCACGGCCTGGTCTCCTGTTGACTTGCATGAGGCCCCTGGCTCAGGGGACGCAACCCAGGACTAGCACCTCACAGGCCGATTTTGCTCCCACCCCTGTGGCACTGGGTCTCTGAGCTCAGGGAGGCAGCTTAGGAGCCCACACTGTTCCACCCAGCCCTGCGGGCTGGCTGGGTGCTGCTGATGCTGGGAGGAGAGGTGGAGGGGTGAGTTCATGTTCCACGGTTGCCTCTTTCTGATGGGGAGAGGGTGCTATGGGGAGGGCCCACTCAGCCCTTCCCTGGGGAACTGTCCATCTGCAGACGGGGAAGCTCCACGCCTCGGACACGTCCCACGGCCCCGCTCCTCCAGCCCTTCTGAGAGCCCATCACTGCTTCTCACCCCAGAGCTTGGGCTCTGTTTCCCGAGGATCACTGAAAATGGAAAAGCCAAAGCACTTGGAGGCAAAGTCTCACTTGCCGTAATGCCTTTGTTATTCATCAGCAAACTTCCATCCATCTGGCTCGGTGCTGGGTTCTCTGACACTGGAGAAGTCGAGATCCAGTTTGGAACGTGAGCAAAGATTCCGGTGCAAGGCAGCTGGTCTCCCACAAACTCCAGGGGAGGCAGGGATGAGAAGTGCGGCGAGGAGGGCTGCTCAGGAGACGAGGGACTCGCCGTGGGGAGGTGGGCTGTTTAGGAAAGCAGGGAGGGAGAGGGACGGGCTTTCCAGGCTGAGTTTCCAGGCTGATGGTGGGAGGCTCAGGGTGGATATTCAGAGAAACTGCAGGGGGACCCTCTGGCCCATCGTCACAAAGAAGACCTGGGCCTGGAGTCAGAGGCCCTGCGTTAGGTTTTGGTTTTTCCAGTGTTCTGTTGTGCTCTTCTTTATTTTGTGATAGAAGTGAGTGAGGTGAGATATGAAAGGTGTGGCAGAAGAATTAACCCTTCACCTGCCCTTAGGAAAGGCATGTTTGGTACAGTCTACCTGACTGGGGTCCCAGGAATCGACTAAAGTCTGAGTGTGATTGCCGCTGCCCCACACACCCACCACTCCTTCACTCACTTATTCACTCATTCATTCACTCATTATTTCGTTTACTCATTCATTGACTCACTCCCTTATTCAATCAACAAACATTTCCTGAGCAAGCACTGGACACTGCCAGGCAAATTTCCTATTATGAGTCAAGAGCAGGAAGGTTTTAAACGCCTGGTCCGTGGATGCCTGACCACTCACATTGGCCTCCTAGGCCCCCTCCACACACTCAGTGGGTCCCTAGTGTCAGAAAGGTGTGGAGGGAGGACAAGGGAGGCGGACCTGTTCCTCTGCCCGGTCTCATTGTTACGGAAAATCTTGATTAGTCTGCAGGTGATTTTATCACCAAGGCTCTCAGAACACGCATTTCCATTCCCGCCACTGCTCCCCGTTTAATAAAGTAACGTACTGTCAGCGGACCGTGCAGAATGCTGACGGGAGCAAACTGCATGGCTTGTCCCTGCACACACACAACCAGGTAACAGTGACGTAGTTCGAACTGAGATTGTTTTTTAGATTTACTTTTGCTTGAAAAATGTCATTAACAATTTTCTCCCGCCTTCCCCATCGTCCCAGGTCAACTTTATTCTTATCACCCAAGTAAGTCAACTTCGTTCCCTTTATCTCAAGTTTGATCTCTGGTGTGAGAGCCTCCCCTGTCTGAGGCTCCCAGGATTTCAGTAAAACAGGTGCTACTGAGCCGGCCCCTGGTCACTGTGTTCTGAGAGCAGAGGTCCTCTGTCCCACAGGCTCTAAGAATGTGTCTAAACAGATCATCTGGTGGGTGGTCCCAATAGCTTCGCTGTCCCGTGTGGCGTGGGCTCCGGGCAACCTAGTCTCCCTGAGAACATTTTTGGTTACCTGTGTCATGAGAGGAGGAGAGTGGAGGGGTCAGAAAATCTAAACTTGAATCTCATTTCTACCATCAACTGGCTGACTGGGCCAGGCCGCCTCTTAACTGCTCTGAGCTTGGGTTTCCTCACCTTTGAATTTCTTCTTAAACCTTAGCACCAACAAGGGGCCTCAAATGGAACTAACCAGGACTGGCATTCACCTGGGATGCCCCAGCACAGCTGCACCAGCTGTTTACAGCCAGCTGACGCCTATCCTGATTGGCCTGGGTGTGCACCATGCGGGTTGTTAGTATCCTGAATAATTTACGTGAAAGAGCCTGGAGAACGCACAGCACGCGGCTGGCCAGTCTGACTGTGGTACTGGGGTAGTCCTCACTGCCAAGTCTAACTTAAACATGTATTTTCTATATACATGTTTTTCATCAGCTGACAAATTGGTAAACTTCAAATTGGCCTCTATCTTCTGAGGCTCAACAAAGGAGAAGTCAGGCAACACTGAGATTCAAACATTCTTATCCAATATTTTTTCATGAAGCCTGATGATTTTCCACGGGATGAACCATTTCTGAACCTCGGAGTGACTGAGAGACCACTCATGTTGGCCTTTTGAATGAAGATTATGTCTGAGGAAGGTGACCTTTGACAAAATACGGTAGCCGTCTCTAGAATGTCAAGACACCCCTTCACTTTGATTTGTGGTTCAGCATGACATCTTAGGTGAGATGGCAGATGAGCATTTTTTAAAAGCAGGGGGTGGGTATCCTCTGTGGTTCCTAATGGAATTGCACGAAATTCAAGGTTTTGCCGGAGGTGTCAGAGATGTGATTACACTTAGGGAGGGCCACAGAACCCCCCTTTAGGTGACCAATTATGGAAAATGATGTTCATCCTTTAGTTGGCTCGCAAAAGAAAAGTACAATTTGGTGCTTAACTTTAGACTAGAGTGTGATTGACAGGAGACCCATTGACATGCATCAGGAGAAGCAGAGTAGGGAGACGAGAACAAAAAGCAAACAGGGCCATCCACTCACCCCCCACCCCCCATCCTGCTGAGGCACCTGCTAGAAATTCTGAATCCCAGTCTTGTTTCTCAGAGAGTAACATTCTGGGTTCCTAGTCTTGTTCGGGCCACTTAGTATTCAGTGAAACATCTGCTACTCTAGAATGCAGGAAATCTGGGTGCTAGAATGGACTGTGCCACCGGCTGACATGTGACCCTGGACAGGGCATTTACCTCCGCTGGGCCTCAATTTACTACCTGTAAAATGAGGGTCAAAAAGCACTGACTCCCTGGAGGGGTTTTATAAAGAATTAAATGAATGTATGTGTGTATGTGTGTGTGTGTGTATGATAGTAAATATCATATATGTTTCTCCTTCGAGAGTTACACTAAAACTATGTACCTTCTCCCCAGAAAAATTCACAAACACAGAAAACTTACCCAACTATTTTAAGGGAATTTATGGACTTCCTGAAGTCACAGACATTCCTAATAAAAAATTCTATTATATAAGGGAAGAAACTCTAGGTCTAATGTCCCTTTCTATGCTAAAATTCTTATTATATTTTTCTCACTTAAAAGGGAACTGTAAGTCAAAATTGATCATAGACAATATTCTATAATAAATATTTAATATGTAATAACAGGAAGCATTTTTATATGGACATATATTAATTTATTTCTAAGCTTAACTCAATATGAGGAGTAGTTTTCCATTCCTCACGTGTACAGGGTGGGGATGGACTTTTTTTCTTTCAATTTGTATTTCCACATCTATTTAGAGCAACCAAAATAGGAAAACCACTGCATAGGTCCTAAAATTCACTTCCTGTACCCATTTTTTGTCCTCTGCTCCAGGTCTGATGAATATAACTTTTTAAACATGTCATTTATTTTTATTTTTATTTTAGTCTAAACGTCCCTTCAGAAACACTAGGGGAAGATATTTTTAGCTTAAGTAAGAAAACAAACATGTTTAAACAAATAACATCCAAAATGTTCAGGCAGAGTTGGTGTTTTTAACATTTGTGTATTTTAGCAGGGAGCCCATAAGATATATGCTAAAATGGAATTTTTTTCATCTTAGATGTGTTCATTTCTCCCAGGAATAAGACAAAGAGAACAACTGATCCCAACTTTTATATCGGAGCTAAACTTTTTGTGGTTTTGAAAGGTAATTTCAGGCTAGACAATACACTGCCCCCCATCCCCCCCAGTTTTTAATCACTATTTATAGACATCCTGTGCAGAGCCGGTGGAAATGCTGATAATGGTGAAAAAGATGAGCTAGAAGATGAGCTAGAGTGCTGAGTTGAGCACCATTCGTGCACCGTAAAGATAGACGTTTCTGCCTTCATGACCTCATAAAAGGCTTTTTACATTTTCAAGTAGAATTGATGGTTTAGAACTCATCACTTCCCATTTTCCCTACTCTAAGGCATGATCCTTGGCTCCCTGAAGATCTAAGGTGGGAAAATTATTATCTTTTGATTAAACAACAAGATCCATCTCACCAGCTCTTTGGGGCCAAGTAGTCTGGGCATGTTTAATGTCTGCATCATTCCTGCTCCACAGACAGATGAGTGAGGACTAATAATAATGACCGAGTAAGTAATACTGACTGAGTGAGTCGGTGAAGGGAAGGATGCATGAAGTAACTACGTGGGGAGGCACTCCATCTGTCTTTAGAAGCTGTTCGTGGAGATTGCATTCATTTGCTAGGTTTTTAACTACGTAGACCGTGAATAAGCCCAGCACTCTGCATTGTGGGGGGTCAGTCGGAATCATCTGTGCCTTGGATGCGTTAGCCCAGCTACAGGTCAGAGTTGAAATCTCTGTTCCATCCATTATACGTATTATCTCCATCTCCTAGAACTGGAAGCATGTTTACCATATATACTTGAGTCTCTTTCTTCCAGAAGGTTCTCCAGTTTCATTTTACCCGTTGCATTGTGTAGCTCTTTTGTGAGTGCACTTAACTAGACTCAGACAAGAATAAAGGACGTTATCAATCTGTTGGTTGTTGTCAGTAACATCCCTTCTCATCTCATGATTATAAGTGCTTTTCTCTCGCAAGCCTTCTGAACCCTGCTGGGCCCCCAGTTGCTAAGCATTTTCATTACACTTTATCTGAATTCATCAGAATCGCCTAACCTCCCTACCCGGGGCCGTGAATCAGGCTCATTGAAACCATGCTCGTTGAATTACAAGGTGGACACTACGAAACGTATCAGCAGGCTGTTTAAATCCTTTCACTTCCTGAAAGGTTAAAGGGTCAGATCTTTGAAGCTAGATCTTTGAAATTAAGGGTTTTTTTTTTTTTTTTAACCCATTAGGCCAGCATGGAGACTAAAACTTGGGAAGTATGCATTGAACTCTCCCCATTGGCGGGTGATAGATCCACATCACAAGTGGCTATGAATCCGCAGGCAAAACATGGATTTCAGATTTATACAAAAAAGTTCACTTTGAATTCCAAAGGGAAGAAAACATTGATGATCACAACGAGACAATCCTACAGAAGGTCAGTTTATAATATTTTATTGACATCTCAAAGGGAAATTAACCCTTCTCCAACCATCTCAAACAGTCTATTTACCAAGAGTACCTGATGAAAGGGTGGTCTTCGGATTCTAAGTTTTTGGAAGAAGGAACCTGATTGGTATAATTCTCTTTGTACTGATGCCCAGCCAACTGCCAGCAGCAATGCACTGGCCTTCTGTGACAAGCCTGATAGATTTCATATCCGCTCATTCACGTTATCATCTGTACCTATGTTTCTTTATGTACAAAACAGAAGTACAAATAGTGAAGGTTTCAGAGGATACAGGTGGCCCCAGGATTTGAGGGCTCCAGTTTAGAGGACACGCTGTGGTTTAGGTTCATCTGTTGAGGGTGGCCAGCCCCTTTGGTTGGGATTCCAGTAGAGCAGGTGCAATAACCATTGGTCAGCATGGTCCTAGATGCCACCTTCAGGTTTCCTTTTCTCTCCCGTGGGTATGCAGACCACCGAAAAAGCCCTGACGTTCCAGGAAGACTTTATACTGAACAGAAGATGAGGGAACCTGTGAAAATTTATGCTACAGAGGCCAAATTAATTTATCAGTGAAGGGAGCAGTCTCCATTTCCTTCCAGTTGGAAACAGATCAGGAGCTTTAAGGCATTAGAAAATGCAAGCTAGAGAACAAAACTCTGAGTCCAAGCAGCTCATGGGTTTTTGGCTCCAGATGTCAGCTATGAGTGACTGTCCCCCAGGCGTGAATCTCAGTGCAGAGCTGGCAGTGTTTATTAGGGCTGCAACAGTGACCTCTACGGATGTGGAAATGGACCCTCTAGGGCCACCATTCCTCACCTCAGCTTTTAGCCTGGGCAGCCACTGAAAGGGTGGCAGCTGCTCTGGGTCCAAGGACATTTAGAGGCTGTTGGCAGCGAAGGAAACAAGGATGTACAGGAGCTATTGAAAAGTCCTCCAGACAGCCCCACTGCCTTTAGGCAGGACCACCTAATCATTTCAGACAGGTGAGAAGAATCCTGTTTTATTAAAGACCCCCAGAGAAGACACTCCAGCTCCCTGTGTCAGCTTTCACTTAAGCAAAATCATCTTTGGTAGCCAGGCTGTCCCTGCAGCAAGGACAGGAGCCTGTCTTAGGAAGCTACATAATTTAAAATGTTACAGTTAGATGAATGGAGAGAGAGAGAGAGATAAATAGATGTTGGAGGAAGGAAGGGAGAGAGGGAGAGAAGACAGAAAAGGAGAAAGAATGAGAATAAGTGATTGTGAAAGACTGCTAACCCCCCAGCAAGGAGACATGCAAGAAATACTTATTATAGAATTCTATGCTGGAGAGTCCACTAAAATCCACTCAGAACACGTGCTACCTTCCCCGTGCTCCTGTAGCATCTCCCACATTCCTCTGTTATAGCACCTTATCACGTGGCGATGTAAGGACCTGGGAGCTGCTAGTCTCCCTGGCTGGCATGTGAGCGCCGTAAGGCAGGGACCACATTCTTCTCTGGAGTCTCAGCTTCTAGCCCAGTGCCTAGCTCTGCAGAAGGGAGGAAGGAAAACGAAGAGAGGGAGGTAAGGGGGTCAACCAGTATGATAAATAAACCACGCTCTAAGGAGTGCGTCATTCCATAGGCTGTGGTCTTCAACGTTTTCCTACCCAAACTTAACCAGTCTGATGTCCTGTCTCCCCTCGGTTAGGTATCAAAGGTCAATACAATTAGATCATCTGCCCAGTGTTGGGTTTGTTATTACTTACCCCCATTTAACACCTTTCTGAGGAGTACCAATTCACTATGATACTGTTGGTCTCTGAAATGACTTCCCACCAAAATGTATTTCATTAGAGTTCATTGTTTGTATATATAATATATACATGCACTGTCCATAGTTCTATTGTATGGTCTCAGCCAGGGAGAGCTGGAGTGACAAACGGTAAGGTAGCCTCTCGGCGTGTCACTGTTAGCCTACCTTATACAAATGTCCTCAGCTGGTAGCTGTTGTCTGTGTTTTTCATCATTGAGTATTACTGTTTCCTCTGACACTCCGCCCTTGACATACAATGGCTGACAGAAGGAATGGGAGTGAAAGGACCAGCTCCGAATGCCACCGTGGGGAGTGAAGGGCAGTGGAGTCAAGATGAGCCGGAAACCCAGGTTTGCTGGGAAGTCCTGTGAGCTGGCGAAGGGCGTCACTAGGATCCTAGGAGCCTGGAAGGAGTAAACGTGAAGGGAGCTGGGAGGAATCGGGGCTGTAGGCAGGACATGACTTTGAGGGGTTTTAGGAGAACTGAAAGTGACAGTGTGATGGTGGGGACATCGCTGTGACCCTATATGCCCAAGAGCGTATCCCAGAGCCAGTCAGGTGTGCATGTTTGATCCCTGCACCACCCCTGGGGCTCCTGGCAGCTAATCAGTCTGGAGTGTTCCCCTTAATTCTCCCCAAATAGAAACCCTTTCATCTTTCAAGGCTCAATCCAAAGTTTGTTTGGCCGGGTTTCTCCTCCTCCGTAGAACATCCTCCTCTTTCCCTTGGAGCTGTCGCTCTCCTCCTCGGCTCCTCCTGATGTCCCTGTGTCCCAGTGCCTGTCTCTCGGGGGCATCGTATTGAACAGTCTCCCTGCGTCACTGCCACTCTCACGGTCCCTCCTGGGGCGGGGGGGGGCGTGGTCAGCAGCGTGTCCTCACACAGGCTTTGTGTCCAGTGGGCCTGCAGCCCTGACCGTACAAGACACTGGATTAAGGCCCGTAGTTTAACGAAAAGGCGACGAGCCTGCTCTACGGTAGACGGCACAGCTTGGAAGGCGTTCTGGCACAAGAATTCTGCGCTTTTGGGGATTGGTTTTCAGTGCTGACTGGTTCAGTTAGACCCTCCCTGGGAGTCAGCTCTGTTTTTTTAACCTTGCCATACGGTGTATTTGTTATTTACACTTCCCCTTGGGCTGAGGTCTTTTGGTTTCTTCTCTAGACCCGAAGGTCCTTGAGGGCGGTCTTACCTAACTGAGCCTTTTCTCGTCCTCTGTACCTGGGCTCTTGGCATATTTGGCAAATGTTTGTCAAGCGGGTGAATGTGACGCACCTGGGCCGATGCTCACCCGATGAGTAAATTACTCCTGTGGCTTCTTTCCAGGCTGTGCAGCCAACAAAGACAAGAGATACTCAGGCTCAGAAAGGTCTCCTGGCGTTACTGCCCAGCGTGACCTGGGCCGCTGAGCAGGGCAGTGGGGGCAGGAGGAGCCGTTGGCCAAGGATGTGGCTGGAAGGATACACACAGACCATGCCAGCGGGCCACCAGGCCAGAGAGGTCTGAGGCTTGGGGCCTGGGAGATGGGGACACAACTGTCCCAAAACAATGAAGACCGAACCAGAGACATAAAAAGTGACAGCGGCAAGTCCAGGGAGAGGTGCAGACACAGAGACAGAGCTGTTACCAAATTTATTCATCCAGACGAGAACACTTCTCCCAGTGTGTCAGTCCTGAACTCCTGTTTCCTTCTCCTGGGCTGTAAATTCCTCACGCACAGGGGTTACATTTTGTTCTTCTGGGGATGCTCGGGGCCTGGCACATGGTAGGTTCCCAGGAGTGGTTTTCAACCTGAACTGAATTGATACAAGAGGATTTCGCAGCCTGCTTGGCCATTTTATTTGTCCGGGGGCTACCAAGGTTTCCGCCACCTCAGACACTGTGAGTTGCTCCCCTTAAATCTAGCCATGCTTTCTCGACACAGCGTAAGTCCATTTCCTCCCAAATGGCTTAAAATGCATGGGATGATTTCTCAGCCATTTGGGAAGAAGGAATGCTGCGCATAAAGCCTGGATTCAATAAAACCAAATTTTTAAAAAATAACTCTTAGCATCTTCTTCTACAGACACTGGTCCGGGCAGGGCTTTTTATTTTATTGAATCCAGCTGAGTAGCTTGACTACATTAATAATGGGGCTTCATTTCCAACCACTGGCTCACAATCTTTTCCCCTAAAAGCCTTATGGTACTTAAGCAACTGCTAATACATGAATAATTGCTGGTGGCATCATTTCCTGCCATGATGTGACCACCAAGATGAGGCTTTTCTCCTTGTACCTAATCTGGAGTTCTCAGGCCTGCCACGTGTGGGCCTGCGAGATGATATTTAAAATACAGTGAACAGATCTCACTGCAGCTATGATCTGGGTGGTACTGAGTTTCTTTATGTTGAGAAATTAAGGATTTGGGAAGGTTCTGTTGAGTGTTTAGTAACATTGGTCTGAAGGGGATTCTAGAGCAAAGTTGCCCAGAGGTCTGAGCCTGCTGTTCCTGCTGAGCATGCTCAGTGCCTCTCTGCCCGGGCCCCAGGACGGGCCTGCAGACTTTCCTCCCTCCACTTCAGAGATGCTGTTTATTTAGCTCCCATAAAGCCATGCTTCTTTTTGAAGTTTCTCTGCCAGATGACATCTAACTGTCAGTTCTCTTTACATTGGACCTGCGTGACGATGGTTTTTTTGGTGTACCTAACTGCGACGAGGTATCCGTGCAGAAGACGGGCTCCTAAAAACACACACCTGTTAAGAGGAATATAGCCTAGTACCTAAGAGCGCAGCCTGGAGCCCCGTGACCTGAGCTTGAATCTAGCACTTTCTGACTGTGTGGCTCTGGACAAGTGACCTGTTCTGCCTCCTCCCGTGTGAAGCAGGGATAATAGCCATGCCTACTTCATACAGTGAGTGTGAGGCTCAGGTGAATTGCCGTTGGTTAAATGCTTAGCCCAGTGCTTGAACACGGTGCTGTGTAAATGCCTGTCGTTGCCTGTTTCTGTCATTTTGTCAAATATTCAGTGCATTTAGTCCTCTCCACATGGCCTCCGACTAGGATGAAGAGTAAAGTTTATCTTTCAGCCGACGTGCAGTCACAGTAAACAGAGGGCTGGACAATCGGTAAGACCTTGTATGTTACACTTTGCCGTTACTTTTTGGCAAAAATAAAATACTACTTCTTTTCATTGGGAAGTTCAGTCGCCCACTGCTGCGATTCCCCTCCTCAGAGAACTTGCACTCAAACTGGAGACACGGGACTATGGTGTATCAAGTAGCAAAACGGAGCTGGAGGGGAGACAAAATGAAGTGTGGGAGACGTTCAGGCGACCTAGACGCTGAGACCACGTGAACGGCCGGGGGAGGCTCCCTGGAAGGCTTTCGGCGGGATGAGCTGAGTTTGAGGATGGGGTGAACAGTTGATGATGGAGGTCACAAGGCGCCAGGTGGGTGGAGAGACGGAGGGTGGTGCTGAAGGCCGTCGGGGGGTTCGGAGGGAGTGGGCAAAGCTCTGGGATGGGAACGATTCAGCTCAACCGAGGGCCAGTGAAGACACTACCCGGCCGCGGCCAAGGAGAAATCGCGCAGGTAACACAGACAGCACCGGAAAATAAAGTGAGAGAGGCCAGACTCTGGAGGTCTTTGCAAGTGCGTTTTTAGATTTGGTTTAATAGAAAAAGGAAGTGAGAGGAGGTGGGAAGCACTATCTGGCGTGCTCGTCAGCTGTGTCACCCGAGGTCCCTCCTGCAGCAGCAGGGCCCCGGGCTGGCCTCGCAGCCACCTCCGGGGATGGAGGAGTGAAGCTGGAGACAGTAAAACATGTTCCTATACGTGAGCTACCAAATCAAACCACACCAGGCCCGAGGGGTGTTTTCCTGTTTTAGAAATGAAGTGGTGGGTGGTTTGAGGTGGTGGAGGGTGGGGGCTGACCTCTCCTTCTTTAGACCTGAATCTCAGCCGGAGCAGAGACAGGCAGAACTTGGAGGAGCTTTTGTTGATATGAATCCTCACTGTATTCAATTTGTATGGGTCTTCCTCAGAGCTCCTTGATCACCTACTCACACGAAGTAAGTTTATTGGCTCATTCGCCTGTCTCTTCCCTCCTCCGGTCTTTTCTCCTGCTGGAGGCCGGGCTGTGTTTCCTCCTAGTGGGCCCGTTCCAGGTCTGAGTGCGAAGCCGCCAGGCCCCGGGCAGCTCATCTGCCTCCCCGCTCCGGCCCTGTGAAGTGGAGGGAAATAAACAGCACGTGGGAGGGGGGAAATCTGTGTTCTAAGAACTGCTTTGGTTTACACATCTATAGATACACTCAACCAGCACCGCGGGTCACATGGACCGGCTGGTGAAGCTGAGAGCATGAGTCATTTTTAAATTACTCATAGAGAAAGAAATATGTTTCTAAAAGCCAGCACCGTTGGCTTCCACATGCAGCCGGGGGAGTGAGCAGGCAGCCTCAGAAAGCACTCGGGCCTCCCGTGACAGCTGGCGTGCACAGCGCATCTGCTGGGAAGACGGGGTCCCAGGCCCGAGAGCTCTTTGCCCTGCGTTGTGTTTGGAGGTGAGACTCTCCTCCCCTGCACTGGAGCAGTGGGTGCTTGGGTTCAGATTTCCATTTAGCCAATCTTTCTCTTACAGTCTCAGTTTGCTGTTGGCCTGGGAACTCTTGGTTAAGACCCTCAATAACACAGTCTGGTGGTGGAGACCACACCATCTGAGCCTGAAATATGGAGAAGTATGTCAGTTCAACCAAAGGTCAGGAAGGGAGGGGCAGAGGAGAGGAGGTCCGAGAGCATGGTGGAGTGCATGCACTTCGGCCGAGCCTTGAAGGGCTTAGTTTGTTGTGAAGGAGAAGGAATTCCATCCCAAGCAAGATGGAAAAGCCATTCAAGCAAAAAGAAAACATAGATGACGAAGCCTGCACCTTCATCTTGTCCGTTGGGAGTCTAAACTTCTCTGACACACACACACACACACACACACAACTACAGAGAGAAGACAAGCGAACACTCACCAAGGGAGGCGAAGGCACTGCTTGCTAAATTGGTCCAAAAGAGGGATTTCACCAAATGCAAATGTACAAAGAACAATACGTGTGACTCAAAATATCCGTTATGCTCTTAATGTGAGAGGGTGTGAGGCAGGGAGGTGACCTTTGAAAGGTTTTAAAGTTGTAAACTTTTGTAACCACATTGTTTTGATTGCTGGAGGATTTAAGAAAGGATTACCTCGGGTACCATCTTGGAAAAGTGATTAAAAAAAAAAAAAACCTGCTTCCTACATAATATTTTGGGACGTGTTTCATTCTGTTTTTGCTTTGAAGACGCACAAGTCAAATGTTGACGAAGTAGCTCAACCTTTCTTAAGAAACCAGAAGTAGAGAGGGACCGGCTCCTGCTGCGTCTGGTCTTCTGCTCCTAGCCCCTCTGCCAGAATTTTGGTTCATTGGATCGGGGGTGTCCCCACCCCCATCCCAAAAGAAGCACAGTTGGCCTTGTTTTTTCTCCCACCCCGCCCCTCCTCCCTCACCGTAGGGCAACATCACGGCAGAGTAGAGTCACTGTTCCTCACCCTGAACGTGTGACTCTGGGCCAGACATTCCCTGAAGGTCTCCTCGGAAATTTGGAAAACAGGAAATGTGAAGACAATTTCTGATTTGCCTGGTCATGTGAACTCCTCTTTCGATGTTGCAACAGAATGTTGGAAAGGAGCACTCTGAGCTGTGGTTGGACCCTCCTCATCAGAGCATTTACTCCTCTGAGAATAGGGTGGATCTGACTGTCCTGCCTCAACTTTCCTCTTTCTAAACATGTCGACCCTGATGCCTAAAGAACAAAACCAGAAAAGAAACCCACTTGGTCCTCATTTCACGGTCAGGTTGCCAGCAGGGCTGCTGAGAGGGGCCCCTGTGCTTGTCCCTGAAAAGCCCCTTGGCACTTAATAAAAGCGCCTGTCCCTGCAGGCGTGTCTGTGCAAGCTCACGCACCATCTTCAGAACCTTCACAACCTGTGTTTGCAGTAGATGATTGATGGTGAGGCTTGCTTCCCACACATTTGGCTCTGATAATCTCCAAGCTAAAACATTCAGATGCAAATAATTTTAAAACGAAGTGGCTTCGAGGGATCTTTCTGGGAGGATGGAAATGCTGCTTATCTTGATAGGGGATTGGGTTCCAGGGGCGTTTGCTTTTGTCAAAATTCATCAGACTGTACCCAGAAAATGTGCTCACTTTGCTGTATGTAAATTATACCTCCACGAAAATTTTTAAGATAGTGAAGTGGCGAGAGTTTGGAAAAAATAAAAAGTGGATATGATGTAAATGACTCCACTTAAAGGGATGTAGAAACCTTAAGAGTTGGCCAGTAGAAACTGAGAAATACACGTGAGCAGTCCCCCACTGTACGGGAAATCTTTGCAAGGCGAGCAGATTGAGCCCGGCTTATAGAAACTACAGCTGGTTATGTGCATGCGTCTGTGTTTTCATATGTGGTTTTTTTTTTTTATCTTGATGTCCATTTTTGTTTGGCTTATTTCCCTGCTCAACTGGATTTTGTCTTCTGTTTCCTGAACACGGCTCCCCTACGGTACCGAATATCCCAGTAGAAAAAGGGACTGTCCAATAAATGACCACTGACGCCCTGAGACGGAGGAGCGCTTCCCCTCGCTCTGGAATATTCTACTGAAATTAGCCCGTGCGTGTTGGCCTTAAGGGCATATGTAAAAATGGAAAGTGAAAGGAGAGACATCCATGCTTGCACCAGTCTTGAGAAAATTCCCAGCTATCTCTGCTTCTTAAAAAAAAAAAAGTCATTTCAGAACGTTTACTTTGGAAAAACTATTTTTGCCCCACAAGAAACATAAAACATGTGCTCAGTAAGTAGTGTTATTTATATTAAAGTAAGAAAACGGGGTTTGTGGCTATGTCTGAACGGGGGTGAATGGGGGCACCGGTTTCCTTTGCTTTCTCTCTCTCTTTCCTCCTCTTCTTGGCGACCCGGAAGAGCAGGTGTGGAAATTCCCGCAAGGGTAAACCGTGCCAGTTTCCACGTTTGTATACGGAGTTTCATGTTCTTTTCTGACAGGTCAGGCTTTTTGTCATCATCTCATCTTGAAACTCGAGAGGAAGGGAATGGAAGAGCGAATTGCTAATATCGGAGGCTTCTGGAAATTCCCCTTTTATGGTACATGAATCTTTCTTAAGAATAGTTCTCTTTCAGTTGTGTTTTTGTGATTTTGGTGAAGATCGCTTGCCCAGCCCTACCTCTGATTTGCTTAAGCGTGATCCCAGCTCTCTTTCGAGCAGGGACTGGAGAGGGTGAGAGGGAGGATAACTTGCTCTTCACTGTTTGGGAGACAAGAGCTCCATGGAGACACTTTTTTTTTTTAGGTCGATAATCTGAGTATAAATCTATATTCACATGATTTTAAATAATCCAGTCCCTTTTATAAACTGATAAATCTCACATGAACTAATGACTCACCATGGCCTAAATGGTGACTGGCAGCTTTATAAAATACTGTTGGCGTTTTGTGCGTTAATGGACACGATCAGTTCCAGTTACAACCTGGCTTAATGGAAGCTGACCAACCTGTTTTCAAGTCAGTACAATACAGGGTGATTTTCAAGCGAAAAAGCTTTTTTCCCACACCACTTCAGAGGATGCCTTCTTGAAGATGGATGTAGGCTTTGGATCCTGGCCCTGGGACAGGCTTGGGTCCGATGTGCCTACAGGTGGACAGGGGGCCCCTGAAGGAAGGCAGATCTTGGGGCTCTTGGGACAGGCTGGCGGGCTGCTTGGGGGGCTCGGAGGGCCGGGCCCAGACTGAGGCCTGGAATGCAGGGGAGCGTGTGACAGCCAGTCCCCAGGCGGGGCTGTGAGGGACTATGCTAATTAGTGAAATGCCTGTGAGGGCCGGGTCACTGGGCGGCCAGGTAAACAGTATCAGGTTATTCTGCGTTGGCAGAGGGCAGCAGTGGCTAAGTGCTTTCGCTGCGGAGTTGCTCTCGGCAGTTACTTATTAATTGCACCTCAAGGCACCGCTAGGTTAAAGTAAAAACACTCCTCTGGGAACTCTGTGACTTTCTCACTCCCCCAGCGTCCAACCAGTCCACTCCTGCAGTGTGGGCACTGGGAGGGACCTCCTACCCGGGCACTTGTCTGAGGACAGCTAGCTTCCCAGGCCCCGGGGGTCCACGCCCAGGCCCCACCTCCATCACAGGAACCCTGGACTCTAGGCCAGGTGAGTTCAGACCCAGTCAGAGTTTTTCTTATGAAATATCTTGACTTCTGAGTTTCTTTTTCCTGCTACGTTGAACCCTGTCTATGTTTGTTTTCTTTCTAATTTTGGCTTTAAAAAAAAAAAAGAAAAAGAATGTTTGGGTACAGTGTAAAAGTTTTCTCATATCCAGACTGGAAACTCCCTAGTCACCCTGAAACCAGGCAGGTGCCTGTTTGTCTCTCTGTCAATAAACAGTGTGTGCCTGGCCTGGAAGTCAGCCTCCGGTAGCCGTGGTGGGCCCGGCCCGTCCCCGTGTTCGAGGGGGGCCGGGCGCCCACGTCAGGGGCAGCGCCCACCTCTTGCTCTCCTTTTTTGATCTTCTGATACAGACCACATAGTGTTCTCTTCACGGTACTTTGATGACATATGACGTAGAGACACAGGTGTGACCTTTACACTGTGCATGGCATTAGCATTACAATAAGTGGGAGAAGATAAAGCCAGCTGGAGTTCAAGGTTAAAGCCGAAAACAACTAATACAACGTCTCGCTGAAAACAGTGTCACAGAGCCAGGCACAGGTCCCCCTCGAGGGGGGCTCTGTTCAGTTGCCTCTTGCGTTGTTTTATGAGCCAACCCCTGGCGAACAGTTTCTATGAGATAAGCCATCTCTTGAGGTACAGATGTAGCTGGTGGCTCACGCTCTGAGGAGCCCCCGGGCCACGCTCCGGGATGCTGCTGGATGGATGGGAACGTTGGAAACTGTTTAGAACAAGGCGTCATGAGGTGTCTGGGCCTGGCCTCCATGCCGCTTGGCATTTCACTTCTCTGGGACTCAGTTTCCCCGCCTAAAAAATAAAGGGACTTGGACTCCATTCTTTTATCTTCTTGCCTTCTGGTTTATCCAAACAGAGGACGCCTAACCCACTTAATTCCTCAGGAAAACAAAAACGAATTGTCAGACCCACCATTAACTTAACTGTTTATTTGTGCGAAGGCTTTCTTATTTAGCTCCGGGACTCACTGTCTAAGCGGGAAGGGGGGTGGCCCCAGGCTTGTGTGAGTGGCTGCGGCGTATTCTCCTCACTGAGCTCGGGGAGAGGAGACAGGAGAAGCTAGAGGGCGTCTCCACGGTTTACTCTCCACCCCCGGCCGCCTCTGGGCAAACGCTTCTACCTGCATCTCTGGTTGGCTCAGAAATCGGGAAATCAGGACTCTGGGCACAGAGCCCCTGGGTTATGAAGTCCACTGGTTTGAGTTACTGAGCAGAACAGGGGAGCCCCCACCCCACGCCAAATCAGGCCTTGGAAGGAAGCCTCTGTTTCTGTTCCTGTGGACGTCAGGTGGATGGGCAGGTGGACATGCGACATGCTTGCAGCACTCAGGTCAAGGTCAGGTGTGGGGGACGCACCCCTCCAGGTGATTGGGTGGAGCCAATGTGCTAAGGCAGGGCCTCTCACCAAGGCTGAGTTTGCCTCCCAGGGGACAATGGCATGGTCCAAAGACATTTTTGTTGTCCCATCTAGGCAGGGAATTTAGTGGATAGAGGCCAGGGGTTCTGCTGAACAGCCTACAATGGTCTCCCATCCCCAACAGAGAATTATCTGGCCCCACAAGTCAGTGGTCTGAGTCCAGAAGCCTCTTCGTATTCTGTAAGTTGAAAGTACTGGGCTGAGGTGAATGGCTAAAGTTATTTGCAGTTTTTTCCCCTAGTCCCTTTCTGCTGCTGGAGGGGCTTTGTGTCAACTCTTTGTTCCTTCACCTCTTTGTCCGTCCTTGTCTTCTGCCCCTCAGCCTTTCTTTTCTTTGGAACAAAGCTCATGAATATGCCCTGGGGCCTTCAGGATTACTTGAAGATGCCCTCAGACAAGACAAGCAGTGAGAACAGGAGTCCCAGGAATGCTGAATGCACTTTACCTGGGCCGCACAGCTGGTTCACACCCGGGTCCTGAGAGAGCCCCGGGGATGAGACTCGGACCTGCAAAGAGAAAATGGGGGGTGGGTGAGCAGAAGAAAGAGGGTGTGACAAGCAGTCCAGGGACAGAAAGGAGGAGAGGGCTCCAGATGGCCCTCACAGGCCCTCCTCTCTTCCCCACCTCCCCAGCCTGCATCTCCTTCACCCCCTCACCTGTTTGCCTCCCTCTGCATCTCAGCCACCATCCTCCTCTTCCCTCTCCAAGCCAACAGGGGGCAGCAGAGAGCAGCAGACAGCGCCGACAAGCAACAAACCCCATCTGTGAACCATCCCCTCACCCAGACTCCAGGACGCCCTGTAGCTTCCAACCCAGACCCAACCCAGTTGGGTCTCTGACACCCTCCTCTTCCACCCAATGTCTCTCCACACCCTCAGCCCCCCAGAGATCCCTCCCCTCTCGGCGCACGGCACACTGCACCGCGCTCTACTACACACCACTCTGCCTTGACTATGATAGGATATAAGCTCCTCAAATCAAAAACTACGAATCCTGCAAAAAGAACTTTACCAGCTTCAAAGTGTTCATACTGCTGTTTACACATTTGCATTCCCTATCACCTCCTTGAAAGGAAAGGGAAACTGAGATCCTGGACAGTTCCATGGAAGCTAAGAGAGGCGTGGAAGGGAGTCACAGTTACTGAATGCCAGTCCCTGTGCTAAATGCTTCACGAAAGTAATTTATTCTGATGCCAACTCTAGAACTAGAGTCTTATTTTCCACGTTTTATGAATTGAGAGACACGGAGGCTCAGACACGTTGAAGACCTCATCTACCATGAGTTCATATTTAAGTATTTCCAAGGAAAGAAAAGAGAGCAACTAAGTCATGCAACGCACTGACACAGCTGGGAATTTGCAGAGTTGAGGTTCAAATCCAGTTCTGTCTTATTCTGATGTTTGTGCTCTGTCTTCTCCATCAGGCTGCCTTCTGGAAGGGTGGGAGATGCAGTTGCAGAATCAGAGGCTAAGTGAAATAATTTCTCAGGCGAGAGAGTGGGCAGGCAGCAGGGCTCCATGCAGGTGGAGCTGCATGAAGCTACACTGGTGTGCTAGCCTCCTGTATCCGCTGCTGCAGGAGCCAAATACGTAGGCAGAAGATACTTAAGTTGAAGATAAGGCATTACCCCCTGATGAATCCACCATCCTGATACAGTGGATATCCTACAGTTTCACCAAACCCATGTGATCACGTCTTAAAATAAGAAAAGAACCTCTACTCTCATATGTGCTGACAGTAGGCATGCGAGTTATTATCTTTTCGTCTCTTCGGAATACTTTGCACTTCACTGTTTAATAGTAAGAACGTTGAGGAGTAGCGCTCTGTAGAAAAGTTGGTTGGTTTGTTTACAAAACCCTATGCACAGATGCGAGAAGATGAAAGAGATTCAGTCACTGCCTCCCTTCTGCCCTCATTTGACTTGACAGTAAAATCAGTTAGCCTTCGGACTAAGAAAAATTTTGACCAATTAATGAAAAAAAAAAGTTTAAATTTAGAATTTCTTGAAAGAGGTGTGTTTTTAAATTTTCAACTACCTAGAATTGGGCACACAAAGTGTTGCCAAGTGGCAGCTCTGCTGAGCGAAGAGTGACCACATCAAAACATGGGGCTCGGTCTGGTGTGCTCTGTTTCTGCGCTCATAGCAGTTACATCTCTTTGGTGTCAAATGCATGTTTTTAAAAATCTTGAACACTGTTTTCTCTTAGTTAGATAAATAAACTCCTTGATGGCTATTTATAACCGTTTGTTAGTGAGTCTCTCGTAAGCGCTACAAAGCAGTCCCGACATGAAGGGGATGTTTTGCAGGCTGGCTGTTGAATAAAGACCGTCTGTTTTGATCAGAGTCTCAGTATCTCCGACCCAAGCCCATGCTTGAAGTTCTGAATTCGTGTTTCTCAGACTGTCATCCAAAGCTGTCCTGCCGGCTGCTGTCGATTATATACGTGGAGAGCAGCTACCGGGTTTCCTCCCTCCTGTGTAGGGGCCTGGCCTGGAGAATTCACCATTGGGCCCATTTCACTCTGTTTCTCAGCTCATTTCTCCAAGGGCTCAAGGCACCACTGAAAACCTTCATAGCACAGAAAGCCAGTGTTTGAGGGGCATTTGGTTTCAACTTGCTCGTGTTTGAACATTTATATTTATAATCGTGCTAATCTCTAAGGCACTCAGATCACATTAAGAGCTTTAACTAAGGCTGCCAAGGAAATTAGCGTGTATCCACATGACTAGGAAGGATGAGAAATTGGGTTGGGCCCACAGAAATGTAAGAAGCTCTGACTTTCATGTCTATGATCTTTTCCATGAGATTTTGTTTGGAAAGCCGTGCGGTCAGGCGTCCCCTGCCTCTCCAGCTTCTGCTGTCACTCTGTCCCCAGCCCCTGGCTCACCCTGGCCACCTGGCCTGGATGAACTGCCCACTCATTCCTGTGCTTCCTGGAACCCTGCTCGAGGCCGTGGGTCTGGGCCACACCCTCTGCCACTTAGGTCCTTCCTTCTTCCTGGCTTCCACATACTTGTCTCCAGCTCGAGGCAGAGGAATGGTTGTGATTTTCTCTTGCGTCCACCCCAGAGTTGAGGTCACGCTAGACACGTAGCTGATGCCCAGTAGATAGTGCAGGATGGGCGGTTGGTCAGGCAGGGGGTGGGTTTGTGCTGGGGGTGGAGGGGAGATGAGCCATCGGGGAAAGTAGCTGAGGGTCATGACAGGCCCTGTCGGTGTGAGGAAGGGAATTTTGGGGGGAAGTCAGAACAGATTAACTTGACCCATCAATTAGGCTAATTTACAGAAAAAGCACAAGAAAGGAGAAAATTCCCTCTGAGCAGTTAGAGAGGTCAGAGAGACGCAGGGGATGTCCCTGGTTGCATTACAACCAAGATGACTTGCCAGGTTGTTTCTTTAAGCCGAAATGAGAGCTCAGTGAAGTCACAATGAGAAGAGGCCCCTCTGCCTTCTTGTTGGAGACAAGGCTTAGTACACTTTGAAGAGTGTCGCCTGTCAAATCAGAAGACTATGGCAGCAGCCGCCTGGTGGAGGTGGGAGAATTACCCCCCACTCTCGCAACCCAGATAACTCCTTCCTGAGCAGCGACTTTTGTGTCTCACTCATACATTCCCAGAACTGTCGCTGCCAGGGGGTCTCCAAAACGCGTTCGCTCAGCATCAGCGTGTTTAGGAATCCCCGGCCAAATCTACTCCTTTCTTCTTTCATGGACACTGCTGGTGTCTCAGACTGAAATAGCTCCCTGGAACCTGGGCAGAGTCTGGTTCTAGAATTTGTGCCAGGCTGTGGGGGTCCAGGAAAGGCTTGGTGGTGATAGTGTCACAGCATTAGGGGGCTGTGGCTTGAGAGAAGATTCATGGGAACAGAGATGAATGCTAAGAGAAAGTGGGGGGACGGCAAATTAAGAGAGAAAAGGGAAGGGAAAAAAGATACACATTACAATAAAAGCAATATCATTACAATGCGCAGTGGACCCAAAAGTGACTTTTCTGTTTTTCTTGGGGCCCTCCTGGACATTCACTATTGCTAGAAGGTGGCAGCAGAGTGTTTTCTGTGGAATCCACACTTGAAAAGCAGAGAATCCTTAGCAATCTTTCTGCCAGATCTCCATTTCTCTCATTTTCTGGCTGACTCAGGCAAAGTGGGGAAAAATCACATCTGGACAATGAACCATCTCCCCAAATCTAAAAGCCTTATGTCAAGAAAACCCTTCCTGTAGAGAGACGAAGAGGTAAACACTGTATTTGATTCCAACTGAAAACTAGAGAAAGGGTGAGAAATCAGAGTTATTAGTGACACCTCCTTCCTTCCTCACTGCTAACCCTTGGCCAGGCCACTATAACAGCAGTGTTATTTTTCATGCCTGAAAGGAAAATTGGAGATTCCATCAAGAAAAGGCTTTTAAAGGAAGGATGTGTTATTGCGATATGATTTGGACTCTCGCTCTAAATATATGAATGATTCCAATTTCTCTTAATACGAGTTGAGGGGGGTGGAATTAAATCTCACGGGGTTAGAATAGCAACTAGAAACAAGTTAGAGCCTCCTAATGTCAGCCACCATTTATCACATAAATGAGCTTGATTTTTTTTCTCATAATTTAAACTTATTCGAAGAGACAGAGCTGCTATAAGTAAGCAAGTCGCAGCTGTATTCAGCTTACAACATCTTGGCCCTGCGCAAGCCCATTTAGCTGGGAGTCGGAACTTGGTTTAGGGAGGCCATGTGAGAGAGTGGAAGGTCAGGCTGTTTTATGTCAGAATTCTGGGTTCAAGTTCTGGTTCCACCTTGGATTAACCATGCATCCTTGGAAGAATTACCTATTCTTGGTCATTTGTAAAGTGGAGGTTTCAAAAGTCATGCCTTATCCACCGGTTACTGGGAGGACCACACCAGCTGATAAGACAGGGAAGAATTTTATCAGCCATAGGATGTCCTATGCATATTCGTTTTCATTTTTAATAGGTACCTCTATACGAATGGGCAAGAGACAGTTATGGTTTCACCTTGATAGACTTTCAGTCTCTATTTAATAATGTTCGTTGTGTCCTGCCGTGTTCCAGCAGCAAACCAGAGACCAGGAGGTTTCATCGCCACTTCCTAGTACCACACTGCCTCAGTGTGAGGTTTACGTCTTACCCAGCGCCAAATGATAATTTTTGGCCTTTAAAAATAAGGAGAAAAGCCCCAGAGCCAGAAGGATTAAGGATTAAGTTAATTTTTAAACCAACAAATCTTTCTGTATATTCTCTTCTCCTTTATATGGTGCCGGTAATTTTCAAAATTAGATTTTCCTCTGGGCATTTCATACTAAAGATGATGAAGTTCCCGGTCCCCTGTAATTGCATTTCTTTTGATTTTCCTTTATTATGACTTGCATATCACTGACACTTTTCCCCTGGAATGTTAAAAGTATACATCATCCAGCTAAAAGGAAAAAATACTGTCTTAATGAAAATGGAAGAGAGAGAGAAACAGGAGAGTCCTCTCTTTTGGTTCCAAACAAGGCAAAGCTTTCATTTCTTATTCTTCATTCATGCCAAGGTTGATGTCATGGAACCAAACCAGTTTTGAGTTATCTGAAATGAAAAAAAAGGAAAAAAAAAAAAAAAGGCAGTTCAACAATCTTCTGAAGATTGGAAAACAAATGTTCCACAGCCTGATAACCCGAAAATGACTGAATGGCTTTTCTCTGTAATTTCTCCGGGTGGAGGGCGGTGGGGGACACATTCTGGGAAAGACTTAAGGAGGAGAGTTTAATTCAAGGGGTGCTCTCAGAGATCCAAGAAGTGCTGGAGGGGCTGGAAAGAAAGAACATGGTAACCTTGAGTACCATGGGGTTCTATTATCCGCAGAACAGAGATAGAAACCGTTAAGACTCCTTTGGTGGATGTATTGACGTATCACCGAGAGTTACTATTAGTGAGTGTTACTTATGAGTGATAACCAGAACATATCCAAGGGAAGTTCCTCTTGATTTTTTCACTAAACAATCTTCGTGTTACTGAAATACGGCTTTCATTCCATCTGAACCGTAGTCCTTGGCGCTGTTCCGTGGAGTCCCAAGCAGGAATGGATAGTTGGAACTTTAGAACCCAGCCTGGGAGTCTCATTCCTGGTACCTTGAAGATTTGGGCTTTTGTTTCTGTTGATACCTAAGCTGTCGGGCACATTCCTTGCTTCTCTGTTAGGGCAATTACTTCCAGTTTCCTCCAGTAAAACCACTAGAAGCTCTAGGATTCAGGCCTTCATTGCACCCAGAATAGACAGAATGGCAACTCGGGGACTTTTCATGAGAACCAAGAAGGCTCCAGGGGACTGTCTCTCCCAGTCTCCTGGTTGTGTAACGCTTTTCATCCTCCTTGCTTTGACACATAAACACAAAACAGAGTCCCAGAATCTACAAGTTATGAACCTTAGGGCCCGAAAGGGCCTTCAGAAGACAGATGGGACCTTTCTCTTCCTGTCACAGATGAGGCCCATGAAACCTGAAGAGGTGACTCCCTTGACGGGAGACCAGGAGAGGGCCTGAGCCCAGGGTCATCGACATCCAGACCCTACAGCTCGTCCGCTGCGTGGGTTGTCATGAGGCCAACGATGGTGTGACGGGCTTCTGAGCACAGCTCTGCTCAGACTCTGGCCTTTGAAAGAATATGGTCCCTTGTCCAACGTTAAAACTTGGAATTTTTTATTTTCTTATCAAAGGTCTTGTAGACTTGATGACAGTGAAATTATATAGTTTTTGATTAATATGATTGACATATAACATTATATTACAAGTTCCAGGTGTACAACGATTCAGTATATGTATTGTAAAATGATCACCACAATGTATATTAACAATACATTCATCGCCACAGTCATAACTTTGTTTCTTTTTTTTCACATTTTTTATTGAGTTACAATCATTTTACAATGTTGTGTCAAATTCCAGTGTAGAGCACAATTTTTCAGTTATACATGAACATATATATATTGTCACATTTTTTCTCTGTGAGCTACCATAATATAATTTTGTTTCTTGTGATGAGAACTTTCACGATCTACTCTTAGCAACTTTCAAATATACAATACAGTATTACTAACTCTAGTCACCATGCTGTACATTACATCCCCATGACTTATTTCATATCTGAAAGTTTGTATAAAAGTTCTTATAGACATGGTGACAGTGAAATTGTAATTTTTAACATTTAAAATTACCCTAAATAAAATGACCTTTTCCAACTGATGTACCAAGTTAATAAAACTTACCTATTTGAAGTTGTAATTCATCAACCATGAGCTGATGCCCGGGGTCAGACAGCCCTCAAAAATCCTCCAGGTGTGGATGGAATAACCCTAATGTTTTTTCTCAGCTTTTTGGGTTATTTGAGTAGGTTAGGATTACCTTAAAAGACATTTAAATGATGTTTCAGGTTCAGACGGAAATGAAAAGCACATAAAATTGTAAGACTTAAGAATTTCAAGAATTTGGCAGAGGTGAAAACTCACAAAGAAAACATGCAATTAGACGTTTTCGTTCTGCCCACTTATCCAGCACAAATCCCTCTCCAGTTGGCCTATCACTACTGGGCCGGGTTTAACCTGCAAGGGTTAATGGAGGACTGTGGAGCCAGCAGCTGGCCCCGACTCCAGCCAGGATCACAGGCCTGGAGGCCTCTCCGGCTGACACGGTCAGACGGCCACAAAGACGCCTGGCCTGACCCTGCACCATCTCCTGCAAGTTTCATGTCCATCTGTGCCCAGGATCAGGGTCGTGTCACCAGGGGGAGAGCTAGAAGGTTCCCGCACAGACCTTCCTGTGGCTGCGGAGACCTCACTTGTTCCAAATAGCCCACGTGCAGGCCTCTGCACATCTGAGAGGATGGGGAGTCACCATCTCCCAGGAATCTCGGAACAGACCTGTCCCAGAGAAGGGCAGACAGAGCAAGGCCAGGATCAAAAAATCAGAGCTGAGGAATGAACTTCAGCTGATAGAACGCAAAACAGGGAAAGAACAGGAAAGCTGTGCAAAAGACCAAGGCAAAGGAGGGAAGCAGAAAGGGGATTTCAGGGGGAAAAGGCTCTGGGAGGTAAGAGCAGCGTCCCGTCTGTGTCACGGTGGGGTCAGGAAGCCAGGTGGCGAGGTCTCCGAGGACAGGACGGGCTCAGGCGCAGCCTCTCTGTCCCCCTCCCGCACCCGCTCAGGGTGGGCTGAGCCCAGGGCTGCCGAGGCACCGTGTATTTAAGTAATTCTGCCTTCACTTGCTGGTCTTTGGCCTGGTGTGTTAGAGGCTTTGCCATGAACGTGTTCTCTCTCAGCTGCAACTCCTGAAACGTTCACAAAAGCACTTCTGATGAGTTTGGCCTGACTCTGGCAATCACGAACTCGCCCTGCAAACTTGCAGCCTTCCAGAAACAAAGTGAACATTAAAGGATTAAATACCCGGGGAGCAGATAGGTTTTGTAAAAAGCTCTGTGGGCAGGTTCCTAGGAATTTAAAGGTCTCTGGCTTTGTTAAGTGATGAAAAATGTCCAAGTTGAAGTCAGCAGAGAAAACTGTTACGAGTCATGAGACGGAGCGGGTGATGCCTGCATGGCCAGCTCTGGGCAGCAGGGTCTGGACGGTGTGGCTGGGCCCGCGCCTCCTCGCCCCTCACTCTGCCCCAAGATGGGGGCAGAGGGTTTCTGCCGGGGACACTGTCACTTGGAGTCAGCAGGCAACGTTGAGCAGAGCCCTAGGAAGGGTTGAAATTCACTTGGCACCATGGAAGTGCCTAAGTCTCCTATTTAATATTCTAAATAGGCCTCAAGCTGGATTTGGTTTTGTGACGCAAGGAAATGCTGTTCTCCACATTCCAGAAGTCCCGGTGAAGCAGCCCTGGAAGTGGGAGGGTTTCCCCGGATGCCGTGGAAGGAATTTCTCCTTCGGGATTCATGTCTCTATCTACACGTCATTGTTAAATACTCGAGGTGGCGCGTGCAGGAGCCGACACCAGGGCCAAACCACAGAGCGAGGGATTCCAGAAAGCCGCACGCGTTCCCGTGGGATGCGGACTGCAGAGCGGCCGGGCAGCTGGGGGCTCGTGCCTGTGCTCTGTCCCTGCTCCCGGGGCTTGTTTTTGTGACTGCATTTCTTGAGCCTTCCCTGTCACCCTTTGGAACTTTTTGTCTTTAACTACTGCTTATCTCTGCCTGGATCTCAGACTTCTCTGTCTCTGACAGGAGAAGCAGAGAGAGTTGAAAAAAAATCCTACTTTGGAATTACACAGTTCAGACTACAGTTGTGTCCCAATGAGCTGTGTGACCTTGGGCAAGTTGTGTAACCTCTCTGACCCCAATCGCTTCTGTGTAATGTCATTTGTAAGTGCCACCTCATAGTGCTTGGCATAGCAGATCTCTCTCCTCATCCCAGAAGCAGACACTAAGTAAATACTTGGATAAGTAGCTTGACTGTGGTTGGACTGCTTGCTTCAGATGTGCTCGAAGGAGACAGCAAAGCGAGAGCAACCAGGGCCACGCTGGTGAAAACACCCCACGCAATGCTAGCAAGGGCGAGCCAAAGTTTGCACCGACTTTACCGTGAAAAGTATGTTGCACGTGGATCCAAGATTCGTGCACTTGGCCAGGGGGTTCCCTCAGTGGAAATAACAACTTGTTAGGCCCAGAGTCCCACCTGAAGGCTTCACCAGCCTAGACCTGAACTTCTCCTTATAATTTTGGCGATGAGCAGTATTTCCAGAGAGACATTGCTGTCTCTGAGTCGTCCCACTGGGAGAGCATTGACCAAGTCCTTGATTTGGGTTGGAGGAGCTCGTTGTCACACAGGCTGCATCTGTGCTGGGCACAGCTCAGGTGCCTGGTGCGTGTCTGCATCGTGGAGTTCAACTCAAGCTGTCCCCGCTGCGAGGCCTCGGCAGTGGAGGGAGCTGTGGGGCCAGGCACGGGGACACGGGCACTGGCTACTGTCCTGCCGGGTCCACCTGCAACATCCCGGGCTGCCCCTCGCCGAGGAAGAGTCGGCAGAGTAGGGCCCGGAGTGTGGTTCAGAGCCCTTCCTGGGTTCAGCCAGTGGATGCCTGAGCCTCTCTGTGGGCAGGCCCCGCAGGCCCCGCACTGCCAGCTGCAGATGTGTCTGAGCACGTGACATGAGTGACCGTGGCCTCAGAAGCCGGGCTCCAGGAGCTCGGCCTCGCCCTCCAAGGGCCCACTGCCAATGATGCTGACAGGCCTTGTTCAGAGGCCTTGCTGCGCTGTGAGAGGGTGTCCTTGGGAGAGGCCAGCCCGCCGTCAGCTGTGCCCCCGGGGGCTGTGCTGATGGAAGACCCTCAGCCCCTCCACTCACTGGAAGCCCATCTGGGACTGCTGTCGGGACCTCCATCACTCTCTCCCCCGAGTCTCCCTGTGTCTCTGTCTCTCTCTGTAAGGCCCTGAGTTGTTCTGGCCACAGCGAGCACACTGTCAGAGTCCTTCACGGTAAACATCTATGGAGACGAGCGGCCACGCCAGCCTATCTGCATCCGTGCCTTAATGAGCCTGAGTCCAGGACCACAGCACTGACCTTGCCCCAGCTTGTGTGCCCCAGCCCTGACAGCTGTTGCCGTGGCCGGAGACTCTGCACTGTCCTGGTGATGGAGAGGTCTGCTGTCTCTCCTGGGTGCAGGAAGACTGTCTGATGCGGAAGGAAGAGGGCTGTCAAAGAGCCAGGCGGCGCGCCTTGAAATGCATCTGTTTTTATTCACGTTGAGTCTTTCCAGGTGAACTGAACTAAATCACAAACTACAAAATGAAAGCAGATTTTTCTTAGCACGCCCAGATGGAGCCCACTGAGCGAGCTCACCGCCGGGCCCCACCCCTCCGCCCCCGAGGGTGTTGAGGGGGTGCTTGCCCTTCTCTTCCTGAGGGGGGATGGATCTGTGGTGTGCTCCGAGAACCCCCTCGTCATTCTGACCATCAATCACACAATGACTCACGGGGCTGCAGAACTGGGGGGCTGAGAACAGGGTAAGGCTTATCACATTCCTGGGTGCTTTTCAGCAGGATGTTAGCATTCTGGGAGGTCTAGGCAGAGTTTGGGGCTCACTGGCTGCGGACTAAGAACACCAGGACCAGCACCATCAGGGGCAGCTCTGGTCCTGGGCAGATGTCTGAGCACGCCATCGAGGCAAGGGCCCAGGAGCCAGTGTGGTGTGGGGCTCCCAGAAGAGATGGCGCTGCTGATTTCTCCACCAGCCCTGAAAGCCAGGGTCAGGGTCAGGGCCGGCATGGCTGGTGGCTGGCGGGGCCCCACTGAGGATGGCACCCATGCAACTCCTTCTGTTTCGCTCTTTTCACTCTGACACACCCGCCTCAGGTCTGAGGCCACTTTCAGCAAGTTCCTATTAGTGTGCTCTCCACCATCGCCAGCCTCAGTCAACACCTGCTGATTTAAACAAGTGCGAATCAGACATTCAGCCCCCAACTCTGGTCCTCCTTGTTTGATAAATGAAGGACCCCCTTTCACCCCCGTCCCCCAGCAGTGGTGTCCTGATGACAGGACTTAGGCCAAGCTGCAGAACTCAACAAGCCTCTGCTTTCAGTTCCTGTTTTGGGGCAGATTTTCATGAATTAACTCTTGCAGCAGCAGGGAGGGGGTAGGTACCTCGGCCATGTCATGTGTGTGTCGACCCCCATGGCAGGTACGGCGGAGCGCTGCTGGCTTGGTCCAGACAGTGACTGTGGCCATCAGGGAGTGCCCAGGCTTATCTGCCACCAAGCACACAGCGATGAAGTTCATGCGCACATACAGGCGGGTCTGGACACCTGCGAGGGGGCCGCACCTGTGAGCAAGGGTTACAGAACAAGCAAGTCCTTCTGTCAATGACACCAGGCTCAAAATAGTTTAGTCCCCTTCTTCATGTAGTGTAAGAAAAATAAATTTTTTAAATAATTGGCATACCATAAAATTCAATTCAAAGTGCTATATCAGTTTTTAGTATTTATATTTGCAAGGTTGTGCAACCATCACAGTTCTCTAATTCCAGAACTTTTTCATCAGCCCGAAAAGAAAAAAAGTCCTCTCCATTTTCCTCTCTCCCTATCCCGTGGCAGCCACGAATCTACTTCTGTCCCTGTGGATTTGTCTAATTTGGACATTTCATATAGATGCATCATGTAACATGTGACGATTTATGCCTGGCTTCTTTCACTCTGCATAAGGTTTTCGCGGTTCATCCACGTTGTAAGTTGTGTCAATGCTCCATTCCTTTCTGTGGCTGAATAATATTCCAAGGTACGGATGGTACCCCCTTTTGTTTATCTGTTCATTGGCTGATAGATATTTGGGTCATTTCCACTGTGGGCTGTTATGAATAATGCTGATATGAATATTTGTGTAGAGGTTTTTGTGTGAACACACATCTTCAGTGTCCTCGGGTATATATCTAGGAGTGGAATTGCTGGATCATGGGGTCACTGTTCAACTCTTTGAGGAACCACCACTGTTTTCCACAGAGGCTGCACTGTTTTCTATTCCCCCAGCCACATGTGAGGTCTCCAATTTCTCTTCCTCCTTGTCAACACTTGTTATTGTTCACTTTTTACATTGTAGCCACGCTGGGGGAGGTGAGAAGTGATATCGCATTGTGGTTTTGATTTTAATTTCCCTGCTGACGGATGAGGTTGAGTGTCTTTTCTTGAGTTTATTGGCCATTTCTTTGGGGAAGTACCTGTTCAGATCTTTGCCCGTTCTTTAATTGGGCTATTTGTCTTTTTATTGTTGAGTTGTAATAATTGCTTTTTTTTTTTTTTTTTGCTCAGCATACTCTCATGACCAACAAAATATCATAAAGTGATATTTCCCCCCAAACAGTGAAAATAGTTTGAAAGCCTGAAGCAAGAAGAGGCCAAGCGCCAGAAAATACAGAGCGCTGTAGCCAAAAGGAGGTAGTGGAATGAGGAAAGTCAGGAAGAAAAATGAAGTAACTTTGTTTTAAAGCCAAAATACTGTGAGGCAGTTTACGGCAGCCTCGGTGCCCGTGAGGGCCTGGGGAAGGCGCCCTTCACACGGGGACCACAGGGCTGGTCTCTTCCCGCCTCCCCAAGCCCTGCAGGGTGAATGCACCGCCACACACATGAAGGGCTTTGAACATACTGAGAACACTCTCACGCTCATAAAAGCTGCTGTAAATGCACGAGGATACAAGCAGCGGTCCTTCCAGGGCAGGCCTGTATCTTATTTAGCTGTAAGGCTCCTCAGCACCCGATAAAAAATGTTTGGCTCCCGAATGAATCAGCAAGTCGAAGATGAGATGGCAAAGACTCGTCTAGCAATGGCCTTCAGTCTCTCTTGTTTTGGTTTGTTATACGAACCTGATGAACTAAATAGCACAATTATTAACATTTTTTAAAGCACATTTTGCTCTAGAGGCGTTGCTTTGCCCGTTTCCACTGACATCTTTTGCAGCTCTGGACTGTTCTCACCTCCTGGCAGGAGGGACCGAGGCCCACAGGTGGCCAAGTCCCACTCCCTGCAGTATTTGCATAGCTAGTGCAGCGGGGAATTGGTTACTGTCCTTCCCTCCAGGTAGCAATGCCTGCCACGGCCCCGAGAGCCAGCAGACTAGCAGAACCTCTGAGCTCCTGCCTGGGAATGGCGGCCTCTGGCTCAGGTCTCCTCCAGCAGGTGGACATGGCCAATGGCCTTTGACCTGGCTTTTTGGCTGCAGGGTCCTCAGAGCATCAGACTCCTTTGCAAATTAGCTTCAAACTGTGCCCTCCCTGCTCAAGAAAGGAAGGAACCGTTGGGGTTCTCATTTTTCTGCCCTCCCTCCCTCCCAAGGGCCCCTGCCTGATTTGCATCCTCAGCTCAATTTGCATCACAAAATACACCCAAACTTCCCTGGACCTGCTGTGGTAGGCTGGCAAGTTGTGTTTTTTTGTTTTGTTTGGGTTTTTCATCTGTTGCCTTTTCTCTCGCAGGTTTCTGGTTACATCCAGATGACACTTAGATTAGGTTTCACTTTATGTCCTTGGCCTGTGATTCAAATGACCCCTCCGCCGGGCCCAGAGTCCTTCCAGGATTGAGCCCCATTCACTGGAGGTGGTCTCAGGGGCAGCCCCGCAGGCCTCGGAGGAGAAGTCAGCCTGCTTCTCACGATTACTAGCTGCAGTGTCCTTCAGTTACATGCTCGAGGGTTGTTGGATTTTTTTTTTTTTGTCTCTTTCCTTTTCCCCCCAAACCTGGAATCAATATTTCAGGAGTCAAGGGGAAGGGGAGGAAGGAGGACGAGTCCCAGGGGACAGAAGTTTGCAGCCGCCCAAAGCGATTCTGTTCTCCAGACGGAACCCTCCAGATTCATTCAGCACAAAGTGGCTGCAGAGGAAATCCTGCCAGGCCAACGATAAGAGGGGAAATGGAGTCACTTCCTTACCAGCTGCTTTATTCAGTCAGAAAAAAGCTCTTGCTTCCTTGCGTGTGCGGTGCTGGCCACCACTCCCTGCGGCCCGGCCTCCAGCTTCCCCTTTTGATCTCGACCACGGTTGGTGTCAGGAGAATCACTGCTTCCTCCGCCTCAGGGAGAGCCCCCCCCCTCTGCTGTACATGTCTCCCCCCCGACCCCACGTCCTTTTTTCTCTTTCCTGCAACATTCCCTCTCCTCAGAGGTTGTATGTCAGTTGGTTCTGTGAGGTGGAGAAACCACAGACAGTGTTTATTAGGGATGAGTCTCACACCCCTTTGCAGAATCCAAGACTAGTTACCACTGGCTGTCTTTATGTTCCTATGAACATCCAGGAACGGCTTCGGGCCTTTGATCACCTCCCCTGTCCTGCACAACGGGACACCAACGCTGCTTCTCTGGTCAGTGCCTGGGGTTATTATGTGTTTACCACTAGGCAGCATGTTCAGTCTTTATAACAAAGCAGGATTCTCCCTGATGGAATTTAAATAGTCCTGTAATTTTGGAAAAAGCCCTACAGTTTATCTCTCCCAGACTCACGGGGTGTACAGATGGGGATGAAATTCAGAATAGTTAACAATCAATATGGCACAGACATTGACCAGTAGGATCCAGTGCTGACCATTATGAACTGGCTAAATGTCAGTTCCTTCTGGGAAGACACTAGAGGCTCCTGAGAAAAAGGGCATTGGGTTTTGTTTAAACCCATCATTTATTTGTTCTTTGAACAGGCTCCTTTTTAAAAATATCATCTATTAAGATTTGTTTGGAAAAACTATTCTCTAGCAAAAGAAATCAGTGTATTTCAGTTCTACAGACATTTGCTTAGTGCCTAATATGTGACAGGGATACGTGCTCCAGGGATCCAAAGACAAATAGAACATGGGCCCTTCACCTTCAGGTGCTAGTAGTTGAATGGGGGAAGACAGACATATAAATGTAATCTTCAGATAATACAGTGAACATGGAATAGCTGAGGATTATTTAGCTCAACCTAGGGGCTTGGAGTAAGTTGCCTGCAGAGCATAATTGCACTGAATTCCTGAATGAACCAAAATGAACTTACAAGTGACAGAGCTGAGCAGGGCGCTAGGTTGGGGCAGGGCATTGGGAGCCTTGGATGTGATGTTAAAGAATTTGGACTTAAGCATGGAAATGATAGATTCTGAACAGATCACCCTGGCTGCAACAGGGAGAGGAGATGGAAGGGTAGGGCACTGGACTACAGGCAGAGAGATCAGATGGGAAATGATAGCAGTAACCCTGGGAAGAGAAGGTAATGGGGATGGAGAGCTGTTTCAGGGGTCAGATCACTGGTGTGTATACTGCCCTGTCCAGTCCCTTTGCCCTTACCACTTCGGTGCTCTCTAGCTTGACCTCCAGCTACAAGACATACAGCATCTGGACGTCTTTCCCAAGGGCTTTCTCTGGCCTCTGGGGCCCACTTTACTTGTGCACATGACTGACCAGAAGTGCTGGGGGTATTGATGCCTCCATAGGAGCAACTCTCAGCCAATAAAGGGAGGGAGTTGGTATATATATACCCCAGCTCCCTAGCCACTTAGGGGCGTAACGAAAGGTGTGTGTTCTGCACTGGCCCCCAGGTCTCCCAGCAGGATTCAGTGCCAGGTGCCAGCAGCAGTAACTTGATTGATAAGGTAACTCATGGCCCCTTTCCCTTTTCTGTCTTACTTCCCCACTTCCCTGCTCATCTTTCCTGGGATCATCTCATAAACTGCTTATACTCCAGGCTTTCTCTTAGGGTCTGCTTCTGGGGTAACCCAACCTAAGACTGTATGATTTACTAGTGAATGACTGGATGGAGGGGAGGAAACATCCATCTAGGAGACTCTCGGGGTGTGGGTTTACTTGACAGCATGAACATGGTAAAGGCAGGAGAGAGGCAGGCTTGCTGAGGGGGCTATAATGACTCCAGTTTGGACAGGCTGCCTTAGAACTTCCAGTGGAACATCTAAGAAAGCAATTGGAATAGGAATCTGATAGTCAGAGGAGCAAGTCAGGCTGGATATAAAGATTTCAGAGACATCGTCATAGGGGATGGTGTTTAAGACCATGAGTGTGCAAGAGATCAGCCAAAGAGAGAGATAACCGTCCAGACAGAAGCCCTGGGAGCCTCAGGTATCCTTCAGGGCAGACAGAGGAGGAGGTTCCTATGAAGCAGCGGAGAAGAAATTCTGCAGGAGATAAAGACTTATAGTGATCTCCGTTCCAACATGCCAGAGTGCCCAGTCAGATATGACCTGAAAAGCATACAGTGGAATTAGCCACGTGGAGGATATTGGTGGTCTCAGGGCAGTGGTAGAGGGGGTTCAGAAGCTCAGTGGAGGAAGCAGCCAGGCTGAGTGGATTAAAATGTGGGTGGAAAGGCAGACAATGAGGGAGGGTTAGCAGTTTGTCCAGGAGGGCAAGAAGGGAGATGGTAATGTGTCAGGTGGAACCTAGCATCTGCATGGGTATTTTGAGGAATTCTGAACGTTGATATGCCAAGGAAATGGAGACAGAAGGAGGGTGTGGTTGACACTGTAGTTGAGAGCGGGGACAGCTGATGGAGGAAGGTTCCAGGAGCAATGGGAAACAGTGGAATAAGGGTGCAGGGAGGACAGACAGACAGGTGAGTTGGTGGGCGCATCCAGATAGGAAGCGGCAGTGATTCTTGCCCGATGGCCCAATTTTCTCAGAGAAGAAGGAGGTGACATCAGCTGCTAAACAGTGAGGAGGATGCATGAGAAAAGTGTGGCTATTTGGAATCCCATGGCAAAGAGCAGAGGGGAGATCCAGCCGAGGCTGAGTGGTTTCTAGAACCCACTGAGTTTGGAGACCGTTGATTTAGAGCAGCCCCCACTGGCATCGTTGGGCTTCCTTCCTCAGCAACACTTGGAAGGTCAGAGGAAGTTGCTGTGGGGGAGACCGCTGTAAGTCTTTATCTCCGGAGCATTTCTTCTCCATTGCTCCATGGATACCTCCTCCTCTGTCTGCCCTGATGGGGACTTGATGCTGCCAGGGCTTCCTCCTGGGCTGTCTTCTCTCCCTCTGGCTGATCTCTCCGTGGGGGCTGCCGTGGCACAGAGGAAGGCTGGGCTGGGAGGAAGCAGGTAGAGGGAGGCGGGGAGGAGGGGCCCAGGAAACAAAACGGCGGCGTGCCTCTGTTGAGCTTAGTTCAGCGTGTGCACAGAGGCATCCCTCTCTCTAGACTGTAGCTCTTTCAGAGCAGGATGGTTTTCCCCGCTTAGGATCTCCCATGATCATACAGTGCATCCACAGTCAGCTCAAAGACTGTGGAATGGAGCTGAATTCCTAATTTGTTCATTGCCAACCAAGTCCACGTTAAATTTCCCCGAGGCGTAAGGAGGCTGAGAACCAACACGGAGCCAGGGACCGGGACTTGAAGACACTGTTTTCGCTGTTACTTGTTTCACTCGATGTTATGTTGAGACCATCTTTCCTTGCCAATATATATAAGGTACAATTTTTAGCGGCCAACCCATATTCCGTTGTTGTATTTCCAGATATTTTTATTGTGAGATTTTTATTAATTTTTTATTCAAGATAAAGAACTAGAAGTGGGATTATTAACCGAAAGGACAGTACTTTTAAAAGCTTTTGATATGCCCTGCCAAATATGAGAGGTCTCTCCATTTACCTTTACCTCGGGGGTCCCTCACTTGTGTGAGAGTATCTGGGGCTCCCACCCGCAACCCCACCCCATCCTTTCAGCAGAACTCGGTCTTCTTTTTCAGGTTTTGCCAACGTGATTCATTTGTTTTTAAAATCTCATTGTATTTGGAGTCAGATTGAAGTGAAACCTTTGAAGCGTTCCGAAGGCAGAAGGAAAATTTTGGAGGGTGGGCAGCCTTGAGGGAGGTGTGTGTGAGAGAGGGAGCTAGAGCAGGAGAGGAAGGGAGGAAAGCGGGAGGGTGGGAGTGGTCCCGACACAGGAGGGATGACAGTTTGCTGCCCCGCCTCCTCCCCAGCTTACAAGTCTTGAGTCTAGTCTGTTCCCATCTGTCCCGTCCACACCTCCCTGGCTTACTTCCAGCCCTGCAGCCAGGGTCTGAGGTTGGGATGTTGGCCGTCCTGCCCCACTGGTGCTGGCCCTGGGTGGAACTCTGATTCAGACCATCCATGGCCTCTGAATTTGAAATCTGTGGAGAAGCTGTCTGCAAAGGGGCACCCAGTGCCAGGGCACCGTCTGCCTCCTCTCTGATGTGAGTGCCCAGGGAGGAGAAAGGACTCTCACCCGCAGACCTGCTGGGCACAGCCCGGAGATCGGGCACAGCCCTCTCAGTCCTGACATAACAAGGGCCGCCGTGCCTCCTGGATAGAGAGACTGGGATTTTGTCCCAATCACGTGACGATGGCCCAGGTTTTCTTTTTCCCTCTTTGTTGCTTTTAATACATAAAATGAGCATGTGTTTATTTAAAACAGCTTTCAAACTTAAACAAATAATGACAGACTGTTCAAACAGACTTCGGAAATCACCCTAATCAGGATGTTTGAAAAAGCAAGACAACTCTCCACCAGAGTAGCTTTTAGGATCTTCCATCCTGAAACCACAGGGTCTGCTTTGCACTTTATAATCGTAGATGGCAAACCTCAGGGGCCTGAGTTGATCTTGGGGCAGGGCGCCGGGTTAAAGGACGCCCCTCAGCCCCACAACCTGACTTCATAATACACGAAGAAGTAGAGGTGGGCATGCGTTATCATTTCCAGTTTTTAACCAGAACTCATCACATGTATGTTTTAATTCACAATTTCTATAGAAATCACCAAGCATCTTCAGAACCAAAAGCTGACCCCTGAGAGGGAGCTAGTAAATTGCTTCTGTGAAACAGCGGGCTGGGGAGACCATCTGGAGGGAAGGGCAGTGTGAGGAGGGATGGAGCAGGTTTGCAAGAAGACAGACCAGAGGACGAGTGCTTCCACTAGTTCACACTCTGGGTCACATTTACAAACGGCCTTGAATCACCTACATTTATCTTTCAACCACCAAGTCTACGGGTGAAGTAAATGAGGCGCAGGGCTGGGTAATTTGTTCAAGGTCATGAGCAGTAAAATGTCAAAGCTGGGATTTCACCCGGACCTTTCCCCCAAGTCCAGAGCTAATTCCCAGACCCCTGAGGGCTGTGTCAGCATCTCTGTGCTCCTTCTTTGGGTCAAGGAATGCTACTTTAGCTCATCCCACTGTAGAAATGATGTGTTTCTTTACAATGCACATCAGAAAGTCGGCCATCAGGTCCTTTAGGAGCTGTTATTTTTGTGCGGGCTGGGGCTTGGGCGGGGGATTCCTCCAGCCCAGACAGGTGCGGGTGAGTGGTGTTTCTCCTGCCCTCTGGTTCTGGGCACCAGCCCAACCAGCCGGACTTTCTCCCTGCTTTCTCCACTGTCCCAGGATGGCTCCTGGTCCAGAAAGGTCAAATGGCCAAGGCCTCAGTCCGTTTCATATTCTGCCACAGAAAACTCCACTGGTAACTAAAGGAATGCAGGACCCAACCACTGACCCTCTCAATGTCAAGTTGAATTGCATGCCGTCCAGGCGTCCCTTGGCTGGGCTGTTGGGGGTTCCGGCCTGCCCATCCCTTGGAGAGAACAGTGTGGAGGGGAGGGCTGTGAGACGTCTGCTGCTGTGTCTGGGGAATCCTGGGATGCACTTTGCAAGAGGCAGACTTTCTCTAAATGGGTCCTGACCCTTTCCTGCCCCGTTCATCCCACATACATGTAGGGACAGTATGCTGTCCTGACAGTCAGAATAGTTAGCTCAGCTTCGTGCCAAGAGCACTAAGCACATAATTCATGTCTGTCTATGGCCCTGCTGTGCTAAGGCTCAAACTTAGAAAAGTTTAAGAATAGATTAAAAAAGAAAAAAACCCTTGCGCCCTCTCCTGGTAAGTTAATCCAGTACACCTGAAGGCATGGCTCACCCTCTTGTTGAGGAGTAGCTACTTGCCTAGGCTAACTAAGCTTGTGCTAATCTGACCAAAGTTCTTGACACACTAGATGGGCCATTTGGTCTCCCGTGGGCTGTGATTGCAGAGTTTCTTTTAAACCTTTCTTCACAGGGTTTCTCACCTCAGCACTATTGGCACTTTGGGCTAGATAATTCTCTGTGGTGAGGGCTGCTGTGTGAGTTGTGGGGTACCGAACAGCATCCCTGGCCTCTACCCATCAGATGCCAGCAGCACCCCCACCCCAGACCATGACTATCAAAACATTTCCAGGCAGTGACAGATGTCCCCTGGGGAGCAAGACCACCTCTAGTGAGAACCACTGCCCCTTGTCTGCCTTTTGTAAAAGATGCCACTGGTCACAGGGAAACCAGTGAAAGACTGAGGATGGCTCAGCACAAACCCTTCGTGATTGTGGGAAGGAACTGTGATGACTGGTCAACTGAGGTCACCTCTGGGAATTTGTCTCAAAAAAATCCAAACATGTAGACAAGAATTCATGTATAAAGGTATATCATAATGCTGTTTATGAAAGCAGAGGTTTAAACTAACCCAAATGAAGAATTGGTTACATAAAGTACAGAATAAGTATAGACATAGATATATAGATATCTACGGTGGAATATTATGCAATCATGAAAAATAACTGTGTAAATGTATGCTTTAATAACGTAGGACATTCCCCTAATGATGCCTTAAACTCTCACCTTCAAGACTACTGCAAGATTCCTAGAGGTTGTACGTAGAAGGAATAGAATACTTTCAAGTAGGCAGAGTAAACATTGGGGTGAAATATTAGGCCAAACACAGAATTCAACCAATGACTGGCTTCAGAAGACATTAATCATTGATTGAACATTTATTAATCACCTACGGGTACCAAGACCATGCATAGCACTGGGGGAGACAAAGATGATACCTGGTCCCTCTACTGCAATACTTGCCCCAAACAGACAAAAACACGGTGAACACTGTCAGACCCTCCTCTGCACAGCAACGCCAGATGTCTCCGTGTGCTTCTGTCTCCCACAGTGAAATCACGTGCTCTAATTTCAGGTCTTGGGGGAGTAACTGGAACTACATCTTGTTTTCCTCTTCATGCCTGGTTAATCGCACCAAGTGAAAAGCATTTCATTTACTGCTTTATATATTCAGATATATTTAGAGAGTTGTCCAAATACTCATTGGGTTCAAGCATGGAATCTAATGCTCCCCAGCAAATCTAAGAAATGAGCATTCAGTGGTCTCAGCTTTTCTCCTACAGAACAGGAACAAGTAAAATGACTCCATAAGATGACTATGAAGAATAAATAAAATAACGCCCATCAGGAATTCATTACAAGTGTCTGTATACAGAGTAAGCACTCAGTAAAGGAGGAGTTGGGTTTTTAAAAATGATTTTTATGACTGGCCATGCTAGCTACAATTGCAAAGCCTCCAGTATTTCTGACTGCCTTTGCTGTTTTATTTCTCGCCTTAGCACATACCCCTCTCTAATACACGATATTTGTTGATTGTCCATCCCGCTCCACTAGATAAAAGCTTTTGAGCTTTTAGTCTATTTTATTCACTGCTGTATCTCTCGGTGCCTGGCACAAAAGGGGTTTCAAGAAACAGTTCTTGAATGAAAGTGAAAAGAGTGGGTCTGAAACCATTGCCCCCAAAGAGCGTTTGACCCTTCCCTTCATCCTTCTGAAGGTGTCCAGACACCTCAGATGCCTCTGTCCCTGCAGGCTGGCATTCTGCGCTCTAACAGTCTTGTCTTCCCTCCTCCTTCCCCTGCAGGACGCCTTTGTGGAGCTGTATGGCCCCAGCATGCGGCCTCTGTTTGATTTCTCCTGGCTGTCTCTGAAGGCGCTGCTCAGTCTGGCCCTAGTGGGAGCTTGCATCACCCTGGGTGCCTATCTGGGCCATAAGTGAAGTCCACAGGCCTGCCACAAAAAAAATATGCAAAAGGTTCACTAAAGCAGTAGAAATAATATGCATTGTCAGTGATGTACCATGAAACGAAGCTGTGGTCTCTTAAAAGCAAAAAGCCAACCAACCAACAACAACAACAACAAAAAACAGCTTTCAGGCTCAACGTCGAATCAGCTATTTACTGCCAAAGGGAAATACAATTTATTTTTTACATTCTTAAGAAAAATAAGATTTATTTATTTAAGACAGTCCCATGGAACCTCTTCTCTTTGGAAACCCTCCCACTAATTGCCAAGCCCCACCTATGTGGCTCCACCTGGATCTCCTGTGCCTATAAACACGGATTTCTGTTCCATGTTGTTGGCTAGACTGACTCACCATCTGAAAAGCAAACAAACTGACAAAGGACTTGACTGTTCCAGAAGCCGAGTTTCTGGCTGCTGGAGGTGAGGAAGAAGATGTTCATTTTCTTTTTAGTCTTTTTGTTTTTTGGGGTTTTGTTTTGGTTTTTTTTGTTTGTTTGTTTGTTTTTGGTTTGGGTTTTTTGGGTTTTTTGCCCTGGAGGCTGTGATATTACTAGAGGGAAGGTGCTTGGAGGGGAGACCATTCTTCCCTGGCCTGAAGAACAGGCACTTTTCATGTGGTACACACCCGGTTGGAGGAAAAAAATCGGGAACTTCAGATGGACTTGCTATTTGCCAAGATTTCCACCCCGAAGTACAGTGATCGGAAAAATGCCCCTAAACCATAGGAAAGTATTTTTTTAAGCTACCAATTGTGCCGAGAAGCATTTTAGCAATTTATACAATATCAGCCAATACCTTAAGCCCTGATGTGTATATTCATATATTTTGGATACGCTCCCCCTCCAAATACTGGCTCTGTCTGTGTATGAAACAGAATCCTCTGGAATGCGAAGAAGTGAACAAAACTTTGGTGACTTCTTCGGCATCAGGAAGCATCAGGCCGCCACAAGTGCCTGTTTTTCTGCAAGAGGCCGTGGTCTGAAGTTCTGCCTTGCTCCGCCTCGGAGGCCTCCTCCTGGAACTGAGCCTGGGCACTCGCTGGTCTGCTCGAGGGGTTTGAAACAGAGCAGAGCGGTCTGCGGATGTCTGCAAGCTGATGGAGCTCAGAATTGCGCCGGCAGGACAGAAGGCAGGGGGCCTGGGCTTGTTACCCTGGGGCCCTCTGGTCAGGCCCCTTTCCACGTGGAGCGTGGAACCTGGGAGCCAAGGCCTTTCCTCGCAGAGGGAGGCGGTGAAGTCTGGGGAGGCCGCCCCGGAGAGGAAACATGTGTGGCCTGTGCGCACTGGGGCTGCAGCGCATGCGTGGCCTGCGCGGCCGCCAGCCTACTGTGCAGCTTAAAGCAAGAGTTTTAAAAAGACTATAGGGAGGGTCATAAATCCTCAAGGAAGCGCTGAAATGAGGTGTCATGGATTAACTGACCTATGTCTGTGGAATTACGATGTAAAACATTATCTTGTCATTGTAGTTTGGTTTTATTTGAAAAACCTGACAGAGGATGGGAAAAAGAAGTTCCAGGTGTGGAATGTGGGGATTATCTGTACATCCTGGGGCGTTAAAAAAGAAAAAAGAGAAAAAAAAGTCAATGGCGGAAAAGGCTGGAGAAGTAGCAAAAGAAGTGAAAGCTCCAGCTCATAAACTAGAAAATATTTTTTCAAGTTTAGAATCAGCCTTGAGACATACCTGGAGTAACTGTGGCATTGTTGCATTATATACCATTTATCTGTATTAACTTGGGAATGTACTATGTTCAATGTTTAATGCTGTGGTTGATATTTCAAAAGCTGCTTTAAAAAAAAAAGATACATCCATCTCAGCATCTTTTTAAAAAAAAAATGTATTTAGTTACGGCCTCTACACTAGTTTTTAGCAAAAATGATCGTTTTTCCATTTGAGATTTTTGTCTCTTCATTCTTTAAAAGCATTTCTGAGGAGCTGAGATAAGCTTTGGGTCTCAGCTACCTGAGGAACCCTGGGGCATGCTGGCCAGCGCGCCACTGCTTCAGCTGAGTTAAGTACCTTTCCATGTCAACAGAATTGTTTATTGTGAGGGATACAGCTGTTGTCCCTTTGACCTTGTTCCTTAGGTTTGCTTGTCCTTGGCCAAATCAGAATTTAACTCACAATATTTAGGATTGCATACATGTTTGGTTAAACCCATGAGGTTCATTCAGTTGAAAATCCAGATGGGAAACGACCAGGGGGTTACATACTGGCCACGGTGGTTTGACCCTTAGTGAGATGGTTTCCTCGCAGACCTATCTAGGGCCCCCCACCCTCTTTCCATAGGGCCCTTCTCCGTGGCCGTCTTTCAGATTCTTCCTGAAATCCAGGGGCGCTTATCCCCCACACGGAGAAAGCAGGAAACCCATGGTATGACGCCAGACCTCCCTGGCAGGCCTCAGGGAACAGGACGATCAGACCTTTGAATGATTCTAATTTTTAAGCAAAATATTATTTTATGAAAGGTTTACATTGTCAAAAGTGATGAATATGGAATATCCAATCCTGTGCTGCTATCCTGCCAATATCATTCTAATGGAGTCAGTTTGCAGTACACTCCAAGTGGTGAGATCCTCCAAGCTGCTTTAGAAATAACAATGAAGAACACGGACATTGTTAATATAAAGCCTGTTTGTCTTTTGTTGTTCTTGTTATTGTTCAAACCGGGATTTGTGGAGTATTCTAAAAATGTATATATAAGAAAGTTCACGGGGACTAATTTCTGGCAGATTTCCCTTTGCTGTGAGGTTATGTTATCTGGTTTTAACGATAAATGTTCCCGGCCACCTGACCCCGGAGCTGTACAGTATTGTGGCTGCACTCTCTCTAAGAGTAGTAAAAGTTGCATTTTTCTTGTTGTTAAAAACATGTTAGAAGCAATGAATGTATATAAAAGCCTTGACTAGTCATTTTTTCTCCTCCTTTTCTTTTTTCTTGTTGTCTCAATGATTTTGCCATCAGACAGCAGAGAACGGTTCCTCCCTATTTCATGGGGAGGAGGGGGTCACCATCAGCACGTTGCATGTGTTGACCCAGGTCAGAGTTCAACAGAACATGTGCACTTTCCAAATGGAGGTCAAGGGCTCTAAAAAGAGCCACAAGGAGAAAAGCACCCAAGAACCTCTTGGGTCCGCCCCAGTCCTCACTGCACAAGCAGTCTGAAAGAGAGATCAAGATGACAGCTCACGTGTTCTACAGCAAACAGCTCATCTCAGATTTTACACTGGCTGAAAAGTCTTGCAGGCTTAAGATCTGAATTAAAGTCACATTTGGAATTAAGGCAGTACCTTGCTATAGTTCAAGCCGAAAACCAGCATCCTCTGCCCCATCTCACTTATCTCTGCATGTTCAGATATGACCTTCCATTTAGACGTGACTTTTATTTCATTAGGAAATGTTTATGCTTATCATCTGAAGAGTTAGTCCTGGCCCAATGTGGGAAATTAGGAAGTGACTGTAAATCAAGAGGAGTTCTAGTAATCAGGATTAAACTTAAATAAGTAGGGCAGTCCCAACAGATGCCTGGCTTTTTCGCATTAAGAATCTATGGAATGAACAGCATTGCAAATGGTCTATACTGTAATTAAACTTGTGCTGAAATGACTAATTTATAAATGTGAACTTAAATTCTAATTTCGATTGTACTTTTAGGGCAGCGGCTGTTTTTATACTTCCTTATCACTGATGGTTAGTAATGTACACCTCCTCTATCAGAAAAAAACAGGAAGGGCTTGAAATATAAGCCATTCTAAGGAAATTAGAGAGTCGGTTGAAATTCTATTCTGATCTTATTCTGTGGTGTCTTTTGCAGACTAGACAAATGTGGTTACACACTTTTTAAGAAATACAATTCTACATTGTCTGGCTTATGAAGGTTCCAATCAGATCTTTATTATTATTCAATTTGAATCTTCCCAGGGATTTTTTTTTTAATTATTATGGGACAAAGGGCATTTGTTGCGGGGGTGGGAGGGAGGAAGAATTTTCAAATGAGCAAAACATTCCCAAGATTGCATCAGGGTGTGGAGGCTTTCAAAACAGCCAGGGCTGTAGGATGCGAAATGGAAACTGGGAACTTCACTAGGGTCAATGTGATGCCCCAGTGAAGGACCTGGTGCAACAAACAAGAAACATTTTAAAATTCTGGTGTGTATTTAGCTTCTAGAGACAACAGAACAACTCAAAGTCCAGCTCTGTATGACAGTGCAGATGGACCAAAACTCTTTTAAACATCTGCCTTCAGTGGTATTATTCTCAAGCCTGGATGTGTCTAATGGCTATTTAAACAATACATTTGCAGTTGTAACCAACAGGATATTTAATGAAAACCTTCTGGTTGGTAGGGACTTCTGTTTCTAAATATTTATTATGCACCATATTGGAGGGGAAAAAAAGTGAGACTGAATTGGGTAAGTAATAATACAGGTTCCCTTATCCTTACCCAAAGAATCATTCTGGTACATGTCTGTTCTCATTGGACAGGCCCTTAGACAACCACGAAATATTCATCCCACAGGCACAAAGAAAACCAGCTGGAGTATGAATGGTATTGCCCTAATTCATCACGACTACCCCAGGAGAATAACTGAAAGCCAATATATATCCTATTGATGACAAGGTTGTTTGGGGTCCCAAGGTGAGCTCAGCAGACAGAAATACTTGTGGAAGATGGAAAGGCTCAATCAAAAGATCCTGGGACTGTTGCTAAATATGACTATAGTGTATTAGTAATGCCATCTACTGAAGGCTTTGGGGGAATCTGCAGTGGGCCTTCCAGCCAGCGCATTTCATTAAGTTTTGCCTCTGAGGTAGCGTTTGAAGCAGTGATAGCTGGTCAGATTTCGTTAGGTGGTTGTCTTCATTATTAAACTATCTTCTTAAGTTTTCAGCCAACTTTTGCTTCTGTTTTGAGTTACTGGGATTATTTTTGTTTTCAATAAAATAAGTGTATAAAAAGCGTTTTTGTAGTGAAAGCTTTTATTATCAAGATTTTCACACATCTGCCTTCCATGAGCTCTTTTGAAGATTGATACTTTTTCGGGGTGGCTGATAGCCTGCACCACCGCACACACACACAAATATATGATAAGCATACTTCAGATAGTTGAGATAAAGTAAGTCTCTGGTTGGCCAATATTAAATATAATGGCATTTTCTTTGTGTTGTTGGAAAAGTCACATTGCCATTAACTTTCCTTGTCTGTCCATTTAATATTGTGAAGAAAAATAAAGTACAATGTGAGATACTGGTTGCGCTTTGGAATTGTTTGTAATGCGGTGATGTGAATTTGCCCTGTCATTCATCGTGATTAAACAAGACTTTAAAAGACCTTCTAGAGCCACCAGGAACTTGATCCTAATGAAGCCCCAGGGAACCAGGCTACGGGATTGCCTGACAGGTGAAACCACCTTAGAAGGAGGTTTTGTTTCTTAGTTACTAACCCTCCTGGTTTGGTCCAAGATGGACCAGCCTTGAGTTCTCCTCCCTGAGAGCCATTGTTACTGTTGTATGTCCTTCCCCACAGCAAGAGATGATCCCAGCCTCTGCATCTCGTAAGAAGAAAGCTCGTCTAAAAAGGAGAGAAACAAGCTAAAAGTTCTGTTTTGAAGTGAGCATTTTAAGATAACCAAAGTAGTCACCTGCTTTGGAGCATAAAAACACATAAAAATAAGTAGCAAGCCACCAATGTTTCCCTCTTACAGTGATACCCTAGGAGGCATCAACCTCCAAGCCTCTTCCCTTCAACTCAGTTGAAAGCACTCTGATTTAAAAAAAAAAAAAAAAAAAAGGACTCCGATAGCAGCATCCAGTCGAGCATCTGCTGGACGCCAGCTCAGTACACGTACCACCACCAGTACTGACTACCTTGGAAGCTGGGTATTGGCTTCTCCTATTTTATAGGTGAAAACTGGGACTCACAGAAGTTGAATGACACGCCCAAGTCCTCAAACATTGTAAATTGCTGAGGCAGGATCTGAGCTGCCCCCAGGCCCTTGCTTTGCTTCTCTTGGTCTTCAAACGGCTGCACATGGAGCCTTGGGGCACAGCCTTTGCTAGGGGTAGGCAGGGATGGCATGTTTAAAGGAATCAATGTTCTTTTTTCTTAAAAAAATTTTAAGGGGGATGTAATTATGTTTGTTTGTTTATTTATTTATTTTATGGAGGTCCTGGGGATTGTACCCAGGGTCTCGTGCATGCTAGATGTGCACTCTTCCCCCTCCCCCTCTGAGCTATACCCTACCCCAGGAATCAACATTCTTGACATCCACGGGTGCTCTGTCCTAAACTGATCTCCTTGAGCACACCCCTGAGGTCAGGCCAGTACCTGTCACAGCTCTCAAAACAGGTGCACACAGCCCTCCCTTCGGGATCTTGCTGTGGGGCACTGCTGGGCCGTGCTGCCCTGCCTCATGCTGGCCACTGAGCCTGTCTCTTCCCAACTCCAGGTCAGTGAAGTCACATGGGTAGCTGGAAATTGGCCAGTATTTATACCCAGGAAATGAGCACAAGCTACAAAGTAGAGCTTTTTTTCCATCTTTTTTTTTTTTTCCAGAGAGCCAATTTACCTGCACACCCCTGGGCACTGTCCTGGGTGTTTAATACCTGACAGTATTAAAACCCTTGAGTTACCAAAAGGTATGATTTGAAATCCCTGGGCTATATCACACTCTAATGCCTAGGGAGCTAATCCTTTTGCAAATCACTTTTCTAATTCGACGGTTTCAGCAGAGTCAAAAGAACACCTAGTCAAGACAACTGGCAGATTTTTTTTTTTTTAATGTGACTTCAGAATAGAACTCAGGGATCTAGAACTGAGTAACATGACTATAACAACACTCCTTCCACTCCCTTGTACTTGGTATGTGAACAGCACTCCTCAGAGCTTACATCCATAAAAACAAACAAGAACTAGACTTGACAATGAGCCCTGGCTCTCTCCAGTCATAGGTGGAGGGGGGATGATAAACCAGCCCTAGTCATCTCGTTAATGGTTGTATTTCCAATAAAAGTAAAATTTTACATTTAATAATGGTTTATCAAAATTGTAACGTGTACATTTTAATCAATTAGGTAATAATAATAATTAATTACTCAACCTGGGAGCAAAAAAAACCTGAAGCTTAGGTCACAAGAATTCAGACTTACTTTTCTTGTAGAAAATTATGAGAGGTTAATCAATTTTAAACTTTCAGTTGTAAGAAACAGCACATTAGGATAAAATGGAGAGTAGAAATACGAATTTGAGAGGAGAAAAGGAACAACATAAAATTTTCCTGATGTCAAAAAATAACTTATTCCTGTTTTTTTTTCACGTGCATGATGCTGAGTGTGAGATTACTCTGGTATTAAGAGCCCACCGTCTAGACTTAAAAAGTGATGTGACAAAGTGATTTTACAGTGTCATTTGCTAAAAGACCCTCTCAGACGGACTTGTTATTATGATGTGTCAAAATTCTATTTCAAACTGGCCTCAATTCAGGGATTCTCTTTTGGAAAAGACATCTATAGAAAAAAAGAAATGGTGCCACCACTGAAGAACGGCCAAAGTCTGACTGCCATGTTTGAAGACAGCTTAGCGGGGAACCTTAACACTTCAGGATTTCTTAATCCCATTACAGTCTATCTGGAAATTACTTAACATTTTATCAGGAATCATAATTACTTCACGGAAGGGGTTATAAATTACATCATACAAAAAAGTTCTGCCACTGATAGTTTTGGGACAATTTTCTTTCTCATGCTATTCACAATGCACTGGACATAAAATCCTTTGCAACTATTTATATTGAAATTTTAAAAGTTAAATGTCAACTTGCACATATGCAAGGATGGTACAGCCCTTTCCAGTGTCTTTTCATGGCATTTCAGCAACTGGTTGGAAGACCCCCGCCCTGTGGGCCCTGTAGGCACTCCCCTGGACTAGAAGCTCCAAGGCAGATGGGGGGAGGGGGCAGAGGATACACTCCCTCCCTCCCGGACCCGGCAGGCCTTTTGCATTATTGCAATGAATCCTTCTGTCAGGACCAAGGAAGCAGGTAAATTGAGTAATTAATGATTATTGTAATAGTTACTCATTCCAGGAATAACAACAACAAAAGAGTAAATAAAAATAAAGCCTTAGGGTCACAAAAAATTTATTTAAATGCATAGACTCCTTTCTGGGTGAGAGGCTAATCAATTTAAATGTATTATTTTTGTTGCAAATTTATGTTTTAAAATTCCTTTATTTTGTTTGCTTCACAATAAAAAAAAAAAACCCACAAAACTGCGGCTCACTGCCCATCTTATCCTACTTGTCCTCTGTCTGTGTGTCCTTGGTCGTATGCTCCTGTGTCATCCTTAATCTATGCTGCTGGCACATCTGAGCCCACGTCCACAAGGAAAGGCAACCCCAAAGCAATCAGGGCTTGTTCTTTCCTTCTTTCTTTTCTCAGCCCCTAGAGAACTCTCTCTGACTTGGCTTTAACTGCAGACTCTTTGCAGGGTCTCCTACAGTTCCTCTATGGACCCAGAATAAGAATCTCGGAGAGTGACTGTCAAAATCTCCGAAGGACCTGAGATTTTCCCCTACTTGCAAGCTAACAAGTCCTCCTGCCACCATCTCACGGATGCTGGTTGAGCCCATGAATTTCCTGGGTCAGAGACAAAGGACAGATTATCACTCACAGCCACTGCAGTAGCCAGAGTATCAGGATTTTTGACCCAGATCCCCAGACCCCAATTCCCACAAAACAGCATGAAGAGGACCAGAAGACATCTGCCCACACAGTGGGCTGTGACACAGGAGGGGAACCCTGAGTCTCAGTTTAGGAAACTCGAATCTTTTATGCTGAGCAGTCAGCATGTCTGCCTTTTGCTCCAGAAGAAGACACTAAGCCTGTCTTCCAACGCTGTAAGCACATCTGTGCTTTGCTCTGGAGGGACACCCTATCTCTGCCTTCTAAACATCCTTGGACGGGTAGTCTGGAACCAAGAGCAGTCAGTGCCTTACTTGCAGCATGAGCAGAAACAGGAGAGCCCCGTGGTGAACTGTCTCCCAGCAGGGACACAGGACAAGCCCTCCCTGGCTGCAGGTCAACCTTGCACACAAAGACAGCAAAATTCATCACCGTAGGCTTTACTCCTTGCTTTGCTGCTTGAAGCTAAATGTTCTAGCCACAGTTCTCAGCCCTCCACTGGCCTAGTTCCTCTAATTGGACACATCCCATGTATCCTTTTAGGGTTATACTAGAAATTATCATGTTTCCTTAGCTAAGAGCTGACTCAATGCTGCTGATCATCAAAGGTAACCTTAAGTTCTCCTTTTCAACTACCTGCTGTCTATGGGCAACTGGATATCTACTATCATCTCAACACGTTGACCAAATCTAATTTATAATCCAGTCCCATTTTCTATCCATAGTGTTATCATTTCCCCAGTTTTCCAGGTGAAACACTATTGCCAAACCGAGCTTGGGTCTGCTTGCCTGCCACACAGCAAAACCAATTTACTGACACCAGGCTGTGGTGACGGAAAGGACAGTGTGTACGTGCGGGGCGCCAAGCAAGGAGAATGGGCAGCTTGTGCTCAAAAGACCCAAACTTCCCCATGGCTTCCCAGGGAAGGGTTTTTAGAAACAACATTTGGGGTGAACGTAGCAGGGGGCAGGACTTTCTTCTGATTGGTTGGTGTGAGGTACCAGGGCGGTGTTCTGGATAGAGAGATGAATCGTACACTGGGCAGGGGAAGTTGGTTTTAGAGGGACCGGGTGTCAACACCTTGGGCTCATCATTCCCACTCAGTGCTCTCTGGACGGGGTGATGAATGGACCCAGTCATCCAACAAACATTTGTTGAGCTCCACTCCCAGGACAAGTGTGGGACTGGGCTCTAGGACTGAGGAATTATTAAGACCAAATCCTCAGCCTCAGGAACTCTCATTCTGGTGTCTTGTCTGTTTGGTTTTCTCTTTTTAAAAATATTTATCAAGTCCTTTTGAATAGGCTCCTTGTTTTCTGGGATCATCTTAGCATCAATCAGGCTAACTTGCTATTTACATGACTAAACGTTGTCTTTCAAAATGGGTTGTTTACAGACGGGTTCCCACAGACAAAAACCATAAACACTCCACTCTCTCTAGCCAAGCTTTGGAACTTTCTGTCTGAAACAACCGGCTTAGATGCTACGTAGCTATGGACTTTTCTCTGCACCCCTCTCTCTGTTTTTCCAAAGTTTTGAGCCCTCTTCCTCTCAGAGCCCAGCAAGCAGGCGGGAGTGGAAGCTACAAAGACTGTGAGTAGAATTCAACAGCAAGTAGACCCAGGGCAGCTTTGATCTTCCCTCCCAAGGGGAACAGCCTCTCCTGTGTCCATGTGGAACTCCTCAGCTGGGGCACAGAAGAAAGAGAAGGAGGAATAAAATATTTATAGCAAAATTATTTCTCACAAGCAAACATTTGTTCTAAAAAGCTCTTAGAAATATAATTATTTTTCTCCTTCTTGGGTTTTTCTGTTTTTAATATGAAACACTTTCAAGTCCCCTGCTTGGGTTTCCAGGAAGCAATAATCCATTTTGCCTTGGGTGGAGTTTAGGAAAGAAACTTGGTTTCAGAAGCGAAAATGTTTCCATTGAAATTGCCACATGGAATTCTTGCTGCTTCTTTAAGGTTCTTGCATAATAAGGGCCCCGTCCCCAAGGGCAGGGTGCACGAGCTTTCCCTGGCCTCTGCTGCAAGAGGCTTTGTCCTCCTTGAGACACAGCTGGACTTCTGGCCTCACTCACCCTCACCTACTAAGTCTTATCCAAAGAGGAAACTGCTGGACCAGCGCCATCCACTGGGAATAAAATGGGAGCCACATCTGTGACTTTTCATTTTCTCATAGTCGCATCGAAAATTGAAAATAATACATGGAAGTAATTTCAATAGCATACTTTATTTAACCCAATATATCAACATATAATCAGTATAAAAACGACTGAGGCAGTTTCCATCCTTTCTATATGGAGTCTCTGGCATCGGTGTGGAACTGACAGCTGGAGCACTTCTTAATTAGAATGAGCCATGCTTCCAGCACTCAAGAGCCACCTGGGCTGGTGGCTACCATGTTGGATGGCACCACTCTAGACTCTGTGTACAGATTCTTTACAGCCCACACACTAACAATACGCCTGTAAAATGCCTTCCTCTACCTGCCCCCACCCCTGCCACTCCCTGTGCTAATCAAGTTGGGAAGGCTGGAAAGCATCTTTCCCTTCAACTTCCTCAACTCCTCTTTTCCAGATTTACCCAAAACAGTGCTTACTTTTGAAATATTTGCTGTTAGCTTCAAAGGGGAAGTGAGATTGCAGGTGTTCAATGGAAGTACTGTAAGCCCGAATGGCAGGCATCAAACTCTTGCTATCAGAAGACCTGGGTTCAAATTCCAGCTTGCTAAAAGTATGAGCTTGGGTAAAGCTTTCCACCTCTGTGAATCTTAGGTTTCTCATCAGTTCAAGGGCACAACCCCACTGGTCCTGCCACGTCCTCCCAGCCTCCCGGGGAAGCAGTGTGAAGCTCAAAATGGTGAATCTGAAGGGGTTCTGGTGCCACACGAAATAGAAAAGAGAATTATCTATTATTCCAAACCATTAAAAGCTGTGCGGCCACAGAAAATAAAAACTCACAATACTTATAAAGACAGAGTAAAGATTTATATTAGGAAACTGAATCAAAGAAGCAAATTCCTATAATTACCCACGATGTCAACAATTTTCTTAATTATTTCCAAACCTTGACTTGACTTTTCATTATTATTTACTGAGAGAGAAAGAGAATGATAAATGACCCCCAGGATGGTAATCAGCTGCGGCGCTTGGAGCCAGGTACACACATCACGAGACTCCATCTTGATAATGCCCGGCTATAAACTTAGTAACGATCTTGACAACGACACTGCAGAGAACACTGCACCTGGACCTTATTTTCAAAGACCAATAATTTGAGATGTCTATGGAGAATTTCTGCAATCTCTATACTCCGTAACCACCTGGATACCTCCTTGCCCTGATAGTCTTAGATTAGTAACATTAGCTTCTAACATTCCCTGTGACACCACTTAAAACTTACCTTCCTATTGTTTTCTTTAAAATGAGATCCGTGAGCAGGGAACTAGGGAAATATGTTGTCTTCATTCCTAAATTGGTCTCTCCCAAGTGTTACTTAAAAACAAAATTCCAGTTTTGCACTTTTCCCATTTGCCTTCACTAATTGCTTCCTTTATGTCCCCCCCTCCCCGCCCCCAGTGGTACCACAACTAATTCAAGTTCGAACAGAATTTAGTCATTATTTCATCACACTCATGTCCTACTCGTGGGGAAGCCATGTACGTGCCCTCCACAAAGACAGCGACCAGGAGGGGCCTTGGGCTTCACGAGGCCACAGTTGTTGTTACCCTGATCCGTTCATATGTGACCAAATCCATCCCCATCCAAGAGCACAGAGCATGTTCTCATGCTGAAATCTACCTGCCAGTTGCACGGTGTGTGGAAATAAAGACCAACCCAACGAGAACCAGCAAAGGCTATTTATTCAGAGCTTGCCATACACGCAAGGGCGTCGGCCACCGTCACCTGCGTTTGGCAGAGACTCAAAGGCAGGCAGAGGTGTGGGAAAGCTTTACAGTGGAGGAAAGGAAGGCTTTGGGTGTGCCCTGATTGGAGGCAGTTGTCATGGGGAAGCCACAGGAGGGCCAACGGGAAGGGAGGCATCCTATGCGTTTGGTCGGGGAGCACATTTGGTTTTCTCTGACTGGTCCTAAGGTAGAAGTGGGGACAAAAATCAGGCAAGCTGTCAGTTATTTATCAGATCCCGGCCACTTAGGGCTGATTGTTTCAGAGGTTATTGTTTGGCTTCTGGATTGTTGCTAGAGCTGGAGGTCTGACTTACAGACAGCAGGCCACCTTCCCGGGCTGCTGACTTTACGTATCGGGTTGGTTTCCTGAGGTGGTTGCTGTGGACTGTGGGTCAGAGTTCTATGTTCTATATAACACCTGGCCCCTGTCCATTTGCATATTCAGTCTCACAGGTGCAAAACAAAGCCAGCAAGGATGGCAGAAACCTAGAAGGGACTAACACAAGAGATCAGGAAGTTATCCAGTGACGTCGCCAGCGTTATGCACCTTGGCAGCCACCCAGCCGTTTGCTAATGACATCCTGAGTCCTTCTCACCTACTTCACAGCCACAGGGCTTGGTGACATTTTTCAGTCTCCACTGTCACATTAGCTGAGTGAGTGTTTTAAGTGCTCCTGCAGACCTTCAAATGCCACTAAGATCGTGGCTGTGCAGAGCTGGAATGCAGGACTTCCGTCACACATCTGTGGGGCCCCAAAGCCTTCCGGGATAAAGGACTCAAAAGCATCAACTCGAGTTCCAGCAATCCTAAAACCCTGTACTGTAACCTCTGTAGAAGAGCTGCAGCCACTTCCAGCCAGCCCAGGTTGGCTTAGTGCCGCATAATGGCTGTGCTTTATGTCAGACTTGGGATCCGGCCCTGGTTCTGATAATATGGCTTTTTAAAACACATGATAAAACCGTCTACCGTTTCCTTGACATACACTTTGTTAAGTACTTTAGATACATTGCCTCATTGTCACGTGTCACGGCAGCCCTATGAGGTGGGTAGCATTATTGTTGCATTTTATAGGTCCCAATGAGCTAAAGTCAAGGTGTCATCGGAGCCATGTATCTTTTGGAGGCTCTAGGGGAGACTCCACTTCCCTGCCTTTTCTGGCTTCTAGAGGACACACCCACATTCCCTGGCTCGTGGCCCCTTCTGTGCATCACTCCAACCTCCGCTTCCATCATCACATCCCTCTCTCACTCACACACTGACCTCCCTGCATGCCTCTCGTAAGCACCCTATGATGATGTGGGACCCACCCAGACAACCCAGGAGTCTCTCTGTCTCTAGATCCTTAACTTAATCACACCTGCAAAGTCCATCTTACCACGTAAGGAGACATAATCACAAGTTCCAGAGATTAGGACATGGACTTCTCGCAGCGGTGGAGGTGGTGGTGGTGGTGGTGGGTCATTATTTAGCCTACCACAGTAGAAACTGAGGTTCAGAGAGGTTAATTTATTTTCACAAAGCCTCAGAGCTCATAGAAGTGGAGCTGAGGTTTGAGTTTGCCAACTACACCAGACTTCTCTGAGTTTACCAGTAATGCCCCGTGAACAAACTCAGCCCTGTGTCATGTGTGCAAAGTCTAACCTTCACCCCTGCACCTCCCCAGGCATGTTGGTCCCCATTACCACCAGCTCCCAGGCACCCACACATCTTGATCCAGAAGCCCCGGCGTTTAGGGAGACCATCACCTGCAGGGATGAGGTCTGGTGGCCAGAGATGCCCCTCTTCAAAGCTCAGCCTCTCCTTCCACAGCCTCAGCCCAGCAGTTCTCTCTGGTTTCCCTTCGTCTTGCTTCCTTTGCAGCTTCCATGCACCACATCCCACTTTAGAGTCTTTAAGATTCTTCCCTAGCTCTGTCCTCAGAACACACGGGGATAATGCCTTCCCTACAGCTCCTCCTCTCTCCATGTCCTCCTTATGACAGGTCAAGAGTTAGGAAGAATATCTGGTTTAACCGATAATCATTTCCAACAAACACGGATACACCAGCCAGAACAGTCAGGGTGCTGTGGACTAGAGGACCCATTCAGGAAACCAGTACCCCACAACACATCTCCAGGCTGAGTCCAGGCAGGAGAAGGGCTCACCTTGAGAGGACGAAGATACTCAGGGCATCGCCACAAAAACCTGGCCCTCTGCCCCACCTTAACCCTCCCTCTTGACTATAAGAAAACTCAGGGAGCCCTTGCTCAGTCATACAGGGCAGAATTACAAAAGATACCAGAATACTACTATCGGATTTGCTAATTCTCCAACCTTCTGGGCTCTGGCCCTTACTTGCCCCACCCAAGGGTATTTAACGATGGTCTTTCTTCCTTGGTCTCATTTTCTTAGTCCTCCCAAGTTGGTTTGCTGTTCTGGGATGCACCCTAGCACTGGCCAGAACTTCTGCCACTGTCCCAGTCCTCAGTGTCCGTTCAATAAAATCGCATCCATGTGGGCATTTCGTGGTGTCTTACCCAACAAGCCAAGGCCCCAGAGTTAGAGAAACACAACTCACTGTGCCAAGAAAAGATGGTCTGCCACTTTCTTTGGTGTCTCCTTATTGCTCATAGGTGAGCCAGGGCTTGGGAGAACACAAGAAGAGGTATTCATTATGAAGAGGAAGTTAATAAAGGCCATGGTGAGCCCAGATTCTTTCCTTTATCTTCTCTCTGTGCTATGGGTTGGTTAGCTATTAGAATAATTGCAGATCAATTTTACTTAATTAATAACTTTAAACAATTGTCCAGAATTCCCTTTGATCTCCACTGGGACAAATTCCTTGTATCCAAGGAAGCCTAGTAGGAAAGGGGGCTCTCAGAGGGAGTTTCTGGGCCCCTCTTCCAGGGGGGATGACCTTTTTCAGGAGTCCCCAAGGCCTGAATTCCCCAGCTCTAATGCTCTGTAGCTCTTTGTATTTGATTTCTGCACCTGAGGAAGGTGTCAGCCCTCCCACCCACCATGAACTCTGGCCCCCAGTGAGATCTTGCAGGAGGCACTGCATAAATCCTAGACACGGTTGAGTGAGAGAGACATTTATTGTCTGTCTTGGCTCTAAGTGATGCTAAGTGTCTACGAAGAACATTCTGGACACGTGTGTGGTAAGTCTGTATCACTATCTTCCCAGCCTCGGTCTGACCAATGATGTCGATTGACCGTGGATGTTATAATGATGGGCCCTGTGACTCCCGGGCACAGCTGACCTGTTGGCCTTCTCGTGTAACTGAGTCCAGTTTTTCAAGAGCCGTTAGTAGCACAACAATATTACTAGCACAACCCAGGAGAGGGAATAAACAAAGCACTGTTTCTCCAAAAAATAATCTAGACTTCCTTTCTCTTGTGAAATTCATAGGTTACTAAAAACAGGAAAATCATTTAGACATAATTAACAATACCAGGTTGAGCATCTCCCAAAAGGATCAGTGTGCTTATTCTGCAAGACCATCATTATATCATTACACTCCTTCACTTGCAAAAATCAAATATGCATTTGATACAGAAAATTTCTTTCAAAATATTAAGACCAAAATAAAGGATATCTTTGGGATTCCAAAACAGCCAAAAAATATATCTTCATAAATATCTGGATATACTTGGATACGTCATTTAAACTTTATAGGTCTCAGTTTCTTAGAATTCAGCAGAGATGAAGTCTTTGGCTGGCTAATCTCTGAGGCAGTGTGGTTCAACAGAACTTTCTGTGATGACAGAAGTGTTCAGTGTCTGCCCTGTTTACGGCAGCCACCTTGAGCACCTGGTGTGACTAAGAAGCTAAATTTTAAATTTGATTTAATTTGATTTCATTTTTTTAATTGAAATATAATCAGTTTACAATGGTGTGTCAATTTCTGGTGTACAGCATAATGTTTCAGTCATACGTACACATACATATATTCCTATTCATATTCTTTATTATTATAGGTTACTACAAGATACTGAATATAGTTCCCTGTGCTATACAGTGGAAACTTGTTGTTTATCTACTTTATATATAGTAGTTAGTATTAAACTCCCATTTTATCCCTTCCCATCCCCTTCCCCCTCCCCATAACCATAAGTTTGTTTTCTATGTCTGTGAGTCTGTTTCTGTTTTGTAAATAAGTTCATCTGTGTCTCTTTTTTTTTTTTTTTTGTTAGATTCCACATATGAGTGATATCATATAGTATTTTTCTTTCTCTTTCTGGTTTACCTCACTTAGAATGACAATCTCTAGATCTATCCATGTTGTTGCAAATGGCATTATCTTATTCCTTTTTGTGGCTAAGTAGTATTCCATTGTATGAATATATCACAACTTCTTTATCCAGTCACCTGTCAATGGACATTTAGGTTGTTTCCATGTAAACTATTGTAAATAGTGCTGCTATGAACACTGGGATGTGTGTATCTTTTCATAATTTGATTTCATTTAAATTTAAATAGCCCATGTGGCTAGTAGCTGTGTATTGGACAAGGCAACTCTAAGGGATCCATTTTGACATAAGGAAAATTAAAAGCAAGGTGGAGGCTGAAGTTCTAGGACCGAGAGGGCCCTGGGCCTACGATTAGCTACTACGACTACAGAGAGGTGCTCCTCTGCTGACAGCGTGCTCTCAGACACTTCCGGCTGAGCAAGGAATGGAAGGTTGTAGGGCCCAGTAAACCACACACTTGCTTTATGACTGGCCAGACCACCGAGCATCCAGTGGAGAAAGCAGAGAGGACCTCGGTGAGCACTTTTCAGTTATAACTCAATAACTCACAACATTAGACGAGAAAGAACAGAGCAATCTCTTCCCTGATCCATTTGGCCTTCCTGGATGTTCTGGGTTTTCAGAGGGAAAGTGGGAGCTTAGTCCAGTTAGATAAGAGAGCTGGCTCCCTGCCACCAATCAATCAGAAAGCTTTTAAGATTGGAGTCTATGAAATGTGTATTAAATGCAAAAAAGAAAAAAAATCAAATGCAGTAAAGTCTTCAACTTAGAAGCACTCCTGAGCACCCGAGTCCAGGTTCTCACAACATAAAACCTGCATTAAGGCCTCATTCCGTGCTGGACTCAAATCTACCTTTCCTAAGGGATCAGTGAGGTCTATCAAGGTATTTCCCTTTTTTGGGAGGTGGGGGGATCTGAAACATGGTACTTTTCTACCCTCCCCCAGAGCTCATTTCCTTTCTGAAAGAAACAAAAGCAGCAGAAACACTCATTTGTGCCATTGTGTTTTGCACAATCCCTCGCGTCTAAATCACCACGTTAAAAACTCTTTCCAGGCCCTGCGGAGTTAGGCGATTATGTTTAATATAACCTTCTGGGTTTTGGTTTCATGCAAACCAACAAAGAATATGGAAACATGTAACTCCATACCGCCCGAAGTACTTCTACAGTTTGAGTCTCAATTAAAATGTTTGTTTACTTATCTGCTAATCTCATTATTTTTTCTAAATAAGCGAGACTTCAGAATCTGAAGTTCAGCCATTTCTGAAATATGACCAAACTGGAAACCTGGAGAAAGAGTGCTATTCCACAAGGGAAAAGAAATACATAAACCCCAAATGAAAGGCCTGGTGTGTCCTTTAACTTTTTCTAACAGAAAACCATTTTCTACGGAGAAGGTATGTGCACAAAAGAGTAACTTTTTAGAAATTTACCAGCGATTTTATCATGGTAAGTGGAGCCGTGATCCCAAGGAGAATCCATGCTCTTAGTGCTAGAAATGCACAGAGCTTGTATTTATTTTCAGAGGGGCTTGGTATCATTTTTATTAGCTGCTCTTCACAAAAAAACAAAACAGAAACCACCCCAAATCTCTGAGAGGTAGATCAGATTTTATCTCTCTTTTTTTTTTTTTCTTTCCAAATGAAGAAACCACACAAAGTGATTTGCCCTGGGGTCAGCCAGCCCACCAATGGCTGGACTGGGCCTGGAAGTTCTGCTCTCCAGATTCCCAATCTGCTGAATTGTTCCTGGAGCCGATCTTTCCATTCCCAGCGGGGACACGCCATGGGGCGCTGTGTGACCAGTAACTATGCCCAACAGACGCGTCCCCCTCCCTAAATACCCCCCACCCCCTTTTCACCATCACCAAGGAGACCTTCTCCTGCAGTTCTCCTGGTCCCCCTGTAACTAACACCACCTGGATGGAATCCAAGATCCTTATTCTGAATTCTCTTCTATAGCAAAAAAGTCAGATTATCATTTTTACTACGATCTGGCCATAACCCCTAGGCTGTTCTAAAGTCCCTGTTGGCTACATTCCCCGAGGCAGAATGTTAGTCAGATAGAGCAGGGCTCTCCTACATCTACCTGCACACAGGTGTAGTGGGGGGCTGGGGAGAGCCCTTCCCAAGCTTGGGGCCAGATTGCCACCCAGGGTAAACTCACCCTCATCCTCTGGAAAGGCAGAGAAGGGTCGCTGCCCAGGTGAACCTCCCTCCTGCCTGCAGACCAGTCACAGGGAAAGCAAACACATTTATCCCAAGGGTCCCTGCAGCGGCAGACTCCGGGGAGGAGAAGGGGACAAAGCACAACCAGGAAAAGAATACAAATCAACTTACTTACAAAACAGAAAGAGACCCATACACATAGAAAACATACTTCTGGTTACCAAAGGGGAAAGGGAAAAGGGAGAGATAAATTAGGAGAATGGGATTAATAGATACACACCATTATATACAAAACAGATAAACAATAAGGCTTTACTATATGTATATACGTATGTACATGGAACTAGATTTAATATCTTGTAATAACCTATATTGGAAAAAGTCTGAAGCTGTACAACTGAAACTAACACAATATTGCAAATCAACGATAGTTTAATAAATAAAATAAAATAAGATTGAAAAAAAAAAAAAAGAAAAGAAAACAGGTCCATGAAATAAGAGCCTCAGCTCTGCACCCAAACTTCCAGGCCAGTATATTACCTGCTTTCCCTGACCAGCCATCACAGCATTCCCAAAAGTGTTCTGTCGAACACCAGTCCACACTTTGCAGAAATGGGGTTGTCTTGTCAAATAAGTTTGAAAACTACCACGCATGACATTTCCTTCTCGTCGAGTCACACTGGCACATCAAAGGCTAGAAGTCCCACTATTTCTTTCTCTTATGGACCCTGCGGCCCAAGACTCTCTGAACCTCGGTTTCCTCACCTGCAAACCTTCTAGAATTCCTTCTATTCTCTCCCCATTACCAAGACCATCCTCATCCTTCTGGGCCCACCTCATTCTCATCTCCTGCGAGAATTCTTCCCTGCAGATGCCCACGCAGCAGTCCCCTACCCCAGGTTTCCCCTGCACCCTTGGTCTTCACTGTCCTCTAGTGTTTCCATACACATTCACCTGGTCCCCCATAAGGACTGCAAACTCTTGAGTGCTGGGGCCTCAGCCTACCAGCTATGTGGTCCCATAGACTCCTGCTCTACAGGGATAGGGAGCTGACAGGGTCAAATATTCACATTAGGATAAATCTAACATATTTTCCTCCTGGCTCTTCGAAAGCCCTATTAGTTCTCAATTTACTATAACTTTTGAAACCTGGCCTTGATGGCATATTCTAGGGGAAAAGAAAAAACTCAAAACCGTGCTCTTTTTTGATATCCCAAATACCAGAGGAAAATCAACTAACTGATTTTGGAGATCACCATCCACACACACTGAGTGAGCCCCATCTCTGTGCCGACTGCTCTCTGGGGCCCTTTAACACCTGTGCAAGAAGGAGCCTTAACTAAGGATCCAGGTTAGGGGACCTGAATTAGCCACCCAGACAGGTTCAGTTCTGGACTATTCCCACCCCTGTGCTCCCAGCATCCTGTGACACACAGGGAATGAAAAGGAACACCGTCCAGAAATGCCACCTTAAGGGGCACTAGGGGTGCTGCAAAGCAAGGTATGACCCCCTCACCCTGGGGACCCTCACCTCTCAAGTCCTGCTCTCTACACCCTGCTTCTCTCTAGGCTTCAGTACAGAGGCCCGTCTGGCTGGAGACGCGCGGGTCACCCCTGCAGGCCGTGGGTTCCTCACACAGCAGACTGAGGCCATGGCTTCACCAGTCTTGATGTCAGGCGTCTCCTTGTCCACTTAGAAAATGCCTCCCAGCTGATGTAAAAGGGAGGTAACCCAATGGAAGGTTTTCATCACGTCAGTGTTTCCCTGGGACCTCTCAACCACCATCTCTGCCCCAAGGGAAGGGAGACCCGGTTCTTCCTGGCCAGGAGTCTCCCCAAGCTGCCACCGTGTTTCTGCGGATGTGGGCCTGGGTTGGACCCGCTCGGAGGAGTACCTGATTCGTCTGACCCTTTTCACGCAATAGAGGCTTTTCTCCAAATTCTGTTTCAACAAACAAAGTCTTTTCTAATGCAGTTGGGATCCCAAGGAATCCAAGGAGCATTCTGGAACCAGATTCTAGTCAAATCAAAGAGGGTTTCTAGTTTCCTGTTCTCAGCCCTCCACTCCTCCACAACAGAAACACTGTCTCCTGACTCCTCCTGATCACTGACCAGGGTCTTTTGAAATAATTTACTCCAGCCCTCTCCGGCCAGGTTGGACTGCTCCCTTCTCCTTCTCTCTCAGATATTCACATGCATGCAGACACACACATGCACACAGTCCCACCAAGTCCCCATTCCAATCTGTGACACTGTCCTCCCTCCAGCCTTCATTGTGGGTGTAGACGACTTCGCACAGCATCAGCTGGAATGGCCAAGAGAGAAGGTGGGGTTTCTGTATCTACCTGTCAGCGCCTCTTCATTACAGCTGAGTTCATCTGAAACGGAGATTCTTTGCCTCCCGTCCCCATACCCGAGGTGGATCTGTTTACACTGCAGATGTCCACCCACTTGCCACCACGCAGTGACAAGAAGCTGTGGCGTCCCAGGTGGGCCCAGGTGAGCTAGCGCTGGGGGTGCCTGCGAGCATCAGGAGCGCTGGTGAGTAGTCGGGGAGCAGAGCAAGTGAGACGCTCCCAAAGGCACCAGAAACGCAGAAAGATCAAGGGACCCAGAACAATGAAGACGTGCTCGTTCTCCGCATCCAGGGCTGGGTGAAGAGTCAGCCTCCAGGGGTCCTTGGACAGGTTGTCCATGAACCCGTATCAGCACTCTCCCTCGACCTTTTGTTTTTACCTCTTTAATTCTTGGAATCATGCCCAGCCGATAACCTGCCAACACTTAGAGTCTCTGTTACCAAAGACAGTTTCAAATTATTGGTGAGCAACTGGTGGTCTCATAGGAGGGGGAGAGGTGGAAGCAACTGTGGGGGTTGAGGATTCGATATGCATAGCAGAGCCTGGGAGATCCGACTGGGGATCCACCCTCCTGGACCACATCTGTTTACATTCAGCAATGGTAAAACATTAGCATAGGGAAGGCTGTCCGTACAGCCCCCTTCCCCACCTCCCCTCCCCGGGGCTCCAGGCCCAATAAAGAACAGGAACCAGGCGACCATGCAGCAGGGCTGGAGCTGAGGTGGGAGACCAAAACCAGGCAGTCACGGATGCTGGTTCGCTCATCTGTGGCCCTGGGTGAGATGTGCGGGCAGCATGAATGCAATGTTCAGTTGCCAGGTGTACGTACTCCATAGGGGTTTGTTTTCAAGCATCAACTGTCCCTCACAGCCTTCATCCTGGTTGGGGCTTCAACATCCTTGAATGTGCCACATAACTGACTGACCCTATTTTGTTAGGGACTTGAGCTTCAGTGAGACTGAATGTCTCACCTTTGATGTCAGAGAGTAGAGGTGCGGTGACCACGGGCTCAGGCTGTAGTGAGCCGGCTATCGGTCCCCCATAGCCAAGCACAGAGGAACAGAAAGCAAGGGACTGCGAGTTCTCCAAGCCAGTCATGGCCCTCCATGCAGTCCTGGGGTGATGCCAGCAGTGCCGGTGCCCAGACCTAGAGGAGGACCCCGAGGGCTTCGCCCTGGTGGCTGTCTGGTTCTCCTGGTCTCAGTGTCTGGCCGCTTTGCACCAGGGGCTGCAGTGTGAGGTCGAGCAAACCCACCAGGGCTGGAGGTGAGCAAACCCCTATGCAAACTTGGGTGGTTCCCTCCCGTGCTCTCCTCACTCTGGCCTCCCTCTTCTGCTTTCTCTCTCGTTCTCAGTCACTTGTGGGCTTGTTTGCCTCTCCTATTCTTTTTTCTTTTTTCCTGAGCTCTAGGACCTATCAGAGCAATCACAGCTTTGGCTTATCCTACATTGGAATTTAAAAAGAACCTGCCATGGGCGGTCCTTGGGCTGGACACTTCCTCCATGGATGAGACGGGAGCCCAAGATTGCAGGGCTGAACCAGCTAATAATCAGGTCAAAACGCGTTTAATATCTTCACTGCTTCCATGAAGTCTTACACTTGCTGCCCAGACGATGGCTGTGATGGAGAGGAAATAAATGAACAGCAATTGCATGGGAGCGAGGGTGCAGGTGGAGTTCAACTGAAGGGAAGGCTAATCACTCTTCCAAGGGGAGGGCTTTGGGGCCGGGTAAGGACCTGACTGGCGAGCTGTTGGCTGGGAGTTAGAGGACACAGCTGTCAGAGAGAATATTCCTTCTCGAGTGAGCAAAAGGCTTCTGAGTTCACTAAGCAGGCGGCAGCACTGAACTCACTGTGGCCGAGCTCATCCGTTCATCCCAGATGTGATCTGTGGCCTGAGCCTTCAGGGTGCCCAGCCCTGGTCCACAGTCAGCAACGGCCCCTTGAACCAGGAAAGGAAGCCAGAGGCCGAGGCCAGACCTCAGGCTGATGCTTGAATGAGTAAAAGGAAACTCAGCCAGTGTCCTCCCCACACACAAAATACACACAAGCTCCAAATTCAGACCAACTTGGAAACTAAAAATAGGTGCTGGAGAGGAGATGGTGGAGAAGACGGCCCTAAAGGAAGTTCGTTTTTGACCAGAGGGGTTGGAAAGGCCTCGTCTCTTCCCTCAGTTGCCAAAGTGGTTGATTGTGTAACCTGTGAGGAGCCGGGCACCTCTTATCTGGGTTGTCGGTTAAACTGACGGAGGGGGTACTCTGCCCACAGTGGAGCTGCAGCCCCCTCCCCTCGGAGCTGGGACAGGCCCGCGACGCCCGTCCAGGTGCTGGCTGCTGGCAGCAGGGCCCTCCCCATGGGGTGCTTGTCCCACCCGGGTGGGGGAGGCCCTTCGGCGTCAAGCTCCAGCCTTGCTCCGGTTACACACAGCACAGACAGTGCAGAGTTTCCTTCAGTCCTTGGCTTCCCAGAGAGACTCAAAATCCCAGTTAATAAGTTAACCATTTACAGGCCACCGTGTACCCTTGACAGATAAGGAAGCCCTCAGCCTGGTGACAAACAGTGTCCAAGGTCAGAAGTCTCTGAGGCAGGTGTCTTTGGAAAATGCTGTTTCCTACGGCCAGGGCTGCTCTGGCCTTCCAGGCTTCCCGGAAGGAAGCACAAAGCAGGCCCTGCACACACACTGGACATCACGCGGCTGTGGGGACGCTCGCCCTTCGAGCTGGTCCTGAATCCTTCCCTTGGGCACTGGCCGCCCAGGTCTGCTTCCTCCTGCAGCCCTGCTTGAGGCCATGGCCCTCCCATCACTTGCCCCAGTTTCCCATGGAGAGACGGCAGTGTCTGCCAACATGCGCTGAAAAACAAAAATGATTCCACGCCCTCAGTTTAAGAATTCCAGAGTTCCGATTTTCTCTAATGATTACTTTAGTAATAATGCCGCTGCTTCTCCTCCTCCTCCTCCTTTTTCTCTCTTTTTTCAAGTGTCAGATTCTTCCAAAACATTTATTTCACTTGGTGTCTCTGCTTGGGACATGGCTAAACTGAGCATGGGCTTAATCTGCTATCTGATGTTGGCCCCATCTTTGCTCCCAGCAAACATTTTCCAGGACCAGGACCCAACCCACATACCAAGACAAATTCACCAATTACAGCGATGCCAACAGTCCCTACATTACAGATATGGGTACAACTGGTCCATGTAGACTAAACTTGAGCCAGGGGCCCAGAGACCCAGGGAACAGTCCAGGCTCTCCCTCTAACAGGCTCTGTCTCCTTGGTAAAGCACTGACCATCCCTGGACTCAGTTTCTTCACTGGTAAAATGGAGATGTTTCCTCATCTGTAGAGTGACTAGAAGACCATCACAGTCCTTTCCAACTATTGCAGACTACACCTTCGCCACTGATTGGATTCAGGGCTGAGCCTGGACAGTGTGCAGCCCTCTCTCAGGGTAATCTCTGCCATTGCTGCCTCGTGCTGAGTTTTTGTCTCAAAAGCTGTCAGAGTCAAGACAGTGAGGGAAGACTGAGCAGCCATTCACTCCCCAAATCAGGGGTTCGGATCAAGTTGAGGGATGAGGGGTGAACTCAGTGCCTAGACCTGACATGTTAACCACTGGATGAATGATTTCCACTTCTGTAAAAAAGGCCTCTGCTATCGCTTCACCAAGAAGCCTGCCGAATCTTAAAACCACTGGTGTCACGAGCTGTCTTATGGAAAGTGGAAATGTGCAGGATGTGGTTTGAACTGACAAAAAAATGAGGCAGCCCATTCATCAGGGAGTTTGAAGCGATGCCGAGGTGGGGAGAACAAGAGGCTGTGCCTTTTGGACTCGGAGTCAACGGGCAGCCAAGTCCGCATCAGCCAAACCGGCTGCTTAGTGCCAAGATGGTAAACAAACAAACAAACAAACAAACAACAAAACACATACATGCACAATCACCACCAAAACCAAAAACAATCAACTAACAGTATTTCTTGTTTTCTGTAGTAAAACTTTGCATCTTTATAGCAAGTTATGCACGTCAAGGAACGTTCACATACATTTGACACTCGCGGTAACCAGCAGAGAAACGCAGAGCTGTGCTGAGATTCCTATTTTCCGGTAAGAACACTGAGACAGATTATGGACATGAAGACAGCAAGGTACGAAGTGGGCCTGGGAATCCAGGACGCCGATACCTGATCCAAATCTATTGTCTGGTGCTTCTGAATTCATGTCAACCGAGCCCCATTTCACAGAAAAAAGCAGGCCCCTGAGGCCAACGACTCCTGTGTCACCAAAGCCTGTCCCATATTGCACTGCCTTGACCTGGGGCTACATCCCCACTTTACCGTGTTCGCACGGTGCCTGTCACCTCACTACCCCATTGGGTCACTCAGAAAAAGTCTGCAAACTCAACAATTCATTATAAATAACACAAACACGCAGCCAAGAGGCCACTAATCGCCAAAGATTTAGATACAGAATTCTCTGAGCTACCACCGGCTCTTGTGGTAAAAAAGTTCCTGCTGTGCCCTTGTAAAGCAGAAAGATAGATGAAAAGCCTTTTTCTTTGCTTTCCTGGAAAGGAAAAGCGTTGAGGTGAGAACAGGAGTTCAGTGAGTACCTAGAAATGGACGGTGGTCCACATTTCTCAGAACCAGAGAAGTCACCTGCACTCTCTAACCCAGGACCGTTTCCGCCAGATAGCATTGCTTCTCTGCACCCCTGCATCCCAGTGTCAGGGACCTCCTGACACTGGGATGTCTTTGCTGAGAGGAAGTGTTTTGAAGAAGATGACGATCCCAGCACCTTACAGACTGGCTGGTTTAGCCACATTTTAGGTCGCTGTCCTTCCAAATGATTTGGGGGTAAGTCATATGAGGTCTCTGGTCTCAGTTTCCTTATCGCTACCATCAGGGTGGTGATGACAGCACCCGCGTCGTGGGTGGTCCTGAGGATAAGTGATGCTGGCCTGGAGGTGCGCACAGCAGCGCCTGGCGCCCAGTACGTGGCAGCTACGGTCTCTCTCGCAGGGTTCTTGAAGCAGGTAATCGTTTTAAACCATAAAACTCCAGTCTGCTTCTTTTCTTCCGAGACATTATCCAGAGCAGCAGACCTTGTTTAATGTTTTCCTGGCTTCCTTCCCTCTGTTTGTAATCTCTGGGGAGGAAGGGGGGAGGGCAGAGGGAAAAGGAAGGACGGCCACGTATTGCAAACACCCCTCTGCAAACACCTCAGATTCATCCACGGCGCTCCACCAAATGGACTTGTTATTTTTGGCTCACGCGAGCATTTAAAATATGATAAAGGTGACTACGCACCAGTGGTGAAAGAAAGGACCACACCATAAATGAAGCTGGGACAACCAGTTAATTACTTGGGACAATGTGCGTCTTTTAAAAATCTTTAATCACCACCCCCAAAGAAATTCTACAGATGGATCAGAAATTAATCCCCACCCCCAAATCCAAAGTCACATAGGTGTATTTCAGAATAAGGAATGCCTTTCTGAGCATAAGCGTGATAGAAAGAAGTACAGATTTGACCGTATAAAATACAAGCCTGAGAAAGTCACAGAATAAAAGATTAAAGAGTAAACATCACGCCAGATTAAAATATTTGTAACATATGTGAAAGCTCATTATTCTGTTGGGTTACTTTTTATTCACTTTTAAGAGCTCTTTATATATTAAGGAAATAAGCACTCCATGCCTCAGCTGTGTCATATGCCATTGTCTACCTGTTTGTGTTATTCCTTGTCTTGCAGAAACGTTTAACTCCTAGGCAGTTTAATTTATAAATCTACAGAAATTAATAAGCTGACTTCATTGTATATATATATCTACATAGTCACCCTTGGTGTCACCTGAGCTCTGAGCCTTGCCAAGAATAGCATAAACTGTTCCAAAGAGCTGCTTGTTGTTGTTAGAATTTTAGCAGAGAGGGATTACACAGAATCTTGGATCTAGACTCTCCTGCTGCCTTAGCAAAGGGGAGGGGGGCAGCTGATAACTATTTTTGTTGGAATTTTGACATAAAGCTGCCATTCTTAAAGCCTTCAAGCCCTGTCTGTTTTCAATCTATGCCCTCATTTCTTAGTCTGAAATACCAACCAAGTCACCAATTTTCACTGAATGTTTTCAGAGGCAGAAGCCAGAAGAGTAATCGCTTCCCTGAGTGACATGAGACAGGCTCCGTGCTGGGTGGTAGACACCAAACATTCTGTGACGTTATTCCTCACACCTTTCAAGTTCTCCCCGCTCTGGGCAGGCTAGATCTCAACATACTCGATCCCTTGACTGGTTTCCATTCTGTTTTTCGAAACTGGGCATGTGGCATTTCTCAGCGAGAACTAGAACAGGTAGGCATGGAATCCAACTCTCCTGATTTCGCTAGGTGTCTCTAAATCTCCATGAAGTTTTTATTAGTTCTGGTAACCAAGAAAGAAAGAGGGAAAAAAAAAAAAACAGTCGTTTGTTAAAGTCATAACACTAAACAAAATGGATAAGGTCCTCTAACTGACCTCGAGGAAGCTCAGGACACTGTAGATCAGCTGCTAAATGACTTGAGATGTTTCGATTTAGAGGAGATGTCTGCTCCTTAACAAATTTGTCTGCCCGTAAATTTCTTGATTAGGCTAAAGGTCCCTGCCAAGACAGCCCGATCTTCAGTTCAGTATGTCCTTCATTTGAGCTAACAGCGTGACTGAAAGCAGGTTCAATCTGGGTGACACAATATTTAAATTTAAAATTGTGCTCACAGTTCATTTCCAAGAGATCAATTTATTAGTCGAGGTAGGCAATGGAAATCACCAAGGTTGTAGCTAGGGTGCTCTTGGAGCTTTATTAATTAGAACTGTGGGCTGGAGGCAGAGGCTCCTTCTGACTTCATACTGCCTGCCAAGGATGACTTGTTTTAAGTACATCAGTGCCCCTTGTGGAAAATCCTGTTAGACATTTATTTCTGATGGTCCAGTTCAGGCTCCACAAGATATCACAGACATGCCCAAAGTAAACTCTTAGTATTCATCACCAGCATTGAAGAAAAGCCGAGAACTTCTCACTGTATCTCAGTTGTCTGCTCAAAACAGGACAATTGGTTAAGGAGCTGCGTGGAATCTGGGGCTTATTTACCAACTTTTCCACTCTTCAACTACTGGAAGTAGAGATATATGGACAACATACTTCTTTTAAAATTGCTATGTTCCTCCCCCACCCTTTTTTTAACTCCTAATATTCTTTCCATCAAGAAAAACAAGCTGATAATAGTAGAACTGTGAAAATCCTGCTTAAGAATGCAGGATTAAAAAAAAAAAAGCAAACAAACAAACAAACAAAAAAACTCAAATTTTTTTATTTTCTAGGACTTTCTTTTCCCAAGAAAATAATTGATTTTCTTCTGGATAGTTAGTTTCCTCCTAGTAAGTATAACCAAAGAGCTCTCTCCACCAGGAAGAGTCAGGACAAAAATAAATAGGCATTAACCACAGATCTTGCCAAAACAGAATGGCTTTGGGATAAAATTACTTCTGCCAGTGATTCCTTAACAATGGTGGTCGAAACCATTGATACTGGATCAAATATCCGCGGCATCTTAAATTAATTGAGCATTAAAGAAACGAAACTGGCTACTTGACTTCTACTTTTGTTTCTCAGCATGAAATAGAATATTCAGACTCTCTCTCTGATCTTTTTATGGGACACAGTTACATCCAGGGCGAGTGCCTGGAAGTGGTGTTCTCTGATAGCCTACAATTTCTCTTACATCGTTTAATGATTTCCCTTTCTTTCCCTTTCCCTCAGCCATACATTTGTAAAGTCATACAAGGGAGGTTTCTCCAGAATCCAGGCCGCCATATTGCCCACATGATTTCTTACCATAATTTCTCTTTATTTGTTCCTACTATTGGCTCTCCACACCGCCCTGTTTTTTATTCCCTCAGTCCTTCCAGCACTTCTATAACCAAAACCTGTATTAAATCCTCTCAGTCTGAAATACTTACTATGATTTCTGTTTCCCTGATCAGACCCCTGATACAGTCACAATCCCTGAGCTCGAATCAGCTCCTCAGCCCCTCAGCCCTGACCTCCACCTTCCTTCTCATCTCCCCGCTGCTGGGGCCAGTAACTGGGGCTGCAAAGCAGGTTGTGGATAAGAAAATACAAAGCTGAAATAAGCCTGAGTAACTTACACACTTCAACTGCATAAATCAGTGCACAGGAAAGAAAAGGAGTTTGAGTCAGTACTAGGTTCAGGTTTTCTCTGCGTTGGCAGGCGGTGGCACCTTAGGCAAGATACTTTGCCTTCTGTGTTATGTGTTGAACAGTGTACTCCAAAAATATTTGAAGATCTCACCCCCAATATCTCAGACAGTGACCTTATTTGGAAATAGGGTCATTGAGATGGAATTAGTTGAGATAAGGTCTTACTGGAGTTCGGTGGGTCCTTAATCCAACATGACTGGTGTTCTTATAAAAGAGGAGAGAGACCAGACACCAAGACACACAGAGGGGGAACGCCATGGGATGGCAGAGGCAGAGATCCGAGTGAAGCAACTGCAAAGCAAAGGACCCAAGGATTGGCAGCCGCCATGAGGGGCTAGGAAGAGGCAAGGAAGGACTCTATCCAGAATCTCAGAGGGAGTGTGGCCCTGCTGTCACCTTGTATTCAGAATTCCAGCCTCCAGAACTGTGGGAGAATAAATGCTGTTGGCTTGTGGTACTTTGTGATGGCAGCTTGAGCAAACGAATACATTATCTAAGTTTTCCTCATCTCTAGAAATGGGAGAGCAACACCTTATAGAGTTGTTTTGAAGATTAAAATAAGATCATGTATGCAAAGCATCTGGATGGTAGAAGGCAAATAGTAACTTTTATCATTATTTTGCAATATTGAGCGAGCTGGCTCAGAACTCCTTTCCTATCAACAGTGCCTGCCTCCCTACACACACACACACACACACACACACACACACACACACACACACACACACACACATTTCTGTGTATAGCCCTGTACTGTGTTGTAGCAAAGTCTGATGTGCCTTTGTCCCCTTCAGAACTTCCAGGATGTTCCTTTCAGCCAGGCTGGACCTGTATAAAAGGTTTGGCCAAGAGCGAAGGTGATTGGCCCGAGACAGAGGTAGGACAGTTGGAAAACATCATATTCTTAGCATGGCCCCTGCCCCACCTGGAAACACGACTCCCTGTGGCTTTAACATCTGTGGCCTTAACTTGTAACCACAAAGAGCTGCCAGTTATAAAAAGCTGAATGGAAAGTGTGCTTGTTTTACATTTGCTCAGGCGTTTGCCCATGATTGATAAAAATGGCCATAACTTTTGCTCCTTTGATGTGCCTTTTGTTAAAAAAAAGAAAAAAAGTTGATTGCTGGCAATACCCCAAACTCAGATGGAGGGGAGACAGCACAGATTTGGTTGGGTGGGGTCTGTTTGGGGATCCTGGGGAGAGGGTGGCCTGGAACACCTGATTCCTCCCCTGGTACTCAAGGCTGCTGCTTGCCATTCTGACTCTCACTCAGGAACACTCAAAAATAAGTTTTCAAAAGAAGTAGGTAGCTTTCCAAAATGGCCACAGGGTGAATGAGAAACAGAGAGGCTGCAGCCTCACACACACGGGCAAGGAGAGCCCAGCCACAGAGAGAAGTGGACGTGCTGCCTCGGGCGTCCCCTCGTTTCCGGCTACCAGCGGCTCGGAGCTTAACGTGGAGTAGCCACAGACCAAAGATGCTGCCTGCAACTATGTGCTTGGAACCTCTTGCCTTCCTTCCCCTCCAAAAGCTGAACAAGTCAGGACTCTGGGGTAAAAACAAAACAAAACAAAACAAAACAGAACTCAGGACTGACCTGCTCTGTCTCTGAGTCATCTTACCTTTGAGCCATCTTTGGACAGAGCTGCAGAGCCATTAAGAGCGCCCCTCTCCAACAAACACAGGGCCGCCCCGAGAAAGGCAGTGCCTGGGAACTCTAAAGAGCAATTAGGCGAAATCCTAAATTACAGACTTCTCACTCTGCAGAGAAATGCAAATTATAACTTTGCCTCCTCCAAAAGCCCACAGCCTGATTTTGCTCTCCATCTGCAAACTGCTTCCATCCTCCAAAGGATCCCCCCCCAACAGGGTGGCCCTGGACAAGCCAGAAAGGGGACTCGACAGGGGTCGGCTCTGTCTGTGTGCTTTTCCTGCCGAGACCTCGGAGGGAGTGGGGGAGGCAGGGAGTTTCTTTGGCGTTGTTTTTAACCAAGCGCAGATATGTGTTGGGGACTTACTATGTCCTAAACACTGCTGGGAATAAAATAAAGTATGAGATGTCACCCTTATGCTCAAGCAGTTTCCAATCTAGTCAGAAAAGAGGGAGGAAAAATGCCGAACACAGCAATTTCTTCAAGCAGCAGGGAACTTATGGCTGTAGAATTGAGATGAGGGGGACCCCTAAAAGTTGGAGGAGGAAATGATTCATGGAGGAGATGCAACCTGAGGTTGGCCCCCAAAGACAGGCAGTGTGTGAACAGGAGGGATGGGAGAGGAAGAGGTGGTCCAGGGGAGGGAAGACAGCAGAACCCGGGCCACATATGGCAAGAAGCTGCCCTCCTATCTCGGCTGCTGGCCATCTGCCCTCCACGCCTCCCCAGGACCCCAGACCCCCATACCAGATGGGTGAACATCACGCCTCCCTTAGGCCTCCGTCCAAATGATTAGCAGGTGGATTCGGCCATGGCTCCCTCTGTGCCTCCCTGCAATGGGCCGGATGTCCCCCAGAGTTCCAGAGTTCCTAGGCAGCAGGGGCTGGCTCTCCCCGCTTCACTCCCAGGCCTGAGCTCAGTGCCGGGGTGACAAGATCAAGGAGCCCAATGGGTGACTGAATGGCGAGTAAAGGGGGACAGCAGGGATGGGAGAGTGGGCTCCTGGTAGGACATCTACCTGCCTGTCACCTTGTGTTCTTAAGGACAGTTCAGCGGGCTCTCAGTGTATATGGTCACAAAGTGAGGGAGTCAGAAAACTGTCAGTCATGGGCTGGGGGGCAGGAGCGGGGCAGTCCTGGCCCTGTTCTCCAGAGGTACTGTGGGGTTCCCGGCCTTCACTGGGTTTATCAGGCCTCTGACTCTTCCAGCCCCATCCCGGTGGTCCCCGAACATTTTGCTCCAGACCCCATGAGCTCTCTCCCCAGCAGGACATAGCAGGGTTTGCAGACAACCCCATGATGTGACCACAGAGCCCAAAGGGTAGCAGTGGGGGCCAGCTCCTTCTCCTGCGACACCCACTGACCCCAGGCCAAGGCCTCAGCCCAGCCTCCCCTTCTTCTCTTTTGGACCCTGTTTCTCAGCTTCTGATCACAGGAATTTCCCAGCTCTGAGCTGCGGTGGACCCAACACTCTCACAGCCTGGGCTCTGTCTGGAGAAAGCTTCCTGGGGCAGGCAGATGAGAACCGGGCCTGCCGAGTGGGAGCCTGGGGGTAGCAGGACTGGCCTGGACCACGCAACATGCGGGGCCTGCTGGGGGACCGTGGGATGGGGTCAGCTCTCAGAGGACCTTGAGCATGACATTGAGAATTTACCCTGTGGTAATGAAGAGCCATTAATGAGTTTTCAGTGGAGAAGACACATGGTTATATCTGTGTTTTGGAAAGATAACCCCCAGCTTTGATATTTTTAGCTATAAAGGGTTGCCTAGGTTAATGAATCACTTTTTACAGGTCTTGTCTCATGCGTCCTCATCCATCAATACCCATCTCTAATCCATTATTCAGACACCCAGGGCACTCAGATTTATGGGGATATGGGAGAGTGTCAAGTATACACTGGAAGTTGGGGGGGAGTTCCAAACGGGGAGCCTTTGAGGTCTCCCTGACCCGAGGTGTTCTATCATCCCCCGTCCCAGGGTGAAATCTGATTTCTCCGGAAGCCATTTGGAGTTTTTAAAGCTCTCTGTTTCATAACCCACCAGCACTGAGTTGCTGTATACTTGTTCCAACAGGAGAGGATGTGCATAAATCACCTGATTAAGTTATTACTGGGTAAATCACGAGCGTCTGTGGGGGTGAGAGAGCCTGACATCGGTGTTGGTGATTTGCAGGATTAATCATAGTTATCTTCCCTTGTGTGGCACTGCAGAGCCAAGAGACTCCCACCAAGGCTCCCACCACTACCACGGGAGCCCTGTGACCACCAAGCCATGGGCTCCAGGGTCAGATTGCCTGGATAGACCGCAGCCCTGCCGTTTACATGCTGTGCAACCTTGGGCAAGATACTTTACCTCTCTGAGCCCTCAGTCGTCTCTTTTAGAAAACAGAAATTATAACACCTGGGGGTGTTGTAAGGACTGAATGAATCAATACACGCAAAGTGCTGAGAAGAGTGTCTGGCACACGGGGAGCACATTCTAATAGACTATTATCTGTCCTTCTTATTATCATGCCTCCCAGCTACTGAGACATGGCCAGCATTGGACTTACGTTTGTTACTTTCTCATAGACTCAACATGGGTTCTTGGCTCATCCATGTCTAAGGAAAGAGCCCCTGGTTGTGTTCCAGCATCTGTGAAGTTCCCATTTGTACTTTTTTCCAGCCTGATTCCAGAATGCCTGTAGGCCTGCTTGTCTCCTTGGATTGTGTTGATCCCCATTTAATTAGCAATTAACATATTTGCAGGGATTTAGGATTGAGTGCCTGGCAGTGAATTACTCTAAGTAATTGATGTGAATTAAACCAGGGGCATTTGTATTCCAAGTTTCCAGAATATTCCAGGCACCCCATAATGTTTGGTGAATGAATAAGTGACATGAAGGGCAACAACAGAGGGTACCATCTGGGCTGGTGTAGGTTCATTATTCCATTATGCACGTCACACACTGAGTCAGCTCTGTACTGTGAGTAGTTATAAAATGATCTCATTTAATTTACTAAGTGTGAACCTTAAATCATACTGTAAAGCTGAACACAGTCATGAAATCACATCAATTAATTCTAGTCAACTGACCAGATACTTTGCTACTTGATAAACTTTAAAATGCAGGGTTCATAGGTATAGATTAACCGCAACTTAAGAAAACTAAATTTACAGACTTACCAAATTGGCAAATTAGAGGTTATCTGACTCACAAAAGCATTCTTCAACTTTATTACAAAAAAAAGATCCATTGGAAGTATCTATAAATTTAAAACTCCCTGTGAGTATTAGAAATATAATTCAACTCACTGAAATTCATTTCTTTTCAGATACAATTAAACCCAGCTATAGAATATTGCTGATTAACTTCATAGAAATGGTCCAAGAGCAAATGCAGGTGCTGATGAGTATATTATAGAACTTGTGAAAGAAAAAAAATGTAGAAATGTATTAAAGATGAAAGAAGGGGCAAGGAACCAAAGACGACTAGGAAAGAAAGGTGGGAAGAGGAAGAAAAGTGTCAATGCTTAAGGCCAAACAGAATCCAGTCTCGTGGGTATTTTAAGGACAACAAAAGGAGTTTATGTTTTCATCCCTAGGTTAGGACAATGAGGAAAGACTAGAGCCCTCTAGGGCAGGCAGCAGATTGTTAGCAGGTAGCAGAGAGAAAGAAGCTTCTTAACTCTCCGACTGTCAGGAACAGATTCAGTGTCTACTCAGGCAGGATCCGGACCCTCAAGGGCGGAGCTAGATGCCACACGACTTTGACTTAAAACCCAAAGGTCTTGACCGCCATGCTTGGACTCTCCTTCTGGATCTTAGCTGGGAAATGGGCTCAACTTTTGTCTCTCATTCTTCAACCTAATATTTTGGCTGTTTCAAGACCTGAGATCTCCTGTTTCTGAAATCTTCCAGCCAATGTGCCCCTTACTTACTCTTTCATTCTTTGGCTGTTTTTAACTCTCTCCTTGTTTGACAGAGCTAACAGACCGGAGAGCAGAGGCAGGCTGTAGGCAGAGTTTATCTTTATTATATCAGAGTACATGATCAGGACTCTCATTTAAATCCCAGTGGAATGGATTAAATCCCAGTGGAAACGTGTATGCTCACATTAATAGGATTATGTCAGTGTTTCCCAGGAGTGTTTTATGGGGTTCCACCAGATGATACCCTCACACACAGACACACATAAAAGGGTATTCCGTTCTTCATGGTTCACTGGGCACACACACAAAAAAAGACTGAGAACTTTTTTTTTCTAAGTAAACCTTATCAATATTTAGAGGAACAGTTCCTCCATCAGTTACATTCTGAAAAATGCTGCATGTGGGCCAATGCACAGTTGGTTGAAAAACTGTCCTCAAAGACCACTCATTGCTCACTGTCAATTTGTGAAGACATCTCTAATCCAGATCAACAGGCTCTGTACTTGGCCCTGGTCAGTTCAAAATTGTTTTTCTTTCTTTAAATCAATGACTTGGAGTAAGGGATAAAATCCATGCTTATTAATTAGCGGTGGAAAGACAGTTAATATAACATAAGGCAGGGTCAAGAATCAAAATAATCTGAGCAATGACCACTCATTGTTCCTTTTGGACGGCATTTCTGTTTAAAGAATTCATTGCACAAGAGCATAACAGGGGAGAGCTGATTTAGCAACAGTTCATGCATGGACCACAAGCACAGTCTGAGTCAACACCACAGTGGTAATACAATCCAAAGCCACATTAATAGAAGTTTATTGTCCAGACCATGCCTAGAGTATATATGTCATCCTAGATACTACATTCTAAGAGGGCCACTTGAGATTAAATTATGTGTAGAAGAAGTTGGACAGGGTGAAAAATTCCATTGTATGAAAACTGTTTGAAGCCATTAAATATGCTTAGCTAGAATAAGAGAAAACCAAGAGGCCAGAGTATTGATCTGTCTTCAACATATAAACAATTATCCTGTGTACATTGTGTATGACTTGATCTGAGTGCTCAATGTCTAGATAGTGAACCAAAGGGTAGAAGTCAAATTTCATTCAGTGTAAGACTCATATATTTCATAATGGAACAGGCTATCCTTATTAGTAGTGCCCCAGCATGGGAAGTGTTTCAACAGATGCTGAATGCCCAGGTGTCAGGGCTAAAGAAGAAGGGGTGACATCAAAGATACTTTAAGCTCAGATTCTAAGATTTTTTTTTTCTGGTCATTTAAATATTTAACTACCTCATTTTGGGGAAAACAACAGTTGGGATTACCTCGCCTGTCCTCACCACATTTCACAGAATCGCATCCCACGTTGAACCCTCTATGACATTTCTGCTTCTAATTCTCAGTTCAGTCCAAAATGAGAAGCACTGGCAGCTGCAGCCCCTGAGCCCGGAGTGGCCCTGGTGCGGCTCTTGTCCTTCTTAAGCGTTGTGTCCAGATCATTCTTTATTGCTGCAAGACACCTCCATATCTTTCCAACAAATTCCTCTTTTTGTTCAATCTGGCATGACTTGGTTTCTATTCTTGACAAACTAAAGAACTTTAACTATGACCCCTAAAGTCTAAAGTCTGGTGCCTTTTACAATAGTATCTTACCAGAAGACAGTTCAAGTTTTTTAAGCAGGCATTTTGGTCATAATTTTGGTCATAAGCAAGCATTTGGTTAATAATAGTATACTTATTTCCCATCCTCATACCTTTGGCATTGAAATTCACAAACATTAAAATAATAGGACAGGGAATCTGTTATTAACCTTATAGTAATTCACTTGCAAGTGTATGGTCTCTGGAAGCACCCAAAGAAGGCTGCTGTGAACACAATAATTTACATTTTCATTATTAAAAAATACGTGTCCTGCAATGCACATTTTATTTGGAAGGCAGCCCTTCATTATGCAAATATCAGTTTCTCTCTGAAATGTCTCACTGACGGTGTAAGTTTTATACCTATCATGTCTGGCCTGGAACCAAGAAAATGGCACAGCCACTAAAAGTTCACTTGTTACACAGCTGCTCTGACAGTTAATTAATGGGCTTTATTAGGCTGGAGGGCAGCAGGCCTCCCTGAGCCAAGTTTAGGACCCAGTTGGGTCTCAAAGGTCAGGTGCTTCGAAAGAAGCTCTAACGTCATGCTGTTAACTCCCGAACTCTTGGCAGAGCAGAGCTTTCTGTTTTGAAAGTAATGGCCTCATGTCTCTCATGAGCAAGTCCTGTTAGAGATCAAAGCAATCTTTCATAACCTTATTTTGATGAGTTAAGGGAAAATGAACCAGAAACATGAGGATTAAATGTCCCTTAAGACTCCCCTTGGGATGTAAATACTGAGAGGAATGTGCTGGGCCAAGCCATGTACAGGATTTTATCAGACCCCAACCATGTGGAGCAAACAGAGCAAGGCTTCTGACAAATTGAGACACGTCTGGGTCTGCCTTGACCTAACTGGTCTGCATTATGGTCCTCAAGGGGGTCTCATAATGGGAAGGGCACCTGTGCTCTCCTGGAGGGCTGCTCCCACCTACAAGGCTTATTCTCTTCAAAGGTACCAACTGTAACCGTCTAAAATCTAGGTTGTTACTTTTGCTTTAAATCACTCCTCGCATGAAGCAATTCCACCCGATTAAAGATGTCTCAGATGTCTCGTAGGCCTCCAAGCTTATATGAAAAAATGATTTTGTTTATGTGTTAATTTCTCACTAAAAACACAGCGCTCTCAAAGGGATTTCTATCACATATAACATCAAAGAGGAATGCTAATTCTGTCTCTTGTTTTGTTTTCAAATATCTTTGTATCTGATCTAAACATTGATCCTGAAATTATTAGCAACTCCTAGCCTACATTTAATCAAAAGAATATCCTTAGAAGATAGAAAGGGTGGGGGAGGAGGATAAAATTGAACACCCATGAGAGGAAATAAAAGTTGGGAATAATCTGTCACTTAAATGTGCAATGAATGTAAAACTATAGAGGGCTTTATTGGTTCGTTTGTATTGAGGTGAAATTCATAACATAAAATTAACCATTTTAAAGTGAACGATTCAGTAGCATTTAGCATATTGACAATGTTGTACAACCACCACCTCTGTCTACTTGCAAAACACTTCCATTACCTCAAAAAGAAACCTCGTCCCATTAAGCAGCTGCTCCACAATCCTCTCCTGAGCCCCTGGCAACCATTACTCTGCTGTCTGTTTCTGTGGATTTACCTGTTCTGGATATGCCATATCAATCACACAGTAAGTGGCCTTTTGTGTATGGCTTCTTTTACCTATCATATTTTTGAGGTTCAGCTACATTGTAACATGTATTGATACTTCATTCCTTTTTATGGCTGAATGATGTTCCATTATATGTACCCACCACATTTGTTTATCCGTTTATTGATAGGCATTTGGGCTGTTTCCACCTTTGGCTGTTCTGAATAATGCTGCTACAAACCTGTGTACACACATGTGTACGTGTATTTATTTGGACACCTGTTTTCAATTCTCTTGGGTGTATACATAGGAGTGGAATTGTTAGAACATCATTTGATGCTAAAAAGAACTGCATCCTGCATGTCTATTTTTTCCCAACACCATAACACACACAAGGTAACAGTTCCTGCAGCCGTAATCTCTTCCTCTTCCACTGTCACCAGTGGACCCAACACCAGTTCCCCTGAACTGGAACAACTGCCACCTGGCATTTTGATGTCCTGAGGCCATAAGGGGAATAAGGGAAAAAGGGAGGTCACAGTGACTGCTGGCGGGTTGGCGCTGACTATCCAAGGGAGCTAAGACAGCTACCACACAGAGGGAGCTGGCATCGTGTTCTCGGAAACTAGGGGTCACCCCTTAGGGTGTATTTGTACTGCCTGCCCTACAGGCAAGGTTAACAAAGGACTACAGCAACTTCATGTGGGCAGAACCAGTAAGGATTCACACTCCTCAAGACTATCATCTGATCAAGCAAAGGATCTCAACCAACCGAGTGCTGTTAAAAGGCAAGGGAAATGTGGGGTAGAATGGGTAGTTATTCAACCAACCTTATTCTTATGACCAGTTGCAGAAAAGCAGGTGACATCTTTACCAGTAGGTCCCCGCATGCTGCTAGTGTGTAATCATTTCCTCCTTGCTTGCGTTTAAATAGAAGTTACACTTCTCAGTTTATGACCTCCAAAATTGAAAACATATGTCTACAAAAACTTGTACACTTATGTGCATTGCAGCATTATTCATAATAGCCAAAAAAGGAAACAACCCAAATAGCTATCAACTGATAACTGAGTAAATAGATTGTGTATATCCACACAATAGAATATTATTCAGCACTGAAAATGAATGAAGTACATTAGGAATAGAAAAGTATGATGTTATCGCAGATGCAACAGAAATGAAAAAAAATCATAAGGGAATCTGTTGCACAATTTTACATCAATAAATTTGAAAATATAAATGAAATTGCTAATTTTCTAGAAAAAATATAACTTTCTCACACTGACTAAAGAAATAGTATAACCTGAATAAAACAATATAAGCATTAAAAAATTGATTTGACAATAAAATGTTCCCACCTTCTAACCACTTCCTCCTCTAGAATCCTAGTCTTAGATCATTTTGTAGTGAATTTTACCAAATCTTCAAGGAAAAGATAATCTGTATCTTATATAAGCTCTTACAGACAATAGAGAAAGACAGCAGGTCACTTAATTTGTAAAGCTAGTGTTGGCTTGACACCAAAATGAAATAGAATAGTACAGGGGGAAAAAAGCTATCAGGTAATCTCACTTACAAACGTAGATTAAAAGACCTAAATAACTATTAGTGAATTAAATCCGGCCAGTGTATTCTTTAAAACTATCATTGCTAAGTTTGGTTTATCCCAGAAACATAAGAACATCAGATAACTCCATCAATGGAAGTTTAACCATGTGTGCAGATTAAAAAGAAATAAAATAATATATCTTATTCTATAAATTCAACACCCATTCTTATCTATAAGAAAAACTCTTAGGTAAAACTAGAAATAGAAGGGAACTTCCTTAATCTGATGAAGAGTTATTACCAAAGACCTAGAACAGCGATACTCCTTCTGGAGTATTCCCCTTAAAAGAAAGAACAAGACAGGGAAGGCAGCTACTGCTGCCACATTTCAACATTATACAGGAAATGAATGTATTAAGAATAAAGAAAGGGGGAAAAAAAAAAAGAAAGAAAATGTGTGAGGTTTAAAGAAAACAAAAAAATATTTTTAGGCATAGAAAATGCATGGTCATCACAAGTAATCTATTGAAAGTGATAAAAACAATTCGTCAAAGTTGCTGATTACAAAGTCAACGTATGAAATTCAAAATTCAATGTTTCTTCACCTATGTCAGCAACAACAAATCCGAAAATAAGTTGAAAAAAATTATCAGCCAATTTGCAATAGCAGCAAAAACTGTAAAGAACTTAAGGAACACACACTGCATAAAATTTTTAACAGTTTCTAGAAAAATTATAAACCTTTAAAGGACATAAAAGAAGGTCTGAATAATGGGTAAGACTCAAAAGCATAAAAATGTCAATTCTGCCTAAATTATCTATAAACTTAACTAGATTTCAAACAAATCCCTGCAGAATTTTTTTGGTTTCTAAATTGATTCTAAAATTTATATGAAAATTCCAATTATGAGAAAACACTATCATTTTTAAAAAAGAGACCAACGAGGCAGGCAGACAGTTGCCCTTCAGACATGAAAACATTCAAGACAGCTGCAGAAGCTAAAATATGGTGGTCTGGGTGGAGCAATAGGCACTAGAACATAATGGCAAGCCCAACACAAATCCGTGTGCACACAGGACAGTGGAATTTGACAGTGGTGGCAGTACAGATGAGGGAGGAAAAGACAGAAACACTGGCTTTTCATATGAAAAAATATCATTAGATTCTTACGCCAATTATACAAAATAAACTCTGGAAGAATGAAAGACCTCAACATTAAAAACTGCAACACAAAAACCACTGAATGTGTGAGAGAACATCTTCACAACCTGGAGTGAATATGCCATTTGTGAATCTGCCACGATCTTCTGGTTACCCTGCCTACCTTGAGAGAGCTCCCCAAACTGAGTCTTGCTTTCTGGAAGGAGAATCCCTTTTTTTTTTTTTTTTTTTTTCAATTGAGGTAATATTGGTTTACAACATTATGTAAGTTTCACGCTTGACATTATATTTCTACTTCTGTGTATGCTATAGCATTCTCACCACCAAAATGTTAGTTTCTATCTGTCACGAGACAGCTGATCCCCAAGGGAGACTCTAAAGTGGTACTTTCCCAGACTGCGCCCCAGCCAAGGTGCAGCACGTGACCCCGGCGGGCCAATCAGACGCGGCAGGAGGCCGCAGGAGGAAGTGAGGAAGCGGACTGGATGCGGCTGTCCCTGGACCACAACTGTTTCGCTGGAGTGTAGAGGGATGGAGGCCGTGTGGTTCTAGAATTGGTGGCAGATTCCTGGAAGAGCGTCCTGAGAGTGTTCCTTTCATTAATGTCAGGCTTCTTTCCCCATCACTCCCAAGTGTTGTGTGAGCTTCCTACTATGGCTCTTAAATTTCTCTTCTGCTTGAACCATTTAGACTAGACTCTATTGCTTGCATCTAACAGCAATAATTGACATTCAATCCCCTCAAAACCAAAACACCTTTGTAACAAAATGTGCTGTAATCAAAGTTAGAGATTAAAAAGAAGAAGAAACAGGTTTAGAGAAGATATTTTCAGGATCTGTTAACAAAGGACTTGATAAATAAATATATTTATTTTATAAGATAATTTATATTTAGTGGAGAAAGAATCTAAATAAATAAATAAATAAATAAGAAAATGTAAGCACTCCAGTAGGAAAGTGGGGAAAAAAATGAAAACAGCCAATTTTCAAAAGTGGAAATCCAAATGCCTTTATTTTATGTACATTTTTTTTCTATTTAAAAGATTACATAAATAAAATTATGGTATTGATATTCTGTAAAGTTTTCACTCAAGGTGAGCATTTATGAGAATTCAACTGCATCTTGGGTGCAAAAGTTTATAGAATATGAACACCATAATTCTATTTATAAAAAATTTAAATAAGATAAAGCAACACTATGTCAATTATGAAAATGTTTAAAAATATTTAAAAAAAAAAAAAAAAGGTGAAAAGCTGGAAGCTTGCAGGGTGAAGCTGTAACAGTGATGTCATTTGCGGGGAAAGGCTGAGGGTGTCAAAGAGCACCAAAGATTTAGTTGCATTTTATTTCTGGGTTAAAAAAAAGAGAGACAGAGAGAAAAAAGGATTGGCAGTTCTTAATGGCTTGGTATGGATTCTTCGACTCCACTTCCTACATTTACACAGAAATTACAGTTTTTTAAATGCTCCTTTCTTTTCTTTTTCTTTTATAAAATGTGAGAAAGACAAACTCACCATTTGATCTATATATTACAAGATGTTGCGATAACATCAAGAGGAAAACAATGGCATATGCTCTGTCTAAAGATTACAGAGGGGACACCCATGCTGGATTCCCCAAAAAATAAGCTTTAAAAGAGAAGTAAATTTCTGCAGCTTCATTTTCAATTCAATTTTAAATTATACATGCATATCATTCTCATGAAATAAAGAGAAAGACCATGAAGTTTCACTTATAATGATTTTAGTTCTTAAAAAAATGAATTTATTTTTTTTTTCCTCCTGGTACTGCCATGTTCTTTGCAATGATTCTGTACCTACAGCCATGAATCCAAGCCCCCCAAGACCACAGCTGTGGCATACACTTGTCATTCACAGGCCAAGCCACAGGATGCCACTGTTGGATTTGTGCTACAATGGACTTTTATTTCAGCTAAGCTGAATGAAGAAAGAAAAAAACTTTTTCATAAACAGACAGGTGACAACTATTTAAGATTTAAGATTCAAATCGTATCTTACAAGTTCTAATTTAAAAAATTCCCTTTAAGTTGGATTTTGAACATCACATACTGAAATTGTGTAAGTTTTTATTAGTTGCATTCCAGAATAAAACCAAAACAAATTATTTTCAAACAGTTTAAAAATGTGAACACTCACAAATGTTTAGAACAAAGCCCTCTTGAGAGTTAAATTCTCAAAATCAGTTTCTATGCTGGCTATGTGAAGTTCATTGCTACATCTATAGATTCATGAGATCTCTGTGATATATCATTTGCTAAAACTAACAAATAATATATTCATTAGTATTTAAACCTATCTAAAACTGTTTGTTTTTTAATGGGGTCTACGTATTTTTAAAATCAAATTGTTGGGTAAATCAAATTGTGGTTTTCCTTTGACTTATCCAAAGATTTTATTTGCATTTCTGAATTGAACCACAACTGGTAGTTACCCTTGGCACTTTAAAATTGCTGACCCCATCCCAGACTCTAGCAAGTAATTAAAGGTTTATAAATTAACAAGTACAGGTCCAGGAGAAACTGATATTTAAAGGGAATGATTCCTTTTGTCTTATGAGTAAATGAAAGAAAGACATTCCCAAAGTAGAATACATCCCGTTAAAAAGTGACAATATTTGTGAATATCTGGTCTATGTATGTAGGAAATAAACTGCAGTGTCTCAAAGAGACTATAGCCAAATTAGGGACATGTAATACATCCATATAAGAACAATGCCATTAGGAGTATAAAGTGCCCAGTCCAGGAGAGAGTCCCCAAGGATGAGAGTGGCCAGGAAGGGCTTTGGAGGGGCCAGAACCCACTGCGAGACTGCAGGTTCAGTGCCATCTCCTTGTAGAGTTTTCACCTCCTGCACTTGGCCCAGCCAGACTAGCCCCTTTCCTCCGCCGACTCAGTCAGTCCCTGTCTTCTGAAGATTTTCATGGCTCTTTGAACATGTGTTTAGTTATAACGCTCAAAAATTGTCCATTTATTTATTCAGTAAATACTAGGCACAGAGAATACAACCAACATGGTTCCTGTCCCTGAAGCTTACCGTCTAATCAATGCATTGCTATTTGCTCACTCATCTCTTCCATGGGACTAAGAGCTATGCAGTGTCCTCAGCATGGAGGGCAGAGCAGATTGTGAACGTGCCAGGATGGAGTGGAGGCTAGAAGATTAGAAGTTAGCACGGCTGTCCAGCCAAGAGGTGCTGGAAGCTGGGATCAGAGGGATGCAGTGGTGATGGGAGAGAAGGGACAGTTAAAGAAGAAGATGGAAGAGTGAAGGGACTTGTTCCCCACAAGCAGTAGGGAGAGGGCGAAGCCAACAGCAACTCCAAGGATGGCTTTCCCAAGTGGGTTCGTTTCTGTACTTGTTTTCTTCCCTAACCCTGGGCACTGCTAAGCCTTTTAATTTACAGAATTAACCATGTGCCAGCCTGGTTATTGTGCATAAGCTTGCCTCTTCTATAGTAAACTGTAATTCTGCAATACAGGGCAAGGCTCCTTGACAGGTCAACATGGAGGGTCCCTGGGCCGTTCTAGTTGGAGTACTCTAGTCGGGTCGCTCTGCGCATACGAATCATGGTGCATTTGTCCCAGCCCTTCATGTGCACCTGAGCCACAGATCTTAGTTAATGCAGAGTTAGAGGTGACTCCTAGGGGGTCAGCATGACTCAGAGGAGTGGGACATGAGCAAAGTGATGGGCTGAGTGGTTGTAAGGTAATAAATTTTTAAACTTAACTAAACCCTAAGTCTGAATTCAGGACACTGGTTGCCTGAGCAACAGAGAGGTTAAAGCAGCAATAAATTATGGCTGGTCTTATCAAACAGAGCTGTTACCGTTTAACAGCAGGGCACTAGCACCCGCCATCCATGTTGATTGCCAAACACAATTCAGCATGGAGAAATGATCTGCAAGTTCGTATCAAAGGAAAACAGAAGACCATCATCAAGGTCCGAGCTCTGAGCAGACCCTAATCTCAGAGAGCTTAGAGAACAGAAGACCTAAATCCTAATCTCTGCCCTTCCTAATCATGTGACCTGTGAGGAGGCTCACTTTGCCCCTGGGAACCTCAGACTGCCCTCCTTAAGGGAGAGATGTTGTAAGGCAGCGGACGTTCATAAAAACATTCTAAAAATGGAAAATGTGCTATAAAGAAGGTACTGCTATCTCTCAAAGCTGAAAAACAAAATTAGTTGAGGAAAGGCAACAATAAAGCTATGATATTTTTAATAAGAAATACCTGTCAGCCAGAAGTTTAGATGAGTGAGATTATCTGAACAAAACCCCACATTTTAAACAACTGTAAACAATCATTTTATGTTAATACTCATTCTTGGCCTTCGGAGAACCAGTGTCCTGGGTAAATGGGACATTTCTGGCATGATCCTAGGTGGAGGGTCACAGCAGCATAGTCACATTCCTTGGTCTGATTCCCACACTTGATTAGTTTTGCTGGCACACAACCTGTCACACATGTGGTGCCTTGCCGACCCCACACTACTTTGTGTACAGTGTCCCTTCCTGCCTCTGGGCCCACGTATGGGTTCTCCTCTCAGGTCAGACTGATTTCTTCATTGTCCTTCTCTCCTTGAAGACCAGATTAGAGCATCAGCAACTCAGTGATGTCTACTCCATTTAAGCCACCTTCACTCAGTAGTTGCAGTGCTGTCTTGCTCTTTGTCCCTTGAAATAGGCAGCAAGCTCTTTGAGGAAGGCCCAGGAGGGACCCCGCTTACTGCTGTTTACACCATACTTCCCAGGAGTCTACCTTGCACAAGCTGGGACTCATTGTCTGAAGGGGGGAGGGGTGAAGGAGATGCAGAGGACTTTGAACTCATGTATCTGGTAATCCCCGCAGGGCTCAGCATGGTGCTGATCCCCAGCACTTCTTGAGGAGGAGACTGCTTTCTTTGGTCTGGAGGAACCTGGAAACACACATGTATCAGGTATTTACCAAATGTGTGGAGTGAGTGAGCTGGGCTGCTAGGGAGGACGCTGGGTCAGGTGAAGAGGTGAAGAGGTGAAGCTGGTGTCATAATAGGGAAGAACAAATCTGACTCTGTAATAGATCTGTTTCTTATACTTTAACCTTTGTATTCTATTGCCTGTTAATCACTAAAGGGATGTTACCTATAAGCTAAAATTATATATAATGGCCCATCTCTGGGAACCTTGCCTCCCAGGTGATGAGCATTAAGCTAAAATACCTTTGTTTAGTTCACAGGACACATCCTGACCAGGCCCACCTGAGAATGACTGCAGGAAGGAAGAAATTAACGCATCCCCTCCAGAGGCTGACCGGAATCAGGAAATGTTTGACTTTACTCCCTCCCTTTTTAATATAAAAGCAGCATGAATTCTAACTCAGGCAAGGTGGTTCTTTGGGACACTAGTCCACCATCTTCTTGGTTTGCTGGCTTTCCATATAAAGTCATTATTCCTTTCCCCAGTAACTTGTCCCTCAATTTATCGGCCTGTCGTGTGGTAAGTAGTATGACCTTGGACTCAGTAACTGTGTGGCTGCATACTCTCCCCTTCTGCATACCCTGACCAACTAGGGCACAGGGACAGGGACAGGTATGGGGAGCACCTACATCTAAAGATGTGCTGCCCATCTAAAGATAACCGTGGAACAGAAGAATATGTGCCAACCAAATGGCTAATTCCATTCTCTTTCCCATCCCAGATGTAATAAGGATTCAAAGACCAATAGCTTCTGACTAAAGTGTTTCACCAGCAAGTCCACATGCAGTGAGCCACATCTGGAAGGTTCTCCAACAGAAGAAAATTTGATTTCTTGTCCCTCCTGAATTTTGTCTTCCTGAATTATACATTCATCTCTGTCTCCCAGAACACCACTGGGAGAAGTCCAATCCATATCAATAGCTCTCAAGTCTGAGTAACCTCATTTGCCAATATATTTTTTTTAAATTCAGGTATAATAAACACAGTAAAATGCATAGATCTTAAGTAGTCAGCCCATGAAGTTTTGACAATTGTATATGGCCATGTAACCACCACTTCAATCAAAATATAGAACATTTCTATCACTTAGGAAAATTTCCTTGTGTTCCTTTCTAGGCAGTTCCCACTCTTACCCTCACCCCCAGAGACAGTCACTTTCTGATTTATATCACCACAGTGGGATTTGTCTAGTTTTGCATTTCACATAAAAGGAGTCATACAATTTGTATTCTTTGGGTTCTGGCTTTTTTAGCTCAGCATAATGTTCACCTACGTTGTTGCAAGAATCAATAGTTTGTTCTTTTTTATTACTGAGTTGGAGTTCCATTGTATGCTGTACCAGAATTTGTTTATCTAATCTGTTGATAAACATTTGAGTTGTTTCCAGTTTTTGTCTTTTATGAAAAAAACGTCTGTGAAGAGTCATACACTAATCTTTATGTTCCCACAGTTTCATTTCTCATGGGGAAATACATAGGAATGGAACGTCTGCATCACTGGGTTAAACATACATTTAACTTTATAAGAAACTATCAACTCATTCCCCAAAACTATGACACCATTTTACATTCTCACCAGCAATAGATGAGTGCTCCAGTTAGTTGCTCTACATTCTTCCCCAGATTTGGTATTGTCCATTTTTTTGGTTCTGTTTTGTTTTTAGCCAGTCTAGCAGATACAAGATGCTGTCTCAGTGTGGTTTTGACTTGCATGATGACTGATGACAGGGGACGCTGAGCCTCTTTTCATGTCTTACGGCCATGAGTGCATCTTCTTTTGTGAAGTATCTGCTCGTCTTATTCATTTTAAAACTGGATTGTTCATCTGTTTACTGTTGATCTGTAAGTCTTTTATATAACCTAGATTCAAGTCCTTTGTCAGATATTTTTTCTGCAAATATGTTTTCCCAGTCTGTCTATGCTTATCTGTTCATTTTCCTACCAGTGTCTTTTGGTGAGCAGAAATTTTTTATTTTGATGAAAATTGAGTTATTTTTTTCTTTGATAGTTAATGATTTGGGGGTTCTGCCCAAGAAATCTTTGCCTACCACAAGATTATGAAAATAGAGTCCTATATGTTCTTTTAGAAGCTTATAGTTCTAGATTTTATACTTAGGTCTGTAATTCAGCACAAATTAATTTTTATTCATGGATTGAGGTAGATTGAGGTTCTTTTTTTTTCATATGGATATCTATTTGTTCAACAACATTTATTAAAAAGACTTCCCTTTCCCCATTAAACTGACTTGGCACCCTGGTCAAAAATCAATTGACTATATACGGATGGTTCTATTTCTGGAGTCACTAAACTCTAATTTTTAAGCAACACACTCAACCTGGAGACTAGGCCTTTCAAGATCTCCTAAATTTCAGCCTTTCCTTTAGAGGGAGTGATAGAGAATCCTTGGTTTTGATAAAATAAAGCACATGCATGTTAAATTACAGTACTTTGGGGAACAGTGTTTTCAGACACCAAAAGTAAGTAACAAGCCTGACCCTTTCCTTGAAGGCAAGTTGGAGTGAAATGGAGGTTGAGGTTAATTCTTCTCTGTACAGGTGTCCAATTTCCATGTGATATCCAGGTGCCATGCCAGATGGAACACAGGGATCCCTGCATAGGCCAGGGGTCCTGACCCTCTCCAGGCTGCCCCCTGTAGCCATTCCCCTCAGAGGTGCTTGCAGCTCCGTGAATGTTACCAGCTTCTGTGGAACACGGCAGTGGATATTTGATATTTTTGCCTACCCAGCATATGTCCCCTGCTTCCAGCAACAACACTTCAATTTCTCTTTGGGAAGCCACCCCCCGTTACCCCAAGAGATGTGGGGTTAATAAGTGATTGACCAGGCTCCTGACCCAAGTTCTGAGCCAATTCAGAGCAAGGACAGTCAGCCCCTGGGACCCCTCTCTGGGAAGTTCTGTCTGCGGGGCTTCAGCACTGCAGACCCCCTACTTAGGGGGATTATCCTGCATGCAGAGAATCTGCCGGAGAATGAAGCCAGCTCGGTGGGCAGCGGAGCCACGAGAGAGATCAAAAGAGACGAGGCCCTCCGGAGCAGCGGAATTCAGCCCTGCCTGAAGCTAGGGCCACAATTACGTGAGCCATGAGGCTCTCTTTCACTGTCAGCCTATTTAAGTTGGATTCTGCAGTTGCAGTGAGAGTCCTTAATAATCCACAGCGTGGGCAGCCCAGCAACCTCTGCCCATCCCAATCGAGGGGTATTTCTCTTCTTTTCCTTACAGCTTCCACATCTACACCCCACTTCCAGGACAGGTCCCTTGAGAGGAACAAAGTCAGGAAGAACCCTGTCTTGGAGGACTTCCCACCTTCTTACCTGCTGTGCCGCCCACCTACTGGGAAGAAGGGTTAGGAAAAGTCACAGGAGGATGAACACATCTCCGCACGTCAAACTGCCCTCTAGATCTCTTTCTCTCTCCTGCTTTCTTATCATTGATACCTTTTCTCTCCTTCCTTCCCTATCCATGTAATCCTCCTCCCCAATAGTCTTGCTTTTAAGCAGATACAGTGGATGAATGGCTTTCTTTGAGCCCAGTACTGTCTGGAATCATAAAACATGGTCCCTCCCCTTGGAAAGTTCAGGTGTAATGAAGGAGAATTTGGAGCTAGGAGAGAGTAAGTGAGGGAGCCTCACTTACTGAACCCAGAGGGAGGCTCCCTCTGAACCCACTTTGAATTTGAAGAAACTAATGATGCCATTGAGAGAGTCCCTGAGGGAAGAGGAGGGGCCAGCGGACACGGAAGGCAGGGCTTCAACGGTGGTGGGACATTCAGAGAAAAAGACCGGTAAGCGCAAGGTTCTGAAGGAGGAGACCTGAGAGTCCATTACATTACAGAACATCTTTGTCAAGCAATACCTGCGAGGTGATCTAATCTGACCCAGGTAGCTCCTTTTATTTCTTTTAAGTAAAATTAAATCCAACCCTAAGCCTCAATTTCCCAGTGTAATAAATGAGATAACAAAGCCAACAGCCCCACAATGTGCTAGAGTCAGGGCCCTCCCACTCCAAGGTCCTTCAGGGTCTGCCAGAGGAGCTTAGCTCTTACCTGCTTTAGTAGTTTTGGTTACTCGTATGATCTTATAAAATAAATCTCTAAATAAGTTTGAAAACCTAAGAATTAAGTTCCTTTCCCTCAGTGTTAACATAATTTCTTCCTTCTTTTGAGCCTGATCTGCCACCCCTCCCCCTAGCCCCGATTTCCGCCTTTTTTCCTAAGGTCTCCTTTGCTGCCTTTGGGACATCAACTCACACTCCTGGGCAAAAGAAACCCAGACTGGTCAGTTCAGCTGGACCTTTATTTTGTGCTTTATCTCCAGCTGCCCGCAGGGTCTCATTCCCAGTCCCAAGGGAGTGAATTCAGCCCTTTCTCCACCACACTGATCCCAAGTCCCATGGTGGCCTGCGCAGAAAGGGAAGGCGAGGGAATTGTCTGGGTTCCAGCACCCAAAACTTGCTTGGTACACTGGAGAATGGAGAGCCACTCTGAAAATAATTTGTTTCCTCCTACTCCAAATCTGTCCCCCAAACACTATGAGGATGCTTCGTACTTTTCAAATGAAAGTGGTCTCACAGCAGCCAGGGCTACTGTCACAGCATCCCCAACGCTGGTCTTACCCTTGACCAGCCTTAACTTGTCCTCTGAAATAGGACCGATTCTCAGTTCAGACTGAGAAACAAAAACAAGACCCAGCAGCGTATTTGCCCATAAAGCCACAATAAGAATTCCCGTTTCTACGGAAGGTGAATTCACTTCTGGCACCTAAAGTTGCTTATCTGGTTCTTTCGAGTTACAGCATTCAGTTCATTCCCAGATATGAATCAAACCATCAAGCATTTTAAATCTCAATCTACTGCCAGGAACAAAGGTCAGAAACCAGCCCAGGTGAGCTCCTTAGAACGCACTCTACCCCGCAGTCGAACTGCAGCCTCTTTCACCTCTTCTCCGGACAGCGTATTATTTTTCTCTTATATACATGTACGCTTTAGCTGAAACGTTTGCAAGTAAGCTTCAGAAATCAACACTCACCCCTAAACACTTCAGCACACATCCTGAGACTCAGCCACAACCCTCTCATCACATTGAAGAAAATTAACCTCGATTTAATAATATCTGATGTATGGCCCATATTTAAATTCCACAAGAGTCCTCAAGATGTTTTTTATATCTTACAAAGTTTCATCATACAGTAGAGGTTCATAAATTATTTTTCACTTTCTTAGCTCTTTAAGTTATAAATTTTAAATTTAGAATAGTCCCTTTGCCTTTTTGCTTTATCTCGTCTGTTTTCTATTATTTGGATTTTTTTAAAGTTCACATCAACTGTCTTATAGAATCTTCTACCTCCTACAGCTGTCTGATGATTAGATTCAGGTTAAACATTTGGGGCCAGAATGTTGTACAAGTGATGGGTGGACTTACTGTATCACAGCAGAAAGCAGGTAAACTTACTTGGGCTGTCCCAGTGCTGTTTGATTACTCTGTAGCCAATTTATTTAAAAAAAAAAAAAAAAGAACAAACCACACAGTAGACAAATCTATATTTTCAAACTGCCTCCATGTGCAGTGAAAGCCCAGTGTATCTTTCAAAACAATCTTCAGGAGCATCAGCTTTTGTGATTTTTAAATTCTTCCGTAAGTAACAAGCCTTCTCTATTACTGTGAAGGGGATGTATAAAAAGCCTGTGAACTAATGCTGGGTACCTTTCATAGAATCTGAAATTTCTTCTATCAAGACCAAAACCAAACCAAACCAAACAACAACAGCAAAATCAGAAAAACACAGTCTTCACAAGCTGTGAGTTTTCAAGCCAAATTCCAACCTGTGGCAGATTGCTAAGGACAGGAGGCAGTGGGGTTGCAAATGCTGCCTCTGCCCTAATTGGGGGATGGTGATCGGTCACCTTACCCAGGCTCACCTCCCTCACCTGATGGGAGTCCTGCCCCCGCAGTCAGTCAAGGCCAACCAGGAGACCCGGGGCTAAGCTGCTGCTCATATCTTGGAAACCGTGTAAACAAACATCATTGCTGCCAGCTGAGAAACAAGGCAACCTCCAGCCCCAAAGCAGGCTGGGGTCTGGGACTGTCTTATTTATCTTGGGATCCTAAGCCCGTGGCAAATCACCTGGCTGTACTGGCGCCTTGAGATGGATCTGTTGCGACTCCTCCAGCAGCCCAGCATGACCCTTGTATGAGGTATGATTTCTGGGGCTGGAAATGGCTTCTCCGTGTCCCCCAGATCTTTCCTGTCTGCTACAGCTGCAGAAAACCCCGATTTTGTGCTTGATCCCATCCTTTTGAGAGCCCTGTTACAATACCTCTGCCCCGAGAAGCCGTTTGCCTAGTGAGCTGGGTCGTATGGGAGCGTGTGAGGGCCTTGAGGGGGTGTTGGGGACAATAAATTTCAGGTTGGGTGCCCTTCTTGATAGCAGCAGTGGGACTAGTTTATGGCTGCTCGAGCCATCTCCCTGACTCCTGCCATCTTGCTAACTGTCTTTGGCTGTTTTGTAGCTCCTTTCTTCCTCTGTAAGCTGATGGTTTTCCACAGTGCTATACTTTGATTCCTTTCTCTTTCTCTTGTGTGTACCTACCAAAGGGTTTTGTTTTGTGGTAACCCTGAGGCTTCCTTGAAACATCTTAAGCAATAGAACAGTCTGTTTTAAGCTGATAGTAACTGAACTTCCATTGCATACAAAAACTCCACCCTTTTACTCCCCACACACAATTTCATCTTTTTATATTACGTGTCCATTAACAAAGTGTTGTGACTATAGCTATTCTTAATCCTTTCTGCTTTTAACCTTTATACTAGAGTTAAGCAGTTAACACACTACTACATTACAGTATTAGAGCATTCTGAATCTGACTATATACTTACTGTACCAGTGTGTTGTGTATTTTCGTATATTTTTATGTTACTAATTAGTGTCCTTTCATTTTAGCTTGAAGAACTCCTTTCAGCATTTCTTGTGAGGCAGGTTTAGTGGTGATGAACTCCCTCAGCTTTTGTCTGTTTGGGAGAGTCTTTATCGCACCTTCATTTTTTTAAAATGAAGGTACTGGGGATTGAACCCAGGACCTCGTGCATGCTAAGTACGTGCTGTATCACTGAGCTATATCCTCCCTCCTTCACCTTCATTCCTGAAGGACAACTTTGTTGGCTAAAGTATTCTTGGTTAGCAGTTTTTTTTTTTCTTTCAGCACTTAAATAGATCATCTTACTCTCTCCTAGCCTGCAAGGTTTCTGTTGAGAACTCCACCTATAGTCTTATGGAAGTTCCCTTGTATGAGAAAAATTGTTTTTCTCTTGCTGCTTTTAAAATTCTCCTTATCTTGGATTTTAAACAGTTTTATTATAACATGTCTTGAGAAAATCATTTTGGATTGAAATTATGGGGTGACCTCCTAGCTTCATGAACTTGGATGTTCAAATCTCCTCCCAGGTTTGGGAAGTTCTTGGCTATTATTTCTTTAAATAACCTTTCTGCCTCCTTCTTCCTCTCTTCTCATTCTGGGATTCTAGTGATGTGTAGATTATTTCTTTTAATGGTGTCTCATTGGTCCTGTAGATTTTCTTTATTCCTTTTCATTCTTTTTTTTATTTGCTCCTCTGACAAGATAATTTCAAGTGATTTGTCTTTAAATTCACTGATTCTTTCTCCTGCTTGGTTCAGTCTCCTGTGAAGCTTTCTATTGAGTTCAGTTATTGTATTCTTCAGTCCCTAAATTTCTGTTTGGTTCTTTTTTATGTTTTCTGTCTCTTTGTTGAACTTCTCACATGGTTCTTGTATTGTTTTCCTGATTTAACGAAATTGTTCATTAACCTGTTTCTCTTGTAGCTCTCTGGGCATCTTTAGAACCATTATTTTGCATTCTTTGTTAGGTAAATCCTGCATCTCTATTTCTTGGGGGTCAGTTACTGGAAATTTACTGTGTTCCTTTGGTGATATCATGTTTCCCTATCTTTGTGATGCCTGTAGTCTTGTGCAGGTATCTGGCCACTTGAAGAATCAGTCACCTCCTCTAGGCTTTAGGGACTAACTTCAGGAAGGAAAGACCTTCATCTGCTGCAGATGAAGGCGCACTGGAGCTTGCTGTGCCCCTGGGTCTAGTGGTGAAGGGCACCAAGTGCAGGGGTGTGTGGTGGCTCTGGGTCCAGGGAGCATGATGTCTTACTGGCTTGGCCACTGGGTTCCAGAGTATCAAAAACTGTGTGGTCCTTGGTGAGCACTTCAGAGGGTCCACAGTGGCTGCAAGGGCTGTTAGGGTCCTCAGTGGCACCTCCAGGTCCAGCAGCTAAGGACAAGGGCGGGCAGCTGTGGTGGCCAGAGTGTGATATGCGCACACTCAGCTGCAGGGGCTTGCGTAGCAGCAGGGACTGGGTGCACGCAGTGGTGGGGGCCAGGTCTGGTAGCAAGGGCCGGGGCCAACTGCGGGCACACTGGCAGCTGTGAGGGTCCTGGCTGTCAGCATGCACTCCTGCAGCTGCCACAGGCATGTTCACAGCAGTAGGGGCTGGCTGCAAGCAAGTTCAGCAGTCTGGACCAGTGATAGGAGACAGGGCTGGAGCTGCAGGGGCCCTGGCTGTTGGCATGCACTCCTATGATGGCAGGGTCTTGCCATGGGTGCATGACAGTGGATGCCAGTGACAGGAGTTGGACCAGGGGCACACAGGTGCATAGCTGGAGGGGCCAGCTGCCAGTGAGCCCAGGGGTGCAGGCCAGTGGCAGGGGACAGGGACAGACCTGGGCCCTCAGGTGGTGGTGGAGGCCCTGGCTATCACCATGCACTGCTGTGGCTATAAGGTCTCCCCACAGCGGACCAGTGACAGGGCCAGGCCAGCAGGGTGCAGGTACACAGCTGGAAGAGCTAGCTCCAAGTGTGTACACAAAGGTGGAGGTCTGCCACGGGGATCTAGGCTGGCGTCTCATACTCATGCAGTGACAGAGACCTGGGCTGGCCACCGGTACAGATCCAGGGGCTCAGACAGGGGCAGGGTAGAGCGTGAGCAGGGAGGATTCAGTCTTCCAGCATCTGTGAACGTGAATACCTGTGGGGTAAAACTTGTGAAATCTGCAGAGGGTCTTGACGGCTGTGCTGGTCGTTGGTCTCCTCTGCAGCAAAAGCTACTGGGAGCCTCTGCAGAGCAGGTCACAGGGAACTGTGGTCCCTTCCAGTAGACCCTGTTCTTCTCCCTTGATCCTAGCCATCTCTGTAAGTCTCAGCTTGGCTGGCTTCTGGGTCAGGTGAAACCAGAGCAGAACATTTGTGTGGTGCCCTGAAAAGCTGGGGAGGCCGCTCACTCACCCGCTCTGCCTTTCCCGACAAGAGGAACTCTTTCCCGCGGGGAGCTCCCTCTGGGCACTGGGCATGGGGGATGGATGGTTCTTCCTTCCCATTTGGTGAGGTTATTATCCTCAGGTGTATTTTCCCACCATGCGGCTGAAGTTTCTTAAGTGAACTCCTGAACCCTCCCAGAGCTGTTTTTGTCTGTGGATATCTAATTATTGATGTTTGTGAGTAAACTGAGGCTGGGATCTTCTACTTTGTCACCTCAGTCTTGCTGGTGTTTTCATCTTTGTGTTAGAAGAATTATGGGGTGGGGGAGGGAAAGAAGATTTTTTTTAACCATACTTTGAAATGGTTAGAATCTTTTTCTTTGCTGAAGTTTCAGGCTTATAAAACGGTTTTCAGGAAGAGAACTAATTTGTCTAAATAAGTTTGAGTGCGTGTGTCTTATGACTTTGAATTTGATCACAGCTTTATTCCGATCAACCAGATAGAGGGGATGTTTTCTGTTTGGGCAGCCTTTTCCAGACTTACAGCATCTCCCCATAAATGCAGACCTAGTTCTGTCACACTTGATGGATCTTTCAGTCCACACAGCTCCTTATCACTGCTTCTCATTTTGGGGAGATGCAATGTTGATAAGAAAATGGGCTGCACATTCAGTCAATGATCATAACATAAATATGCTCAAGTTGTATAAATAAAACTGCTTTTAAGTGAACTATATTTTTCAGCTTCTGGCAGCAGCAACTTTAGCAAATGCTCTTTGGGGAAATGACCTCAATAAATATTAAATTTGAAAAGAGTTTTGTGAACTCAGACTCCTACATGAAGTCAGAGAAGACAGACTTTATTGAAAATCTGTTTGCAGCTGCCGTTTCTGTTTTCAAGGTAATGAGCTGTCCAACTAATTGAACTTGAGATTCACCTTTCAGTTGTGAATCCAACTGCAGAACCAAAAGACAGGCAGGTAAATGTGAAATGATGAGCAGTCCTGTTGAAGGAGAGACATCCTTTGTTCTGTCGTTTGTGAGCCCAAGAGCTTCATGTCCTTTGTAAACCCCCCGGCAGTGTCTCAGAACATACAAACCTCAAAGCATCTCAGGACTGTGCTTCGGAGAGAGAGCAGGAAGGGAGGGAGGGAGGGTGGGAGAGAGATTCTTTTAACTGCACTTCCCCCTGTTTTCGTATACCACATGAGAAAATGGTCTTCATGTGACAGAATGAATTAAAGAGGCCTGCGTTCATTCTCTCTGCCGTTGACTCTGAGGGAAGCTGAACAGAGCGGTGGTAAATAACTATATAATTGAAATCGCCTTGCTTTGTATTACCTTAGGAGTGGCTTGTTTTGTAGACACTTCAGATTTATTGAGACAGATTACACCCCTGTGCGTAAATCACTTTGTAAAAGTAAAGCAGGCAGTTTTCCATAATTCCTTCCAACCTCCAGGGTACAATGTAATCCACTAAAGCAGTAATTTACTATTAAGTGGGACCCTTGAGGCAACTTTTTCCTGGGGAATCCTCTTCTCGTTGGAAGACTCATTCATTAGGCTACAATAAAGAAGCGGCCCTCTCTTCTCTCTGCCCTTGTCATTCTCTGTTTACACATCTGAAAGGGGAAAGTCCAGGCTCCAGGTTTGGAAGGTAGAAAGTTGGGTTTTGTGTTTCTGGCATGAGGAGGGGTTATCTATTCTCAGGAAAGACAGGAGGCACCACAGGAAGGAGGACACCATCAGTCTCAGCCTTGAATCTGGCAGGATTCACCGCCTTCAATCATCTGGGCTCTATTTGCCAGTTGGAGGAAAGGCCAGCCCAGGATGCTGGCACTCAGGTTCATTATGACATTGTGAATACCAAACACTAGTTCTTCTAAGACATTTAACTTCATTTCTGCTTAATTTAGGACGTGGCTGTATTTTAAATGTTTTGAATCATATTTCCAATTTGCAAAAATATTAACAGCCAGTCGGTCACTTAATCCTCAACTGCTAAAATGAAGAAGTAGAATTTGGGGGGATGAGAGTTAAGCGTTTATGAAATTGTGCATAGATGTTATGGAGACCCATTTAAGAATTGGTGGCTTAATTTCATTTAAAATGTAATTACTTTTGGCCTTTGTAATTTTCTTCCTCTTTCATGGACAAAAACAAGAATTCCACAAACAATACCAGTCAGTGGAACCTAATATTCAAGAGAGGATTTGGGTGGTTCAAGATGAAATTAAATCACATGCTTGGATAGGCTGCATTAGAAGCCACCTCCAAGCGTCATTCTTGATTTTCTAGTTCCTTGTCCCTGCAGCAGCAAAAGGGGTGCTCCTTCTTTCCTTCACTAGCCACTGGTTTAATTGTCACTCTGACTATCAGTCTCCTAATAGCCCTGTAACCCTCCTCTCACTCCTAGATTTTTCTATTTCATTATTAAGTCAACAGGATTTAGACCATCTTTCTCCTCTATAAAGGTCTCTTCTGTGGCTCTACAGTTTTACTTTTGAACTTAGTTTCTTCTCTGTAGCAGCTTCTCATTATGTAATTTGAAGATTACTCAGGATTGCACGCTCATATTCTCCATGAGATCAAGGTTCATATTCCTATTTTAAAGAGCTGGGAAACACTTCATTAAGCCGCAGTAGAGGGGTAAGTTGGTAAGAGCTGTAAAGTACATCTCCATTGTAGCAAAAGGTCTAGAAAATTGTGACAAAACCATATGTAAAACAAGCTCTGATTTGTAAATTTGTCCAAATCATCCCTCTGCCCTGTAGTACCCTGGACACCCTGCCCCATCCTGTTCCCTTTCAGGAGCCGTGCAAACCTGGGACAGGCTGTAGACAAAACACCTGAACGGGGCTCTCCTCCCCATCCCACAGTTGGCTGAGCCCTGCAGAGGAGGTGAGAGGCCGTCCTCTAGTTCAAGCAGCCACCTTTATGTGCCAGGAGTTTTCCAAATCGCCCCACAAGTGACTGGAGCTCATGTTTTCCTCTGGCTCCCCGTACATGTAGAACCAGCACAAACATGACTTCAGCAGGGCAAACAGGCCTGGTGACATCACTTGGTTGCTGTCAGCAGAGACTTTACCTAGAGTTTGGTGGTGTTGCTGCATTGGGAAAATAAACCAGTGCTTTCCGACTCGGAGGAGGCAGATCCGTGGATGTCTGAATTGCTTTTAGATCTTTGCGAACAGTTACTACAAGCCTAGTATTTTTCAAAAACCTAATAATACAGCAGTGCTTTACATAATTGCCTTCTCGAACATTCGTAGAAAACTATAAATAGTCCCCCTTAATATGCACAGAAGTACTTATATCCCAGATGTTCCCATGGTGAAGGGACTGGAGCTGTAATTTCCACCTATTTCAGAAGCACAGAGACACGGAAATTTGACATGCACGTTATTTTCTTTTCTTTTGCCTCCTACAGATTCCCACACCCTGCCCTCCAAGCTGCTTCACGACAACCTGATCACCCTTGGCTGTTGAGCTCAAGGGCACCTGGAGTGATTCTTGGGTGTCTTCATTCCTGCCGAAATACACCTCAAGCACAGCCCTCCTGGGAGAAGTGCTCTCACCTCTGCTCCAGGAGAAGTGTGTTTCGTGGGTCCTTTGCAACCTTGTTCTGTTTTAAAGACCGTTGGAGGTGGACTGAGCTGTCTTCCCAGTGTTACCTGATTGGCTGCTTTTCTTGACTGCTGGGTTTTCATGCCAACTTACAAAACCACTGACGTGTGAATCCAGCAAAGAGTCTTTCTCCACAATTTGGGTTAGAAACTTGACCAATAATTACCTGGAACTTTTTTTAGGCTGACCCAAAATCTGCAGTACAGGCATACCTCACTTTACTCCGTTTTTCACAAATTGAAGGTTTGTGGCAGCCCTGCCTTGAGCAAATCTGTCAGTGCCTTTTTTCCAACAGCATTTGCTCACTTTGTATCTCTGTGCCATATTTTGTTAATGCTCTCAATATTTCTAACTTTTTTCATTATCATATTTGTAATGGTGATTGTGATCAGTGATCTTCAATGTTACTACTAAGAGTCACTTAAGGGTCAGACGATGGTTAGCATTTTTTAACAATAAAGTATTCTTCAATTAAGGTGTGTATATCTTTTTAGACATAATGCTAGTGCACACTTAAGACTACAGTATATTGTAAACATAATTTTCATATGCAATGGAAACCAAAAAATTCGTGTAACTCAATTTATTTTGATATTTGCTTTTTTGCAGTAGTCTGAAACCAAACCAGCAATATCTCCAAGGTCTGCCTGTACTATTTCAGTAGACTCATTGTCTACTAGAAACAAAAGTATATTTTAAACCATTTTGGCCCTCAATGCATCTTCAAAGGCACCGTGGACCTGATTGTTCCCAAGCTTGGGCATGTGGTTGGAGAGGGTACGGGCTGGGTAGCATGGAAGAAGGGTCTGGAGCCTCTGGGCTCACCCATAAACTCTACAGGATGACAGAAGGGCCGTCTTCAAGCCTTCTGGGTGGTAGGAACTCTGTCAGGTAGATCAGTATCAGGAAGACTCCCAAGGAAGCTGGGGATCTGGGGCATGTATTTTCATTAACCCAACTCTTTGTACCTCTTCTTGAAAGTCTTCATGCCTCTGAGCGGTAGACACTCCAGAGCTGGGTTAACGCAAATGGATTTCCAGACCCCCAACCACCTTCGAGATCTGCCTGGTACTGATCTTCTCTGAGAAAGGACCTGGTCTCCTGTGCCAACCTCCCTTTCTAAATGCTCTTCTCCCTCTTTACAGAAGAAAAACATGCTTCTCAAGATGTCTCAGAATGTAAGAATCAGAGTTCCAAACCAAGGGCAATGTGACATATTGGTGCTTAATCAAGCATCATAAACTTGCCGTCTACACATATTTCTGTTAAAGGGAAGCATAGCTCCAGAGTTGAGGTTTTTAGTCCAAGTCAGGTGTTCAGACTTTTCTAAAGACCTCTCCTTCCAGATCCCCTTACCACAGACAAAGCACTTGCCTCTGGAGGGAAAGCAAAGCAGAGGGGAAACCTGGGCGGCAGGGCAGGCTCTATGCTTTCTCTCCATTGCTCTCCGTGAAGTGAGAAGTCATCCCAGAGACACAGCTTAACACATTCACTTGAATTGAGAAAGGAAGGCAGACTCTTTCTAACAAGAAGCCTAAGTCTAATTTGGTTGACTGACTGGACAATAGAGAACTGACTTTTTAAATTCACTTACATGACAGCCAATTTCCAAAAATTAAATGAACTAAATGATCACTCCAATGTTTGAATAAAATAGATTTAAAGTCCTTGGTAAGCAAATAGCATTTTATCAAAAATGTCTTATTTTAAAGGCATACTGAAATTAACAGTATTTAGATTTTCCTAAATCTTTCTGGTAATATTGGGTGAAATAAAATGCCTAAGTGATAGATAAGTGTAATTAATCATCATTTAGTCTTAATATAGCCTTTTTGGTTGTATTTCCCCAAAGTTGAGAAACTAAATAACTCCAATGAGTGGATAATAAATATTTTTGTAAATTAAATGGTTTCCTTGGTTTTTATTTTTTATTTTTTGGCTTTTAATAAAAGCAAGGGAGGATCTAATTCAGCTGTCAGCTGATAGATTAATAAAGATAATTTTTGAAAATAGATTAGTATGTGAGTTTTGAAATATCTCTTGGAAGGAGTTCAAAGAACTGAGTGCCCTTCCTGTAACAAAATGCTTACTGTTTATTTATGGGAACAGAAAGTTGTAGAACTTACGTGTGTAAAACTGAAAAGTAGGAAGATAATTGAAGCTGAACCTTGTCTTACTCTAACAATCTGTAATCTTCATCTATGGATGAATCCATTTCTTTAAGAGAAGCGTTTCCAGTAACATTTTACTTTTATATGTAACAATTATATATCAACATTTGCAATATATTTATGTTGTTTTGATCAACTGTGAACTAATAATAATTGTAGCAATAACTCAATCCAGATAAAAATGAATTCTTAGTGCCTTAGGGTCACTGGAAATTTAAACAGTTAAAAATTCCAATTTGAATGCATACATCTGTGGCAGAGAAGCACAATCGGGTGATCAGTTACTCCTTTGAAGCATACAGATTTTACACTGGGATAAAATTCCGTGGGAGAAGTAGAATGGAAACATGGGTTCGAGAAGAAAAAGGGAAGGACACGGACATTCCAAGCATTAAACAAGAGCAGTGTTCACATCCTTTTCTAAATGAATGATGGAGATTTTCAACTCTTGTGTTACTTAGACTCCATCACATATGTTTAAGAGTTCTGATCCAGTTTGCTTTTCAAATGCCAATATTTACAGCGCACTAGAAAGTACTTCTTTTCTGGCTATGGTAGCTTATAGTGAAAAATTTAAACGTCAACCAAAGCATGTGTGAGGAGTATCTAGTTTTGTTTTGTTTTAATTATTACATAAGCCCCAAGAAAACATTTTGAAATCCACTGTTCCAGCGGACTCAGATTGCCTGATAGAATACAGGACAGTTTTTCTGCCTTACTCCCCTGAGCTTCTGTTAATAAGGAACCTGCCTCTGGGGGCCACGTGGGACTAAGTGCCCCCTTTCTAGCCTCCCGCATATTTTTAAGCTTGAGCAACATTTGGATCCTTTAAAGGGAAAGTATCTCATCGATCCCTGTGTTGGTTCAAATTATTGCCACAGTAATGTTACTTACAAATACAAAATTCCATAGTTAATCCTTCATACCCACAGCCCTTATACACTGACTTATAAAGACAGATTTACAAATCAAAAATAAACAACAAAACCAACAAAATTAAAATTTTAGTTAACACAACTGTTGATACTGTTTGCTGAAGCTAAGCTGCTGCTCTCCGTGGGCGGAGCACTGATTGCCGGGGCAGCAGTTTCGTTGCTGTTGCATTCCTTCTGACATATCCTTATTCCTTGGTTGCCTCCCTTTTTCTCTGTTTAACTAGTATGAAACCTTTGTGGACAAGACAGGATGTCACCAGGTGGTGTCACTGAGTTTCACCCAGTAAGATCTCTCCTCTACCAGATTCCCCGTGTCCTGATCCAATAGCCCAGGACAATTATATGCTCCTGGGAGACAAAAAGTTTTAAACATGAATGCAGGTACCTCACTCCTGGAGCAGCATTTATTTTCAAAGTGGCCATCAAATGATCCTGGGTTTCCTTCCGTTAAGTTTTTTTTTTTTTTTTTAAGTTAGCAACAAAATGAAAATACGGAATTAATAAAATACCCGTAGTAGAGAACTTACATGCCCCCAACACATCCTCGGACCCTCACAGTTCTGTAGATCCCAGCCTGAGACACGAATACTGCAATCTCAGCTATTGCCTACAACTCAAATGAGTGCAAATCTTACCAATTTAGGCAGGTCTAAGAAGACACGGAGGGAAGAGAGGTCATGGAAAGTTCTTTCCATCTAATCCCCAATAAGCAACCCAGAGCAAAAGCATCTCCAAACTGCTCACCGTGCCTGGCAAAGTGCCCAGCACTGTGGTAAGACTCAATCATTTGTTAAAGTGATTTGAATAAAAGATGCAAGTTATTAAGTCACCCAGGAGACGCCTCGGATGATTGGCTTTAAGCATAGGTTACCTGAGTATATGGTTTCTATGGGTCTCAGTGGACCCTCTACAACCAGATTGCAGTGGTTCCTCTATAAGATAACAGAAATAGTATCTATGAGTTATATATAACATATGTTACATGTTATATAATACATCGAATTATAGTGTGATGTAAATATATAAATATGAAATTAAAAACAGAGAGACATGGGATGGTGTGGAGCTCTGGTAAACTCATCTTGAAGGCTCAGGAGTGCATCTGGCACACTTAGGTTGTGTGCTTCTGTTGAGTGGTTTTGGAGGGAGCCGGTGGAGACTGGAGCCACCATTTCCAATCCTGATGGGATCTTAAATCTTTGAATGTTTTGCATATTATTCCCTGCACTGTCCTTATAACATCAGCTTCCATGGCCAGGTTTTCCTTGGAGAAAGGAGTTTTCTCAGTCTTTCTTTCTCTAAGCTTTTGATTAGTACGTATCTTCCTTGTTAATAGAGGGTTTTCTCTTAATGATGCATGCTGCCGTCTAATTCCAGCCGAGAGGCCAATATAACCAACAACTTTTTAAGTACAGTCATGTCTGTCTTATAATTTTTCAGTCCTATAAACATTTCAATAATATTATCCTTACAATTGTAAGTAAATTTTGCCTATTACTTTTAGAATGATGGGAAGTTAGAACCTTGGAGTTCATGGAATCCATATTCCCATTTGATAGAAGAGGAGACTGACGGCCAGAGTGGGGCACCAGGTTACCCAAGATCACACAGCCAGGCTGTGCAATATTGAGACATTCATGTCTCTGGAGTTCAGTGTTCCTTCCTGTTCAACCCAGTTAGTATATTTTGAGCATTAATATCCCAACACCCTTAGTTTTCTTCCAGCTACATTATTAAGGCCCAACTCACGTGCTTCAGCAACACGCTTTCTCCTATGCCACATGGTATAAGGACTAAACACACAGGCTTTAGAACTACATTACCTTGGTTTAAATCTCACGCTTACAACTTATTTGCTCTCTGGCTTGAGAGAATCACTTAACGTCTCTGAGCCTTAGCTTTCTCATTTTAAAAATGGTTGTTAAGGGGATTATGTGAGCCAATGTGCAGAAGGGTTTTAGCACAATACCTGGCACAAAAGAAGCATTCAATAAATAATAGCTGTTTTTCTGTCATTACCTTCTAAAATATAAATTCACTCATGGCTTTGGGAATAAAGTTCTTTGAATAAGAATTCCAAAGCCTTTATAAGATGTAATTCCCTTTCTGTAACTTAACTTCTTCCTGAGTCCTTCCAGAACACAGCATGGTATTAAGTACACACATCCATGCATAGTCTCCTGAAACCAGAGCAGCTGGCTTCCCATACTACAGTAATTTGTAAAGCAGTCACATTTTGGTGTCAGCTCTGCTCTTAAGAAATAAGGGGTGGACACATAACTTAAAATAAGATGGAAGATTCTGTTGGACTCAAGAGCTAACCTTACTCACTTGGGCCTTAGGACTTTCTGATATGCAAAATCTTGAGTTCTTTCATGTGTGACTAGGTTTTTTGTTTTTTGGTTTTTTTTAAGTGATAGAATTCCACTTTTAAATTACGAAACTTCCAAAAGATTCTAAACTGAAATCTCTGAACCAAAAAGGGACAAGCTGGGTTGAACAGGAAGGAGCACTTAACTCAGGAGACATGGGTGCCTCAAATTGTACAGCCTGGCTGTGTGATTTTGGGTAACTGCACTGCCCCACTCTGGCCCTCAGTTTCCTCTTCTAATCAAATGAGAGGATGGATTCTACAAACTCCAAGGTTCTAAGCTCCCACCATTCTAAAAGTAATAGGCAAAGTTTAGTTAAAATCCTAAGGTTAAATAATTAAAACATTTTTAGGGCTCTACAGTTTACAAAGCACTATCTCAACTGGTTCCTATAGCTTCCTATAGCAATGCCACAGGTATTGCTGTTTTTCACATTTCACGGATGAGACTTCTGCAATATTGAGAAATGTAGCAACAATCAAGGATACACAGTTATTGAGCTAAGTGGGGATCCAGGACCTTCTTGTCTGGGATGTTTATTTCTAAATTTTCTCTAAATATGTTGCCATTTGATTAGAGGAGAAATTTCTTTACACTTCAAGTCCAGAAAATGCTCTCTATCCTCACGGCTACTTGCCTGTTCACGTGGCTGTGGATTTTACAGGTTACATCATTCAGTAATTTGTTACCTCATTTAACCAGGATTCATTGGCATGTCAGTCCAGCATTATTCTAATTGTTATGTGGGGATACAAGTGAATATACGAGGGTCAGTTGTTCCCTGGCAGCCGGGAAAATGGCATATGCTATCCAGGTTTCCTTATTCACTGCTCTTGTCCCAGAACTCAGAACAGTGTCTGGAGCACGGCAGAGGAGTGAATAAATGAAATACAGTCCATTCTGCCATCACATCATCGTGACCAACCTCTCCCAGGAAGGTTTCCCTTCCAACATGCCACTCAAAACTCAGCTTCTTTCTCTCCACTCCTGCTCCAGTAGTATTTATCATACATATTTATCACATTGTGGTGGCTTTCCTTTAGTTTAAATTTTTAAAAAGTAAAGTCATATATACACATAGTTAAAATCCAAATAGTGCCCAAAGGCTGGTAATAAATCACAGCAACCCTTAACCCCTCCTTGCCACCTTCCCCTACACTGAAGCTCTAATACCTGGAGGAACTGCTTTGAACTCTTCTAGCTGTTGCTTCTGGCAACTGTCTGCACATTATTATATAATATCTTTATATGGCTTGTTCTTGATTTATCCATTTTTGATGGTATCTGTTATCTGTTATGAATAATCACTATTTTAAATTAAATCATGTTATTATGATTACATGAATATTACTTATTTTGTTTCAGATGGTCTGTTAATTCTGCCATCTGTCTGTCTTTTATCTTGCCCTAGTGATTCACTGTCTCAGATATTTTAGGGGGCCCCCTTTTTTCGAGGGTCTCCTCTCCCTGAACCTGCTGTCCACCTGCTCCAGGTCAGTCTGCTGTTCTTCTGTCTTCCTGAAACTTCTCTTCATACTTTTCCTGGGTTACATCCACTCTTTCCAGGATCCTGGCTCATTGGTTTACTCCTTCATCTTTCTACTGCATAAACATCACCCACTTCCTATGACAGAGTGAATGAAAGGGAGAGATTCTGAATCCTAGGAGGTCTGAAAATCTATTTTGCCTTATATTTGAGCAAGGGTAGCAGAGGGCCAAGTTCTAGATTGAATTCATTTTTCTGAAGATTTAAAAGATATTGCTCCCCTGTTTTCTGCATCCAATGGTGAGAAACCTGATGCTAAGCTTTTTATTCTCTCCTTGTAAATCTTTAGGAATATTCCTTCATCTCTGTTGTCCACAGCGATTGCCTGTGTCTGGGTCATTTTCCTATGCTGTGCTGGTTATGTGGTCAGTGATTTCAATCTGGAGACCTTTGTCCCAGTTCTAGAAAATGCAATGATTTTTTTTTCCTGTCCATTTTCTCTGTTCTCTCATTCTGGAACTCATTAGTCAGATGTTGGACCTTCAGGAATGACCTTCCATGTCTCATTGTTTCTGTCATATTTTCCATTTTTTTTAATCATTTGTATTAATTTATTCAACTTTCCCTACTAACCCCCCATGCTGAATATTTTTATTTTGGCTGTTGTATATGTTTTAATTTTCCAAGAGCTTATTCCTAATCTCTAATTGTTACCATTTTATAGAACTTTACCCTGGTTTTAAAGCTGCAGTGTTTTCTTGTTTCTAAGGCTATTCTTTGGGGTTATTTAAATTTTTTCTCTCTTCCCTGATTTGTTCCATTTCCTCCAGCTTCCTCTTTGCAGTTGTCTACTTGGGGCTTCTCCATGTTAGGGGTTCTCTTTGTGTGTTTGAGGATCCTTGATTGTCCAGGATTAGAGGCCCTTAAAAGGCTGATTCAAAGCTCTGTATGCAAGAATGAGATTTGTCAACAGTTCCTCAGAAGGAACCAACTCTGCCAACACCTTGATCTTGAACTTCTAGCCCTGAGAACTGTGAGGCAATGAATTTCTGTTGTTTAAGCCACCCAGTTTGTGGTATCTTGTTATAGCAACCCTAGAAAATGAATACAGTGACTATATATTTTAATTTTAAGAATACATATTCTTTTGTGTCTATGTTATGTTAAATATTCAGAATGGGTAGAGTGGGCAGTCCAAGAACTAGGCTCATGTCATAGCTGACCTTTCTGTCCTTCCCTGAATTCTTGTTTATTCACTCATTATTAAATTCTTTCAACAGGTAGTTATTAAGCAATCAGTCACAAATAGCTGTGGAGCACAAACTGTATGCTAAGAATTGTCTGGCCATGGGATTTAGCTGTGACCAAGAAAGAAAGGATCTCCCCTCTCACGGACCTTGGAGAGAGAAACAAATGATTATGTCCAAAAAGCTTCAGTGACTAGATTGTTTAATACATAATGACCACACCTCAAGGGAAGAAGAGACTTAGTCCCTAGATGTGATCTTTGAAAGTATGAATCTATGACTTTTATTGAGTGCTTCCTGGCACTTGTAAGTGGCATGTCCATCTCTGAGTTGCGTGTCCCATTACTGTAAGATGGGCAGCATAGTGGAGAAGAAAGGTCATGTGCTTTGGAGTTTGAAAGCCTGGGACTTGAATAGAGGAGCTGACTCATCCCCTGGGCTTTGGTCTGTCACCTAACTTGTCTGGGCCTCAGCAGGCTCACCTGTCACAGGTAGAAGTATTCCAACCTCACAAACAGTCAGGAGCGTCTCATGGGGGAGCACTTATGCATGGCCATTTTGGGGGCCACAATTCTTAAACCAGATATGGAAAAAGTCCCTGATATTATATTACATTTCCCTGGGAAAGCCTACTGAAAGGTCTGAAACCTGTGTAGTTTTTGAAAACACAGCCTTGAGAAATGATGTGCCCGATTCCCTGTTCCCATGGAGGGTAAGTTGCCCACTCACCCTGTGTCCAGCCAGGCCTTCATCACAGATGTCTCTGCTGGCATTCCACGGCCAAGGAGGAGGCCACCACAGAACTATGCTTTCAGTGGCTGGGCTTTGTGGTCTAGGCCCTGGGTATTTCACTCAGATTTGCTGGTACTTGGTGTCCTAGAATCATGCATAACTTGCTTACCTTAGGTTCTTGTGTTTTGGAATTTGTAAATGGTCTCCTTGGTTCTAGATCAAGTTTTATGTTGAAGTGCAGCTAATTAGAATTGAGCTGATGGCATGAATAACTGGACACTCACCCCTTCAGGCCTGTTCCTTGTAATGCTCCAATGATAGGCCTGAGTTATATCAAATATCTCCTCCTGCTCACTCGGCCCTGGCCCAAGGCTGGAGTGAAGACATTGTGGAGGGTGTCAGCAGGAACAAGAGGGACATCCCAGGTGTTGGGATTTTATTTTAAAGCATGACATTTTCCGGGATAGCCAGAGCACCCTTTTTTTATTTTTCTACTTAGTTCCAGGTATTTAGAGACAAATGACTACTATTTGTCAGGCTGTACATATATGTACATAAATATCTTTTCCCCTCCAGCCTTGAGGCTTAAATATTAAAGATGACAACCTTATTATTGTTAGAAACCGTAAGTAAAAGAAAATTCTCATTTTGTGCACTCAAGCAAAATGACTTCATCAATTTCTCCTTGACTTACACAAAGGGAATTTGAAGTTAAAGTTCATGCTTTAGAAGGCTTTATGTAAGAGACTTTTTTGTAATCCCACATTGCACATCAAACTGACTTTTTATTCAACCATGAATGATATGGGGATAATTAAGATAAGCCTCTAAAACATTGTATGAAGACAAACAGAAATTTCACTTACATAATTAAAAGAGAAATTTTCATAGTGTTTATTGTCAACGAACACATTATACAATTGTACATCATTATAATTTTGGCAGTCATTATGTCTATACAGCACTTTTCAATTCACCCATTTCCCATAATATAGAAAAAAATTGGTTCATCTAAACAGAACAAAATGAAAAACAAAAGAAAGAAAAAAGGGCTTAATTGTAGATGTCTTCTTTTAGGAATGGTGTCCTTTTAGTTGCAAATTGTAGTAAAATTAGAGGGTACTCGTCCTGTTTTATGGGTTTTTTTCTGATTTTTAAAGTGTTATTTCAGGTTTCAGTTCTGATGAATCTTAGCTTTACTGTATCTGGGTGGAATGGCAAGGATTTGGGAATTTGGGATTAACGGAAAAAAGGCAGCACAGAACGCAGGATAGAATCTGCCTAATAAGACAGTAATGCTGGTGCACAGGATGATACTGCCTAAGGCCCTGCTACTCAAATATGGACCAGCACATCTGTATCACTTGGGGAGTCTTGTCAGAAATGCAGATTCTCTGGCTAACAGGTACATGAAAAGATGAACCACATCATTAATCATCTGAGAAATGCAAATCAAAACCACAATGAGATATCACCTCACACCTGTCAGAATGGCTACCATCAAAAAGACCGCAAATAACAAATGTTGGTAAGAATATGGAGAAAAGGGATCACTAGTGCACTGTTGCTGGAAATATAGATTGGTAGCCACTGTGGAAAACAGTATGGAGGTTTCTCGAAAAACTAACAGTAGCAATACCGTAAGACCTAGCAGTTCCACTCCTGTGGATATATCCAAAGAAAACAAAAATACTTATGCAGAAAGGTACATGCACCCCAATCTTCACAACAGCATTATTTACAAAAGCCAAGATACGGAAGCAACCTAAGTGTTCATCAACAGATGAGTGGGTAAAGAAGATGTGTGTGGGGGGTGTATATATATATACACACATATAATATTATAGCACTTCAATAAAATAAATAAACAAAACAAAATCAAACATTAGGAATGGAAAAAAAGAAATGCGAGTTCTCAGGTCACACACACCTATTGAGTCAGAATCTGCATTTTCATGAAATAGTCACTAATTAATGTGAAGCACTACTTTATGCTTGAGATGAGTAAATTCAAACATTTTATCAAAGAAGGAATGGCCTTATCCGAGTCACTGACTAGTAGCATGACCACTCACTGTTGCTTATTATATATCCTCTGGTCATCTGTTTACCCTCTGCAGCACCTATAGTTATAATCCCCTTTTAAATTCCCATTGCTGTTTATTTGTGTATGTTTTCCTTTTTTTTCTTGATTAATATTGCTAGATATTTATTTTGTACCCCCACCAAAACAACTTTGTCTTTGTTGATCCTTTATAATATATATTTTCTATTTCATTAATTTCTGCTTTGTGAATGAAAAATACTGCAAGCCATATCAGCAAACAGAGAATGCTGTGGCCGTCAAGTCATCAGCCAACTCAGGGTGCAGACAAGCAGGCAGCCAGATCTCTGCAGCCGGATAAAACATAACTCTCAACTTTCAGATTGTGCATTTATTTCAGTCGACATCTTTATCATTTTTCTTCTTTCTTTGGGCTTATTCTGCTGCTTTTTTTCCCTAATTCTTAAGGTGGCTCTTTGAAAGTTTTGGATTTTCTTACTTTCTAACATAAACATCTAAAGTTATAAACTGTTCTCTAAGTACCACTTTAGCTGCATCTGGCACATTTTGGTACATAATTTTTAGTTACTGTTTAGTCCTGAATGTTTTCATTTCTATTGTGATTTTGTTTTTAATAAATGATTAAATTTCAAGTGCTCATGTATGTTTCTAAATACATGGGGTTTCAATAAAAAATTATCTTTTTATTTCTAATTTAATTGAATTGTGATTAAAGATTATGGACTATCAATCCTTCAAAATAGTTACCAAACTAGGTATGTTAAAAATTTCCAGAGACACGGTGAATTTGGTAGTCTCTCCTGTAGAGCTGTCAATTTCTGTTTTATGCATATTTGAGGTTCTGTTATTTGTTGCATTCAAATTTGGAACTCTATTCTAGAAAATTGGACTTTTTATCATTCATTATGTCATAATGTCTCTAGTAATGCCTTTTATCTCAAAGTTTACTTAATCAGATGTTACTATTACTACTTAATTTCTATTTTGGCTAGTGTTTTCTTAGTATATGATTTTTTGCACCCTGACTTTTAATGCGCCTGTACTCTTATGTTTAAGAAGTGCCTCTTTTATATATGTATTTACATGCAATATAACGTGTATGTGCAGTCAAACTGTAATAATTCTACATAATAAAACGGGGGGAAAAAAAAGAAGTACCTCTTTAAAGCAGCATACATCTGGACTCTATTTTTTGTCCAGTCTGACAATCTTTATCTTTTCATTGGAAAGTTTAGTCCTTTTACATTTATAGTGATTACTGATATATTTGGGCCTTTATCTGTCATCTTTTTTGTTTGTTTTTGTTTTTGTTTGGGGTTTGGGGGGGGCAGGGAGGAGGTGATTGGGTTTACCTATTTATTTATTTTTAGAGGAGGTACTGGGGACTGTACCTAGGAATTTGTGCATGCTAAGCATGCACTCTACCACTTCCCCCATCTGTCATCTTATTATGTGCTTCTTATTTATTGTATTTTATTATTTTGTTCTTTTTCTTTAAAATGTTTCCACTGTTTGTCATTTCATTTCCCCACCCTCCCTGTATTTGGAAATTACATGCACCACGCCTCTTTGTTTGTGGTTACTCTAGCGTTAGCACACGTTTAATAAAACTTAATAACTTTATGCTCCTGATGAAAGTCTTAGAAAGCTTAAACTCCAGTCACACTCCACCTTACTTGCATGTTATTACTGCCTTTCATCCTAACCTATTCCTCATTAATTAGCACTAATTGTTATTAGCAATCAGGTGAAATCATTTGTCTGTAGATGGGTAGAGAGTGGGCAAGGGAAGAGGAGCAAGTGAAGATACTCAATAGAAATTAGGGATGAATGGGGATGTTAAGGACTTTGGACTTTATCTTAAAACCAGGAAGCCCTGAAGGTTTGTTGTCATCCACATGGTCACACTTGACTTTGAGAAAACTTAATTAACTCTGGAATATGAAGAACAGAAAATTTAGACTTGAAGGAAGAAAACCAATAGGTGTTATAGTAATCCTGTGTGAGTTAGAATTAGATTGGTGACATCAGGATGGAGAGAAGTGGCAGCTCCCAGAAACCCCTGGCTGCCTAATAAATTGGATTTGATGAGTGGGTGTACCTGGTGGGTGAATGAGAAGGGAAAGCCAAGGGTTACACTAGGTTTCTTATTCAGGTGGCAATCTGGAACTATGGCAGGAATATGAGGAGTGAACGAAGACATGTATCTCCTTAGACTGGATATAAAAGATGGAAAATTCATGCTTCTTTGTAGAAATTGAATGGAGCCCTTTCAAAAACAGTAGCTCCCTTCAGAAGGCTTTCTGTTCAGAATCATAGCCTGACAGCAAAGCTGTGGCTCCTTGCTCAGAGGCATCCTTGGCTTCAAGGCCGGTCTGGATTCTGTTTGCTCCCTGCCTCAGTTCTGCACACTCCTGACCACTGCACCTTTGTCTGTGATCATGGGCTCTTCTAACAGAGGAGGTAGGGGTGGCCTTCATCCTGCTGGCGCTGCTGTGTGCTGCGTCTGCCCAGTGCCTGGTGGGGCCTCTGAGTCTTGGAGGTCGTCGGGCTGAGCTGGCCGTGGATCCTGCGCTCCATCCTGTGCCCCTCCCATGCCCAGCTGCCACTCGCGCCCTCACCCTCAGGCTGCCAGAGCGTATTCTGCAAGTGCAATTTTTGTTGGTCTTTCTTTACAAAACTAACATCCAGGAAGGAGATGAGATTGCAACAGAACTGAGTTCTATTAGAAACAGTTGCCCTTAGAAGTTTTGAAATGCTTTGGAAATGCCAAGTACCAGGATATTCATGGAAGCACCATTGTTACAATGAAAAGTCAGAAATAATTCTTAATGTCAAACAATAGGGGGACGTGGAAAAGATGAAGGAAGTCACTACAAACGATGACATAATGAGTTGCTTTCAACTCTATTAAGCTCAAAACCTCTTTTTATAGTAATAAACATTTTGTAATACTCCCTTTGTTATCCTGAAATTAAATTCATAGGTAATACATCTATCCAAGTGCATAATTTTTTAAAAAGGGATATATGGCCTGACTATAATATTAAACAAGTCAAACAGAATAAAATCCTAAGCATTTTTAATCCATTCACATCCAGTCAGGAAAACAAACCACTCTAGGTACTTCAAGTAGAGGTAAATTAAGGAACTGGTTATAAAGGTTTGGGAAGGTCTGGAAGAGTGTAGAGAGGAAGGTAGGGTTGTTCAGGATTAGGAACTACAAGTAGTCACTACCCCTTAGAACTGGGGAAGCAACAGGGAAAACAATGTTACCCAGAACCTTGGGTGGCCGGGCTGCAACAGCTGCCCCTGTATACACCACGCGACCAAAAGCCAGGGGAAAACAGTGTCTCCCTAATCTCCTCTTCCAACCTCTCCCAGTGCCTCCCATTGGCAGACACTCAAAGAAGCCAGATGGGGAGGAATCTGGAAGATGTAACTTGAAGGTTTCCAACCCCAGAGATAGAGAGCAGAGCTTAGAAAGGGGTATAGAGCTGACAGATAAGAGTTGCAATTTGCAAATTTTTAGGCACAACTACATTTGAAGGTATAATGAAGAAACCAGATGCTTGGATGTGCTTTTAAATAAGCTGGGACTTAACAGAAGTAAGGCAATGTACCACTAAATGTTTGTAGATACTTTATGCATATGACGTTGGGAACTAAAAGTCTGAATTAAGTGTATTCCCATATATGTACAGTCCCTATAAATGCAAGGACTACAGTAGAGATAGATCCATGTGGCTATAACCTTGACTCAGATACTCTGAGTGGCTTTACCATTGCTGATAAGATTTTCCAAATGGCTGAGCTGACAATTTATAGCAAAAAGTGTAAACAAAACAAAACTCATTAGTTGCATTGCCAAAAAGCTTTGTGTTTATACGTAAAAAGGAGTTAGGTCTTGGGCTGAAATCATTTGAGACTTTTTTCCCCACTGTTATAAATATCCATCAAGACATTCACAATCTGAGCTGGACTAAGTTTTGCAGAACACCTAATTCCCGGTGCCTTGCCTTCTCGGTGCCAGTTGCACATCTCCCACCCCCGCCCCTACCCCGCCCACCATGACTGTGACAACTGAAAATGCCTCCACAGATTTTCAATGCTCTCCTGAGTGGTAGTACTGTTCCTCTTAAGACCACTGATAAAGTTGTATATTTTCGACATGGAACTATTATGAGATACCGAATGAAAAGTAGGTTCTAGAATGGTGTTATAGAATGACTGTCGTTATTTTAGAAAGTATTTTACATACATATGAGAAAATGTTCAGCATATATAAACCAAAGCATTAACAATGGTTATCTCAGATGTTGGGATTTAAGGACTAATTTTTTTCTTTTGTTTTACCTGTATTTTTAAAATTTTCTACTTAGGAAATTGTAAAATGCATTCAAGGAAAAAAAAAATCAAAACAAAACAATAGGTCAGGCCAGGCAGACACATTGGTGAGGATCCTTCTTGACTCAGAGGATCAGTAAGATCTCACATCTGTAAATAGTGTCTGGCTGCTTGACACAAGTACCTGATATAAGTATTTGCTCAAACTCTGGTCCTACCAGAAATGCCACCTCCTTCCTGCATGTAAAGTGCTCTTTGATGCTCACTGTTCCCTAAGGATGGCGGGTAGGGCATTTTCTTCCTTGGACAGGCACCACTGGTCCAGAGTGGGTCATGCTGTACTGTTGGCTTTATAGCACAGTGTTTTCTTTAAGAATACGAGGCCCCTCTTAAACTAAGCACTTTGTGATGTACAAAAAATTTCCCTTCGTGCCTGCACCATAAATCTCAGGTCTAAATCCCCAAACTAGGAGATCTGGTCCCAGGCTTGGACCACCACTTCCATCCATGGACCAAGCCACAGTGGGAGCATCACTGAGATGCCTCGAGGTAGCTGGGCTGCAGGCTGGCTGTCTGCGGCAGGCCTGGCACCGTGGTCCCTGCCAGAGAATCAAGGAAGAACGGTGGGATGGGAGCATGAACGTGGTGCTGTTGGCAGGTAGCCCTTTAGAATTCAACCCAACACACTGTCTCCAGCCTCAGCCGCCAGCCCCCAAGACCTCTGCCCTGCTCAGGGCATTGTGTGTGGATCACTAGGCCGGGTGTGGTTGTACCTGACACAAACACATCTCCTAAGCCTGAATGCCTGGGCCAAGACCAGGGATAGTTTCCAGATGTGGGCCTCACATCTGGGCCAGCCATCGGGAGGCTGCTTATTTGAACAAAGACTGTAAGCACTCAAAGAGCCCCGAGGTCCAGAGGAAGCTGCCAAGACCTGGCGAGCAGATGAGTGCAGAACAGACCTTAATTTATGGTTCCAGGAGAAGAAGAAAGCCATGCTTTGTGGCCCATATCGATGCGTGTGAAGCAAGATCGTCTGCTCTTACAGAAGGGAACAGCTTCATTCACGGCATTAAAATGAGGGGCTTAGACTTCAAGAAAAGCAGAATTCTGGACTGAGGACAGCTTCCGTTTACAGCATCGCATCTCTAAACCCTACATCCCACATCATCTTATAAGTCACATTCTCCAGAAATATTTTTGAAATACAGAATTTTACAGCTTTATAGCGTGGTGGGCCCTGTTAGCCCGTCATCCCTGGTAGACACTTTCTTTGATACATAACCACGTGACTGGAGAACTTCTCCACTTGATAGGAGAAACTAAAATGCAGTGACGCTGTTGGCAGTCATCCTCGTAAGAGGCCAAGGAGATGGCTGTGACTTGGAGCAAAATCTTACACTCCTAGGAAGAGGAGACATATGCTTCTCTGGCTGAGCTGTTATGGGCTGAATTATGTCCCTTCCCAAATTCAGATGTTGATGTCCTAACCCCCAGGATCTCAGAATGAGACTGTGTTTGGAAAGAGGTACTTAAATTCAAATAAGGTGGTGAGGGTGGACCCTGATCTGATCTGACTAGTGTCCTCATAAAAAGAGATGAGGACACAGACACACACAGAGGGAAGACCCCGTGGGGAGAAGACAGGGAGACACAGGGAGAAGACAGCCATCTGCAGGCCAAGGAGAGGGGCCTCAGAAGAACCCAACTGTGCCACACCTTGATCTCGGACGATCAGCCTCCAGGACTGTGAGACAATACAGCTCTGTGTTCTAAGCCACCCAGTCTGTGACGCTTTGTTCTAACAGCCCTAGCGAACGGGGGTGGGGTGGGGGGATGCCTGGAGTGTACTGGTGGTGTGAACGTCCTGGCTCAGTGGGGAACCAGAGGCCAGGATGGTAGTGAGGCCGGGTGGTGCGATAAGGAGCCCTGTGTATGGGTCTGAGCCCGAGGACTTTGTCATTTATTTTCTGTTTGTACTTTCACTATCCTTACACTGTCAGTAACGTTCTAGTAAATGTCATTACTGGCCTCTGCTTTGCATAGGACATTAAGGACAGAGTCCTTGCTGAGAAGAGAGGAGCCAGGGGTGGTGAGCTTCCCCATGGCCCAAAGACAGGTATGCCCCAGGGTGAGGGTCTTCAAGTCCAGACCCAGGAGGGAGCAGGAGTGCCCCCATTGGCAGAGGCAGCATCCTCAGGGACTCAAGAATCGTTTGTGTGTAGTTGGAGTACTAGGTTCCTTCAACGGTGCATGCTTGTTCCATTAGCATTTGGATTATACCTAGATTTATTTTAGTAGCTGTGTGACCCTAAGGAAGTTACTTAAACTCTCTGGTCCTGTTTTTGGGGTGTGAAGCAGGGATAAGCGTCCCTTCACAGAGTTGTTATAAGGATTAAAGGAGACAATGTATACAAAGGGTTGGCACTTTCTCTTATTTCTTGAGGACCTACCACGTGCCAGGTATAACATGTGAGTATATGACAGAACACGAGAGAAAAAATGTCCTCATCCTCAAAGAACTTACACTGTGGAAAAGGAGAAACTGTGGAGGAAACAAAAGTGGAAACCACTGGGTGCAAAGTCAAGGTAAGGAGAAGAAACAATCCTCCCGCAGGTGCTGTGCACTTAGTGGCCTTAGGGCTCTGTGAGTCCCTCACAAACTAGGCTCTCGCAGGGCTGATGCTTCAGGGAGAAGGGGCGGGAAAAATCCTGCTGGTTGGCCCAGGGAAATGATTAGGAAGTTTGTGTATGCCCAGGGTCTTGAGTGAGGAAAAAATCCGGTTTGAAAACAAAATGAGTCTGGCGGTTCCTCAAAATGTTAAACACAGGATTGCTGTATGACCCAGCAATTCCACTCTGAGGTATACACTCCAAAGAACTGAAAACAGGGGCTCAAGCAGAATGTTCATAGCAGCATTATCCACAACAGCCAGAGGTGGAAACAACCCAAATGTCCATCAACAGATGAATGGATAAACAAAAGGTGGTTTATGCGTACAGTGGAACATTATTGAACCTTCACAACGAATGAAATTCTGAAACATGTTAAACGTGGATGAACCCTGAAAAGAGCTAGACACAAAAGGACAAATACCGTGTGATTCCACTCACATGAGGCACCCAGAGTAGTCAAATTCATGGAGACCAAGGAGATGGTGGTTCCCAGGATCTGGGGGAGGGAGGAATGGAAAGTAACCATTTAATGGGAATGGAGTTTCTATTCTGGATGGTGAAAATATTCTGGAAATGGATTATAGTGACGGTTGCACAATATTGTGAATGCACTGAAAGCCACTGAATGTACACTTAAAATAGAAAAATAATGGTAATTTTTATGTTACGTATATTTTACCACAATAAAAGCAAGAGAAATAAATAAAAATAAAATGATTTGCCCCAGGTCATAGAGTTAGGGGAGCTGAGGTGCTAGCTTGGAACGCCAGAGTTCTGTTCCTGGGCCCACCTTTCTCCAAAAATAAAAGCCCCACTCCTAACAGTGGCCGGCAGTTCCTGCAGCAGCCGTGGGACCAAGAGTCCGACACAGCAACTTTCCCCACCTCCTTCGTTTTAATCTCCTGTCATTTATACCGGTTTCTTTCTTTCTTTCTTTTTAACCGCCTTTCCTGTCTTCCCCTTAAATTGTATTTTCTCTTTAGTTTTCTTGTTTGCTTTTGTTTTATTCCGATTCATAATTTAATGGGTACCATTCATAATTTAATGGGTGTGCCCTATTTCTGCTGCTTACAGGCCCATCGCTCTGAGGTCAGGGTTTTCTGCTTAAAGGCATGGATGTGCAGGCACTTTCTGCTTGGCATGTGTTCATAAGACGGTGTGTCTGAAGCAGTGGCTTCCCTTCGGACTTGACACTCGGACGCGGCAGCTGGACACCCACCAGCCGGGAGTCGCGTCCTCCACTTCCACGGGCTCTGGTCTGGCTGCAGCATCTCCCAAAGGTACTGGGTGTTGAGTTCCACTGCGGCAGCCCAGCGGGGATGGAGCCCCAGCTGGGACCCCAGCCCTCTCCTATTTGGTTTTAAGTAGTAATTAACTGAGGCCACTGTGTGTGCTGACTAGGAGCCTGTGCCCTGGAGTCAGGCTGCCTCGGTTCAAATCTCAGTTCTGCCATTTACTGGGTGGGGGTGTGTGTGTGTGGCGTAAGTTTGAGACAAGTTTCTTAAGCTATCTGTCCTTCCGTTTTCCCACCGGTGAGAAGTGGGTAATGGCAGTGTCTGCCTCACAGGATGGCTGTAAAGGACCTGGCCCCCAAGTGCTATATGGGTGTTTGCACTGTTAACGCTACAGGGCTGGGATAGCTGCAGACGAGGCTCTCTGGCCAGCATTCAAGCTTGCTGGACTCTTAACAGTCCTTTTGCATGATTATTAAAGCCCGGGGACTCTTCTAGAATGTTGCATCAGAGGCAGGAGGAATGGCAAAGAAGCACGTGAAACACGTTGCTGATGCACACACATCCTTACTTACTCAGGGATGTCAAATGATCTCCGGGCTTCTGTAGGACACGGTTTATAAATTACTGTAATGTATGATGAGTTTAAAATCACGTGAAGTGTGCAGGAACGTTCCCCAGCCCCCAGCCCCCCCCCCCATCCTAAGCGCGTCTCCTTCCCTTTATCAGTGCTGCCCCCTCTAGGCAGTCTGCGAACCCAGCCCAAGTCACTCGTTTAGGAGGGCATGTGGGAGGGGCACGCGGAGGCTCGACGGTATTATGTTTCCCGGACATAAGCCCACTCCTGACTGTGTTCTCTCTGTTCTCTCTAAATGGATTTGTGAGATACTTACAGCGCTCCTGTTCCCATGAAATGAGGCTTAACAAAAAGAAAAGAAAAAGGCAGCCAGCCTCTGAGAAGCCAAGGAGCGCAGCGCCATCTGCGATTTGGGGGCGGACCAGGGCTCTCACGGAGCTGGTGGGCCCCTGGAAACCTGGGGAGTGCTCTCTCCTTAGAACACCCCTATTCCCACCCTTTTCCAAAATCCAGAGGCAGGGAAGATGAGACTAATATGTTCTACTACACTGCTTAAACCTTTTGCATGGAAAGGAAAAAACAACCACTTTCGGCTAATTTTTTAAAATGACAAATGTAAATAAAAATTCTTGCAACTCATATGACATAAAAGGTCTAAGGTTCCTAATACACAGGGCACCTAGAAATAGGAAGAAAGAAGGAACCCAATAGAAAACGTGGGGAACATTTATGGAAAGCATCTCTGAAATACCATTTCCACCCACTGAATTGGCAAAAATCCTAATGCTGAATACCACACTCTGTTCGCTAGTCTGTGGAGAGACAGGCACTGTGGAACATTGCTGGTGGGGATGTAAATTGGTATTTCCATTATGGAGGGGAATATGGCCTATCTACGAAAAGTTACAGATGCATGATTCCACTTCTGAGAATGTATGCTGTGGCTGCAGGAATGCTTAGAAGAGGACATATGTAGGAGATTACTCACTGCAGCATAGTTTGTGATAGAAAGCAAGTGGCTCCCACTGGATTTGCTGCCTCCCTGGGATGGACCACTATGCTGCTGAAACAGAAAGGAGGGAGTGCTCTAAGTACTGACGTGGAAAGTGCCCTACTGTGTCTTGTTGAGAAAAACAAGCGAAGTTCAGGATAGTGCATGTAATTTGCTACCTTTTGTGTCCAAAAGGTGGAAGACAAGAATTTATGTTTATATTTTCTTGGTTTTGCAAGACAAATCCCAATGGATACAGGAAAAAAAAAAAAAAACTACCTAAAGAGGTTACTTGCCAGGTAGGGCACCTGGACGAACAGGGAATAAAGCATGGAGGCAGACTTTCCATCCTCTCCTTTCTGCACTGGCTGTTGAAAGGAAGAAGGTATTACCAATTCAGACTTAAATAAATATATTCTTATTCGGAGGTTGTGGGGGGTACACATGCCACAACAGGAGAATAAGTAGTCCAACATTTCTGAAATACAATTCAGCAATATATATGTGCACATAAATTTAATTGCAAGGGTCCTGATTGCATGTTGTTTATAGGAAAAAATTCCAAATTTTTGAAAGGTGGACATGTTAAGTATCCAACAGCAGGGGATGCTTTGAATAAACTGTGATGCATTCATAGGACAGAATACTGAAAGCTAATTAAAATAAAAAGCACAGTTGAGCCTTGAATAACCAGGGGTTACCTCTCCCCCCACACCCTGAACTGAAAAATCTGCGTATAACTTTACAGTTAGCCCTCTGTATTCGTGGTTCTGCATCCAGGGACTCAACCAACTGTAGATCTTGTAGTACTGCGGTATATATTTATTGAAAAATATCCATGCAATTCAAACCCGTTGTTGTTCAAGGGTCAACTGTATACTCACTGATACTGAAAGTTGATCATGTTATATTACAGAATGGAAAAGCAGGTTACATATTTGTATGTATGGTCTGGTACAATATTTGTAAAAATGTAGATATAGGTATAAATAACTCTGTAATGACAATATACCAAAATGTCATCAGTGGTTACAGCTACATAGTAGGTCATGATCAACTTAAATTTGTATCTTTTACTTATCTGACTTTTTTGATATTATGTATTAATGTTGTAATTAAAGTTAATTAAAAATAATATTCAGATATAATTGTATATTAAATAATGGGCTCATTAGCATATGTCCTGTTACAGACTCTCCTTTTTCAGCTTGAGCATTCATTATCAATACCTTTTCCTGTCGCTAAACACATCTTGGGGAAATTGAGTGGTGGGACTAAAAGGTTTTTATGTCTGTTTGTTTTAGTTTTTTTCTCATTTGGATCTTCTGATTTTTCTACTGTCAACATATGGCATTTATGTAATTAAGAAATAATGAACAGTTTTTAAAAGAAACAAATTTGTTTAATTGTTGGTGGTCTTCAAAGCTCTTTCTTGGACTATCTGCACATGATTTAGCACAAGTGGGCAGAGCCATGATAGCTCTACATGGAGAAACAGAGACTTGCGAGGTTGGGAGGTTTGCTAGGAGTTTCTGAGCCATTACAGTGAAGCTGTGTCTGGACCACGTTTTCTAACACATGGCCCAGGGAAGCTCATTCTGCCTGCTGTGCACATTCCCAGAATCCTTCCAGACATCTGGAAAGCTTGGTCTCAATTCCTGTTCCACTAGAAAAGTGGACAAGGTCATCTACAATATCCAGTAAAAACCCACAAAGGGAGGGGCTCACCCACACAAGGAAGCGTCCCTCAGGAGACACGCTTCAAGGCCCATGTTAAGTTGCAATGAAATTCTCAAAAATTCTCTTTCCACTTTTCCCTGAATATGCTTACCACTAAATGTGGGCAGATTCACAAGTATTTCTAGAGAAAATGATTGCCATAAAAGAAAAAATTTAAAGGAAGAAATTATCTCCAGTTAATAGATTTTTTAAAAGATGTTATTAAAGGGTAAATGTGTTAAGGGTAAACTATTTTTACCTCTGGATTTCAATGCTTAGTTAGCCCAGAGGCACTCAATCAATCTTGGATGGTTGTGATAAACAGATGGATGGATGGACTGACGAATGCTTGGGAAGGAAGAAAGGATGGTTGGCTGCCTGGCTGGCTGGATGTGATGGAATCATGAATGTGGATGAAAGGCTAGATTGACGGATGGATAAAGGGAATAGGTAGATAAAGCTGAAGTTGATATTAAAGTATAACAAGACTCTCATTTGAGTACTGTGACCTGTTTTAGCTTAGGGACAGGGAATTGCTGACATAATTCTCTTCTCTTTTAGGAAGGATGGAAACCTCATGGTATTATGTACTAGTCTCATTAACAGCTGCCGAGACAGATGCAGGGCTCTCAAGTGCTCTCCTTTCTCTTCACAACCATAAAATGGCAGAGAGAGTAAGCAGAGGCTGAAATGAGGAGGTGCAGGGGTTAGCATCTTTATGTTACAGGTGAGATAACTAACTGAACCCACTCCCCTTGCAAATAATGAATGTCCAAGCTAACAGAGACCTTATAAAATACCAGGCATTTAAAATAAAATTGTAGACCACAGAAATGAACAAAAGAAGAAAAGAACAGGGTCATTAAAATCATTCAGTGGGACGGGACAGGTCACCCCGCCGTGGTTCCGCCAAGGCTAAATTGCAGTGTGTAATGCCATCTGCCCTGGTGTTCTTCCTGTCCCTCCCCAAAGCTTTTTATTCCACTGTATTTTAGGATTGCCAAAAGGTGTGCTTCTAATTTTATTCCTCTCTGGTTCTTTTTATAGCACTCAAATTCGGGCAAATATCAGTACTATAAAAGTATGTCTTTTTTTTTTTTTTTTTTTTTTTTGTATTTTAAGTCAGCCAGAAGTTTCCTGCTCCTTTGGAATTCATCACCTGCTGTTTGCAGTGCCAGCTGCACCTGCGTGGTTTTCCGAGCACACGTCTACCTGCCAGACTGCCTGCCAGGTCATTAGCCAAGCCAGTGGACAAAACACACACTTGGGTGTTTTTAGAGTCTGCCACTTTAATGAGAGTGAAAAGCTCCAGGCTTCCTGCAACCTCTCCCAAAGTTTGTGAGAGAACTGGGAGCTGGAGGCAGGGTTCGTTCAGAAAAGGCCAGTGAGCAGCAGGAAGTTCCAAAGCGCCCTTTACCTATGAGGAAGACAGCTGGCCATGGCCCTGAGTTCGTCAGGGTCTTTCTCTTTTCACCTGTGAAAGACGTGCATTCTCCTAAAGGCACTGAATCAAGGAACCACAGCACCTGCTGCCTGAGCCCCGTCCACACAGTTGTCTTTCCCCTCCCCCCACAGAAACCTGAATTCCGACTGCCAGCACCTCATTTCATGGCCTGAGGACTTTCTGGGGACCCGGAGCCCCCTTTGCCACCTGTGCAGCACAACAAAGTGCCAGGGAATTGATGCCCCCGGAGCAGCCTCCCAACAATGGTGGGCAGGAGTTGGTATATATACACCCCGGCTCCCTTGCCCCTCAGGTGGGACAGCGCTGAGGTGTGTGTTCTGCACGGGTTTCCAGAGCTTTCTGAGCAGAGTTAAGCTTCAGTCACCCCCAGTGGTAGCCAGCTTGATTCCACATGCTTTATGCTTTCTCAGCTGCCCTCCCTTCCCTGTTTTGCTTCTCCACGCCCCTGCCAGCATCTCTTAGGATCATCTCCCAAATAAACTGTTTCATCTAGAATCTTCGTCTTAGGGTCAGATTCAGAGAGAACTCAAACAAGGGCAGGTACCCACTTCTGCCAATGGGATACTGTTGTGGAGGATGGAGGAACAGTTACTGGACAGCTGGGAGAGTCCCTCACAAAATCAAAAAGTGTAGCTCCTTTTACAGCCTGAGCTATAGTACACAGTTTGGGGTCCCTCTGGCTGCCATCTCTTGTCCCAGGAGTGATGAGTTGATAGGGAACCCCAGCCAGAGGTGTTCAGAACACACGTATAGGTGGACAGAGATGACATAACGTTGGAACAGTTGTACAGTAGGAGGACCTGCCACCATCACCACCCGTGGGCACCCTCCTCACCAGGCCCTCCTAACTGTGAGGTCGGGGGCGGAGGGATGACGGGAAAGAGACGAGGATGGAGGGAGGAGAATGCCAGGGGAAAAGCAGAAGCCTTTCTGCATCCGACTCATTCCCTTTAGATGCAACTTACTGTGTTTTCCCTCTGAAGTATGTTTTTCAGTGTTTGGTCTAAGGAGGATCTACTAAAGGTAAAAGTTCCATTTTTATTTAATTAAAGGTGTCTTTGTTTTATCCTTGCTCTTGAATAACAGTTTAGCTAGATTTTGAAGTCAACCTTGGCAGTAATTTTCTGTCAGCATGTGCCTATGTGCCTTGTCTTCTGACTTCTCTTGTTGATATTGAGAAGGCTGTTTTCAATAGTATTGTTGCTGCTGTTTGCTTTGTTTTATTTATTTAGTTAGTTTTGTTTTGTTTCGTCTTGGGAGGGTTTAGTTAATTAGGTTTATTTATTACTTTTTTTAAAAAGTGGAGGTACTGGGGATTGAACCCAGGACCTCATGCGTGCTAAGCATGTGCTTTACCACTGAGCTATACCCTCCCCCCACCAAGTCTGTTTGTTTTTTAATCTTTGGTTTCTTAATCTAGGGAGATTTAATCCCTTTTCCCTTTCTAGGGTTCTGCAGTTTCACTTTCATCTGCTAGGTATGACTTTATTTTTATTTATTTTGCTCAGAACTCCCTACCACTTGAATCTGAAAAATCATGTCTTCTATTAATTCTTAAAAATATATATATATTTATTTATATACATATAGGAGCAAGTATATCTTTGAGGATTGCCACTCTCTCATTCTTTCTATTCTTGACTGAAATTCCTATCAAGGGTATGACAACTCTTGTTATTCTATCCTCCATGCCTCTTAAGCTTTCTTTAATATTCTCCATCTCCCCTTGGCTCCCTCTTCCAATTTGCAAACTCTTCCTTTAGCTGTGTCTAAGTTGCTGCTTAACCCGATTGTTTCATTTTAATAGTGCTATTTTTCATTTCTACAAATTCTATTTGGCTCTTCTTCAAGTCCATCTAGTCATATTTGTCCTCAGCACTTAGCCTCTCTTCTGTGGGTTTTATCTTCAATGTATTACTTTATACTCTCCATCTGAACATTTTATTACCTGAAAGCTACAATGTTTGGTGTGGACACTTACTTTTTACTCTTGGTGACTGTGTCCTTAAGCATTTTGTAATTTTTAATGTTTATTATAAGCTTGTCTTCCACAGGGATGATCTTGTTTTGCTCTGTTTTGTTTTCTGTGGGAATCCTGTGCAATCTAGAACACAAAAGCGTTCCTCCATAGTGGTTTTGGTTTCGCTATTGCCAAGAGTCTTGACGAGAGTCAAGGCAGCTAAAAAAAAAATGACCACCTCTATAAAGCCTCCTCGGGTCCCTTTCCCTCAGCTGAGCCTTGGAACCTCTCCCTTCCACTTGCATAGCTCCCTGTACACATCCCCATGGCACCTCAGACAACACCCTGTTTTCAGGCCATGTGTCTGTTTCCTCAATTTATCTAGGAACCACATTCACCAGGTCTGGCACAGAGCCCATAAGTATTTGTTGAATGAATGAACTGGGCAAAATAAGTCCTCAGAGCCTCAGCTTATGTGAATTGGATGTTACCTTTCATCCTCATCTCACAGGGGTTTGGGGGAGATCACAGACCCTCAGGATCAAAAGGTGCTTTAATCCAACCCATAAGACCACTGCATCAAATGCTCGATTCCTTGAATAAGATAATCAAGTAAAAGGCCCTCACAAGGTGTGAAGCACCAACAGAGGCACATCACTGTGCTTCTCCACTGTGTCTGGCAACAAGTTCGCTTTCCTTGTGCTCTGAGTCAAGAATCATTTCAGTGGCAAAGATCCATCGTGTAGTAACAATTTAAAACTTTTCTGAGACCAAGGCTGTACTTGAGACTGATTCCCTTGGGCATACCTTGGGCTTATGAGCCTTCAAAATCAAACGACAGCAGCCAAAAACGCAGCTCTCATTTTCCCAGCTCGGTCTAACGTTCTTTGAGGGCAGTGACCGCTACACATATGTACTTGTACACAAGCCAGAAGCACGGTGCTGAATAGCGGTTGGGCCTGAATTTTCACTCACTGAATTCTGTTAAAGGTAGTGTTGCATTTGATACTCAACACTCTATCTATAAAACATAAACTACCTCAGAATACCAGAAACTCTTGATAACGGTAAAGCCATTTTTGGTTTGTGCTATATATTTTTTTACTCAAGCATTTTGCGGTGGTGAAAAAGGATCGGGATTGCAGTGGGTTTTAGTGGCTCCAAAGAGCTGTCTTCCTCTGCCCCCTAGTGGCTTCATGACAAATTGTAAGAACCTCCATGTTTCCTCTCAGTCTATTCCTACTGTTTTTATTATTGTTCACGAAAAAGGATGTTCTTAAACTTGCTACAACCTCAAAGTGTCCTATGCTAAAAATGAAATGAATAAAGTGCACTTTTACTATAAAGTATGTGTGCAGTCAGAGGCTTTGTTCTAGACACACAGAACCTACCTGTAGGAAGCAATGTCCTCTCATTCTCCTGCAGGCTCCATCCGTGGCCATACACCTGTGGTGTAAACACTTCCCGGGACAGTTGTTTGCCACTCTGGGACCCCTTGCTTGACAGCTTCATCTGATCCAGCGTGAAAATTCACCTCTTCCCCAGCCGCACTGTGTGGCCCAGAACCGCCCGCACCAGACTCAAGCCTGCCTTCACGTGATGTGGTTATCCCACTGTCAGCCCGGTCTCCCATCCAGACCAAGAACACCCCCTTCCCTCATTTGCCTTGACTCCCAGCTCTCACCTCCTGCCTGTGCTCTGGCGTATCATCAGCATGGTGGAGCCCCGGGAGAACTGGATCTTAGACTGAAAATGATGTTCACAGTGTGGACTGACCAACACCGACCACAGTTACTTCTGGGGAAGGACAGGCCACACAAACCATGTCGTTATTCATACCACAAGCCTGCTTTCATTCCCTTATCAAACACAGCATCTGCCTGACTCTCCTGAATTTAGATCATCCTTGTATCTACAGTGGCCAAGCCAGCCCCCTCTCATTCTGTTATCACAGCAGTGGCTTCTTTTTTCAACATTATCATAGGAACTTTATTTCATTCCTGTTTTTTGCCAGGAGGCTGGATCATAATCTGACCATAAAGGGAAATTCCAACCTGAAGGATTCTGACCACAGAGGCGAGAACTTCCTGACAGCAAAGAGTGATGGGACATCCCAGGGCCAAGAATTAAAAGTGGCAAAAATCAAGGCTAAATAATATTGTACGTATAGACCACATTTTGAAAAGAATAATGAATGCAATGGATTAAACTCATAAAATATATAAAATCCATGAATTAATAATTACACTAAAAAGAATCGGTCACCATTGAGAGTATGAGAGTGTCATTTATGCTGTCTTTCCTGTACGAACTGTACTCGGGAAAGCCAAAAAAGTTCATGAGGGAAAGTTTGTTTTTATAGACAAATTCCAGCCAATCACTTCAGAAGGAATGACAGAGCTAGAAGATCACCATCTGTGACATCCGACGGCATGCTGGCTCTAGGCTGCATCATTAGCCCATGCTCAGACCATTGGGTAGAAGGCTGATGGAGAACGCCAGCGTGGAGTGAGCAGACTGACACTCTCTGAACCCACTGTCAATGTTAGCTACCCCGGGACTTGGATGTGTGGTCTGTGCGCACACGCAGGCCTGCGGAGTGTGCGCACAGAGACAAGCACGGAGAAGGACAATGCTGGGCGAGCACGTTACTGGTGGGGCAGGAGTGTGTATGGTGGATTTGGATGGGGCAGTCCCAAAGTGCAAAGCTCTGTGTTTCTGTGCACAGGAAGAGGTGGAAGTCCCCAGAGCATGGAGGGTGGGCTCTGCTCAGAAAGCTCTACCTTGCTCCTCAGTGCAGCTTTCCCCATCATGGCCCTGGCTGCACAGACCACGTGCTGAATCTCAAGGCTCTACAACAGGAGGATGGGTCCCTGATACAAATGGTTAATGCTCAGAGCAGATACATTTTTGCAGGATTTTATTACAAAGTCTGCTTCACCAGGTGCTAGCACCACATGCAGGCCCTGTGGAGAGGAAAATCCCAGACAGATGGACCCCAGAGGGCGCCGGACAAAGGAGGGTGAGAAGGGAGGCCAGCTGGGGCCGCCAGGCGCTGGTTGGCCAAACTGGCTCTCCAGGGCCTGTGGGGATTGAACCAGGTGTCCGCAAGCCGTGACAGAGGGTGCATTCTTACCCTATGTGTCCCCAGCGGCTAAGTGTACAGGCTGGAGAAGACAGAATCAAGGGAGCGGGGCTGCTCCTGGTATAAGAAAATGCCCACCAAGGACTGTGTCTGCTCGGGATGGACCCGAAGACAGGTGAGCAAAGCATTACAGCAGAGAACGAAGGGGTGGTAAGCAGGGTGGGTGACTGCTTCAGAGAGGAGGACGAGGCTACAGGAACACCACTGGTGATCACACAATTTTACCGCCATGTGTGCCTTCCGTGGAGGAGGTGTGAGTGGGCCCCACCATCACTGTCCCCACAAAGAAAAGGGGACAGCTAGCACTTGGCGTCATCTGAGGGTGACGGCTGGGGAATTGTTAATCAGCACTATAAATCATATAAAGCTCACCATTTAAACCACTTTTATGTGTTCAGTTCAGTGCCATTAAGCACATCCACACTGTTATGCAACCATCACTCCATCCATCTTCAGAACTTTTTGTCTTCCCTAAGTGAAGCTCTGTCCGTGTTGAACACTAACTCCCCCTCCCCATTCCCCAGCCCCTGGCAACCACTATTCTACTTAAGATTTAATTTTAAGATTTAAAACAAAGTGAATATTGGTGAATTCACCCTTTTGGTACCTATTTTTACGAACCAGTGTTCCTTATTACAGGAATATTTATCATTTAATATGGGAGTTCCTCAGGGGAACAAACCTGTAGTAAATCCCCTTGAAGGTGTGGAGAGGGCACCTGTCCTGAACGGCATTGTTGCTCCTCTGTTTCCACGGACAGACAATGGTTCAGGGTGAGTGGTCCAAGAGGCTGTGCGTCACACTGCAGATTACAGAGATTTAGGATGAGGGGGTGAGTCCTTCTAAGCTGATGGAAGGTGCACGGCGGGGCACAGTGGTGTCCTGCAGGAGATGCCATGGCATTGCTTTAATGTGGCCCTTCACTGCCTGGACCTGTTCCACCATGAGATGTCACCACCCACTCAAAGATCTCAAGCCCAGAAGATACTGACCCCAGATGTTTCTATCAGTGATTCCCAGCTGGCTAAGTGCTGGTGTGGCAGGCGGGTTGGAGCTATTCTGATTGCATGTGTATCCTTCTCCTTTCTCCCCAGCCCCCAAGATCCAGGAGCCATCTTAGGGTCCCACAGCGCCTGACGGGAGAGCCGTGCCCTTCAGGTGTGCTGGGCCCACGTGGGTAATCCCATCAACCTCCAAAATGTATAGGCTCGAGGCTTACCCAGGGCTCCAGGGGAATTAGAATACCAGTAAGCCTTCCAGTGGCATCGAGTGAAACTGAAGCCATGGATGGATCCCCCTCTAAGGAATTCCCCTGTTGTCCTGGCCAGGAAACGGGGTGTGGAATATTTGGCTATGACTCCAAAATGAAGGAACTGTGTTAAAGCAGCACTTGGCCCCTGCTCCCTGCTAGCATTCTGTGACAAGATCTCTGCTTGTCTGAATCTTCTGAAACGACTTGAGATAGTGTACATTCCAAGATATTAAGTTTAAGACTATTAAAAAAAAGAGAGAGAGATCTTTAGGGTGTCAAAACTGTCATTGTCTTACATGCTCTTTCCAGTTTAAAAAAAATCTCCTCTTAATAACATCTTTTTGTACTAACTTCTAGGAAAACAACTCCAAAGCAGTATGAGCAGTGCTTCTCAAATGTCCACACGTATGTGAATCACCTAGGGATCTTGTAAAAATGCGGATTCTGAATCAGCAGGTACAGTGCAGGGGCTGAGATTCTGCGTTTTAAAGAAGTTACCAGGCAAGACAGGCTACAATATTTGCAGGGTCCTGTGCAAGATGAAAATGCAAGGCCACTTGTTTAAAAATTATTAAGAATTTCAACAGCAGAGCATTACACCAGGGGGTGACTCTCCTAACTGCAGAGTCCTTCTGCATGTGGGGCCCTGTGGGCCTCCAGGTCACACGCCCTCCAGGTGATGCTGATGGCTGCAAAGGAGCAAGGCTATCCCTGTGCGCAACACAAGGAAGTCTCCCTCCACCACTGTTCCTTAGAGTTGAGGTTCACCATATGGCGGCTCTGACTTGAATTCCATCAAGAGGAGTTAGTTCCTCAAGCCCCCAAAATCTCGCATTGTAAGGTGGTCTAGCGATGAGAAGCTTTGGGTATTCAATAATGCAGAGATGGTATGAGGTCCAGATCTATTTATGTCTGTCCTCAGAATTTAATGACTTGGTGAGATGACAAATCAGTGCTTCATAAACTACAGGACACTGTACAAATATTGGCACGTCTGCTGTAAGATGCCTTGGACTTTTAACTCGGTGAGACTAGCATGAATAAAAACGCTGGTGCTTTCCTAATGTCAGCCTCTAAGTTCAAGCCAGCTCTGCCATTTTAGATAGCTGGAATTTAATTCAAGTGAATATGAAATCATGCCTGAAGGAAGGGTGCAGAGAGAGAGGAAACAGGGCGGGGGAAGAGATCACAATGAGGGACCTCAGTGCTTTCCCAGAGGCGCTGAAATGGGAAATAATTAACCTTTGGAAAGCCTGTGAGGTGACTTGGTATTTTCCCACCCCGCCAAGGCTGAAAGGTTAATTAATTTGCCCTGCAAGGAAGAGCTAGGCCTAAAATTTAGAAGCACTGGCTGGATGCCCCATGCTCCCCCTTCTGAGCAGGAGTCAGATGGGAGGGTGCTCTCTCCGTGGGGGGTCACCCACCCGCAGGGACAGAGCTTACCCTACCCTCTGCCCTCATCCCCCACATCACTCCCAGGGTCCACCCAAAGGTGCCCCTGTGGTCTTCTGCCACGGTGCCTTCTGGGGCCTGCCTGGGGGCCCACCTGTCTTCCCTCTGGCTGGGGACCTGGGGACATGAGTTGGTTCCACCCTGGGGCTGGTGTTATTTTCTGGCTGTGGTCTGTTAGGGTTGCTACCCTCCCTTGCAGACATGGGAATTCCTAGAGGAAGTGCCCGTTTACCAGGGAAGAGGCCTCGCCGCCCAGGCCAGCTGGCTCTGCCCTGGCAGCCCTGCCAGGATCTGTGCTCCCTGCCCAAAAGGAGGCCCCCGAGGTGAAGGACTCTGTCAGAACTTGCTCTTCTGTGAACAATTAGTGCTCTGGCTGCCAGTGGAGTTAAATGTGGTACTTGAGTCCTTGCCTCACCTGGAGTTGGAAAAAGAACTCTCCATTTCCTCCTCTGGTCTTTCAACAACTATGATTTTCCACCTTGGCTGCACAATTTAATCACCTGGGGTGCTTTAAAAAATACTAATGTAGGTCCTGCCCCAGGCCAGTTAAATCAGAATTCCTCAGGGTGCGACCGCGGCATCAGCATTTTTTAATAATCCCCAAATGGTCTCACCTGTAGCAGGGGTCGAGAACCGCTGCGGGGAAAACACACCAGCAGCCCCGACGGCGCAGAGCCCATCAAATGTGCGCGTCTAATGCTTGTTTAGGGCTCGTCTCAACTGCACTTCCCTCCCGGGAGCAGCTATTCTCAGGCTCCCTAGTCTGACTGACCCCTGACTCTCCGTGCACAAGGTCCAGCCCCCAGTGCACCTAGTCCCTCTCCAGAGCCCCAGCTGACCCCACCCCACCTCCTGTCCCAGCCTGTGCTCTGGTTCCTGGAGCATCAGAAGCACCATGTGGGCTCTGCACACAGCCAACCCCACAGCTCTCGTCATCAGGCCCTTTCCCTCCCCTCTCCAGCCAAAACACAGACACACACTTTGCCCCTGGGTCTCTGACAACGTGGGCGTGCCCAGCCCAGGGTTCTTGTCACCCCCAATGTCAGCAGGAACGCAGGCTGGAGCCGGGATGGTGGGAAGAACAAACAGCACCTCCAGGGTGGGGCCCTGGCCTCGTTCCTGTTGCCCACTGGCTGCTCCTGACCCATCTCTGGAAGGGGCGTGTGCACGAGCTGTCGAGGGGGTGAGAGATGCTATGAGGATGTTTCCGGTCTCCTGCACAAAGCCTCAGACCCTGGGTATCACCCTCCGGTCCTGTCCATCCCTGGGCTCCATGGCTCCAGTGCACCACTGCCAGTGACACCCACACCAACCAGCACAAGTTCTAGGAGCAACAGTCATCCGAGTGGTGCAGACTCAGCCAAGTGAGCTCGGACACGGGCAATTCGGGAATTACAGATCCAAGTACACGAGAGCACTCCGATGGCTGGGCCTCCTGGCTCCCACAGTGTTCCCTCCCACTGTTGCTGACAGCAGTCAAAGTATTGTCACAGGAGGGCCTTGGAGAGGCCCTCTTGTGGGTTGAATTGTGTCCCCCACAAATTCCTATGGCCAAGTCCTAACCCTCAGCACTTCAGAACGTGACCTTTCTTAGAAATAGGGCTAGTGCAGATGTAGTTAGTTAAGATGGGGTCATGCTGTGGGCCCTTAGTCTGATACACCTCATTTCAGATTTCTAGACTCCGGAGGAGTTTCTGCTGTTTTAAGCCACCTGGCTTGTGGTGCTTTATCATGGCAATACTAGAAATGAAGACAAGAGGTGAACTCAGGCCTGGGTTTTTCATCGTTTCTCCTCTGAGTGAGTTTCTACAGGTTGGGCTGCTTGCAGGTGTAAATAACCAAAACCCAATCTAATTGGGTTAAACAACAAAGAGGATTTATTCTAAATCTCAAGCTGCTTGATAAAAAGAGAGATGCACACTGACAGGAACCATCAGACGAGGCTAGGAGCTCAGAGAATGACAGGCGGGCACGTGTATTGCTGGGCTTGGGGGCGGGGTATAGCTTCATGGTCTCAGACAGCAGACTCTTTCCCCTAAACGTGAATTCAGCTACTTCATGGTTTCCCTAAAACAAAACCGTTCTTTACATTTGTGTACTGGAAGCGGATTCTGCACTGGAGTCAGCCTCAAAAATGACCAGGTTTAGCCTCTAGGTGGAGGCAGAGCATTCCTCAACATGAACTCACCACAGAGCTGTAAAAATGACAAATTCTCATGAGTCCAGACACCGGATATCCCAGCCCTGCACACCTGGGTGCTGTTAGAGGGAGAACCACAGCCTCTTGCTTGAGTTTCTCCCTCTAGGGAACAAAAGCCACGACGAGTGCTGGACACTTGGCTCCATCCTGCGGGCACGTGCTATGTGCTGATCAATGCTTTTGCCACCTGGGAGTGTGCTGTTCTGAGAGGTTCCACATCTACAGGGAACAATAAGGCGATTCATTTTTATCTTTAAAGCTTCAGTATTTAACATACATCCTATCAATATTGCCTTTTGTCCCCAGCTCTTGACTCTAATATTTAATTGTAATGTATTATAGTTGCAGCAAGTTGAATCAATTAAGATTGAAAAATGAGATGTTAAAAAAAAGTGGAAAAACATATCCTTTGTGGTCAATATTAATCTTTCAGAGTTTTTTTTTTTTTCTTTTTTTTCTGTAAGGAAGCCTGCCAAGAGTGGGGAAGACAATGAGGATAGAAAGTGATTCACTGAATCAGCAGCTTCAGAGAGGTCAGAAGGAGGCAGAACTGGCCCTTGTATTTGGCAAAGAGAGTCAAGAGGTTGGCTGGAGGCCTCTGGAAATGTATCCTGCGAGACGCAGAGAGGAGTGTGTGTGACCACGGGGTGGTCAGGAGGCTGGGGTTGGGCGCCATGCTCCTGAGGAGGGAGGGGCGCTCCCAGTCTCCTAGGACGTGACCCCCGCTGGCTCCAAAGGGAAGGGCCCCTTTCCTTTCCTAGAAATCAATGTTCTCTTTGTGTCAACAACCTCTCCAAGACCTTGATATTCTCCACCTGCTACCCTTGTGCTTGGGTTGCCCCAGAAGTGACTTTTCTTTTTCTTTTTTCTTTTTTTTTTAACATTTTTTATTGATTTATAATCACTTTACAATGTTGTGTCAAATTCCAGTGTTCAGCACAATTTTTCAGTCATTCATGGACATATACACACTCATTGTCACATTTTTTTCTCTGTGAGTTATCATAACATTTTGTGTATATTTCCCTGTGAGAAGTGACCTTTCTGTTAGAACCTCCTCAGTAAGAGGACAGGACCCATGGGTCACCGACATGGGGCCCCTGGCACTTAGTTCATCAGACGAAGAAAGCTGAGGCTAGAAGATGCTGTCAAAACAAAATCTCCCTAGGCTTCTCCAACAGTCATGTCCTAGAATTGCCCCAACCCCTCAGGCCACCACTCCAGACCTTGAAACAAATACCTCTGTGAAGGAGGAGGAAGTCATTTACACATCCACTCGACATTAGTTACTGTCACATGCCTGCTGCGGGCGTGGTACTCTTGGTCACGTTTGGGACACCTCATGAAGATGGACAAGTTTCTACTCTCATGAAGCTTACAACCTAATGAAAGAACAATGAACCAAGATATAAACAAACTCGTTTCAGATACTGACAAATGATATGAAGAAATTAAAATGCAGCGATGTAGTGTAGGGTGACTCTGAAGGGGCCGCCTTAGTTTGGGGTGGTCAAAGAGGTGACATCTAAGTGGAGATCAGAACAGAGAAGGAGGCAAACATGAGACCAGCTAAGGAAGAGTGTCAGGAGCAGGGCGAGCTACCCCGATGGATATAACCAGGAGGATGCTCATCTTGTGCAGTGGGAAGGAAGCCAGGGTGACATGACTGGTGACTCTCAATGGATGACTCTGTGCCCCAGGGGATACTAGACAATGTCTGGAGACATTTTTGTTGCCACAGTGTGGGAGGGTGCTCCTGGCAACTAGTGGGGAGGGGTGGACATGACTCTAAACATCCTACAATGCACAGGACAACTGCCCATGATGAAGAATTATCTGGATCAAAATGTCACTGGTGCTGAGGTTAGAGGGTAAACACGAAGGTGAGAGTGGCAAAGCTGGGCAGGGAGGCTGTCGGGCCATATCAGGCTGTGCATCCTCACAAGGAGCTGGGGTCACTCTAGAATGATGGAGTCCACTGGAGGCTTCTCCTCTGGGGCCTGGCTTGGTCTTCTATATTTTGAACTGATGGTCCTGGTGGAAATTGATGGAGGTGGTACCACAATAGAACCTCATACAGAAGCCCGAATGAGAGGCGAGGGTGGCTTGGACAAGCACGGAAGACGCACTGATGTGGGTGGTTTGGGATGCATTCTCAAGATGAAACAGACAGTTCTGTTGGTGAACTAGCTTGCGTGGAGTGGTGAGGGAAAGGTGAATCAAGCATGGTTCCTGATTTCCGCTGGAGCAACTGGATGGTTACTTGTAACATTTTTGTAATGAGAAAGACTAAGGGAGGATTTGTTTGGGGTAGAAGCCCAGAAGTTCTGTTTTTGGATGGGATGAATTTGTGACAATTATTAAACATCCACATGCAGGGATACAGCAGACAGTGGGCGATCATCATACAGATGGTATTTAAAGTAGACAAAATACACTAAAATCTGCCAACAGCGTGCCAGTTTATTTTAGACTACTTAAACGATAATAGTCAACCTAATATCAAAGGAAAAAAGAGGAAAATTATTTCCTTTTGCAGTTTGCATAGAAAAAGTTAGTTAAGCTCTAATGATATATGATTCTTAGATGAATAATTTTTTTAAAGAGGCAGGGCAAATGTAACCTAAGAAGATACTGACAAATGCAGAATGATCCAGCAAAAGTAAAGAATCAGGGCACAGAGAACTTGAACTTCTGGCTGGTGCTCCAGCGTCACATTCCTGAAACAATAGTTTCCCTGGTGGGGATGCTGTTACCCCACTTCTCCACAAGTCACCTCCCAAACATCCCCAAGGACCAGTGAGGTAGATGCCCCTCTGTGAAGCTGCCTCTGCTCCTGACCTAAGTGGCTGCTCTTTTCTGTGCATCTGAGACACTTGAAATCAAGTCGTTCCCATGAGCCAGGCCTGTGCTGACGCTGCACCCTCTCCCCGAGTCCTACGACTGTGGACTATGAACCCCAGTTTGCAGACCAAGTAGCTAAAGTGCTGAGAGGTTAAATTGCCTACGTCACCCAGCTAGTCAGAGGCAGAGCCAGGATTTGAACTCAGGGCTGTCCACTCCAGAACTCCTGCTCCTATTGTTTCTTCAATGATTTTCTCCTCCACTAGACTGTCAAGTCCTTGAAGGACAAAAATAAGCCAAACCGAGTTCACGGCAAACACCACGTGTCCTAGGTTTGCAAAGTGCCATATATCTGGAAGTAGTCTTGACATTAGAAATGCTGCCATGGAATCACAGCTACAAATGTCAGTCTCTAGGTATTCACAACCCAGGCCACTGAAATCTGCTGTCAAACACCAGCCACTAAAGGAACACTTCATAGAGAGAAAAAGTAAAATCTTGATTTCTCCTCTCAAAGCTGAGATGTTTAAGTCTTTAAAACATCAGCCCAAATGTGTATCAGAATTTTCTCTTTACTGAATTTCCTTTCTTTTTCCAGGAAGGAAAAAAACACATCACTTTTTCCTTTTGTAGCAGGTGCTCTGACCTCGTCACTGTCCTCCCTCAGGCAACACTGCCCCAACCCACCGATCTTCACCGACCTTCCCCCCCTGGGGCTGAATTTACTCCACCTCTGGAAACCAAGGCACATCCTCTTACATTGCAGAGAGTAACAGCTTAGTTCCCCATCTCTTGCTCCAACTGTTCATAAGTTTTAATTGGGATAATAGCAAAGATGTTCACTGCAGTGTTCTTTACAATGGCAAAAAGCTAGAAACCATCCAAATGACCACCATTATTGATATATTTGCTCAAATGATGCTACATTCACCTGACAAAATACTACCAGCTTTTAAAAATGTTTACTAAGAATTTTTATTAACAATGGAAGATGCTCAAAACATAAGGGGAAAAAAGGATATTGAATATAACATAATCACAATGTGCATTGTTAAAAAGTGGTGCTTAGACACCAAACCTGGTAGAAACCAACCAAACAATGGCAACATGTTAATGAAATCATAGGTCATCTTATTTTTCCTCATTAAGGTTCCTAACTTTTCCACCTTTTGTGTGTGCATTATTTTATAGTTAGAAAAAAAAGACATTATTGGTTATATTTTAAAATGGGTCTGTGGCTTCTGGGGTGAGAGAAAGCTTTGTTCCATTCCTGGCACTTTTATAAAGACAGTTAGTCATTTCCAGTGCGGCAAAGGAAGGGTACCAATTAAAAAACCCACAAGGTCTTTGCAAAGTCGGCATGTTCTTTTATGCATAAAAATATGTTGAAAGCGTATAATGTGCCAGGTGCAGGGCAAACCCTGAGGTACAGATGTGAGTAAGGCAAGGTCTCTCCTTCAAGGAGCTTACCCATTTGATGAGAGGTGTCCATTTAAAATCTTAGAATGAGAAAAGAATGTGTAGGCAAAGGTGGAACCAACTCCTTAAAAATGAATACTTTCTTTTTATCATCATTTTTAAACCTATCTAGTGATTTAAACAATCAACCAAATGTAAAAGAGTGAACACCTAAATGAGAGAGCGTTTCAAATATATTCTGCAAACCTGCCGACCACCTCCTGGAAGTCTGGCTGTAACCCCTCCTTTCCCTCTCCCGGGCACTCCATAGGAAGGTAATGCTCTCCAGGGCAGCCCCACTCCCCGGGGGCAGCAAGGCCACAATTCTGTGATCCACAGACACCAAAACAAAACAAAACAAAAAAACCCCAAAACCCAAAGTCCTCTTCCTTTTCTTTTTAAGCTAAATTTTGCAAAATCAGATCCATCTAGTATGAAATGGTCCCAAACCACCCGAAGTGCTGACAATCCCTGAAGCACTCCCAGGGAAACAGGCAGTTAAACGCAGTGGAAAACTCAAGCTGTTGTCTGATTAAAGGATTAATCAGGGGGGATTAATCTCCTACTATAGTGCTGTCCTGGGAGCAGTGAATGACAGAGCTGGAAAGGACCCAAGGTCGCCGTGTCCACAGTCTTCCTGTTACAAAACGGAGGGCCAGAGCCCGAGGGACTTGCTCAAATTCCCACTGTTGGGTCAGAGGCAGCAGGGCGGGGGCTCTTATTCACGGAGGGCTCTGTCCCAAGGGCTGCGAACTTTTACCTCTCGGTGAGAAATAAAATTGGGGCGTGTGTGTGTGTGTGTGTGTGTACATGAACCACATGGTGAAGATGGTCTCAGCCACAAAGTGGTTAAACAATGGTGATAAAAGACCATTCAGGAGCCAGCCAGCCTGCTCTGACACCTCCTGGCAGTGACCTGACCTCAGGCTGATCATTGGAATCCACTGAGCCTCCGCATCTTGGGTAAATTCTAAGTCGTCACTTCCCAGTGCTCTTGTCAAGATGAAGACCACCACACAGGTGAAGCAGTGTCTGACACTTATTTAAAACAGCGCACGAACGTTAACTCTTACAACTTTCAGGAATGCCAACAAACAGAAAGAGAAGTTCTGATATTTTCTTCCCACACCCGCCGGTTCCTCTGGCGTATCCGAGGGCTAAACGCAACCCCCTGGGGAGACCACAGTGTCCTCCTCTCCCTCCTCAGCCGGCAGAAGCCAGAAACGCCTCTCTTCACAAGGCTTTGTGCGGGTGGCACTGGTGTCCCTCTGGCGCCAGCTTTGCCCCCACACCTTCCCCACACCTTCCCCTGGGGCCCTGCAATGGCTCCTCGTGGAAGCTTATTCAATCAGGCCACATCTATTTCATCTGCTGAGAAGAGTCCTGCTCCCTGAGAAAACCCCCAAAGGGTGCCTGTTCCAATTTGTCTTTGCTCATGAAGAGTGACATGAAAGCAGTAGGCTCCCCAGGGCTGCCCACTGTGGTGACAATGGCAGAGATTCATTAAAGGCATAAATCAGCTCATTATCCAGACTGTAGTCTCCACTTGGTTTTGGGTAATTTTCTTGATATTTATTGATCCGGGAGGATGGGCAATGGCCTGTCCTGGGCCAAATAAGCAATTCAAAAGAGAGATACACATAGGGAACTAGAGTCAATTTCTATTAATAACATACAATGTAAAAGAAACGGAAAAGAAATTATATATGTATAACCAAATCAATTTTCTGTACACCTGACACCAACACTGTAAATCAACTACATTTCAATAAAAAACGTTCAAAAAAAGAGAGACAGCAAATGCCTGACCACGGCCAAAATTTCCGTTCCTTGGCAATTCACAAACACACCCTGGAACAGAAAGTGAAGCCTGGAATCTGTGGGTAGGTGGCCGGCTCACCAGGCGCTTCTTCCAGGTCCAAGGAACTCTACCTAGTAAGTTGAACCAGAGGAAGCTGTGGCTATGTACTCACTGTTTAGTCTACCCAAACAGCTGAAAACAATTCCACCTCTTACCTGTACAACGCCAGGGCTCAAGCAGCAAAGGAGTCTGTCCACGCAGAAAGGAAGGGAGTCTCTGCAGACGAGCGAAACCGCAGTGCCCCATGCAGCCTGCCAGTTCTTGCCAATAACTGAATTTTACAAGTCATGTTAACCAATCCAGGGAGGAAATTAATACTTTGTTGACCATCAGACATTTCAAAATTCATAGTTAGTTCTGGTTTTGACTGTCAGAGAGACGGCCACAGCAGTAGCACGTGACATACTGGAATTTATTTGTCATAACCCACTGTAAAATAGAAGCAGAGGAGGAAATAAATGAATTCACATGTCCAAAGCCACCCCAAGGAAGCCTGGATTCCAGTCCTGTCTTAAGAAGCATGTCTCTGTCCTCTCAGTCTCCTGGGCCCAGGCAGGAAGCGGAGGCTCACACCGGCCAGGGCGGAGCTGACATCCCGGGGAGTGAGGGTGACGGCCCTACACTTCTGGTGATTTTCCTCCTCCCGCCGCCGCCCACACCCCTCAGCCCGAGGGGCCTGGAGAAAAGCGACTTGCTGTCCAGTGAAGACCGAGTCCCCGTGCTGCTCAAAAGCCACCTTGGCCCGCCCCGACTCAGAGACAGACAGCGCTGGGCTCCTCGAACCTCAGTCACAGGCACAGACTCTGAATCAAAACCCTGGGCTCCGCGTGTAACCCGTGGGAGACGACTTACGGAGACACTGCTTCCAAATGTTTGAAATCAGGCGGATGGGAATTTCCGTCCCTCATCGGGTGGACATTCCAGGTGTGTCTGTTGCGTGGCTGCGACTAGAGGGAAATGCGTGGATGGGGCCCAGAGGCCGCGGTGAAGCCGCAGAGCTGTGTTATGGGGCTGGAGGGCCGAGGCGGGCGGAGAGGTTGAGGAAACGATTTAGTAAGGACCTGCCTTGTGCCAGCCTCCTGGGAGACATGACCTTGTCTCGCATCCCCTGGCCTTGGCCGACGTCTGCGGCCTGGTCTCACTCCCTCCAGCCCCAGTCGCGGAGCGCTAACCACACTGGCCCCCGGAGGGCGCAAGACTGGCAGCGCGGCACAGTCCCGCAGGGCGGTCCCTGCGGTCTCTCGCGGGAGTTTGGGAAGACACACTGAGCATGCGCAGCCCTGCCCTCGCCACGCCCTCTCCGGAGCCGCGTTCTCAGCTGCATCGCCAGGGGGCGCTCTGCTCAGAGCAAGGAGGAGGGCTACCTCCGCCCAGCAGGGTTGGGGGTACGTCTGGCAGAGGATAGGGTTAAAGAGTCGGAAGTCTACTCACTCAGTGACACAAACCACATTCTCTGCTGCCAGCTTTTAGTAAAGGTGACCTCTTTGCCCCTTCTGCTTATTTCTGTCTTATTTCGCCTTTGGTTCGGAACCAGGGCAAGGAAGAGGGATGCTATTACGGGCCACTCCCCCAACATACCAACACTCGCCCTCCTCCCAGGGCTTGGTCCTTGCACTTTCCTCTGCTTGAAAAATTCTTTTCCTCCAGATCCTAACTTGCCTTCTTTTCAATTAGGTTTTATGTCAAATATTCTTGATTCCATTTCCCTCTTCTGTTTTCTTCATACTTTTTGTTCACATCTGAAATAATCATGTTCATTTTTAAAGAGTTTATTCATTGTCCAGCTTCTCCATCAGGAGGGTTTAGGAAGTAGAACTGACAGGACTTGGTGGCCAACGACAGGTTCTACCAGCGTCGGGCTTGCATGCGGTGCAGGTTTGTGTTGCCTGAGTCCTGTGGAAGAGAGGTGTCCAGAAGGCGGTGTGGACAAGAGGGGACAATGAGGGCCCCCAAGATGAGCCTTGAGTGAGAGCGAGAGGCGGGGGTGGAGCACGGGGTCCAACTCTTAGGGTCCAGCAGAAAAGCCTGCAAAATGTGGCCGAAGGCCGCCTTATGAAGCCAGCTCAAAGGCAAAGAGGGACGGGGTTTAAAACGGAGAGTCTGAACAAAGAAGTCATCTGCTGTGGCAAACGCGGCATCACTGTCACTGGAAGTGCCCCTCCCCTGCCCACGCCGCTGTGACCATGGTGACTTTATTTTGTGTTCAAGATTTATTCCTGGCTTACAGGGCAATTCCAATTAAGTGGAAAACTGATTTAAGACCCTCCAAATGTTAACTGCAAAGCAGTTTTCTTAAAGACTCAGAAAAGCAAATGACCTGTAACTGCGTTCACAGAAAGACAACATCTGGAGGTGCACCATTTGGGAAAATGATCTGAGTTGCCATTTCAGCTCTCTTCCAGTAGATAAGATTAGGAATTATGGGGAAGTACAGTTTATTGGAGTAAGACCTAAGAAATAGGAACGACTAGAAAGCACTTGAAACTTCAGTCTGAAGCCAGTTTTACTGCCACAGCTTTAGAAAAAGAAAGGAATGACAATGGGAGCAATTCTAGTCATAAGCACATGAGAGAAAATTCTCCAAGTGTTCTGCTGTTCCACATTTGAACAGGATAGAACATTCTGTTTCTGATTTAGAAGAAAAGGAAGGGACTAATGAACCAGAGCCCAACAAAAGCAGTGCTTGTTTATGGGTCCTTAAATTCAGGGCAGGGGAGAGTGTGGCTTTCTACTTTACCACATGGCCTGGAGAACGCAAGGCAGCCTTGGGGACCCCTTGGCCCCTTTCCTCCTGTCAAGGATTCAACGTTAGACTTCTAGAAGGGAGGGAACAACACGGAGAGCCTGTAGTCTGCCCTTAACTGGCTTAGACCATGACCTCATGAGGTCAATGCAGCCACCATTGCACCAAGACCCACTGCATTTGCAGTCCCGTGCAGATGACCCAAAACTGGACACAGTGACGTCTCTGCACTGCTGTCTCCCGAATGTGTAGAGTGAATGGACGTGGTGACTCGGGTGGGTGTGACGTGGTCACGGAGCTTGCTTCCTATCATTAGCCCAAAGCTTTGTCTGCTAACTAGATGTAGTTCCTACTTCCAAACAGGGCAGTGAGTTTGCCAGCTAAGTCAGAACCTGGTTGCAATTCTGCTAAGGGTCGGGGTGGGGGACCAACCCTTAGAGCTATCTTTCAAATACACAGCAATAAGGCCCAGTTAACAACAGGCGAACAAAACAGTGAAACAGAGTTTGCACCAACTCCTTTGCACAAAATGCATTTTGGGGGATGAATGGAAAGAAAATGAAATTCAATGGCCAGAAGTGAGACAAGCCTATTTTCTCTGCCATTACCTCATCTCTCCTGTTAACAGTTCCAACAGATGTTTCTCTAGTTTTTAATTTAAAAAGGTACTTTCTCTGTGTTACCAAGTATTTTCCATCTGACCATCCTTAGTTCTTCATTTACAACAATGACAATACTTCCACTTACATAAGGCTTTACTATCTACAAATTACTTCGGTTACATTACCTGGGGAGGTAGGGAGGGCAGATACCCCAACACCCACACTTTACAGAAATTCTATCACCTGATGTGTTGAGGTGAATTCAGAATGCCTTCTGATGAGTGTTCACATAGGCGTTAACAGGATTAAGTGGGAGATTGTTCTTTTTCTCTCCACTGGGCGGTGCCAGCAATGAGCTGACTCAGATGTTGTCCTGTAGATACAAAGCATATTATAGATTTTTATGTATTTATTTTTCATCATGGGGAATGGAGAATTAGATGGCTATGGAGATTGACTTCCTCTCTCCCAGGTCGATGCTGTCATTCTGGTTACACCTTGACATGTCTGCATGTCAGTCTCCCACGGAAAAAACAGTGCCCATCACAGGAATAAGTCATCAGTTGTACTATCTTACAAAGCAGACTTCCATGAGTGCAATAATAATAGTTTAATGCAGATTCTCTCCCTACTTCATAGAGCTTGAGATTGCTCCCTGTCATGTGTCTAGGAAAATAATAAGTAACTGAAACCTTGTTTCTTCTGGAAGAGTGGAAGAAAGATAAAGAACAAATTCTGCCCATTTCTGCCCAAAATCTAATCTCACCAGCAGGTGGTGCTGTGACAAAAGCAATCAAGAGAAACCAGGTCAGTCAGGTTGGGTGTCTGGGCTCAGGAGACTGGCCGTGGTGCCCTCTGGAAAGCCAGATTTGGGCACACACATGGCGGCATGTGGCTGATCCAACACCAAACAACTTCCAGGGTCCTCAGTAGGGAGCTTAGAGTTTATCGGCAAGGCTGCAAGCCTTGTCAGAGCTTCGAAGCTTCTGCTCCAACCTCTTCCCCATCCACCCCGCCAACCCCTTGCCAGGTGGCTGGCTTTCCCAGCAGGAAGGAGGGAATGTAGATGGAGGATGTCCTCCTCCCTCATACTCACTCTGGAGATTCCAGCTTCAGGGTCTTCAAATATTAAGCACTTTACACTCTTATAAGCTGTCCCACGTACAGTATCAGATGCTACCCTGATGAGCAGAAGTGACAAGAAACTGCTGGAAGGCCCCTATGCAAGAGTAAGGAGGCCTACTAGTAGGTTTCCACCTCTTTAGCTGCTTAATACGTGCTCACCTGCTACTTCTCATCCACATGCCCATTTATCCCAAGCTCCCAAGGGGTAAAGTTTCATCCTTTGACTCCACAGTACATTATATTAGGCATGTGCTCATTGTGAATTCACCATCTGATAAACTGAGGAGCAAGCACTGGCTGGGCTGGCGGACTTAAGAAAACAACGAGCCCGTGCCCCTTGTCTCAAACAGCCGCACAAGTCAGGACAGGAGGGAAGTCCCCACAGGAGACTTGCTGGTCCCTGTGGCGGGCCCTGGCACAAGCAGCTGCTGTGGGGCCCATGGCGAGCGCCTCACATCGTTGCTGCCTTAGTTGGCCACACTCAGGGCAGAAGTGCTGAGTCCTCTGGAAGTGAACCAGACCCACTCTGACAGTCTGGGTAGGTCCCACCCAAGGCGACAGGTGAGCCCTGCCCATGGGGATTCAAGAACTGAGGAAGTCGCAGGTCCATCCCAGATCTTCTGTAGTGACTAAGGCACTGGTGTGCAAACCCAGAACCTTCCAAGTCTGCTCCGATCCACCTGGAGCAGAGCGAAGACTGAGGAGGGCAAGGTGCTGGTGAGTGGGGCTGGGCACAGGAATCCTGAGATGGTTTTGCTTCTGGTCTAGAGCAGAGAGCTCTGCCTGAGCTCAGTCTTCTTCCGCAGCCTTAGTGGCTTTTAAGGAGCACAGTGTATGAGTAGCCCGACGTGGAATGAAGAGAGGACATTACCAACACAAGGTGGGCCCACCAATCTGGCAGCCCAGTGAAGGGACGGACAGCCCATTGACGATTCTACAAGAAAGACTAATTACCATGTCTTGTCACTGAACCAGCCAGGTCCCACCTGGGGGCAGACTGGAAGAAGGGAGACCATTCTACCTGGGAAACTGGTCCACCTGAGATGGAAGACCAACAGCATCTTCAATACATGGCTCACAGGATGCAGGGGCACTGCAGTCTGTAATAGGCCAGTAAGTCAGCTAGGAGATGGGATTTCCTAGTGGGTCCCACTGCACCGACATTCTTTCTGCTAGTGGTAGAGTGAGACAGTCAGCTCCTGATTTTCACTGTTCAGAGGTCTATTAACCTGTTCACGTGACTGAGGGGGCACTGAGAGGATTGGAAACAAACCTGGCTTTGTGGGAGGAGTCTTCCAGGGATCTCCTCTAACTAGTCCCTTTTTATCTATCCTTCATAATAACAACAAGAAATAGAAAGGCTGTAAGGTCAGCTATGTATATTGTTAACCATAGGGTTGATTTCACTACCTTCATTCAATGTAAGTTAACCTGTTGGGTATTTTCCTTTTAAAAAAAATAATCAAAGTCAGAAATACCTAACAACCCCAAAGTTACATGCATTTATTCCAAACTCAAGCTAAGTGTGATCGTCTGCAAGACACATCTGGCTCCTGAGACAAAAGCAGATGGGTGCAATGCTTGTAAATTTTATATTTATTATAACAAAAATTATGACATGTTCATTTGTGCATTCTGCTTTAATATAACTCTTGGTATGTAAATGATCTAACTGAACTCTATACAATCATGCTGATTGTGGCAGCAATAAGGAACACAATTAAAAAGTGTCTGCAAAAGTCAAGGGCTGGGTGGAAACAGGAGAGGAAGAAGAAGTTCAGAGGCCCCTCGGGTGCAGGGTCATTTCCACTGGCCTAAGATCCACCGTGTTTGAACAGCGATGCTCTTAGCTGCTTAGGCTCATCGTGTAATGCATGAAAAAGGGGGGGGGGGGGAGGTGGGCGTGGGCAGGAAGGCACATCAGAGGGGGCGGAGGGTCAGTTGTTCAGGCTGTGTCCCTTATGCCAAAACTACAAAACATTTGAAGCGTCACTATACAACACTGAGCTATTTACAGTAGAAATTTCTCAATCAACTGTTCTCTCAGAGAAAATTAGTGAATCCCAGTGACTTAAGTCACCTGACAGAGTAAAGCAACTCCTAGGAGTTAGTCTCCATATTCTACAAATGTCTATCATTTTCAAGACAAAAAAAAAAAAAAAAAAAAGGCCTTCCCCCCTGCCAAATACAGAATTACAATATTATTAAATCATTTAGCACTGGCAACCTGCCCTGCCTTCCAAACAAACAAAACAACAAAAAGCCATTTTAAAAAATATTACATTATCATTAACTGTTTCTCTGTAATATATTAAACCTTTTGTTCTTTGTCTTTACACATCTGATATGTTAGGGGAAGAAGTTAACAAATTTAAATCATATTGGTAAAGCATCACTAGAAGAAAAAGTGGTAATTATTTAAAAAGTGACCAACAGAAGGGGAACCCAGCGACTAGCTGCAAAGACAGGTGGGCAAAGCGTCTGGGGGAAGGGCGTGGAGTAAACCCCTGGTTTAATGTGAGCCTGGGAGACTCTTGCAACTCAGTCTTTCTTGGTTAGTTTATTTGTGAACTGCACTCGGGTGGGTCAGAGCGGTGTGTCACAGCAGTCTGGCAGCTGCTCGGCCGCGCACTGCCGCTGCGGCTGCTGCAGGTGTAGCTGGGACGGCGGCGGCGGCGGCTGCTGCTGCTGCTGGTGGTGTTTCATGATCTCCTTGACCTCCTCCTCCAGCTCTGGCGGAATGATGAACTGGTCATCAGGGTCCGGCTGAGCCGGGGCTGCGAAATAGCCGCCCGGCTTGCGGAGAGGCGCGTCCGTGGCCACCTCTATCACGTTGTGGCTCCTTTCCTGCGGCGCCACCGAGCCGTTAGGCCGCCGGCGCCCCATGGTCCCCACGGCGGCAAAGTCCGCCTTTCTGGGCAGACCCGGCTCGTCCTCGTTGGCGCTGATGACGATGCCCTCGTCGCTGGCCTCGGCCGGCACCTGGAGCAGGTGCTGCTGTCTCTCCTTTTCCTTGGCCCGGCTGCAGTGGATGTCCACCTCCACCTCCACCCGGCTGCCGTTGCTGAAGACGCCCTCGATCGGCTCTTCGTCGTCACTGTCGAGGCCGTTGTCGGAGAAGGCGCTGGAGAAAGTGGCGCTGGACAGCTGGCGCTGGAAGGAGTTGGACAGGCAGACGGGGTGGAGCGTGCAGCGCGGCTCGCTGGGGTAGGCGGGGCTGCTCTCGCTCAGGGCTCCCGGCGCGGGCTCGTCCGAGGCCGTGGACCCCACCTCGCTGCTCATCTCCGACGTGGAGAGCTCGCTGCTGATCTCCGAGGCCATGCCGCTGCTGGAGGACGGCACGCCCAGCCCGTCGGATGGCCGGTCCTTGATCACCATGCTGACGGACGGAGGGAAGATGCCGGGGCTGGGCGGCGGGACGGCCCCGCCGGCGCCGAGCTCGCAGCAGCAGAAGCTGTCCTCCGTGACGCTGAGCTGCACCACCACGGCGCTGATGCTGTCGTGGCAGCCGTAGCTCTGCGCCAGGCTGCACAGCTTCTTGGCGGCAGCCAGGGCGTCGGGCACGTTGCGCACGGCCCCCACCGCCTCCTCGATGGACAGGCTGTCCCACAAGCCCTTACTACCCAGGATGAAGAACTCGTCCTGCGGGGTCAGGGGCACGGACTGCACGTGGGGGCGGGGCACCACGCTGGGGTGGAGGAAGGTGTAGCCCAGGATGCGCGTGGACTCGGTCACTCCATTCACTTTGCCATCCTGGAAAAAGACGAGTTTCCAAACAGACATTAATGTGGAGCACATGTGGTAATTTGCAGCTTCCTTAGGGCCTCCTGTCCAGGGGACCCCAGGGAGAGTACTGTGGGGTCCACAGAGGGAGGGACTGCTCACCCTCTGGTGAGTGGTTAATGTCCACCTGTCATCAGAAACTGGGCCAGAAACCCAGGCAGGTAAGGAGCCGGAGGGACAAATGGAAAGTATTTCAGTTATTCCCTTTACTGGGACCGTCTATCTAAAAGCAAGCCATCATCCAGCGGGACAAGCAACATGGCTTCTCCTGCAACCCACAGCCGTCCAGGGAGGAAGAGCCCTGCTGAATAAGCCAGTGCCAGGCAGACACCAGAGGCAGGGCTGGTTCAGGATGACGCCCCTAAACCGTCGTTCACTCTCCAAAGCACCAGGGAAGGAGTGTCTGAAGGTCCAGAAATGAGGAAAGAGACATTATTTTAAACTGAAGAAGGTTAAAAAAAAATGGCGGAGAAAATCTTGGTGCGACTAGCTGGGTACAAAGGGACACATCGGAGAGGCTGATGCTAAAGGTGCCGTGCCCGCTCCTCTCACTTCCCTGAACTTGCTTCCCTGGTGGCAAATGGACAAGATGAAGCCTCCCTGTCAGTCCAGCTCACACCACTGAAGCTATGGATCAAAGTTTCAGACCCCGGGCCAGTAGAAAGGCCTTTACGCTGAAGCTGGAGGAGAGGAGGGGAGATGGCCCATGGGGCTGCCCGGGTCTTTTCTCTTCAAGTTGGAGGCGCTCAGGTCCACCATGTGCAGCTACATGCCCCTAATTTTAACACCTTTTCCAGAGGGGGCTCCATTAGGACAAATGCAACTTTTACGTGTGTCTGGGATAAGGTAATAGAGATGGTGTCATCATCTCCCTTGAAATAAGTGTTTCTTTCAGAGAATATCAATTTCCTTCCAACGTTACCCTCTTCCTTCATTTGGGAGTGCCTGCCCCAACTCCACACCCAACCCTGCCATGCCACACGTACAAGCAGGCAGCACGCTTAGAGGGAAAATTATTAAAATGGGCTTCAAACATGATTTTCAACTCCCTCAATTCTCCTAATATAATTTGTTCTCCCCCAAAGTGTGGAATTTGGCAAAAATTATCCTCGCTGTTCTGCTCTACCCTTTCGATCTCACCCCATCGAATCAATGGTTTCATGTATGGTGTGTGTTTTGGGGACATAACCTCAAGGCAGAGAAATTTAAAAAACCAATGCAGCAATGCAGACAAAGTGAGGAAGGAGGAGGCAGAGGAAATGTCTGAAGCACAAACTGTGATGCATTTATGTAGCAGAAATGGTTAATCTTAGCATCGTGTAATGTTGAACACTGAATTCAACACATTTACTAATTTAATTCAGTCCTATCTTAGACTGTCTTTGCTCTCTGCATAGTGCTTAGCATCCATTTTAATGCTCTCTGCTCTTAGAACAGACAGGGACCTAAAATTGACACACAGACATACTCCTTCCCCCAGACTATCTTTCAGGCCCTTACAAGGCCTACCCGGAGTCAGCCTTTTTCTCTACTGAACTGCAAATGTTACCACTGTCTGTCTGAGCTGCAAGTGGTACATGGGTTTTACCAACAAGACAAGACTGGACACCTTCCGTGGGCAGATGTGTGTGTGGGGATGACTTCTGTACTCACATCGCTGCACCGGCACTCAGCAGGTGATCCACACTGCAGGATGAACTAGTTAACGCAGTGAAGCTCCCCGAGCCCACTTTGGAAGACGCGCTGTAACGAATCCTGTATAATACAGATGGACTCCAGGGTTTTTCACCAGTGGCATGCGTGACATTTTGGGCCAAATAATTCTTTGCTGTGGGGTTGCCTTGCACACTGTAGGATGTTTAGTGGCATCTCTGGCCTCTGCCTACTACAAGCCAAAAGCTCTCTCTGCCCCAGCTGTGACAACAAAACTGTCTCCGGATGTTACCTAATGTCTTGTTGGGGGGAAATGGCCCCTGGTTGAGAACCACTCACTGCCTTACTCAAATGGAGCAGGAGGCATGAACCACAATAACTAGTTACATTTACACAGATAGGCACACTAACCTTGTAAGACAGGGCAGATACCTTACTATTCCTACTTTACAGATGAGGAAAACTGAGGCTTAGAGGTTTAAAGGTCATAGCCCGGAAGCGGCAGAGCTAGGGCAGGCGTTCCATCGGTGTGACTTCAGGGGTGGGGTCCTCGCCCACCACACCAGGCCTGCGCAGAGCGGCTGTGAGGGGTCAGACAGGGTAACGACACGAAGTGCTTGGCACAGCCCCTGGGACGGAGAGGCCACTGACAAATGTTTTATTATTCTGAGCATTATAATGCGTTCAGATATAGCATACACGGACGTTGCTTTGTGACACTGTGGATTTGGAATTTTAATTTTAAACCAACTTCAAAGAATGCCCTTTGGAGAGAAATGCTCCCCAACAGCTGGTTCTGCCACGAGCCCGTCCTCCCCCATCCAGAGGAAAATCGCTCTTCCTCACCTCAGTGATGATGGCCTTGTGCTGTTTAATTCTCTTCAGTTCTTCTTCACAGCTCATGATGTACGATCTGGACAGAGGCAGCGGCTTCCCATTCCGACAGAGGACTGTTTGGCACTTGCCCACGTTAGCAGAGGTCAAGGTGAAAGGCCCTCCAGGGTCCACAGGGTCGTGCTTGATGTGACAAAGGACAGCAGCACCTCCAAGTTTCTGCCCAGCAGTTCCAAGCTTCCTGGAATCCGAAGAGAGGGGTAGAAACCCAAACCCAAGCCGTCACGTGTAGTTTTGGTCATGTGACAGGAAGGCTGCACTACGGGGCAGGGACAGGAGGGAAAACAGAACCTGGGGCTCCACTCGGCCTCTTTCACCAAAACAGGCACTGCTCAACTCGGGAAAAGGGCCTGAGGAATCCGACACACACGTCCACACAGAGAGATGTCTGCTCAGGCCTGGGGCGAGCGTCACTTGACCACTAAAAGCCCAGGAGTGGATGTGGAATAAAGGAGCCCTGATCCCGCTGCGTCTACCCTGCTACTCCCGTATCGGCGTCCTCCAGACACAGTGGGAATGACCACTCCTTTCCTCATCCACTAAGCCTCCTCTGCTCCCGGGAGCGGACAACTGCAGGGACCACGTAACAGGGGCCTCACACTACCCCCACCAACCAATCTCTCCCCTTCATAAGGATGTTTGCTGGTACGAGCGTTCAAGTATTGGACCATTCATGTTCTTGTCCTACACAGTGAAGGCTTTCTGGATCAATAATGCCTGTTTTAGAATATCCACAGAAAGGATATTCCAGCCATCAAGCTCCCAAGTGCTTTTACTCCCGACCAGTAGTCCACACACCAACTGAATACACAATGCATCTGCAAGTTGTGACCATCAGAAGGACCTAAGATCTCCTGTCACAAGCCCCACAGAGGGCAGTGCCTCTCAGACTCATCCTGAGTGGTACAGGAGCCAAGAAGGTTCAGACAGACAGACTCCTCTGTTAATAGGGCAGACCCTCAGGTCCGGTCAGCTCACATCACCTGTCTAGGTTATGCAAGGGGCAACACTAGTGATGGAAATCAGGGCTGCCTATCACACGCATTAGGATGTCGTGCTCAGAGAACATACAGTTCTCTCAAGGACTGAAAAGATCATCTCACATCCCATATCCCATTAACCAAATAGGGAAAATAAGAGGCATACAAATGACCTGGAGATGGGCTGACAATTCGGGTCTCTAAACTCCAACTTCTGCACACCTATGATCGGACCTGGCTTTACGCCCTGCCAAGGAAGCACTACTTTCTCCGTGTCAAAGGCACAATGATTCCTCTCAGCAAAGCTAGAAATAGGGCGGCATTTGTGAGAAGTACAGCTAGCAATCAGAGTTTGAGGTTCTTAAGTTCTTAATTCATATCTGGTTCTTGAGGGTCTATAAAAAGCAGACCTCTTAGGGGTGTGTGAAGGGTGTGCGGGGGATGTACGTGTCTGTATGTATAAAATGTGTTTGCCTTTTTCCCCAAAACAAGATGGTGATCAAAACAGAAAAGCACACAGATGTGTAGACAGATGTGCATAGTAGGGCGGACACTGTCCGGAGTCCTACTGCCTGAGGTCCAGTTCTGGCTGCACCACCTTCTAGCTCTTAAAGTGATCTGCTTCACCTCTCTATACCTTGGTTTCTCATCAGTACAGCAAGGATTGTAACATTAACTATCTCACTGGGTAAAATGTATGGCATCAAGGTATTTAGAACAATGACTGATAAATAATATTAAGGACTCACTAAATATCAGCTATTATTGGTATCAATTATTAACTGTACACACCCATTGAGAATCCAAAAGACAGGTGAGTCGAGCAGCAAAGAACCTCACTGGGCCTGCCTCTACTGAGCTCTTCAAGAGTGTTCATGACTTAGGGGAATTTTAAAGGCTCCTCTGAACCAGCATTTCTCTAGCAGACACTTTCCACCCTCCTTGCAGAGATACTTCCTTTGGCAGATTATCAAGGGAGAGAAAAAGGAGAGAAAGAGAAAAGCTTGTCATTGTTCCCATGACCTTTAGAGCACTCTCCACTTCCTGGTCCCACAAAAGCAAGTGTCTACAGTACAATATTAATAGGCAACTCCTTTACAGCCTACAAAGCCTTTAAAGTGATAAAAGAGCGAGCAATTCTTTGAATGAGGGAATGCTTATAACACTCAGCCCCCAGAGTTACAAACAACATCCCACAACTTCCACAGTGATCAAAAACTCTAGGGAACGGCCCAGGATTCTACTAGCAACACCGTCTTGAATATTTAATGAGGGGGAAAAACAACATATGAAGAATTATTTAACTCCCAGCCTAAAATTTGATCATCTCAAGTTCATAAAGTTTGGCACTCTCTCAAATCAGTGGCAGTATTTCATAAGCTGAGATGGAAACAGTCCATTTCAAAGAGAAGTCCACACACCTGAAAGTCTAAAGAGTGTCTGGAGCTCACGTGATTTTGGGGTGGAGGGGAAGGAATGTGTCGTAAACAATCTGGTGAAAATCTGGAATCACGACAGGCCTGTGAGATCCAGTTCTAGGAGAAACTGAATTCCTGTCAGTGACTCAGTCTCCTGCAAAGTTGTCTGAACATCACTTTGCAACAGAACACAGTCCAGCCCTAATACTGGGCAAAACCAAATTGCCTGGATGCATCTTGAATAACCCATATTTAGCAACAGGCTTTGAGATTACGGGGCACCTGTTTTTCTAACTAGAGGGCAAACTCAAAGAAGAGGAAGAAAACACACAGTAGGTGCTCTAACACACAGTAGGTGCTCTGAGTCTTACCTTTGCATAACAATGAACGTATTGACCATGTACTCTTCCTCGTTTTTTGTTTTCTGCAGCTCTTCCGCCAAAATGTCACTCATGGTACACTGGAGAAGGTAGGGCACCTCCACGTTCCGGTCACCATCAAATACACCATACAGGGCCTCCCGGTTGTCACAGAAGTTATTCACTGACAGGGCTGCAACACACAACCTGCAAAGCAAGAATGCTTTTGTGCTAAGCCTCTTCATCTCTCCTTCTCCATGCCCGACACAACTGTGTTTTTTTCAGATTTGCTTAATCCAGGCTTGTCTTTTCCTTTGTGACTCTAGACAGATTAAGAACAGGTAAACTAATCCCAGCTAATTTATACCAACTAATTTCTGTAAGTGGAGAAAAATGATAAGCACATATTGTTGCTTCAAGGATTCCCCCACCCTTCTCCTCTGATGATTTTATTTTTAAATGGCAGGAAAGACAGTAAGAGGCATGGGAAATAATGCCAGATTATGAACACATATGTCCACATTCATTCACAAAACATTTATTAAGGAGAACTTCCACATGGAGCAAAAATGAAGTGACAGCTAAAACACTGCAAAATATTTAAGTATATAAAAACATATGAAAAGTTTCAAACAACTTTAAAAAAGGCAGCACAAAGTATAAACAACAGTACTGCGGCAGAAGACAATAAAGAGTGCAGGTCAGAGAGTGGGCCCGATGCCTGCTCAGCTTACTGCTGGGAAAAGTTCTGGGCTGCAGCACCGGGAGGAGAAACCCACGTGGAGCCTGGAGGTCTCCCTCAGTTGAGGCAGGATGAGGCAGGCAGAGGCCACAGGCAGAAGACTGGTGGCAGGACAGTTGCACAGCGCACTCTGGGGGCCCGCAGAGTCTCTCCACTTACTCAAACCACTTCCAAGTTACATAACTGTGTCCCATAAACTGTCTAAAATGAATAAAAGACTAAGGGAAAAATAAAAAGCTACGGCATGAGTAAGGGGTGAGATGACTTTAAAAACCCTAACACACAGGGAGCTGGCGTGTTCAAAAGAGAAGAGAGGCAGACAGAAAACAGTTTTGAAGAATTAATGGCTGAAAATATTTCAAATCTGATGAAAACTATAAACCTACAGACACAAGAAGCTCAACAAACAGTAAGCAAGAGCAAATGAAAAAACTTAACTGAGGTACATCAAAATCAAACTGTTGAAATCCAGGGATAAGGGGGGGGGGGAATAGGAACAACACATCCTGCAGAGGAACAAAGGCACCAATGACAGCAGAGTTCTCATCAGAAACGATGCAGAAGACAGCAGAGCAACATCCTCACCGTACTGATAGGAAAAAACCTGTCAACCTGGATTTCTAAGCCAGTGAAGACAGCTTTCAAAAGTTAAGGTGCAAAAAAGACATTTTCAGACACAAAAATACAACTTTACCGCCAAAGACAGGCACTATAAGAAATGTGAAAGGAAATACATGAAAGAGGAGAGATGATACCACCAGACGGAAGTCTGGATCTATATAAAAGAATGAAGTGTTTTAGAAATGACAAATAGGCGAGTAAACAGAAACATTTTATTTTTCTCATTTTTAAAATCACTTTAGAGCACAATGGGGATATCTGACCCCCAGGAGACACTGTGATTGTCACGACTCGGGGTGGTGATGATATCAGCGTCTAGTGGGTTGGGGCCAGGGGTGTTGCTAAACATCTTACAATGCACAGGATACCCCCTCCTTCCCCTGTCCCCCAACAACAAAGAATTGTCTGGCTCAAAATGTCAATAGTACTGAAGTTGAGAAACACTACTTTAGAAAATAACTGTTTCAAGTAAAAATTATAAGTGTATTCTGGGGTTTATAACAAGTAGAAGTAAAACATATGACAACAATAGCAAGACTAGGAAGAGGGGAAATGGAAGTACAGATGGTAAGGTTCTTACAACATCTGTGACATGGTAGAACACTCCCTGAAGGCAACTGTAATTGACAAGTTAAAGGTTATACTCTAAACCCTAAACAAACCACACATGTACACACACAAGGTAGAATGGATAACAAATAAAGGAGACAAAATGGAATAAGAAATACTCAATCCAAAAGAATGAAGAAAAAGAGAAAAAAGGAATCAAGAACAGATGAGACAAATAGAAAACAAATACTAGTAAACTGGCAGGTTTAAACCTAACCATATCAATAATTTTATTAAATATGAAAATAGTCAAAACATCGCTCAGAAAGAAAGAAAGTCAGATATTGTAAAGTTGTACATGGATTTCTGGCTGTGCAGTGGCTTGGTGCTCCTAACCCTCGTGTTCAAGGGTCAACTGTACTGTGCCAACACTCATCAAAAGAAAGCTGGAGTAGCTACACTAGTACCAGACAAAGTTTATTTCAGTACAAAGAACATTACAAAAACAAAGAGTCATTTCATAATGATGAAGAGGTCAATTCATCACAAAGCTGTAACATTCTAAATGTTTATGCACTTAATAACAGAACTTTGAATTACATGAAGCAAAACCTGATGGAACTACAAGGAGACACAGATAAACCCATAATTATAGTCTCTCAGTCATTGACATTTTTTTGTAGACAGAAAATCAGTAAGGGTATTTACGACTTGAACAACATTATCGATCAACTTGATCTGACCCTACCCAACACTTTTTCCAAATGTACAATGAATATTTACTAAGATAGACCATATTCTGGGCCAGAAAGTGTCTCAATAAGTTTAAAAGATTCAAGTGATTCAAGTTATGTTCTCCAACCAAGTTGCTTAGAAGGAAATTTACAGAAATTCTTTAAATTCTTAGAATATTAATGTCTTAAGCACAAATCAATGACCTGAGCCTAGAAAAGTAAGAGCAAGAACAAACCCAAAGTAAGCTGAAAGGAAATAATAAGAGCAGAAATCAATGAAATATAAACAGAAAAAACTAAAAAACAGGAAAATCAATGAAACTAAAACCTGGTTCTTTGACAATATCAATAAAATTGATAAACCTCAAACTAAATTGATCAGGGTAAAAAGACAAGACAAATGACTTGAATCAGGAATAAGAGAAGGGAGAGATACCACTACAGATCTTACAGACAGTAGAAGGAGAATGGAACATTACATACAAGTTTATGCCAATAAATTTGAAAACTAGATGAAAATGGATAAATTCCTTGAAAGACACAAAATACCAAAATTCATTCAAGAAGAGATAATTAAAGAAATTTTACGTTTAGTTAAAAGCCAAAGAAAGTTCCAGGCCCAGACGGCTTTATTGGTGAATCCTAACAAACATTTAAGGAAAAAATAATATCAATTCTATATAAACTCTTCTAGAAAACTGAAGAAGAGGAAGCACTCCTCATCTCATTTTATGAGGCCATCATTACCCTGATACCAAAACCAGACAAACACCACAAGAAAAGAAAACCACAGGCTAATATCTGTGAATATAGACATGCTCAACAAATTACCAGCAAACCAAAACCAGCAGCATATAAAAATGATAATATATCATGACCATGTGGAATTTACCCTGAAAATGCACAGCTGATTCAACATTTTGAAACTAAGGTAATTCACTACATCAGCAGGCTAAGAAAGGAAAAATACAATCATCTCAACTGATGCAGAAAAAGCCTATGACAAAATGTGACCACGCGTTATAAAAATTTTTAGCAAACTAGGAACAGAAGGGAATTTTCTTAACTTGATAAAGGAAGTCTACAAAAATACCTTCAACTAACATCACACTTAATTGTGAAAGAATACATTCTCACCAAGGAAGATAGAAGGATGGGTGGGAGGCATGTGAACAGATGATCAACAAGCATCAGTCATTAGGGAAATAAAAATTAAAACCACAATGAAATACTGCTGTTAGAATGGCCAGAACCACCACTGATCTTACAAGTATTGGTGGGGATGGGGAGCAACTAGAACTCTCATTCACTGCTGCTGGGAATACAAAATTAAATATACACTTATCATATGACTCAGCAATCCTCCTTGCAGGTATTTATCTAAGAGAAATGAAAACTATGTTCACACAAAAACCCATATGCAGGTTTATATGTTTATAGAACTTTTGTTTGTATTTGCTTAAAATTAGGAACAATCTAAATCATTTATCCTTCAAAAAGTAAATGGATAAACAATATATTCATGCAATGCAATAATACTCAGCAACAAAAAGGAACAAATTACTCACATAGGCAACATCACAAATGAATCAAAAATGCATTATGCTAAGCGAAAGAAGCTAGACTGAGAAGGCTATATACTGTATAATTCCATTTATATGACATTCTAGGAAAGGCAAAACTAATGGAACAAAGAACAGATCAGGAGTTGCCAGAGGCTTGGAGTGAGGAAAAGGACTGACGACAGAGGGACGTGGGGGAATTTTCTATAACTTGATTACGGTGGTGGTCACACAATGACACTCTTTCAGCAAAACTTGCAGAGCTGTACACTAAGAAAGGTGAATTTCGCTGAAAATAAATTGTATCTTCTTACTGAATATAAATTAATGAAAAGAAAAAAGTTATTAAGCACCTGACATGTATCATGGCTAGGTAACAGAGATATGAACCTGAAAATATAATTCCTGACCTTAAGGAGTTTGGGGATAAATAACAATATAAATAATCATTATCACTAATAGTAATAGTAGCTAACACTTAAACAGAGATAACTATATAGTACATGTTATTCTAAGTTCTTCGCATCTGTAATCAGGGGATCCTTAAAATAATCCTGTGAGGACAGTAGTATTTTTAGTTCCATTTTACAGACGAGGAAATCAAGCCAAAGACAGGATGAGTAGCTGCCCAAGGTCACACAGCAAAAAAGTACAGAGCCCAGAGTCAAAGCCAGGCAGTCTGGCTCTTACCTAAGTACTTTGAAATTCTTGCCTCCATTTATTAAGAAAACGAAGTCATCCAAAGTTATATGACAATTAGTGGCAAAGTAAAATTTAATAATATAATATTTAATCATCTTATAATTCTGCCATCCTTCTTTAAGCTCCCCTTGCTAGTCAGAGTGGGAGGGTATGAAAAAAAAACGTATTTTGAAAGTACAGTAGTGATTCTTCATTTCCACTGGAGCTTTCTGTTGGTTTTTCAGTCTGAGGAAGAACCTAAATTATCCAATTGCAGCTCCCTGCTTGGGTTTCCCAAAAGATCTGAAACGACCGGAGAGGGAGGCAACATGGCGCTGGTAACCATGGAGAAAGTGGGGGGTGGGGAGAAGAGAAGAGGTGCTCATTGAGATTTGGGGGCAGGGACCACAGCAGTTCTCTTTCCTTCAAAGCAGCAAGCTTCTTGTTTATGTTTCTACTTTACATACAGTTTAAAAAGAAAACTCTTGAGAAACTTCTGCTGGCAAAACCAAAGGGTGAAAAAGCAAGGGGAAGTAAAGTGAAGACCAGAGATGGCTTCGGACTTCTGAGGTGCTGGTAATGATCTGTTTTCTGATCTAGGTGGTGGTTCATAGAGTTGTATGCTTATTGTTTATCTTATGCTTCAATATAACAAAAAGTTTAAAAAAAGGAATTGTGAAAGGGGGAATTATGTAAAAAAAAATGGAATTGATGATTGCTTCATTAACATATATGAGTAGATAATACATTTTAATATCCACAGATGTTTTAGAAACCAATCTTGTATTTCGTATCAGTGTTCTGGAATTAGAAAGCAGTTTCACATACTAGTGTTTTTAAGTATGACACAAGATCTTTTAATCTAAAAAGAAAGCTCTCTAGGAAGGAACTCTGAGTGCTCCAAAGAATATGTAGTTTCTTCCCCTCTCCCCCACATACAATGATAAACAATGCAAAGTACACAGAAATAGTGCAGCCATTAAAGCCCAGGCACAAATGGTTATTCCGCCCTTTTCTGGGGCAAATGGAATAGAGGTATTGAAATGAGGGCTATGTCCTCTCTGGACAGCACAACGTCAGATCACAGTCTTAGGAAAAGAGGAGAGGATCATTGTGTCAGACCCACAGCTTGAGCTGATTCTGCTTTCTGTCCCAGGGAAAAGCAGTCAGCCTGGCAAGCACAATTCCACCTTCTATTTTCCATGGAAAGTGTTCAAGCTCGTCAGTAGTTCTCAGTCCTGGATGCACATCAGAATCACCTGGGGACTTTAAAGCATTCTGATTTCAGGGCTTAGGCTGGAGAACGTTCTTTAAAGTTCCTCACTTGACTGAGTCTAATGGGCACTCAGGCTTGAATGATCATGTTAGCTATTATGGGATCATCCTCCACTTTCTTTTTCTTCCCCTGCTCTCAATATTTTATGATGTTCTTATATCTTAGCTAATTGAACTATGGCTATTCTAATTTATAGGACCCTTTCCTTTTCTAGTACTGATTCTTAGCACCCCTTCATAAAAAGCAAGCAAGTCTGAAGAGCTTGATTATAGTTCTCAGGAAATGAACATCTACATCTAAGACAGGGAAGGCTGGTGAAAATAAAGAAGAAAAAGAAATTAAGAGGGACAAGACCTGGTGGCAAGACAAGTAGCTGACATTACAGGAGAAGGACATCAAACTCCTGACAAACTAATTTAGACTATAAAAAACAGCTCCACAGAAACACCAACTGGTCAATAACGTAAGGGATCCTGAATATGGATAATCGAGGCGACTTCTATTCCTTTAGTACTATCCCTGTTTTGCTTGGTAAACAGGCTTCAGAGAAAGATAAAGGGGCTTTTCAAAAGAGCAGGGATGCATTTCAATACTTATGCCTTCTCTAAACACTGGAGTCTCACATAGACATAATGTGTCAGTTACACCGTCTCCTAGCAACATCTCTCACAAAGAGAGAGTATGTGATGCCAAGCAGGGCTTAGCTTAACGTTCCAAAGTAAGTCATGAGGTGGCCTCACTCTGGGGAAACATGCTCAAACAAATGTGACTCGGGCAAAGTGTGTGCTAGCACTGGGCTTTCTTCTGCACAGCTAAAGCAGGGAGGCGGGTGGGAGGCAGATCTCACTCCAAAGTTTCACCCACTTACTTGTTTTTCACCCCTGAAGCTTCGGTGTAGCCATGGCTCCATACAGCTGGGGCTCCAGATGCATCTCCTGCCGAAGGCTGATCAATCTTGAAACAGCGGATGTTACTAACCAGAGAGATGGAGGGGACAGGAATCATTAAAATGGAACATGTGTAAACTGCTACCTCTATCTGAGAAATGAAAAACACCTAAGCACTCTGTACTTACCATTTCTTACTGGGCTTAATGAGTCTGAAATACTTAGCAGCAACAAGAACTAGCTACTCATCATCATGAAAGTAAAGGGGCATATATACAGAGAATGAAAAATTGGTCTTTATCAGCATTGAATGGCGGTTATTAGAGACTTTCACACTCACTGCCCTAGACGGCTGCTCTCTCCTGGGAATGAAAGGGACAGTTCTCAATCTTGCCACGAGAAGAGAAAGTTTAATTGTTAAGTTACACATATTTTGACAACATAAAACCTAGATTTGAAAAGAACAAAACCTAAGCCACAACTGTACTGTGTTTGGATGATGTGAGAAGTTCATTCTCAAATCCAATTTCTGCCCACATCACCCCTTCAAATACTCCACAAATATGACTGGGGACTTGCCATATTCTGAAGCTTCCAATTCTTCCCTCACTTGCACAGCCAAACATGCTGAGACCAACATCATAAAATTATGAAGCAAATGAGGGGCAATCAATAAATTACACATTACCTACATATATAGAAACCAAGAGGCAAATTCTCTCACCTAAGCTCTCATAGGCCATATTTGGTCCAACAGGACCCAGGGTAGAAATACTCAAAAGTGTGAACTCTCAAATGGCGTTCATGAAAAACCAGCCTGCTAGAAAGCACCCAGAGCCCGCACACAGGAAGTCATACAGATATGAAGCAGAGTTTTAAGAGGCTGCCTACCACATGGTGAGATAAACCCTGCTTACTTGTAAACTGCCACTAGTTTTTCCCCCTTATTACTTAAAGAAGAGAAACAACATATGTACAATCTCTTAACTTAAACAACACCTAAACACTTCTTTCACGACCCCAAGAATCTGTTATTTGTTCATTAACTCCAAAATATAATAAATACTCAAGACCCTTCCTAAGAACCACTCAATTCAGAAGTAAATCAATGTCCAATAGTATTCACTTTGATTCCAGAAATAGCTGATGGCAATTTCTTTGAAATTTAAATATATTTTGCTTAAGAAAAGTTTCTACTCTCAATTACCAGCGAACATTCACTTTCCCCTTTATCCTAAAAAGCCAAAAAAAAAAAAAAAAAAATCATAGATGGTGCCAGTAGGAAATCCCGAAATCAAATACCTCATTTTGCATCAGGGCTACATATATCCTCTTTTCAAACCTACGAATAAAAGGGGCATTAAAAAAGATACGCTGCTGTTATCTGCTTCCCATACGACCTGGTACCAAATTTTATCCACGTGCAATGGTAAGCAATGCAATGGGCTTCTTACAGCATATCTTATGGCTCTCACTACATTTTTGCTAACTTTCTGAATTCTAGAGAAAAATGGAAGGCTCATTTCTGGAGGCATTTCTATTTTTTACAGAACATAGTGCCTTCAAAGAAATAATTCCACTTCCTAGCCTTATTATTAAAGAAAAAAACAATCCTTAAACTCCCCCATAATCCTTTCTAGTGAAGCAGCAGTTTCTCATTCTCTGCCTAGTTGAATACAGGGTGACTGAGCAGCTGTCTGAAGTGATCTGAATGTTGACTCTCATCTTGAAATGAGTCTGAGAGAATCTGGGAGCCGGAGCTCAGCCACACAGGAGAGTCACCATGTGGACTGACCCTGGCTCATGCAGAACAAACAGGCCAACCCTCTGGGCATAAATAGTACATTAGATATGGAAACTCCCCAGGGTTATTAAGAAGCCACAACCTGCTAGATATTAAACAGAGCACACAGCTGCTTCACTGCACTAGCTCCAGTTACTCCAGGAACACGTACCCTTTGGCAGATATTTAACAGATAATGTCTCATGTCTATATAATAGTGGGGCCATTCTATTATATACATGGTTTTGCACCTTTTTTCTAATTACATCATGAACATTTCCCCAGGTCATTTTATATTCATCCTAAATATAATTAGAAATATCTTGATGACTATCTCCGTACATAAAATAAATATTAGCATATTTCTGATTAATTTGTAGAATACATTTTTTTTGCCACATAAAACCTTGGTCTAAGCATGTGAATATTTTTAAAAGCTTGATACACAGGTCTTCTTAAAAACATTTTATTTTTGCATTGACGCATAGTTGACTTACATTGTTGGCCAATAGTTTTTAAGAAAAGTTGTATCAATTTATAATCCTCCAGCAGCACCAATTTGAGGGGGAAAAAAGTTACCATTTAAATATTTCATCTACTATTTCCTTGATGCACTAATCAGGCTGAACATGATCTTTTCATGTAACTATCTGTACTTCATTTGTTAAATATTAATGTCCTTTGCTCATTCTCTATTTGAGTAGTGTGTACACCATCCTCCTTAACCGAAGAGAAAACTGAGGTCTGGACACACTGAGGGATCTGGACTAAGGCTTCACATACTGAAAAGCAGTGGAGAGAGCCTCGGGCCCCTGTGGCTTCCTTAGAACACTGTACTTAGCCAGGATTCTTCCATCATCTATCGAAGTCAGTCTTCTTATTAAGTACTTAAAATGGCAACAAACAGGCACTAAGAGTAGGCCAACTCCATCCAGGAACCACCTTAGTGATTTGCAAATTTTAGTTTGCGCTGAAGTTTTCGAGAGTATTAACAGACCATTATTAATACCATTCTTTTTAAAATTCCATTCCTTTTCAGTTTTTTCCCTAAGATAATGAAAGATGACTGTCAGTAACAGAAATCACAACAGGGTTTAAGCACAGATGGCACCACAATGTCTAATGTGTGTCAACGTCTAAGACTGTTACTTTAAGACACACTGCAAAAATTTGGAAAATTCAGAAAAGTTTCAAGAAGAAAACAAAGATCACTCGTAATCCTACTATCCAGAGAATAGCACTATTTTAACATTTTGTTTTATATCCTTTCAGGCATTTTCTAAGTGTGCACATGTACACACACACATGCACACATACCATATGCACACAAATTTATTTTGGAAAACGTGGTATTATACTATACAAATTTCCTTGTAAATTTTCTTTTCACCTAATGTCATATGCAGAGATCTTTCAAGTTAGCAATATAATTCTCCATCATTGTTTTTAATGGCTGTATAATATTCAACTGTGGAGCATAACTGAATTCTATTGATAGACATTTAGAATTCTGTGATGAACATTCTTATAAAGACATCCTTCCTACTCAGGGTTCCTTTAACATTTTATGTAACATTTTACATAATGAACTCTAACTTGTTAGTCTCCATCAACATCAGTCATGAGACAGTATCAGTTTCCCAAAACAGGAAGAGAACTTTGCAGGATCTAACTCTCGCACATTCCCAGTTTTGTTTAAATAATCTGAATTTTGGCTCCAATTATTAGCTTCCCCCACATTAGGGATCTCTTTCAAAGTCCTTGTGTAACATCTGCCTTAAGCATCACACCGGGTTATCAGTAACTGACATGTAAGTGTATGTCCTGGTTGTTCCCTGTTCTCTCCTATGTCTCTAAATCCTGTTTTCCTCTTTGTATTATTCTCATCTCTTTTGTCTGGATTCTTTCTCAAAAACTCTCTGAAAGGATACATGAGTATCCAACTCTTTTGACATTTTTCTTGGCTGTCCATCCATTTTGGTGAAGTACAGACTCACGAAACACTTCATATTCCAGTTAGTGTTTTTTACTAAGTGGTAAAGGCCACTTTCAGTGATGAGTGACGGGGCTGCAGCGCTTCACAAAGTACTTACTTGAGCAGCTCCAGGGTTTTGTGATCGAGGGCAAGTCGGGGGTTCCCCGTCAGGTCTAGTTCTTGGAGTTTTGGAGGCAGGTTTTCTGGTAAAGTGACTTCACTCAGCTCGTTGCAGCTCAGGTCCACGCACTGGAAGGACAAGGGGACACAAGAAGACAGGGGCTGGAGAGGCTGCTAGGTGGCTCTGTGCCCCTGCTCGCTGCAGGAGAATCAGTCTGACCACTCACTATACTACGCTGGCCAAACGCAGAGGCTAAGTTTGTCAGCTACTCTGCCATAAACGTTTAAAACAGGCTTTGCTAAATGAAGTTAAAATTTTTACTTTCTTTGAATGACATGGAAAATCTATGTTCCTTGTCCGCCGCAGCTTTAGCCTATTGAGTTGATCTCTGTATTTAAAAATTAAACATTAACTGAAAAATCCTGAAGATAGTCTCTCATATTGCTCACAGTATCTCTGCACCTGTTGTGGCCATGAGGGTTGTATTTACATCAAAATGGAACTTTGAAGGATTTCCTTAAAACAAACAAAAAAAATGTAAAATGAGGACAAGGCAGGGAACAAGTATTAGAAATGAGAAGATAATTCAAAAGAAGCAAAATAAGAAATTGGCAAAAGACTAGCAGGTGGGCTTGCCTACTACATGCAAAGGTAAATGGCCCGATTCAAATATGGACCCTGCCTTCCAGGCATCCAATACCTGGACTCTCCAACAGCTCCTGCCTCATCTCACTTGGAAGACTTCCACAAAAAGGGTCAGCATACTGATTAGAACAAAAATTATGTGTCATCTGTGACTAGGAGTAACACTCCTTTCTCACAAAACGTAAGGCTTAAGTGAGGTGAGTCCTAAAATGAGATGCTGCATTTCCATTAAGGGAGCAGGGACCAGGGCAGAAGGACCACATGCACAGGAGGGAGCAACTGGCAATTTTTCTGGTAAGAGAATGCGTAACCCACAGTCCTGTTCTGACCTATATCATGTTTCCCCTGGAGGACTGCGACAGCATCTTAACCTTGCTTTCAGTCTCACTTCCCTCGGATCCACTTCCCACTGTGCTGTCAGAGTGATTCTCTGATGTGACGCATTCCATCCAATCACACTCCAGCTTCCGTCTTTCCATTGCTCCCTACTGCCTTTCAATCTGCCACCAAAGTCCTCAGCACCCACCTTTCACCACCTGCTTCCCCACATTCTGGATTCGGCTGTGTCAAAGTTAACTCTTGCACATGTCATGTTCTCAACTGTCTGGGCACATGCTTCTCTCTGTGAATGGAACTCTTCAAGCTATCCTGGCCTTTCGTATGGTAATCTGTCTTACTCTTTTAAAATGCAACGCCAATTCCACCAAAGCCCCCGTTTGAACTTGTTATAAGTATCTGCTCATTGGTTTCTTCCACTGGATTATGACCTCCGAGAGAGCAGGCACTGCGCCTTGTCCTATGTCCCAAGTGCAGTGTGCTGCAAAGAACAGCAGCTTCCATTGAAAGCAGGAACAAATAAATGACTGCCTGGCACTTGGTAGACAATTATTTGTTGAATAAATCAATGAGTGCATCTTATAAGAAGGTCCTTCAGTAATTAAATCTGTTAGGCTGGGAATGGAGACACACATGTTTAAGTTAAATTCAGTCTAGAGTAAGTAGCATTGCAATGCAATTCTGATACATTTTTAAATGTGATTGTTGCTGCATGAGAAGGCAACTTTTCTTTAGTGACAGATAAGCAGAGAAACACCCTTACATAGTTCTGCACATTGAAGGAGGTTTGTTCCTAAAAATTACAGGACCTTGGTGCCTGGTGCCAACCTACTGGTGTTAACCCAGATAGTAAGCACTTTACCTACAAGTACTATGTCCTATGCTTTTAATAGTCCTCACCAAACAATTGTTGGCTGAACATAAAGAAACAAAATTCGGGGGTGAGACCTGAGAAAAAATAGTACCAACATATTCTATGTTGTTTAACGTACATATTTATATTTAATACACTAAAATTACTTTGGAATTACATTGTTAAATAGAATGCTGACTGTCTAAAATATTATCTTTCCCTCTTTCAGGCTCATTCTAGGACACAGCGAACAAAAGTTACTTTGCTATAATACAAAATTCCAGTAAGGATACTCAAAACAGAATTATACAATCCTCAAAAAAGTGAGGTAACTCATAGTTGACAAGGAACTCATGATTTAGAGGAAAATAATCACTAATACAGTTAGATAACAGTGTAGAAAAATAATCGTTGTACCTTAAGGAAAAGGGAATACACTCTGATGTACAGTTTAAGTGTAATTATCACGAAAGCCCCAATATCTTTACTAGGATGATTCCTCACAAAACACTACTAAAGAAATAGGCATATCAATCTTCATAGCAGTCTTTACACATTTCCTGCCAAATAACTGCTTGTGCTGCCCTGAAACAGTAACCTCACAGAGCTAGTGTTGAGAGGTTCTGCAACCCCTTGCTTCTTCCATCTCCAGACCACAGCTGGTCCACCACCTCATCTGTGCTGCCCAACAGTTCTGACAGTTACAAAAAAGGGGCTCTCAATCACCTTTCGCATTCCCTTGCCCTCGCAAAGTAAAAGCTGCTGATGGATGATGTTCCCCCGCTGAATAAGCTCACTAACTTCCATTCTGCATTCGTAAGAAGCAAATAAATCCAAGTAGTCAATCACAAGAACATTTATTTAGCATCTACAACGTGGCAGACAATAAGTGAGACATCAAGGGTCTACAGGGATGGCAGACGCAGTCCCCACCCTGCAGAAGTCCCAGGCCAAAGGGAAGGCAACACTCCGACCTACGATCGACCATATGTACTGGTGTGCATGGTGTGAGAGTGGAGGGGTAGCTGCTGAGGCCTCAGACAGGGCTTCCCGGGGGCATTTTTATGAAGAATCAAAGTTAATGAGGCAAATGAGGACAGGAGGGCATCTGGCAAGAGCTAACAGCACGTGTGCCACGCAGGAGCCAGAGCAACGCACAGTGCACCAGGACACGAACCACGAGTGGGCAGTGTTGCTGGAGATGGCCGGGCCTGAGAGCGGAAGACGGGCCTGGAGAGGCAGGTAGGGGCCAAATGGTGAACTACAGACGGTGCCTCATGTCGAAGTGGTACTACTTCCCTCTCTCATTGTCACATGGGAAACCGGACATTTTAGCTTAATAGTAAAATACATGTACGCATACGTGTATTATTTCTCATTATATAACTCTTAGTCAAATTCTCTTTTTAACAGTTAAACTGCTATATATTCTTGATGCTGTAAAAGGCTAAGTCATCATTATTGTAGGATATCCACACATCTAAGTAAAATTATTAACTAAGTGAGCCAGTCTGAACCTTTTACTTCAAACATAGACCCCAAAGCCAAGGTGGAAGTTCTGTTTTTCTATGTAATAGTGTATTTGTCTATAATGACTCATAAATGTATATTGTCTAAACCTCCCCACCTCTCAGGGAGTTGCAAAAGAAGAACTTTAATTTGTATAAACCCTTCCTTTTAAATTTACATACACTGTCTGTGATTTTTCTCAACTGGGTTTTAGATTTAGGAAAACTTATTGGCAATAATTTGATTAAAATGACAATCAAGATATAAAAATTTGTTTAAAAAAATCTTTAATACACCAAACAGTGTACCATTCCTCCAAACAGTGAATTCCCTTAAACACCAAAACTAAATTATTTGCAAAATTTAACTTAAGAAAATGCATCCTACATAAACCAAGCAACTCGTTTATATTATTGCTTCTTAGTACTGGTTGTGTGTGTGCCCTTGGGGGGACTCAGTGATCTATCACAAAGTTACAGGACACCAGGCCCATGCTTCTGGGGGCTTCAGGGTTACTCAAAGATTATGGAAAGAAGAGCCTTTATTTTTACATTAAAACTAAAAGAAATGGTAAAAAGTAGAACACAAAATTAGCATGTAATTTCAGATCAAAAAGGAGACCTCAGAGAAATTTACAGGCAATTCCAGGCTGTATCCCAGATTTTTGAGAGTATAAACTCATTTCTCTTTACCCTTAGGGATGGAAGAGTTTGAAGAACACAATGGGTGACCACTTCCTAGTCAACTTCTTTGAGGGCTCATGGTCACAAGTGCTCCATTCTCCAGGAGTATCCTCTAGGGGGATTCTTTTAATATGCCTGAGCTCACAGAGGACCACTGTTTATCCGTATGTATACATAACCCACCTCATAAGATGCATGCAGTATGTTGTTAGAAAGGGCACAGCTCTGAAGTTAAAAAGATCTGCTGAAATAATTTTTTAAACTAGAGTTAAAAAACCAAACAAATTAGTCTGAGTTAATTTATAACATCAACTATGAAAGAGAGAGACTGCAGTTCTGGCTCCCTGCTGGTCTGCTTCTGGTGAGACAGGGAGACAAGTGGCTTAAATGGCCACTTCCTGGTAGACACTGCTTCATTCCTTTTTCCTTAGCTCTGTCCCAGATATCTCAGAATCCCCAACTGTTAGAAAAATTTCTAAATAACTATTACTCACCCAGATCCCAGGGCCTTAATGACAAGTGCCCCAAGTTCCTGGTTTTTGGATATTGCAGTTCCTAGATGCTCTTTTAAGTCGAGCAGGTCAACCGCTCCACCCAACTGACTTCTAGTTGGTTCCTGATCTGTCTTTATTTCCATTATCATACTTTCCAAAGAATTAATCCTTTTTCTTTCATCCATTCTGACCCAGCCATTTCCCCATGTTCTTTGTGTTTTATGACTAAGCTGGTTCTCTCTCTCTCGTTCATCACTCACTTTAGAAACAACAACAAACATGGCTTGATTCCAAGGGATATTCAACTTCCTGTAGCCATTGTTCTCAAGAGTGCGGCATATTAAAAATACTTCATACTCCATTTCCCATGAACATAACACAGATCTAGAGATGAGGTCACTCAAGGTAGTGATCAAGTAGTTTATTACTGTACAGCGCAAACATGAAAATGATCTTCTGAAGAGAATTTAAAACATTTTAAAAGATGCTGTTCACCCAGTAATTAGAATCAGGACACCACAGGAACACGGAAAATTTGACAAAAGTTGCTGATACACGGTGCTTAAATCTCAAATTTCATCACCATGTATCACACATTTATTTCATCTGCTTTTAAACACTTCAAAAAAGGTTAGGAAAAAACCCACTAATTGAAGCTACTCAACAGCAAGATTGTGTTTCACTGCAAACTCCTGCATTATCAACGTGGCTGCTACGTGGTTAGGTGAAGGGCTCCTGAGCAAGAGAAAGCGAGTGCCACATCCATGGCCACCTCTGCTTCTCAGGTTCACCAGCGGCCTCAGTGTGGGCTTCAGCCTGGGACCAGCCAAGCCAAGCCTGGCTTATGTGGTGACTCTGGGATCAAGTCTTCCTCTCTAGCTGATTGAGAGCCTATCTGTATCCAGAGGGAGGTCTACTTTAGAATCAAAACAGAACACAACCTGCTCCAGGAACGTAAGACTGGAGGTGGGGCTTGGAAAGTTAATTTGAAAGTGCTAAACAAAGCTGAAGACATTAATACTAAGGGACATAAGCACTATGATTCTGGGTCCACTTAGTTCATCAGAAAACTGAAAAATACACTTTTTCCCTACTAACAACTTATATGACCTTCATGCCCAGGTATAGAAATTGATGCCTGATGATCAGTTTAACAGATCTCACTGAATCTGCCAACACTAGATCTGTCTCCCTTCAGAGTCCCACCTCTTAACTGCTGTAAAATGTATTACAAAGTAAAAGTAAAATATTTTTGCTAGTTTATCATAAGCGTTCTAAAATGCCACAGTCATGTATGAGATGACAGTGCACTCAAGGTAAAATATTTCATGGCCTTAAAGTGCACACACACATGCACACACTTATAAAATGGCTTGTACACTCCTCAACCGTGGATGTTAAAAAAATGGCTGTGGTGAAAATTACTCACGCTGTTTAAAGTACCTTCAAATAGGATGTCTTTTGTTCCTTTTTAGGAGATTAGAATACGCTCCAAGTCTATAACCAGAGTTATTTTTTATTAAGCACAAAACTGATAAACGGAAACGCTAAGATGCAAATGAAAAACTACATTATAGATCAAGAACTTCTTTCTTTTTGCTCCAAAAACAAATAAACTTAAAAAACGTTGTTAGATGACTTTCATTCTAGTGAACTGGTTTCGTCCCACAAGACTGCCCTGAGTTGGGAGCCAGGAGCTGTAGAATGTCTCTGCCGCCAGTTTGCTGCCTTCATTTACACAAACCACTCCCTTTCTGCAGCATCTGTTTCCTCACCCATCAAATGGGAATAATGTCTGTCCTGCCAGCGTCATTAAATTCAAGCGAATGTTTGGTGATGGTAACAGTAACGACACCACATCTACGCAGGGAATTACTGCGAAGTGGGTGCTGTGGGGTGGATGTCATTTAATTAGGGGAGTGGGAGTAGGGGTGTGCAGTGATACTGTTAGCTATCTCAAACTGCTGTCGAACCTGACTCAGTCCTTGAGCCTCATGACCACCCTGGAAGTAAGTAGGACAAGTGCTGTTAGACAGATGGGAAAGGGGTCAGTGGCTATGAGGTTAGCCTCAAGTTCCCACAGCTAGTTAGGGACAGCGCCCAGAATACAGTTTTCCCCACTCCCAGCGCACTGTTTGCTGCTTACTGGTTTTTCTCCTCTGCTGACTCAGCAGTGTAGCCCAGTGGTTAGGAAGGACGGAGCAAGGGCGACTGGTAAAGTCTTCATTCTGAGGAAATCCCACAAGGGTACAAACATCCTGAACTGAGGAGTTAGAGAAAACAAATCTCTGCCGACCTGAAGGCTGGAGTTTATGGAATCAAACCACGTACCTTGATTTCTGGGAGCTGCATCACTTCAGGGAAGACTTCGATGCAGTTGGAGTGAGCAATCACAGTGTGCATGCGCCTGCAATTAATGATGGTTGTGGGGATGGATTTCAGTTTATTCCCACTGATGTCAACTTCTTCAAGTTCCTCCAGCTTTGCCATTTTACTAAAAAAAAAAGAGAAAATCAAAGGGGGAGGGGCAGGTTACAGAATACTTACAAGGAAATTTAGGGAAAAATATAGATAATGAGAATTAAAGGGTAATTTACTATGATTCTAAAGATTCTTTAAAGATTCACTTGTAATAGTCATTTTTAACAAACCAGACCTTTTTTCCACTATTGTTTTTGAGTACTAAAGTATTTTAACACCTTTCCTACTACAAAACAAAAACTATTAACTTTAACTCTTCAAATTGGCAGCAAGAAGAAAAATAGATTCCTTTTCCTATTAAAACTCTGTGTGTGAATTAAGTTATCCTGACAACAGTCACTTTGCTATGTAGCTTACTCTGAACTCCAAAGAGAAATCCCACTCAATTAGGTCAATAGTGTTAATCCAATATATGTGCTTTTAAAAGAGCTTAATGTGGGAGTATGGTTCCTTTGTACTGGCACTGAGACCTCAAGGGGATACAGAGTGAAAAAGGGTAGAGTTTGCATGAAGATGTACTTTCTTCTAAAAGCCCCCTCCCCAGATTCCTCTGACCCCATTTGTGGGAACACGGTAGCGGTGAGCATCAGCATGCTGGAGGTGACCTGGCTCACCTCTCCACTCACTGGCGGTGCCCAAACTCAACCTAGACCCAAAAGAAGTTTCTCTCAACTCCTGCTAAATTTCTACAAAGAAGGAATCTTTCTGACCTTCCCATAATAACATGTCCTAATATAATTTAACACTTTCGTTAAAGAATGTCTTTTATAGTTCAATACTAACCTATGAACTATAACCAATATTAGTAACATTAACCAATAACTACAGTAACCAACTAAGGAAAAATTCCAGAGTTAGGGTTTCTTATATTGCCCATAAATCTGGAGGGGAAAAAGCCTCCATTTCTATATTTCTATAATGCATCTACCACTCCTCTGGCCCTTTCGCCACCACTGGAGTCTAACAAGCACAGGATTTCCAGTGAGTGTAACTCAGACTTACACTCTGAATCCTCTAGTTTACAGTTATTGGTATCTTCTCTGCTTGCTGGGGTTTCATTTGTCACAATAAACCTTCTAAAAAATTTAGCGAGAAAACCTCTACTACCTTTCTTTCTGTCATCTCTCAAATATAAAAGTTACCTTATTTGCTTATCTTGAAAATAAATACATGCCAAAGACACAAGAACTGTTTTTTATCTTGTGAAATCAGCATGGTATTAGGATATGCTACACAACGCTGTATGCTAATCCATCTACGATAGCCTGAATATGTAAGATTATTATTTGAATATGTTGTCATCATATTTTGAAAAGAAATATGGAGAAATTAATGGGTAACGAGCATGAAAAAGAATTGGAAGTATAGAAATCAGGTCCAAGAAAGAAAATGTTAAAGAAGTTTTCATCCCTCAACACAGAAGGTGGTCAAAAAAAAAAAAAATTCTCTGTCTTTTGGGTGATTACTACAGGTATGGGTCACTGGGGGAGGGGGTACCCTCAGAATTAGAGATGATGATCATTTCTTCTGCTGGCCTTAGTGATTCACCATCCCAATTAGAAGAGTGAGCCCTTTCAGAGATATTATTGTTATGTGACTACCATGTTTTCTTCCAAAAATATTATCTCATTTCGCAGTAAAAGAAAAGTACATAAAAAGAAAAAAGAAAGAAAAGTTTAATCATTAACATCAAGTGAGGGGGGAAAATAAAGAAACAAATGTATACAAAAATACAGAGTAATACTTGAAGTCAATGCATATTTGGGCTTCCCTCCTTGAGAAGGGTTTCAACAGAGTGGTACCCTTCATGGCAGCAAAGGGAATATTTCGCTTTGGCCCGACGCTAAGTTGCAGTTGGAAGCAGATTGGAAGCAGAGGGGTTAGCGTTTGCATCTTTGATGTGTGAGTTCCAAGACCTAACTTGTTAGATGAATACATGCCAATGACACGGAAGCCGAGTAAATCGTTTATCACAGGCTCAGTGTATAGATTCACTCAAAGCAAGACACAATGTCACTGCCCCCCAAAATTAGGAATGAAAAATTAAAATAGAATTAAAAGTGGAATCTCCTGAGAGCCATAAGTTAAATTACGTGTAATGTTACACAGTTTCTATGATCGCATAGGTCGCCACTGCTCTTTACATCATAAGCATAAAGACTAAAACTAACACCTTCAGGTTCCAGTTTATGTTCTATTTCCCACATACCACATTAGTTTAATTAAAAAAATTTTAATTTGACTGGGTAAAAAGAAGCAAAAGAAAATATATACCCACTAAATTACATACCTTATTTTCAAATCCTAAGAATATTCTAGTGTTTGGGTCTCTGGGTATATTCATATTAGAAAAACTAACACATTTCTGGGGAATGCTGATAATGGCTTATATAAAAGATAACGGTGAACAAGAAGCAGGGGGAACAAGCATTACAGTATCTGAAAAATAAGTATTTTAGCTTTTCCTTTCCGTCTATGAATCCATTTTCAGAAATGCAGTGAAGAATGTCACTTTGTGATCTTTTACCTTGCTGGAAAACTCTGAAGTCGGTTATAGGCCATGTGAAGAATCTTCAGATGGGGGTGTCCTGTTAACAACGGCACGCACTTATCTGTGAGGTTGTTATTTGTCAAATACAATTCCTGTAAGATGCTGTTTGTCTCTTCAGAAAGTGTGGCAGGAGGAAGGGTTTCCAGTTTGTTTGCAGATGCATTCAGGAATCTCAGGCTATAATGACAAAATGCAACAAAATCCCGCTGATAAGCCAGAGAGCTCTAGTCCAGAATCCTCAACACACCTAGAAGTTTTCTGATTGATACCAGGCATACTGGAAACGGTTTAGAAACATGAATTTGAAGACAGGTCCTGGTTTTGGCAGGCAGATGGATATGTGACTCCACTATCTACAATGAACACAATAGCCATCTATGTGTGTTAACTACAAAGAGACAGAAATCAATTTTTATGGCAGTACAAAGGTGAGAGGAAGAGATTAATTTTATAGCTGGTGGGGAGTGGAAGGGAGAATGATAAGGTAAAGTTAATATTCTATCTTATGAAAAACAACCGCCTATTTTTAAATAAAAGAGCTCTTATGATAATAAAATAACTAGATATTAGATCACAATACAACTAAATCACTTAGTACCTAAGTCTTTTTCAGTATGATGGCCAAACTATATTTCACTGAGGTATATTCACAACTGCAGGAGATAGTTGCTCTGTAGTAAACTAATATAATACTATGTAGCAGCGAACATGAACCACAAGTACACGTATCAACTGAATGAATCTCACAGAGTTAATATTGAGTCAAAGAAGGCATATCCCAGAGGATACACTGCATAATTCTGTAATTGTACAGTTCAAACATCAGGCAAAACTAATCTATGGTATTAGAAGTCAGGGAAGGGAAGCAGTGTCTAGGAGACAGCTTCTAATTTTTCTAATACAATAACGTTCTGGTTCTTGACATGTGTGCTGGTCACATGAGTGTATTCACTCTGGGAAAAATTTATCAAGTGCTACACTTATGATTTGGCCCCTTCTCTGCATTTATATTATACTTCAGTCCAATTTATATTAAAACAAGATGTCTATGCTACCAGTTATCCAAGTGATAGAGTGAACAATGGCTAAAATATGAAGAATGATTTTACACCTGTGATAACTAAAACTGTCAAAAGCAACGTAGTCTTTCCATAGTTAGTGTGAAACACAGAGAAATGCAAAATACAAAGCTGGAGAACTGAAAAAGAATCCTTGCTGAGACCAGGGTCCAAATCATTGGAAAGCGAAGGGAAGGACAGAGCAGGTACCCTGCGTGGCTCATGGGCAGACAGACAGACGACCCTCCCGCTTCGCACTGGGTCTCCACTGTGTGTGCTCCACTGTGAAGCTGCAGTGACCTGAGCATGGAGAGGATTCGGCCCACAGGACTCACCTGCTATGGTGACCAAGGTCAAAGCTGTATTGGCCCCACCCCTCAACCTGGAACTACCCTGTTAATGAACAGCCTTTCTCTCATTTCAAAATCACCAGTTTCAACCTTTCAGCATTCAATTCGCAACCATTTTATCATATATTCTTCAAAAGGAAGACTCTGGAACACCAGGTGCAGCTGTTTTTAACCTTGGATTAAAAGAAGGCTTTGTATTTAGGAGTCATCACCAGGCTTGTCATTCCAAGCTCTCAATCCACTAATTTAATACTCTCCAATCCTGCAACCCCCACACACTTACACACACACACCAACTCCACTACTTATCTAAGGAAAAGCAGCTTCCTCAAAATAGAACATTTTCCATTAAAGAAATACGTATTCCGTTGACATTTAAAAAAAAAAAAGGAAGTTAGAAAAGGGCTGTACAGACCATAAATAGTCATGGGAAATTACAGTCGTGTGTGCTACAGAGAAGAAAATAAAGGTCATTCACGCAGTTTCTGAAATGGTTTTGAACCAGGAAGGAAATAAGTTTCAGCACCACAATTTTTTAAAGTATTCTTATGAGTCTACTTCTTTCGGCCTCATTTGTATCATCTGACTTAAATACCCTGCTAAGAATTTCTTCTGAGTAGAATTAGAAAAGATTAAAACGTACTGCTCTAAAACATTTTGGAATGAGGTTGAATGGGAAACTGACAATCTCATTAAAATACAGTTCTCTAGGAAATATGCAGTTACAAACATGTGAAAAGAAAAGAGAAATTAATTCATGAATATTTGCATGTTTTTAGGCCAAAAAGAGGGAAGGTTGTTTTGAAAGGAAAAAAGATTGACTAGTGAATGTGCAGACAGAAAACTGCACATGGGACTTAAAAACACCCTCCCAACATGTGAATGAAGGGAAGAAAGTGATTTCTAAAAAGACTTGTTCTCTCATCTTGTTGAAATTCGCCTGTATTGAAGTAGCTACAAACTCTTCATGGGACACTGGGGGGTGAGGTGGGGAAGGGGGAACCCCACATCCTATCCCTCCAGGAAATGAAACTAAGTTGAGACTATATGGGCTGGTTCCAAAGGATTTAATCTGAACTGAATAAAGTCCGACTGAATCACCTCGTTAATTAATGGTCAAAGAGCAAGCAATTGGGCTAAAAACAGTTTTGGTTATAATGGTCACGGGAAAATCAAATTCAGTACCTGTCCTCTTAAAAATAAAACACTTGCCTACAACCTCACAGTGTTTCAGCTGGAGACAAATTAAGTTGATTTTACAGTCTTGGTGTTGTACTTCCACCAGAAAGAGCAACTACTTTAATTTAGCAATATTTCCTCCAGTATGGATAACAGTTTTACTCAATAAATAGAGTGTATAACCCTATCCCCTCTGCTTTCAGAACTTCCCCCAAAAGCTAAGTTCCTAAAGCACTGAGTTTGGTCTCAACTCAATATGATGTGATATCTTCCTCAAGCTTTTCCATTATAGATTTTTCTAAAAACTGTATAAAAGACTTGTTTAAAGTGCCATGGAAGTTTTGTCCATATAACTCTCTTCCCTACGCAACCCTCCTATAATGATTAGAGAAGCAGTAATGTATCCCTGCTTTCTTTTCATGTGTAAGGTGCTCTGTAGAGACCACAGCTCTCTTCTGTTTTCTATTTCACTTGATTTTCCCAACATCCTAGAGATGCTCCCCTCATATTTCACAGACGACAGAAACTAAAGCTGAGAAAAGTCTAATTACTTGGCTGTTGTTAAATAGTAATTAGCGGCAGAGCCAGACAGAAAACCCAGATGGCATCAATCTTAAGAGTGCACTATTCCCTAACATAATTCTCCAAAATTCAAATGTTCGAAAACAGGTAATAACAAAGCATTTTCCTGAGGACATTCTCCATAGGCCCTCTTCTCCAAAAACGCTGGAGGTCAAGCAGGGCACCTGCCGGGTAGTGTGGAGACCACACGTGCACAGCATTTCAAATTCCATTCTTGAAATAACCTAATAAATAGAGCATTCAAAAACTTTTCTTAGCAGAAAGTGCAAGTCATAGAGAAAAGACACTCATACATGACTCCTGCCCTAAAGCATTTGGAACGTTGCCTACAACAGCAGTGAGACAAATCTACTTCCTCCTCCAGGAGCAATTGCTCTGTTCTTCCTTGGCACATTCTGTCTGCTCTGGCTCATCCAGGTTTGGTTTTGTTTCGTTTTGTTTTTGTTTGTTCTTTAGTAATTCCCTTGAATTTCACAGCCAATTTCTGTCCTTGAAACAAAGCACAGGCTTTGGTAGCTCAACAGATCTACCTATTTGCAGGCATATCAGGCATTCTGCATTTAAATATTTTTTCTGCAGCTCAGTACTGGAAGTTGTAGTCTGTTAAAAATGCAAAAGGTAAAGACCCTAAGGCCAACAAAACTCTTCGACTTTTAGACAACCCCTGATCTCTGGCCCCCAAATGCACCACGGGTATCAAACAAAACATTCTAAATCCTTACCATTTGTCTGTACGACACAATACTTAAAACAATTTCGTCTGTCTTCACAAGACCAACAGCTCCCAGAGTAGGGGCTTACAAACTTTTCACTGATGGCAACCAAGAGTACAAAATACATTTTAAATGATTATCCAGTACAGATGCAATATATATAAATGAAAGAGTTTCATGAAACTATACTTAACCTTACTTATCTTACATGGGTATTTTCTATCCCATTTTTTTTAAATGCTGGTAGAAACTCATTAAATTAATATACCACTAATCACTTTGCAAAAAGGACCACAATTATTCATTATCTAGCAATATTACCTAATTTTAGGTAGTATTGCTAGATAATGAATTGCAACGTGAAGAAAAAGTGCATGCAGTCTAACAGAACTAACACACTGTTATTTTGGAAGGTCTGAAAATCTGCCTGACTTGGGCAATACTGATCTTATAAGCCTACAGAGCAAAGGAACAAAAGCTATAAGATGTACGAATTATTGAACAAAAACTTGGAAAGAAATAATTGTAACAATTAATATAATTAATTAATTAAGAATTAATTAACATTGATGCAACACCATAAAATTAGAGACCTTATCCCAATTTCAGCAATTATCCCACTGATGTCCTCTGTCTGGCCCAGGATCCAATTTAGGATCCCATATTGTATTTCCTTATTGTGCCTCATTTGTCTCCTCTAATCATTCCTATTTGTCTCAAATGACCTTGATACTTTGGGGAAGACTACTAGATAATTGTTTTGTAGAATGTCTCTCAATTTAGATTCGTTTGATGTTTTATCATCATTAGAATAATGTGATGCACTTGTGGCAAAAATACACAGAAATGATGTCGTGCCCTTCCAGTGTTGTGAGCTTGTTCCAGAGAGGAGATGATTATCAACTTCAGCTCCCAGATATTCTTATTAAGTAGATCAGGGAAAGGCTTAAAAAAATCTATAGAATTAAGAATTCTGATGATTGGCCAAGCTGAGTCAAAAGAGAACTGAGGTAAAAGCCAGGAACCTGCATGTTTAATAAGTTATCTAGTGGATTCTGAAGACACACTTTGAGAAACACTATTTTATTCCACTATGACTCTCAAAACATCAGAACTGTGCAAGATTGCTCTCTTCACATCATATGAAAAACAGTGTAGGCAACTTAGGTCTTCAAAGTGCTAGAAATATTTGTCTTTGCCAAAAGGCACCAGTTGTCATGGTCAATCAATCACGCTCTCCCAAATTTTTCTATTCCCTTTTAGTCCCCTTGATATTTACACATGTTCTGTCTGAGTCACTAAAACTTATGGTCTGTGATGTGACTAATACTCTGGGGATATTTAATAATTACCACGTACTTCATTTGCACATACACTCTCCCTGTTCCCACCCCCTGAACACACCTTGTTCTGCTCCAACCAAGGATAAAAACCCTAGGCTCCACCCACAACAGGAACCTGTAACTCTCTTTTAAAGGGTCCATCATGGCTTTGCTAGACTGACCTCATCAGGAGCAGTTCTCTGACCATGCTATAAGAGTGCTTATGCGAGATGGACAGGCAGTCAGCCATCACCAAGACTTCAGAAGGAACAGAAGGACGGCAGTGTCTCATCCATCCACTCTGCTGACCCACAGGGAATATCTACTCCCACTCTTGCCCATCTGTTGACGAAAACTGATTATCTGAAACTCTTTTGGGGATTTCCATCGAGAAAATCCGCAACTCTAAGCAAAAAGGGGTAAGATGAGAGATCTATACTGATAATACCCAGATTAGAATATGTGCCATTGCACCTCACAGAACCAAGCCCCGCCCTGATCATAAGATACAAAATCACAGTCAACTTCTCAGCAAATACGGTCCAACGTATTTCACGTGTCTATAGTTTTTGAGCTGCCAGTGAAAAGCAAATCAAAAGGAAGAAAACGCCAAGAATATGGAAAGTAAAGTCAAACTGAAACTGTGTAAGAATTTTCCTAAAATTGGTCTAAAGTTCTCAGAGGAAGATAAGGATATCACGAAAAGTCATCTAATTTAAAGTAGATTCCTGTCTCTTTTCTGGTTACCAGATATCTTCTGTTACAAGGTAAAGCCGATTAAAGTACACCATTCTAAAGCTGTAATATCTCACAGGCAATACTGTGCAACCAAAACCATGACACTGTTTTAGCAGCAAGATTCAGAGCTAATGAAATGTCCCAAGAAAGAGAGTTTAAGTTCAGCCGTTCGCTGTGCCCAGTAACACATGTTTTCTGACAGTTCCCGTGAAGCTTCCAAGCACAAGTTCTAATTACAGCAAAAACGAAACCATTTTTAACTTATGAAGACTTGTATCCAGACCCTTTCCTCAGTTATATAACCAAACCTAGAACTGGTGACAACAATTTATTACCACCATCACCACCCCACAAAAAAAAAAAAAAAAGAAAGAAAGAAAGAAAAAAGGAGCACCTAAATATTTTTTTAAGATTTGTATTATGGTGCAAACTGAATGGACAGAGAATTGAAGCAGTTTCATTACTGCCTGAAGTTATTTGCCAAACACACAGCTCCGTGTTATACAACAAAGTGCTGTTCTTCACACCCGGAGCCTAAATTAATACCACACGTATCATTTTCCTTCTCCTTGACCCTCTCAGCCCCACCTTTTATTACAGCTTATTGTGCAGTTATTTTAAACTCTAGCATTAGGCTGTAAGCTCCCTGAGGGTGATCCTGAGGGTCAGTCATTTTTCAGTCCCCTGCAGCACCCAGCACAGTGACTTAAACTTAGAAGGTCAGAAAGACACTGGCCATCCTGAACCACGTAAACGAAAACAAATCACAGCTGTGACTACCTGCAAGAAACTCGTCACGAAGACTCTTCTAATATTTCAAACGTCATGTTTTCTTGGTTGACCTGCTCCCACAATGGTCAGTAGCAGTTTATTCCTTCCCCCTAAACTAATGAAACATAATATCTCTACATTTTCCTGAATGTAAATTATGCCTCAATTAAAATTGTTTTTAAATTTAAGTAGATAAAACCTCAGTTATCTAGGTTTTAGAAAGGGGATAAGTAGAAAAAGTATTAACCCTATAAGAAGCAGTAAATAGTCTGGTATAGCATAAGGAAGAGAGTCAATATTTTTATCATAACTTTGTAGGTGTGTAATCTATAAAAATATCGAATCACTAGGTTGAGCAATTTAAACTATTATAATATTGTAAGTCAATTATATTTCAATTAAAAAAACTGGTTTTCTTGTCTTCCAATAAGTGAAATAATATAAGAATGTTGTTCAAAAAAGATCTCATCGACTTTACCCCACCCTCTTTATAACCCTATCTGCCTGAGAAAATCAAACCTCTTAATCTTTCTGCCTCAGTGTCATGACAATAATAAGGTCAGCTGCTACACTATGCTGGAGATGTGGCTATTGCATTGCCTGGAAAACAAAGGCACTGGAACATGCCTTCTTGGAAAAGTTTCTTACTTCATTCAGCTTCTTTTGGTCATTTGCTTTTCTCTCCTAAAATAAGAGCAGGATACCTGCTCTTTCTAATTCTCCCAACCCCTTACTCCAGAACCTTCCTGTGCCAGAAATGCATTCAGCATGGCCTTCCCTCCTCCCAAAACCTACAGAGGCTGGCTAATTTCCCCACAACAGCCCCTATTTTCCAGAATGCAGTTGGCTCTGAATAGGCCCTCATTTAGATACTATGGGGCTTCTGTCTAAATGCCTTTAGCTCACACTGTAGGCTCAGCTTATTCTGCTCTGCACGATAGCAATGCCCTCATTCAGTGGCTCAATTCAGGTCCTAAAGTTTCCATCTTGCATGACTAGAAATATTCCAGTTCATAATTCATCCTCTTTCCAACATATGGATTCCATTTAGGAACTATACAAAATAGACAACACTGGAAAACATGCCAGGGTCACAAAGTCAACAGTCACACAGCAGTTCTTGACCCCGAGCGTCAGCAGAACCGCCTGTGGGACAATCTTATCATAGCTGCCCCACACAACTCCTCGCCTGAACACGCCTGAACGCAAACATGGTCTCCTCTTCCATGCTACCAGTGTCCTCGGGGACATGTTTTCAGATCTGCCTGACACCAGGGAGACTCAGTGACTGCTCAGTGCCTCTGGAGAATGAAAAACACATACAAGCATCCCTTTAAAATCAAACCTCAGAAATGAGTAAAGAATGACTGTTGTCTACTGGAGAGCTCCAGCGCTACTCACCTACTCTGCTAGCCAGGACCTTACCAGATGTGGCCAGATTCAGAAGTGGTTTAACCTCACTCAAAGACTCCTAAAGCCTAAATCCATCAACCTATTGGTTTCCACAGGTTCTGTGTCGACCCCCCAGGGAAACAAGTGGATTCACATTATAAAACTGCACCCAAATCCTACAGAATCTGTAACAGCAAGAAGAGCTACCCACAGGTTGTGCACTGTCCTTGGATATGAATGCAAAAAGCAAGAACAATTCTTTAAATGATCCTGAAACATCATTCCTTTAGTCAGGGGAATGACATAGCACCACCAGTCAATTACAACGTGACAATCCCACTTTCTCACAATTCCATTATTTCTCAATAATTATTCCTGTAGGAATTCACTGTAACTTACATTAAGGACAGAGAGTAAGTGTTTTTAAAAACGAGAAATACATAAGAAAAGAAAAAGGAAAGGAGTTCTGGAAATGCTATCTCGATCTGGGTGATGGTTATGGGGTATACACTGAACAGCATGCTTATTAGGATCTGCACACTTTTTTTGACTGTAAGTTACATCTTGACAAAAAGATATTTTTCAAAAAGGAAAAGGAGAGGAAGAAAAAATGCAAATTCCAGATCAAAGGTAGTATTTATAATTCCTTAAATTTTCTAACTTTCATTAAACAAAGATTTATTAAACATCTTGCTCTATTCCAGACGTGGTGCCAGATGCTGAGGATAACACTACAACTAAGACACAGTCACTGGACTCCCAGAGTTTATAATCTATGAGTGGGGCTAGGTAAGTAAGAGAGAAATTATAAATAATGCAGAGTGTGATGACTATGATGGCGCCAGTAAGCACTGGGAGCTGGGGACACGTGGCCCCGTACCCAAGTCAGTGTAGGAGAGAGAGTTCCCAGATGTTACTTCACCCATGAAAAAGCACACATGCTGAAATATACCTCAGATTCATTTCTTAAGGCAAAAAGATCCATCCTGATTTCTTTCTCTTAGAGAAGCACAGCATTAAACTTCTGTCTTTATCATGAGGGACAGTGTAAGTCAGGTCCTTCAGCTTGTCTCTAAAGCTATGGTCACTCACTAAAAACAAACATGTGCAGACATCAACGTGATTCAGGCCGTAGGCTATGAAGCATTTTAATATCATGCACAAGGGCTCTGAAGCAAGCAAGATGCTCCAAAGTAATTTAACACTCACAGTTACTTTATGTAAAGTTTTCTTTAAAGAAAGTTCTGCATGCGGTAACTCTTCACAGAAAAGAGATTTTACTTAATGTTTAAACCAACCTCCCCCTCAAATCAAAACAATTTCTTTAAATACTTAGTGAACAAGGTATTTAGAAAAGTCCTGTTAAAAAACAACATAGTTCTGTTCAAAAAGTTCTGTTCTGTTCAGTAAGAACATAGTTTATTTAAACGCAAAGGGAAAACCGTGGTAAAGATAAGAGCAACTGGTAAAAAACAAAATAAAACAAAACAAACAGAACAAAACAAACAAAAAAGCAAAAGCAAACTCGAGGAAAATCTACCTCTTCACCCAAAGTCATAAATATGTGAAAGCAAGAACAGAGAATCTTACGATAATCAAGCTAAGCCTGCAGCAGCCTGCACAAGTTTTGACCGAGTAGCAAGCTTCTCATCCTGGGCTTATACCTACACCCTCACAGCACATGCTAATGAGCAACTCCACCCACTTAAGGAATCGAAATTAAGGAAGAGTCTATAGGACACCCCTACACGACAGTGGGAGAAGTGTTTAGCCATAGCATTTTCTTCATAAATCTGGGACAGACTGATGATCACAAAGTCCATGCAGATGGTTGCAGGTCACGTAAGATGAGAAGGCTAACTTGGAAGCTTTTACAAGTCGATGAATAACCAAAACAAACAAGTGGCCTTACCTGTCGGCCTTCATCAGAAGGTTGGGCGGCAGCTCCAGGAGCTGGTTGTGCTGCACATCCAACACCTCCACTGACGTTCTTTCCAGCCTTTCAGGAAGCCTTGTCAGCTGGTTGTGTCCTGCCAGCAGTTTCCGGAGACTACTGTTACAAAATAAGCTGTGTAAACAGGTACAAAGACAGAAGGAAACTTACTTAGGGTGCATTTGGGATGAAGATTTAAAAATAAACAGGAGTGGGAGAAGACTTAAAATTATCTTGCCAAGAAACCTAAATTCATTCAGAGAAACTGCAAATTCATTTTAAGCTAAAAGTCAGAGCTGTTTATATTTCAATACTTTCCATACTTAAGAAAAAAAAAAAAAAGAGGGTGGGAAAAGCTATGAAAAGGAATATTTAATGAGAAAGTCTACTTAGTGAAGAAGAACGAGTTTCATAGAAGAAAGCAGCCTGGTCTTGTTAGACTCACAAGGCAAACTGTGAAAGGCTGTGGGCTCCTCAGGGCAGGGCTTATGGTCTGTATCGCCCTGGAACGCAGGGTGTTTTACCCACAGTGGATTCTGGATAAATCCAGTTGAGCAATTTTTACCTACACTAAATAAGGAGTCTTCCATCCAATTAAACTGTTACAAATGCCAACTGAGAAAATATTCATTCTTCCTCAGTTGCATTTCACAATAATTATTTCTCCCTTTCCTTACTTCCCTAAGTCTGTATATTTTTGTTTTCTCTTTGGTTTAATCCCGTACCAAAGTAGAGAGCCTCTTATAAAGAGAACAGAATGTACTTAAGGCAGTATTTTCTTTTGAGCCTTAAAAGAGCTATTTGGAAGCTTAGCTCTTTTTCTTCTATGGGTTATCAAAACTGCAACAAATGATGAGTATTTGTTAATCTAATGTAAATCTGCCTTATGATCACTTGAGACCTCAACATTTGCAGAGAATAAAGCAAATCCTACATTAAACACAGATACTGGGGACTGCGGGAGAGTGAGGTTATAATTTGCATCCAGATCATGTTGGAATGAGAATTCATTTACATGGCTGTCAAACAATGAGGCTTCCTCACTCACCTCCTGTTTCCCACCACTCTGACCTCACTCACTGATGTCCAAAGTTGTTACTGTCACTCTGTACTACAGTGGTAACTTTATTCACTGTAAGTATCAAAACTAGATTCTTTGCTCACAAAGATGCTAGCAACCTGTCTCAACACTGTGACACCATGGGCCACCGTTAAAGATACCTGACATGCCTAACTTCGCAAGTTTAGGTATCAGTGCGGTAAGACAGATCACCCAGGATTGTCATTCAGTCACAATTATCACAAGGGGCAGTCTCTGTACTGCTTCCTTCAACCCAGTAATTCAGGGTTTGGTTCACCAATTTTACTCTCCTGCTGGGCATGGGGCACAATTTAGGATTCACAGAGAGTAAAATGGGGTTATTTACTCCTTTTCTGCGTGCACACACACACACACACTCACACGCTTTACATTTAAATAGATGGATAACTGAAAGACAGGTAACAAAATCTTTATCTTCATTTTTCTATAAGAAAGTAGATTTGATAACTATAGGATGAGTATTAAATATTAATGACCGGATTTGTTCAATTCTTTTACATGTTAAGCATGAAAATAATTAAAATAGCTTCTTTTCCTTTCAATACATTTCTACTTCTAAATATTAATTTCTGTTCTGTCAAATCCTTTACACACATGACTTAGACAAACAAAGCCTGAATGTGAAATTAACTTCTAATGAATCACTGTCTTGGCCTGGATATTAGATCCATGATAGGGCTGATACAAAGTTCACAACTAAACAACACTGTGAATGAGAAAACAATACATACTGTTTTTGTCCCATGTGTTAAAAACACACATACAAAAACAAACACTGTTTAAATTCTTTGACAACAGAGCATTTGGATTTGCTTTGAATAAGCATTTGTTTAGATCTCAAAAAAGCCTGTACTAATGCAGAGCCAATCAAAGACTAATTAACTTTGGGGAAAACTGGATAAAATATCAGTTATCTTGCATTTATTTAATTATTGATTTAAGTACATATTACCAGTGAAACAGACACTTTAGCTCCAACATGCTGTATCTGTTAAACTAGGGAGATCAGAATGAGGAAAAAGAGAAAGATTTTTCAAAAATTATATCCTCCCCATTAGTAGTAGCCTGTTTTCATTTTTGCTCTTTGTCTTCTAAAAGGGTCTCTCCCCACTCCCCCATGCTGTTCACAGGGCACATCAGCGAAGTCCTTTTGAAAATGGGGATGGGCTGCACTGGGTCACCTAAATGCTCACTGAACAGCAATCTCTAAAGCTGAAAGCATTTTCAAATGGACTGAATCTGCAGGTATAACACATGGCTGAGGAACAAAATTAATTAATTAAAATTAACTGAGCGCTCCAGGGACTGGAAATGTAACTCAGATTTCTTTTGTGAGAGCCATGTTCTAACACCCTGTTATCCAACAGAAATATACAAGCCACATATGTAATTTAGAAAATTTTAGTAGCCACGTTTAAAAAAGTGAAAAAAAAGGACAGGCAAATTAATTCTTACAGTACTTTTTATTTGACCCAATATAGACAAAATTGTAATTTTTAGCATGTCATTTATATACGATATTATGGAGATATTTCATATTCAGTGTGTATTTTATACTTTAGCACTTCTCATTTAGGACTAGGGACATTTTAAGTGCCCAACAGCCCTTTGGCTAATGGCTGCCATACTGGACAGCTGAGCTTTGACATATTTACTAAGCTTACCTAGCATGTGTAATGTAATGTGTAAATTTCATGATCCTTGTTCTTTTCAACAAAACAGAGAAATACCATCGTAAATCTTTAAAGATCATGCACCTAAAGTAAAAGTTTACTGCAAAATAGTGATATATTTCTATAATATTTTCATCGATGTTTTTGACTACATACGGTTAAAAACCAATGACTTCCTATGTTCAGTGACTGGTTGAGAATGGTGGAAACACCTAGATCTGAGCTGTGGCAGTCACTAGGCACAAGTAGCTGTTTAAATCAATTAAAATTAAATAATATTTAAAATTCAGTTCCTCGGTCACAGTGTCCACATTTCATGTGCTCACTCAATAGTCACATGTGGCTAGTGGATCAACCATCACAGAAAATTCTATAGGACAGCAGTGGAATAGATTATTCTTTTGGCTAATAATTGCATGGCTAGTCACTAATAACTCAATAACATTTTATGCCACAGTTAGTCAACTTGGTGAAATTTGTGTCTACGGACACTACACATCATCACATGGCTATTTTACAAATTTTGCCATTAAAGTGAAGATTATGAAATAAAAATAATAACACGTTAATTGAGAGAAGAGAAAGAAAGAGAAGTTCTTGGACCTCCTATCCCAAGAAAAAGAGAATCTAGTTTGCTTTTTCCAGTTTCTGCCTTTTCTGATCTAATAACCTTTTTTCTCTTCCAAAGTTATGTTCAAAGAAAACCAAAAATTACATGTGTGTAAGGTAGACATGTTACGACAATGGACAGAAGGCAAAGATTCCAAAAGAATTAAGATGAACCGATCATACTGTTTGCTGAATCTCTGAATATTTCATTTGTCTTATTTGAAAATTTCCACCAAGCGTCACCCCCGCATGGCTTTGTGAATCTGGCTGGGAGTCAAAAGCTCCACTATGCTTGTTACTGCCTGAGGAAAGGGTGCGACTCCAAAGACACCACGAGAGGTAAAAGATATTAAAACAAATTCTTTTAGGGGTTCATAATAAAAAGTTAAACACTTAATCAGCAATTTTTTCCATTGCTCATCTGAGATTCTCTAACTTGATCGGTCATACTCACCGTGCAGGAAGTTCACATATTTGATTATGACCAATATCCAAAACTTCTAGCTTTCGGCTTTCACATACCCACTCAGGCACGTTTTCTAAGCGGTTCCTAAATGTAAGAATATACAATTTTTTCTTTGATTGGAATTTGGCCTAAAATGTGGTTCGAAAGTCAAAATAATGACAGAATAAATAAAACTTCAAATGAAATACCCAATGACAATGGAATTATGTTAAAACTGAGTTTCAATTTAAGTGTGTTGAGATGAGAAAGTCTATCATAATTTCTGTGGGAACTAGAATACATATGACACGCTGCAGTAGCGAATCGGTATAAAAAGTGAGATGGTCAGCCTATTCGCAAGTGCACTGAGAAGAGTGAGCAGGCTGTACGGAAACTCTACTTTGGCCACCTTGGTCACCAAGTTTTAAGGGTTCTTAGCAAGGAGATATATGTACAAAAAGGGGGGGAAAACATCAAAGAGATGTAGCACAACATTAAAAAAAATGAAATTAACATCACTTCAGGGAAAGACATGAAGATACAGTTAATATAATTAAATAAGTGGGGGAAGGTATAGCTCGGTGGTAGAGTCCATACCTAGCATGCATGAGGTCATGGGTTCAATCCCCAGAACCTCCATTTAAACAAACAAACAAACCTAATTACCTCCTCCTTACCCCCCCCCAAAAAATTAAAGAAGTACTGGACTTTCCAGCCATATGTTCCCTCAACTGACCAGTCTTTCAAGCCCAAACCTGGATCAAACTGGTGTCCGCATCTTCTGGTGTTGTACAGTATACAAATGTAGTACATATTTTAACTGATGGATATTTACATACATTTTCAGAGGGTAAGTAAACAGCATCAGATTTAATTTGTATTATTTACCTTCAAGATATATAAAAAGTTCTTATGCCTAAATTCAGACAGAATTATCTAAATAATTTTCAAGCAGACCCTAGAGCGCTCTAGGACTTGGCTTCTTACCTTGAAACGTCCATGTAGGACAGATAATTCGGAACTGGGTAAACATCAAGTTGAACAAGTTCTGGGAGGCATAAAAAACAAAAACATTACCATTCAAGTGAAACAGAGACTCTTTTTATATGTAGAATATCATTACTGTGCTTTATTCTCCATTGTTTGTTTAGGTTAGTAAGTACAATACATCCATTTGTTCAGCATTGAAACTACAGGAAAGAACAGAGAACTTCTAATTTAATCACAAGATCCTTATTCAGAGACTGAAATAAATCACTGATTCTAATTTCCTGCCTCTTTCCCATCCACTTCCTGTGGCACTCCTCTTGCTATGTGTGCTACATTTTACCTGGAAGATTAACTGTGTGAATACTGTTTTTTAGTTTCTTAACATTCAGGGTTGCTTCCATAAAACCAAGTACACCCTGGCTCCTGCCTTTTTCACTCTACTGCAACACCACTCCTGAGGGTTACCAATGACTTCCTCTACTCAAATCTGAAAGCCCTTCCTCAAAACTGTATGAAATATGAGTATGAAACACCAATGTCCACCTAGGGCTTTGCTTTTCAGACAGAGTAGTTTCGAAATATCCTTCTGCTTCTCAAAACACTTATCAAGTAATTCACAGATTCACCCTCTATCTGGTTGCCCCAGCTAACCGTGAGGGTTTTAGAAGTCTAGTTTTGGCACCAAGTCTCTTCTCTTTTCCAGTTATCTTACTGCCACAGTTTCGGGTACCACCTCTGAGCAAAACGTCTTACATCAACATCTGGAGTCCTGACTGTAAACTCCTACTAGCTCACATGGAAACCACTGCAATAACCTGGATTAGTGCAGGAGTGGATTACTCTACTCTTCTCCCATCAATGCACTCTGCACACTACTCTGATGTTAACAGTCTGACAGCATCACTTCCATCACATACCTCCTCCACATAAGAATCTCCACTGGTTCTCTACAGCTTACTGTACCAGCTTCAAAGCTTTGCCGTCTGACTCCAAGCCTTGCATTCCGTAAGCACTTCTTTACCACTTCCCAGCAGCACCTATGAGTTCAGAATTCCCTGTCTTCTCCCAGTCTGCTGAACAAACCACATTCAGATTCGTTCCTCTTCAGCACTCACTTTATGCCTCCTGGCTATCCAAATCCTACAACCCCTTCAATGACCTATAGCTATCTGAGGTTTGGTTTATTTCTCCAGTGAGAGACAGTAAACTCATTAAAAAAGAAGAAAAAAAGAAAAATCCCTATCCTTTAGAACTCATGCACTACACTATGCATAAAACAGGTGCTTGATAAACATTTGTTCAGCTTGTAAACAGTTGTTTCCATTTGTTGTCTAATGGCAGGGAATTGAAATCTTCACTTCAGCAAGCACATGCTCAAATTTCCAAATTTTAAGGAGGAGAGCTTATTAAATGAGCAAGATTCTTGCTCTGTGGTGTCCCTGTGGGTATGTAATTTAGGTTTCTCTTAAGGTGGAGTTTCTTTGTTGGTGGAGCATGAAACCTGAGACCCTGGATGGAGTCCATAACAGACGGTCTTTTCACTTTCACTCTCCAGATTTACTATCTTAACAAAGTAGCCCAATAAATAGTTCAGCCCCTGCCCATCCCTCATCTGCCCTTCAAGCAGAAGAGCCAAATCACAAGTGGGAGTAACTTATCTAAATATCCCGATATGAGAAAACAAGTTAGGAACTTAAAAAACCTTCCATTTTGACTCCTTTAAATATCAAACCAGCATTCTTCTTTGATGATTTTTATCTTAGCAAAATTTGACACTTATTTTACTAAATGAGGAAAGAAAAATCAAAGTGTAGCAGAGATGATGGCACTGAATAAATTCTTAGAACCAAAAGAGAAACTCTGATGTGGTCTGTGTTACATACCATTAGAAGAGGCATAGAGTGCTTTTAGGAAATAGCCACAGATGTTTAACGTCACCAGTTGATTCCTTTCACAGTGTAAAACCTCAATGTTGTTGAAAACCATCGCATCTAGATCACCAAGCTTATTGTCGCGCAGATCAAGCTGAGTGACATGAGGAAGAAAGTCCACTTCATCTGCTATTAGCTTCCTAATTATGTTCAGTCTTGAGAGGAAAAGGACACAAATAGAGACTATAATTAACCGCAATGCTATCAATAAAAAGCCACACCCTAATACGGTGACTCACGAGTCTCACTATATCACAGTTCTCCATGATTTCTTTAATCTCAGTGTCTGGCCTTCCTTGAAACTGCTCAGATTCTCTGGCTATTTCCAGCTACAATTCCATAAGGTCTTACCCTTGACAATATTTCCTGAAACACAATTTAGATCATTAAGGCTAGAAGAGAAGCATGCATATTGATTTACCTTAGTTCATTTCAAGGGGAAAAAAAAATTCATTTAAACACTTATTTCCAAGGTCTGGTTGAAAGAACACAAGAAACAAAACCCAGAATAACCATTAAGCACATTACAACTACACTGAATATTTAAGGGAAGAGAGAAGATGAGTGAGCAGGCAGATGAGCAGCCCTAAAGACAGAATTAATGGGTGAACTTGGGAAAAAAAAAAAAATGAATGGGAGCCACATATGCATCAGAGTTAGGTATGCAAATGTATCTGGATTTTCAGCTGGCTCAGGGAGTAATTACCAAAACTAACTCCACCTTTAAAATATTGCCTGAGAGGAGAGGGTACAGCTCAGTGGTAGAGTACATGCTTAACATGCACCAGGTCTGGGTTTCAATCCTCAGCACTTTCATTTAAAAAAAAATAATATATCTATAAATATATACACATTAAAATATATATATATATAATATACACACACACAAATATATACTTATAAAAACATATTTTATACATATAAAAGTATGTGTATATATTGTATTTAAATAGTGTGTGTGTGTGTGTGTGTGTGTGTGTGTGTATGGAGTAAAATGCAGAAAATACTGAAATTTGGCATCCAGGATTTACTGAGAAATCATAAAACAAAGAACAACAATAGGGATCAACAAGTTCAGGGCAGAGCAGGACACAGGGAAAAACTGGCAGAACCTCAGACACGAGAACTGGTTAGCTAATGGACTGAAGTTGCCGCGAATGAGCTGCCAAGAAGATAAGTAAGTAGTAATGAGGACGAGGAATCAATATAACATAAACACATCTCACTTCAGAGTGGAGAAAAACAGCTGAAAATCTCAATTCCTTAAAGTTAGCTAGGCTACGCCCAACTCCTTTGCAAACAAACCACCAACCAACAAGAACCTTCTACTTCACTTTACAAAGCCAAGAAAGTGCCGAGATCATGCACTTGGTAGAAGAGCATTACTGTGAAGGCTGGAGCTTAGAAAAAAGCCCACTGTTCCCTGTAGTGATTTTTCTGCCCTTTGAAAAGATAAAATAAAATGAGGCTAACTAAATTTGTAATAGCAATATCATGAAGTCACTGAAACACAAGGGCGAGTGACAGCCAAGAGCTAGGATTTGTCAATCTGCAAGAATGGCATACGGCCTCTTCAAATGTCCCCAAGAGGATTTTTTTGTCAGCTCTTTTTTTATTCCAGGTTGTATTAGAAAACTGGACACAAACCTACAATTTGCCTATTTCCAAATGCTCACAGAGTATTAGAATATGTACACAGAATTTTTAAAAAATCTCACTTTGGATACAAGAGACCACAGGATTTGAAAAGATGTCTCATGTTTCCCCTGATCTACACATTAAGTTGTCTTCATGTGGCACTATCATCTCCCCCATTGTATTAACACTAGCATAATTAAAGTCTTATGAGGAGACAAAATAAAATCTGTAAGAAGAGGAAGGTTATTCCCACTGTTCACTTTAAATTGCCAAGTCTTATCAGGATGCAAATATCAAAAGTTTTCAGGCTCACTGATAATACAACTATTTGGGATAAACTTTTAAAGAGGCAAAATGTGGTTAAAATTTCCTTCCAATAATCTCCTCAGTTAACACAGGCATTTTATTTATTTTATAAATACTCATTGAGTATTTACTATGTGTAGATAGATAGCGTGACAATGTTCTAGTTCCAGTTTGCTGCTCAACATTTTGCTTTCATGACCTTGAGCAAGTCACCTAAGTCTCTGTTAAGTCTAATCTTAACCTGTAAAATGGAGATGGCACCTTCCTTGTCCTACGAGGCAGCTGAGAAAATAAAATGAAAGTACATGCTCATGCTTTGCAAACAAGAAAGGGCCACAGTGATGAGGACGATGGTGACCTTGTGTCAGTAAGAGACAAATAAAACAAGGTGTTTGTCAACAGATGTAGTGATTTAGTGAGGAAAACCACGTGTGCTTTGACATATGAAGAATAAAGATGTAAGTACGTGATAAATGATATATAAAATTACAGAGGACGGTCAAAAAAGATGCTATGGAAGAGGAAGCATCTCATCTGAATCCCAAGGGGAGGCAGAATTCCACAGATGTAAATGGGAGAAGAAAGCAGTCCATAGCGAAGAGCAGAATGGCGTTTGGACTGAAGAGAGCACAGGGTGAGTTTCACACATGAGTACAGGAGGCCCTCGGGAGTGCAGGGTGTTGACGGGAGTGAGAATACGGCTACGAAGGTGGGTTGGTCAGCTAATATTTATCAAAAACTGTGCCTACTAAGTGCTAACACTGGGGGGCTCAAGGATAAATAAGAGCAGTGCTTTTCAAATTATCTAGGGAGAAGGACCTATTTTCTAAACTTCTCATCCATTAGAGACTGATACGTAGTCACATGCACACGACCAGGACACAAGTCAGCGCACAGGCGGCTCACCGCTGTGAGTTCACCAACACCTAAATCAGTTATTCCCTGTACAATCAGTCTGTTTACATGAGTCTACTTGGACATTGGGGCAATGTCAATATAGTGATATGTCTCTATGAAATTAAGTTTCAATTTCTATGCATATCGCATTGTGGAAAAGTAGCAAATACTTGGCTTGCTGGCACAGGTCAGAGGACCACCACACTTTGAGCAGCTCTGAGCTGGAGTCTCATCCTCAACGGACTCATAGGTTAGTGGGTTGAAACCAGATATGAGAGCTTGAATATCCTGAACTAGAGGACTGAAGGCTCTAAGCAAGACTGTGTACCATGGAAGGAGCCAGCTCAGTGAGGGGACAACCACAGCAGTGAGACGGAAAAGGGACGGACAAAGTGCACCTGCTGTGACAGAAGAACTGATAGAATCTGCTGGTGGACGAGAAACAGAGCCAAAAGTTTTGTGTCTGGATAACCAATGAAGTGGAGTTGCTATCAGTAAAAACAGGAATCCAGGGGAAAGAACTGGCTGAATAAAGAAAGAAGCTGAACTCTGTTCCACATGCAACTTGATTGAGTGTCAGTAAGGGAAAGCAAGGTGAAATTATCCCGCTGGCAGCCGAAGTGGAATTAATCCCTAGAAGAGAAATAAGGGTTAGAGAAATACTGAGGAGTATTTAACATGGTAACGTGAATGGTAAATGATGGAGACCTGTGAGTACAGGCAGCCAACCACCACAGCAGAAAACAGAAAAGAGAAGCGCTCCAGGAGACAGACGTGGGTAATGTCTGTATTTTAGACAGAGAAGAGGAGGAGGGATTAATAATGATGCATAGAATAAACAGCATCAGCCTCAAAGAACATCAATATAAGAAAAAGAATAAGATTAAAAGAAAAATTATTATTTTTAATATGAGGTAATGTTTCCATCTGAAGGAATAAAAAATTTAATCAATAAAATTAGCCCTCTGCTTACAGAATCTAAGTGAAACTCCCCTTAAATCATTCCACTGGCTTCAATTTAAAATATTAAGGCAGAATTATAAGCAAACCTGACCAGATCCCCTCTCCCACCGACCCCACCACTCCTCAGCTCAGCTCAGCGGTCTGGAGGAAAGCAGCTATTTACTCATGTTCATTTAACATTTATAGAATCCAAAGTCTATGCTGTAACTGATCTCATCTAAAAAGACCCAGTTAGAACTAGAAATCTGAAGAATTTATAAAGCTCTTAATAAGAACAGTTACTTCCAGACATCTTAGATTGATCTTGCTTGTAAGCTAATTCAGACCAAGAAAAACGATGCCTGTCATACGTACCTGGTAACTCAGAAAGCTTCTTAGGCTTGCTACGTGAGGTCAATATGACCATCGTTACACCTCTGGGTGGCTGAATTAAAAAGGGCTTAAATTCTTGAATATGAAGTTTTTTTAAATCCAGTGACTCAGAGGCAAATAATGTTAACAATTTAGAAAGAAGGTTAACAAGACACAGTGTTCAGTTCTCTATCCTGTAACATTCCAAAAAGTTCTCAAAGTGAGATAAATTATTACCATTTATACTCCCTGAGTTAAGGATCCTAAGCCTGCAAATTGCTAATACTTCCCCAGGTGCCTGATCCCGTTAGTCTCAGGAAAGGTAAAGCCAACCAATTCTCTGTGGGACTGGAATGAACGGGTTTCCTGGGCCAAACCATAAGAATGGAGAAGAAAGGGGAGCAAAAGGAGAGGCTGCTTTATACTGATGAAGTTGACAGGCCGGAGTGAGGGTCTGGGGTTATCATCAGAAAGGAAATTGGGTAGTAAAGCAAGGAAAGAAAGCATCTTTGACAAACATTAAATATCTCACCCAAGATTTAATGTGGTCATCACTCCCTGGCTAATGTGGAGTTGGTTTGGTTGAAAAAGTATCAAGTTGGGCAAGTTAATATTAAGGCCTAAGCCTGATATGTTGCCTTGCAGGAACTCTTTTTTTTTTTTTCCATAAAAGAGAAATTTAGAATGGCTTCTTCCTTGTGTACTGGTTCTTTCTGCATTGAAATTAAAACTGAACTTTACATACTAAGGGATGATTACTAGACACTGTGATGTAGCAAAGATTGTGTTAATGGTTTTCAGTTGAGATTTGGTATGACCAGGATTCAAACTTGCAAGGAGTGAGAGCAGAGATGCCACTCAAACTTGGGCCTAACAAGAGATTGTGTGTTTTTATATTTTTGTAAAGACCAGTAAACTAAGAGCCAAGACATCTGGATGGAGAGTGAGGAAATTAAAATAAATAAGTTATATAAATAATTATTAGTTTAGTGAATACATTACATTAAGCTAGGGAAGCCAAGGAAGGAAAAAAAACATTAAGGAAGGAGAGATGATCAATGATGTCAACTGCATCAAGCCACAGAAAAGGATGATGAAGAGAGAAAAAGATCCACTTTGCTCTCAGTGATATGGTTTTCATTCACCATGAACAGCTCCCCTGACTCAATGGCCCCATTGATTGATATGCTAATTAAAACTGGGCTCAGGCTTGCAAAATCAAGTAAGACCTTCAAGATATATGGTCATTCATCAATGAGAAGTTTTTTGGTTTTGTTTTTTAAAATAAGTTTCTGGTATGAGCATACTGTACTGTTGATCATTATTCCTGCTGGGCAAAAATACAAAAGTGGGCCCTAACTGCAACTAACCAGCCTGCTTGCCTTGACCTAAGAATGCCGCCAAAAGAACTAGAACCTACCACCAAATATAACCCAACCACTCAAATGGGATATATTTCTTTAAAATGGTTACCTTAGGTCCACATGTTTAACGTGAGGCATTTTTCTTAAAGCCTGTAGCCTAAGAGTCTCCATACAGTTTCCAGACATACAAAGCTTATCCACAGCAGTCAGTTTCTCCAACACTTCTGGAATGTCGGTGAACTCATTGAAAGAAAGACCAAGATAACTAAGCTGAGGCACGCTCTCCAACTCAGCAGGAAGGGTCTGGAGAAAGTTTCCATCCAACAAGAATGTCTGTAAGCTATGGAAGAAAACATAAGAATTATAAAGAGAATGTGTAAATTTTACATCTTTATTATTAACATACAAGTTTCATAAGTATAGATTGTATCACTAAAAAAAAAAAAGAAGAAGAAAATATACTATTCTTTGTGAAATGCTAAGGGCAGGGCCTGAGGCAATAATACACCAGAGAGAAAAGATCAGAGATAAGCATCTTGATCTTTTATTGAAAACAAAAATTATGACCAACTTCCCAACTTGCATAGGCATAAATAGGAACACCATGAGCTGACTGCTATGTGAATCCGCCAAAACACTCATCTCTCATTGTTATTTTAAAAAATTAACTTGTACGTCTTAGAATTCAGCAATAACTTAGAAAATGAGAAAGCAACCCCTCCTCCCACATTTAGTCACCCTCATGTAGGGATCTTCAGTTCTAAACAAGGATATTTTCTTTTTTTTTTTTCTTTACAAGATTCTAAAAAGCACAGAAGCTAACAAATGAACTCTACACAGGAACCTGATCTCTTGATTTGGGGCCTTGCCTGACCAAATAACAAGGTAACTGATCTCATGTGCTACGACCCCAGCGCAGCTTCCTGGGGGCTTCTGAGGGATACTCTGCAGTGGGGTTGGCAGTACGTACTTGTGCATAACTCCGACGGCTGCTGGGACAGCTCGGAGGGCATTGCAGGACACATTCAGCTCGGTCAGGGTTGGAATATTGCAGACTGCTAATGGGAAGTCTCCTAAATGATTATTGGAAAGGTTAAGACTCTTCAACTTGGTGAACCTATTCCAGTAAAACAAAACAAAAGGAAAGAAAAGACAAATGTCATAGATGTATAACATCACATGCTTTTGGCTTTTGGCACAGCCGTAGAGATAATCTAGCCCAGCTCTCAGTCAGCTGGGCAGGAAACGGAGCCCTCAGAGGGTAAGTGAGCAGCAGAGCTGGGTGCACATCTTCAGACTCAAAGGCCAGTGTTTTACCTAAAATACAAACATTATATTTGAAAACGAACGTTACTCTAAAATAAGGTCGAATATGTAAGGAGGTGAGTTTGCCAGAGTGCATTTCTTAGCCCTGCCTCGCCAGCTTAATGAACACATGTGTGAGCGGAAACAGAGAGGGCAGAAAAGGACAGGTGTAGCTCTCTGGATTTGTTTTCTCCCAGACAAGTCAAAAATGTTTCTATTTCACTTCCCTCAAACCCAAACCTGAAATGATTTTAAAAACTTCAATTTATCAAAACCATATTCTCTAAGGTAACCAGTTTCAGAGTTCCAAATTTAAGAACCAGTTATCATTCCTCAATCTAAATCCAACACTTGATCTTGCTCATTACACACCCTTCTTTGAGAAGCTCTTTTCAAATTCCACCCTAAGGCCATTTTCCTCACCAGGCCTCCTCCTAGCTCTCTCCAGACCCTTTCTCCCACGTTTCCTTCTTTTTCCTTGTTGGTCTCCTCCTGTCCTCCCCACACCCCCCCAGTTAGGTGTTCCTCACAGACTAGTTACTTGTCAGTTTCTTTTCTCTCTTTACATCGCCTTCCTCAGAAATTGTTTCCCTGCTCTGTGAACAACTCTCTCCAAGTCATCACACACCATTTCCTCTCTCTTGACCTACCCTACAACATTTCTAGTCCAAAACTGAACTTACCATCTTTATTCCAGACCAGCACTTCCTCCTGTTCTATTTTTGTTAATGGCTCTTTCATTTTCTCAGTTGTCTAAGCAATTAAAGCAATTCAAGAAGTCATCTTTAAGTCTGAATGCACTTCTCTGTGCACTTACATTTGGCCCACTGCCAGCCTCTACACTTCCATGTGAGATGAGAATCAGATCGGTTGTTGCATTACACTAATTATTTTCAAAACTGCCCAAGCCTGAAAACTAGGCAATGTGCACTATCCCTACAACAGACACATACGCATCTTAAAACTGAACCCAATTCTATCCAATCAGTATTTTAAAGAAACTGTCATGTGACTTCTTTGTGGAATTCTATAATTAAAAATGTAAAGCTTTGTTCTAAATAGCTATATAGATTCTATTCCAAAAAGAAAGCTGACAACGTGCCTTTTTGACAGGTTGATTGCTGTTTTCTTGGGTGACGGAGTATACACTTAATAGAATTTTAAGTTAGAAACAAAACAAAATTTAAGGATTACTGTGAAACCTGAAAAATCATTTTAAAATTTGTTTTGTATTTTACCATTTGATTCATTAATCCTTCTTAAAATAAAGAATGCTTATCCTCTACTCTGATAATCTATGATCTATCCAACATAAGCTGGAATCATAGGGTCTATTATTCCCAGCTCAGGGGTTCTCAAAGCATGGTTGGGGGACCCTGGAAGAGGTCCCCGAGACCTTTTCAGGAGATTCCCAAGGTCAAGACTATTTTTATAGCAATACTTAGATGTCATTTGCCTTTTGCTACTCTCATTTTCTCCCAAGTAGAGATTTCCAGATGGTATATGTCATTGTGATAGCACATCTGATTGGAAGCAAAAACGGACATGAGAATCCAACTATCTTCTATTAAGCCAGGCATTAAAAGATTTGCAAAAAACTGAAAACAGTAACATTCTTTTCCCTTTGTTTTGTTTTAGAAGGTAGTTATTTTTCATAAAAGATACATTTGTTAACAAGAAGGGGGTTTATTATTTTTCTAAATGAATTATTATGCATTAAAATACTTCTCAGTTTAAATTTCTAATACAGTAAATATCAATAGTTTAATTCACACAAATAAAAGCTGCTTAGGGTTCTCAATTTTTGAGAGGGTAAAGGATTGCCTGATAAAATACAGGACATCCAGTTAAATTTGTATTTCAGATAAACAACAAATGATTTTTTAGTATAAGTATGTCTCAAATATTGCATGGTACATACTTACGCTAAATATATATATATATTCTTTGTTTTTCTGAGATTCAAATTTAACTACTTTTTTTCCCCTTCTAAATATGGTAATTGTATCCTGAAATAGACAAAATCGCTGTTCCAGTCCAAGCAAAAACAGTATCCTACTTTCTGGATTTGTTTCCTCATTTGGTAGAAAAGGTGACAATTTTAAAATATGCATGCAATTAAACTGAACTTAAAAAAAAAATCCCTCTAGGAAGGAAAAAGACCCTAGACATACAACACAATAGAGCACAAAGACTTCAGAAAGTGGAAAATGGAAGGATTATAATTTCAGTGATTACTCAAAACGGAAAGTGGAAGCATTGGCTTTTGGAAAAGTATCCATCAGTAATAGGGGGAGAAAAGGTATATTCAGCCATGCACACAAATTTCCTAGGACCACATCACTCCTGAGAAGGAAGGAAAGCAGTAGTGCGTTGAATGAGTAAAAGGCAATTGACAAACTTAAATGGAAGAGGAAAACAAACTTACTAAGTGCCCCTCATTAGTTTTATGTATTATACCTTTTGTATTTTAAATGGCCACCGGCTCTAAATATAAAGAAGTGCAATTATTCTTTGTATCAATTTAATGACAAAAACAACCACCATCAGACTTTACAGTAAAGAGGACTGTCCTCAGCCCCAGAGGCCAAGTACCCCTACAGAACAAGGAGTCTGGGTTCTCTTTCCCTAAAGCTGAGCCACCTGGTACACCACCACCAGACCCAGGTGGCTACTGAGCATATGAAACGGGGCTAGTCCACAGTGAGATGTTCTCTAATTACAAAAAACACACTGGATTTCAAAGACTTAGTACAAAAAAGCATGTAAACTCTATTAACAATTTTTAGAGCTGATAATTTTGATATATATTTGATATATTGAATTAAATAAGCTACTATATTAAAATTAATTTCACCTGTTTCTTACTTTTTCTAATGTGGCTACTAGAAAATTTAAGATTACTTATGTGGCTTGTGCTATATTTCCATGAGAGAAGCACTCTCTCCACACTGAGAGCAGGCAGGACCCTGGAGTTCCCTACCCAATGACACCAAACCTCTTTTCAGTGCTTGTGTGGGGCTCTCCCCTGGGCACATCCTCCCATAAGTGTGTGCACCCATAGGCCCTAAGGGTGGGCAGAGCTTGGACACGGGGGCTGTGTTCACATCTCTGCAGGGTGAGGGATGGAGCTGGAGCGGGAAGAGAGCCTGCTCTCCCCACAATGCCACACCCAGTGCAGAACCCCAAGGGGTCTGAGGATTCTAAATTTGAGTCAGCGCTTGGGGGTCATTATAAAAGTGCATTTGTCAAGACAGGAGGAGAGAAGGTATTTTATTTAACAGTTTGTTAGCTTAATTATAACTTAAATATTTAGATATGTAGTATGTGGCCTCTATTTATACTCTTGCCCTGGTTCAAGGGCTGATTCTGATTTAAGTATTTAAAGTTTCTCTCGCTTCTTTCTCCACTTCCTTCATAGTCCTCCCTGCATGGCCCATCCCCCAAATTCTTCCCAGAAAAGAACACAGTGTTCAGCAGAGTTGTTTAGCAAACAAAGCATGGATTGTTTCTGAGAACGAGGCCTTGATCAGAACACATTAAAACTCAACTGTTTTGGAAATTCTAACCCTTAGCCTTCTTAGAGGTCCACTTTTTCTTTACGTATATGGAAAGCAGTCAGATTATAGGCATCTGCCAATTAAAAACCCCTTCCTAGAAAAATAAGAGGGAAGTTTGCCTAGAATCCACTTCCCTCTGGTCTTAAAATGAGTGAAACAGATACCTGGAGGCAATGTTTAAGCTAAGAAAGAGGTAAGAGATCAAAGAGGGGAGTGGATGACCTTTCCTCCCTCTACCTTCATCGGAAAAGAAGGCAGAGGAGAGAGCAAGGTGACAACACACTGTTACGGAGGGAAAAACTAGAAATCTGTCTCCTACAAAATAGAAGACTTAGCTCTTTCACACTAACAAGTGAGACAAATAAGTTATCAAATGTGCCCAGACCCAGATTCTAGAGTAAAACTTGAGGGCTTTGGAAGAATACAAATTTGGTGAAATATTTTAAATAATTTTACTTTTAAAACGAGTATTACAGTTCTTAAACCTTAAAATTAAATCCTTGAAATGGAAGTACATTATATTCACTGAGGCTACAGTTACTCCTTCATAGCTGTTCGATACAGGTAAACAGGGGATGATCAGAGCATCACAAAATTTAAGATTAATAAAAATTATTTTAATGATTGTAATCATTACAGTTGTCAGCTTAGCAATAGCAAGAAGTGCTTCTTTTTGATGTTTTAGACACTAAAAGGACAAGAAACTGTGTGGTTTAAAAAAAACAAAAAACAAAAAACACCTGTTACACGTGTACACACACAGAGTGTCAAAGCTAAAGAAAGTCAGAGTGACTCTGTCTTCCTTATTTCTCAGAGCTAGCAAAAGTGAGAGCAGAAGGGGACTTTCATTTCCCAGGCTCACAGACAAAGAAACTAGGCTCAGAGAAATTGTGTGACTGTCATACACACCTTGAATCTTGCCTTTTGATATCAGTACGACTTCTCATCTCTCCTACTCTTCTTTTCCTATATCTTAAGAGTTAAAATGTAAATAGATATCAATTACTAATAATTCTAAGTCACTAGTCAAAGAATGGTCTCAGAGTAGTGCATGGAAAGCATTCCTTTTTCATCCTCATTTCCCCCTATAAAGGATGGCATTATCGGCTCTGGGGGACAATGAACATTTTGGACAAGATGTACATTTACCTTCAAACAAATTCAGGCACAGCCCAATGCTCCCAAACTACCCAACAACCTGAAAAGACGGACTTCACTTTCTAGAGCAAGTAAATGCTTTAAGGTAAGAGAAGTAACTCATGTTCATCATTTGTTCTATCATAGAGCTAGGAAAAAGAAATCAGCTAATATTTATCCAGACTAACAGTAATCTTAGTTCTCAAAATGAAGTTACATGGTACAGCATTACATTTAGCAAATGGCAATGGGCATTGTTTAGAACTCAGGTCTGACTTAATCCAAAGTTTCAAGGCACACCTCTGTTTTTTTCATACCGGGTGTCACAGAAGAGTACAATCAACTAAATACACTTGATAATCTACAGAGATAAAAGCCTCTAACTGTGTTTGTTCACAGAGAAACACTGAAGTTCCTTACAAAGTAGGCATGCTGAGAGCCATATAACAAAGTGCATGATTATTTGCAAAGTGTAGGGACAGGGATGTGATCTCGAGATGAGAGAAGGTCAAAAGTGGGGACAGGGAAAGGTGGTGGGATGGAGCTGGGGTATCACTGCTCTGCCAAATGAAAGACATTTATTCCATTTGCATCTCCCACCGTATTTACAGTATACAACAAAAGCACAGTAACTATGCTACTATACACAGACACAAAATGTGCTCAAATCTCCAGGAGTTCGATCTGTTAATGTTCTTACTTTTTCTTTTCTTTCTCCAACTTCACAGCCATAACTAATTAACAGCAGGACAGGCATAGCACACACTTTAAAGCTGCTGTTGAGGGAACAGCAATCATTAGTTTTGTCCTTGCACTTGCTGGCTTCCCTTTGAATCCAGACAGCACTATACCATGCTAACATAGTATAGTCTACACTTAACTTTAAATGGGTTTTTTTCCTCAGTCACTAAATTCCCAGGAATTATCTTCCAAGCTACTCTCCTGAACAAATCATTTAACTCTACAAAAGGGAAGAACACTTAATTTGTTATATTAAACCAAAAGGTTAAAATTCATCACATTCACGCATCCAATTTCCCTATCTCTATTTCCCTAAAACAGATCGACCAGCTTACTTCATTCCAGCCTCTAAAAAAGCAAGCGATCCTTGCTAGAAAATAAAGAGAAGCCACGTTTTCCAAGGGCAGGAAAGAGTAACCAAATGTTCTAAGATCTTACAGTTGAGAAAAATAAACACACAAATGCTATCAATTCTCATATACCTCCCTGCCCTGGGCTTGTTTCGTCATGATCATAGATGTGCTTAATTTTTGCTCCTTTCTCAACATTCATCCATTCAATCTATCCACACTCAAAAATTTATGTACAAGGTTCTTTCTGCATCTGAGTTAAAGGTAATGGATATATATAGCCTACATATTGTTAGTAAATAAAGCCAAATAAATAGCATGATGACTGTCTAGAGACATACTACTAATTAGCTTTAGATCCATTGAAATCTTTAGTAATTTTCTTTCCAGGAACTAAGGGTACAGTACCAGAAAACCTTGACTGTAAAATAAAATAACAGTATGGTGGGGGGGGGGGTGTATAGCTCAGTGGCAGAGTGCACAAGGTCCTGGATTCAATCCCTAGTACCTCCATTTATATAAATGAATAAACCTAATTACCTCCCTACCGAAATAAACAAGCAAACAAATAAATAAGATTTAAAAAACAGTATGGTGGAAGTAGTTCTATTTTTAAACAGACTCCAAATGTGCTTAAAATGAGTGTCACACTTTACACTCATCAAGAGGAAATCACATTTGTCTTACTCAATGAGCCTAACAAAGAAAAATCAATATTACTTTCTCGAGTTATTATTCCCCACAAGTGGGTCAACTAAAAAAAGACTCCCTTGGTGACTGGATTTCCGTTTCATAGTAACAGTCTGAGTTTAACTTCCTTTTTTCCCTGTGGGGGTACATGCTGATGCATTTTGGAAATTATTAGGCTTCGGTATTAAGTAATGAAGGACTTGCTCGAGGGCTGGAGCTGTAAACCTAGCTCTGGGCTTAGCCCCCAGCTTTCCATTAATTATTAATTATGAAAAGCAGGCTCCCTCACAGTCGGGAGGCTGCACCCTAGTGGAGAGTTGCCAGGGTGCCGCTCCGTAATACTCACCAGCTTTTAAGAGAAAGATTGCCCTTATTTGATTACCAAAATAATACACGCTCATTTTAACAAGTCAAACTCTAGAAGCATATAAAGAAAATGTTAACAATCTTTCCTGCTTCCTTCCAAATCTCATCTTCCTGAGATAACCAGTGTCCAGAGAGTTTGGTATATATCCTTCCAAATCTTTTCCTCCTGATGAAACATACACATGCATAAATAGGAAATAACCTCCCTCCCTATTTTTTGAGTTGGATTATACCACACATTTCTCTTCTACAACTTGTTTTCTCACCTGATAAAAACAAATCATCTTTCTGAGTCAGTGCATTAAAATCTAACGTACTCTCTTGACAGCTGCATAATGCACTGAGTACAAATGTACCACAATTTATCCATCCCTCCACATTGGGTACTTCCAGTTTTTTTGCTGTTAGAAATAATTCAGCTTATTTGTTTGTGCATCAATGATTTTATTTTGCAGTATTTATGAGTGCCCATAATTCTGAAACCCAACAAGCTCTACGAATTCAGAGATTTTTCTTTGATTCATGTGGTGGCAAACTGATCTAAACTGATGCGAATATTCATCTGTTCTCTTGAGAAATATGAATATGTTTGCTTGTGGAGTGCTGTCTCTACCTTGAGGAAAGTGTTATATAATATACAGTATATGCACCATATTATCTTTAATAACCTGAAAATCTCTGAAATCTGAAATACAAATGGTCTTAAGAGTTTTGGTGAAGGGACTGTGAACCTGTATTTCTAAAAGAATAATTGATGGGTCTAAGAGTACGTACAATTTAAATTCTAAAACATACGGCAAAATTACCAAAATGTAGAAATTCATACTCCCAATCAGCCACTGCAGGAGAGGGTTTCTTTACACACTACCTTCTCTAGGATTTAACGTTAGCATCCTTTCCATTGTTGCTAATCTGATGAGCAAAAAGTGGTATCAGGTCATTTCAAGGTTATTTCTCAGTGAAGTTCATCTTTTTGTGAAATTCATCTTCTTGGAAATACACATTCATATCCTCTGCCCACTTTTCTACTGGGTTGTTCGCCTTTTACTTACCAATTTGTAAGAGCTCCCTGAATACTCTGTGCCACCTGGTATCATATGCTGCCATGTGGCACATGACACTTCAGTCTAAGGTTTAGTTTTTCCCACTCTGTTAATGCTAACTTTAGCCACACACTAATTTTAATTTTTATTTGCTCCAATTTGGCATTTTTTTCCTTTATGGAGTCTCTGTTTTTCACCTTGCTTGAGGAGGTCCCCTTACCTTACCCCAAAGTGGCACAAATGTTCTTCTATATTTCCTTTTAATATTTATATATTTTGATTTTTACATTTAGATCTTTATTTCATGTGACATTTATTTTATGTTACATAGAGGTCTATTTTTTTCTGGTAGCTAATTTTGCCAATACCATTTATTAAATAAACCATCCATTTCAATTTCCATTCAATTTAAATATATTTCATATACTAGGGGAAGAGAGAACAAAAAGAGAAAATTTAGTGCCATTCCAATACAACAGACAAAGAGAAAGGCTTGGGTAAAAACAGGTGACACTTACTGTTTCTCTCTTCTTTTTTTCCGAGAGAATTTATAAAACCAAGTGTCTATATTTTTGTTCTTCCTAAGAGCTCACCTTGTGGTTTGGAGTCACTAAAATGCTTTAATAAAATTATTAGTTTTACAGAGTAACTTTTTTGTATTTAGAGGGACAAATCTTGGGAAAGTTATTAAAGTACATTTTAAAAATGTGTAATGAAATGTACTTTCTCTCAAGAAACATCAGTTACATCGATGAATGAAAGACACCAGTCAGTAACTTCTGATTCATTTCCACGTGCTCCTCAAATTCCAACTCCTTTGGCGTGGAACCTTACTGGCTTGCAAACTTAGTCCTATACCATGTTTTAATATTTTTGCCCCAATCCAGGAATGATATAGGGCAACCTTTACATGCTATAATAATTATGTAAGAAAGCAAAATAATTTGCATAAGACTTAAGAGTCTCTCTCTTGTATGGAGAAATTCCTTTGCTGCACATTCCTATTGGACTTGTCTGTGGTTGTAGTGGCATGAGAAACATTTGAATCTTTGGGCCTGCTTCAGAATTGCTGGGAACACCTACCCTTCAGAAAGCATGACTCAAACTCCTTTTAGCTCTTACATTGCTCTCCACACCCCCAAACTGTACTGCCCTGGAACTGAACTCTCATTGGTGACTTCTCTGTTTCTTGGTGCAGTGTTTTCTCCTGCTGTCCTTTTATAACTTTTGAAATGAATCCATGTGAACTTACGCATGCCATTTGTTTCCAAGACCCGAGCAGCCCACCAGCCTTGTTCTCAGTTAGCACCTGCCAGGGTGTTCTGGAAGGTTCAGCATACCCAAAAGCTACTAGGGCACACGACCAGCTTCTTAACACCGGAGCCAAAATAAACAGAAACCACCCCATCTTAGTTTAGTCCTAATCACCATAAATGACTCTCAGTGTAAGTAAAACAAGCATATCACCTTCTTAAATGACTAGAAAACATAAACACACGCATATTTTACTTGGATAAAATTTAAAATTTACAACCACAGGAGGGTTTAAGCAAAATTTTCTTAAGAACTGCTACAAATTTTAAAAAGCAGAATAAGTACACCAGAGCTACAACTCAAAGACATAATTTTTCCAAAATAATAATCAAGGAAATGGAGAACACCCAAGTGTTGGCAATAATTATAGTGGACGTGTTGCATTAAGGGCAAATTAAAGCATACTCTAAAGAGAGAAAGTTTTATTTTAATCCTGCCTTTTAAAATAATTCAAACAGGAGGCATTTCTTGGTTACTTACTTTGTGCCAGATCCTAGACTAAATTAACCCTATGAATACAACAGCCAACAAGACAAAGCCCCTGCCCACAGGAAGGGATGGGAGGAGGGGGGGATGCGTGCAGGGGAAGGCTCCCATGAATCAAGTAATCACATTATATAGAAAACCACTCCAAACCATAAGATGGTAATCATGTGGAAACAGCAGTCACCAGATCTACAGTAACTCTGCACTAAATTCATGAAAACAATGAGTTATAAGCAGCATAAATCTGTCATTTTCTGATTCTGTTATAAATTTGCAACATAATAATCAAAAAGACAAGACATATGTTATGTTACAGTTAAATCTGTCTCTTATGAAATGCTTTCTCAATTTATCCATGGCTACATTTTTTTTCATTTTCTTACGAACAGATCTGCCTATAGTTAGCCAATTTAATCACGATACTATTCAAGAGATGTTTAATATTAACCACCACACTAGAAGAGCAAATAATAAAATGTAAAAAGAACATTTCTGCAACAGGCAGAAAACAGATTACTATTTCCTCTTCTCAAAAAAGAGAAGACATACACAGTATACTTGGATAAAATCCCAGTTGAGTCATACAGAATTTATAAAAATGAAAACCAGATAACGTCTCTATCAAGGAAACTGGATTACCAAAGGAGAAGGTGAGCATGAGCTAAAGCCAGAGAGAATAATTATGTCATGAAAATGTGCTCAGACATGAAAAGCGTAAGCTCACATCACAAACAGACCAGGCATATTTGGTAGTTAAACAGAAAAAAGTCCAACACCCACCGTTTATGAGGTATAATAAACGTCCGATCATGAGACTAAACCATTCATTCGCTAAACACATTCGGAGTTCTTATTAGGCCCAAAGGTGTGTGACGCATACAAATGTGAATTAGGCATGGTTTTCCCCCTCCAGGAACTTGAAACAGTTTGGGAGCAAAGCTGCTATAATATAAAATAGCAGATGAAAACGTACTTGAAAAAAATTATGAGTGCTTCCAGAAGAGAAAACTCACTTTTATCTCAGGGACATGAACAAGAGTTCAAAAGGCAGATGGAGAACAGAAAAGAGAACATTCAAGAAGAATAGGTAGGTGCAACTGTTTCTCAAACTTGAGTAAGCGTTGTTAAAATGCAGATTCCTGGGCCCTATCACCAGAAGTTCTGAATGAGCAGGTCTGGGATGAAAACCAGGTATCTGTCTCCAGTAAACACCCAGGTGATTCTGACACAGGCATTTCACAAATCACACTTCGAGAAACAGTGATCTGGAGGGCAAAAACTCCAGGGTATTCTTGGAAAAACGTTAAGCAAACTATATACTGATAAGCAGAAAGCACGCCTGTGGTTGCAAAGGATGATTAAAGACTATTCACAGATTGCCTCTAATTCCAGATGAAGACACTGCTATTGACCTACGGAAAGTTCTGAATAGAGGAGTGAAATAGCCTATCCTAGGACGTGTGGGGTTTTGTATCACATAAATCAGATAACATCTCCTTTTCCCTTATTGTGCTTCCCCTGCACACACACCCCTTCATGTGGGGTCAAAGTGAGCCTTCTGACAGGAATTTTAAAATTGGAGGAAAGAACAACTATTTCGAAAGTCAGACTTTCCCTAAGGTTTCTTGTTAATTACGAGTCCCAGAGACGTCCTCAGGGAGGCATGGGTGTGCCCTGCTTTCTAGAGGCCTCTGTCAAATGCCCCCGCCAGCTCTAGCATCATCATCCTAATCCGCCTAAGCCAGATGACAACAGGAGCGCATCTCCTCCCATCCAAAGTCCTATTACCACGGAGAACATGGTGAGTAACACCAAAATCACAGGCACTCTTAGGACAAACAGAAACCCTCATGGGTCTTTAGTTTTCCAAAGTTACACGTGTACGTTGTCAGAAGGAGCTCCAGAGTTAGCTGCGTCTGATGTGAGGGAGAGAGAAAAATGTTATTGGTTCCCATCAGCATTCTCACACTAGCAACCAAAACGTTATTTCAGAAGTCATCAAAATGATGTTAATCGTGTTCCCAAGTCCCATGTTATGTCATGATATTTAACCATCAACAACTTTTGGCCCCCTTCCTGCATGCTTATCATTGTCCCCTAAGAGCTGCACAGAGTGAAAAGCTGGTTACCACTCAGAACAGCAAATATCTACAAATAGTATGTTTAACGTTAAACTTTTACAGTTAAGTTAAAACCCAGAGAGTAGAGCAAAGAGCCCAACTAAAACAAACGGAAGAAGAGAGCTGGCCAGAACATAACAGCCTTGCTGGATTCAAGCCAAGGCTTCTGAAGCTCCCTCTCCCCTTTTTATTTAAGTCGGGGGGAAACAGTTAAAGAACATCCTAAAGGATCCTAAGAAGTCAATAGGGAAAACTGTAATTTAATACAGTCTGGTTGATAAATCAATCTTTTGTTTCTTTCCGAGCTCCCTCTTCTAAATGCGCTATGTGAGGGAAGGAGAAAACAGGCCATTATTACCAGCACCGAGGCTGGGAGCCGAGGCCTAGGAGAGCACCAAATGCTACCCAATGTCAGTGCCCCAAGCACCAGGCAAAGGCTTTCCTTTGATCAAATGCTCAGGGAAGGAAAATGGGAATCCTGTGAGATGGAAAGCTTCCCAAGAGGATGAAAATTCCATCTGAAATGCAAAGCTGTATAAGAAAGGAACTCCCAGTGTTGGGGACATTCCATACAGTCTATGAAATTCCTTAAACATTTGGCAAGCCTCACCAAAAGCCAGCAGTGGAAATTCCTTCCCAAGGTTCCCTCTTCCTGAGCAGCGCTTGTGCCAAGTGTTTTTTCTTTAATGCATCGGCTGTACCCTTCCTTCAGCAGTGAGTGGCTCTTGTTTGCTTGTGATACTTTTTTATATGACACAGCATCTTCCGAGATGCTGAAAGTGTCCTAAGGACTGCAGTCTATGTCTGGCAAGTGAGCTGCAAACATATGTTAGCATGCCACTCCTGATCCCACTATGATAATGAACCATCACTATTTTCATTAAAAGTGAGTTTCCAGGAATTACTGATAAAAACAAAAACTAAAATCTTTCTATAAAAAAAACTGGAAGTGTGAGCTTTTGGTAAGAATAAGTAATTAAAACAAATAACTCTGTAGCTCTGGAATACCAAGAAGAAGACAGCAGGAAATAAGGTTATTTGTTTTCCATTTCATGGAGACTAAACATGCAGAAAATTGAGCTAAGATAAAAGGTACTTGATAAATACCATGCATAATTATGAGTTTCTCAACGCTCATTTCTTCATAACTTTCATTCTGCTACACCCACGTACTTACACACCCAACTCAACTTCATTCCTTCTCTCTGTTTGAAAAATCCCTGCCCCTCCCATCTCTCTTATTTTTTCATCTAAAAGAAATTTCACATCTAATCAGATAACTTTCCAAGTATCATGGACAAAGCTACCAGAAACATACACATACAAATCATTACTATCAAACTTTGCTTTTGAGTTTGGTCTTGACATTGCTCTCTGTAAACACTGCACTGGATTATCACCATAAAATAACTCTGTGAACTATCATCCCTTACAAACTCTAGTAGATCTGTCCGTGCAATATTACTACTCATGAAATTTTAATAAATAATAGCTTTAGCTCTTTTAAATCTTTTTTGTTTTTTTGGGGGGTAATTAGGTTTATTTTATTTATGTTCATATGTATGTACATATTTATTTTAATGGAGGTACCAGGATTGAACCCTGGACCTTGTGCGTGCTAAACACACTCTCTACCACTGAGCTATGTCCTCCCTCCTGGATTTTTAGCTCATTTAAATGTAAAAGTTACACTTAAAATGTTTGAACACCAATATAACTTAGCACAAATAAGTTCACACTGCTCTGAGACAGGATTAAAAACAATAAAATTAAGACATGGGAAGGAAAATTATGTCCCTTGAATTTAACCAGCAAAAAGTTGTCCTCTTCATTGCCTTTCCAAAGAAATTTACTATATTTTTTTAAAAACAGTTCTCCTCTGTAAATAATAACAATCTTAGCATTAATACCACCTAGGTCATCTAAATGGAGATACAGTTAACATAAATGAAATACTATCAATAAAACAGAGGTAAATACTGCAGTGTAATTATTGTGACACATAGAATCAGAAAAGAACTCACTAAAACTACAAACAGTTACTCTGATTTTGCCTTTCCTCTATTTTTGAAAATTAACGTGAAGAGTTTCCAATGCCAATAAAGGAAAAACAAACACTGGTAGTTCCAAGAACAATGTTTTCCCTCTGAAACTGCTGGCCTGTGTGTGTACATCAGCATGCCATCTTTCCAGAATTAGAATGCTGCTGCAAATACCATTTTAAATGTTCCATCTGAAGTGGCTCATTTGTTTAAGGTGAGAAGTTGCAACAGAAAGAAAAATTAGGAGGATATGTGGTTAAGAGAAAGTCTCAGAACCCCTATCTGTTGTAATTGCACTGTACTTAAAGTTTCTCCCTGGATATTTGCCCTAACACTGTAACTAAAAACTCATCCCTGGAGACTTTGGTTAAAACATAAAAATAAATTACCCTTTGGTACCTCTCTAACATATTCCCTGTGAAACATACATTAGAGATTAGCACAAATTCCCTAAACATACAACTAAAAATAAGAAATACATGGCATATCTCAAAAATACCATACTAACTGTAGGACCCTAAATAAGCTACATGAGTGCTTTCTGAAGTATAAATGAGTTTTAAAAATATATAATTTCAATTCCTAGCATTAAACATGCATGTGCCTACACTTATAAACTTCCTACTTTGAAAACTGAGCAATAAAATCTTTCTTGCATAATGGGGGTGGGGGTATATATCTCATACTAGTGCACAGTGAAAAAGAAATTGGTCTAAAGCTTAGTTTTTCCCAACATCAGCTTCACCAGTAACTCAGACCCCACCTACCAAGTCCCCTCGGCCTCTCTCCCGTGCTTAAAGCAGCAGAAACAAAACAGAAACATTTAGTGGCAGTGCAAAACTGAAGTCTTCTGCCTTAAAGGAATCAAAGTCACACTTTATACTACAAACTATACAGTGCAAGTTGATAACACGTAACTTGATATGCTTTGTTTTGCTTCTAAAAACTGTAAATGAAAGAAGCTGCACACAAGTGCATATGTTATGATTCTTATGTACAAAAACAGGCAAAACTAATTTATGGTGTTAGAAGTGGGGACAGCGACTATCTTTAGGGTCCTAGGAGGAGGGGCACAGGGAGGGCTTCTGGGTGCCAGCAATTTTCTATTTCTCAGTATGAGCACCAATCACATGGATGTGCTCACTTTCTGGAAACCCATCTAACTGTACACTCATAGTTGTGCCTTTTCTATGGTTTTGCTATACTTCTACAAAAAGACTTTCATAAGATTATGTAAGGAAGAGTTAGACCTCAGATCCTCTCCCCAGTTCCAGTAGGAGACAGTTTATACCCTGGAAGAAACTGAACCCAAGTCGCTGGCTCATAGACATCAGGCAGAGCAGGAAAGCTGTCCTGAAGACAGTGGGTCAAATAAAAGTCCACACACTAAACCTTGCGATTCCAGCTCTCTTCCCTACTCCACTCCCTGAATCTTGGCGTGCACTGCCCACACAAAAGACCAAAGGATTCCTCTCAAGTACAACTGACACACCCTGGGGAGGAGATCCAGAGATACTGTCTCTGGAAGTTCCCCAACGAAACCACAAGGCTCACCCCTGACAGCCCTGGCAGTAAAGCTGTACGAAGGAGAAACCCTGCCCACAGGCCACAGCACCCAATTCACTTCTCAGTGGCTCACCATTAAATAGGAACAGACAGCAAAGGATCACCAAACAGTTAAAAGGCAAGTTTCTAACATAAAAATCAGATGCCTATACAAATAGGAAAAAAGAAATCAAGACATCGCAAGAAGGAAATGAATGAACGAATGAATTAAATGTCCTCAGAAATAGAAGAAATACATCCATGGGGGGGTACACAGAATGCTATTAAAATGCACACAAATTAAACAAACAAACAAATAAGGAAGAACTATTGAAAAAAAGACAACAGAAATTCAGAAGATGAAGAAAACCTGTCAAGAAGTAGGGCATTAAGACAGACAGATAGGAAAATTAGACAATCAGAGGGTAAACAAGGAGGTCCTGACTAAAAAAACAGAAAGAAACAGAGGAAGAAAAGAGAAAACCAACATGGGGGAAGAGAGTATCAAAAAAATGTAATGAGACAGCTTTCTAGAACTGAAGGACATAATTTTCTCAGATCAAGTGTTCACCATAGTGGCTAAAATGAATAAAGAGCTCCATACAGAGAAATTGCTAAAATCTTTTTGGGGTTGTTTAAAAAAAATAGAGGAAAAAGGGTCTCTGAAAACAGGAATCAGACTAGGATAGCAACTGCCAAAGCTAGAAAACAACAATGCACTTGCTTTAAAATTCTGAGACACACGTTTTCCCATCTAGAAGCCAGCCAAATATTCAATCAAGTATGAGAGAAAAATATTTTTAGATATGTGAAGTGTTTAATAGATCTGTCTCCCGTATCCTCTTTCTCAGGAAGATATTGGAAGACATTCCATCAAAAAGTGGGAGTAAAGCAAGAAAGGAGTCACTAGACACAGGAAAACATGGAAAACTGAGGAGAGATGAAAAGGGAGTTACCAAGAAAACAACGCAGGGTAACCCCAGGACAACGGCTGTGTGGCCGGCCCACCCAGCAGGGACCCATGCCGGCCCCAGAAGCGAGGGTGTCTCCAAGAAGAAGGTGCTGAGAAGAGAGTAAAGTTTTGTCAGAAAGCTCAACAATATATGAGAAAAAGAGTACACAAGTGAACAAGAGAGGCTCCTATCCAGCCAGCACAAGAAAGGCCATGGAATTGCTGTGTTTAAGTGCCTTAGAGGCGAATCAGAGCTCCATGCTCAAAATAATGTCAACCCTCAACACCGACTTAACCAAAAATGGACACCTGGACATCGAGAGGATGGGGGAAGCAGCGGTCTGTGCACGTGGCATGGGGCCAAGGGGGTGTGAGACGATGGAGAAGAGTTAAATCCTCATCTTCTATAGCAATAAGCAAGAAAGCAGCAAAAAGAGCCTAAAGACTCCAAAGTGGTTGCCTAGAAATCAGGACTTGGGTATAAGGAGTTTGAAGCACTTATTTCTTGTAAGTCTTATTGCTTATTAAGATTTTCTATATACAATATTACTTTGGTGGGTGAAAAGTTTAAATTTTAAAAAGATACTAAATAAAACCAAAAAACATATGAAATAATAGGCAAGAAAACTAGAGAGGAAGAACTGCAGTGGGAAAATGACAGGAAGATGAGCAGTTCTCTAAAGCTCTTACAAGAGTCCAGGTGAGAGCTGGAGGGGCTTCCTCCGACAGATGGGCAGAGATGGTGTATGTTGCGAGATGGGAAACAGAGGAGAAAAGCAAATGGGTTGAAAAGATATTTATAAATTTAGAATCAATATATATGGGGAACCAATCAGGGGATTCTGAAAGCCCCAGCAGGAAAGGCAATGCCCCAGATACCCTTCCATCTGGGTATTTAGTTAGTCCATAAATGCGGACTCTTTGGAAGCACCATATTCCCCCACGTAATGAGAAGTATTTTGATTTTCTTTTGGTTTAAGCTTTAATTTTTAGACTATTTAGAAACCACAGAAAATAATGATCATCCAAGTAGCTGTAATTTAGCTTTTTCAAATATTAACATTGTCCACTTGCCTCTAATCTTTTTTTTTTTAAAGATATAAACATTATGGATCTAGTTGAAACCCTCTTCAAACCATTCCCCAATCCCATCCCCCAAATGCCTCCCCAGAAAGTAACTGTTAACCTGATTTGACATTTAACATCGCCCATTACCTCATCTCTAAAACCAGAGCATGGGTTTGGATAAATTCTAATGCCCTTTCTGTTCTGAGTGAGACATCAGGATGCAATACGATGACACAAAGTTCTCCATGCTCTGTAACGGAAGTGCAGAAGCCTATCGTTCAGTGCTGTGAAATATACAAGAATATTTCAAAGCTTGAAAACAGACAGAATCACGATATAACCCTTTAGCAAAAAAGCATAGTAACTTTACTACAGCAGTGTGAGTAAAAACCATGTTATCACTGCAGAGGCACATAAAAACCCAAGCTGAAGAATTTCGCTGTGGCTTCCTTTCATTGTCCCCATCAGCTCCAGGGAACAATTTGGAACAGTTGGGCACAATATCCGCACTGGAGTTTGTACTGCCTACGGAGCTGATTCAACACAGCACCAAACTGTCCCCGTGGTCACCGTATTCTTCTCTGCCAGGAAATCACAGCAAAAATACACTTTAAAAATGCGCAATGCCAGTTTTACTTGAGGATGCAAGACAGTCATTGGTCTTACATCTCAACCCTTGAATACATATCTTTTTTTTTTTTAAATTTTCTGGGTGATAAATGGGAAGTACACATAAAGCACTTTTGCTGTATGTGAAGTTCTCAAGGAAGACACTTAGAATTATTTGAGCTGTGAGCCAAACTAGTCCCGGTGTTCACGGAATAGATACTTGAAAGATCAACTGACAAGCTCATTACTTCAGACTTGGGTTCATGGCAGATGTTTTCTCTATAATGAAGTGAACAGGTCATTTCAGTAAAAACCCTGACAGTACCTGTTGCCAAGGATAGCCTTCAAGCTTCCAATGGAAAATTTAAATTTTGTATAACTTATTTCCACAGTGAGCTTGACAACTTTCCAATACCTAAAGATTTTTTCTGATGAGATCAGTTGTGATACTGCCATTTCTTCAAGTTGCAAAATGAAATATGTTAATATTTGGAATATCTGTATTACCCAACAAACCAGTATTTTCCAAATGACTTTATGCAGTAAAATGACATATGGGCAAAGACTCAAAGTACAAGAAAGACTAATGGATCCTAATGCGAAAAACTTTTGAAAGCTCACTGTTAGGGTTTTACATTACACATTGGAACCAACATTTAAGAAACTATCCCCTGTCAAGTTTTGATATAGTATCAAAGAAGAATATTCACAATTATCTGAAAAGACAATTAAAATACTCTTCCCTTTTCCTACATATCTGAACAAACCTTATAATAAACACTTATTGGATTATTCTTTCCAGATGTTAAAAACTATAAACATACAACCATAAGGGTTAATTACCATAGTTTAATCTCTGCCGTTATCAGTCATTTCACAGCAAATGAACAATTCATTATTTATTTAAAAGTTACATCCTTTTGTAGTTACAGTCTCAGATATTTGCAACAAATATTTAAGTACCAGAGGGTTCATTTACCACAGGATCAAAACTGATCATTGCTCCAAAAAAAAAAAGGAAATGAATATGGTAAATCTGTTTTATACAGATGCAAATAAAGTCCCTTCCCTCTAGTTATAAAGAAGCAGATCCTTTTCATTTAACATGTGACTCTTGAAACTTATACACTAATCACCCAGGTGATGTGGTATTGATAGATTTAAACCCTAGGTCTTAAATTTCTAAGGAAATATCATTTCATGGAAAAAGACTGACCTTCCGTAAATTTTGAGAGAAGTAATTTAATATGACCAGACCTCTGTAGTTCAAAACTAACACACCAAATATCATTAACTTTTCACAGAACCATTTGTAGACAGGTTAAGAAACAAGAGTAATTTAAAGTGACGTGTTTTTCTTATACAAAACTATCCAGTTAATGAATATCATAAATCATTCACTTCAAAGGAAGGGAACTTAAAAATTTTTTTCAGAATGAGAATTAATAATGTCCTCACTAATAAAGTCCTATTACCCTGCCTTCTGAAAGGGAAAAGTTACCCACTGTAGCTTTTTAAGTCGGAGTATTCAAGAAACAACCAGAAACTCTTCCCCTTCCTAATCACCCACTGCATGCTCACCTCTGCAGTTCATTGAGCCCCCTGGCAGTTGGCAGACTGGGATTCTGCCTTAGGAAGTTTTGTTTTAAATTGAGATGAGTGAGGTCTTGGCTGTAGAAAAGGTTGGCAGGCAGATGCTCCAGGCTACAACATGAGAGATCCACTGAGCTAATACGCTGTGATGCAACCTAGAGGGGGAGAGAAACACAACTCAATTTTAATGCCATCCTTTATCCTATAGCTGCTTTCCATGGATAGATACAAGATAACCCCACTGGGAACACAGACACACTATGCAATTAGCATCACTGCTTAAATATAAACCAAGACCATTTACTTAGGATTGAACTGAGTCAAGTATTACAAAGGCAGGAAACAGTGTCCCTTCCTGGAAGGTACTTACAGAAACCTAGTATAGGAGACACAGATTATCCTATCAAGTTTAGTGATATCAGTAATCTCCTCCAACTGTAGGGGTATGTTCCTGAAAACATCCATGGTAAGAGAAATGAGAGCTAAATACAAGACTTTAGAGTAAATACAGGGTTGGGTGATAGACACTAAGATCCAGACTGAACCCATGAGAAGCCACTGTATATACTGATTTAAAACAGCACAAATAATACTTGTAGCATATAATCAGAATCCCCTAACTGCCTGCTGTAAGCTTCTTGGGTTTCACAAAGTTTCAGTTTTGCTTCATGAAGATATTCTAAGAGAAATTAATTTTATGACTAAATGTTTATCCACATTCTCAAAGCTTTCCTAGCTTAAATTAATAACTCCTACAATGGCCAGAGTCCCAGGGCTACACACCCACAAGCATGCTGGAGGCAGAAAAAGCAGTGGGCAGTGTGTCTCTCTACCATATTCCAGGGAATGTGGTGTCAGTTTACACCATGGCACGTGGCTCCAGCCCCACTGACACAGACCGTGGCTCCTTCTCTCCTCACAGGGGCTCTGGGGTTACTGCTCTAAGATCTGGGCTGATCCTTCCTCATGTTCTTTATCTTTACCCAAGTTTTATGGCACAAACACCATGCCACATCTGTGATCAGTTTGATATCCTTTTCTATTACCAAACCCCAGCTTTCTTTTGCGATTACAAAAGGCAGCAGAACATGGTCCTGAGGAGTGTGGCTCTGGTGTCAGTGTGCGGATCCGCACCCCAGCTCCACCACTCAGGAGCTGAGAGCACTTGAGTGGATCCCTGAGCTCTACAGCTCCCACGTCCTCACCTATGTAACAGGCACACCTGACCCTGCCTACACACGCCTGGCTCAGAAAAAGCCCTCAGTAAGTGATGACTGCCGTCGCCACCACGACTGCTACTACAAATAGAATGATTCACATCTGACACCCAAGGGAAGCCACATTCTCCTGATGCTACAAAGGTATTCAGGAGTAGATCTGCATAAAACACATTCTGCTGATGGCATATCTGAGGACAGAGAGAAAGCGCTGTGCACACATGAGAGCTAAGGGGACAGTGGGGTAAAGAGGCCTGGCGGGGCTCAACTAAAAGATTTTACAAAGGAAGTGTGACTTTGCATTTTAGCAACTTCATCTTTCCTTGACTTGTCACTATTAAATAAGAAAATCCCAAACAGGGCCAAATCACCCACACAAACCAAAGGATGTGAAAAAAGTCAGAATTTAATGGACCTGAAAGTCACATGCAAACAGGCCACAGCCCCACAGGATTCCATGGCAGGAACTCATTCAGGGGAAGTGAGGCTGAAAGTTGTACTTGGTGGAAGCATTCATTCAAAAATATGTGGTGAGCATGTTAATGGTGCATCAGACTTTCCATTTCCTAAGATAAGGCCGTAAAACAAGACAGACATACTCTCTGCCCTGAATGAGTACATCTCAAGAGAAGGAGAGGGCAACTGAGATACTGTTGGGCCCACTGGCATCCTTCAAAGTCCAATGACCCCACTTCTGGGCTCTCAGACGTCTGCCTGTGATCCCTCAACAGATAAAGTACGTTCTCTACTGGGCGTGTTTCCCCTAACAGACCAACAGCCCAGATCACGCCTGCCTTCTCAGAGTCAAACCCCACAGCCCTTCATGGACCCTAAACCTCTTACATCACCTGCAACCAACCAGAGACTTGTGCACAAGCCAATCAGGCACTTGGTAACCCAACTTTGTAAAACACCCCAACAACCGGCCCAAGCTAAAAAATGCTTGGAGCCACCAGAGCTGAAAGAGGCAAGGAACAGATTCTCCCCTCGAGCTTCCAAAAGGAGCACGGTCCTGCTGACGCCTTGATTTTGCACTTCTGGCCTCCAGAACTGTGAGAGAATACATTTCTGCTGTCTTAAGCCACCAAGGTTTTGTTAATTTGTTACAACAGCCATAGAAAAGTAACATATCCTTCTTATTTTTTTCCATAGCACTTTTCATTTTCATTCATTCAACATGTTTATGGAATACCTACTACTACTATGTGCCTATTACTGATCTAGGTAAGTACTTAGTGTGCTTCAGTAAACAATAAGACCCCTGCTCTCATTAAACTTTCCTCACAAATAAGTAAATTTTATGTTAAAAACTGGCAACTACCATGGGGAAAAAAAGATCAAGGAAAAGTTGATGAGGACTGTTGGGAAGGCTGCAGGTGGTAATGTAAACAGGTTGGTGAGGATGGGCCTCACTGAAAAGGTGACATTTATACATACAGAACATGAGGAAGTTGGCTGAGAGGATTTATCTACACCAACAGTCCTGGCAGAGGAAGCAGCCAGAGTAAAGGCCCTGCAAGAGGAGTATGCTTGGTACGTTCCGCAGGGAGACCAGTAAGACAAGGGGAGTGACCTGCGCAGAGATCAGCAAGGTAAGGGGCGGGGCAGGCGGCAGGTCCTGCCCGTCCGTGGAGATCTCTGTAAAGACTCTGGCTTTTCACGTGAGCAAAGTGGACAGCGCGGAAAGGTTCCAAGAAAAGCCTCTGTCTCTGACTGTAAGCTCAAAGAGGAAGGGATTCGTGCCCATTTTCCGCCCAGCGTAGCCGTGCCCAGCACTTGGTACAGCTCTCAAGAAGCATCTGCCAGAAGAACGACCAGCGGACCACTTTATACCCCTCCCCTCTCGCCCGCCTGCACCTGGCCCATCTGGCGTGTTCCTTCGCGTGGAGGCGAGTCTGTAGAGAACAAATTCCATTTCAGCTGAAGCATCACACTAAATACTCTCGTTGGACAACTAAAAGATAATGCTTAAATGTCAAGTCGTATTTGATGCCTTTCCTCGTTCTGGACCACAAGCTGTTCCTGCTGGAAACAAGGGGGAGGAAACCACAGTAACGAAGCTACAACAAGCAAGCGCAGCCTCTGGGGGTCGTGGCAGAACTGGGAACAAGGACAGCGAGAACGGAAGTTAACCCTGTCACGATGGCAGTGGGGCAGCAAGCGGCCAAGGTGACCACGAGAGCTGCCGTGAGCTCACCTCTGCCCGGTCCGGGCCCTGCAACAAAGGGGAGATTTCAGTGCTTCCAGCCAGATCAGCCTGGGCATGTAAGGACCTACCACAAAGAGGTTTTGCTTGACTCCCAGATGAAAAACTACCGACGGGGCTACCCAAAGAGGCTGTGACTCACCTGCAGGGGCCCATTACAATTACAATCTTTCTCAAAATAAGAAATAAATCAGAAAGCCACCTGTACATACCTCAAAGCAAGAAGCCTTTTATTACTCTAGCTTTTTTTTTCCCTAGTCGTAACAACAATAATGGCAGCTAACATTTAGGGGGCGCTTTGCTTGTGACAGGCACTCTTCTTTAGATAGGACACAACCCTCCCAACTCAGTGCAGTTAAGGACTTTCCTCCATTTCAAAGATGAAGGTTAAACTGAGTCACAGAGTGTGCCCAGGATCACACAGGGAAGGCAGCAGCAGAGCCCAAGTTTGAAAGGGGGCTCCTCTAACTGCCAGGATCAAATAGTAACATAACCCCTTAGCCCAGAGCAAAGGTGATGCGATGTCATCCTGAGGATAAGCTTAAGTCTCAGGAATGAAGACAGGGCAGTGACGGCTGGGAGTCATCCTGGAGAGACACAGAGGAGACCATCTGCTGACCACATGCAGACCTCAGAGAAGGGGTGAGATCCCTCGGGGCACCGTGCCCCCCCATCGCGGGTTCTGCCCACTCCGACCTCACACAGCTTGTCCACCTGCATAGCGGTGATGCTGCCTGGTGAGCACCAAACCCAATTTTAAAAGGTTACAGGAAACGTTTAAAAGGTTACAGAAACTGGAAAGAAAACAAAAAAGACACATGCACATGCAGAAACTGCCTCAAATCTTTGTTAGAAACAGGGACTGCTTAAAGTCCTCACAATTAGGATGCAAAATTCTTTTGGCAAAACCTACTGTGCTTCTACTGCTGTAAAAAATGCTTTTCTCACTGAAAGAGACCAGGAGGCTCTACACACCAAGAATGCTGAGAACCAGCATCCACAGCTACAAGCAAGACAAACCTATAAGACAAGAAAAGGACCAGAGTGCGGGCCACTGCACTTCCCGTCTTGAGCAGTCGCACAGACAAAGCTCAGGCAAAGGCAGAATGTGATGCTGGTTATGCAATTTACAGACTGTCAATGAACTGCATGTGAATGGATTCAAGGTTCAGAAGATCAGTTCCAGTAACAGTGGCTTGGGAAATCTGTGCTAATCTGTGTTAACAACAACAACAACAACAACAACAAAAACTCTAAGGCTAATAATTTAGAGTTAGTAAATCAAATGGGATTTTCCCCTCACGGACCTACATACTCCAGGAGATACAGTAAAGTGAACATGAATCCCAGTGACTGGCTTGGTTTGTCTTCTTTTCCAAATGACTTGCAAGCATGTACGAACAAAAAGCTCATCTGGCCCTCAAAATATTTTCCCCAAAGAACAGTGCAGATTAACCATAAAAATGATAATATGAACAACAAACTCTCCGGATTACCTAGTGGGCTCTCACGCTTTTCTAATATTCTACTCAGCTTGTCACTTTAAGTGTTTCTCTACCAACCTTTAAGACACTTAGGTCAAATATACCTCTGCGCTGGGTCTAGCTGGGTTCCATTTCCAAACTAATGTATCTATCCTACGCCTGACCCATCCCCTCCATGTTTTCGGAATTATCACCTTCCCTTGCAACAGGACTGTACTCCGCATTACCCACATTATTCCTGGTGTTCCCTTAGTGGACAATTGTCTTTTATAAGCAAGGGAAAGTTCAGAGTAACATTCATGTGACTTTTTTTGTCCCCACTATACTTTAGTGAAGTGGTATTTATCCTTATTATATGCAAAGCAGACTCAAAATTAAACAAAGTGACTCTGAAAGGCTTGGTCAAAGCAGCTGAAATAGCACAAACAATTTCGCTTGTGTAAAGAAAAAAAGTGCTGTAAACCGGCATTGTGAGTCATTAATTGCTTTGGCCCAGCCTTTAGTGGCTTGGGAAATTATTCCCTGGTTACAGGGATAGTCTTTGAGGAGTTTACAAAACTTCTGTAAAAAAAAATTCTTAACCTCAACTGACTTAGTTTTAATTCTCACCCCCCAAAATACTTTGGGAAGGCATGAAGTAGAAGAATATAAATTTAGAATAGAGTTTATTCATCTTTATCAGCTAAGCATTCTAACAACCTTACTTATTTTCACCTTCATCCTCGTCAGTAAAGTTTTATAATACTTATAATCAAACAAACATTTTCCAATTCAAATAAAATTTAAATTCTCACTGCTCCACAACATGCAATCATTTATTTTAAAAAAATGCAACAAATATAAGAAATGCCTTAACTTGACTCCAGACCTTTTCACAGTATCTCATTTCTTGATCCTGTACTAATTATCATTTTATAAAATCTGTTTAATAGCAGAAGCAGAAAACTTTCCTATATAATTAACTATAATATATACATCAATTATGTCTTAATTGGGGCATATCAAACTGCCAATTTTGGACTTACTAAATTCTACTTGGAATGCTGGTATCTTATTATTTCCTTGCCTTAAATGAGGAAATAATATTAAAAAAACACACACACATGGAATAAAATATACAAATGTATACACCAGACTAAATCACTAGAGGTAATCAAATCAACAAAGACAAACAAGAAGAAGACCTGGAGAGGCTATCATTAATAGGCAAAAATAAGATGGGACTTTCTGAAGGCAAAAGTATTTGGGGAAGGGAGGGGACTATGATTTTAAAATTAGGCCTATTAAGACTATCAGGAACCACTTAAAATACAGTTAAGGGATCCAAGAATAAGAGAGTACGGGGAAAGTTGCAGCCTGGAAAAGGAAAGAGGAACAGGGGGAGGGAGAGAGAGAGAAAGAGACAGAAGAAAACAGGAGAGTTAGACAGATCGACAGATAAACAGAAAAAATGAATAAAACACCTGGCTCACTGTAGCAGCACCAGGCTACAACCATAAAGAAGAAACAATATTGAAAAAGTTAGAATAAGAGTTCCTCCGAAGCACCCAGACCTCTCTTTGCCAGGTGACTGCAAGGGATGAGTGAATCCTTCAACATATATTTAACATTTGCCTTTATAAAAGCAGCACTGTACTCACTACTGGAGAGAGGCACACTTTGTCTTCAAAAAACTGGTCCCCTGAGGCCACAGACACCCAAACAACTGTGATTCAAGAACCCAAACAACTGTGATTCAAGAATGTACGTGCAGTGAGAGCCCACAGGGCAGAGTCACCCAAGCCACTCCAGCACCCACGGCCCCTCCCAGGACAGGACGGGCAGGTACTCCCAGGCACTCGTGCAGAGACGTGCACACCACTGCCCAGAGCAGGCAGGGCTGCGGGATTTGCCCAGCAAGCTCACCGCACAGCCTAAACGAGACATGAAGACCTGGCGCCTCACTCTCCCTGAGTCACAAGCAACTGGGAGAGGCTTGGAGAAGATGGTACCAATGGCCTTCCTGAATCACCAACCTCACTAACCGTTATCACTCGGACAGTTATCTCCCTTCCACACACATAAACCCCATTGTGTTTCTCAGTGACAACAGAAAAATAGAACCCAGCTTGGGTGGAGATCAAATCTGAACTCAGAGTTCCTTCCTCATTTCCTTATTGGCAAAATATGTGTAAACAACCTCGTCAGAACCTGAGAGAGTCTCTGAGACCCGTCCCAGTAGTACTCCCCCAAAGGGGCATCTCCCGGACAAGGAGAAGGGAAAAACCGCTACCCACGAGAAACCTACATCGTAACTTTCTACTGAAATAAATTATATAAATACACACTTAAATGATTCTCTATTAGAAATAAGCTCCTCAGAGAGGAGAAAAGAAAGAAAGAAAGAAAGAAAGAAAGAAAGAAAGAAAGAAAGAAAGAAAGAAAGAAAGAAAGAAAGAAAGAAAGAAAGAAAGAAAGAAAGAAAGAAAGAAAGAAAGAAAGAAAGAAAGAAAGAAAGAAAGAAAAGAAAGAAAGAAAGAAAGAAAGAAAGAAAGAAAGAGAGAAAGAAAGAAAGAAAGAGAGAAAGAAAGGAAGAAAGAGAGAAAGAAAGGAAGAAAGGAAGAAAGAAAGAAAGAAAAAGAAAGAGAGAGGGAGGGAGGGAGGGAGGAAGGAAGGAAGGAAGGAAGGAAGCAAGCTCCCTGTCTTCTATTTAAAATATAAATGCTAGGAATATTTCAACGTTTAAGTTCCAGTCTAACATACAAGGCCCGATATGTGTAACATAGAGAGCTGACTGGTATCTTTTCAATTATTCCACTATTTTTTGCTTTCTAAAATTATATATGGGTATAATCAGGTAGAAGAATTTAACTTTTCAGAGTAGATGTCGATAATTCAATACTCTTAAAAATACTGGGGTCTTCCAAGGTAAGTAAATATATCATGGAAACTAAACTCTCAAAGATACTACATATTTATATGCTGGTCTACACACTCAGATGAAAATGATTTAACTTCAAAATACAATAGGGCCAGATGTAGGGATCTGGCTCGTCATACATGCTAAGTTCCTGACATAGCAATACTTGACCAGTTTTTGAAGAATCTGACAACAGCAGTTTCCCCAACACTGAAACCACTTTAACCTGCCGTGGGTGACTCAGAAGGCATCTCAGCCTTCCTAAATACCCCTCGGTCATCACTTAAGATCAATGATCAGTGTAGCAGCTATGGGCAAGTGTCCTTAACAGCACATCCCACCAACAGACCACTTAGTAAATCACTATTTACTCTCCTACTGAGCTGCCTGGATTCTGCTGACAACTGTGCATATGAAGTACCCCCCATTGATATTTTCAGTAAATCTCAGTTGTTATATGAATCTTCGTTTTTTTGCCCCTTCAGGCCACTGTAAAACATTGGAAATACAATGGAAGAAAAACAACAAGGCAGCAGAACTTCCTGCAGTGCCGGATACTTAATACCTCAGTTTCCTCATCTGCAAAATGGAGATGATAACATCTACTAAAGAGTTATTACCTTCTATTGTGAGGACTGGCCTTGCAGAATGTTAAGAGCACCTACCTCACAGGGACACTACAAAGCATCTAGAACAGGGCTTGGCACGTAGAAAAAAGTTACCGAAATGTTATTACTATTGTCACTACTAACTACATCAGTTCAGAACGCCAAATGACTTCATTATTAACAAAATATATCTATCAACAATTTGAGGGGCTAAACAAAACAAAGAGTCTTTTTATTTCGGTGTTGACCTCATCAGTGAATAACTAATTCACTTGGGACATAATGTCTAAAGCAAGGAAAACAACGGTCACATACTCTGTGCTCATCAGCTGGTATCTGCAAGTACATCACGAAACTGCAGAGCACCCCACAGAAAAGCTAGAGAAGGGATCTGGGAATCAAGTGATGAGGGAATTGTTGGAATTATCAGAGAGCCTTCTCCCCAAAACAGACTGCTAAGGGGGGTGGGAGAGGGCATGGAAATCACGGAAAATTCAAGAGTTAGAAGTTACCAAATAGGAGGAGCAGCAGCATCTTGTGTTACACCAGAGAGCAAAACTAGGGACAGCAAGCAAAGCTATGGGGGTAAAGACTTCAGCTCACTTCTAAGGAACAATTGTCAAGTCAGACACTGCAGGTACCTGAAAACCTACAGACCTTTAAGTAAGTCTGGGAGTCCACAAGGTTCTTTTCAAATCTCAAATTCCACGTCCCTCAACTAACAGCCACTTGATGATGACTAGAATTTAAGGTTAAAGAATACTTTTAAAGAAAATGCCAAATAATTGCTAAGGCAATTATTCCAGAAAACGGCAAGTGATACTACCTTTTTGGTGACTACTTTACAAGGGTCCTTCCCAATCATAGAATAACATGTTAACTTTAAAACAAAGCTGTAAGTTCCTTGCTTAAAACCTAAAATGTATTTTATTAACAATAACAACAAATCCATTACTATACTGGAAAGTTAGTTACAATATTCGGTAACTTATAGCTGAATTTCTCTAAGAAAATAAAATGGACCTAGCAGGAAACAATTGAGATGCACAGCATTTTTTTACTCCATCTAGCTTCTATTTTTCCTTTTCCACACTGCCCAGACACCTGTGATATAACTATATTTTTACACTTTGTACAGTTGTACTTTGTAGATATGTTACCTCTCTTTGAAATGTCCTTTGCCTTCTTGTCTTTGTGAACTCCTATTCATCCTGCAAGAATCAGTTTGCCCACTACCTCCTTGAAGCATCCTGTACCTAAATGTTTCATAAACTCAATTTCCAAATTTTTCTCATATCTTAACTACAGAATTGGCACAAGAGCAATTTTCTTGGAGTAGGGGTGACATTTTATAAACTAAAATCCATGTCACTCAGACCCTCAATTCTACTTCAGATTCTACCATAGACTTGCTAGCCTGTCACGGTCAAATAGCCCTTGATTCTTTATCTAAAGAATGGGTATAAAATGTGAAGGGAAGGTTTCCCCAAAAAGCCCTAATTTTAAGCCCTGGACTCCTTAGCAGAATGGTACTGTGGGCAAAACTTCTTACCCTTATAACCCTAATAACTACAGCACAGTCCCAAAAAGACAAGTGACCAACCATGCTGACAAGAAGCAACATACTCCTTAAATTACACTTCCAATTAAGAAGAAAAATATGAGTAAATAATGACTAAGTGATCTTAAAGGGTTCCTTGCAATGGCATTAAATGACACCAATCTATATGCTGGAAACAATCCTATTACATGCGAATGATTTGACTGTGGTTAGTGAAGTATTCTTTGAGTAAACTCTGGACTATAGAACACTCTTTTTAAGCCCAGGAAAGGAAAAGTGCAACTGTGATTCACCATATACCTTATACTTATTTAAAGGGTGATGTTTACTCATTATTTCACGTGATCTTTAATTCAGCGTGAGATGTGGCCCTGACTTGCCTACACCACTATGCATATTAACGGTGAACCCAAAATCATTGCAACCAAAACTTCAAAGCAGTGACTTTTTTCACTTAAAAAAAAAAAAAAAAAAAGATGGCCTGAAATTAAAATACTCTGCTTAATACTGAAAGAAAGCTAGCTGGACAGGTAAACATTGTGATAGCCACAGTCACTGGACACTGCCGGTGTGTTAAGCACCGATCAACAAGGAGAGAGACGTGGACAGGCTACGCAGCTGTATGAGGCGTGTATTTACGCTGCTGGGCCATAAAACACACACACGGAACACAGCTGGCCACAGCTGTAATTGTGGAAGCTGGGTCATAGGCTTGTGGCTATTACCACACTATTATCTCTACTTCTGAATATTTGACATTTTCCAAGATGAAGAATTAAAAACACATTCATGCACAACACCAAATCAGTGATCTGAATACCCTTTTAACTCTCCTTGAAATAAAGAAACAGACTTTAAAGTGGGACAATATAGTGTTGTAGAAGTGACTTAAGACTTTAAAAATAAGTACGACTTAGGCTATTAGATTCACATGAAAGACTAACTTTGAAAAGCATTCGCAGGACCAATCAACATGTCTGAAACTAATGCACTCCAAAAACTGGGCCACAGGGACGGCCAGCCGAGTCAGCATTTCCATCATGTTGCTCGTCTATATCCCCGAGGCCCTTTTGCGGGTCCAGTTCTTCCTCAGCCACCACACTCAGCCTGACATCGCTGCCCCTCCAACCACTCTGAAAACATGCTGGATCCACGTACCCATGTTGAACAAACAGAGCCCTCTTCTGCACTGGATACAGTAGGATGTTTACTGAATTTTTAAAGCATGCCGTGTGTTAATATTTTAGGGATGACTTTACAATCAATATCGTAATCCTCCCAAAGGAGCTATTTCCTCCACAGTATCTACCACTAACACCCACCCAAAATTAAAAACTCTAAAGGGACTGCCTTGGGTATTATCTTGGCAAGCAATACTAAGTGCTAAGATTAAGTTTAAAAAATAATAAGTTTGTAAGAGACTATCTAGGTAGAACACAGCTAATTAATAACCTGTTATAAATTTTCACAAAATCAAAGAAAACAAATTAGAACAAAGATTAATTTTTTTCTTGTAGCTAAGATCCAGAAGCACAAACTGAAAATAATGAATCTTCATTTTAAATTCATTATCTAATTCATTTTAATTTAAAAATCATTGGAATTTGTTTTTTTTTTTTTTTTTTGGTCCTCCTAGCCTGACTGGAGCAGGGGTGGTCATTAAAAATCATGAACTCAGATATTTTTTTCTGTTGTTGGTTTGTCTTTCTTCAGATACTTATTAAAATGAATCCTCATTTAAACATCAGGATGTAGACAATCCATTCTGTGAATGTTTTGTTTCTCAGTAAGAAGAAAAGAAAAAGAAACTGTTTCCATAGTAACCCTGAGTGTGACTAAACTGTATAACTTCCTAAGATTTACATATGTGGAAGAATAGACAATGGAAAGGAGAAGCTGGAAGAAGTGGCTTGTGACCGTCAGCCTTTACCTCTCTGAGTTTTCCACACACACATTATCCCAAATGGACTGAGGTTCTCATCCTCTTTCCAGCATCTCCAACCTGCTCTCCCAGGATGCTCGGTTAAAGGAAAAGACACTATCACAGGATTATCCTCAACATACAAAGTTTAAAAAGTGAGGTCATACTTTATATGGGTTTCACACCCAAGTAGGGAGTTCTAGCACTAACTCCTTCTGTAACATGCACCTCTTTAATCAGTCCCTTACAACTCATTCCCCCTTCATTCACTACCAGACCAACTGCTAAAAAATTCTAAAATGTGTATCTGGTTCTTAAAGTTGGAGAAAGGGAAGACACTGTACCTAAAATCTGCACTTACTAAAATATTTGCCCTCTGTTCCCCACCCCTGATTTGTCAGAAAGAAGTCTTCTTTTTCCCCTATGTCTGCCATTTTTAAATACTTCAGCCCAAAAGGCTCCTGTTGTTGCTAAGAGCAGCAGAAGTTTCCTTATTTAGACAAACTAAGTATATGTGTGTCTTATACTTAAAATAAACATAACAACAGATAATACTTTTTAAAAAATATTGTCTGGCCAATCAGTGATGATGGCAGGGATGTGGTCATAAAATTATTTTTTTTATTTATGTATTTATTTAGTTAGTCTCATGTACACACACACACACACACACACACACACACACACACACACACTTGCTACGTGCCAGTGTATGTCTGTTACATACGCGTATTTCATATAAGCGCTAAGACGTAAGTACTATTTTTGTTCCCTTTATCTAACTAAAAAGCTTAAAATTTAGAAACTTAGATAACAGCCATTCGACCAGTGAATGGCAGAAGACACGTATGCCTCACTTGAAAGCTCAAACTCTACTCCCACACCATTTGGCTTCTCCAAACATCCAGATCCTTCCTGAAGGGAAAAGGGTTGTTAAGGTTCTAATTCAAATTCATTCAGTTATTATCACTTAACTACTAGTTGAGTACTTGTTAATGCTAGTAATCTAAGGTAATTAACTCAAAGTCCTTCCTCCCTCTTGGAAACACTCCCCTACACCTGTAAGTGTGAAATATAAGCTGCAACCTTGTGCATGCACATGTGTGTAGATCATTATCTTCTGCAGTTACATTACACGTCAACACATACACATCAAATGGTTCCTAATGGTGATACAATAATCAGGGAAAAGGGAAACTCGCACCAACATTCCTCTCCCTCATCCTGCCACCACCATGTGCTCCTGTGTCACAATTCTTCCTGCATCTTCACCTCCTCCTTTTGAGAGGTCTGATGTCTAAATCAGCTCACAGTTTGGATAATCAGAATGAGAGTCTTCTTACACATACAGCATCCTATTAGACCACAGACATGGCATATCAGCCAACCAACCAGCAACAGGAAAGAACACTTGACATTTATAAACACCTGCAACAAGTCAGAAATCAACATTTTTTACACAATATCACACAAGAGATATTTTATAATCTTCCTCTTGCACTTTCTCTCTCTTCTGTCTCTCTTGGAACAGAAGCTCTTTGAAGTTAAGAACTGTATCTTGCCATAGTTTTAAAGGCGCAAATATAAAGAGTCTAATTCATGCTATGGTTTCTGACTGAGGCTACAATCTACCCAGTAACTCAAAGAACCTAGAAGCCATTCTTTACTTCTCCCCTTTCCTCACGCTGTATATGTGATTTAACAGTAAACCTATCACTCGACTTCCAAAACACGTCCCAAAACACATCTATTCACTTCTCTCCATTTCCACCTTCACCTCTTGCTGCCGATATACTACGAGAGCCTCTTGACAGGCCCCCTCTGCTTCCATTCTTGCCCTCCACAGTCCATTCATCCTCTTTCCCTCTTATTTATTTATTTGTTTGTTTGTTTAAATAGAGGTGTTGGAGATTGAACCCAGGACTTAATGCATGCTAAGCATGTGCTTTACCGCTGAGCTAAACCCTCCCCCACTTACAATCCATTCTCTACACAACAGCCAATGTGAGATCATGCAACTTTCTGGAAGAGAATTCTTTAACGCCTCGCCATTATGCCAATAACAAAATCCAGACTCCTTATCCTATCCTATAACATAAGACCCCTGTCTTCTCTGACTCCACACCCCTCATTCCAGTCTTAGGCTCTCACATCCCCTTCTCCCACTATCTGGAAAGCTCCTCCCACCAGGTCCTCAAATAATCAAATACTTCTTTTACTGAAGTATCCGTTTAAAGGTCTCCTCCTCAGAGTCAGCCCTCCCCATCATTCTCTTTCGTATCACTTCTGTATCACAGCATGATCGGGTATTTTCTTTCTTCTCTGTTTACTTATCATCCCCAGTGTAAGCCCCACCCAGAGAGGAAAACTGGACTTCTTCTTTGCTGTATCCCAGTGCATAAAACATGCACCTGGCACCCAAACGGTGCTTAATAAATGCTTGCCGGCTTTAGAACAGTGACTTATCAATTGTGTGGCTGTTTAATATACAAGACTGTTAAAGTCAATACCTATTAATCTTTTTGTTATTGTTTCAATCAAAATAACCTGTCACTGGTACACTTGATAAGTTACATATATTTTTATTTACATCTTTATCCATGTTTGTCTAAGAATTTATAACTCTGACTCGTTCCAAAAGCAATATAAAGCAGCTATTACACTGCATTTGGCATAAAAGATCAAAACATCTCCATGTAGGACATAGTATAAAATACCTGACCAGTACTTCCCCTCAACTGTCAAGGCTATGAAAGGAAAGACTAAAACGCTATCACAGATCAGGGGAGAAAAATGAGAAACCAAATACACTGTGCTACCCTGTATTAAGACCCTGGGACAGAAAGAGGACATTAATGGAAAAACTAGTGAAACCCAAATAAATTATGGAGTTTGGTCAGAGTAATGTACTAACGTTGGTTTCTCATTTTGACAAGTGTATCATGGTAATATAAGATGACTGGGAAGTCAGGTGAGAGGTATATGGAAACAATCCACATTGTCTTTGCAATTTTTCTATAAATAGAAGATTATTCCAAAACAAAAAATTTACTTAAAAAAACCCCAACATCTCCATATAGAAAGAAATTTAAAATGCACTTTGACCATAGTTTGGCATTTTATTCTGAACAGAGTGTGGGCCATTGACTTATTGCTTTGATCCCATACAACCACTTAATGGTAAAAGCACAGTATTATTTTTATTTAATATTTGTTTCCTCACATTTGCAACCACAATGTAATTTGAAAACTAGGCAGACGTACTTGTTGCCTCCAATATCATGTTAATTCTACGTGCAAGTCTGAAGGACAAGTGTCATCCTTCCCACTTTCCCTAGTAGGGGTACTGGCCTATAGATTTAGAACTTCCATTTGCCTGCTAGGTTAGTCTTATTAACCTAAACTCTGTCCATTGCTTCTTCTCTAAAAAGAGAAACTAACGTTCCTAAGTGTTCCTAAAATCATCACAGAACGCAGTTTTTCCCTGATAATTCAAATGTGATCAGTATTTCAAAAAGACTTTCTAGACATTATTCTCTAATTTTTTGTTAACTGTTCTACAGAGTCATTCCTTTTCACTCACTTGACAAATAATTACATCATGCAGTAGTCTGATTCACACTGAACTTGGACAACAAACTGGATTATAAATTCAAAAATATGAAAGCAAATTCAACTGTAAGGCTTCTGCACCCCAGAGAGGTTTCATCATTACATAAACACACCCAAAAGCAAGGCACAAAGTACTGCCATCCAACCCACTGTACGTAATTCCACAAATGTGATGTAGAAACATCCTCACACACAGCACTTAAAATACCAGCATTTCTTTATCTTATTTATCACATTATCCTAGTTTCCAGAACACACACACACACACACACACACACACACACAGAGGTATTTTGTTTCTTTGGTCATGGTAATCTTATTTAATCAGAGGTCTATAAAATGGTAAAAATAACTGAGATGAAAAAAGAAATTAAATAATTCAAGAGGCAGAAGTTGAAAAGGTGAAAAAAGAGATGATATACTAGACTGCTTGTAAGAAAAAATGGTCAGAGGAAAAGGGGAAATTTCTAACAATTCTCTAGGTATTTTGTGGTTTTGTAATTGTCTTTCCCTGGGCCAGTCCCTTAGATATCCTCAGTCTCATGTTCCTTCCCTATAATATTAAGACAATAATGCCAGTCTACACACTGAATTTTTTAAGTACAAACAAAACTGGCAAATAAAATACAATTTTAAAAAAGCTACTTTCCACCAAAATGAGCTTTTAAAAAACTAAAAGTTGCTAGCTACTGGCAGTATCTGAAAAAAAAAAAAAAATTGAGTGTATAACTGTATTTTGTAAAGCAGAAAGCAACTCTTTAGCCAGCCAGAAGCTAAACAGAATTCTTGTTAAGTGCTTACCTTGGAGACTTGTCGAAGCCATCTTAAATACTCTGTGAACGTATCAAAACAAATGTAGTAAGTCTGGCTTTGGGGTCCAGAGGAGCTAAATGCTAAACAGTGCTGGTGCTTTTTCACTTCTTCTACCTATAAAAATAAACAAGGAGCGACAAAAACAAGTCAGAAAGCAGAACATTTGCATAGCTTGTTAGCTTTACCTTAGATCAGTGAGCCTGCTCAGATTTGCATCTATTCCTGCGTGTGTTCCTCTTGTTACTTAAAACATGTAAGCTCCTGAGTCTGACCAACCAATGTGAATTACAAGGAACCAAAAAGGGGGGCGTTTTACCCTCATCAGATTTCCCCACAATAGTGAAATTATCTTTTTCCTGTTTAAAATGGGAACAGACTCCGTTTCTTATCCTTCTGTACCCTTCCGATAGGGTGCTGGGGTTTTTACTTCCTCGTAGGAGTCTTTTTTTTACTTAACATTTTACTTAAGAATTCTACTTTAGGTGAATTTTTACTTAGGGGACTTTTGTATTACTCTGAATTACAGTCTTTTTTTTTTAAAGAGGACTTCAAGTATGTAAAATAAGTTTTTTAAAAACTTTATTGTAAAATTGAGATTAGCCTGAAATAAAACCCCACCACGAGAAATTTCAAGTCCTAGTAATGCAGTGATACAGTCAAATTAAATTTCCACTCCCAGTAAATTCTTCAGAAGGAGAAAAACTCCAAACAATAAAGCAACATGACATTACACAAACTCACATGTTTCACAGGCTGAATGTTTCCTGTATTTCATTTACAAAAATGCCCACTTCACAAAGAAAGTGTAAAAAACTTCAAAAAATCAGTATCACACAAACTATGTTCTGGGACCAAAATAAAATTAAGTTAAAAATCAATAATTAAAAAAAGAAAGAAAGAAAGAAAGAAAATATGGGATACCCTGTAGAAAAGAGTTTAGAGAAAAATATCAAATTTCATTAAAAAAGACTAGAACTTTTTAATCCCAGATGAATAGTTTGGATAATAAGACAAAGAATAAAAAATTCAATCTTAAAAAAAACCATAATAAGTAAATCAATTAAAAATCTGCATATGTTTAGAAAGTTAATAATACACTTCTAAACAACTCACAGATAAAAAAATAAATTGTAATCAAAATTTAGAAATTCTTGGAACTAAACCACTAAAAAATACTACATATCGAAATGTATGGAATGCAACAAAAACAGGTACATAGAGGGAAATTTATGATTTTAAGTACTCAGAAAAGGTAGAAAATTAATTTGATTGGCATGTATCTCAAGAACTTAGGGAAAGAAATATTAAAAACAAAAACTGAGTGAAAAAGTAAAATGAAGGTGATAATAAAAAGCAGAAACTAATGACATGAAAACCAAATACACAACAGAAAACATTAACAAAGCAAAACACTGATTCTTTGAAAAGGCTAACAAAACTGAGTATCAAATGATATTGATCAATGATATCAGCTGAAGATACAGTTGATATAAGGTATAAATAACATAGAAGATATAAATAATATTAACAATGAGAAGGGAGATACCATAGATTAAGCAGGATTTTAAAAAGATTGTTATAAACAATTTGTGGTAAATTTTTAGAAAAATATATTTTACCAACACCAAAACAAGGGGGGGAAAAAAAAGAAGGCCTAAATAGTCCTATTACCGTTTAAAAAGTTGAATGAATTTTTTTTAATTATCAAGAAAATATCAGGCCCATATCATTTTATAGATGAGTTTTACCAATTCTAAGAAATAGATCATTCCAAACTTGTGCAAACTCATCCACCAAAGTAAAAAAGAAGAAAAACACCCCAACCTATTCTATGAGGATACTATAACCAAAAACAGATCAGAACACTAAGAGAAAGGAAACTACAGGCCAACCTTAGTCATGAACACACACATTAACAGATTAAAGAAAACCATATGATCTTCCCCACAGTGGCAGAAAAAGCATTTGATAATACTCACCATCCATTCATGATAAAACAAAAACAAAAACAAAATCAAACCTCTTTAGCAAACTAAGAACACAAATAACTCACTTAAACCAACAAAGGATATTTATTGAACATCTAAGGCAAACATCAACGTTAATGATACCACTCTCTTTAAGACCACTGGTAAGACAAGTATCTACTTTTCCTATTCAATACTGTACCACAATCCTGGCCATTACCATAAGACAAACAAATGTATTAAGAAAGAAAAGAAGTTGTCATTATTTGAATATGAGATGATTAGCTACACAGCAAACTCCAAAAAATCTAGACATTATATTAGAATGCATAAGAAAATTTAGCAAGATGGCCAGATATAAGATCAACACTCAAAAATCAACCACATTTCTATACACCAAAGAGAAAATACGATTTAAAAAAAATGCTATTTAATCTATATTGACAGAAATCAGGCAGTGTTTTTTGGGAATGGGAAGGAGGGAGTGGAAAAGCAGGGACAGAAAGGAAACAAAGGAGCACAAGGGAACTTTTGGCGATGATATGATCACTACCTTGAGTGTGGTGATGGATATTCATAGGTGTATATATCTATCAAACTGTATTCTTGGGAATATAATACAGCCATAAAATTGTTATCAAAATGTGCAGTTTGTTGTATATCTATTATACCTCAGAAAAGTTTGGTTAAGATGCAGAGAAATGGGCATACTTGTACACTGACATGACTATGAAATGGTGCAACAACCTTAGATAACAGTTTGACATCATCTTGTAAAAGTCAAGGTGCACATATGCCCTACAGCCCAGTGACTGCACTCTTGAGTATGTCCCTAAGAGCAGTACTTCTCAAGGAGGTCATTATAGAAATTTTAGATTGAATAGTTCTTTGTATACATTGTGCAGGACTTATACTCTGCATGACATTTTACTCTCTGAGCCCCAGCCCTGTAAATGTCAACAGTGTCCCCTTGCAGTAAAAGATATTAGTATTAACCAAACACACTATCTAGAACCTTTGCAGTTAAGGTGGAGTCGTGACTAATTCTGGCCAAGGAGCCACAGGCAGAAGAGGAGTGTGTCACTTCTACAATCAAATACACAAAAGCCAGTTAATGACCCTCCAGTTACCTCTTCCCCTGCCTATGCAGCCAAGGAAGCCACATGTTACAAATATTATAATTATTTAAGAGAGCAGAACCTCCATCAGGCTGGGTCCCCACATAATTACTTGAAAAAAGAAATCTCCACAAACTCATACTGGACAAACAGTGTGAGTGAGAAATACATTGTTCTCATAAGTCACTGAGATGTGGGGGGTTTTGTTACCACAACATAACTTAGCTTACATCAACTGACTATCCAATCACCTGACAATCAAAACATTTGCTAATATTAGCAAATGTCCCCTTCAGACACAGCAACAGAAGTTGAGAAATCCTGCTCTAGAAAAACCACTTGTATACCAGGAAGCATATCAAAATAAGACTATCTCAGTGGCATCACTTACAACAAAAACCTACAAACAACCCAAATGTCCATCAACAAGAAGATTACTTAGGAAATTATGGAGATGTGGAACATTTCCAGAGTGGAACAGTATACAAATATGAAAACCACATATAGCAAGTAACAAAATCTTATTACGAAACATAATACTGAGTGGAAAAATTCAGTCACAGAAAACCACACACTGGGCATTATCACTTTTATTCAGATCAAAAACAAGCAAAACATAGTTATATGATAAAATTTATTTCAAAAAAGTAAGAAAATGATGAATACATATGCTGGGACAGTGGATCCCTCTGGAACAGGAGGAGGCAATGGGACAGATGTGAAGAGAACTCAGGTAGAAACACTGATACTGACATAGCTGTGATTCCTAAATTGAGTAGTAAGTAAACAGTTACTCAGATTATTACGCTTCGTGACTTAATAGTCAGTAAAATATTTTTATAAAGTAAAATATAAGTTATCTAATAGTAAGTAAAATATTATATAAAGTAAAATAAAGTTATCTAAAATTTTATGCTACATTTTAAAGAACAAATTAAATATAATAATTGCACAATGAATGAAAACTTATTTATTAGATTTTTTTCAACAATTAAACTTTAATAAAGCTTTACTTAACTTCACACTTGGAATTCTACATTTGAAAATATAAACTAATGATCATGCTCAAGTGGTGTGTCAAATTTGATTATCACAGTAATTACAGCTAGGTCATGACCCATCTATCTCACACTTCATATTTAGCTCTTTTTTAATATAAATTGGAAAAAAAAAAACCTCTTCCATTTACTCTCCATTTTTCCTTTAACAACAAAACTGAGTAAGAAAAGAAACAAACATTAATGAAAACTCAGATTGCAAAGAGTGAATTCTGTTTTCCTGATTTTTAACAGATTTTAAAAGACTCGATTTTTCAACATACTCAGTTATTTTTAAAGGCGTAGCACAGAACAGGTTTTACAAGGTTTATCTGTGAGAAAAGGAAGCTATTAACTTTCAGTGCACTCAATGGTAAAAGTACATCCAATAACAGGCCTGGGAAACAGAACAAATCTCCAGCACTAAATGAAAATGCTAATTACAACTGGATCTCCTGACCTGATCTGAACATTCCACTGCTTTCCTGCCTCTGCTTCTCTGAGCACAATAATCTTTCCAACCATCTCCTTCATATGTCAAGAGAATTTTCACCCTTCAAGTTCCTCCAAGATTCATCACAAAACCCTGATCCCCCCAACAAAATGTAATCTGCCCTTGCACTTATCTCCCACACTGCTTTCTACACCTCTCATAGACCAGATACTACTGTGTCCATCCTTCATCTCCAGATAGTAAATTACAAGCTATTCAAATGCAGGGATGGTGACTTACCCATCCTGGTATTTCTGAATCGTCAAGCAAGGTGGCTTCCCCACAGAGGGAAGAAATATTAATTAAATATTAATATTTAATAGAAATATTAAATTTGCCTATGCAAATGCCCAACATCATAGAGAAGAAACAGACTGTTGATCTAACAGGGCATCAAATATTAAATGCACATTTTTAATGATGACTTACGGGAGTAACAATGATGACTAAGTTTTCAGTAATCCATCCAAAGGATAAGATCTTCAGTAATAAACTATCACTAATTTTTCAATGCTTAGATAAAAGTTAAGAAGCCACAGTTTCAAAATGAATGACTGAAATAGATCTAAAGATACTTTGCAGACTAGACAAAATCTGTTTTCTTAAACACTGAAGTATTAGTCTTAAGACTAGAATATATAATAGTAGAAGGGAAAAAACTGACATGGGCTGTTTACTCATAAGGAAAGACTAGTTTAAACTTTATTTTATGAATAAAGAATGAACTTGCTACATAGCAGGTGAACAACAAAACCATTTATTGCTGTACACATCTGGTCTTTCTTAACTCTTTCATTTCTAATCCCTAGAACCAACAGATCAAATATTTGCCAGTATACTGCATAGTACAGTATACTGTATAGCACAGGGAAATATATACAAAATCTTGTGGTAGCTCACAGCGAAAAAAAAATGTGACAATGAATATACGCATGTTCATGTATAACTGAAAAATTGTGCTCTACACTGGAATTTGACACAACATTGTAAAATGACTATAACTCAATAAAAAAAGTTGAAAAAAAAGTCCTAAACTCTAAAACCCACTAAGGAGCTAAATCTGGTATCCCACGAAGCTATTTTTTAAAAAGTCCTTTGAGCATCGGCATTATTGAGACGTCAGAGTTCCGTGTATTTGCATCTTAGGGCTGCCCAATCCTCTTAAAGTGCTCAAGGCGGAGGGAGATGTTAAAAATACAGATTCCCCAGAAAAATAAATGCAAATTGAGGGACAATCACCAAACAACTGGTCTAAATGCTTCAAAATGTCAAGGTCATGAATGAAAAAAAAAAAAAAAGCTGAGAACTGTTTCAGATTAAAAGGGACAAAAAAAGAAATGACTAAAAACAAAAAGTTCATTTTAACAAAAGTGGGTTTCTTATTTTTCCTCTCTCTCTATTTTCCATGCTTTGTCTCCTTTCCCTCGCCTATTCAGGTGGAAAAATGATAAACAAAAACATTTTTAATATGCCCCTGATTTCCATAAATCCATTTCTTCATCCAAAACTGCCTTCTCCATTATTAACAGATTATCCTATCATTTAAAAATCAGGGAATACTGGCATATAATTATGGTAATGATATCCCTACCAATGCTTGGAGTTTATAAGTAAATCTGGCAAAGGAAAGAATGTAATATTTTCCTAAGCAATTTGGTTCTACCTTATAAATGACAGGAATAAAACAGTTAACAAGCCCAAAAGAAAGCAGCCAGTGTTTTCTCCGAAATGAGTAGCATTTCAGGTTCAAAACTCATGACTAGTCGTAGTGATAGACTGAAAGTGCTAAACCCACTGGTCACTAAACACAAATAAACAGAGAGGTAAGGCAAAGTGGGATCCGAGGCTCCTGCCAGAGAGTCCAACCTTTGATAAGCATGCCTGAATGATCCTAAAGTCATTCTACTACACTACAAAACACATGCTCATGATACCAAAATATGTCTTCTCATAAATAATAATTTATCATCTCCAGTCTGAAATACAACAGTGAAGTTATAGCTGCTCTATTTTCAGTCCCATAGGTAAGATGCATGTGCTAATGAAGTGAATATAACCAGGGCCTCACGTGATCCAATGGCACTGTTATTTTCCAAAACTCTGCCAACCAAAAATGCCCCACTGGCGGAGGCACAACAGGAACTGAGTAAGGCCTCAGACGAGTCAAAAACCATCCACCCCTTACTACAGAAATGGCTCAAAGTCAGCTCCTTAAAGACCCCAGAAAATCTTTTAATCTTTGGTTTGTGTTAAACTTACTTTCCCACCAATCAGTGGCAGGACATGCATCTTTCCGGCCAAGCTGTCTTTCACAGACGAGACTATTAGGCAGGTCCCACACAGGATGACTTGGCGTCTGGTCCATCGGCTCACTGGCAACTGCATTTTGCCTTTACGGACATTATACATTCCTGAGAGCTGAATCCGTTCAGAGCTACCGGTGCTGTGAGGTTTTCCTGCAACAAACACAAGTAAACATTTTAGTCTAAAAGAAATGAGCTTTTTGCTACTCACCAGCCTACCAGATAAATTACTTACGCAAAAGAGAATAACTATAGGGAAACAGTCTAATTTATAATTGAGAGAATCTGAAACATACAGTAATGCAATTATTATCAGAACTACCACATCTACTCCATTTGTACCTTTTAATATTAAGAAGAGCGTTTTCCTTAAAACCCTAGGGAAAAGCCATTTTTAACTTCTCTGTTAAAAATCCAAGTTTTATTTTCTGCTACATCCTTCATGATTTAATTTTACATTTAAAAAAGAGATGACTTTAAGATTTTCATAAATGCTAGACTTAATTTCAGTATACTAAGAAAATATAGACAAATAGGAAGATAACATTCAAGATCTAATATTTAATGAACCTAACCAGTTTTAATGGAATTAGCTGCTAATATACTTCCTCTTACAGATATTCACTATAGATTTACTATTAAGGAGGCAATTAAAAATGAATGACTTTTTTAGTAAGAAAATACTACTCTACCAACATAGGCTAAGTCCTCAAAGATAAACCTGACATCAATCTATGAAGGATGTAATGCTTGCAACTCGCAGAAGGAACACAGAAACAGAGAAAGATGCACTAAGGCTCAGATACAAAGAGAGAGGAGAAAGATCTGACAAGTCCTCATTTCCGTGTTGGAAACTGAATGTGACAGAATGACATTCAGACAAGTTCCCATTAACTGAACGGGAGAACTACTGTGGTCCACATGCGATGGAGCTGCACACACAAAAAGGAAAATACTTCCCAGTTTCACGCACTGAATATTTATCAAAGAGAACTGACGTCCATGCTCAGAAATAAATTAATGAGGGACACATGTCCTCAAATAGGTCCCAAGCCAGATGTGTTATACTTATTTGGAAGTTTGCCTAGCTGCCAAGGGCTAGCAGAAGAAACAGACTCAAGAGAAATTATATTCTTACGAATATTAAAAATTAATGTAAGTGCCAAATAGCTTTGGTAGATGTCAATTACCTATTGGAGAAGGAAACAGGAAGAGCAGCGGCACCAAAAATAGGTCTTAAGAAGATCCAAAGACTGAACCCTCCCAATACATAGTTTAGGGCAGAAATGTTTGCAAATAACAAAACCAGCAGGTTTGAATTTCACTTCCTCTTTCTCCCAGTGTATCAGAATATTTTATAAAGTAAATACTGCACACTACATACATTTGCTGGGGCTGGGCCAGAAAGAAGTGTAATAGTGGTTCAGCTTTTTGAACTTGGGCCCAGCAGACAACTACACAGCTAGCACTCTCGGTGGAGAACTCTGCTGAACTGTTTGTCCACCAAGTGCTAACACTCCCACAATGGGGTAGGAAGCCCAGAAGACTTCACAATAGATGTGACTTGTCAAAGGCTGCCAGTGATGGATTAGACCATAGTCATTCACTTGTCCCATTCTGCACAAATTCATGTACACCCAGAGAGAAAGATGCCTGGGCTCCCAGTCTAAGAGCTCCTTCCTACATTAGAGACTCTCTTCCTATAGGGAGGAAGAGGAGATTCAGAAGAAAACTGAAAGGTAAGTACAAGAATTAAAATCAGGAACAACAGGCACGTGGATTTCCAAAATCCGTTTCCATGACTTTAATACACTAGCATTCTCTAACAAGGAATCTGATCTACTTACACACATACACACATGTACAAAATGAATGCAAAGCAGGCATTTTATTCAGCCACATCAGAGAGTGGCTTCAAGGATGCTTGTTAACCTGTCACATTTATGTAGATCTGTGAGTAATTAGAGACTGACGAAAAAGACAACAGGGGTACAAAAGAATAGTCCTTCAATTCTCCAACTCCACAAAAATCCTAGAGAAGCCCCAGAGCACATCACCAGACAGAGAGGACTAAGGCTGAGATTTATTTAGGGATATAAATGAGAAGAGTATGAAGACATCAACAGAGACTGGCTTTTTACTCCCTAGTCAGAAAACTTCTCAGGGGGCCTGAATAGTCCTGGAACCCAATGATAAAATCAGTCTGTCCTTGGAAAGCCCTAAACATCCCAGTCTGAATCAAATCCCTCTTGCCTTGTTCTGAGTGAATTAAAATATCCTGTTGTCTGCGTCGTCCCTAGGCGCCCTGCGTATTCCAGATCAGACGCACCCTCAGGACTCAGCTCTGGGGAATATGGAGATGAATAAGTGATCCACACCTTGGCAGTCACCCCAGTGCACGCTCCTTTGTGTCAGACTTATTCTATGAGATAAAGAATTATTTTAGCTCTCTCTGCTGATTCTGAAACTTCTCAATTCAGAGGCATTCCAATTGTCCTATGCTCTAATAAATATTAACATCACACAAGGAATCGACACCTGCCAGTTTAAAGTTGGAGCCATTGTTATAACTTTTATTTTAGAAATGTTACTCTAATTTCCTACAGGTTTAAGGCATTTCTTATGTTACCTAAGAGGAAAGATGGACAGCAAAAGCAAGTATTTCCAACTGAGATAGAAACCTGACCACAACAGAAAGTGATTTAAAACATACTTTCTCTCTCTTCCTCATTTGACACATAGCAATTTGGTCAAATTTGACCCATAGACACCCGTAAAACCATCGCTAGAAAAGGAGCACACTGATCATCACTGACAGTTTCCTTGTCCCCAGTGTGATCTCTCCCTCTCCCTCCCACCCCCACCTATGGCCTCCCATGCTCAGCCAAGTAGACCAGTAGGTCTGCTTTTTGTCACTTTTTGTCTATTTGTTGAGTGTGTCAAGAGTTCTTCATTTTTCATTGCTGACTAGTATTCCGTTGTATGAATATACCACATTTTGTTAAACGATTCATCTGCTGAGGGACATTTGGATTGTTGCCAATTTTTTTGCCTATTTTGACTGAAAACATTGGTATACACGTTCTTGTGTGGATATATGTTTTTATTTATCTTGGATAAACCCCTAGGACTGGAATGGCTGGGCTGTGCCATTTCACATGCCCAGCATCAGTGCAGGGGAGTTCCAGTTACTCTACCTCCTTGTCAACAATTTTAGCTGTCCTGGTGCATATACAGTAACATCTCATTATAGATTAAATTTGCATTCCCCTAATAACTAATGATGCTGATCATCTTCTCAAGAGCTTATCTGCATTTCACATACCTTCTCTGCTGAGGTGACTAATTTAATCTTTTGTCCAATTTTAATTGGATTGAGTAACTTATATATTCTGAATACTGGTCCTTTGTCAGATGTATAACTTGCAAATATCTTCTCCCACTCTGGCTTGTTTTTCCATTTTCTTGACAGTACTTTGGGAAAGCAAAAGATTCTATTTTATTGAGGTCCAATTATTTGATTTATCTTTTGTAATCAGTGCTTTTTATGTTGTATTTAAGAACTTTTTGACGAACTCAATGTCACTAAGTTTTTTCTCCCATGTTTTCTTCTAGAAGTTTTATACTTTACATTTTTACATTTAGTTCCATTATTAATTTCAAGTTAATTTTTGTTCACAGCAAGAAATAAGCAGAGGTTCAGGGGGTTTTTGTTTTTGTTTTTTGTTTTTTGACAAATGGCTATGTAAATTATTCCAGGACCATTTGTTAAAAAGACTATCCATTTCTACTGAAGTGCTTTACCATATGTATCAAAACTCTTTTGACCACAGTTGGGTTGGTCCATTTCTTGGTTATTCCTGCTCTACTCATCTGTTTGTCTATCTTCAACCAATATCACACTATTTTGATTGCTGAATCTTTCTGGTTAGTCTCGAAATCAGGGAGCATGAGTCCTCCTCTCTGAAGAACGACAGTTTTACTTCTTCCACTGCAATCTGGTACCTCTCATTTCTTTTTCTTGCCTCGCTGCACTAGCTGGAATCTTTCATACAATATTGAATGTAACTAGTGAAAGCAGACATCCTTTCTTTTTTCCTAATCTTGGAGTGGGGGGAACATTCAGTTTTTCACCATTAAAAATAATACTAAATATATGATTTTCATAGATGCCTTTTATCAAGTTGAGTAAGTTCCCTTCTATTTCTAACTTGCTGAATTTTTTTAATAAGAAAGGGATGTTAGAATTAATCAAATGCTTCTTCTGCCATCTATTGAGATGATCATGATAAATCCAATTACTTAAATGCTGAACTAATCTTATATTCCCAGGATAAACTGCACTTGGTCATGATATATTATCAATATTACACATTGTTGGATTCAATCTGCTAAAACTTTGTTAATAACTGTTACATTTATGTTCATGAGGGATTCTGGATTAATCTTTTCTTTTTTTTATAATGTTTATTTTCTGGCTTCGGTGTTAGGGTAATGCTGGCATCGTAGACTGAGTTGAAGTAATCTTTCTTTTTTACTTTTCTGGAAGACTTTAGGTGGAATCGGTATTATTTCATCCTTAAACATTTGGTCAAATTCTCCAGTGAGGCCTTCTAGACCTGGAGTTCTGTTTTTTCTGTTTGTTTTTGGGGGTGTGCGTATGTGAGGGTGAAGGGGGGATTAACTATCATTTCAATTTCTTTACTAGAGTTAGGGCTCTGCTGTTCCATTATCTAATTCTTCTTGGTTAAGCTTTGGTACTTTGACATTTAAGAACTTCATCTATTTCATTTAAATTGTCATACAGTTGGCATAAAGTTGTTCACAGTATTTCCTTATTATCATTTTTAATATCTATAAAATTTGTAATGATGTCACCTCTTTCCTTCCCGATATTGGTAACTTGACTCTTCCACCTTTTCTTGATCAGTCTGGTTAGCAGATTACCAATTTTATTAAACATCTCAAAGAACCAGCTTTTGGGTTCATTTTGTAGTTTTCCTGTTTTTGGTTCCATTTATTTCTGTTCTTACCATTCTTGTTCCTCTTACTAATGTAGGGATTAATTTATACTTTGTTTTTTTATTTTCTTAACATGGAAACTGAGGTCATTGATTTGAGGCTTTTTTCATAATATAGACATTACATTTAAGTGCTATAAATTTCCTTCTATGCACTGCTTTAGCTGCATTCCACAAATTCAGGTATATTGTGGTTATAGGTTCACTAATCTTTTCTTCTGCAGTGTTTAACTTACTGTTAATTCCATCTAGCACACTTTTCACCTCTATAAATTCAATCTAGGTACACACACACATACATATATACACCCATACATATGTATTTTTCCATGTCACTCCTTAACATGCACATGCTTTCTTTTACCTTCATGAATATATGGAACATAATTATAATTGCTGCTTAAATGTCTTTGTCAATTAATTCTGTCATCTATATCATTTCTGGGTCAATTTAATTTGCTTTCTCCTCTTCACGGGTCACATTTTCCTGTTTCTTTGCACACCTGGTAGTTTTTGTTTAGATGCTAGTCATTATGCATTGCATATTTTTGAGTGCTGGACATTATAGTATTTCTCTGAATACTATGGAATTTTGTTCTAGGACACAGTTAAGTTAGGTGGAAACAGTTCAGTTCTTACAAGGCTTATTTTCTAAGATTTGTCATGTAAGACCAGAGCGGCCTTAAGTCTAGAGCTATAATAGTGATGTTAGCAAGCAATACTTTAACTGATAGACTCTAGCTCATAAGATTTTCCACTCTGGCTAATAGGAACATGGTGAGCTTCAAGGTTTGTTCCCTCTGCTCCTTTTCAGTATTTTTTTTTTAAACCCCCAGAGTTGGATAGTTTCTTCACATATACATGTGCTGATCAGCACGCAGATGAAGGCTCAGTGATGACTGTGCACATCTATCTCCAGGACTCTCTGAGCGGCTCTTTTCTCTCCAGCGATCTACTCTGTACACTCAAGCTGCTTAGCCTCAACAGACTGCCAGCTCTGTCTCCTGAACCCAGGGTCAACACTGGACCCTGCCTGGGTTCCTCTTCCCAGAACTCTTCCCCGCCATCAGGAAAGTGGTACATTCGTAGGGCTGTTTTAACTTGTTTTCCCTCTCTCAGGGAGCGCATTTGTTGTGGAGCCTTGTGTCCTGTGCTGCCTGATGCGCAATGTCTGAAGGCTGTTTCAGGAATTTCATCTGATTTTCAGACGTTTCTTCTTTAAAGAGTAAATACGGTCTCCGTTACTCCGTCTTGTTTGGAACAAAGTGCCATATATTTTAATTTAACTCTTTCTAATACCTACTGTTCATTGTTATAGATTATACAAGTATGTTTAACATAATTAAAGTTTCTCTTTAAAGAGTGGGTTATCAATATTTTACTTTATTCAGAAATTCAGAGAAGCTCTGTGGGGCCAGTAGACTGGAAGAGCTATCTGCCCTGGACCAAAAAAAGGCTCCAAACTTCAGTATTAACATAGCAGTTCTTTTCCAGTTATTGGCAGTAATGAGTTTATGAGCAACTTCTACTTTACTTCCTTATTTTACATTCAATCCTAGAACAACAGGCTTAAAGCTTGCTCTCTACCCTTTTTCAAAGTAAAGGACTGAACTTTGTGGCAAGTCTTCTCCTCCACTCAGAGGTCCTCTTGACTTCCACATCCGTAAGCATTAGTCTAAGACGTTCTGGCTTCTGAATGATTCACTGCTGGTTAAGCACTATTCTACCTACAATCAAAAACAAATGTAAGTAGAATAATGCATAGTTCATTAATCTCTCTATTCTGTCACAAATATTAGAACTCCCACCCCAACAGATCTAACTAAGATAAATGGGTGGAGCTACTATAATAGAAAAGTCCTGGCTGAGATTTCTAAAACAGACTTCTTTGTTGACTCAGGTGGGAGGAGGACAGATTACTGTTAACAACTGCTTCAGACACAGTGGCTTTAAAAGTATGGTCCCAGTAGTACCAGAATCACCTGGAAAGTTATTAGAAATGCAAATGCTCAGGCTCCACTCTAGAACTAGAGAATTGGCATCTCTGGGGATGAAACCCAGTAAACTGTGTTAACAAACCCTGTATAAACAGCAGTTTGGATCAAAGAACAGAGATTATTGTGATGATCAGACAAATCTCTCCATTAAAAAAAAAAAATAAGAGTCTGGGTTTTTGCTCATTTCTTTTCTGTTTCTACTTCTCTTTTCTTCTGTAGTTTAAAGCCTACACTTAAATGTTATTCCTCAAGATAAGAAAAGTTCAACTTCTGGGTGGAAGGGAAGAATACAGTTAAATATCACTGCTTGGGATCTCACTAACTTAGCATTTTGACCAGGAACTTTTGAAACTGAAGTCTACTTCAGTTTTACCTACCAGCAGGGAATTTTACTAAATAAACATGATTAGAAGACAAGTATTTATTTAAGAAAAACTAACTACAGTCTGCTCTGCTTCGATATATGTTTCATTAATACCAATATCACATATGATCATAAATAGGGAAATGAAGACAGTATACTATGCAGAGAGTATTGGTCCATAAGGACTTACTCTAGTTAAGGGGAGCCAGAATACTGGGAGTGGAATTATAATTTTCTAAAGCAAAGGGAAAAGCCCACAGTAAATGCACTGTCTCAATGCCCACAAGCCAGCATTTCTCCTCTTCTGTTATTGTGCATTTTCAATATCCCCTAAGAGGTGAACAACTTCCAGCCACAACAAGCTACCTGCCCAGGCTGTCCAGGTTATCTCCTGAGGTATCCATTATTATTTTTGTTAGTATTTCAGTTATAAGGATGCTTGGACTTGGAGTTCTGCCCCTCTCCAACACTGTTTTCCCATAAACACTTTTATTTTTAATCTACAGTTTTGGAGAACATGAGAATTTTCAGGAACATATACAGCAGCAGAAACACCTATTTTAACTAGAAAACTACTGACAACATAGAAATAAGTACAAATTTGGTTAATGCCAATTACATGTCTGCTACATGTGTTCTAGTGTCTATCACTGTGGTAGTTAAAAAGTAAGTCCACAAATTTTTAAAAATTCTTCCCTTCACAGGTGGAGCTTAATGCCACTCCCTCTGCTTTGGACTATACTTAGTGACTCGCTTCTAACAAATAGAATGTGGCTGACTTGACAGCTGCTTGTGACTTCTGAAACCAGGTCAAAAAAGGCAAGTAGCTTCCACCTTACTCTGTCTAGGATCACTTCCTCTAGGGAAGCCAGTGGCCATGTCAGGAGGACACTCTAGGAACCCCATGAAAAGGCCCACAAGGTGAGGGACAAACTTTGTGCCAACACCCATTAAGGAACTGAGGCTTCTTTTCAGCAGCCACGTGACTGAGCCATGTTGGAAACAGATCCTCCAGTCCCTGTCAAGCCCAGAGAACTGCACCTCTAGGACATCTTGGCTGCAAACTATACGACAATCTCCAGCCAGAACTACCCAGCTAAGCCATTCTAGAATTCCTGACTCAGAGAAATTATGAGATCATAAATGTGTGGTGTTTTAAGCCACTAAGTTTTGGGGCAGTAATTAATACAACTTTACTATGTTCACTTAATTCTATTTACCTGAACATAGTGAAACATTAATAACCTACATTTCACTAAAATAATCTACAAAAATATTTACAAGACTTTATATAACCTAGTGCAGGTCCAGTGCAACCTAAAATAGTGAAAAAGGAGTAAGAACAGCCCGTTAGGCAATCACAGTTTTCAAAACCTTAGAGAATGAAAGTATTCATGATAATACGGCACCAAAAACTGAGAAAGCTTGATCACTACATAAAAGTCAATGGAAGAATTTACCATGTCCCTGGAGCTGAAAATGGTCAGGAATGAGTGAAAACATTCAATTCTCACCTCACCTTCTCTGCCTTTAGAGCTTAGGCTGATAAAACTCTAAAGCATGTTTCTTATTGCATATAAATCCTTAAATCCTTCTTGACTACCTGCAGGGACAAAGACTGAATTGAATTACCTGCCTAGGCTCATTTCAAGAGCTGGCAGAAGGATTTAGACGACTCCATTACAAGGTCTAGAGACCAGATCACTGAATTGGCACCTGGGAATTTCATCTCAGAGCTGAAAGGCTAAGTAAGCCTAGCAAGGTGCGCTGGCAGGAGCTCTGAAACAATTGAAGACTAGTTGCTTTTAGCTAATGAAAATGACAACCAAGTGCTAAAAAGATTCAGGGAGGGTTAATTTATGCATCATATCAAAAGATATAAAGTCAACTGCCCAGTAAATCTTGCTTCTTATTGACAGCTACTCAATTTGATTAGGTTTATTTATATCTCCCAAATTAGTGTAGATCCTTTCCCCTGAGAAATGCCATGCCCTGAACACTTCTCTAATCTCTAAGCTCTTGAATACCTCTAGCGCTTGTAATTCCCACTATAATATTCATTAATAGTGCTTGGAAAATGTGAGCTACCCCTTCACACTCTTTTCAGGTTCTGTAAACACAGGGTGAAAATAATTTTGTAAAAAATTCACAAAGCAAACTCTATAGTAACATTAGCCATGAATTTTAAAAATCAAAGCAATAAAGATGACTATACATTGTATGTAATACACAGAAAATGATATTAAATTAAAATAGTGAAAGGAAATGCTACATGAAGACAAGGTACAGTGGAGGGCCCCAAATTTCAGCATGCCCCCAGAATCACCGGGAAGACCTTGCTGTAAATAGACTGCAGGAGCTGGACCCAGAATTACTCTGGGTGGGGACCCACGATCTTGTTGATGCCACAGTTCTGAGGACCACAATTTGAAACCCACTATTCCTTAGTTGTCTGAATATCTGATGCTCATGTCTCTTCTTGGGACATGTATCTAGATAAAGTACTTTCTTCAAATGTGGGTTTCATTATAATTTTGCATTCAGAGAGGCTATAACCCTCCCCTGCTCTATGAGCTGCTTCTGCTCAGTTCTAGGAGTAATATATGGCTAGCTGGTGTGGCCTCCCCTTATTAACCTCATATCTGGCAAAAAATCACATTTGAAAAATTTCATCAAATCAACCTGCACCTGTCAGTTCAATGTCTTCACCATCTGTTACTTCCCAGAAACGGCAGTCTCATCTTACAACCAGACCAGACCTGAAGAGTCCTTCCAACATTCTCTTGAGGTTTTTTTTTTTCTCACTTGATGAGAATTTTTTTCCCCTTGGCTAGAACAATTACTGAAACAGCTTCACTAACTTTTTGTTGTCATTTCCACTATAATGGATGGCAGATTTGTTCAGGTCCATAGGTTGGTTAAGCTTCTGCCACATGCAACATTCTTTTTTTTTTAAATAAATTTTATTTCAAATTTAGAGAGGTAGATCATCTTTTTTGGGGGGGGGGATTAGGTTTATTTATTATTGGAGGAGATACTGGGGATTGAACCCAGGACCGCATGCACTCTACCACTTGAGCTATACCCTCCCCCCTCACATACAACATTCTTAAATTACCTACAATTTCTATTTTCTGGCTAAAACCCCTCACTTTGGTGGACTTTAGAATTCTCATCACCGGCTTTCCCGGCTGACTTTATTTCTGTGGCATTTCTCCACAAAGAACAGTGTGGTAAGGCACAAGCTTGAAAGCGTGAAACACCATTTGTTAGGAGAACAGCTGAGCTTCGCTGAAATGACAGAGCTGGGCAGCACGCCTCAGGGCAGGCTTGATTCAAATTTGGGCCTCAGAAAAGTCACAAATTCCTATATATCATGAGGCTTTGGAGGACTCAGGAATGACTAAATCTTGAATCTCAGAATGCCTACGGTCCAGTATACCCCCACTCACTCCAACTGCTCTCAAAAGAATAAACAACATACTTGCTACCTCCTGCAGATACAAACTGCGACCTGTGTTGGAGGTGACACATACTGCTGTGGGGGTGGGAATCAGGATGATGAGGCCAGACAGCTCCAGCTCCAGCTCCGGCTGAGTCAAGTTTCCACTGGGAGATGCGGTGTATTAGGAGTGCTGGGATGTTCTAGCCAGGCACACACACACAAGCAAATACTAAAATAAAAATCTTAAATCAAGCATGAATAATTTTTGGATAACCCACACCACTGTTCCTCTCTCCGAAGACACAGTAAAACAAAAGACAAAAAAGCACCCCCCCCCAAGAATCTACATTTCAGTTTCCTTTGCTGCGAACAACAGACTTCAGCCAAGACGACTTGACGAGGTAAGAACAATGTCTACTCAATCATGTAAAATGCAATGTGATTCAGAATTCTTTCCCATAGTGATTCTCTCTCAGAGGCGGGGTTAGAGTTTACTTTCCACTTTATAAAACATATTGATAATGTATAATTTGACTTCTATAAACAAAAAGATTTCACGAGCAAAACAATTTCCTAAAAACCTTGTCTTCCACTCCCCTCTACCAAAGTAGGTAACATTCAGTTGAACAACCCTTTCCCCTACACGGTTGATTACATCAAAGACGTTGAGTCTAGATTCAGACATTTTAAAACTAGCCTTAAAGTATTTCGTACAAATGTCTAAAACTCCCCACTCCAAACAGATCACTATCCCTTAACTTATAAGAAATCTAAAAAAAAATACAAAACCTCCCACAATTATCTCATTCCTATGATTTACATATAGAAAACTTCAATATCTTTACTTTAAGCCTCTCAGAACCACACACAAAATTCACTATGTTTCCACTTAAATTATTTCCAATTATTATTTTAAATACAGTTGTATCATCAAAATTTTAAAAGAAAAATAGGAGTTTAAAAAACAACAAAATAAACATAATCCTACTTTCTTGGTAGTACTATAAACACTCTGGGTTTTTTTTTAGTTTTTTTAAAAATGTGTGAATCATTTACATACTTATAATCATAACATGCACACCATTTTATATTCTGCTTTAGCCTCCTCAAATTGTATCATACACTTTCTGAGGTTCTCAGCCTTTCTACCTAAAAGACTTGCAAGATACTCCATAACTATCATTTATTTACCCATTTTTTCATTATTGATGACTGTTTCTGCATTTTCATTCTGTGAACTGCTAAATCAAAACGCATGACTTTTTTTTTATGACTCCTGATTCCTCTTCAATTTTTCCCAGCCAGCAATTCTAAGTCAGCTATAAATCCAAATGAGCAAAAATAAGCAAACTTCCACTACTGAATATTTTCCCTAGAGGAATGAGAAGCCTTTCTAGACATCCTAAGAACGTGTGAAAGAAAAAACAGCACATAAGCCATATTATTAGCAAAAGTGAACCCACATCCACTCCCCACAATGGAAATAGGTTTCACATGATAAATAGTCGTGTTTGAATAAGACATGTGAAGTCACTACTTTTTAAAGAACGATTAAAAGAAAACATTTAAAACATGAAAGGAAAAAACATACAATTTTTCAGGTGAAAACTTTGGTATTTGTACACAGACAAATAGTATTCTAATTTTATCTAGCACTCCACAGTGTCTTTCCTTTCTGTTCCCAACCCCAAAAAGAACAGCTTTTCACCAAAAGGGAAAAGTTAGAGGGAGAGGTTACTCTGCCATAAATCACTATCTGATTGTCACTATAAGGAGCAGCAAAACACTTAGCAAGGGATAAAAAAGCATTTCCAAACAACTATGATGAAAAGGAAATAGCTGTAATTGACTCACATGGATTCTGCAGCGCTTGCTATGATAAAAGCTATTTATTAAGTCTTTCAGATCTAAGACTGATTTAATTCCTTGGTAACCAAATAATTTATTCACAAGCAAGCCTTGATTTTTAAAGGGGCTGAGAGCCCTAGAACTTTTCCCTGGGCTTTAGAGTTCCTCCAATTAGCTACATCCCTTGGCTTGTGGATTCCAGAGTAAAATAAACACACAGTCTAGTAGGTATGGCTCTTCCCGGACATGCAGAACCAAAGCCTAGCAGAGTATCTGGAATATGTGGAACAGCCAAAGTGCTCAACAAGCTCCCTGCTACATGAATGAGACCACTCCTACGTTTAGGCCAAAGAAAACAGCCACTTCTCAGCATACACAGCCAATTACAAAAACTATACAATCTGAAACTACATTTGGAAAAAAGAAAGAACAGGAGAGAAAATAGGTGGCTCAAAACAAATTCCTAGCCTCTAAGACTCTTTAGTTTCTGTTATAGAGGAAAACATTTGCCTGGAATTATTAGCCAATTATTTCAAGCTTCTTCTCTAGAAACATAAGGGAATTTTTTTTTAAAGGGAAAGGGGTATTATCAATGAGCAAATGAAAGCCATTCAGCTGAATTAGTTATAGTATATATACAATTTTGAAAAAATAGCCTGTCTTTATTTTCATCAAAAAGTACATTATGAGTATGATAACAAACAAATACATATACAAACATTCAAATAAAGCAGGTGTGACAAAAGGATGAGCAGCAGAGATCACACCAGGAAGAATGAGGAAGCAGAATAAACGAGAGGCTTGTGTTTACAGCAGGAATAATGTCCATTTATCATTTTTAGTGTCCCCGGAAATCAGAGAGCCAAATCCGTCTCCAAAACTTGCTGACAATAGGAAAGAACTATGTGCTAGCTCAGTCTTCAGACTATAAATAAAGTGGCCAGAAGAACAAAAACTTTTGAGGAACATGAATTCCCAGGTACTAGGGAATCTTATATCAGGAATTTCAAAGTCAGCTCTTCATTTTCATCATGATTTATAGGAGCAATATATTGTTGTAATGGATTTATCTATAATTATATTGTAATTCCAGATCATACTTTTCAATCCTAAATTATCATAGAGAAGTTTTAATTTTAGCAGGGCAACAAATTAGAAAATGTCATGACTCAAAACACACAGGGAGGTTGAGAGGAATGACTTAGAACATACATCAGAAAACCTAAATCACACATCCAAAACAAGAAAACAAAATAAAATCTTCATGGCTACAAAACATACTGAAACAATTTTTTATATGAATGTATCAAAATGCTGTTTTGCATATACCAGCATATATTACATGTGCTATTTTGGTAGAGACTGGCAGCGTGTTCAACAATCTCATTTCATCTTCCTGGACACACACAATGACGGCATTTCTCAGCCTCTCTTGGAATTCAGCTAGAGCCATGCAGCTGGTTCTGGCCAACAAAATACGGCCTATACCACCCGTGCTCTTTCACAGGCTCCTCACCCACTGAGCAGCTGGATGAACACAGTCCAGGAGAACTCCCTGAGGAGGCTCAAGGGGATGGTGAACCAAAGGATGGAAGGAGCCCAGGTCCCTGGGTCACATGGGTTAGCATGTATTTTCAATGTATTAAGTTTACACACAAAACTCACTTAATCATGAAGTATCATCTAAGATCAAGCAATTCTTGCTGGCAGAGCTCCAAATGCATTGCTAGGCACAATACGGCACTTGGACTTTTAAATGTGAAAGGCAAATGCCGCAGCAAACAAAAGTATCCTGTCTCTAAGCATTGTATCTGCAAATTCAAACTCCTAAAGATACATGAAGCATTCTGCAATTTTTGTCTCTAGTCGGGCAATGCCTTGGCTCAAGTCCAATAATCAGTACATTAGTAGACTGCCAGTGTGAGCACTTCACTTCCCTCTAAGTTAAACAAATCTCATTGTTTATTTAACTGTCTTCAAGAGAAGCTCTTAGCACTCAAAGAGGACTTTAAAACCACAAAGATTAACTCTGCAGACTATCACAGTCTTACATATTTTTTCAACAATTTTACATATTTTTGCTACCTACTCACAACTCCAAATAAAGCTGGCATGCATCAAATAAATAAACCAACTGGAGGGTGAACTAAAATGCCAACACAGGTACAAATGATGTGCACATTAGTTGTAAAAAACTGAATAGAACATACTTATTTAGCATACACACTCATTTATCCAACATCCAGGGTAAAAAAAAAAAAAAAATCACTAAAAATAGTATCCAACATTCAATTCGTTATAAAATGTACTGAGAAATTCCAATAAAAATTTTAATCACTTAAATGTATTCAAGGTCATCACTATAAATCTAACATTCTCACTACCTTAGATCAGCAGCTGTATATACATGAGAGTAGAAAAGTCATTCTCAATTTCCCTCTCTTCCCCCATTATCTTGAGCAAATCTTATCACTTCTAACCCCACAATGCAGCCTGAGTCTAACAGCTGTCATCTTTTGCTGATAGAACAACAAACTCCCAATTAATTCCCTTGCTTCCACTCTGTCACTGTGGCAGCCATCCACATCCCCTGCTGTGGGTGAATTGCATTTTATGTTTAAGACCTAACCCCTGGTACCTGCGAATGCAACCTGATACAGAAATAGGGGCTTTGCAGATGCTATCAAGTTAAGATAAGGTCATGCCCCAATCCAGTGACTAGTGTCCTTTTAAGAGAGAAATTTGGACACAGTCACACAGAGGGAAAATGGCCACGTGACAAGACAGGTAGAGATGGGAGTGACACAGCTGCAAAGCCAAGAAACTCCAAGGAGTGCCAGAAACCACCAGAAACTGGGAAAGCCAAGGAAGAATCCTCCGTCAGAGCCTTCAGATGGAGCATGGATAGCCTCTGGAAAACAAATTTCTGTTGTTTTAAGTCACTGAGTTTGTGGTAACTTGTTACAACAGCCCTAGGAAGCAGGTGTTGGCAGAGGTTGGGGGAGAATTTGTTCCTTGCCTCCTTTAGATTCCGGAGGCTGTCAGTATTCCTTGGCGTGTAAGCCCCATTACTCCAGTTTCTGTCTCTGTCTTCACATCTTCTATTGTGTGTCTCTCAAATCTCCCTTTGCTCTCCCTTATCAGAACTTTTGTGGATTGCAATTAGGGTCCTCCTGGACAATCCAGGATAATCATCCCCTCTCAAGATCCTTAGCTCAATCACGTAGGCAAAGCTAAATAAGGGAACATTTACATGTCTGGAGATTAGGATGTGGACAGGTCTTTGGGAGTCACTACCACCCTATCCATACAAGGCAGAGTCCTAGGAAACTCATGAACGTGCCAAGCAAGTGACTGTACCTTTGTTAAAAAGGCAGGTGAGAGGGAAACGGAGAGGGAAGAGGACTGAAGAAATGAGGGGAGGTGAGAGGGAACTGTGTGTTATGAACCACTTCCCCTGTGGCATTATTATCTCTACCAGGTGAGGTCCTACCTCTCCTTTCATGGCCCAATTCAAGTGATGACTCCTGCAAAGCTCTCCCCAGTCCCCACCTCCCAGAAGTGCTTCCTTGTCCCTTACCACTATAGTCACACCTTTATCCTAATCCTCCCAGTTTACCCTCCCTGCCAATTTCTATGACTACAAACTCCCTGAAGGCAGCAGCTATGTCTTGTTTATCTTTCAAGCTTAGTAACTGGCATGGTATGTGACAAGAATAGAAATAAAGCTAACATTTATTCAGCTACTGTTTCACATAGTTATCTCATGTAATGAAAGAGAAACAAAGCTTTAAAAATTACCAGTAAAAATAGTGGAGATTTCTGTCAACTTCAACACTATAGCTAAGAAAAAGCAAAAAAGGGATTCTAGTTGGTTTCTGTAAATTGTGGAAATCCCTTGAGTTCCCATCAATACCATGTGCCTTCATAAGATAAATCTGCAAAGTCAGCACATCATGCAGCTCTTTTAAGAGAGAGAGAGACAAGGTCATGCTTTCACCAGGACCTGGCCCAACAGCAAGAGGCTGGAGATACAAATTTGGGAAGCTGAAAGTCTGATGTAATGAATCCATACTTTGGATTCCATTCATGCATGTAATCATGTAATTATCACACTTTAAATGCAAACAGGTACTCGTTACTAGTTCTCTTTCGCTAAGTACTTGTCTAAAGCAATCACTTTTGTTTGGAATCAGTATCTAATGTGATTCCCTAGCACACTGTACTTTTTCTATCATAGTTTCTATTAAATTATACCATAAGTGCCTGATTATTATACTAGACTGTAAGGTTTTTAAGGACTGGAACCTCTTTGTAGGTTCCAGGTGTAGAAAATGCTCATGTAGATCATACAGAATTCAAATTAATTTGTGAGGACTGGAAAACCAAATGTTAAATACTAAATTTGAATTTTTAAGAATAAGGAAAGCTAGAAACCACCATTTTTACACAAAACTTTGTTGCTGCAAACAAAAAAAAATAATAATAATTGGATTTTGTTTACATTCTTTTCTCCCTGTAGGGATTATCTTGGGGGAGACAAGGTCTATGTGGTATCACAATGGATATTAAGTCAAAACCATGTAACTTTTTAAAGGTCACCTGATCATTAATTTGAGAGAAGCTCAAAATGGCTGTACTGCGCCTGTCTTCCCATAACACATATACTTCATACTTAAAGCATGATTGATATAATGTTAAAACTATTCACCTTTCTATTTTCTGTTGGCTCAGGAGCAAGAATCATGCCATTCACCTTTCTTTTCTCCGATGACCTAGACCACTGACAAACACACAGGAAGCATTCAATAAAAGTCTAAACAAATTAACTAAAATAACTGGAGATAAGAAAATACGAAACCACTTCTAGTGATGAGAAAAATTTGTATATGGTATTTTTAAATAATAAACCAGATACAAAACAAACTGCCTCAATTACCTCAGATATAAAGACAATATAAGCTGAAAAAGAACAATTTAGCTAACACACTATTCAGAAAAAAGTGTGGATTTACAACCAATGAAGTCTATTACAAAACTTGTCTTTCATACACATAAAATATTAAATTTAAAGCTTTCACATTTTTAGGAGCAAATAAAAACTAATTATGAGTTAGGATACAAAATTATATACTACAGTGATCAAAGACAACCAAGCATAAAACTTTCTAAGAGACTATGAATATGACAAAATCCCTCCATTTCTCATACTAAATCCAAAAAAAAAAAAAAAAAAAAGCCAAAACCCTTTGTTTCCCACATTTATTGTTGTTAACAGTGACAAACTCATTTAGGGTAGCACTATTAACTTTGTCGTGATATGACTAGCTTTTTCACACCAAGATCAGGAGAATGAATGTTTCATTCACTCAGTTCTTGTTTATCAGTCTCTGCTTATCTGCATCTTCATTTTCACTTGAGCCATTCAGCTTGCATGCTAAACTGGAGAGGAAACTTCTCCAATCCTGACATGAGGACAGAAACCTAGGATCAGGAACCTGGGTTAAAAGCAGAAGAGTGAATTCATCTGTGCCATGAAAGACGGTTTTTTTTAACTGAAATTTTTGAAGAGCTATACTTCAAAAATAAAAAGTAACAAATGGACAAAGTGTTGCTCACCTCTGAAAGCGAATGCATGCTGGAGTCAGCCCAGTGTGTAATCCTACCCACTGGACTCTCTCTTCACCCCACTGGCTCACCCACTCCCTTCCTCCCACACAGCAGAGAACTCTGGAATACACCACTGAATCAGTCATTCCCAAATGCTCACCTCAGAATAACCCACACATACAAATGTCTTAGTTCTCCTTTAGTTTACGAACTATATGAGTACAACAATGATATCTTCTTGTTTATGCTCCTACACCCCAAATCATAAGCCTTAGAATAAGTGCTCAATACATATCATTAAAATTTACTTAAAATTTTAACCGAGTCTCTTAATTTTATGTCCTTGGATCTTAAAGTAAACACAATTAATGGAAAATGGAATTTCGTAGACAAACTAAGATTGACTATGTTTAATAAGAACTCCCTTTCATCACCACTATCTTATCAATAACTAATCTAATTCAGTCTCCACATTTTATCAATAACTATGTTATAAAGATGTGAGAGTTTCCTTTTCATATGATAAAGAAGAAAGTTTTGTGGCTGCATACTACAATAATCCCTAATGATTAACTTGAGAAGAGAAAACATAATGTATTTATCTTACACTAAACCAGAAAATTTTATTATCAGAGTAAAAGTAACTTTATTCATAAACAGAATTTTAAACTAAAAGCTGACAACTTTTGGATAAATAACATACTGATTTAAACTAATTCCTAATGAACTGAGTATTCGCCTCAAGATTTTTCTTTCTTAGACGTTCCCCAAACAGCTTCTGACTCTATCTTATCTTCTTTAGACAACACTTCAGCTCATATAATTCCAAACAAATTTGTAGTAAAAATAAAACCATACTTAAGAGCTTTAGAGTTCAAGAACATAATTATATACTAAGATCTAAGTGCAAAGTTCTGTTTAGATAAATAGGAAATTATGGATTTCAAAACAGATGTTAAACTGATCCTCAAAGATAATACTGTTTGCAGTTTTGAAATGTTAAGATGGTCCAATTACTGAGAGAAGTAGTGTACACATACTATATACAATACACTACAAAATTATTATTTACAATCTTTTTATTTCCCTAGAAAAGATTTGCCTTGGAAGTGAATATTATCTACCCTTTGGAAGAAAAAGGTTTTCTCAAAATCTTAGGACTAATACAAATAACAACAACAAAAAAAGAAGTAACTAATCAATAATATGAAAGGGTAATGTGCTCACTAGTCCCACTGCTATAACCATTTTTATGCCTTATGCCTAAAAATGAGGACAGTTGGAGAAATGAAAAAGTATAAATAATAAATAATAGGAAGAATAACATATAAGGTTTCCTTTCCTTCTGAATCTATCAATAAATCCTTTTTGGAATCACTATAAATCAGTCTAGAAGGATGAAATAAAAGGGAGTCAAGTAACAGAAATCACTGGTTTTCCTGACAGATTTAACCTAAAATTTTATCTACCAACTCTCCATTTGTCTATATGCACACAAACCCCCAATGATGACCTCAAAAGTTAGAGTATATTTCTTTTTTTTAATATAAGTTATTTTTTGGATTTGGGGGGGGTTATTCATTGATTGATTGATTGACTGATAATTGAACCCAGGACCTCATGCATGCTTACGTACTCTACCACTGAGCTATACCCCCCTCCCCGAGGATTTTTCTCGTGTTCAACAAAAAGACATGACTTCTAGGGGAAAGATACTATATAAAACTTTTGAGCTGGAGTTTCTGTTTTGTTCTCTATAGACAGATGAAGAGAAGTGGATGAGCAGGAAGAAAAACCAGTTTGTTTGCAATTTCTGATACTATAGCAGAAATAAAACAACCATTATTTCAATTAAGAGTGCATTTTAAGTCATTTAAAATTACTGGTAGAGGAGACTGAATTAGATAAAACATTTTGAAATATTCTCTTCCCTATGATTTAAAACAAACAAACAAAAAATTCATTCCTGGCTATCCATATGGATAAAGGGGAAAAAAGAATATTGACCTCTACCTTACATCATAAGTAGACATTAACATAAGAGAATATTTATATGATCTTATTAACACAAGCAATGATTTCTTAAATAGGACTCAAAAAGAAATCATCATAAGGAACAGGTGGACATATTAGGATACATTAAAATTAAGGATGTCTGTCATTCAAAGACACCATTAAGAGAGTGAAAAAAGCAAGCCACAGAATGGAAAATATATATACATATATCTGCAACGTATATAACTAGCTAAAGGCTCAAATTCAGAATACATTAAAAACAACCACTACATATTATTTTTTCAAGTTTTTAAAAAAAGACAACCTAGTAAAAAAAAACTAGACCCCCACCCACCTTTCTCTCTCTTACACATAAGTTCCAGAGCCAATAAACATACGAAAAGTGCTCAGCCTTAGTTACTAGGAAATGCAAATTAAAATCACAGTGAGATCACTATACACCAATCAGAATGGATGAACTTAAGACCAATAATACCAAGTGTTGACAAGGATGTGCAGCAATATGAACTATCACACTGTTATGGCAGAAATATAAACAGGTACAACCCCTTTGGAACTGCTGGCAGGATCTATGAATGTTAAAATATGAACACCCTAGGACTCATCCATTCCATTCACAGATTTACCCAACAAAAATTCATGTGGAAGTGCACTGAAAGATGCACAAGAATGTTCATGGCAGCCATTAATTGTAATTACGAAAAAAAAAAAAAAAAAGGAAATACAATTGTCCAGATTGTTGTGAGGGTGAAATAAGACACATATAAAGCACTTAGAACAATGTCACGCCTCACAGAAAGCATTCAATAAAGTAAGCTTTTCATTAGATGGCAGGTGTAATAACTAAAGAAATCTAAGCACACCTACAGAAGAGTACTCCACCCACCAGTGAGTTATATTAAGTAAAATTAGCAATATGATAATTTTTAATAATTTATTTTATAAGGTATAGTGCTGACGATTTTTTGATTTGGGTATAAAACTTACACAAATATTTTGAAATTTACTAATCAGGTCATACGCTTAGTAAATACACTAACCACTGATACAAACAGCAGTACTTTATTTCACTGTTTCAGGCAAATGAGGACTAAAGCATAATCCTTAGGCTCATTCAGCAGTTTTACAAGAGACTGCACAAGTCAGTTAACTCGAGACCCAGGATCCCATTTTTAAGATAAATGTTGGCACACTTACCCAAGTAGCTCATCCCAAATACTAAATTATCCAGGTACTTTATAATTACTTTTTCACACATTATTCTCACTTGTCCAAATGAATAATTTTGGTAGTGAAACCATCTATTTTATAAAAACAGTTTCTGTTTGATGTAGCACTTCAGTGCCAACTAAACCTACCACGTAAAATATGTCACCTGGGTAAACCTACAGCTAAGAATTAACTGCTCTGGATAATTATATTTGAAATTAGTTTTCATTCAACTCTCAAGGTGCACAAATGTCAAGAAGGGAAATTTCGGGTTAAGTGAAAGTAGACAGTAAAAAGACTCCATAAAATAAACTTCTGCTGAATACCTCTGTTGGCACATCTCCTACCAGCAGTGACAAGAGATCCTTTCTCCTAAGGATTAATGTTATCAGGGTTGACAAAGACTCACTACCAAGGCAGAGACTGCGGACATCCAGAGAAGCCAGCTCAGTACCCAACACCTTCTAGGCTCTCTAGAAAACAAGGCCAGTAAGTTATGCTCAGGATCCTAAACAGGTAAGACAAGCTAAACAATAAAATGAATAATTGGAAACAAGACAAATATCAAAATTCCCTCTTTTTGCATGTTCCCCGGAAAGAATGCCCCCTTCCTGAGCTACCCTCACATCCCCTCCCCTATGAGAATAATTTTAACTGAGTATAATGACAGCTGTTGTAAGTGAGAGTTTGTATGTACTACACATGGTCAATCTAGAGACAAAAAAAAGTTGAGACCACCACTGTACACTTTTATCTAATATTAATAACTTTAAAGCAGTTCCAGAAGATGAAGACTGCACTTGCTAAAAATAATGAAACCACAAAAACTACAGAGTTAGCCCAAATAAATTACACTCACACAACACAAACTAAAGCCTTACTTTGCTCAGATATGGTGGTAAAGGGTTCCACAATGTATGCTAAAAAGCCAACAGAAATTATACCAGTAGATTAAAATAGGGATCAAATTAATCATGGTCAATCTACAACAAGCTGAAAAGTGGTAATAAAATATGAGGAGGTGACAAGCATTATGGTTAATTAGCCACTTAGCTTATTCCTGCATTTCTCTTTGCTCAAATCACAAAGAGGCTGTTCTGACCACCCTGCTTATAAACATCACAGCCTGCCTCCTTCTGGCTGGTACCCCTTAACCTGCCCTACTTTTTCTTTTCTCCATAGTATCTATTACTTAATATATAATTTACTTCTGTATTATGCTTATGATCTCTTCCCTCCACTAGAATATAAGTTTATGGGGACATCAGCCTTTGTTTTACTTCTTGGCTGTATCCTGAGCACCTACCACAGTGCCTACAGCAGAGAAGCCTTTCAATGCCTGACACACAAAGGCCTCAATAAAAAGTCATACGATAAGTGGCTGGCTAATATTTAAACGTACTTAAGACACATTTTCTTATGATACAAGTGTTTCAGTTACAAAAGACTAATCTATTCTCAGCCAAACCGGTTTGAAAGAAAGAATTTTATTTATCAGCTGTCTTTAAGTATCTGAGGATTCAACTGAAACAAATGGGTAAAGATCAAAAGTTAACTATTGTCCAGTAAGACAAGTATTTGTATCTCACTTGGTCAGCATTCACAGAACACCCGCCTATATACAGAATCCTAAGAAATTTAGGTTTAGATTGCAAAAGAAACAAAAAATAGAATTTCTTTTCCCAAGCAATTAACAATACAGATGACAATATGCAATCCACAAACAAGACAGTAATCAACATTTTTCTGAAATAACTGCAAATTCTTAACAAGTTCATTTCTATCTACTAGCAGATGGCTGACCAAAACAGTGCTTTGTTGACGTTTTTTACAAATTTCTACAATGAATAATTATGTTCAAATGCTTTCTCTTCTCTTTGCCTATGGATAGACTCTCTAGTACATTCTATCTAAATGTACCTGATTATGCTCCAGGAAGAGATGTATTTTTTCTGTTTGATAACCTTCAACTCTTCCCCATTTCAAACATTCAAATACTTCCATCTATGAAGTTCAGCCAAGTTCACAAACTATCTGGCAAAACAACAAAATACAAAGAGGCCTGGGACCTTGGCAGGGAAAGGGATGAAGGTTAAAGCTATGTTTGAACGATTCCTTCCTTTCCTCTACTAGGTTCAAAGTCTTTCTTTTAACTATTAATTCATTGAGGAAGCAATATAGCACAGTGGTTCAAAAACATGGATTCTGGCGCCAGAGAGCCTAGGTCTGAATCCTTATGCTGTCATTCACTCCACAATCTTAGTGCCCTCCCTATAAAATGCTGAAAGCAACAGTACCTTCCCTCATTAGCCTGCTTTCCAGCTAAAGAGGACAATGTATCTGTGAAGCACAGTGACTGACACTTCCACTTACCATGATTATTAAGCCTCTGAATACTACCTCTAAGGCTTACAAACCTGGAATTTATTTTTAACAACATACTTCAACAAAATTCATTATGACCAAAAATTTCAGGTATGTCTAGAAAGTAATCACAAGATATAATCTACTTTATAAATTGTGGGCTCACATAGGAAACAAATCAGAAAAATGTTCTGTGTATGGGAAGTTCAGTAATCTTTCAAAGAAAGATGAGAAGGAAGAGTTTCAATGTCATACAATAAGAAATTAATGTACTTTGAATAAAAAGAAAATATATATGTGTGTGTATATATATATGTATAACTGAATCACTACACTATACACTAGAAACTAACACAACATTGTAAATCAACTACACTTCAATTTTTAAAAAAAGTTCACATAGTATCACCATGTTTCCAGAACATTACTTTAAGAGCTGTGTACAGGACAGTTTAAGAGGCAGAAGACTGAAAGCAGAGAAACCTGAGCAATATGCAACTGCTGTAATAATTCAGGCAACAGGGCAATAGGGGGTTAGATTATAGGGTGAACCTGCAAAGGAGGGGGTAGACAGGCCATACAAAAAGTCTGAGAGTCAGAGGAGCAAAAGCACACTGGGGGAGGAAAGGGACTCTATACTTTCTGGAGGATGGAATGGAAGATGGGCTTACATTAATTTCCGGTTATCATAGGTCTCAACTGAAAAGGCTCCGTTAGAGCAAGGGTCAGCAAACGACTGCCCAGGGGCCAAGTCCAGCCTGGAGCTTGTTTCTATATGGCCAGTGAGCTAAGAATGATGCTTAGATTTTTAAAGTAAAATTTAAAAGGGTTATAAACAAACAGAAACAAAGCAACTAAGAACATGCAAGAGACCTATATGATCTGCAATGCCTAAGATGTTTCCTATCTGTCCCTTTACAGAAAATGTTTGCCGATTCTGGCCCTAAAGCAATATTAAGGCAGATTCCAAAATAAGCTGGAACTGATAAATAATGAAGAGGCCAGGGGCTGCACAGTGCAAGGCCTGTGATTTCCATTTTCTCTACTCCTCACTCTGTTGCCTCAAGAGGAGACTTTTGTTTTCTACTCCATTTACTTAATAATCCTCAATGTGATTATGAAAGTAAAACTATTGATACTCATTAAAAACTCATCCTTCCCAGCACTGCAAACTCTAAGCAAGTCCACTGAATATTTAAATAAGGGTCAGTTTTCAGTCCATCCTTTTTTGTCATCAAGAATAAATCTACAAATAAAATCCAAGTGATTTGTGTTAAAAAAAAAAAAACTAGTAGTTTAAATTGTGAAATGTAGATTAAAACAGTAATAATTAAACTATCCACAAAAATACATGCTTGTGGAATGAAAAGTCACTCTTTCCCATCTCCAAAATCAAACTAGTATACTGACTTATAAAAGGTTCCAGGCAAGAATTTTAAGCTTCCTCCCCACCCCAAAAACAATCACTCCAAATGTACATCAAATCTATGTGTATATGTGTATATTTATGACATTTCTACTTAAGTTTTTAAAAAAGGCTTAACACAATCTTGCAGAGAGCCACTCAACCCCAGAATAAAAATGCTGATTTGAAATTTCTTTAACAAAACTTACCTTTCAGGAAAGCAAATTAGTTAGTTATCACAAAAGTCACCGTACACGTGGATAGCAACAAGAGACCCATCCGTATTAGGAAACCAAACTTGTAGAACTCAGGTTTGATGTAGGATTGAACACAATGGAAATCAACACCCAAACAACAGGCCAATGGACCCCAGTTTGAGAAACATTTAGTCCAAAGAAAAGCAGGTAGAGCAGGGAACTGCCAACGTGGTATGACAGCAGGCAAGCCGACATGGGGGCGAGTCAGCAGTAAGTGGTTAAAAAACCCAGCTTCGAAGAGTTAGTCGTAAGAGTTAGAGAGAACTGAGAAGGAAAGGTGGAACCTCAGTCTCCAAGCAACTGCAGTGCTGGGCTGGAAACCAGAGAAGGGAGTTCTACATGGGAGGGGGAGGAGGGAAAGAAGGGAGGGAGGGAGGGAGGGAGTTGAGTTTGAAGGGGAGAAAAGGGGCCCTAAAAGCAAGGCAAAGGCTTGCTTGCTTTTAGTTCCCAGAAAGAAGGAACAAGGACACGGCTGGGACCCAGTAGCCACATTGGCTTGATCTTGGACAAGCTCGGTCCCAAAATACCAAGTGGAGCTGAAACTACTGGGACGCTTTGGTAGGAAAGGACTGTTAAGAGCCTCAGCCACAGAGCAGCAGGGTACTGACACAGGGAACTCTGTTGATATAGAGGAGTCTCTCTTTCCCTCCAGAACCAAGTTTCTCTGGAAAGCACCCGACGCCAACCTTTACCTCCCATGTACTGGTCCCCCCTATTCCATAACACGCTTACTCTTGAACTGCCCTCCCACCCCCGATCGCATCCCGACTTCTGTAACATTCCTATTCTCCAGTTTTCTTCTACTTCCCCAAATTCTTTTTAATCTCTTCCATGGGACCCCTTCTTGGTATGCCCCCAGCAAGTTCTTCAAAAACAGGAGGTTTCTAGAAAAGTGGGTGGTTTTCAGTTCTGGCTTCTCAGGCTCCTCGCCTCCACTTACTCCCGTGACTTCACGCTTAACTCACGCCTCTCAAGATCAGCCCAGATCTCTCTCTTGAACTATATACTGGTACCCAGCTGGCTGCTGGATCTCTCTTCCAAGAAGACCCACAAATACATAAAATCCAAATCCAAGTTAAACTCACTATCTGAGAAGAGCTTCTCCTCCTCATAGATTTTCACTCTGGCTTCCTCATTTGTTATACAAATTCAAGGCCTGCTAGTTATCCTAGACACACTGCGTTTTTTTTCCCTTCATATCAAATGTATCCCCGGCCAAATCTCCATTCTCAATCTCTCTAATCCATCCTTTCCTTCCTCCACTGCCCCTGCAACCACTTCAGTTCAGGCCCTCATTCTGTCTTACCCAGATGACTACTGCAATAATGGGCCTATCTATCTTACTTAATTCAATATACCTCATCCTCCCAACCCTGCTTGCCAGGAAGGGTTTTCTAAAATGCTAATATCATCAATTACTCTCCAGTGAAATATCCTTTAATGATTCATCCACAGCCTTTAGATGACAGTAACAATAATTACATCACCACCAACAACAACAATAGAAACTGACACTGAGCACTTACTTTCATCACAACATTCCTATGAGGTGCATATGATTATCAGCACCAACGTACTGAGACGGCAACAGAGACCAAAGGAGTTGTCCCAGGTCACAGAGCAGGTTAGGAGTAGGCAGAACCAGGATCCAGCCCAGAGCCATGTTTTTAACCACTGGACAATGCTGCCTCACGTAAACCTCTAGCACGGCAAAGGAAGTTCCTCAAAAAAAAAAAAAGGAAGTTCTTCTGGACCCTATCCCTGCTGACCTTTGCAAACTCGTCCCTCTGTCTGGACATTCTGTTTTAACCTCCATCCTTCTAGTCACACTAGACCACCAGCAGTACCCCAAACACCACAATATGCTCCCATGTCTCACTCATGTCCCTCTGCTTGCAATGTTCCTCCTTATCTCCTTCATCAGGTTAACTACGCTTCTCATTTTACAAAACTCAGCCAAGACACCTGCTGGAGAATGCTCTCCAGGACAGGGCTCATCTGGCTTCTCCGCACCACAGTGCTTAGTGAATGAATGTGGTTTGCTGCCAACCCTCTACCGCAAGCAAATGTCAGTATCTCGGTGTCAAAGAGGAAAAATTTTAAAGTGCATCTAGTTCCTTATACATACTGATCACTGTTAAAAAGTCCCTTCAAAGTATGCGAAAGTCGTATTTCTTAGTACCTAAAATCTCACCCAATTAATCTGTTATTAAATCATTTTTCAAAACTGATTTTTCTATGCAAATGTCTAGGTGACTTGCAGCTCATGACAAGTATCCCCTTATAATCCACCTTCACTGAATAAATCTTATACAGCTTTTCTAATGGAATCATATGATTATCTCTATTTCAATAGGGAAATTTTATTCTTAACTGCAAGGGAATTTCTTTGTGTGATACCTATAAAGCATCAAATTTAGGGGAAAACCCACACTTTCAAAAGAGAGGTAAGAAAGGGGAATTTAAAAAGAAAACCCTTATTGGATTGTTGAAGTATGAAATTCTAACTCAGAGCTTGATAATAAAAGCGAAGACATTTTGATAAACTTATTTATCAATGGATGCTCCTTTGCATTAGATTTGGGGAAGCCTGTATTCAGAGAAGTCATCAGAATGCACTGATAAAAAGAGGTGAAGGGTAGGTTAGAAGAAAGTGGGAAGAGAGCAAAAGCAGTCTTTTAGTCAGAAGGGGTATGAAAATCAGAATTTATTTTCCTAAAGAAAAAGTGATGCCATTTGAAAAAATTATGAAAAATCATTTATACTAAAAGGACATCAGCAATAAAATCAACTGTTTCACATCAATGTGCATGGAGCACAAATGTGACAGCAAATTACAGTTTTACTCCAACAGTGAAAAATAATCATTAGAGATTCAATAATCTATGCCTGAGAAATACTTCTTTTCTAAACTGCCTTTAGGCCCAGCACTTTGAAAGATGGGAAACTCCCCAAGTCTGGAAGTAAAGCTCAGCCAGTATTGTATACTCCTTTTGAGTTTGGTTTCCTATTTCTGTAGTGTTCATTTGAAATAATGTTACAGCATGGAAAGATGAGTTTGATTTAATCACCCTGATTAGAAAAACGTGTGTTGAAGCTTATACTAAAAAATCTTCCCCTTGGCTACAGGAATCCAAGCTGATTACATCCAGTCTGGGAAAAAAAAAAAAAAAAGGTTATTTTTATAATTTCTTTATTCATAAAGAGAGAGTGTCTCACGCCAAGAAAAAGTAGTGTGCTCATTAATTTGCAGGGTAATGATTTTTTAAGAAGGTATTATCTCAAGTCACCTAAGGTCTGACTTCCCTCACATCCACTTATTTATCTGCTTGGATTCTTAAGCTTTAAGTGACAGTATCTGCAACCACTAATTAGCCATTTCAACAAAAAGCACCATTTTCAATAAAGACAAAAGTCTTAACTAGTCACTTCAGTTAATAGTCATTCCCTATTACCCTATTATAAATCCACCCACAAAAAAAGTTTCAATAATGTGAGCTGTACTCTCTTGCTTTCCTAACACAATTTCGTGCTGCTCTGCTAATTCAGGATATTTGTCCAAAGACCATGGAAATAACACAGCAAGAACGTTCGATGATATACCAAAAGAGCTGTCATACTGCTGACAGGAAATTACATTTCCCTTCGCAGCTCAAATAAAGCATACCTACGCAGAACCAGGAAGAACCAAGCGAAACCACAGAGAAAGATGATAGGAAACTTCATTTTGGACTGATGGCAATTATGAATATTTTTATATTTTAAAAAGTTATATAATATAAACATCAGAGAGTAGGATGGAGATTTTGCATAACATTTCAAGAGAAAACTTGAGACTTTACAGCAAAGTCAGGCTAGCATCCTGCCTCAGCTTCTGTTCCCACTCTCCTAGTGTGTGAGCAGGCCTAATTACTGACATTTTAGTTGCAAGTAAAAACTATGTTACTGAACAAAATTTGTTTTCAAGCAAATTCAATCATCCCACAAAACTCAAAAGAACTAGAAACCAACCAATAATTACTAGGTACTTACCAAGGCAACAATGAAAGCATGCCTGTCTTCGTTTGTCTTGGGAACGGCTGAAAAGAGCCTCTCAGAGCTCCAGGACCTCAAGTCCGAAGGCCTGCCAGGTCTCTGGCCAGCTCCTCAACTCACCATCCGAAGCAAAGCAGTCTCTCTCACTGCAGAATGGGCTGCCTGCCCCACTTCTGCAGTAGCAAACAACATGCTCCTGGACTCAAGAGCTGCAAAAGCTCCCTTCCTCTTGTCATACACATCCACTTAATCACTTCATCCTGCACCCTGCACCCAGTATCTCTTGCATCCTTCATTCCTCTCCCTTCTCCATGTTACCACCCAGGTTCAAGTTCTTGACCTTAACTCCCCACTTAGCCTCCACTATGGTAACAGCCACCCAGCTCCTTTTCCTGCCCCCAGTTCCTCCCCACTGCACACTCCAGCATACACTCCACCAGCAGGAGTTACTGTGGGACCCCTTTCCTGTCCCACTTAAAGCTTGCAGCTTTCTCTGGGACATTTTAAATTCTCGTCTTTCCTAAGCCTGGGGATCATGTGCTAGATTATCAAGCTTTATAGATGTTCAAGAATGTATTCTTTAAACAGTAAGTTTTATTCCAACAGTCTTGAATATACCATAACTTGTCCTGCCTTGTCAGAAATCAAATAAATGGTGAATACTTTTTCTTGATTGCCTTGAGTCATCACCATTAAGGGATATATAAGAGTGTAGTAAATGACATTCCTAAAAATGTCCTCAGGGAGTACTGAGGTCCCAGGCTGGCTGGCTCCCACTTTATGACTGCGACTCCTGATATAACCCTAGTGCTTACACTTAAATGCTCTCGTGTCTATTTTGGAAGCTTAGAGGACTTTTTACTAGCCTCCTGGCTTAAGGCTGTGTTCTCAGTTGGCAACACTGCCTGATAACCAAACAGGTGAAGTATACCTATATTTTACTTATTTATAAAATGCCACCTTTCCAATTTCTTAGAAAAACTGTGAAGGCAGTGACTCTGTATGCAATCTGTTTCCTATTATTCCTATCTACTGTTTTACCGTCTTATAGCTCATCAAATTAGTAGCCTCACACAGAACTTATTTAAAAACTAGCTGGGAAATAAGTGAACTTACACATAGGGCTACAACCACAGTAAATGACATACAGAGTGTGCTAAAGAAGAGAAAAGGCTAGAGAATTTAAGTTGGTGCTATGAAAGCATTAAAGGATTGTAATGTTTAGTTTTCATATATATGCAACATGCATTATATACAAATATAACTGGCCTCAAGTGCAACCTGGAACTATTTACTTTCATGAGTCAGAATATCCACAGCTACAGATAAAAGCTACGCTCCAAATGGGCATCCGGGAACTGCAGCGTGAAGAAACAAGCCAGACAGCAGGACCGTGGTACCGAGAGACTAGACATCAAAGCTGCAGAAGGTGTGCTGCTGAGTAAGGAGACACTGATAATAAGTGGAGGGTGTGGGTTTCACCTGCCACTGGGCTTCCCACTACAACTACCACCCCCACAGCAGCGAGCAGGACCGGTATCCACCTCTGCGTAAAACCATTCCAGCCTGGAAAACAGCCTAGGAAGATCTGGTAAAAATTCAGGATTTTACACAATCTGAGATATGCTTGTATGTTAGCCTCTTCAAAAACTAAAGCACTGTTTTGCTTTCACTCAAAAACAACGAAATTTATTATTTGATTGATATGTAGACACACACACACACACACAATAACATCTCAGATTTTTCAAGCAATGACTCTCTCAGGACAGCAATGCTTCCTGTTAATATGGAAAGGCTCACTACTAATGTTTGTTCCTGTGAAAACAAACAAAACTCTTACGTATATTCACTAACGCTTGAGGAAAGAAATTACACAGGGCAGTTCAGACTCCCTTAAGTATTATCAGTCAATCTTCCTCTCCCACATCCCCACGTGTGTTCACCTGGCATGGTATCAGAGCTGCCCTCCCTGTCTGGCTTACTGCCTTGACACAGCCTTGATGTGGCTTTGTTTAATTTAGTTTTATGGGCTTTCCTGCCACAATGTCAACATCTCTAGTGACGGGAAATAAAGCCAGCCACCTCAATAGCAGGTTAAAGCTGGGTTTTTACTCTCTCCTTATCTGCTAACACCAATGTAGAAGGGCCTGAAAGAATTGGTTCCCTTTGCACAATACAGAAATAGACGTAAGAATACAAATAGAAAAAGGGAATGTTTTTTATATATATACATATATATATGTGTGTGTATATATATATATATATATGCTAACAGAAGGAAAGAATGGTATGTTAATTTTTGGATGCTCTAAAAAAATCATTCTTCAGTGCACTGTGATTTTTCTGAAGCTTAGGCCAAAATTAATATTAGTTTGCATTCTGTGATCATATATAATAACCAATGGCTGCAAGAGGACAGACAGTAAGGAAAGAATGCATGGGAGTGCCCAAGATATTCCTGAAGTTCTTACTTGCCTACAGTTCATATAAAGATAATTGAGGTTGGTTGTATTTCAAAAATCAAGAGAAATTTGCTAAGAAAGAAAGAGAGAGGGAGGGAGGGAAGGAGAGAGGGAAGGGAAGGAAAGAAAGGAAGGAAGAAGAAAGAAAAAAAAAAAGGCACCCTAAGTAAACCATCTTTTCTCAGGAATCCAGAATGTCTTTTCACATAAATCTGTCTGTTTTAGGTTTACCCATCCAGTATTAAAAACAGAAGCTGTGTCTTATCAACGGTTTGGTATGGTTATTTTAAACTCAAGATCAGTGTTTTTAAACACATAAGATGTAACGAGTTTTAACTACAATTTAAAGTGACACACTACAGTAGCTGAATAAGAACAGCCCCTGGGTTCAAAAATACAACATCTCTCACTATCCATCTATTTTGAAGGCTCACTTGAACCACATAAAACGATATTCCATTATAAGTAGCATACAAAAGGAAAAAGTTTTTACCTTTTGCCAGAAGGCACAATTCTAATATAAATGGGGGAGGAGGGGGCACTGATTGCATGTTAGGCTCATCCCATGGTGGTTACGGTGAGATCACACACCCACTGCAGGTCCTGCCTGGCCCTGGCCATCTCTGACAACAGCCATCCCTCCCTCTTCCCACTGTTCCAGTCCCTGCTTTACTACCTTGGCTTTCGGCACCCCCAGTATCCAGCTCACACAGGAAAAATACAAGCGTGCCGAACTACACAATATCCAGGCAATGGAAGACAATCTATCTCCCAGAGATACCGCCCAGAGTTCTCTGTAACAACTGATTCAAAGGAATTTAAAGAAAACAAACATAAAAGGCCCTCTCAGCTGAGCTCAGAAGACCACAGCCTTAGAGAGAAAATGCTATTGGCATCACTTCTTCATTAACAAATTATTAGAAAATATCAAACAACATAAAACAGACATGAAATGTCTATGATAGGAGGGTACTAAATGAATACAATGCCAATGAGGTCTGATAAAACTAGAAACATTCTCCCAAAGGCAAGAGACTTGATAGACTCTGAACAGAGAAAACATTCTTAACCAATCTCTTATTAACCAACACACCAGATGAACCACGTCTCCATTCCTTCTGTAAACACACCAGTGACGCCCATGGCACTCGGAGGCCCCCACAGCATCACAGCACATTTCTACCTGCACCTGCTGAGTAACAGGTTCAAACCAAACCTGTAATGCTAATTGTATTGGAATTATATTAATTTTTATATTAAACAGGGAAGCATGAATGTAAAAGGAAAAGTCATTTCTATAAAAACTAAACTGAATGCTTTGGAGAAATTCAATAAAGCGAATCCATGAACAAAATAATGTTAAAATATATTTGTGGAGAAACTGTAAATGGGTGGGCAAGGGGCACTAATGAAAATATAGTCCCCTGGTTCTGAGGCAAGAACTGGAACAACAGTTCTGTTCCTGATTTAGTTCTGGGAACTACCGGTCAGGTCTAGGAGTACTGCCCTAGAAATTGTTGCTCTCTGCTCCTCTCAGATCCTTTCTTCAAAATAATGCTTTAGCAGCACCCTACCTCCACACTAAGTCTAGGAAGAGGGAAGTATAAAACATTACCTTAAAGAACTTCATGTTCTGTTGTGATCAACTTTTTCAATTAACAGACCAAATGCCAGTTCCAATCGTATTAAGTAAACTTGACACAAACTATTCAAAAGCACAGAGACAAATGTCATCACGTGTTTGACGCAACTGGCGTCTGTGCAACTTTCACAGGGGGCTGCTGAGTAGGAGAGGTCAGAGAAGACTGTGAATGGGAAGGCTGTCAGCACCATTTTCCAAAAGTAATTCTACCAAAGGCAGCTGCTATTAAGGGCAAAAGCTTCGGACATTCTTCAAGTGTGGATGTGGGGAAAGTCAACATTTTACTCCTCTGCTTTGTAAGCTGCATTCTTAAATTATAGATAACTGTTTTTCTCCTTAATATTGATCAAGAGAATTATATGTTTAAATAAAAAGTCTACGGCAAGAAGGGAAGATGACAATAAAGCTCATGGGAGCAGTTCCTCTTTATTAAAAATTTGTAGTAAAATACACAACATAAACTTTACCATCTTAAACAGAGACTCACATACCTAGAGCACAAACTATGGTTACCAGGGTAGGAAGCAGGGAGGGAGGGATAAATTGGGCATTTGAAATTAGCAGGTACAAAGTACTATGTACAGAATAGATAAACAACAAGGTACTACTGTGTAGTAACCTATAATGAAAAAGTATATGAAAAGGAATATATGTATAAATGAACTACTATGCTGTACACTAGAAATTAACACAACATTGTAAATCAACTACACTTCAGTTAAAAAAACAGAAAAATTTTACCATCTTAGCCATTTTTAAGTGCACAGTTCTGTGGCATTGAGCACATTTACACTGTGCAACAATCACCACCATTCATCTGCAGAACTTTCTCATCTCAAACTAAAACCCTGTATCCATTAAACACTATCCCCCTCTTCTCCCCTCCCCACCAGCCCCTGGGAACCACCACTCTACTTTCTGTCTCTATGAATTTGACAAGTTTAGGTACCTCACATAAACGGAATGATACAGTTCTTGTCCGTTTGTAACTGGCTCATTTCACTCAGCATAATGTCCTCAAGGTTCATCCACATTGTTGCATGTGTCTGAATTTCCTTCCTTTTTAAGGCTGGAATACATTTGTTTACCCATTCATCTGTCAGTAGACAACTGGGTTGCTTCCTACCTTTTGGCTGTTATGAATGCTGCTGCTATGAACATAGGTGTACAAATATCTCTTCCAGACTCCTCTTTCAGTTCTCCAGGGTACACATATAATCCAGAAGCAGAACTGCTGTATCATATGGTAATTTTACTTTTAATTTTTTTTAATAACTACCATATTGTTTTCCATAGCAACTGCACCATTTTACATTCTCATCAACAGTGCACATGGGTTCCAGTTTCTCCACATCCTTGTCAACACTATTTTTATATAGTAGCCATACAAATGAGGGTGAAGTGGTATCTCACTGTGCTTTGATTTGCATTTCCCCAATAATTGGTGATGTAGAGCATTTTTTCATGTGTTTATTGGCCATTTGTATATCTTCTTTGGAGAAACGTCAATTCGAGTCCTTTGCTCCTGTTTAATTAAGCTGGTGTATTTTTGTTTGTTTTGTTTTTGTTTAGTAATTCTGACTTTTAAGCTTCCAAGTACTTCTCTTTCTTTTTCCAGAAAGAGACAACTGCGCCCGCAGCAAGTGCTTGCTCCTCCCCTCACGGCGCATACCTAGATGCTCACCATGCAAGCCGGCGCATCCAGCCACACCCTGCACAACTCAGGGGACCCTACTGAAGACCCTACTATACTGTGTATGGAGCAGGGCTGACACATCTGTTTTCGTCACTCAGGGCTGAGTCTTCTATTTATGCCACTGCCAGGCACGCACTGTATGTACCACAAGTGCTAACTTCTCTCTGCTTTCATCTTCTATCTCAGTCTGGCCCTAACTCTTCCCGTTTTTCATCCATTCTTCCAAAGAAAATTCAAGTTTCTAGATTGAAACAAATTGTTTAACAAATGCTTTTTTTGGCATTTCTCTATAACTAAACCTGCTAAGTTATGGAGATGCAGAGATGAGTAACAGTCCTTGTCCTTAGTACAACTCCTAAGTACCACAAAATACGGAACACTGTAAAAAAGAAAGGCCTGTTTTGGAATCCTCCAGATTTAGGAGCAAATGCCAGCTCTGTTATTTACTATAAACTGAGTAACTTCTATGAACCCTAGTTTTCTTATCCATTAAACGTGAATACTGTTTAAACGGATGAAGTGAAATAAAGTGGGTGAAGCCCAATCCAAGGTGCTGAACTTTCCTTCCTGCTGTGTTGGAACTCACTGTCTTTCTCTTTTTGCCTGGCCTCCTCAAACTGATAGTCTAAATAAAGCAGAGGCAGAAAGGGGAAAGAGGGTAATAAAAGATACACTGAGGAAGTAGTAATGTCCCTGTAAGTATCTGCCTATCACTACCTACAAATGATTATAGTTACTAAGCACGGACTTATTTCAGGTCAGATACTAAGCTATGGACTGAAAATATTGAGATAAAATTCAACTGGAGGACTAAGTTACCTAGCTGTCCAGACTCCCCACTCCCCACTCTTCCCCTGCACCTCCTGCTCCCGCCATGCAAAGTGAAGGCCTGGTTTCCTCACTCCTAAGACAGAGATGTTAGACAGCAAACTCCTTTCTCACTTAAGCTCCAAATTCAGCATGAAGGGCAGGTAACGATCCAGGAAAAAGACACTGGTGAAAAAGCACAGTAAACAGCTGATGGCGAAGGCCTTTCGGCATTCAGAAAATGGGTTTAAAGCTAGGCTCTTCCAGCCTCTAAGGAAGCTTTTTCTCGCCTCACACACCAGTTACGTCTACGTTAATGTCATTCTTCTCTCCCCAAAGGGATGTTACATCTATAAACTGTGTTAACAGTTTACAATCTAGGTGGGTCAGCCTTGCCCAATGCCACCTCTAATAGTCACGTTACTGAGTTAGAAACCGGCATTATTTTCTCTACCTGAGTCCCAGAGCACTGCTCTGAGCTTCTGCTTCTGCTCTAACAGAGTGCAACAGCTTTGCCTCCTATAAACAGTACTCTCTCTTTTCCTGGATGATGTTAAATATAATTTGTAAATTATATAAGTAATTAAATGTTGAGAACATTATCATTTAAGGCAACAAAACAGAGGAACACAGTAGGAATCTGAACACTGCTTCAGATTTTGCACAAATTCTCTCTGTCCTTCTAATGGTGGTTATAAAAAGTCTTAAATGGCTCTTTATCTACTGACTGTGACATCACCACTGGCAGCCGCTGCACTGTAATTGTTTTGAGGGAGAAGCACTGCACATCTCTGAGCTGCTATCACATGCATTCTCCACTCCCTCCCCATCATCCAAACACTGTATTTAGTGAACAATATAAACAATACATCAATTAGAGTCTTTTAAAATTGAGAGTCAAACAGAAAAACATACCAATTATCTGGTTTTCCATGTTTTATAACAACACAATTTTGGAACTATGATTTATTTGCCTCAAGTTATAAGTAACGAATTTTCAAATTATTCTCCCCTCCTCTAGCACTTATGTCATATTAATCTTTTTCCACAAATATCTATATATTTCCTGACTTCATGACTCATTTTGCCGAGCAGGCCATGCTTCAATTTCTTGATTATGGCAACTACATCGAAAAAGAATCCACAATTACTAAATTCCAAAAAGAGAGCCCTATAATCGCCTGTTGATTTAAGTGTCAGTGAAAAGTAGATTTGTGCTCTGTTTCAATTCACTCTGAAAAAGTCAAATTAAGACTGAATGAAACGACAGGAAAATGTAGATGCAATGATGAACCACACACTGAAGCAGACTATATCCCATTTTGCAAGCCAAGTGAGGGTTTTTTGGTGACAATTCCCTCATTTCTTCAGCACACGGACAAATTTGTGGCTTCAGCAGTCTCTGAATACACATCACTCACTCAAATGCAAGGTGGCAAGGGGTGGAACTTAGACTGTAAACTTTTCTTCCCTCTAAAGATAAAGACTTGTGGATGAGGCCACAGACCTATGCCATGACTCACCACCCTTCACCAATTCCTCTTCCATCATTCTAAGGCAGGGACTAAAACCAGAATTCTGTTCCTGCTTTTTCTCCGAGAACTACCCTTCAGGGTGAGAATATTACACTAGAAATTTTTGTTCTCTCTTTGAGATGATGCTTTAGCAGCAGGTTTCTCAACCACAGAACTACTGACATTTGGAGCTAGGTAATTCTTTCTTGAGGTGGTACTCTGTGTATTACAGGGCATTTAGCTATCCAATGACAGGAGATGCCAGGAGCAAGCCCCCTAGCGTGACAACCAAAACTGTCTCCTGGGAGGAAAAACTGCCCCTAGTGAGAACCACTGCTTTAGAGACATCCTACTGTCTATCTGCTTCTATATAAAGTCTAGGGTGAGGAAAATGTGATCAAAGAATATCTTCAAGAGTCTTCCCATTGCCTCAGATTCTAAAGATTAAAAACCTGGAAGACCATGAGCCCGACTCTGGAGTTCCAAGAGCACCCAGCTGCTTAGACTCTGACTAGCTAGGCTGCAGACAGGAGGCCCGTCCACCCTGTGGCCAACTTTTTCTCATTCTCAGGCCCTTGAATGAGAGACCAGATCTAAATTTTGAGAAGTATGAGTTTCCTAAAAGACAAGTATAAATATTCCCCTTTTCTTTTCATTACGGGAATGGTCATGTCCACAGTCACGCATTTCACCCTTTATAAAAGAAAATTTAATTAGATTAAGACACAAGTTATTAGGCTGGGTTCCAAAATACAAATCAGTAGCTGCTCTAAAGGAAAAAATATATACATGTCAAGAAGAAAGGTCAAAAAGAAAAGCTTTTCTTCAAGGCTTCAAGTGTCCCCTTGATAATGGTGGTATTCATGAATCAGAAAAGATACTCATTTCTTGAGTGCAGCACAACAGCTTCTTGTTGCAATAACCATCACAATATAGCTTTTATATAAAGACTTGTGGGGAGCACGATCAAGATCTAGTAACTACACATGTGACTCATCTTACCTCTAATTTCTTTGAACTCCAAAAACAAATATTCTAACTCATCAAGTTTTATTTAGCATGAGTACTATTTATGAGTACCATTTCCATACCATTTGCATCTTCTGGCAATAAAGATGTTTTACTGGTCCCTAAACTATTTAAGAGATTCTCATAAACTTTCACTGAAGCTATCTGCTTGTGAGAGCTGAAATCAACCCAAACCACGGTAAGTGTCCAAAACGTTATAAAGTAAATAAATTAATTTTACTCCAGCACAAAAAGATGCCAAAAAGCAGACTAGAAGTCGAAAAATAAATAGCACTTTCCTCCAGAAACATCTGATTGTAATCAGTTGACAATTACCACTACACTGCTCTTTGCTATATAGTCTTCAGCACTGAAAATCATTATCCTTGTTACTTTTCCTACTCTTGGTTGTATCTTACTCAGGGTCAGATATTAAAGTCAATGAAGAATAGAATAAAAATCACATTATTGAAATTATCCTTGTAAGTTCCTTTATTTGTAAATTCTTTGATATATAAAACATTTATAGTTTATAACAAAACATGGAGTGCACATGGAGCTCAATTCATGTCAATTAAATTTGTATATGATATTCCTGCACTGTAAGTCTGAAGCAAGAATTCAAAAATGGCAGGGAAAGCGCCATTACATATTACTCAATCCGTACTACGAAGTTGCATCTTTTAGTACCATATAGATATGACTATAAAAAGTGGTATCTTTTTAGGCAATAATATTGTGTCCCAATCCTGAATTATTCTACCAATATTCAAATATCCCCAATTTCAATCAAGCAAAACTACTATATCTTGTTCCTTATATCTATAATAGACATTTTTTCTAATTCTGTAAATAAATGGTAGTCTAAATCTGATGCTTCTACTCTCTCTCTGTAAGTCTCACCACATACTTGCAAATGGAAGCAAAAATCATGCTTAGGAGACAGTTGCTCAGAGTCACATATGTTTGCAGAGATGTCCCCGGCCCCCAGTAAACAAGATGAGCATCCATACATTGAAAAGGAAATAGGAAGCAACGTGTTTGTGTAAATATGTAGCAAAGACAAACCTCTTCTATTTCTGAAAAGCATGAAGTCATAAATACGGCTGAAAATACATCATCACAATAGGCCTTAGGACAACAGAGAATTCATGGTCATATCCAAAAAAAAAAAAAAAAAAGAATGTAAAACAACAATGAAAAGCTATTGAACCCCTAACAACTGCCACCAAGTGTAATCTGTGATGGGAGCAACTGGTACTTTCGCATAAAACATTTGTGAGAGGCCAAAAGAGTTTCTTACGGGATCTCCATCCAATCAACAGAGTTCACAGCTGAAAATTACCCCAATGCATACACCAAGCTAACTAAAATCTAGTGAACGTAGGTACTTTTTAAGAGGATACACAGCAAATCAAAGTTCTTTTCATTGGGCCGTATGTCTACTGAACATCCAGTATGAAAATTGGAGCTTAAAGTGTACAAGAAAAACTTGTGAATCCAGTAAAATTAAAATCATACACATTTTGAAAGACATACTTAAAGATGAGAATGGTTAATTTTGTGACCAAAAGAAATCATCCCATCCCAGGTAGGGGTGGAGCTACATACCTCTAAATACATTGGTTTTCATGTGGAGCCAAAAAGAGGAGCATAAAATCACCTTGGAACACAGTAAGGATCAGAGTCAGAAAAACAGGCCGCAACAGGTCCTCAAAGCAGAAAGGGCCTGATCCGGGCACCAGAAGCAGGAGCTAAGTGCCCAGGGATATAGAGCCAGGTTAGACAGGAGCAAGACACAGCGTTTCCAAACCAGTAAGAGAAGTGGGATCTGTGCAAACACAGTAGCCCGCTATCTGTCCACTGCCCACGGCCAGGCTCCTGCAAGCAGCTTGGGTGAGCAACCTACATTCAGGCAAGACATGAATGGCGCTCAGATAGAAAACTACACAGAAGTTATGACCATGCAGACAGACATATGACCTTTTATAAAACCACTAGCTACTGAGTACCTATGAAGTACTTTATATACCTTACTTAAGTCCTCACAAAAGTCCTGTAAGACAGATGTTATCAATCCATTTTAGAAAGAAGGAAACTTAAGATTCAGGAAAGTTATATAATTTTCCCAAACTCAAATAGCCAATAGGCGGTAGAGCTAACCCCTAAACCAAAGTACTTCTGATTTTAAAGCCAGCATTGTCTAACTGAGAAGAATTGCTTAGATGCATCACTACACAACATGGAGGGATCTAGACTCCTCTGGATCAAGATGTTGGCAGCAAGTGCAAATAAAGAACTTCACCAACTCTAGCAGTAGTTGGTCTCAGATCAGCAGCACTGGCATCACCTGGGAACTCGTTAGAAATACAAGTTCTTGGGCCCCATCCCATACCTACTAAGTCAGAAACTCAGGATGGGGCAGCAATCTGTTTTTTAACAAATCCCAGAGGCAATTTTGATGCCCCTGCTGAGGTCTGAGGACCAGTCAACTACAGAATATAGAATGACACATAGTAGTCTATAGAATTTCTTAAAATTCATATGTATCTAATGCCAATGAAGAATTATATGAACGTTAAGTAAAATCAATATGCTAAAGCAGGACACACTAGGCCAAGTCAATTACAAAACTCTTAAATGATTTCCAAAGAAGAAAAAAACTGGGGTATTCGAAAGAGTAATAATGCCAAAATTCACAGCCTAAAGATAAACCTTTATAATCCTCTTAAATAATACTGTCAATTTTAAAATCAATACCTCCAAAAAATCATGTATAGTATTTCTTACCACAGGGGCCAAAAAGAAAAAGAGGGGGGAAAAAAAAGCAAGTAAAACAAACCAAACCACTTTTGAATCTTTCAGATGTTTTAATGTTCCAGTAAATTAAACAAATCTGAACTTCCATTCTTGCAAAAGCTTAATGATATCTAAACAACTATCACATATCCATCCAACCTATAAAAATTCCCAAAAGTGAAAAAAAATGACTGGTTCATGATTGGAATGACATAATTACACACTATTAAAAGAGAACAGACATTTAAGACCATTTCATTCAACGCTATTATTTTATAAATTACGGAACTGAGGGCCAAAAGATTCATATGGCGAGTTGGCTACTGGTAGAACTAAAACCAGAGCCTGGGCCTCCTGACCTCCAGTCCAGAATGCTCTCAGTCTACCACCCTGCCTCAGTCATGATTTAACATAATAAAAAACCAACATATGCTCTAATGACATTTCACTCTTTCCCAAAAAGCCTCTAAAATTAATATACACTCAAAACTTTAAAAATGTTATTCAGCTCTCTCTCAAAGAACTGACAGAAATCATGACCTGACAGATTAAATAAGATTCTTGTATCTGCATACCAGCTCCAGCCACAAGAGACAGTATCTGTTTCTACCATAATTGAATTCTGTACTATGTAATGAAAAGATGAATCAATTATTGAGTAATTTGAACAGACAACTGTATGATTAGTACCTGTTTAGATACATGTTGTTTTCAACTCATCATTTTGATTCAGTGAAGGTAACGACAGGGATCACATTCCTCTCTGAGCACCTACAAAGCACCCACTAGGTATCTCCACGCACAGGGACACGGCCGGGAGTGCAGTGACCATCAGCAAGGTCAGGCTCTCCTGAGGACTTCTGACCACAGAGAGGGACAGTGACGAGTACTGTGGGGATCCAATGTAAATAGTGTAATCGAGCAGGGTGACTGGGGAGGAGGAGACACCATAAAGACCTCTCTGAGGAGGTGACATTTGATCTGAGACCTGGAAAAGGCATTTGAAGGTCTGAAGGAAGAGAATTACAGGCAGAGGTGACAGCAAGGACAAAGGCCGAAGGAGGGAACGATCTCGTGGGCTCAGGGCAGGGTAGCTGAAGCCAGGCTAATGAGGGGAAGAGGAATAAGAGACGAGGCAGGCAGGAGCTTGCAGGCATGGCAGGGTGTTTGGATTTCATGCTAAGTGCAATGGGAAACCCCCGGAAGGTCTTTAATAGGAGCACAACAGGATCGGATTACTTATGAATACAATAGAATCATTACAAATTCTAAACATACCTTTGAGTTTACCACCCAGAGCAACTCTCATTCCCTCAGCTAAAGATGAACAAGTCCACACCGAATCTCATAGGACCACGGAGTCTGAAGCTTTAATTTCAAATATTCCCACAGCCTTGTCTGAGCAGACATACCAAGGAATGACTTAAAATCTACATCATATCATGAAGCTATAAACATCAAATCAATACATTAGCACATGTTTACTCTACAGGCTAAATTATTCTATCTCCTGGTTGCTTGGCCTGGAATAGCAGTCATGAAACAGTTCTGTGAGATGCCTGATAGAACTCTAATGCTACCTCCATTAAAAAAATACCTCAAAGAACAAACTCAATTTGAACACATGCTTCTACTTTCTAAAAATATGTAATCTTGCTATGTCTCAAACCCAAACAACAAGGCCGTAATAGAACAGCCATAGTACACGTGTCAAAAAAAAAAAAATCAGAATAATCAGTCAACGATACTCATCATTCTCTTCAACACATCTTTCACTGCTAGTTCAACAAGTTACTTCCTAATTAAACTGAAGACTATATTTACTCTTCCAGATTGTTCTCTTTAAATTAGGACCTCTAAATATAAAACTACAAGATTTTAAAAAATGATACAGCATCCAAAAATTACTGGCCGCCTAGTCTTTTCTTCAATTCAATGATTTCCACCACTGGTGTTTTAATTCCTAAAGGTTCTCTGATTATTCTCTCAAAAAAAAATAGGTATGAAAGCCTCCTGTGTCATAATGGTCTGCTAGGAGCTGGGGAGAATATCAAAGGCAGTATGTTTAAAAAAAAAAAAAGAGCTCAGGCTAATAAAAGATAATGACAACAGAACGTGATAAATACGCCAAGTCCTCTGGGCTTGGGGTTATTCCTCTATGCAGAAAACTGACTGATCACTGTCTCCCCGGGCCATATTCTGTCACACGGAAATTCCGTCAGGAGACACCACCTAGACCTAGGAAAGTTGGGGGAAATGGACAGTTACTGATGATTTTTCAGCAGGGAATATCATAAACAGATTGAGGTTTAGGTAATAGTCTGCGGCATTATAGAAACGGATTGAAGAAGGAAGACACCATACACAGGATATCAATAAGAAGGATTTTTTTTTAAGGTGAAGGTCAAAGACAATGAAGGCTTGAACACAGACAAGAGTTTAAAAGAAAGAGTCCTTAACTCCAGAAGAAGCAAAAAAGAGACAGAGAAAGAGAGAGCCCTTTCTGAAGAAGAAATTTACAACACATGATATCAATTATGGGAAGTTGGAGGCCCTCAGAGCAAAAACTGAGGTGTCCCAGAAAAGAAGGAAATCTGCCTTAGCACAATATAGAAGCCCTGTCTGAATCGTCAGCCTGCCCTATAAATATTAGACTCAAGACTGTAATATTACCTCCTGTCTGAGTTTCCAGCCTCCCGGCTCCCTGTAGACTTCAGACTCAAGACTGCAACATCGACTCTTCCGTGAGTTTCTAGCCTGCCCTGAACATTCTGGACGTGGAGCCCCTAAAACCATGTGAGCCGATTCCTTAAAATAAATCTTTATGTATCTATATCTCCATTTTACTAGTTCTCTGTCTCTGGAGAACCCTGACTAATACAGTATATGAGTCCGTTTATACAAAATTATAGAAAATGCAAACTAATCTATAGTGACTGAAAGTAGATGAGTGATTCCCCAGGGCCAACATGAGAGAAAGGGTGAACTGGTTGCAAAGTGGCAGGAGAAGACTTTTCAGGGTGATGGAAATAGTTTGTATCTTGACTACGCTGGTAGTTTCACAAGTGTATGTATGTCACAACTGATCAGATTATATACTTTAAAAGGGTATATTTCACTGTACATAAATCACACCTCAATAACCTATACCTAAGTCTGGCAACTGAGCAAATGATAGTCCCACTAGCTGAGATCAAGATTACAAGACGAGGGACATGTGAGTGGATTTAGTTTTAATCACATTAAGTTAAGGGTCTTTTGGGACGTCCTGTGGTAATGCCAAGAAAGCCAATGACAATGAGTCTAGGTTTCCAAAGATAAATCTGAGCTGAATGCAGCTCTGGGAGTTGTATGCACAGAAACAATAAAAACGGCCAGGGATGGACTGAATGGGCCCAAGACAGCAAGAAAAGAATGCCTCATGGTGTCCCATGGATCATACCAGTGGGTCTTTCGTGACTGTATGGAAAACAATTTCAGTATAGTAGTAGGGCTGCAAGTTGCACTGGAGTCAGTTTTACCAAGGAAAGGAAACTTTTTAAAAGTGACAGTAGTGTTATGGGTTCTTTGTGAAGAAGCTACTTACAACAGGAAGACTAAAAGAGGCCGATAAATAGAAATGAGAACTAAGAAGGGTTTTTGTTCTTGTTTTTTGAGGAGGTATTTGTTTGCCTGAATTTTGCTTCTGCCATTCATTTGATCTGACTTATTATTTCATTTGATTTTTACATAGAAAAAAAAGTGAATGCTTTAATAGCCTGAGAGAATTAGCCCACAAGGTAAATAGATTGGTTATACAAAAGAGAACAAGGTTTCTAAATAGGAGATTAAGAACACAATTGGAATTGTTACCTTAAATAATTATCTTGAGTACTACAAATTCTCAAGACAACTTTCAAATTTACTACAATTTTAAGTGTGTGTGTGTGTGTGATGCTTCTTTTAAAAGAAGAGGTAGGAGTGGGGAGGGTATGGCTCAGTGGTAGTGTGTGCTGAGGATGTACAAGGTCCTGGGTTCAATCCTCAGTACCTCCATCAAAAAAAATTAAAATATATAAGTAAAACTAATTACCTCTCTGCCCCCCACCCCTCCCCCCCAAAAAAGAGGTAGGGATCATCATGATGGTAGCTCAGTCAAGGGTAAAGGAAGAGACAATTTACTAAGTGACCTCTATGTCAAGGGCTTTCACATTCATCATCACATTAAACATTACAACTTTGCAATTCACTTGGAGATGAAGAATGAGAAGCTCAGAGAAGTCAAATAACTTTCCTAAGGTCAAAAATTCAGTTGGCAGCAGAGTAAGGCTCAAAACGAAGTTGGTCTGACTCCAATCCCCATGCCATGCTATGTGCTCAGCAGTGTGGAGTATCTTAGGAAAGCAAGACAGGTTTAATTTAGCTGCAGTGAGTAATGTGTGGGAAGAGAAAACAGACTGGCTCAGACGACATATTACATGGCCTTGAATCTAGCCCAGCTGAAATGATTTTGGACAACAGGCAGAATGAACCAATGAATTAACACTTATGTCACAAGATGGTTGTGTCATTTTCTACCAAATTCACAGAGCAGCATCAGGAACAGTTTTTCATTTCTGTGAGCTTCCTCAGGGTTAAAATACTCCAAATTTTGGCTAAGAGCAAACCAACAGAATACCCACCTCCCTTCCCCCACTGAAAAATATTTTAATAGTCTTTCCCCAAAATCTGGCACCTAGTGGTGACAAAGAAGTATAAATAAGGAAACACTACACATAGCCAAAGTCCTTACCAACACCATCTCTGGAATTTACTACTTTACCACAGAGAGACAATGAAGGCAAACTGAATCAAGGAAGAACTGAAAAAATAATCTGCTGATGTACAAAGCTCCAAACTGCACTGCAGGGCCTGAAGGGCTCTGATACTTGGACTAGCTCACACAAATGTCCCATTGTATTTCTTAAAGTTTTGCAGCTGCTAAAACCTATGAAATATGAAAAAAAATTTTTTAATTAAAAGGTGGGGTAAGTCATCTTAGAGTAGGTCCAATTCAGCAGTACCACAGAAACTAAAGCTGAAAGGATACTCTCTAAACCCAAACAACCTAAAAGTCCCAGTGTGACCAATCCAGAACTTCTTTACTCATACTGTTCCTGGCATCCATCCATCACATACTACCTACCACCTCGACTGGCCTTTGTCATACCAAGAAAGTTCACTGTACCCAATTTTAGCTTTTGAGTTTCTTTTTTGAGCAGTTCTATTTGTAAGACTGTATTTCATGACTTACTGTTTCTTAGAGGTCTTCCAAAGAACAAACAGAAAAACTAATTATTTTAAAAAACAGAATGATATTCAGTGTATCTTGAAATTACCAGATGGGTCCAATGGACCTTTTTATAAATCTAAGATACAATGGAATCTTGGTGAACTTATCCTTCCTGTGTCTTGAAACACTTTGCTATTTGCAAGGTGTTTCATGCTTACAAATCATCCCACGGTTACTTCATTATTACTAATCAATTATTCCCAACTATGCTTTTTTAAAAACAGAAAGACGAGCAAAACAGAACAATAGTGGAATTGCCTAGAGAAGGATGATATAATAATGCAACAAACTGTTACCATTGCACCATCCTTCAGTTTTCCTATTGCACTGCACAAAGCATTGCAAGATTTTTCAAAAAAGTTTTAGACTAAAGACACTTTGTCATCTGCTTTTACTTTTCATTAAACACAATTGAGAATTCAGAACTTTTCATTTTCTGCCCATAATGGAAAAGAAAACTGACAAAGGAAGTTATGTCTCAACTAGACAAATCAGAAGGTTAATGCAAAGAGACAGTTGTCAGCACTCTGGACTCTAATGATGATGATAAATTAATCATATAAGCAAAATCCCAAACTACGAGTCTTCAAATGAAGTGGCCTAGATGGATTTTTCTTAAATTCAAGAGGTGATGCATGAACAATGTATTTCTAAGTACAACAAAAAAGTATAACCTGATATTGCAAGTGAAAATACTCCTTTTGGAAATAAGGATATAAACATAAAGAGGAAAAAAAAAAGTACAGTATTCACCCCCAGTAAGTCATTCAACAGGAAAGACTACATCATGTATACTCTGCAACAAGAACTTGGACCACACCATTTTGCTAAAAGGGTCTGTGACAGTATTCATTCATGTATTACGATATTTATGTCAAAATTTACTTCATATGGTTCATTAGTAGATTGCAGGCTGGCATGCTGAAGACAGGGGACTGAAAGGATATACATGATATGTATTTGGAAATGAAAAATATTCATTAGATTGACCAATGCTAATTGGCATTTACAACGTAGGAATACAAATTTTTTGCAATTATGGAGCAAAGATGATTGCCTTCTTCTCTTCAACAGAACTATGAGTTGTCTAAGATTTCAAGTAATTCCTCAAGCATGGCCTTTGATGATACAAGTACAAGAATAAGAAGTAATGATAAGGCATTGGAGACATCCGAAATATGGAATCTCTATTCACAAGATGAGTATTTCTAGATTCACGGGTAACAGATGGTGAGCAGTTAGTTGTATTCAGAGAATGTTACCCCCTTTGGATACACATATCTTCAAAACCTAGACCATACAGAATAAGAATTTGGTTTGCTATGCTTAAATTCTTATTAAAAAGCCCTAAAAAACCTGTTTCTCACTATCCTTTTATTGTTCTGTAAATTATTTGTAAAATGACTTAAAAAGCCAAAAATAATTTTAAGGAGCCGTTGAACCCAGACAGTAAATGGCAATGGATTATTTCTGCCTGATAAACAGATGACAAGGCAGCTTTGAGTCAGTTCTGTGAAATTTTAAAAGATGTCTTTTGGAAAGATAGAATATATACTTTTGAATCCTAGCATAATTAAACAAGTTTGTTGAAAATTATGGTTGCTTATCTTCCCTCCCCATTGCAATCACAGCTACTCATTTCAAAACCAGTAACCAATTTTTTTCAACTGGTCAATTTTTACCTTCAAAACTCTGTGAAACAGCCTGGTAGAAAACAGGGATTACATGAAATCTTTTTAAAGACACTTCCTATTCCAGACTTCTGATTGCATAATACTGAAAATTTTAGTCAAGATTTACATCCCACAGTCCATTAAAATTCAAGTGTATTTCTACAACTTCAAATCACACTTGACTACTTCGCTTCTTCTGACTAAATAATCATTTCTGAAACTTTGTACATAGAATACTAAGTGAATGCACAGTTCCTAATGGTTTTCTAGACATCAGAGTTATCCTTTTAAGGACTCAATCTTTATCATTATCCTTATTATTAGCAATCCTTTTACATGATGTATTAAACTTCCAAAAGTTTATCTCCTATTCAGCCATGATGATCAACGAGTGTAGCGGACTTAACAAATGGAATGCCCTCCCCACCAATACCACCCCCTAGAGAACACAGCACATAAACCATTGTCCTAATGTCTACAGAATAACTGAAATGTAGTTCTGATAGTTAATGGCTTACTAAGGTGTAAACTGTTTTATTCTTACAGAACGAGCTTTGGAAACTTTAAATCCCTGTATGTGTTTCTACGTTGTTTTGTTTTGTTTTGTTTTACCATGTCCTTTCTCATTATTAGGTAATCATATAATTTTCCATTCCTACCCACATACTTGCTTGACACTGTCATTGCAAAAGCCTATAGCAGCCTCTTTCCCAACTGCATATTTCTAATATAACCACATAGCCAGCTTAGCAGAATTATAGTTAAAGATAATGAAATCTGATCTCAATAAGGTTTACTGGCATTAATTTGGGATATTCAGAGAATTTTTTTCTGCCTATTTTCCTGGTTTTGCCTATATTCCAGATATGTGAGTGAGGTTGTTACAGAGTCTTTTGTTGTGGTTTTTCCTGCTGTTTACAGAGTAATACAATTTTTAAACTTGTATTTCAGAGTTACAAAATAGCCTCCTCAGGCCCCAGCAATGATATCATTGTTGACTTGTTTTCAACAGAGGCTCAGTAAGGCTGCACTTCCTGCCTTACAGGTCAGGTCTGATTCCGTTTTTGGATCTTCTCCATTGTATTCAATCTCTGGTTTTCAGGGTGCCTACTCACTGATTTGGGGCTTGAGGAAATGGAGAGAATGTTGTCTTTGCAATTTTTTTTCATTTCTGCTTTTCCTTCATCAAAGCAGCTGAAATATTTCATCCAAGCTGTGGCTTCTTTGACTACTACACTGCAGTTCTCAAACTATTAACTTTAGGCTTCTTTGGGTAGTTTCTTTCTAAAATAGACATTAAACGAATTTACAAAACAAGGCTTCTTGGCAACACCCCTATTCCCAGATACAGAGGTACTAATGGGTTCTCATCCCTCTCTTAGGAGCCCTAAGACACCTTGAGCCTCTCACATCAACCCTCTTTTCTACATTCTACGTGGTTAATTAGCACCAGCCAAATACTGCATCTTAGCATCTTTTGTTCCAAACCACTTCATGGATAAAGGTGTCAGATTTAAATGGGCCACCCTTTGAACTGAGTAGTGTTTTGCTATTGTACTCTATCAAACCAGACTTGGGGGAGGGGGTCCAACTTCTCTCACATAAAAGCATACACTCTGTCGTCTCCTCTCTGTCCCCAAACACATGCGACCACCAGATTCAAACAGCTGTTACATATTGACCTACACAGAAATGCAATTAAATATAAGTATTTTCAGAGAGGGAGTTCACTCCCTATGTTCTAAAACTCTGTAGCAGCAGGAATTCTCATGAGTCATTATTTAGGATTTCATGCCTATGGCACAAGTGAGTCATGTTCCAAACCATTAAATCACTTCATTTAAAACTTTTGAAACTCTCAAAAACCGAATTGGGTTTTGCCATGTATGGGCTGTACCTTTTCCTGCATAAAGGAAAGGATCAAATCCAACAGAAAACTGCAAAAGATCTTCTTTCTAACCTTCTATATTACTAGGTGTATTCGCTCAAATTCTAGGACTTTTTCAAGTGTAAGTAAGAATTGTGGTATTGCTCCCATAATCCAATGCAAGCACATTTCCCACTGCGAGAGAGAGTCAAATAACATTGTGGTACTTTTGAAAAGCTGAAGCAAATTATGCTTTAGTTTTTCCCTTTGAAATTATTTTAATTTTAACTTTCCCCGTTCCTACTGGAAAATTAATTTTTGTGATCTGATATTGCCTCATTCTAATATTGAGATATCGTAACACTATAATTTAGAGCCTGATACCTAGGTTATACTCAAAGTGAGATCTTTTTCATTCGCTATTTCCACTCACCTGCCCCCCTCCATCACTACCACCGTCACTCCCAGTAATCCAGGGATTTGGCAGGGGGTGGCTGCAGGAGCTAGGATTTAATCAGTGGATGGCAGTTAATTAGAAAAGGTAACAGGTCCTAGCTTGTTTTTACTTTCCACTCCCAAGAATATTTATAAGTCTCTACATTTGTAGATAGTTTAGTTTTCAAAACTTCTTTTACTCTCATGAAGCAACCCTCAAAGTTAGTAGTGACTTGATTTCGAGGTGCAGACTTTGGTGTTGTGGTGAAACAGATTCGGTTCTTACCACTCCTGTTCCCCCTCCTCTCCAGCAAAGTTTGCAACCCGTGAGAAACAGACAGGGAAGTCAGACAGCTAGAGATAAAAATATAAGCTTTATTACTAATAAAGCCTTGGTTGGACAAGATAGCTAAGGTCAGTGAGCCAAGGGGTCTTGCTCCTAGTTCAGCACAGAATTAGGCCAACTTATCTACCCAGTCACCGTCCCAGTGACTTTAACAGCCACAGGCCTGCCTGCAGAGGCCTGCCCTGTAAAGCTGCAGAAAATGATGAGCTCCACGAGACAGGCCCCATTCCTTTTTCTAAACTCCAGAAAGGTAAGTCACTTCTCCTAGCCTAGGGAAGAGTGAGTGAGGGTCCGAGTGAGGCCTGGAGTATTACTCTAATGAAGGTCCACCCCACACAAGCAATCACAGAACCAGAAGAAAAGAGGTTCTCATCCAGCATGCAGCACTAAAGGGACCACGTCCTCAAGTCCAGCATGACATTCCCAAGTTTCCCCACACCGTTCTCTCTAACTGAAACACTTCCTCTCCCCCATCTAAGATAATATTAGCAACGCACTGTTCATTGTGCATTGTTAATATTATTTTCAATCCTCTTTTTTTGGTAGGATTTTTACAAGTCACTTTCCATTTTGAGAACATTTACTTACTAAAAACTAAGTGATATTCTCCATAAATCCAGTTACACATATAATCTGTAATAGGTTGCAATATGCTGAAAAGCAACAATGGAGGGCTCTTAACCCATCTGCATTCTTCCCTTGGGATATTTCAAGACACATGACCAAATGACTTACAGATCCAATGAAGGTACTGATGTCAATGCACATCAAATATTAGTAAAGCTTCATTTAAGCACAAACACAAGGTGTTTTTAACATTTTCTTTCCATATCCAAATGCATCTATTTGCCTCCTCCCTATAATGCAAGCACCCCTCTTTGGAGACCACCACTTCAAGCAATGGGGAGTGACATCACAGCTGAGATTTAAGAAAGATAACTCTGGCAGCAATGTGGAGACAGAAGAGACCTGAGACCCAAAACAGGATGGCGGCAATGAACATGACAAAGCTATGTATGCAATGACAAAGGTGCAATCAACAGGATTTGGGAAAAGGTTAGATTTGGGGCTGGTTTGGAGAAGTGAAGGAGAAGACAGAATGTTGGATGATTTCAAGGTAAGAACCCTGAATGACTCAGAGAATGTAACAGCATTAACCAAAAAGAAAAATGCACAAACAGCAATTTGAGGGCAGGACACTTGGAGAGATCCTTGAGAAATATTTACATTTAAAGGACAAGTGGAACAGAAACTATGAGGGAACTGAAAATGGTCAATATGACACTGGAAAATAACCAGGACAGTAAAGTGTCACAGCAGCCAAGGGAAGGGAAAAGCATTTCAAAAGAATGAGATGATCTTCTGTGTCAAATACTGTCAGTAATCAAAGGAGACAAAGGACATTAGTGGATGTGGCAAATAACTAATAATAATGAAAGCTAGCATCTACTGAGTGTTCACCACGTGCCAACCACATTGTTTCAAGAGTTTTACAAGTATTAACTCATTTAGTCCTCCCAAGAACCCAATGAGGTTAAGTGTTATTACTATCCCCGTTAAGAAAATTACTTCCACAATAAAAGGCGAGCCCAGATTGAATGGGGTTGAGAACAAATGAGAGAAAGAAGAGTTTAAAAAGTTTTGCCTGTAGAAGATCAAAAGGATAGAAGATAGAGCAGTAGTTGGTGGTGAAAGGGGTTTTGTTTTGTGTTTGTTTTGTTTTTAAGATGGAGGCTATTTGAACCTTTAAGTGTTTATCAACTGAAGTGACAGAACCTAGGTCTGCCCAATAGGAAAAATATCCTAGGCCACTGGGAAAAGTCACATTTAGAGAGGACAGAAGCAGGCTACTAAGAGTTTGGGGAGCAGGTGAGGAAGGACACACGGGGAGACTGGTACAGCACTTCCAAACAACAGGGTCATGGTGCCATGGACTGACTGACTCTGCCAACAGAGAAGCCCAAAAGAAGGGACCGAGAAAGAGTAAGATGCCAGGGGGATGGGACACGAATGACAGATGTGCAGCAGTCTCAGTCTCCTGTCTGCCCCAGCCCTGTGGTAAGGTGGGTAGCACTGGTTCAGTATAGACCGCAGGAGGCTGAATAAGGCATGCTCGTGCTTTCCTGTAGGCAGGATGTGTGGACCAGACCAAAAGACCGAGACCGAGGTGAGGTGGTCAGGGTCCCATTATAACCTATGCAGAAATCACTCATGATCTTCCTCCTCTCCTTGCTGGTACCCTGCTTCCTCCTGAATTCCAAAAGAGTTGAGATAGCATGGTTAAAGGCCATTACATTATATTTCAGAAGCAGCAGAGTCAGAGAGAGAAAAGATGCTCAGGGAGCAGTGGAGGAGGGTGGCAGACAAGCTACCACAGCCACTTCAATGCAGCAGTTTGGCTACAGGGGCCAGCAGTCCCCTAAGTGGCTGGGAGCCCACGCATACCCCAAAGGCAGACTCCACTGTTAGAGAACAAAAAAGATGTAACTGAGTCACACTGGGAACATTTCTGGATGGAAGTTCTAATTGGGTAGGTGGAACCCTAGGCTGCTATGTTTTGTGGATTTAGCTGCAAAGCAGTATTAAAGGATGCTTAAAAATAACAACTGTGTTTTGTATTATCTAATTTTATATTAATATTTCCAGAATAAAAAGTCTTTCTCACAGACACCTCTACCACAACCATTATGGCAAAGTTAGAAAGAGAGTCAATATTTTAAAACAGATTATAGATATGCAATATAGGTATTTCCTTTGAACAACTTATATCCTATTTGGATCAACCATAAAGCCCAGTCATAAAATTAAAGAACTGTTCTAATGCCTAACATTTAATTTCAAAGCATTTCAAAGCATTAAATCAATGTGAAAATCATGTAACATCATGTAGCCCATATTCTTTTAGCACCTTGATTAGGAAATTGCACTATTTAACAATCACCATACTTCCTAGAATATTAAAAGACACAGTGTATTGCTTTTACATTTTAACTTAAGATTTATTCATCTCCAGAGAATCTACACATACATCCTCATTAAAAACACCAGAGGGACATCCATTCCAAGGGTATCACTGTGCAAATTTCATTAAGCTTTGCAGGCCGCTAATAACAAACAAAAATAATACAAAACATATTGTTTGGGGAGAGTGGAAGCGGAGGAAGAAAAACAGAGGAGAGTGACAGGAAGAACATTACACTGAGTACCACAGCCACTCTGTGAGGTGGTGACTACACACATTCACACGAGAAACCTGGTGTGTGATGTAAAACTTGTCTGGAGAATGCCCAGCTAATAAAATGGTAAAACTAGGATTCAAAACCAAGTATACCTGCTTCCCAAATCATTCATTTTTTTCACCAGTTCACATGCCATGGCAAGCACAGGATCAGCAGCGAAAAAAGTAGAAAAATCTACCGGCATAAAAACGGGGAAGCACTTGTAGTTAGAATTCTTCCAGAGCAGGACTGCAAGGCGGAAATGCCCACGAGGGGCCAGGCAAGTAACAGAAAACGAAGGGCACTCAGTGGAACTGGGGAACAGGAGACCACATACATCATCCGAAGAAGACAGCGATGCTTAAATTCATGCAGAAATGTGGGTCTGATATTGCCAGGCTTTCTGTCTCTTTTGGAGAGACACTGGAAATAAACTCATTTAAAAAAAAATACTGACAAATAATTTTTAAAAATTAAATGTGTCCTGTTCAAACAATATAAACCTGTGGACCACTAGCATCCAGCCCTTGAAACTGCTAGCCTGTAACTACCATCTGGAGGCACCACTATCATCTCTGACAGAAACAAAAACAGACAAGAATGGAACCCAAAAGGCAATGAGGCTCAGGTCTGAGAACAGCTGGAAGACTCTAAAGTCAGTCGAATCACCGTGTCTGTTTAATCTAAGCTGAAATGAGTTACTGGAAATTATATTAATATAATATACTCTCAATTTTTTGATTTTGAATTTCCTAAAGTTACAGAAAGAAAGTGCAAAAGAGAAAGAGGAAAGGAGGATAGACAAACTATATAGTAATGATTTGAATGCCCAGGCAAAACCAACTCGCAGATGAGTCAGTTAAGCCACCAGTTACAGAAACTGTAATATCACTAATTCTGAAGCAGTTAATGTCTGTTTGGGTAGTGTGGGCAGTCCCAGGCTCGTACCACCATCTCAATAAACTCCTAATATGTTTCAGAAATACACTGATATTCCTAAAAAGATACATACAACATCAAAAATGTAATTAAACAAGAAGTTCTGAAGCAACATCAAAAAATATAATTAAACAAGAAGATAAAGCTGAAATTTCCAATACGTGAAAAATAATTTTATTTTGTAATTCACATTTAGATTTGGGATGTTCCAACGTTAACAGCCTAAAAATCTAATTACCAGGCAGGGTAAAAACGTCAGAGAAAATTTTAAACAATTAAATTTATGTTTTCCCCACTTATTTCAGGATTTTGAAGGCTGTTCACTGTGAACATGTGTACCTAAAGTGGTTCATTTTTTTAAGCCAAAATGAGAAGATCACTAGTTCAATCCATCCTTCCCGTAGATCTGAAAAGGAAATTAGTCTAGGGTTTGAAAACAAATAAATGAGGTAAGACATAGACTCAGGAACCAACAAATATCGGTGGGGTCCACACATAAAGGTGAAAGAAACTGATCTCCAAAACCAATATGGTACATTGTAGGTTTGTCAATCAAGTATACACTTAGTCACTTTTGATTAGTCCTTGATCTTAGCCAGCAAAGCATAGCCAAGGGTAAGGAAATGTATCAGTGTGTTACAGTGTAAGCAAGATCTTGAAATTAAAACAGAAATGTTTCATATGGTCAAGAGATTTTAACAAATATTATTTGAGCCAAAAATACAAATGAGAACATAGCCAGTACAGCTAACTCTTCCCATCGCTCAGTGCATTCCCAATCTGCTGCATTTTCAAAGAAACATATTTGTGAATAAATTCAAAACATTTTAGATGCAAACATAACACAATTTCATGAAGTAGAAAAGCGGCCTAAAAGTAAAAAGGTGTTTTCCTTTGACAGGTAAATGGCAATTTTTTAAAACTTGCAAAGAAAATATTTTCCCAAGTTTTATAGAGACCTCAAGATGAGTCTTTTTGCCTACATTTCCTCAAAGCAACGGTGAAAAGTCATGTCCATCTGATGCACTCCACACCCCAAGCACCCAGACCCTCGGTGTGGCTCCTACCATGTCAACTGGAACACTTACTCCGTCATTATATTTAGGTGACTTTTAAAAAGTAATTCTAAGTTATCCTAAGGACTTTTCTCTCCATGCTCTATATTTCCCACAAAGTAGACTCAAAAATTCAACCAATAAACATTCCCATATAAATCCTATTTTGAATCACAAACATCACAGTCAGTTCTATAAACATTCCATAGGTATCAGACACAAAATTTCCCTTTTTTCTTGGTTTAGAAAGATGTGGATTCAACAAGAGTCTCCATTCTCTATAGAGATTTAACCTTATAACCCTCCCATCACTGAAATCACCATATGAAAAGAAGCTAATTTGCATTCATCATCCTTAGAAGGGAAAGATCTTATTTAAAAAAAAAAAAAACTCTTAAGGGAATAGACAAATTCCAACTGCAAAGGCGCAAAATGCAAGTGTGGACATTAACTGAAATTTTCTTTTCTGCCATGGGTTTACTGAAGAAAGTAATAAACTTAATAAGATATTTCATCTCTGCCTCAGATCAATTCACTGAACAATACCTGGAAAGTTAAGGACACCTCAGCAAAAAGAAACTAGATTGTTTCCTTTGTTTGGTAATTATGGGTTTCTATATAACTACTCAAAAATGCACTGAGGAATAAAGGTTTTGCTTTTATCTGGTTTTTTTCCCCTTTAAAAAAAAAGAAGTTCTAATGGTCATCAGCCTTAAAAGAATAAAAAAGTGAAAGAAATGTGTACTTCTCACCTTCCTCTCACTTTTTCTAAGCAAGATACAAACTATACCAAAAGAAAAGAAAAAGAAAAAAAAAAAGCTAAGGGAAAAGATGAAGGCATGACAGCATGAACAAGAACAGAAAGCAGCCCATTTACTGGCTGCATAATCTATATCAAGTTACTTAGCTTCTCACCCATCTTCTCATCTTGGAAATGTCATTTTACTGGCCCTGAAGGAGCTGTTCCATTTTGTCTTTTTTTCCTTTTAAAGCTCTATTATTAATCACTAGATGACAAAGGTATGATTTACTTTGGTAAAAACATACCCTAAAATGTTTAAAATAATAATAATAAAAAGTTTACTATTATAATCAAGTAATTTTATCAACCAAAGCATAATATATTTTCTTAGAATATGGAAAAAGATAACAGCTTTCTGATAATGGACTTTGCATTTTCATAATATTTTTCAAGTACCTGGAGGAAAAAGGCATTTTTATACCTGTGAAAACCAGTTTATGGAGTCAAAATGCAAGCTCTTTCCACATTCTAATAATCTATGAGGATTTATTTAGAAGTGTCCATAATCTGGAACTTTCCAAAGATGAACACTAACTGAACACATTTCTTTCAAACCCTAAACACACAAGTGAAAAAGGCCTTACTCGTAAAAACAAATACCTTAAGCGTCCAGAGCCAAACAGGCAAGACGAAAAGGTATTTGCAGGAAGTACTGCTCAGAGGTTGACCTGTTGTTACAGGTCTATAAGCAGGTGACAGAGCAAGCGCCCAGAAGGAGGGCGGAAAGCTAAAAGGCAAAGCTGGACAAAAGCACGCGGTGGCCCAGAGCAAGCACCAAGGCAAGGAGACGCTCTCTGCCAGCAGAGGAACTGCGGGGCTGGGCCCTGGAGCCCTGCTAAGAATTAGAAAGAAAAACAACAAACACAAAGCTATAAAGAGATAACGCACACCCCCACCAGCACATTGCCTATTTTAGGGATTGGCACCCTTTCCGGGTGTCTCAGATGCTGGGTAGAAGAGCAAAGCTCAACTCCATGGGAACAGAAAAGAAAAAAAGGTTTCAGAAGTTAAAACGCAGCCACACCACTCAAATGGGTCGCAGTGTTGCCAGTCTAGCCTGTACTTGGAAGATAAGGAGAAATTGGAACACATCTTTTTCAAAACCTCAAAGAAACATCAAGTCTTATTTGAAACACAGCAGGAAAAATCACTACAACATTACTGGTACATCTCTGGAGAGAGCAAGAAATGAAATAAAAACTAATTAACCTCATACTACAGCTTTATCTCATCCGAGCAAAAACTGGACTGTTCCGGAGATACTAGAAGCAATGGCCCATTTCTGGGTTGTTTCATGTAGGTGTCTGATCAGGTAGGAGTTCTATAAACTGATGATGGATGATGCAATTGCCGTCGTGTCTTTTCTGTAATGCGTGACCCAGCACCTACTGCGGTGCTATGTATATAATGTTGACTTTTGTAAAAACAGTCTTATTCAGTATCTGCTGAACTATCTGAAAAAAGGGTTTTAAAGTTAAGGTTACCTCTTGTCCACTAGAATCTCCCTTCTATGGACCATCTTACACCCATTAAAAAAAGGAGTATCTCTCATCATCTCTAGAGAGGAAAGCTTCAGCCATATGTACCCATGCTGCCCAGAGTGTAGCAGATACTTTTGGTGGCTCATCCTACATCCCCTTTCTTGACTGAACCCCTCTTTTGTTTAAGTACCCACCTCTCCTGCCTATAGCCATGTGCTTCAGGGAAAAGTCAACCTTATTTTAATTTGCAGGAAGTAGACTCTGATTTCTAAACCAATCATGGTAACTGGTTTAGAATGGACATGTGACAAGAGTTCTTCCCAATGAAACATGAGAAATCTAACTGGGGGCTTCTGGGGAAAGAGCTCCTAAGAAAAGTATGTTTCTCCCTGCACTCTCTTCTTCTATAGCCATAACCTTTTCTGGAAGTGCTAAACGGAACTGCTGAAGTAATTTCTGACCACAAAGGAAGCCTACCCGACAGCAAGGCTCCAGATCAAGGATGGTAGCGCTGAGAGACAGAAAGGGCTCAAGCCCTTGATGGCTCAGTGACTTCCTGATTATACTACCTATTGTCTGGACCCCACCAACTTCCAGATTCTCAGTGTTGTGAAATACTAAATCCCCTTATGATTTAAGCTTACTTGGTTCAGGCTGCCTGTTTACTTGCAGCCAGAGGCATTCTAAATGACCCACACCATGGTGTCAGCATCCTCTTCTGGGCACTTGGTAGGATTACCGTTCTTGGCTCCATGTGGTTGGGTGGGATCATGTCACTTAAGCCATGTGAGCTGAAGCTCTCTGGAACTCGCTTGTTTCCCTTTGCAGGGCAACTCATAATGTTCCAGACAGCACCTGCTCTATCAGCCTGGAACTCTGAGGAATATCGTGAAATCCCCTCTCACCCTCACCCACTGGCAATCCACAATGAATATACATAACATGAGCAGGAATCAAACTTTTATTATTTTAAGTCACTAAAATCATTTGGGAATTTTTAGTGTAACATAAGCTAGTCTAATACATTTTATTTTAAAGTAAAAATAAAAACAAATGAAAGAAACATTAACCTGAGTTCCAAGTTAGCACAAAGAAGAAGGAAAAAACAAAATATTCTCAGAAATCATGTTTCTGTCTGCCCTACCCACAAGTCAAGAAGTGGCAAAGAGTTGGCTAAGGGAAAATGAGAGAGAATGCACTTGAAGAGAAAAACTACCTTCTAAGAAACCCAGCAGTAAACGCCTGGTTCAATAAAACAAAAGTAGTTACAAACTATCTTACCAGTACAATATTAAAGCAATTTTCTATCTAAACTCCTCCCTCTTCATTGCAAGAAAAGGGGTTACTTATGGAGAAGACTGGTCTAAGTAAGAACCCAAAGAAAGGAAAAGATTGGCCAACGGGCTGACAGACCATGACAGGCTCAGATTTTGGATGTTCTGGACAATTAAAAAAGTAAAGTGCTTTTCAACTTTTCCATATCTACACAGAATGAAAGGCTTATAATGATCATTTATCCAGAGGACAACAAAGAAAGGAATACAAAATGTCTAAACCTTAATAGCCTACAAAAAATAATTATTAACTCATTTGACTACATCAGTTATTTCAAAGTGCTACCTGGGTAACACAAAAACAAGAATCTGTCAGCTGTTAATTTCAAGAAGCCTATTTTGGTCCTCAAGACACACATTAGGGACTATGGGAAATGGGATGCTTTCTATCACACATTACAAAAATCACAACCTCAGCTTGCATTTTTCCTCTCTTAGTTTGCACATGGAATTTGGCATACTGAGTATGTCGTTAGCTCTCCTTACAGTAAAGTTAGAGGAGAAACAACAACTTCCATCAGCCTTTGGGAGCTGAGCAGCCCTGCTTTCCGATGTTTCTGTCAGAAGGGCCCTCCTTCTGATACAACCCAAAGTAGGCTAATGTTTCTCAGACACCTTTAAATCTACTCCGCCACACACCTCAAAGCACCCGCCCCTCTCTGAGCATAACTGCAAAACTCATCCCTCTGACCAAAAAGCCTTCTTTGACAGGCAAATACATTTTATTACACAGACACCTGGTAGCGGAACAGCTCAGAAGAGTATGAAGGCAGCGGCCTCCACACCTCTAGGAGGGACCAAACTTGCAGGCAAGACCCCGCACACATTCCTGTGTGCACGGACACACCCTGCTGCTCCCCAACATTTACGCACAACCTCCTGGCCCTGGCCCCAAGCACAGTCTGCCGGAGTGACAGGACAGGTGACAGGGAATGCCTGTTGCACAAGGATGAAAGGAATTCCAAGGCAGAACAGGGACAGCTGAGCAAGCAGCTCGGGCCCAGCAAGAGGCCCGTATCTGCGACAGAGCACAACGGGCTGCCCCCCAGAGCAGGTGAGACGGGAGGGCAGCTCAGAACAGCTGCAGCGGTCGGGACAGGCAGGCCGGGCCGGCAGGCTGAAGGCTGGTGACACCACTGTTACAGAAACCTTTTATCCCACAGCCCTCATCGGGAATCAGAAATAGGGGACAGCTCAAGGAAATAAACCCGACTCCAAAAGAACTGATTTCAAGAAAAAGCAAAAGTCTCAATGCCAGAGGATCACAAATCATCATGGTGTCTTTTTCTTTGACCCATGCTAAGAAATTTTACAAAATGGTCAGATTTGCTTAGAGAAAAAAAGGCCAAACTTTTAAAATCATTATCTTGAGGAAACTACTCTCTTATTAACCTGATTGTCTGGAAGGTACATAAACAGCAGCCACACCACGTCATACCCTGAGTAAGGTGAAGTTCATCCAGAGAGTCAGGGACATGGGTAGAGTGGCGTGTCCTGTGTCAGTGTTTAGGCTGCAGTCAGTAACTAATGAACTTCGAAAGTACCACTATTTAGCAGGGTACCTGAATGCATCTACACATATTTCCTGACACGGAATTGATCAAATTCTTAGAGGAAGTGAATAGAGGATTCAGACATCTGTCAGGGATCAGGACCAGATGCCAAGAACACTTGCAAAGTGTCCATATACAGCCTTTGGGACACTGTACAGACTCAATACATGATAGTTATCATAAAAATTATTACCAGAACAAGTCCTCAGTTATTTCCCTCTAATCAAATTCTCCACATATATTGTAAGTCTTATATGACTTACATAGACCTAGTTGATTAATAAACAAAAAAGAGTCTTTTTTGTTTTAAGTGATGAAATGTTTTAAATGATAAAATATTTAGAATAATGTGAACATAAATACCTTAAACAGCTACATTTTAACATAAAACATAAACATATTCATTTATCAATCTTTTGACACAATCAAGTATAAACTCACAATGCATTATCTGAAACATTGTTTCTGTTTCTTTAAGTGGGAGCCATGGATTTGTTCAACAAATGTTGAGTGCCCAGCTCAAGCCAACACTGTTCTAGGAATTAATAAGGACTTTGGCCTTTACTCTGAGACAAAACCCATTAGAGAGTTTTGAAAAGAGTGACATGATCTGACTTTAATTCTATCAGGTTCATTTGGTTGGGAAGCAGGGAGACAGGATATTAAGAGGCCATTATAATAAATCCAACAGAGGGACAATAGGACTTGAACTGAGGAGCTGGCTGTGGAGATAAGTCAAATCTTGTACATATTTCAAAGATGGAGTTAATATGACACTCAACTGGCAGAAAAGAACACACAGGCATACCAGAAAATAGCCTCCCAGCTTTCCTGAGACAATGTTACAGAGGTGGACAGTGAGATCAACTAAGAGAGCTCACCATAAAGCAAACCTTGCTTCATCTGAGAATAAATTTGCTAAGTGGTACCTTCTTAATCCTCAAACAATACCTATCTGGACCAATCACAATGATAAAATATGTAGTCTAGTCCCTAACAATGTATTTTCTCTCCTCTTCAGTAAGAGATTGAATTTAAATATACTATTGTGGTCAACAAGCTTAACATATCCAAAATAAAATGCACTGACTTCCCAACATCTCAGGTTCTTTAAAATAATTATATCCATCTAAACATGCTATTATAAGGCTTAAATACAAGTGCATTTTATTGACATGTTATTGAAAGCGCCTATGCCTCTTCGGTTCATAAGGAGGAAGTACTGGGGGGTAGTCCACCTCCAGAATTTACATCTTCATCTCTGACCAGTACCCCTGCAGCTGTGCAGAGCACAGCCTATAAAGCCATATTCCACGGTGGGTTCTGTTGCATCCCCACCCTACCACAAACCTACCTGCATGAACTTAAATATCTGGGCCTCGGCAGGAAGTGAAAACAGAGTACCTTAACCAGGCACTCCCCTCGCTCCCCTTCAAGCCATTTTTTGTTCTTCATTTCCACTGGAGTTAGAATCCAGTCTCAATTTTTTCCTTCTCGCTGAAGTCCTCCACCCTACCTTCATCAGCTCTTTCTCAACAGCTCTGAACTTGACCTCCTTTATTCCCTTTTCTTCTCACTGCCTCACTCTCTCTCAAATTAACTTAAACAGCCAAACTTCTAATTGGTCTCCTTGCTTCTGCCCCTCTTATTCTCCACTAAAGTAATCTTCCTGAAATGAATACCCTGTCACTCACCTACAAGATAAAGCCTGTATCTACAAAATAAAGTCCACACTCTACTTATATAACACATTAGACAGGGTCCTTCACATAGTGATTCTACCAAACCGACTCCAACCTCGTCTCCCTCCATCCCCTCCGAGGCAGTCTTCATTATAGCCACATAAAACTAACCACTTCCCCAAACTCTGCACACTCTCAATGCCTCTGTACAAGTTTCCCGCTCCACCAGAAGAGATGCTGGTATCCCAACTTTCTTCATCTGGCAAAACCCCACCATCTTCTAGACATCCTCTATGAGTTTAATCTTATATCTTTCCTTTGTTTAATTTCATGTCTTCTATGAAGATGGCTTCTCTGCCTCCCCAGGCTGAGTTATTCCTGCCTTCTCTGTGCTCCCACAACATCTGGTACTCAACACTATTAGAGCAGCTGTACAAGGTATTGCCAGTGTGGGGTTCTGAGCCACAGGGGCCCAGTCTTTCACATGTTTCTATTCTCTCCCCAGTGCCTACAATGCCTGGAACATAACAGAAGGTACATACATGTATGAGAAACAAAATCAGGCTCCAACCCTGCAGGTTGTTTCAGTGTAAGATAAATGCCTCACATGGCATTATTCTTCCAATTATTGGTTTGTCTGTTTGTTTGATTGGTGGGTTTTTTTAGTCTTGGGAGCCTTGTGTTCTTCCCATAAGAGCCCCTTCCTTTAAAGTTCTTGGTAGGCAGGCATATTCTATGGGATTAAATCAAAGACCTTCATTTTCTCTATGTAGGCATTTTCTACATCAAGGCTTTTGAACTTCAGCATTACTGACATATAGAGCCACATAATTCTTCGTTGTGGGGGCTGGTCTGTGCTTTATAGGATGTTTAGCACCATCCCTGATGTCTATTTATCTAAGACATAATAAGCACTGTCATTCATACAAGCACATATCCTAAAAGAAAAACATCACACCATGAATAGCTATAAAGGACACACAGTAGCTGAGATCTAGTTTCTCAGTAATTACAACACTCATTAGCCAATATGATTAATGATAAAGAAAAAGGAAATGCAAAAAGGACGGAAACTAATTTAAACATTACAGTTTTAGCTCAGAAATTATTTTCCCAAGGCATGGAAACAAAAACACTTGGGAATATCACATAAAAATGTGACCTATTTCTCTTTTGTAACTTAATACCTATTCACTAGTAAACAGGGGCAATCTCTGATGCAACATTTATTTCAAACTTAACTAGGAACATTTTTGCTATCAGCTTCCCATAGTAGAAAAGATAACTTTAACTATATACTTAAACATAATAAAATATTGCAACACATTATCATTCCCACCACACACACACACAAAAATCTCCATTATTTCTCTCAATGAAAACTACTTAACAGTCAATTATTTGCCCTGATAACATCCTATTACTTGGATCCCTACTCATCCAGTCAAGGACTCCACATGTCAGGAATTCTTCCAACCATATCTCTTAAATAGCTATGTTTTCTGTGTTTGTAATTTTTTAAAATATTTCACAGTACAAAATACAGGACAACAAGCAACTACATTCTGCACTTTCCTTTAGTTTTCATCTAATTATTCACTCCTGTTTTCCACTAAAGATTTTACAAAGATGAGAGGTTGTTTGATTTTGTTTTGTTTTTTAATTGCATGATCAACTACAATAAGGATCTACTAAAACAAACAGAAAATCAGAAACTTGAAATGATACCACATACCCAAAAGTCCTAAAAAAAGATACTAAATATGTAACAAGAAAAGAATCTATCATAGACCACTCTCTGATAACTTCTCCATTTCATTTGTCAAGATATCTAGGCAAACAAAACTCAACAAGCTTGAACTTCCCTTGGTTTACAGAACCACCCATTAACCAAGATAATATCCTGGCAATTCAAAACTGGTGCACTATTTATTTACTCTCAAGAGCCCATCTACACTCATCATTGCTTTATTTATTTTCCACTACCACCAGCCTCAAAACAAAACAAAACTCAGATCATTCCAGTTCTCTTCCCTAAGTGATATCTATTTTAAAAAATTGGAAACAAGCAACAATTCTGCATCCATTAATCAAAGGTCACATATTCAAAACCAAATCTAAAATCATATCTATTTTTTAAAAATCTGCAGAAGGAATAAAAAGCATTCCTTGGCCTCTTTATATTCCCCTGTTTAGATTTTCAGATGTTCATTTGAACTCCTCTCTTGCTTAAACGTGTCAGCTCCTAACTTGACTGCTAATACAACCTTAGAGCTATTCTTTACCCACCCCTCCTCAAAAAAAAGTCTTTAAAAATACATTCAGTTGAAGGAAATAAATCCTTTGGAACACACTGCCATCTATTCTTCCAATGCCTCCTACCCTCAGCTGACCTGAAATGCTTTTTCTGGATGTTCTAGTACTATTTGTAAATAGATGCCAGAAGCAGACACAACTTTTCTGTGATTTACCAGGAGTTATCAATCCATTGAGTCACTTGAGAATTTCCTTTATAGCTATCTTCTTGGGTTTGCCTTTTGCCTGGAGTTTTGTTTTGTTTTGCTTTTAAGAAGCAGAGCAGGAAATGGAGGGGGAAAAAAGATCCACACAGTCCTTTGCCTCCTCCCCATCTTTTCCCTCTCCCCCCTCATCCACCCCTCAATGAATGTGAGAACTTCCTGCAGTGAGAACACCATGAATAGGACCTGGCATCTAGACAGGAAAGATAGTACAGGACTATGAATGCTCTGAATAAAGCTTCTATGCAGCCACTAAATTAAAGGAATTCAGGAGCTACACAAAGGGGCTGACTATTTAATGGATTCAGTCTTTTATTTTTCAGTATAATTAGGCAGCATACAAATGAAAGCCTTTCCCAAGGACTGCACTAACCAGGCCAGATGATTCTCCCTTACCGGTTCCCCATTTCTCCCCTTGAGTTGATGTTCTTACTCTTACACAAACATTTCACGAGGAAGTTGGCTGGATATAATAATTTAATCCACCCTTAACAAGTACAAATTCTTTCCTACCTAGAGGTCAAATTCTAGGGTACCTTCAAATTTTATTCCATCATAGATTCCCAGGGAGAAGGGGAATCTGTCCTTTTCTTCCAAACTCCAAGAGGCTTGGAATTTGACAATATGAGGCTGTAAAACTCGAATTCTTAAAAAGAAATTCACCTTATGTATTTATATATTCAAAGTACTCCTAAGCCTATGGGTAAATCTAAACATGTGCTGACATTAAATATAAGTAGTAGTATCTAATTTCAGGGGCAAAAAGTAAAAACAAAAACATTAGTCAAAAATTTCACCTACGACAGGAGAAGGGTGGTCAGAATTAGTCTTAAGTCTTTTTTTTTTTTAACCGTTTGTTCTTAAGGAGAGGATGCTGAAGAAATGTTAACTATAGACTTTAAGTCACATATTCAAGTTAAGTATTTTAATGTAAACACTAAAATAATAAAGCAGATTATAAAATTTCCAGATTTAAAAAAAAAAAAAGTGAAATGAGAGCTAAAGAAAACTCTATCAAGAAAAGAGAAAGTTGGGGGAGGGTACAGCTCAGTGGTAGTGTGGCACTTAGCATGCATAAGGTCCTGGGTTCAATCCCAGTATCTCCATTAAAATAAGTAAATGCTGCTGTCCAGTTTTCCCAACACCATTTGCTGAAGAGACTGTCTTTATTCCAATGTATATTCTTGCCTCCTTTGTCGAAGATGAGTTGACCAAAAGTTTGTGGGTTCATTTCTGGGCTCTCTATTCTGTTCCACTGGTCTATATGTCTGTTTTAGAAATAGATAAATAAACCCAAGTACCCCCACCCCCGCAAAACAAAAACAGTAAAATGACAAGAAAAGAGAAAATCAAAACCTAAAAAGATGGGGGGAGCACAAAACTAAAAGTAAATGAATAGATCAAGATGTAGGTAAGCAGACTGAATTTTAAGACCGGTCACACTGTAAGCCTGCTACACGCTGTTCAGAAGGGCAACACCACAGAGTCACGGTGCTCAGAAGCCACAGCAGCAACAGGAAGGCACGCTGCTAAATGTAGCAGAGATTTCAACAAGGCTGAAAGCAGACGTCAAACGCTTTTCAGGAAAACGTACCTTCCCTAACCTGGCTCCAGAAGAACTAGAAAACCTGAAGATAGCTAGAGTCAGTAGATACATCGAAATACCAGTAAAGAGGCTACCAGGCCCAGAAAGTTTAAGCAAGTTCTACTTACAGTAGAGGAACAAACAGGTAACCCCGATCTTACACAAACTGCTCCCTCGGGAACACTCCCCAGTTCACCTCCTGAGGCAGTTTAAATTTGAAATCGAAAAAGGGAAGAATAGTTCAAGAAAGAATGTTTATGCCAATTCCACCTGTATAACATAAATAAAACAGTACTAAATAAAATATTAGCTCGTTGAATTCAGCAAAGTAATTTTTTTTAATTTTAAAAATGCATGAATAACTTAACATCAGAAAAATCTAAACATATAATTTATCACATTCCACAGATTAAAGAGAGGAAAAAAACACCACCGTTTCATCTCTAGGTATGGAAAAGTAATCAATAAAATCAATACTCCTTTCATAATTTAAAAAACAAACTTCTTACGCCATTCTTAACAACTTAGAAAGTTTATCAACTGGAGACTTTAAATGGCAAAATGAATTCCCTTTAAAGTAAGGGAAAAATTCAAAAAAGTCTCCTATCACCACTCACTGTATTTTTCTAAGTCCTCACCAGTGTGACAAGATAAAGAAATTTTAAGACCCAAAATAAAACCACCACAATTTGCAAGGGATATGGGGTGACTACACAAAATAATTCATAAGAATACACAAACTCCTAAAACTAACAAAATCTCAGCAAGGTTGCTAGATGAAGATCAAAATGCAAAAATAAACTGCACTGCAATGTATCACCAAACAATTTTTTAAAATCTGAATGTATCGCTTATAATAATTTTTAAAATAGTAATAAATAATAATTTTTAAAAACCTACAATATATAGGAATGGCTCTCACAAAGCATGTACCGGATTCCTGACACTGAGGTGCACACAGGTTTGCTTCTTTAAAAAAAAATCACATGTAAAGTAAATAAAGCAAAATGCTAGATCCAACAAGGCTGAGCGATGGGTACACAGGTGTTCTTTATACTGCTCTCAACTTCAGGTTTGAAATCGCTCACAAGAAATTTTTTTAAAGAAAAAAAAAATACTGCAAAGATAAAATTACTTGGGCAAAATCAAACTAAATTAATTGTTATTTAAGCACATCATCCAAATAGTGTTCACCTTATAATTTTCAAAGGCTTTTACAGGCTATATGTAGAAATGGAAGAAAATCAAATTGCAGAAATAAAATGTAACTAACAAGAGCAGGAAAGTGCTAAAATCTGAGGAAACCTCACTATAAAAATTTTAGTTTTTCTTCCAACTACCCACACCTCCAATTATTAATACAATAAAGCAGTGCATTAGGCAAGATTATAGTCTTCCCCCAGAGGGGCTGAAAATAAACCCAGTGGTCAGTTATCTAGATTTAACACCTCTGGCACAGTCTGTCTCTGGGGCTCAATTCATTTGAAATTAGTATAGTATTTCAGTTTCAAATCTTTCATTTAAACCATAGTTTTCCTCCAAACTGTAAAGACTCTTTTCATAGTTTTCCTTTTATCTTTATGTAAAACAGAAATATTGGCTAGCACTTATCACCAGTAACCAATTAAAAAAAAACAAACAGGAATTAAATGGGCAACAGTAACATCAAGAATTTTTCTTTTAATCAGGAATGTCCCCAAGAGTTGGTCCAGTGATTATCATTTCAGTACTGAAAGGGCTTTGAAAACTGTAAAGCATTTTGTACATACAGGGTGTTGACATTACTATTGTTGTTGTTGTTGTTACTAAAATCATCAACATAAAAAAACCCTCTAATTTCTTTCAGCATTACACTTCCCTATAATACTCCACCTCGCTATGTGAGGATACTACACACTTTCAATAGGAGTTTATCATTTCTCACCACCCACAAACACCACTGAAAGACTCTTTAAAACCGAAACTCCTTACTTTTAATAGTATCACTTGTTCTTTTCAGTTCACAATTAAAGATGTGCAAAATGAGCTAGATTTCTTAAAGAAATGTCAGTTTATTGAAGGCTTAGGTTCATCCAAACTACATTTTCATACATTATCACCAGGTACTAAGAATTCAGACTGTGCTAGAGCATGCTACTGGTAACATGTTATTTATTTTCCTTGTTCTGCTACTCTTGATAAATTAAATATCTTCCTGGAGTCAAAGTATACAGAACCTGACACACCCACACTCTTTATAAAAGGTGTGTCAGTAAGCAAAAAAATGTTCAGGCAGCTTTACGACATACCAAAACAGAGACAAAAAAAACCTCAATTATAATTTTTAAAGTATTTATTAGTATAACATAAGATTATTAAACCCTAAAAACAGTATTCTTAATTATTATTTTCAGTAATACTCATATGCCAGGTTTAAAAACCTTACCAAATCATGCCAGATACTCCTATATCCTCAAGTCTGAGAGCTCTGTCCATGCTGAAGTCCTTTCCTCTCTCACACTTGCTACAAGCCTTTGTTAACGTAAGACACAAACCAAATGAGAAATTACGCTCCAAATTCTTAGGGCAAAACACGAAAGCCCAGCTAGCGTGTTCTCCAAACCACAAATTTTAAACTGAAATCTCTTATTAGGAAATCTATCCCTGACTTACATGTTATTAATGTATCAGATAAACATTTGAGAAGAAAAACCCAGAAGTTATTTCTAATACTGTATCGCGTAGTATAACACACCATGATTACACTCACTTTCTGACACTACATGCTAATGGAAGAAGTAGAGGTACGAACATCACTGAAATTCCAACTCGGATATGCATTACGTGAGTTCTTTCTCCTCCCTTTGTTTCATCTTGTAGCTTATTTACTGGCTCCTTTCTGCCTTCACTCATTTAACAAGAATTTATTGAGTACTTACTATGTGCCAAGCATTCTGTTAGGTTCTAAAACTATAAACACCAACTCCCACAGGGCATGAGAATAAATTCATACAATGCACTGAATGTGTCTTATGACAGATACACGATATACAAAGTACCATGAGAACATCAGTTGGTACTCTGACCTTTATCTGAATAAACATCGATTGTTAGGTGATCAAATAGCCCCAACACCAGTTTGGAGTCACACATGTAGCAAAAATTACAAGTAAACTACCATGCATAGAATTTAAGCAAGACCATGCAGGTAAGAGTAATTCCTGTTGCTCTAAGTCAGGGTTCACAAACCCTACCAGCCTTTGGGGACCAGGCAGGAAACCTACACAAGTGGAGTGCTCCAGGGACCTTGGAGAGGACAGGCTTCCTCCGAGAGGAGCTGCCCCTACTGGTCAGCTACACCTGTGGGCATCGCCACAGAAGCCAGGGTGCCCAGATCTTCTGATTTAAAAAAAAAAAAAGAAGAAGAAAAATCTTGATTTTTATGGGAAACTTTACAGTGTTGAATTGATGACAATTAATTTGGAAATATTTCAAACTGTGTCTACCAAACACAACAGGTTTGTGGGCCATACACGGCACAGGGCACTGGTTTTTGACCTCTGTTCTGAGTCCTCCAAAAGATGATCCAACTTAACTCTCTTGATCAAGATCATAAAAGTTAAGCAAAACTCAAAAGAAAAAAAAAAGTATACACCCAAACTTTCAATGTACTCCTGTTAACATCACAAGGATGTTACAAAAATCCAGACTACGGGAAATCACAAAATAAATAACCTGGTTTTTTCAAGAAGTAAACTACTAGAGAAAGGGAGGGAGGGAGAGAAGGGAAACAGAAAATTAAAAGACATTTAAAAGACAAGGAAAGACAATCACAAGGTATGGACCATATCTGCATCATAATTCAAACTAAAAACTTAAGACAACTGGAAATCTGAACACTGACCTCATTGAAAAACAGCAATTAGTATTAATTTTTCAAAACAAAATGGTGTTTACGGTTGTTTTTAAAGAAGAGTACTTACGTTTTAGAGATACTTAAATTTAGAGAATTTATAGATGAAATGATATATCTAGGATTTGTTTCAAAGTAATCTAGGCAGAAGCAGAGGCTCGAGGTAAAGCAAGACTGGCCATGAGCAGGTGACTGTTGACGCTGGGCGATGAGCACACAGGAGGAGGAGTTCATGACACTCTTCCACCTACTTTCCAAAATGTTTTTACACTTTCCATGAAAACAACAGCAAAATCCTAAAATAAAGAATTGTTTTTACCTCTTTCCTGTGTACTATCACCTGATCTCATCAAAAGGAAAATGATTCAAAAGATGATGACCAAGAGAGGGGAAAGGGAGAACAGAGAATAACAGCTTCAATACTAACTATTAAAAAACTAATTAACCTGCCCTTAATTGAAAAATAATTGATTTTGTGCACAAATGACCTCAGGACCTCTCTCTTTTATGGACAAAAACTGTAAAAAAAGAAATCCTAAGCAGGTATTCTCTCACTGAACGTCTCCCTAACAGGACATAAAAATTGTAACACTATATCCCAATTTCATTAAAATGAAAGTCATTGCTACGGTGCCAAGAGAACACACTGAATTGGTGTTTTTTAAATTTTCTCAGTCAAACATGCTTGCTGTTCAGCACAGCTTAATTGCCGGGGGTGAGTTGGGGAAGTTGGAATATACAACAGGGAATGTTTATATACTCATTCAGTGAGAGACACTAATTTTTCTTTTCTAAGAAAGGGGAAAAAAGGGAGCTGGGGTGGGATCAAAAGAGGGTAAAATAAAATTTTCTGTAAAAAAAAATAATGTGAAGCCATTATTTAAAAAAAAAAAAAAAAAAAAGGCTATGCCTTTGTTATCAGATCATTGCCCCATGTAATTTGGGAGTATCCAGGGTTTCCAGTGCAGCCAGTGTAGCCCTCGTTGGCCAGGGAAAGCTAGAGAGATGAAAACACACACAGGGAGTGTATCAGAAGATAGAGAGGTGGCTATTCTTAGGTGTCCAGAATAGAAGACTTAGCAAATATAGAAAAGATGGGGTTACTTTCATCCTCCCTTTATCCTTCTTACTGGTAAGATGAAAGGAAGTTATAAAATGATACCCATGGCACCTGTCCTTGAAAAAGACAAATCTAAATGATGTTTGATAACTCAATGGAATGGTTTCCTATTATTCTTAAAATCAATTCCCAAACACTGTGACCTATAAGGCCCTTATAGCCAGATACAACCAAGAGTGCATACCTACCTATCTTGTATTTGATTTAAGGGGGTAGAGGAGGAGCTATGATGACCCGAACCTGGCAGAACTTGGCCCCAGACCACCCCCCCCCCCCACAATCCAGCCCTGACTATTTCTCCAGCCTGGCCTCACGATACTCTCACCCTCACTCACTACATGATACTCACAAGGGTCCTTCCTCTAGGTTCTTAAACATGCTGGGCTCCCTATCTTAGAGCCTTCATGCACAGTGTCCCCCATTTTGGAATGCTCTTCCATGTACCCCAAGCCCCCAAACCACTATTCATCCCTCAGGTCTCAGCTTAAATGACAAGGATTCATTGCTATAAAATACACTGTAATTTTTCCTTAGTGGCACACAATGCAATTAAGAGATCATTTATATGTGTTTGACAACTCTCCTCCTTGCTGTGAAGTCACAAGGGCAGGGACTATTTCTGTCTTACCAATGACTGGCATGTAATAGGCACAAGGTTCAAGAGCTATTTGTAAGAAAAGAAGGAAGGAGAACTCTCCCTGCACCAGCTCACTCTGCCCTGTTCTATGATCACCTGTGTCCTTGTACAATCTGCCTAAAGCTTCTGAAAAGGCGGGCAATCTATCTGACTCATCTTTCCACCCAACCTTCAAAGCACCTTATGCCTCATGAGTGAAGCATTCAATAACTGTTTGAATGGACTAAGTAGATGAGAAAAAAAGACAGTATCCCACATGAAAAGTTTCTGTCACAATGATCAGTGACTTTTGAACATAAACAAAATTTGGGGCCAACAACTGCCAGTCCAATAAATATGACACTAAGTAAATAACAACAACAACAACACAAAAAGCAACTCTACTGCCATTCCACCAGGCTCTCCAAAATCAAAAAACAAGTCTTTTTTTTCCAATCTGCAATATTGCTGCTGTCTGGCAATTCATCATGTTTGATACGAAGAATTAATAATTACGTTTCTTTCTCAAGAGTTTCTATCCTATTCTCCAAAACATCATTATTAAAAATTTACAGAAACCAACTATGCACCTGGAATATAACATAAGCAAAAGATCTAGATACTTCAGTAAATATTTGGGCAATTATATTCTTAAGAACAACCTAACCACTAGCTTTTCCTTTGTTTTAATAAGAACAATTTGAAATCTCAGCATCTAGCCCAGTACCGAGCACAGAACAGAAACTGAACGCTTATTACAATTAACAAGAGGAAAAATAATAGGTTTAACATGGCATCTTAACAGTATTTATTATTTAATAATTGTCCCCTAGACAATCTGATTTTTATCTTTCTAAACCTATAATTGATCACACCTTCATGTTCACTTTATAAACAGATTCAAGCCAAAAGTCACTTTGACAATCTAGGAATGGAAAACACATTCTTCAGAACCAGCTCTTATATCTGCAAGTATCATCAGTAGGTCATGAGAAAAAAATAAAACTATCTCAGAAGTTTTATTACTCCATAAGTGATTTTTAAACAGAAAGGAAATAGGACAACAGAAAGTACGATTCCCAACTTTGTCAAAGGTACAAACTTTCTGAAGGTTTTTGACCATCATGTCTCCACACCTACACACCCCACACCCAAACACACACTTAAAGATTAGGACGGAACCAAACTGTGCTATCAAAACAAACCTGCCCAACGCAAGCACAGTCAAACCTGTAAAACAGAGTTGGCAATCATCTCCTCCACCTCTAGTTTACTATCCACCCTCCCCTTCCTGTGTAGTAAGATGCGTTAGGATAATTAAGAAAGGATCACCCTATAGGAAATTCAGCATAGACTGAAATCACAGTCACAGATTCCCAAAGGGGGGTATAAACTACAGTTAGCTGATTGATTCACTCAAGAAAAAACATTTCAGTAAATCTTGCGACTTGGTTTCTCCTTATCTCCTCGCTAAGAAAACTGAGGCCCAACTTCTTGAATATTACTTAAATGAATCTTTATATTCACAAGTTCTTCCTAACAGTCTCAAAGAAACAGGTGGACCTCTTCCCGCCCATGGTTAACTCCATTGGGTGTTTATGATTCTGCCTGTCTTATTTCTTCCAGAACTTTCCCTTGTTTATGTTGCCCTCTCCATTCATCCATTATCCGTAGCTTCCCCCCTCTCTCTTTCCCTTCAGGATACAAGAAACAATGTTCAAGTTTCTTCCTTCAGGACCACTTCCCTTCTTTCTACTGAAGTACAACTTACATCTAGCAGGGTACACAAACCATAAGGGTACAGTCAGTAAATTTTTTTATATGCACATACCCAGGAAAATAAAACCCAGAAAGATACAAAGAACATTATCAACAGCAGATGGCTCAAGCCCTTATCCCTCAATATCCCCCTGAAAGGTACAACTATCATGACCTTTCATCAAAAATTAGTTTTGCCTATTAATTGACCTTCTTCTGTCCTACAGTGTCTTTTATATCTGAATTCTTTCACTCAACATAATCCACTACCAGCACTTTTATATATAGGCATTCCTCAGAGTTGCCTCCTCAGCCCTCTCCTCACCCCACCTATATGATCTAGCAATTTCATTCAATCCAAACGCTTTAACACCTACCTAAACACAGGTAACCCCTGAGCTCTCAGACTACCTGGATGTCTTTAGGCACCTTAAATCGAACATATCCAGAATCTAATTCACTCTCTCTCCCCCTCACCTTGCTCCTACATTCTCCCTGTTGGTTGATGGGATTAGTCAGCCAAACTGGAAACCTTCAAGTGGTCCTGAGACACAGAATCCTGTTGGTCCTGTTCACACTACATCCCTGACATGGAAGACAGTGGCACACTTCCCAACGTGGAAGATATACTCAAATTACTTCACAAATGAATGATAAATCCTGAACTATTCCTTCTCCTCCAACATACAATCATTTGATCAGGTCCAAGAATTCTACATTCTAAACAGTTCCCATGTCTACAGTTCTTCATCTGCACTGACCTAGTCTAGCTCTTCCTCATCTAGCTCCTAGGTGGCCCCTCAGTCCCCTTGGCAGGCATGTCCATCCCATCTACTCCTACTCCTGGTCTACTCTTTCTAAAATTCAAAACGATCTCCCACCTACGTCACCTGCAGCAGAATTGATTAATTCTGTACTGGGTACAACCTCCACATTGAACAAACCTCAAAAGGAGCATACTCTATACTGCAGTGATTTCTTTGTCTCCTACTAAGCTGAACTCCCTGAGGCAAGGCCATTCTGTCTTTTTGTATCTCCAGCTCCTAAGAGAGTGCTCCGTTACTAAATGCCCCACCAAGGCAGTCTCCAAGTCTCCAGTCCCTCTCCAATCCACCCTCCAGCTGGCTGTCAGTTAATGCCCTATAATAGAAATCTAATCATGAAACTCCCCACTTTAAAATGCTCAGTAGCTCCCGCTGCTTATCAAATCAAGTCCTTAGCATGTGAGGCCTTTCATCAACTGGCCCCAACTATCCTTTTTAGTCTCATCTCCTACCTCTTCAAATCTCATCACCTAACACCTTGCCGCTCCAGCTACTCCCCATTCCCTGCACACACCGTGCCCTTTTATCATGCTTTAGTTCCTGACATGCCCTTTTCATGCAATGCTAGTCCCCCATTCACACAGGGAGTCCTTCTCAGGAAGCCTTTCAGAGCATTCCACCTCCAGGGAGAGCTGATTTGTCAGGCTTTTGGGTTCCCTTGGCATTTTGTAAATCCCTTAAGGCATTTCCAGTTTTACTGTAATTGTTTATGCAAATCCCCCCTCCACACATACACACACACATACACACACACATACACACACACACACCAGATAGGAAAGCCTGGAGATTCAAAAGGCATTCATCCTGAGAGCTGCAAAAATTTAATATAAATATTCATTTTAGACCTCATCACTTCTGTCCATGGCCATAATCCCATTCTGAATGTGAAAAAAAGGGGGGGGGGCTCAAGTAAATAAAGGTTTATATCACCTTCCTGACAGTTACTGCATATATCATAATAGGACCCACTGAGATCTGGAAGCTGGGTGGTGAGCCAGGTCCATTAGCCAGCTAAACAAATAATTATTGTCAGCCTAACATGCATTACCATTTCAAACTCATCCTCAGCAAAATCTACCCTCAACTGCAAAATATTCATAAATATCAAGGGCAGGAGACAGGCCTTCGTTCATTCCTATCACCAGCTCCTAAGCAGAGCGTCTGGTCCTCAAGCTTGACTGAGTTAATTAACAATACCCTCCACACAACCTCTTGCTTCCTACTTTCTGACCCACAATTCTTCCATTACTCCAAGTGCAAACTTGTCATCTTCGAGCTTCTATAATAACTACTATGTCCTAGGATAACGTCTACATCTGTCTCCTTTTCTCTCTCCACTGCTCTGGTTAAAGCTCTCAGTATCTTACTGAACCAGGCAAGCTCCTAATGGTTTCCCTCCTCCAGTTCTAATCTATCCCACTCCTGATTCATCCAACACTAGCAATTCTTAAACTGTATTATGCAAAGCAATTGCCTAGGAATCTTGTCAAAATGACAATTATTCAGTAAGTCTGAGGTTGGGCCTGAAATTCTGCATTTTTTTTTAATTGAAGCATATAGTTGATTTACAATGTTGTGTTAATTTCTGGTGTACAGCATAGTGGTTCATTTATACATACAACATACACACACACACACATATTCCTTTTCATATTCTTTTTCATTATAACCCATTACAAGGTATTAAATAGAGTTCCTGTGCTATACAGTAGGACCTTGTATCTATTTTATATATAGTAGTTAGGATCTACAAAATCCCAAACTCCCAATTTATCCCTCCCTGCCCCTTTTTTCCCCTGGTAACCACAAGTTTGTTTTCCATGTCTGTGTGTCTATCTCTGGTCTGTAAATAAGTTCATTTGTGTCCTTTTTTTTTTTTTTTTTTCCAAGATTCCACATACAAGTACTATCATATGGTATTCTCCTTTCTCTTTCTGGCTTACTTCACTTAGAATGATGATCTCCAGGTCCATCCATGTTGCTGAAAATGGCATTATTTTATCCCTTTTAATGGCTGAGTGGTATTCCATTGTATCTACACCACAACTCCTTCATCCAGTCATCTGCTGATGGACCTTTACGTTGCTTCCACGTCTTGGCTACTGTAAGTAGTGCTGCTGTGAACATTTGGATGCATGTGTATTTTCGAATGAGAATTTCCTCTGGATATATGCCTAGGAGTGGGATTGATGGATCACAGGGTAAGTCTATTTTCAGTTTTTTAAGGAATCTCCATACTGTTTTCCATGATGGCTGAACAAAACTACCTTCCTACCAACGGTGGAGGAGGGTTCCCTTTTCTTCACACCCTCTCCATCATAGATTCTGCATTCCTAACACATTCTCAGGAGATGCTGATCCACAGACCACATTTCAAGGAGCATGATCTCCACTCGGTGCTGTTCTAGAATAAAGTACCTAGCAAGCAGTCAACAAGCAGAAGCCAGATGGCCATCAGCCAGAAGAGGATAAGCACAGATGTCTATGCTAGGTAAGAAACTGGACTAAATGTCCCCTGGTCCCTTCCAGTGCTCACATTCTGTGCTCTCTGTAGGATATCCATGATGTTGTCACCCATTTTTCACCTGTGAAGCTTGGCAAAGCTATACCCTGGCAGGTATTACTTCAACGATTGCATTCACCTGGTTCTGAATTAGTAACTATCTACAGACAACTCTGGTTTAGTCTACTCTAATATTACAATTGTTTGTAAAAGCTAAATAACTGTGCAAGGGGGTATATATACTTGTGCTTATGACAGTACCTTAAAGATAAATGAACACCACTACTTCTCTTTATGTATCAGTATTATCTGGAGGTTAACACCACTTGGGTTAATCTATCAGCTTCTTAGAACCAAGAGGCTGTCACCATTTTGTTGTTTGGTTGGGGGGGTGGAATGGGGGACCTTATGCACATCTACAGAAGCAAGAAGCAATGACAACTCCCAACTCTATCAGCAGCTGCGAGCCAATCTGAGATACAAAACACTCATTCCACCCCCCCAACCAAGACAATCCCTACTCTCAGAAATGGACTTCTGTGTGGCATCGTCACAGTGACACTATCTTTTTTAGCAGTTCCAAGATACTTGTTTATAGAACTTTTCTCATTGTGTATTTATCAATGCGACAATACTATTCAGATTTTGGTTAAAAACACCAAGCCCCTCTTATGAATTAGTTGTAAGGGATTTTTAGCATCCACGTCATAATCACGAGGGCCGGTAATTAGTCTCCTTATGATGCTAACATTTCTGTTAATATTCCCCCATGAAAATCAGCTTGTCGGGTATTGATTTTGCTCTAATGAGTTAAGTGAGGTCTCTGTAAAAATTTGTCACAGAGGGCAAAAAGGTACAAATGACAGTGAAAAATACACACTGGCAGGTAATTAACCTGAATGTTAATGAGTTTGAGTTAGAAGTATTTTCATTTGAATTATAAGCACGACTTATTTTAGTCAGACAGGATCTGCATAATTTTTTTAACCAGGATGTTTATCATAATTTTAAAACTAACATAAAAAGCAAAATAAAGATCTTTTCCAGCATTGTCATTCACATTACTGCATGAGACAATATTTCACAGAGATGTTTGCCTTCCTCTTAAAAGAAACTCCTAACAGGCCATTAGTAAAGACTTAACTTGCCATGAGTGTAGTACGGATTTACAGCCACGGATAAAAGAGTTACTTCTGCTCATGTGAACACTTAAGAGTTGTGTATCCTCCTAGTCCACACAAGAGGGTAAAAAAAAAAAAAAACAAAAAAACTCCTTCACCAATGAAGATCCAGACAGTACACGGGCAAAGTCAAAATTAATACCCCCAGGGTATGACCAATTCATCGTCTTCCAAATTTTACATGAATGTGGGCTACATGACATTAAACTAAAAGAAAGTACCTGACTCTGAAAGATAAACACAGCATTTCCCATAAATCTCATAAACCCAAGGAAAGCAAAACTTTCACAGGCCTTGCAGAAAAGAATAAGAAAAGGTCTTTCAAGTACATTGGAGGCCCACTGCCAGGCTTCGGGGCAGCCTTGAGCATGTGCACATTTGCATTTTCTTTTCAAAAAAGCAAAATTAATATTTCCTTAACCCAGAACTTAGATCCTCACAAACTATGATACCAAATGAAGCCCAAATGATTCAAGTGGATGAGAAGGGCTAGATAGAAAGGGTTGGTAAGTCTTAAAGGATTAGACTGGAATTACTAACCCTACACTAGCCTGACTGGACTCTGAACTACTAGTAATTTACGGCTGCCCTTCAAACAATTCAGCATCCCGGAGATATGGCAAGAGGCTACGGCCTCTAGTCCTTCAGGGTGGCTCAGGGGCCTTCTGGGGAGTCACATGGTGAAGTCAGGAGTCTCTCCTCTATGGTTGCTACAGGCGTCTGTGAACCCCACGCCTCTATCAGAACACTTTCCACCACTGTATTCTAAGTGCTGGCTTGCTTGTTTCCACAAACATGCCCTCAGATCTGCAAGTATTTCAAGGGATCCTCGACAATTCAAATCAGTCATCTTTGAATCAAAAGCACCTTTGACATACTAGGTATTCATAGTAATTACTGGATAGAATGAATGGATGAAAGAGTGAAAGTGTATAGTTTGCCAGTGTCACCGAGCAACAGCATATCCCATCTTCCTTAATGAGCCCTAATTACCTCTAATTAACATTTGTGGCAATTTACTAGTACTAAAAATAACACACCACACTACATTTGTATAACATCTCACAGTTTACAAAGCACTTCCACATATATCATCAAATCTGAACCTCACAAAGTTCTTTGAGACAGATTTTTTTTATCTCCTTTTTTCTCTAATGAGGCTTAAGGAGACTTGGGGGTTCATCACAGGTCTCACATCAAGTAGAGAGGAAGCCCACAGTCAAATCTAGGTCCCAGTTCCTGCATCAGTGCACATTCCATCCGAAGACCAGGGCCTGGCTTATACTGAGTCCTGCTGTCCTGGGCACTTCGCCTCATTTCATTTGATCTTCTCAACAGCCCTGTGTGGCAGGTAGGTATCACCTCTTCCTACAGAGAAGGAAAGAGGGAAGTGGAGCTCTGAAGTCAGGGGCACAGCCAGAAAGCAAGTCCAAGCCTCAATTACTTCAAAGTCCATGCTTCCCAAATGCTGATATGCCCAAACCGGCCCCAGAAGGTTGTTAAGGACAAGTTTTCCACATTCAGCAAATCAAGCTATTACACATGAGTTAACTAGTTAACTCTGGCTTCAAATGCCTGGACTTGCATTCTGCCTGTGCCTTGCTCACTGGACAAACCCACACAAGGTACTAAACTGCTCTGTAACTCAGTTTCTCCATCTGCTGCAGGGGCAACATTATCTACCTCATAGGGTTGTTATGAGAATTAAATGAGCTAATACTTACAAAACACTTAAAACAGTGCCTAGCACATAGTAAGGATGATATAAATGCCAATCAGTTAAGGAAAAAAAGATAAACTAAGGAAAAGTGACAGCTTAAATCACTAAAGAAATACTCAATTATCCAATAAAAAGTATGGGGACAATTTGTTCTTTCCTACTTCCTATCTTTCTTAAACAAATGATAGATTATAATTTTGTAGCCTACAAGTAAAACTATGAGACAATACAGGAAAATATGGGGTATTTCTTTTTAACCTTGGGGTGGGGAGGTCTTCTGAAGCCTGACACAGAAACCTGAATACCTAGAGGAAAGGACTGACACAGAAAGAAGTGTGAACAGATAAAGAAAAAAGTGACTTAGAAAAACAAAGCTAGGTTCCCTAAACATACCCCCCAAAACAAATCTATAAGCCAGTAGGAAAAAGACAAATATCATACAAAAAAAAAAAATGGGCTAGAGATACAAACAGGCCAGTCACAAGAGAAATGTTACCAATTAAAATGTGAAAAAAAATGCTCTACATAATTAAGAACTGCAATTTTCTTTTAAATCAAGATCTTTCCCCCCAAGATTATTTGCCCCACCCATCCCCTTCAATTCATAAATACAACTACCACCTCAACACTCGATGGAGAACACGTGTGTGCGTGTATCATGTAAGCATGCGTGGGATGTACGTAAGGAAGAGAAAGAATGCCCCTCTGCCAATGAAAGTAGTGTTTACTTCCTCCCACAGGGAGAGATTCAATTTAGTACACAGACCTGCTCCTCTACTACCTCCAGCCATACCACCTCTCAGAGACCGCCAAGAGAAATTTCTTCTCTGCTTCAGCATCTCAAGTACATATTCCATATGCCAGATGCAATTTATTTTTACTCCTCTGTACTTCTGCACTTTAAAAAGTTCCCTTCCTCATAGTAAAAATGAACAGTCATCTTTGAGGAATTAATTGACTCCATAGATTAGTTTCCACATAAAACTTTTGCTTAAGTTAAATGATTATATTAAAATGGAACCTAATATAAAAGGGAATCTCTCTCACCCCTACAAATATTCGCAAGCTGTTTTACTTCTAACAGGAGCAAGATATTTCTGTTTCTCTTTGAGAGAAAGAGATATACAGAGCAGTACCAGATTTCATGATAAAGACTTCCAAAACTAGCAAACAGCAAAAGCCCAAAGATTACTAAGTTGTTTCAGTTTTTTACATCACATAAAAATAGGACTGTGTATGTGTACCCAGATAGGGCAACTGCATTTAATTGTGAGACGATACCATTTTTCTTAAAAAAAAAAAAAACTGATAAAAGAATATAATGAATACTGAATCTATTTAATGAACACATGTCTGAATGGGAATTTTTTTTCAAAATCTGTTCTTAAATTTTTCTCCCAAATATTTTTTAAAAATTCAATTATTTCTTATTCCAACATTTCCATTCTTCTAACAATTTCAACTTTAAAGTACTGAAGAAATCACCACTGATTTTCTGATTTTCTAGCACTGTAACTCTTTTCAGCCAATTGTCTGTCTAATTTAAAGTTCTGTCATAAATCTCCCAAAAGGTAACATCACTAATGAAATCTAATTTCCCATTATGCAATTAAAATATCCAATTGTTCCATTAGAAGCCACCTCTCATAATCTGTCAAAGTGATATATATATAATCTCTCAAAAGCAGTGATGAGAAAGAAAATAAACTAGAAACACCTTGAATAGAGAAAGCATCAAATGTGTGAAGCACACTCAATTTTTTAAACTTTCATTTTGAATACTAAATAAAGGAGGTTCCAAAGATAAAAATCCTGGGTGCCATTCCTTAATTCTAAGACTGACTTGATAAGACCTTGGACCAGACACTTAACCCCTATAGGGCTTGCTTTCCTCATCTATAAAAATACAGATGTTGGGATCTCTACAGGACCCTAAATTCTACAGCCTAATCAAAATAACACAAAAATTTCATTTTCTTTAAGTTCTTTTGCTCTTACTGACTCTAGGCACAAGTAGACAGGCACACAGCTCACCATGAATTAAAGCTAATGAACCAGTAAGATTTGGACCTCTCAAATACAGTTACTGCTACAATAAACTTTATGAACTGGATTATGAAAGTATCTTGCTTTATAAGTCAACTTAAGAAAAGAATCTTACTTTAACTTTTAAAAGGATGTATTTCTTTAAATTCATCTCTAGTGTACTGAATTCTACTTTGAAGAGTAGGGCTGGTAAGGAGAGGGTGAATCAAACATCATCTAGTCTGTCAATTAGTCCTAATCTACTCCAGAAAAGTATTCAGCTTCCACTGGCAACCCCAGGCTGACTTGTGTATGTTAGGTCCAAGCCGGCTCCTTTCTCCATGACAAAAGGCAGGGGATTTGGCTGTTGTTAAACCCATGGACAAGTCTTACAGAACTTAAAACAACTACAACATCTAGTCCTTCTAATTTGAAGAACAGGCCCTTTAATGGAGCCCCAGAATGTTAAGAGTTGAAAGGGATCTTAGACTTATTCTACTCGAAGCTCATCATTTTACTGATGAGGATACCAAAGTCCAAGATAGGTTGAAATGAATGTCCAAAGTCATACCAAGTTTCCCAACTCTCAGACTAGTTTCTTTAAATGACTGACCATTTTCTCTCAATCAGAGTGTAAGATTAAAGTGGTACAAATTCTTTCCCAAAGTTGTTTTTGAAAAGAAGAAAGTTACTTTCAACTGGCCCCGGGACACATCAGCCAAACTCAGGAACTATAAGATGTAGCAGCCATTCAAGCGCTAGCGTATAGCCAAAAAGCTCTCAAAATATGGATAGGAACAAAGAATTCCTCAGGAATGTGTATCTTGTAAGTGACAATAAAGGTCAAAACTGATTCTGTGCATAAAATTTTGCTCTTTGGACCATGTGTCAGGAGCGAACTGATTGTTAAAATCCAGATAATTATTAAATGGGCAATGAAAACAAGTACAGTTCACACTCACTTTCACTGTATTAAAAAACATGCCTCATATTTGAAAAGAGAGCCCAAACATTCTAACATATTATTAACGGGTGCAGATACATGAAAAGATTCACTCTCCAGCTGCTCTTCATCAGACAGGAGTCAGTAGAAATTGACAACAAATACAAAACTCTTCCTGCTTGAAAAGAATGCAGGGAGAAAACTAAAAACAAAATCAGCCAATTATCTCAAATTTCAAATCTCTATTTAAATTTTTTCATTCATTACTGAAATGGTCCAAAACCAAATTATTTCAAATTCTATTCCGTCTTCAACTGAATGCTGTCACATAGCTGGAAATGAGACTAATTTACTTCTAGAAAGCTTCATTTGAGAAAATATATGTCAAAAATTCTGGATCTTTTTGGGTTTTGCTACAGTATTGATACTAACAAACTCATAAAATACGTACAACCTACAAATAAGAGTGTTTTACCCCATTTCCAATAGGACTTCTAGGTTCCCAACTCAAAGGCCACTGGAATTGTACCTTAATAAGATGCTATCAGTAAATATATTTTACAATGTATTAAAGCAATCTCAAGTGTAAAAATACAACAAGGAATTATTTCAGTATGAATATGGCATTATGGCATGGTTCTGCTTTGTTTCATTTAACATAGAAAAAGGTATATCAGGCAAATATATTATTTATATAACAAAACCATTCCACCTCTAAATCAACATGTAGTAACACTTCAGTAATCCAGTAAGTTATTTTTCTTGATTCTTAAGTACAATTATTACACCATTTGAAACAGCTAGTTTCATAGTTAACCAAATATCCTAATGTTCTTTAATTGAAGTATCGTTAAAATCTTTTTTCCCTCAGATTTTTGAGTTTCAATTTATTAAAAATTTCCAAAGCCCAGAGTTGACGTTTCATAACAAATCTAAACACAGTCACATAGATTTATGTTATAAATAACTAACGTATCTAAGGAATCTATATGGTCAATTTTGTTTTGTTTTGTTTTAATTACACAACCTTTAGAAAACCAAAGGTAAGTACAAAAAAGAGTTTGCCCCAGAAGCAGAGGGACAAGAGGCCAGATTCAAAACCCTTCATTACCAGCGCTGTACCAGATGCCTGGGATTAAAGGGGTGGAGTGGGTTTTAGAAGGTGGGACTTTTTTACAAAAGGGCTTCATTATCCCCAGACAATTTTGGACATTTTGATAACATCTCTTTCTATTTTTCAAAATGTCAGGCGTCTTTAAAGGAAAAGCTTTTCTATTGAGTGGCTTCAGGATCTCTCGACTTTCCCAGTAGAACAATTAAACCCTTCTCTGTCCAGATAGACTGAACCGTGTTCAACCCTGGCACATAACAAAATCATTAAATCTAAGATGCCTCATTTGACAGATGTCTCATTAAATTCATCTCAAAGTTGAGGTAAGAAATGCCTTTGAAAAGGGGGAAAAAACTCCTATTGACTCTAAGAAAACTTTGAGAGCCAACACTCTCAAAATCCACAGTTTCACTCACGTGAAATAGAAGATATTAATAGTGTGTGGCACATCTAAAATCTCCTGCCATGGGAGAAATGCCTCTGTGCATATGTGTGTTTAACACATCCCCTGGGGACCCAAAGAGGAAGGAAGGCTGGAGATTCAGGGCACAAACCACCAGCTGCTTAACAAAATTCCACAAATTCAGTTTAACAAATGTTAAAGCTAAAATGCCAACTATTATACTAGCTGGATCATATACAACATCAATGAATGTTATGTTACCAATAAATCAAATTCAACATTCTAAAAAGAAAGAGAATTAAAAAACAACAGAAACATCTTATACTTTAAAAAAATAAGAATCTTTGGATAATCAATCTAACTTAAGCTGGTTGATTTAACAATCTTATAGCAACACAAAAATAAAACTTTCAACCAGAAACTTTACAAACTCATTTATTCATCCCTTCTCCCTACAATTATGCCAATGAACATTAAAAAAAAAATACACCATTTTAGGAATAACTATGAAATTTGGGGAGAATAGCTTACTCTCTAGCTCTGTATGATATATGAATTATAAAAACTGAACAGCATAGTAACAGCAATAAAGCAGTATTAATCACTAAAGTACAAATAAATTTACTTTAAAGTGAAAAGTTTCCACAAACCTTTTATGGGGAATATTTCTGATACTTTACAAGTACGGCTATGTTTTAAGGGAACTGAAATGCCATACCTTCACCCCCAAAAGTTGTCTACTTTTCAGACAAAGTGTTAATGCTCTAGACCCAGTGAAGAGTCAACAAATGAAGTCAATTTGAGTAAGAGAATAATGAGAAGAATCGTTACATCAACTTTGTTCCATATCAACTTAAATGGCTATTTGCAATGAGAATATTCAGCACGTTTCAGTACTCCTTCTGTATTGTCTACTTATTTGCCAGTCCTACTTCTTTATGTCTTTAAAGGAAGCATGATAAAAACAGAACCATCCACATTTCACAAAGAATTCCACTTTGGACTTGAGGATAATATCACCTCATTACCAACAAAAGCAGCATATTTTCTGAATGCTTTGAACCAAATGAAAAATTAAACTGTAAATGAAATTCAGCATCGATTCAAGGGAAGCGATATGAATTGTAAAACAGAACATCCATACTCTCTCTTTTCAGCTCTGCCAAGGACTGAAAAACCACAAGAATCAAAACTCTTAGGCACCAGTTTCTCCGTCTGAAAAGAGGATTGACACCAACTCCTCCCTAATAATGTTTCTGAAAGGACAAATGAGATAATTTATGTGAAAGCCCTTTAAGATTTTTGAAGATAATAAACCCAACATGTTAATAGACTTTATCAGACCACAGTATGAAGGACAAGATAGCATGCACTTTACATGAAAAACAACAAATATACAATTTAAATATTAAAAAAAAAACAAAATTAAAGTTAAACCCTCTGTTCTTAAAAGGACTGCTTAAGCATACACTGGTGTCACATGTTCATACCACGTTACTCAATACTGCTGTAATTATAGTAATAAGAGACTGCTCGTCAATATTACAGCTTAATGCTGAACCACCCCTTCTTGGTTTCCATGTAGGAAACTATGTAAGGTTTGACCATTCCCAGAAGAGAAAAAGAGAAGAAACATGAGAGGGGAAGAAGTCCGTTCTCCTGAGCAATCCCAAGAAGTCACACACATAAATATCTCGTCTAGGGTTCACCAGGCACAGTGGGTGTGCACTCCATTCTGTCAACATCCTTTCCCACTGTTACCATGCAAACTGAAATAGCTAGACAACCAAATCTAAAAGGCGGTAGAAGAGAGTCAAAAATATTAAACAAAATAGTTTAATACTGCCCTTGATCAGCGATTCAGACCTTCCAGGGAGTCCAAAACCTCATTAACGTTTTGAAATCCATAACTTATGTCCAGCAACCTAAACTCTTAAATTTTTTTAACCTAAAATCACTCTCTTTCAGATAAAATTTAATATGGCTTTTCTTAAAGGGAAATTAAATGTTACTATACCTAAAATTCTTAACACTTCAGACAAGTTACTTCAGATTAACTCTTTTCATATTTTAAATCAGCTAAGAGAATGGTTACTTGAGAGGTGCAGTAACAATTTTCAAACTAAGTTTTCATCAACAGCTCTGTAATTAGATAGTACCTTTTGTCCAATGCCTTCTACCTCATTAAAGACTTTCATTTTACTTTTCCTGAACAAATATTTAAATATTCAAAGCAACCACAAATGGCTTTCAAAGCCTTTTAAGAATAACTTGAGCTGGTCATAAATACTAAAATTTAATTGAAAGGTGACCCTTAGGAGAATGAAGTTCTCTGCTGGACAAGAACTTCTGAAGAAAAAAAAAGCAGCTGACAAACTAGATAAACTAGATAGACAGCAGGTAATGAGCTCAATTTAAATAGAGGTAAATACTCAAAAGCCTTCAGAGGCAACTTCTTAGTCTGTCCTTAACTCCAACTACACATATAAACAAAAACACAGGCAGCAATAAATTTATTTGTAAAATTATAAACACGAATGTGATACATAGCATCCTCTTAGAGGGTTTCATCTAAAACAAACGTTAATTCTCTTATTATTAAGGAAGAGAATTACTACCAAAATGTAATGCTTCCCTGTTGGGTGTCCTACATTCCACTGCAGCAGAAGGGTAATTTCCAGGAATCTCCTCCAGCTCGGTGCAAACCTCCGCTACATGTGAAGTCCTGACAATGTTCCCATGATAAGTTAAGACCACCTTATAACTAGGCCCTTTTGTTCATCAATAGCTAAACTTCTTGCAAAAGTTCAAGTGGACTCACTGTATGTTTAATTTTGTTCTATGGCAAATGAATATCAACACAGAGATGTTTGGTATATCAATTTAGGCTTAAAATAAGCTCAACTTTGTATAAAATAAGCAATGAGACATGTTTATAACAATCAGGCATCTTCCTTCTAGGACACCTGCACACTGGCTTCACATTCAAGAATAGCAGGATGCTGTGTGGTGGCTTCTACATTTTATTAGCTATTTTTATGAGCATAAACACAGATGTATATATGCATTTATGACAATTACTGCTTTTCATAAAGAACAGAAAGATTAAAATGAGCACACCAGAAATGTAAGATTTAACCAGATAGATAATTTGTTACCTTTATATTGAGGTAAGTTAAAAAAAAAATCATCCACTTAAAACATTTTAGACACACTTGAAGAGACAATCAAGGTGAGTCAAATATTTAAATGTCATGACTAACATCTAAAACCCTCTGCATGGACATGTACCATGATCAACAATTCATTCATGAGGAAAAGAAAGAATGCAGAGCTCTTTCCACACAAAATATGTCCAATACTGCTTATTTAATATATCCCTCGCTTTATATATATATATTCCCTTCAATGTAACTGGTTGGTTACAAGGATATTTATCATCCTCATGCTAACAAAATATTCTCGTTCCAAGTATGATTACCATTTAATGCATCTGCATTTTACAAATTACATGAGCTACAGGAAAAAAGGATATAGTTGTTACTCCTACATGAAAAGAGAAATCACCTATTTTCTAGGCCATAAACTTTTAAAGGCATGTCGCCAGACTGGGACGTTATCTTCAGATACTGCAAATGCTACTATATTATGATATGGTTTTCTTTATGAGGCAAAAATCCATCAGAAATTCACTCGTCTGAGAAACACCTCAATTAAACACAAAGGAACATCTCACCAGAGATGCATATTTCAGTTTTGCATATTTCAATGTGGGAATTAAGATTTCTTTATTTAAATTTACTAAACTCCTGCTAGGACACAAATTGGATCAAAAATATATTAAATTAGAAAAAAATGGCTACAGATTAATGAAATCACAAGTGTGATTATTTTTCCACCACTACCTACAACCTAGAATAGTAAATTTGGAAAGACTTATCTCTCCTAACTTAATTTTGTTATGCTAACTTTATTTTAAATAAAATTCTTTATCACTAAGAACATGATTCTTCAAACCAGAGGAGGAAGAATACGAAGCAACTTATTAAGCTCAAATATAACCAGGATCTAGAGCTCTCTAATTAAGTACCAGCCAACTCTTTAACCAAAAGAACAAACATTAGTCACTCCTGGTCAAGAATTCGATCTAATATATCACTTATATCTCAATAAAGCTGCAATAAATAGAAAAAAATTTAAAGACTTTTCATCTAGAAATAAAGAAATAATGAGGAGGATTTTAGATCCCATCTCAAGAGAGAGTAATCACTTAAAGTCGTATTGTGATCCCTATATTCCTAATTCAAGTCACACCGCAATGGTCAGTTCTGGCTACAAAGGCTAAAAGTAAGAAATGAGAGAAAGAAACAGCCAAAACCACTTCTGATGCAAGAAGCAAACTTACAGAGGAAACTGAAAAAGCGCTGAAGAAAAGTATCACTGAAAAGGATCGCATCTGTTAGGTTCTATTGAAGACTAAGGGGCAAAGGAGCTGACAGCAAGCTGGAGGGCACCGGCTGACCAGCTCCGGGGCTAGAATGGCAAGCTGCAGACAGTCAAGTGGAGGGAGAGAGTTTCTCATGATCATCTCCCTCTGCAGGTATCATGTGCACGGGATAGTTCACCTGAAATCCCAAACTGCCTCAAACCCGACAAGCCCACGGGCAGAGGCCCCAAGGAAGCACCTTCATTGTTAGATGTACTACTGCCTCTCTCAGGAGGGTCTTCTCTCTGTACTTCGCGGTGGCTCTACCACCTCTCGACCTCAGAAGTCCTCAAGATTGCTCCCGGATTTTAACATTGCCCCATGTAGTATTATACAGGTTGTACGTGAAAGCTGTAAAGCAGTACAGACTCCCAAGGAACGGCACTGACTCTCGGCACCTGAAAGTGCTTACTTCCCAGACGTCAAAGAGCAGGTGGTTTCCTTACCTGCATAGAAGCGGATGAGACAGCCAATCTCCGAGTCCATGCCTTCCTCCTGCACCCTCCACAACTCCCCAAATCCCAGCTGGAAGAGGTAGTCATTTTGGATCTGCAATGGCTTCTCGTCCGCCTCCAGGCGCCGGGTGGTCTCTCCGTGGAGCTGCACATACAGGGTGGGCGTTGGAGGCGTCTTCTCCGTGGTCGCCCCGTTCCCCCCCGGGGTCGACGTTTTCTCCTCCCGAGGCCGATCGCGGGCTGCACCGCCCGGGCCGTCGACGCCTCTCGGGGCTTTCGGCTGCAGCGGTGGCGGGGAGGCCGTCGGAGAAGGCGGCCGGGCGCCCGCTCCGGCCCGGGGCTGCGTGGGGCGGCCGGGCAGGCGGGGCTGGCTCGGAGCCCCTGTCGAGGCCGGGGCTGAGTCGGCCTCGAGCTCCTCGGACGACGACGAGGAGCCGCCGCCGCTGCTGTAGGGGTCCAGCCGGTCGGACACGCTCTCAGCGCTGGGGCTCAGGCTGAAGCTCTCGGTGTCGGAGGCCGGGCCCGCGGCCGCGCCGTCCAGGGCACGCGGGGCTCCTGGTTGGCTGGGGCTGGAGTCCGAGGGCGCGGGGCTGGCACGGCGAGCCCACCTATCCGGGCCACCGGGCAGCGGCAGGTCAGCGGGAGGCGCGTGCGGCTCATCCCCGACGGTGGTCAGCCCGCTCCTCCCAGGCGGCGGCCCCAAGTCCCGCGGCTCGCCGGGCGCCCCCTTACCCAGCACCTTCACCACGCCGCCGCCTTTGTGGCCCACCTGGAGCAGGCGGGCGGCCACCTCGCCGGCCGTGGTGTCCAGCGTGCAGAGCACCGGGCGCAAGTAGGTCGAGGCCAAGTGGCGGTCGAAGACGTGCACACAGCCCCGCTGGAGCTGGTGCCGCACCCAGTCTCGGTCCGACGGCTGCAGCTGCAGCATCTGCCGGTGCTTCAGGAGCAGCGTCTTCCTGTCCAGACTCCGGGTGCACAGGGACGCCGAGGCCGAGCAAGAGGCGGACAGGCCGGCGGCGCCGGGGGAGTGCGAGGCGGCAGCCGCGGACGACGACGACGACGACGACGACGAGGATGAGGACGACGAGGCGGCGGCGGCGGCGGCGGCCGCGGACAGATTCCTCTTCAGCCGCCCTCTCCTTAGCAGCAGGGAGTTGGCGCCGCCGCCGGCCCCGGGCACCGGGGCAGCCCCGCTGGCGGTGGGCTGGGGCGCGCCACGCCGCCTCCTGCGACCCGTGCCTCCCGCCCGGCCCGGCAGCGGCCCCGGCGCTATCTCACCGGGGGCCTCTTCCCGCGCCCCGCCGTTCGGGGCCGCCGGGGTCAGCGCGGGCTCGGGACTCCGGCCGCCCCCGGCCGCAGCGGCCAGAGCCGCCGCCGCCGCCGCCGCCTCCGCTGCGGCCGCCGCGGGAGCAGAAGCTCGGTCCTCCCTGCTGGTCTCGGGGAGTCGCTGCGCCGTAGCCGCGGCGGCGGGCTCCATTGCAGTGGGGCTTCGCGCTTACCCCCCAGCTCCGGAGGCAGCGGGCGGAGATCGAGGCGGGGAGGCGAAGGTGGGAGACGGCGGCGGCGGCGCGGGGAGAAGGGAGAAGGCAATGGCGTTCGGCACGGCCGTTCCAGGGGATTATGTGGCAATTCGGAGCATTCCGTCGGTGTCTCGGTGTTCCATCCCGCGCGCCCGCCCGCCTCGCCGCCACCGCCCCCCCCTCCACACGCCCTCCCCGCCCGGGTCGCGGGCTCCCAAGAACAGGCCCCGCCCGCTCCCCAACCTCTACCCGGCGAGCCAGCCGCGAAGCAGAGCTCATTGAATATTAATCAAGCGCCCGAAGCGGGAAGGCAGGAGGCGGGCAGGGCGGGAGCTCCACGGGGGCCTTATGAATATGCATCACCCGCATGACGGCATTCCAGGGAGGAGAGGAGAGAGCAGGAGGACGGCGACGAGGCGGGGCTTCAGGGTAAACAAACGTGACGCGTGCGTACGAGGGCGGGGCGGGGGGCAGTTTCCCAGGAGGATCCTACGCGGGCCTCTGAGAGGGGGCGACAGAGAAATCGGGGGCGCGCGGTGCACTTTGGGAGTTGTGGTTCTAGTGCACGGACGGGCACGCCCTACGGGAACGTGGTGAACTACAAGCCCCAGAGATCCTTAAGTTTTGCCCCTTTTGGCCGCCGGCGGCTGGCCTTGGACGGTGGGTATTGTGCCCTCTGCTGTCGAACTCGGTGCTCGGGAATGTTCTCGTTCATTAACTTGTACCTAACTGGCCCATTCCCGCTCCCCAGAAGACTTTCGTTTTTCCTGGTATTTGAAAGAGAGGCCTTTGAAGCACTTTCCACGGCACAAAGGTCCCCAGGCCATGGTCTTCACCTCCATCACACGTTGTATGAGGTACAAATACATTCCCACAGCACCACAGGATAATTGGCCGTCAGAGCCAACCTCGCTTTCCCCCCACTTTTCCAAGGCCAGGGAAGAGTGTCTGGAAACTCTAACTGGGACAATGTTGAACATGCTTGGTGGAAATCCTGCAAGCCCGAGTCGAGCCGGTCCTCTCCCATTCCTGCCTCCGAGAAGGAAAAAGGCAAAGAGCTGAGATCTCATTTTTCCTCACTGATAGAGTTTGAAGTCCCTTAATGACACAGAAGGCAATGGAAAGTAGAGGAAACGTTGGAATGGAGACAAGGTAGGGCAAGAGGTGGGCTGGTCCCATATGTTCTCTCTTAATGTCTTCCCGTGTTTTTTGTTTCAACATTCAGAAAAAAATTATTTTCTACGGCTACAGTGTTTCGTTGTGGTCTGAAAAGTTGCACATTCTTGTCAGTTAAAGCAATACTGTGGGCTAGCCTAGAGTAGCTTACTGTTTAAAAGAATTTAGTAAACGTTTTTAATTGAATTACCATTCCCCCATATTGTTTTATAAACCTGGATTTTCACATGTGAGACTTTTTCAACTGCATCCTATCCAGGACCTGCCTTAACTTCAGTGAAGTTTCTAAACTTGAGGGTGAGTTGGGGGGTGCGAGGTTTGAGGAAAGAGAAAGGGAAGGAGAGAGAAACAGAGGAAAGGAGAAAGAAAGGGAGAAAGATAAACTGGAACTTGGAGCTGAAATAACAGAAATTAATCAGGGCAGGGAAAGTTGTAGTTAGATTATCTACACAGTTTCAATGAAGAGGAATGGAGGAAATTACAGGACAAAATACACATATATGTATTTCTCTTGATTCTTGAAATTCCTGAAAATGATTTTTCTATATTTTACTTTTGAAGTATTATATGTTGGCCTCATGAAACTAATTTTTATTCCTTTTGAATTCAATGAACAGCACAGAGTTACATTTTTTTAATTAGGGAGAAAGCAAATTCTCCCAAGAGAGATAAGATAGTCAAGTTAATTAATTTAACAAATTATTATAAACATATACCAGGCACTCTGTTGCAGCAGTTGAATAAATTAGACACTGATCTTGCCTTCATAGAGCTTATAGATTAGAAAGAAAAACATTCAACAAGTGAGGAGGATGTAGAGGAGGGGAAAATATGAAGTTGCCATGCGAAGAAGCAAAAACAAAGCAAGGGGAACTGACCTAGTCTAGGAAGTCCAACAATAGAGACCTCATTTTGGATGGAATTTTCTGTAATGAATGAAACTGAGTACTTGCTGAAGGCTCAGTCTCTGAAAGACAGTAAAGAGGCAGAGAAAAAGGTAATGGTATTGAAGATGAATTTCAACTACATTAATCCACATTACCTTGAGTAGCACCTAACACAAACTATTCTAGAAATGAACAGTATTTTAGCCTTCCTTTAATAAGATTAAAAAACAAAGAACATGTTAAATTTCAGTACTAAAACATGGAATGTTGATTTCTTTATATTTGTTAGTTCCTTAGTTGATTTCCTATAAACCTCTCTAATTTTTTCTATATTAAGAAATATATACTAACTCCCACATGTCTGCTTTCTAGAGTTATATTTATTTAGCTCATGTAACAAATTCAAGGGAAGTTTGTTCTTATCGTAAATATTGTCACCATTGATCCAGTGTCCACTTCCATCCTCTCTAAGTAACTATAGCACCGTTCTCAAACTAGCTCTGGGTCCTGTAGTTTAGCTTTACACGGTCACCTCGATTGTGTCTTTTTATCCTCTATGGATCTTGTTTACTCTTTGAAGCTATTTATAACCAAAACACCTCCTTCAAGGGGGGAAAAAAAGAAAAAGCATTGCTCAGAGAATTTAGTACCCAGAGTGTTGGAGGGGAGAGGGACTGGAGGGTCATTATATTCACCTGCCAGACTTGGTATGAAGGATTAGTAAATTGGAAGGAAGAAGGGAATAATGAATAATGTCAAAGTGTCTCAATATGAAGAGAAAGGAAATACATGCCAGCCTCAAAAAACGGAGGGGTTTTTTTGAGTTGGGGGAGAACGCAGAATATAATTTCTACATAGAGAAATTATGTCATTTGTAGTATCTATAATCTAAAAGACATCATATCATATTCCTTTGTATCCAAAATAATAAAAATCAGAGTTGAGCGGAGAGTAGAAGCACAAGGGTCCACAGCGTGATCCAGCCTTTGTTCTACCTCCAAACCTTCTATAAAGTTACTAAACTTGGGGGTGAGAGGAAAGAGAAAGAAATGAGAGTTCTTAAAGAATAGCCAGTCCCCTGAACACCAGATCAACTGATACCTCATAGTTGATAAAATAGACGATGATAAGGGCAACGAACGTGGTACTTAGAGTTTGCTGATACCGTGGATCATCATCCAAACTATCCGAGCCATCTCACACCATATAGTTTCTCTGAGTAAGAAAAGGATTTCAGTTAAGGACAAATGTTTTCCAGACACCCATGAAATAGCACCTTCTTCCACTTAAGAGTAGAGTGGGGAATAGGCCAGTATCTTGAAACCATGTAACTCACGAATGCCCCTGAACCCTTTAAAGTGTTTCAAATGTAAAATCTAATACCACATTTCTGACTAGCCACACTTTTCAAAGAATCACATGTTCAAATGCTGAAAGATAATCCCCAAAAGAAAAAACAGATGTAAAAGTTGCGAACCCTGATGCCAACTTGTTAAAATATTTTCACAGCTAAGTATAGAAAAAGAGAACATAATTTTCAATTTACTGCCACAGTTTATTTTATGCTGTGTGATTTATAACCGACTTGCTGTGTTTTGTATCTAGGTTAATCCTGTTTGCATCCTTAGATCCAAGATAAAAGAAACCATCTTTGGAATTTTTTTCTAATATAAGCAGTTGGAATTTTAATGGAGGCATGAATTGATAGCAGGGATGGTTTCAGTCTGAATGTTAAGGGCTCAGCTGTGTCCAGAAATAAACTCAGAACGATGCAATATACAATGTAATAAATTTAGTTAGTGCATTATGAACAAGGAATCTAATTATAGTTTCACATTTTTACATCCCTTGAGCTACTAGTGGTTTACCATCCCTGAATTGCTCACTATTTACTCATTCTTTTTTACTACGAGGGACCCATTTAGCAAATTACTGCTCTAGTGCGCTAAATGGGCCCCAGGTGGCCAAACTGGATTCATATGTTCTGTGCTCACTGGTAGGATGAGACCTTCTGGGCTCTCTAAAGCCTCACCCCTCCCTCACAAATTTTATCATTTGAATTCTATCGGGGGCTTAGATTGTCACTGTCATTTTAGGTAGTCCACTTATAAAGTCATATAAGTCACTTGATAACCTTTCAAATTTTAGTGTACCCTTTTTAATCCCATAATTCTGTCTTTTTCTTATTCTTGACATCCTGCCTCACAGAAATAAACAGATCTGTTACAAGTCACATAAATGAAGTATTAGACCAAGAAATAGATATCATGTCATCCCACCTCTTCTGATAACAGTATAAATTACCTGGGACATTCATTCCACAAGTATTTATTAAACTTTTATATGTAGGCACCATTTACCACCAGTAAATAGTTTAAACAAAAATACCCACCCTAAGGAAGTTTACACGTGGGCATTGTCATTTTTTTAATCTTTAGTAAAAATTGACCAAATTTCTTCTTTTGTATAGATGGTTCTTATTTGAGGCAAATGAGGTATATGAAAATCTAGATATATAAATTGTATTTTAGGGTATAAATATTTCTTCCCAAAGTATTCTTTATTCTTTCTCTTAAATGAATTCATCATACAATTGTCCTAAATGCTGGGCTCCTATAATATTAATATACTTTAAATATATTAATTTTAAAAATTGATTTATGTCCCACTTTTAGAAACTCATTTTGGGTTCTAACAAGTGCCTAATACCTCTTTCCATAAAGATTGATACCTAACAGAAATCTTTTCTACATTATCCCAAAGCAGTTCCCTCTGAATCTAACATGACTGAAAATAGGAAAGTAACCTCCAGGTGATTCCCCTATACTTACAGTCATTAATTATACCCTGAAGAATCAATGTGGGTGTTCTCTTTTTTGCCCCAAAATAGATTACAGGAGACACAATCAATTCCTAGAAATCTTGCTGTTTCCCCCTCTATTTCCCACCGAATCCACTGGCCTGGACTTTTAGATATATTTGTTTCTTAGGGCCACCATAACAAAGTACCATGAACTGGATGGCTCAAATAACAGAAATTTATTGTCTCACAGTCTGTAGGCTGGAAGTCCAAAATCAAGGTATTAGCAGGACCATGCTCCTTCTGAAAGCTGGGGATTGAAGTTGAGGGGAGGGTCCTTCCTTGCCTTGGTCCAACTTCTGGCAGTTGCCAGCATTCCTTATCTTGGAGCTACATCATGCTAATTTCTTCCCTCTGATATCTGTCATTGTGTAGCCTTCCCCCATGTCTGTGTCCAAATACCCCTCTTACAATAATAACCAGTATCTGGATCAGGGCCCACTCTAATCCCAAATTATGATCTCATCTTAACTTGATTGCATCTGCAAAGACCCTGTTTCCAAATAAGGTCACATTCTGAGGTTTCAGGTAGATGCCAGTTTGGGGGAAACACTCCAGTATGCTAGGGTCTTTTGTATGGCTACTCTGGAGTGGCAATTGGAAATCAGACTTGGAGATTTCAGGGATTAGTAAAATATCACCCCTACTCCCCCACCACCACAAATTGGTGACCAAACTAGGATTATTAACTTTTTATACACTCACTTAAATGCTCTTTGAGTCTGTTACATGCAGGTGTTTGAAACTGAGTATATGACAGTGAATAAAACATTTATAAGCATTGTCCTCAAAAAATTTTTTAAACAATAAATACCATTATAATACTATTAAAGAAATACATTTAACACCAAAAAAGTAGGAAAGACAAATCTTAGCATAAAAGGTAGTCCCTTTAAATTGAACAATTAATTTTATGAAAAACTCCTTATCATCTCTCTCCCTCTTTTTTTTTTTTTTTTCTCTCATGTTACCGCAGATAAAGAAAAACACTATCCCAAACCAGTACCATATCTCACTCTGGCATTTGGGAATCACAGCAATGGAGTTTACAAAGAGTTGCTGTCTCTAGTTTTCTTCTGTTTCGTAGCCAGTGTTATGGTAAGTACAGAGCTGTGACTCTCAGGAATTTAACAATTTACCACCATATGTTGCCAGATGGATCAAAACATTATAAAAAAAACAACCACTGCACCAGTGCCATAGAATATATATAATCTTACCATACCTCTGTTGTAGAAATGGGATGCCAGGAAAATCAGACAGAGGGGATGATGCTCAGGTAGGTGTATTAATAGTCAGATATAATGATGGTGACAATGACAGAATAACAGTCTCAGTCTTCTACCAATTCCATAGTTTGAAAGGTGACTCTATATAATATTTAGGGGAGTTTAATAATATATAAGGTTGGAAGTCAGAAGTCATTATTCTAGTCCTGGTTCTATACCAACTAGTTAACTATGGCCTTCAGAAGACATTTCACTTCACGGAGGTTTCAGTTACTGATTTATGACATGAAGGAGTTGAACTAGATAGTGTCTCTAAAATCTCTTCTGGCTCAAACATTTTTTTCTGATTTTTAACTGAAAGCAAAATTGTCTAATTTGGAATATTGGCAAATGCTTTTGTTAGTCACAAAGCAGAGGCCTTCACATTTAGATGACATTAATTTGAAATAAAAAGGCTGTTAAAGTTGATTCTTGCCATTTAAAAGAATTTTTAATGCATTTAAAATAACAGCAGGTTTATTCTGACATTTAAGAAAACTGCTGGGTTTTCAGTCCTGTTGAAATATGAATTTGTCATGAATAGGAGCCAATCCATGACAATAAGACCCACAGCTTCAGATTTCCAAACTCCAGGGTCTTTATCATTTTCCCTTTTATGGTCACGGGTGGATAGAAATCTCATCAGCACAAAGTAAGTTCAGCTCACAGAAGCTAGAACGTCCACCAGCGAGCACATGTGCACCAGGAGCCATAGACAAGGATGTTGACAGCAGCCACAGGTCACAATGCCAAAACCTGGAATCAGCCCAAATGTCCATCAATAGCAAAGTAGATAAATAAGTGGTAGCGTAGTCCTACGTTAAAATACCAACACAACTACAATGAATAAATTATTACAATGCTGGGCAATATGAATGAATCATAAAAGCATGCTGAAAGAAAGAAGCCAGACACAGCAGAATATTTACTGTATGATTCCATTTGTATCAAGTTCATGAACAAGCCAAACTAATCTGTATTTTTTTTATGGATACAATTTAGGTGATAAAACTGAAATGAAAGGAAAAGGAAGTGAATAACACAAACTAACTAGGTGGAAGGGAGTGAGCTGTGACAGGAACAGCGTACATAGGGTGGGAGGTGGGGCATCTGAGACACTGACAGTGTTCTGTGTATTGACCTAGGTGGGTAGCTGGGTCTCTGTTTTTAAAAAAATGTGTTCAGCTGTACATTTGTGTTTTATACTCTTTCTTGTTTATGTTATACTTCAGAACAAAGGGTTTTTTTAAAGATCAACTTTATAGTTTTGTTAGGATCTGAATTTCTACATTTTGTCCATAATTAAAAGTTTAAATTTATGTTAAGTTTCCCACCACTTGTTTAATTTCGCTAAAAATTTTATTTATAGCGGGGTGGGGCATATAGCTCAGTGGTAGAGTGTGTGCACAAGGTCCTGGGTTCAATCCCCAGTGCCTCCATTAAGGGGAAAAAATTTTTTTTTTAATTTTTATTTGTAATTTAAAACAATCAATAAATTGTAAATCTAATGTAATTTAAGAGAGAACTTTAAATGTTACTTATTCTAAGAGTAACAAGTTCATTATAGAAAGTTTGAGCAATATTGAAAACTATGAAGATGCAAGGATGAGCAAAAAAAATCCAGTGACCCAGACTTATTTTTATATATTTCCTCCTAGATTTTTTCTGTGCATTTCAATGTAGTAGAGATCATAATGTAGTTACAAGTTTCTATGTTGCTTTTCTCACTCAAAACTTTACTATAAACATGAAAAAACTCACCATACACAAAATTTAAATTTCTAGGTAAAAATGCATCCTTTTTCAAGACTGTGATTTATTTAAGCACACCTTACTGAATTAATGATCAGGTAGGATGCTATGCTGGCGTATTTTTATGCTATTTTTGGTATTTTTATCCTATTTGTGGTGCTGTTCTACTTGTAGAAATAAGAATATGGTTACAGCTGATTTTGCTACGGTCATCTTTCCTTATCTCCCCATCCTTCAACTATAATTTAGTAACATTTGAATCAGGCAGTGTCTGAAGTCCTTTTTAGATGTGAGGAAGTGGAAATGAGGAAACATTTACCAAGTGCCTATCAGATGCCAAGGTGAGATGGCCAGATTTAGCAAATAACATACAGGACACCCAGTAACTGAAATATTTGGACATACTTACAAGAAAAAAATTGTTGTTTATCTGAGATTTGAATTTATATTTTATCTGGTGGCCCTATGCCAGAGGCACTGCAAGGCTTGGCACCTATATTTTCTAATTTAATCCCTTTAACCCCTTTAAGAGTTATAGATGATTCCCATTGTAAAGAAGAGCTCAGAAAGTTTCAGTATCTTTTCCAAGATCACACAGCTAGGAAGGGGCAAAGCAAGGATAGAAAGCCAAGCTTTCTGACACGAAAATTGGGACTCCAAATTAACGGTGGTTGCCAAGATCGGCGGGGGGGTGGGGGGGGAATGGGGAGTTGTTATTTAATGGGTACAGAGTTTTGAGTTTTGCAAGATAGAAAGAGTTCTAGAGATTGGTTGCACAGCAATGTGAATGTATTTAACACCTAAAAAGAGTAAGATAGTAAATTTTATGTTATGGACATTTTAACACAGTTTTTTTAAAAAAGAGTAAACAAAACTAATCTGACAGAAATCAGAATAGAAGTTCATTTTGGCCTGGTGCAGTGACTGGAGGAGGCTTCTGGGCTGCTGATAAATATTCTGTTACTCTCTCTGCATTGTGGCTTGAAGGTGTGTAAGTTCATAGTCCTTTATGCATAATCTTTTAATAAAAGGTTGTGTCTTTTTTGGTTTGTTTAAGACACAGGAACATTGGATTTATTTAACACGCTCATTACATAAAACCCTGGGCTCTGGTCATGTGAGATTGGTGACAAGGGAGAGCTTGGTAGGATGGGCAGGCCCAGGGAAGGACAAAGCTGGGGTGAATGTGTGGAGACAATTCCAAAATTGGCAGCAAAATCTGGAAGAAGTAGAATGACATTCACTTTGCAACTTTGTCTGTCAATCTTTTTTTTTAATTGCAGTGTAGTCAGTTTCCAATGTTGTGTCAATTTCTGGTGTACAGCATAATGTTTCAGGCATACATATGTTCATTTTCATATGCTTTTTCATTATAGGTTACTACAAGATACTGAATGTAGTTCCCTGTGCTATATACAGTAGAAACTTGTGTATCTATTTTATATATAATAGTATCTGCAAATCTCGAACTCCCAACTTATCCCTTCCCACCCCTTCCTCCCCTGGTAACCATAAATTTATTTTCTATGTTTGTGAGTCTGTTTTTATTTTGTAAATAAGTTCATTTGTGTCCTTTTTTCCTCCTTAAATTCCACATATGAATGATAGCCTATGGTATTTTTCTTTTTCTTTCTGGCTGACTTCACTTAGAATGACCATCTTCTAAGGTCCATCCATGTTTCTGCAAATGGCATTATTTTATTCCTTTTTATGGCTTAGTAGTATGTCATTGTATAAATATATCACAACTTCCTTACCCAGTCATCTGTTGATGGGCATTTAGGTTGTTTCCATGTCTTGGCTATTGTATATAGTGCTGCTATGAACATTGGGGTGGCATGTGTTTTTTGAATTAGCATTCCCTCCAGATTTATGCCCAGGAATGGGATTACTGGATCATATGGTAAGTCTATTCTCAGTTTTTTGAGGAATCTCTATATTGTTTTCCATAATGGCTATACCAAAATACATTCCCAACAGCAGTGTAGGAGGGTTCCCTTTTCACCTCCTTGGTCAGGTTTATTCCTAAGTATTTTTTCAATTTGGGCCCTTTTTATTTCTTTTTCTTACCTGATTGCTATGGCTAGGACTTCCAATTCTATGTTGAATAGTGACAATAGAGGGGTTTTTTTCCCCCCAGAATATTGTGAAGAATGAACATTTCCTCATTATACCTTTTCTGTATTCTGAAGGTTGACACTTTAATATTAACATAGATTTTCTAGAATTATGACCTACCTGGCTTCTAGTGCTTAAAAATATAAAAAACTAATTGTGAAATCAATGCATGTTAGATTTAAATCAGGCAAAGGGCACTGAAGGATAATAGTGTGGGAAAGCTCATATCTATAATTTTCCCTACTCACATATAAGTATTTAAATACTATTATAGTCAAAGTTAATTGATAAGATTTATAATGAATAGTGATACCAAAACACAGGGAGGAAAAACAAGCTTTAGTTAATGTATTTAAAAATTTTTACAGCTTGGAGATTCAAAATCCAAGACTGAAAGACTCAGGAAACTACACAGAATTGCTAGAGTAAATATTAATTCATTTATAGTATTTTATAGTGTCTGTAATCTACTTCAGTTCTATTTTAAGTTAATTATAGTTGCAAAATGATCTTAATTTTTATATAGAACTGAGCACAAACAAGTTTGATATATTTATTTATATGAGGGCGAGGGGAACAGACACTTTCAAATGAAAAAACTGCAGACGGAAAATGAAAGAAGGAAAGAAAAACTAATAAAAACTTCTAGCTGGTGATCTTTTATATATATAATAAGACAGCTTGCATTAAATTTATATCTAAAGGTCTATTAAATTATTGATTTTTTTCCCCATATTAAAGGTTATTTTCTAATCCACTAAACTTTTTTTCAGGTTGGACTATAAACAAGGAATAGCATATGTTGTAAAAATAATACCTTGTATCTTTATAGCACATTCCTGTTGACAAAGCATTTTTCATGTACATCACCTCATTCGATTCTCCCAGCAAGTCTGGGAGGTAGGTAAATGACAAGCATCAGCAGGATATAGGCAGTTCTGATTAAGTGCTCCCAGTCACACAATTTGAGAATAAAGTCTCCAGAAGAACAGAATTATTGAAAGTATACATTTGTAGAAATAGGTCATACTAAGATGTAAATATATTGCTCCAGAGACCTGGAAACTATTCAAGTTCAATCGAAGTGAATTCAGTGTACTGCAGCCTTGCCAACTGTGTAGTAATATAACTGTCTGAAAAAAGAATGTTTTAGAAGGACTGTTATAATCTGAAGGGAGCCAAAGCATAAGGATTGACCCACATGGTCTAGGAAAAAGATGTTCTCCTCAATAATGGAGGTAAGCACACATTGTTCTGGAAGCATCTGGTAAAGATCTCCAAGTCAACCTAGAAGGGAGGACTGGCAGTGAAGGAAGACTTCCTAGAAGAGGTGATGCTGAGCTAGGTCGTGGAGGGCAAGGAGAAATTAGGCATGTCAAGGAAAAGGAGTCCCAGCGGAGCATATGGCTAACCTACTGTATGATGTTTACGTCTCTGGATTTCAGTCTCTCATCTAGAAAAGTCTATGATCCCTTGACTCTGTTTTTCATGTTGGGTGACCAAGAGCACCCATAAAAAGTCAGAAATTGTCCTGCTTGTAGCCAACATAGAGGCCGCATAAGTTCAACATGAAGTTCAGTCCCCTTGTGGTTTCTCATCCAGCAAAAAACATAAAAGGCATTTTTATGCACCTTTACCCACTTGTAGGAAGATTATGTCTTTATGTCTTCTCTTTCCAATTTGCTAACACAGAAGTACAATATTTGTTCAGTGCCCATCTTAAAAAATGATGAAGTCCCAGTCACTCAAGAATAGGACAAAAGTCATTAAACTGGCCAAGTAGTCCAGATGTACTAGAAAAACTTGTCATCCACACTGAATGTGTGCTGCACAATTCAGCAGAACAGTACAACTGTCTAACAGTACAACTGTCCCTGTGTACAATTACCCCAGGAACTGCTTATCACCATGCCAAACCTGAGCAAAGACCAGGAAAGGCCGAGGAGAAATGGTAAAGGACAAATATAACAAAGAAACTTTTGAGAAAAAACAGTCATAAAATCATCTTATATACAACGTCTATTAATTATAAGACCAATTTCTAACTAAAGAAAGCAGACTGAAATACTCATTTAACTCTGATCTCTCAAGAAATCCCACAAAAATGGTTGTAGATTTTAAAAAATGATAGATAGATAGATAGATACATAGATAGATAGATAGATAGATAGAACAAAGAACCATGGCAATAAATTTTTTGAAGCTGAAGACCTGAAGGATATGATAACTGAATTTGCAGAACCAAGAAAGAGAATCCTGAGGCAGCAGAGTGGGTTAGCTGAGAGGAAGCCCCCTCTGCAATGCAGAACTTCCTAAAGACACAGGAACAGTGACAACAGGCTCTTCTGGAAAGAATAAAGGTGGCACTTGAAAGGAGGAGGCTGCTGATCTATTTAGGAAGCAAAGATATCCCTAGATCTCCGGTAACCACCTTCCTTGAGACTGATTTCCCTTCAGAGTTTATTGCTGGGAAAAGCAGATAAAATAGAGAGTTTGAACACATTTAGGGGACCTGGCTGAGGGCTGAGTGGGCCCGTAATCCAGCTCCTGCTCCCTCACCAGCCTCAGGCCCTGGTGCAGGCTTTGCCCAGAGGAAGGGACACTTTTTTCTCCTTTTCCATAAGGTACCATCTGATCACCAAGCCCTGCTCCTGCACAACTGCCTCCCAGAAAAGGCACCTTTTAATAATTCTCACAAAACCTGGCATGGACTTGCAGTTGTCCCACCTGGGCACTGGCCACCAACTTAGTCTTCATAAAAGATCTTTCTCAGGGATATCTGATACCCATCGAGGGCCCAGCCATGTTACTCAGCAGCAAAGACCACAGCTGAGGGACGACGGGCACACAGCTTCACCCCTAATGAGGAGCAGACCCCCGAGAATCAAATGTGAGGAAGACCTTTCACAACACAGTGGAAGTAAGCTGAAAAAGGCAACTTTTTAAAACTACTCCTCAGTGTCTTCAGAAAAGAGAGAATAATGCTTGCATGAAACAAGAACAAGAGAATATAAAGAAGAAACAGAACAAGCTTTTTGAAGTTAAAAGAAAAAAATGAAGATCTCAATGGGAAATTTGGAGGAAAAGTTGAGGAAATAGGAGAAAAACAGTGAAGAAAATTTGAGAGGGTTAATATCCAAGTAGTAGGAGATAGAAGTCACAAAGTTTCATTTTCCTAGAATTAAAGAATGTAAGTTTCTAAATTGCCATGGCCCATTCAGTACCCAACATAGTAGATTAAAAAAAAAGATCTAGATTAAAGCACATTACCATGAAACTTCAGAACATTAAGAACAAAGAAAAAAACTCTGAAGTTTTCCGGGGACAGCGGGGACAAGTTATATTAAAAGCCTGAGGAATTAGAATTGCTTCAACTTCTCAGAAGCAAAATAGCAGACAATGGAGTAATGATACCTTCACATCCCTGAAAGGAAATGACTCAACTTAGAATTCAGTACTTGGTCAAACAGCTAATTATAAGTTAGGGTAAGAAGGAAAGGAAAGGAGAAGAGAGGAAAGCAAAGAAAAGAGGAAGGGAGGAAGAAAGAGAGGAAGAAGGAAGGAAGAACTAAAGAAAGAGAACTAAAAAGAGTTAGGGAAGAACAAAGATGCTTCTCAGATGTGCAAAGTCCCACAAACTTTACCTGTCACTTTCTTCTCAGGAGCCTACTGAAGAATTTGCTGCAGAGAAATGAAGGAATAGGCCAATAAATAGGAAGTTAGGGGATCCAGAAAGCACAGACCCCAATTCAAGAGAGAAGAAGGTTGATGGTAAAGGGAGACTCTGAGGTCTGGGACAGAGCAGGTCAGAAGGCTCCTCAGAAGATGAAGCTGGTAATATGCCCAGTGGCTCCCAACACAAGCAGAAGATATTTACTCTTCCAGTGAAGAGTTTGGGGTTTAATTCATGTAATTAAATGAGTCAATCAAGCGAATGAAAAACCAAGACAGTTTAGTTTTAGAAGAAAGGAAAATTGTCTTAAAAATACATTACTCAGCAGTAATGCAGGTACAAAGTCAAAAGAATTGTTGAAAATTGATTGAACCAAAATTGTGCTTAAAGTATTTGGGGTCAGGAGGATGTGTGGCTAGAGTGTGCAAGCATGTGGTGGTGGTGGTGATGGTAAGACAGATCATGCCTAAACTGGAAAAATGCAAGAATCAGCAACACAGACTGGTTATTTGTGACAAGGAGGAAATACCAAAAAAAAAAAAAAAAAAAAAAGCTAAAAGGATTGAAAGCATTTGCCTTTAGGGAGAAGGAAATGGGGAGCAGGGAGCTGCCAGATTATGAAGGTAAAACTCTTTGACTCACTATGTATAACATTGATGAAAACAAAAATTAAAATTAAAAAATCAGAAGGGCGATATATTTTGCTGGAGAGGGGAAAGGGGAAATAGGTTGGATTTAAACTCAAGTTTTGCTTGATTTTGCAGTAGAAGCAAGATACTCAGGTGATCAGAAATAATAAGAGATTAGAGCTCAGGAGGCGAGAGGAGGTTTGGAGCAGATTTTGTAATTATTTAGACTAGAAGAGAATTAGCTCTATAGGAGAAAGGGTGCTGAGGAAAAAGAGGCCTTGAAGACAAACAGTTTATAAATTCCATTTAGAGTATCAGTGGAGAAAGGGACTCCATTAACAGAGCAGCCAAGAAAATCAAGGAAAGTAGAAGTTTCAATAAGGGGGAAGAGGGTGTGATCAAGGTCAAGTGCTCAGGGGGTCAAAGAGGCCCACACCATTAGAATAAACAAGGAAAATTTTCTAAAGAGGGCGTTCTAATCTGAGGATTATGTTCACACCCTTTAATGAGCCTTAAATTAAAAAAGGGTTTTAGGTTTTGGAAGGATCTTGTATTTTTCCAGGACACCACACAATGACTGTGACCCTGTTTTCAGTAAGTACACAGTTGTCCTTCATGCCACAGTCACACAAACCCTGCATTAATAAGAAAGTGAATCTTAGGGCATATTGTCATTACGAGTGCCATACAAAGCCCTGCTCCTGTTTTGTTTCCCACCACAAGGGATGGCATTGTCTGTGTCAGAGATGAGCATTTGAACTGAAGTTCATGACTTGGCTGGGCTCTTCTGGCTGCACTCCCCGGGTGACCGGCTGCCGGCCCCAGGCTGTGGTGTTATTGACACCCCGAGCAAGATGGAAGCACGAGGAAACTAACAAAACGGAGCTGCTTTTCCTTGCGGGCGTGTCAAAGGCTACACTCTAAATACCACATGTTACATTAAATCTCATCCTGAGATGAAAGCAAACATGGTGGAAGAGTTCACGATTTCATTTTGCTGAGTCGAATTCAGGGCTTGGCTTCAGGGCGAAAAGCATAATTGGTAGCAAATGTTCCCTAACGGCTCCGCAGATGATTTCCTCTTTCTAGTAGGGATTGCGCTACACACTTCCACACCCTCCAAACAGATGCAAGACAACTGAAGGTCTAGTTTTGAGTTTCTCAAAAGCCCGCCATGGGCACTTCCCTGCTGGGTTTTCGCATTTGTTTTTGTCACTTATTGCTGCCTTCCAGACGTTACCATCTCAGACATATCAGAGGGACAAATGGTTAGACGAATGTATGTGTGTATTTTTTTTCTTCTGGTCTTACATTCTTTTTTTTTTTTTTTAGAAGAATGGTTTTAATTTGGAATTCAGAAAAGCTCAGCCAAGGTCATTAATGACACCCCAAACAGTCTGGTTAGCAGACATTTTTGAGCCAGTACATATAGCAGTTTCCTCCTTGAGGTGTCAACCAAATGAATAGTCTTAAGGGTGGTGGGGTACAGAGAGCAAGTTTTCCTGAGTTCCCAGGGTCAGAGTTTCTGGAGTGCAGCATTAGAATGCCTCATAATAACCACTGTTACATGCCTATTTTCCCAAACAGATCATAGGAACTTCTAGAAAGCAGTGACTAGCTGAAACATCATTCCAAAATATATATTTTGAACACAAATGAGGGAATGATAAAATTGATGCAGATTAATTAGAAATTTGCAAATATTTATGATGTTTGATAGACAGTCCTAGGGATAGGATGAGGATTCATCTGCAGGCAATATATTCATACATAGCATCATCTTGTGTTCCTTTCACTCAATAAAATGTTTTTCAAACAAAGAGTACATTCGAGGTCCATTGACTTCAATCAGTCATAGGGCCACTTTGGAAATAAAAGACATGAGAGTTTTCTAGAATCTGGCCATGCCCCTCTCCAGTGTCCAGGAGAGTCTTCAGAGATGACTAACTGGGGAGGAGAGACTATAGGACAAGAGGTTTATTTCCAACCCAAGTAGGTATCCTTGTTCTGCAGGTTTTACAGGTATAACCTTGTTCTGCGGCATCCTGGTCTAGCAGGTATTCTCCTTATGAAAAGTTACTTTGATGGAGTTTATCTGATACAACCCCTTAAATGCCATCCCTTCAGCAATGGGAAAATGTCAGATCCCTTATCAGATGACTACTTAAGTAGAAAAGAACTCAGTTGGAGGAGTCAGTCAAGAAATTTCTTAATGTGCTGTCTGAGAGTGGGGACAGCAAGGAGAGCAGGGTGGGACAGAGCTGGCACTTCTGCTGGGTACCTCACTTCACTCTTGCAGGATTCCTGGGAGGTAGGCTCGCTCCAAAATCCTCATCTCAGTCTCCCAGGTGACACATGATCCTGGTGGCCTCTCTAACTCCCCTCTAAACATCCTGCCCTCTTGCTAACTCATTCTGCCCCAGCCACACAGCTCTCTTGACTGTCCCTTGAAGCCATCAAACAGGCTCCGCCCCTGGCCCTGTGCACGGCTGTGCTGTCCCCTGTCTGGGCTCTTCCCCTAGAGGACCGACAAGGCTCCCTCCCTCACTTCATGCTGGCTTTGCAGACACTAAACTCAATTCCTTTTATATTGATTATAGTGACCATACCTCTCTCTCTTTCTCTCTTTCACTGAATGCATACTAACTTTTATTAGAAGATTAACTTTCACAACTAATAACATTCTATTGACCACACAAATTCAGATGCCCTTTCTGAATACCTTTTGTTAGTTTGTGTATAGCTGATCTGTGGAATAAATATTAGTTCCATTAATCCATTAATGAGTAAATACTCATTTTGTATTCAGAATTTTACCACATGTTATTCGTATAACTGTTTTTCTCTTTGTCTTCTTAAATTCAGAGTATAAGAAGGCTTTCTCCAAACTGCAATGTGTTATGATTTTGAGGTGTTATTTAGAATATACAAAGCACAAAATATGGCAAAAAAATTTTTTTAACTGATCCTTTTCCAGTGAGGGCACTGAAACTGGGAAATTATTTCCTGGTTTAACCTTTTGACAAGGACTTCTATCCCTCAATATTTTGCTAGTTTGTTCCTTATACCTCTGTCCCCAGTAGAAGGCAACGTGAGCCTTTATCATCCCTGGCACCTTTGGGGGACATAGAGCTTTCCTAGTCACCAGTTACCAGTCAGTGTGTCTCCCCTGGAAGTTGGATGTAGAGAAAATGCTTTTAAAACTCATTATGCACCGTTCTCTTGCCATCTCATACCACAGCTTGGCAAAATTTTGGCAAAATAATAATATCCAGAGTGAATAAGGGTGTCGAGAAGGAGTCACACCTGATCATTAGAGCACAGTGGTCAAATGCTGGGTCAAGTGTGAGACAGCTGGTTGGAATCTCAGCTCCCACCTGTATCTGCCATGTGACTTTGGGTTTGGAGATTGAGAGCGAGAAAAGCATGGCTGTGCATCTAATTACACCTTTGACTAGCTGGCACTCCCCTTACCCCATTCCTCTTCGTTGGTGCTGCTAACAGTTATCCATTGTTGGGATGAGGAGTAGACACCCATGATCAAATATACTTAGAGCAAAAAGTATTAGGGAAAAAAACTTGGGGAGGACCGTAAACAATTTTGCCAGGTTACCTCAGTAGGTAATGTGAGCTACCAATATGTTTTGTTTTATAGGAAAGTAGATGATTAAGTTCACATACATACACTTACGTATTAAGATACATCAGTTCATTCAGAGAAACATTTAATTTTAACATAAGTTCAAAGAGGTTGAAAGCTGCTTTAAATAGGAATTGTGAGGCTCCGACTTGATTAAATGTCCTTACCTATTCTATTTTTTCCATGCTCCCCCCGAAATGAAGTAGAAATCACAGTTGCAGACTAGAAGTTGTAGCATCTTCACTTTCTGGCGACTGCATGTAAGAAATGTGTGACAGCACATCATTCAGCAAATTAATAATGTCCTAGTAAATGTAACTGGGGCATATCGAGTCTGAATCAATTTGTCTGCCTCCTACTTTAGAAATAGACTAGCTTGGGACCAGCAGGAGGCTTTGTCATTAATGAATGAATGCTTCTCTGTACTTTCTTTCTTTTGGCTGCAACTAATTTAAATAAAAATCTCACTTTTAAAAGCACTGGATTTAAAGAAACACATTTTTCAGAAAATAATAATCCTCTTCTCCTACCCCACTCCCAAGCAAGCCCCAAAGATCTCTACTAGTGCACCGCAGCAACTCTGTGCAAATACCCAGACACTCTTTGGTTGTTGCTTGGCTGACTGGCCAGATACTATGAGTAGCTGGATATGGTGAGACAGTTTCCCACATGTGATGCTGGTGAGCTTTCTCAGGCCATAAGGACTGAGCAATTACAGAATATTATTTCAGTGGAGGGGTCTGGCTGCAAAAAACACATTCTGTGCAGAGCTTACAGCAGCCAGGACCACACAGCCCAGCAGAAAGGATGGGACAGAATTAATGACTGATGTGTTTTGGGTCTTTAAAGCATTCTAAGAATGATCAGTTAAATCTCTTTTGTTTTTTTGGGTCTTTTTTCCTAAAAAAAACCAACTGCTTCATTATACAACTCTCTTTTATGATGCCATCTTATTGCACTTAGAAAAAAACCTTATTCTCAATTTGCATGACACCCTTAGAACAACAACAAAGAGGGAGTAAAGAGAGATCAATAGTTACGTAAGTGTCCTCCACAGCAGCCAACGTTGTTAAAAAGAATAGTGTGATATATTATTTTCCCTTTTAACTATAGTCCTGCAAGTACTATAGAAAGTGCAGATATATAAATCAGGCCTCCCTACCCCACCTCCCAATCTCATTTATTATCTCAATGATTTAATGTTTATGTAGTAGCTTTCCCTGGAACACTTTGTATGGAAGATTATTTCCCACTTTGGGCAGATAAAGTAGGCAGGACAGACCAGAAAGACGTGAATCTCTGATCTTGAACTTAACCATGTAATTAAAACTTAGCCCCCTGTGGAAAACAGCTCATGAGTGGAGGTGAATAAATTGTTCTTAGTGCAAAGGGCCAAATATCAGACCTGAAAGGATCACTTATTGACAGTCTTGTCCACGGGGAAAAAAATCCACAATTTTTATTTTCTGAAAGGTCATCTCTGATATTAAGTGTATATTTTGGTTTGTGGTATACTGATACTTAAAAATGTTAATGTCTAATAACTCATGCTTTTGAAAGTTTACATATGATACTAAATTCTAAAGATACAAAAGGGTTTACAGGGGAAGTCTCCACACCATTCCCACTCCCCAGAGAAAACCTCTATTACCAATTTCTTATGTTACCTTGCAGAAAAATTTCTATGTACATACAAGCACATACATGCTGTCCTAGACCTTGTGTTTTGTTTTGTTTTCACTTTGCAGGCTGCGGTATGTTTAACATGCTGTTAAAAAATATCCTATAAATGGTAAAATGGTATGATGTTTACCTTATGTACAATGGAAGATTTCTTTTTAACAACTTTATTGAGATATAATTTACATATACAATTCACGCATTTTAAATGTACAATTAAAAGATTTCCCTGAAACCCTCCCTATGCCTTTGTAAACGGTCCCTCAGTTAAATTCTCCTCGACTTACACCAGTGGAGCGCTCCATCTGTTCTCCCAGGACCCTTAGAGTTAAATCCCTCTGCAAGTGGCCGGCTTTGGTGATGTGCTCTCCCGAGTCTTCTGTAAGCCTGGGCCTCTGGTGGCTGGGCTTGAGGAACCTGAGACCTGCTAAACTGTTTAACTTTGCAAAGAAAAGGGCAGCCATGATTTCCTGGAGGTGGGGAGAGTGATTGAAGAGAGGAAGGCTCTGGAGCTGGAAGCCAAGCAGAGAAACTGGGAAACAGACAACTGATGGGGAATGTGGAGAGCAAAATGCTGAGTGCTATGCCACAGAAACCCTTCTCACAGTCTGCACACTTTACATGGTTCACTCCTGCCTCGAGCTGGCACCTTCTCCACCGGGAGCAGAGGGAAGAGCAGAGCTCTGCTTTGAAGCTGGTTCAGAGCATGAACAACGGGTGCCTGGAAAGACAACCCTATCTGGGGCGTGTGGCACCTGAACGCCTGTGACATTGGCAGCCACACTGCTTCCCATCAGCACTGGGAAAACTCATCTTTTTCTCATCTTCTCTATCTTAAAAAATATTTTTTTTTTGCTAATTTCACTTTTGAACTTTTTTTCTCTTCATATTTTTTAGAAAATTTTCTTGTCAGTATGTTCCTATGTTCCTAGACCACTGGTCTAGAGAGGCTCTGGCTGGAGCCTGAAAACTCAGCCTGTTACTTAACATTCCACACTTGGCATTATTTCATAAACTGTCACGCACGATTAGCCTAAGATCCACCTTCAGAGGATCCGATGCCAGAGAAATAAAACTGCTAAAAATACAGGCGGCCCAAACAAGGTGATGGTTCACATCTTGCAAAGTTTCATTTATGTGAATATTTGAGAGAACTGGAAACATCACCTTAAATCCCACTGAGTTGCCTCCCAAAGACAAAGTGATGTGAGTCAGCGAGGCCATTCTCAGACAGCATGGAACGTGGTCCTCAAAATGTGATCCCCATACCAGCAGCATCAGCCTCACCTGGAGCACTTATGGGAAATGCAAAGTCTTGGGCCCCACAGACCCACAGAACCTGAAACTCTGGAGGGGGGACCCAGCCATCTGTGGTTTAACAAGCCCTCCAGGTGATGCTGGCATGTGCTGTCCTCTGAGGACTTCAGGCTGGAAGCACAAAGATTAAGGACTGAGAGACTTTCACTTGTGTGTTTAAGGGTAGTGCCCTTTAAAAACAGAGAGAGGAAGAGGGGGGAGGAGTAGGAGGGAGGAAGGGGGAGGGCTGGAAAGTGCCAGAGGATTAGTCTCATTCCTCCAGTAACTGAGAAGCAGTGACGTGGTGGTAAATGTTTAAAACCAGCTTTTCAGGATGTGGAGTATGGAGGCACGACGGCTTGCTTTGTGATATTTGCCGATTTCCATGGTGTAACTAACCTATTTCAAGCTACCAGCGTGAGGCTGCAGAACATGGAATTGGAATCTTGTAAGCTGGCACAGCGGGCTTCACGACTTGGTCAGGTTAAGGAGAGGGCTTGCGCTGTGGCCCGTGGTAAATGCAGTCAGTCTCCTTGGGGTTGTTCATCAGGTTGAAAAATTCCCTTAGATGAGGGTTTCTCACCCTTAGCACAGCTGACATTTTGGATGGGATGATCCTCTTCCTCATGCATTGTATGACGTTTAGCAACATCCCTGATCTCGCCTTACCAGACACCTGTAGCACCCTGTCCCCACCCAGCGGTGACAACCCCAAATCTCTCCAGACATCGCCAAATGTCCCTCTGGTGGGAAAATCACTCCCAGTTAAGAATCACTGCCTTATGTTGACTTTTCAACCCTTCTAAATTTTTTATTTACATCCATCCTTTGGACTATTTTAGTCACATCCCCACATTCCAACTCTGAAAGCTTGCTTTCCTCTGCTAACTCTTTGGATGTGGAGATGACTTTCTGGCCAGTGTGGCAGACTTGGCTTATTACTCATTGTGATGATGACGACGATGATGATGATTGCTCTGCTCCGTGGCTAGATTCTGGTTTTGAGTTTGGTAACTTACAGGTGATGCTGTTTGTATGTCTGACTGTTTAATTCCCAGCAGCATAAAGTCGTGTGTCTTTCTACCTGTGGCTGTTTCCTTGTTCTTTCTTAGCCATCCCTGGAGGATTGGATATCAATCTTCCTTCTCGTTTCACCAGACTAGGGAGTAAAATAATTTGTTTTGTCTGCCTTTAATCTCCCTCTCCTTCTCTACCCTCTGTATCTCCATATAATGTAAAAGCCCTTCCAGTGGGTTGGACATTTAATAGTACTGACCAATCTTGAACATTTTAAAATCATTATGAACTGATTTAACTGTTAAACAGCAAGAGTGAGGAAGGCAAGTAAAATTGATGACTTCTTGGTGACAGAGATATCAATACCTCTAAAGTAAGGTTCCTTGCTCCCAGCTACCTAGAATGTTAGGCAGCAGGGGCAAGCCTATGCAGATGCTGCCTGTAAGTTACTAGGCAACGCCACATCGTCTTCACATCAAACCTTCTCCAGCCCTTTCCTTTGAGCTTATTGTAGTATTGGAGTTCAGTAGTTTCAGTTCAGCAAGTTCAAATATTGGAAAGCTCGCTGTCCAATGATGGTTTAAGATACATGAAACTATTTTTAAAGGCATTTTAAAACTAACCATTAAAAATTTATTCTATGTTAAAAACTGGACGTTGAAACAAATAACCTCTAATAATATTCTCTCCCAGTTTAGAATCCCATAAAGATCAAATGCTACTCTTAATAATACTTTTAATACCATGATAAAAAATCGGATTAACTAGCAGTGTGATGTTTTCTATTTGAAACATTTCTCATAGTCATTTCTAGTTACTGCTTCTAATTTCTCTTTTCCCGGTCCTTTCCCATGGAATGGGGGAAAATCTATGTGTTACATCTTCATGCATTCATGCCATTAACTGAGGGTCAACCATGTGGCAGGAATAGAGCCAAGTGATGGGTATACAAGGAGCTTCCAACCCAGTCAAAGAGAAAGAGACAGAGACAAATCAGAATGAAACAGGATAAGGATGCAACCACAGGCATGTGGTTCCAGGGGCTCAGGGTAGGGACTTCGAGGATCCAACAAAGGCTTCAGTGATGCTGTAAGTAGGAGTAATGGAGTTGGAGAGGAAGGGAAGGCATGGAGGTGAGGAAAGGCATGGCGAGTGCAGTGGGATGGCCACAGCCCAGAGTTGCTGTTACATAAAGTTAAAGGCAGGAGGTACCAGCAGATGAAGTCTGTAGGGACCAGATCAGTGAAGAAAGTGACAGGCAGCCATTGAAGAACTGAAAGCAGGAAGGATGTGATCACATTTGCATTTAAGGACCGTCTCTTTGGCAGCTGAGGGAAGGAATTAAGGGATAATAGAACTGAGCAAGAGAGACTGGTGAGGATGCTGGCACAGTGGTCTAAGAGAGAATGATGCAGGCCTGGATTTGGACACTGGCAATGTGGATGGAGAAAACTGAGCAAACTTGAGTGTCTCCTTTCAGGAGTCTGGGTAGAACAGCATGGTTATCCAGGTGTTGATGATGAAGGACAGAAAGGACTTTAAAATGACACTCAGGAATCTAACCTAGTGACAACTGTGATACCATCTTTTACCAAGAATGTAGGAGGAAATGATAGTTTAGCTTCTGTTTTAGTACATACGAGATGTTTACATATTCATCTTGTAGGCAATAGGAAATCTGAGTCCTCTTCTTGGAGAGGGAAACAAAAATGCTAAAGAAACAGACTTGGGAGTTATCAGTGTATAGATGATGTTGAAACAATGAGTGTGGAAAAGATCACTCAGACAGAGTGTAGAAAGGACTATAGGTGGAGGATTAAGCCATGGGGGACACTGGAGTTGAAGGAATAAGAGGAAGACATCAAGACTATAAAAGAGAAAGAGAAAAAAGAATGATAAATGTCAGGAATTATAAACTAGGAAATGTCATGGAAGTCAAGGGGAACAAGTGTTTCATGAAAGAGGGATAAGTTAACAATGAACAATTTCTCAGAAAGATGCAAGGAGAGCATTATTAGAAAACACTTGCCACTCATAGCAATTGGGAAGTCATATGCTGTCTTTAAGGAGCAGAGGTTTCCTAGCAACCAGAATGCAGGTGTTTGTGCGGCAAAATGAAGTTGAAGTAGACAGAGAATGCACTCAACTCTTCAGAGAAGAGAGGCATTGGACAGAGATTCTTTTTTTTTTTAGATGGGTGAGACTAGACTAACTTGTTATCCAAGGGAAGATAAAGAAGAGGGGAATATTGAGGGAAATTAGAGAAATGAAGGGATGGCTCAAAATCTGACAGGCAGATGAGAGACATTACAGAAATGGCAAGAGCATGTAAAGATATACACAGTTTGTAGATGCCTGGGGCAAAGAATGGAGGACCAGGCAAGTGATTAACAGACCTGAAGCCTGGGCAGAAGGAGGCCAAGGAAGAACATTTTGAGGGGAGGAGGGAGAGAAATACTTTGAGCTGCCTTATATTCGGCAATCTGAAGCACAACACACAAGCGTAGGGCCAGATACAGCCTCAGAGAAGACCTGAATAGATCCTACCTTGCGACTCTGGCTGAGCTTTGGGCTTCATATGAGCAGGAGGTGAAGGCTAAGGCAGAGGTGGAGAAGTTCCCCAGCAAAGATTAGGAGAGTATTTATTTATTTATTTAGGCTTCAAGTGTTTTTTTTATAGAACACTCCACCAATAATAGCAGAATACACATTCTTCACAGTGCACATGGAATATTCTCCAAGACAGACCACATGTTAGGCCACAGAAACAATCTCAATACACTTTAAAAGACTGAAACTACACAAAGTAGCTCCTCAGACCACAAAAGAATGTTGTTAAAAATCAATAACAAAAGAAAAACTGGAAAATTCCCAAATACGTGGAAATTAAACAGCATGCTCTTAATAAGCAAGGGGTCAAAAAAGAAATCACAAATGAAATTAGAACACACCTTAAGATGAATGAAAGCAAAAAGACAACATACCAATACTTATGGGATGCAGTGAAAGCAGTACTCAGAGGGAAACTTACAGCTGTAATTGCCAACATTAAAAAAGAAGAAAGACCTCGAAGTAATAACCTTTCACCTTAAGGAACTAGAAAAAAAAAAAAAAAAAGAGCAAACCAAACCCAAAGCCAGCAGAAGGAAGGAAATAAAAGGATTAGAGCAGAGATCACTGAAACAGACAATAAGAAAACCATAGAGCAAATCAATGAAACCAAAACTTCGTTCTTTGAAAAGATCAACAAACTGACAAAACTTTAGCTAGGCTGACTAAAAATGAAATTTTAGTGTTGATGAAGATGTGGAGAAAATGGAACCCTGTCCATTGCTGGTGGGAATGTATAGTGGTTCAACTACTATAGAAAATGTTTTGGTGGTTCCTTGATAAATTAAACATAGAATTAATATAGGAGACAGGAATTCTTCTCTTAGGTATATATCTAAAAGAATTTAAAACAAATACCATATACAAATGTTCACAGCAGCACTGTTCAGAACAGACAAAAGGTGGAAACAACACAAATTTCCATCAATGGATGAATGGATAAATAAATGAGAGTATACATATAATGAAATATTATTCAGCCTTAAAAAAGAATGGAGTACTGATACATGCTACAGTGTAGATGAACCTCAAAAACATTATGCCAAGTGAAAGAAGCCAGGCACAAGAGGTCACTTACGAGTTCATTTATATGGAATATACACTATTATAAAATCAGAAAGCAGACTAGTGGTTGCCGGGGGCTAGGAGGAGGTAGAAATCAGGGGTGACTTCTTAATGGGTATGGAATGCTTCAGAACTAGAGGGGATGGTTGCATAACATTGTAAATGTACTAAATGCCACTAATTGTTCATTTTAAAAAGGTTAATTTTATGTTATGTGAACTTTGCCTCAATTAAAAAATTTTTGCAGGAGCTGAAAGAATCCAGGGTCAGAACACAGGGGAATAAGTTGTCCTTGAACCAAAAAAAGAAGACAGGATAGATTTTAGATGTAGAAAAATATATAGTTGGGAAGGGTAAGAAGTAGAGGGAGACAATTTGTGACAAAATTTGGCCCCAGTTTTCTCAGTGAAGTAATAAAAAGAGAATTTGTCTCCCCTTGGGCAGTCAACCAGCTGTCACTAGTGGTGGTGTTGTGAGGATGGATGACCTGGACCATAACAATGACTCATCACTGAGTATCCTTATCTTAGAGGGAGGGGCCGAGGAGCCCTCATTTTGACTCCTGACTGAGAAGCATCTGATTCAAAGCGCAACTGTTTTTCTGTGGTTTGCCTTGAGCTCAAAATAAGAAAAATCACTCAAGTAGATTTTGCTTATTCTAAGACTTTGAAAGGTACTACAGTCTCTCAATATTGCAGCTGCAGGTCTCTAAAGGCTTGTTGATCACTTCTGTGAGTCATCACAAAGCTTCTAGAATTTAAGATGGCTCCTCTCTTATCAGATCCTCTTTGATAATAAACAGCGGGGATGCTTTGTGGCCAGGAACCAGCTTGGGTTGTAAGACCTGTTTAATCTCCCCTAGGAAAAAAATGTGAAACAAAAGAAAACAATCTCTGAGCCCTGTAACAGGAGAAACCAGCCCTCTGCACAGAAGTGTTTATTCTTCCACGACTACAGAAGATCCAAGGAATCCATGGATTCAAACCATCACCATCATCATCCTCACATTTATTCACCTCGTGTACTTTTTAGAATGAGCAGAAGGGATAGATGAATAACAATAAATGAGTGATTATTATGGTTATAATTATTAGAATTAATCAACCAAAGCACAGTCATGCCCAGCTCGAATCCTGGGTCAAGATGGCAAGTGCTTTACCCCAAAAAGATCCCTGATGTGGAAGTCTGTAAAACACAGAAGTCTTCACTTCAGATGATTGATTACATTAGCTCAGAATAGGAGATTCTTCTAATGTCACCCTGGATCAACAGAGCCTCTAATTATACAACGCCTGTAGGTTAATAGTAAAACTAGGGACCGACCACTGGAGGGGAAAAAGCAGAATTCTTTTGGGAAATTGGCCTTATTTGGACATCATGTTTCTTCTACAAATGGCTCTTAGCTGGCCTGTCATTTGACCTCTCTTCAACCTTGATTTTTTTTTTCAGCACAGAAACGCAGGTTCCCATGTCCCTTAGATGGGGAGTGTGTGTTGTTCCAGGAAATCTCTTTGATTAAATAGCAAATTTTATTCCCCTGTGTGTAATTGCCATGGGTTTGTGTGGGCCATTATGTATAAAGCGTGCCCAAAGAAAACATGTAAATGGCCAACAAGTGTATGAGAAGATATTCAACATCACCAATCATCATAGAAATGCCAATCAAAATCACAGTGAGATGTCACCTCATACCTGTTAGAATGATCATTATAAAATAAACAGAAAATACCAGTGTTGACAAGGATGTGGAGGAATTAGAAGACAACACTGTTGATGGAAATGTAAATTGGTGTAGCCACTATGGAAACAGTATGGAGGTTCCTCAAAAAAAATAAAAAATAGAACTACTATATGACCTAGCAATCCTATTTCTGAATATTTATCCAAAAGAGTTGAAAACAGGATTTCAAAGAAGTATTTGCATTCCCAAGTTCATTGCAGCATTATTCATAATAGCCAAGAGGTAGAAACAACTCAAATGCCCATCAACAGATGAAAGGATAAACAAGGACATGGTCTGTACACACTATGGAATATTATTTGGCCTTAAAAAAGGAAGGAAATCCTGCAATACGTGACAACATGAGAACATTATGCTAAGTGAAATAAGCCAGTCATGGAAGTACAGATACTGCATGATTCCACTTATATGAAGTGCCTAAAGCAGCCAAACTCATAGAAGCAGAGAATACAAAAGTGATTACTAAGGACTGGGAGTGGGAGAAATGAGTTGTTTTTCAATGGGTAAAAAATTTCAGTCATCCAACATGAAATTCTCGTGATCTGCTGTACAACAATGTTCATAGTTAATGCTGTACACTTAAAATTCTGTTAAGAGGGTAGATTTTATGTTACTTTTTTTTAAACCACAGTTTCTAAAATAAAAGAAACCAAATGGAGCAAAAATATATTTGAAATCGTTCATGGCATACATATAATTTGTAATTGCATCCAATCAAGCTGTGATAGTCTTGAATTCAACAGAAGTGGTAGTTGACATAATTTACAAATATAAATACACAGAACTACAATATTATATATACACATACACAATTTTTGTGATGAGGCTGGTGTTAAGTAAAAAATACTTCTGCCTGGGGCTTCCTCATTGTCCCCTGACCAAATCGCCACATCTCCCTGCATCTGTATCTATACTCTGTGCCTTCTCTCTGATTACAACAGATAAACTGTCCTTGTTCATATCAAAGGGCAACTTCTTCCCTGGCACTGTTAATCTTATCTCCTCTTCTTCCTAAATAACTTCACTCCTGCAATTTTCTTTTCTTTCTCTTACAGCATCAATTTGTTTCCTTCAATGAGATCAGTTCCATCAACATAAAATATGTTCTAGTACTTTCCATTGCTAATTGTTTTCCTTTGATCCTAAATCCTTCCCCACCTATCAGTCCTACTTGTCTCCCTTTCACAGTAGAACTTCTCCAAAGAGTTCTTCATAATGGGTGCCTCTACTTACTCATCTTCATTTATTTCTGTGACCTACTTCAAACAGGATTCTGACCTCACTGTTCCATGAAAGCTGCTCTTTTAAATGTTGCAATGGCCTCTGGGTTGTAAATCCAATGATCACATTCCTGTCTTAATTCTATTTGCCTTTTTAGCACAATTGACCATTCCCACCTGCTCCTGGACTTTTCTCCTTGGCTTTTAAGATATCTCCTTGTCTGGTATTGTCCTACCTCAGCCCCCTGGTTGGCTCCTTGGTTTGATGTCTAAGGGTGGGAATGCCTTGTTCGGTCCTTTATCTGCATATGCTAACCTGGATAAGATTAATTACTTCCATAGTTTAAATACTATGTATGTGCTGATAGTTCCCAGATTTATATCTTTAGCCCTGAAATCATATACTTGATTTCCTAACTCGAATGAGTATTTAATAGATTTCTTAAATGCAACCTGTCCAAAAAGAAAGTCAGTTTCCTCTGGCCAACACCAATCTGCCCTAATCTTTTTCCATCTCAGTAAAAAGCACTATCACTCATGTTTTTTCCCTTTCCCTCCACCAACCACATGCCATCCATTAGCACGTCCTATTAACTCCTCTCCAAAACTTACCCGAATTTGTCCGTTTCTTCCCATATCCATCACTACCACCTGTGTCCCAGCTAGTATCATCTCCTCCCTGGACCTCAACAAGTCCTTCCTGACCTGCCTCCCTGCTTCTCACTCCTGCTTCTTCTACAAACCATTCTCCTTGCAGAAGCTAGGATATCATCTAAAATCACAAAGCCAGTCTTGTGGCTCTGCTGTGCTTAAAAATTCTCCAGTAAGAGAATAAATTTCACTCTCTGCTCTGGGCTGCTGAGGCCTATGTGGTTGAGCTCCTGTTTGCCCCTCTATCCCCATCTTCTGCCTCCTTCCCTCACTGTGCTCACTGATGCTGACTTTTGGCCAATTCCTAAAGCATATTAAGATCTTTCTTATCTTAGGGACTTTGCACTAAATTGGTCCTTTTGTCTGAAATTTTCTCCCCTCCGAACAGTATGTAACTGACTCCCAGCTCCTGGGGCAGGATTTCTCTAACCAGCCTATCCAGTGCCACTCTGTACCATATTACACCTTTTTATTTCTCAATTGCACACATCACCACTGAAAAGCATTGCTTCTTTAAATTAGTGTACTTTGTGGGGGGCGGGGGGTCTGTATTCTCCACAAGAACGTAAGTGCTACAATGGTAAGATTGCTAGGTTTAGCAAATAAAAATACAGGATACCCAGTTACATTCAAGTTTCAGATAAACAAAGAAGAATTTTTAGTATGTTTTATGCAATACTTGGGACAACTGTATACCAAAAAAAAAAAAAAAAAAGGTTTTCATTGCTTATCTGAGATTCAGATTTAACTGGGCATCTGTATTTTATCTGCATTTCTGTCCAAGAGCAGAATTACCTAGACTACTTTATCATCCTAACAGATACAGTGATGTCTGACATATAGCAAGTGCCCCATAAAATACTGATGAAATGAAACAGTGATTAAAGGAACAAAAGAAGGGAAAGGAATAAATGCTCAATCCAAAAACTAGTTTTAGTTATTGTGATAGTTAGTTTTATGTATCAACCTGACTGCTCAGAGAGCTGGTAAAACATTATTTCCAGATGCGTTGGTGAGGGTGTTTTGGGAAGAGATTAGCATTTGAATTGCTTAACTGAGCAAAGTAGATTGCCCTTCCCAGTGTGGGTGGGCATCATTTAATTCATTGAGGGCCTGAAAGGGAACAGAAAGGTGGAGGAAGACCAGATTTGTTCTCTCCCAGCTTGAGCTGAGACATCCATCCTCCCCTGCCCTCAGACAAGGCGATCCAGATTCTTGGACTTTTGGACTCAAATCAGGACTTCAGACCATCAGCCCCCTGATTATCAGGCCTCTGGACTCTGACTGAATTACCCTGCTAGCTTTCCTTGGTCTCCAGCTTGCAGGTGGCAGATCGTGGGACATCTCAGCCTCCATAACTGCTGAGCCAACTCCTGTAATAAATCTCCTCTTATGTGTATCTATATATAGCCTGTTGGCTCTGTTTCTCTGGAAAACCCTGACTAATACAGTTATCCAGACTGTAACCCAGTGCCTCTCAAGCGTCAGCCTGTATCAGAATCACCTGGGGGCTTGTGGAAACGCGGATTGCTTAGCCCTGGCCGCAGAGATCCTGATTCGGCAGGTCTGAGGCGGGGCCTGAGAATGTGCATTTCTAACACATTCCCAGATGGGGCTGATGCTAGCGGTCAAGGGTCACACTTTGAGAACCTCAGCTCTAGCTCACATCTGAGGTCTCTGAGTTGCTTATTTAACAGACAACCTTCACTTGAATTCCAATTTAGGGACAGAGGAAAGAATACTGGAGTGTGTGGTTCTAGTCTACCTGGAAACAAAAAAAATGGACTAAATCTCGTGCTGTAAAGAAGGATTACCTTCTGCAGCATGCCTGGCCTTTAGCTCTATTCAGCTGAATCAATGCTTAAAAAAAATGACCCCTAGGATGAGTAAGAAATCTCTAGACACACAGTGGACTGTAGGACCAGACACACACCTTTAGAGGAAACTCATACAGCAATCAGAGCATCTCAGGACAGAAAGCAGGAGTCACGTGACAGTGTCTGAAAAGCTGGCCAAACAGAAAGAAGTCCCACGAGGCCCCATTTATGTTTTCCAAGTTAATTAAATTTATTTAATCATTTATTTGAGAGCGAGTTTTCTCTCCAGGATTGGTAGCCCCTGACAACAGACAAAGAGGACAAAGGCACAGCTCTACCAGGTGGCAGCATGAATTGTGTCTCTGTGTAATTGATGAATGTTCTGGGACCCCTTCATTTCCACAAAATGATCCCTCACTCCTATTCCTGAACAACTTCAGCCCTTTACCTTGGAGATATTTTCCACCTATCTCCTCATTTTCTCTTGGTCCCATGTGGCCCTAATGGTCCCTTGTAATAAATGTTTGTGTGCTTACACTTTAATTTTATTTTATGAGTTAAGAGACTGAGTTGAGAGGATACCTGTGCTTCAGGGATGGAAATCACCATGGCTGCTTCTTCAGTGATTTTAGCCACAACTCCAGCTGCCCTGACTCTCCCTTCTGTTTTCCCAGTTTCCCAGGTTTTCAACCGGGAAGCCGTTTTCCCACTCTCCTGTCAATTCCACTGCTGCATGACCTTGACATTCCTTTCTTCTCTTTCACAGCCACCTCCACGGCCCTGGTTCAAGTCCTCACATCTCTTGCCTGGGTTCCCTGCTTCCCCTTTTCCAGTCCATCCTGTAACCACGTTTTCATTCATTTATTCACTCAATATCAATTACTGAGTACATGCTACACATCAGATTGTGCTAGATGAACGGGGGAACAGGATGATGTCTCTCCCTTTCTTTCAAAGCACAACTGGGATTTGCCCTGAACTCCCCTAGCGTTTGGATCTTGCCTAAGCTTTCTCCTCCTGGGAAGTTCTCTGCATCTTCCTCTGTTGAAGTCCCATTTCCATTTCAAGGTTTAGGTACTCTCTCCTCTCCCTCTTCTCTACTGCAACACTGTCACCCCTTTAATGTAAAACGCATCCTAGCCATCCATATTGATACTGTTGCGTTAAGTGTTGGACCTGCTTCCTGGCTTCCAATGGTATTTATCATCCAGTAGAAATAGTTCCTCTAGAATTTGTTTGTGTGGCTGTAGGGGAGGCAAAACTTGACCTCTACCCATCTTTGGTTTTCAGCTGAAACTCTAACAAAAAGATTAGCAAGAGGAAAAGGAACAGTTTATTAACAAGTGCAGCGCACATCACACAGGAGAATGCTAAAGGACAAGTAACTCCAAATGGCAGCTTAAAACTCCAGTTTACACAGCATCTTCAACAAAGAACAGCTGATTTGTAGAAAGACGACAGGACAAAGGGGTTTGGGCTGGGGGACTGAAATGTGGAGCAGTCACTAGGAAGATAACAGTTAGTTTAGCAAGGTGTGTTTGTACAGATTCTCACGCCCAATTCCCCATCTCTGGTGATAAGAATGTCTTCCTCCTGATACAGAGAGGGCACCTTTCACTTGTGAGTTTTATCTCCTGCTTTCAGGAAGAAAAGAAGGGTCTTCTTTCCACCTGCTGTTTTTCAAATTACTTTAACTCAAAATAATCAACATGCCAAAAAGGCATTTTGGGGGGCGACATGCTCTGAACTGCTTCATAGCTAAAGGATTATCGGGGTATAATGGTACAATGATCCACTCCAAGGCAGCAGAAAGGCATTAGCACACAGCATGTGTCTGGAGAGAAAAAGTCCGGTGGGTACATCTTTTTGAAAGCACATGGAATGGTGATGTCCTCCCCCTACCCTCCACATCCACTAAACAATTAAATGTGTCCTCTCCCCCCTTGCTTTGGAGAACCTAGTGTCATAAATGGCACTTATACAGCATTACAGTCAATCATGTCCCAAAAGTGACTCAAGTCAAAAAATTCTGAAACTGACAATCTGTTGTCTTCTTATTTTGACTCTCTCCATAGTAGTTCCAAGGTTGTATTTTATCTTTTTAAATTTTTACTTGTTATAAAACCTCTATTAGGTTTTAATAGCACAAAAGGGGATTTTGAAAGAAGAAAGTCCCCCATCTCAATGCTCTTTCTTTTCATCACAAAGAAGGACTTGCTGTTTAGGTGATGTGGTGTCTAAATTGCCTGCTGCTGTACTGAGGGCTGAGGGAGGTCTTGTCGTGTCTAGAACCTGGACTGGGTCAGCTAATGAATCCGTGGTCATTAGTGTTTCACATCCCCATTTGCCCATTCTGAGATAATAAAATAGGGAAGCCGGGTACATTACAAACGCTCATTTGCTTATTTAATATGATTTCTGGGACACCAGGAGAGGTTCTTCGAGCAATAAACTCTCTCACTTGTTTGCTAGTCCCTGAAATGTTGAGGTACATGATTCCTTTGCTTTCAGACCCTGACCTCTTTCAAAATGATGGGGGTAACTAAGTGAGCTGCTGGTTGTTGACAGCCATTTATAGTCGGTATGATGTGGTTTCAGGTTTTATCTTGAGAGGGATTTTGTTTGGGAAAGAGCTTAAGGTCCAAAATATGGGAAAGAGACTCTGGTGACAGGTTGGGGAATGCCAGAGAAAGCTCTGGCTCACATCACACCACAATTTGGTCTAGGATCAGCATTGTGGAAAACACCACCGCCAAATCTTAGAAAAACAGGTAAATCTGAAGTCTTTCTCTCCATACATGGAACATCAGAACACTCTGCAAGATGACTGTATACATAGGGAAGAAAGTGAATGAATCTCCACGAGAAACATCTGGACTCTTCTTTAGAGAACATTGCACTAAGATGACACTTTAACCATCCAGAGTAAGTCAGGCCTGAGAGAGAGGGATGGACAGCGGAAGAGGGCGCCCTCGTGGGAAGAGTACGTCAGTGCTCTCCCAGCCGCCAAAAGGTGGTGTTAAATGGGTGACACTGTTTGGTGGGAACCCAACCCTGTATCACATGAGCGTGTGGGTTGTACCAGAGTCTGCCACTTCTAGGGCACAAAAGAGGCAAGAAAGACTTTCTTTTACCAAACTTGCTTTTCTATAAAATAGCTTGGGACCGAACATGCAGAGTCTTAATTACCTTGCCCCCTTAGATGTGGTGACTCAGGTGGAATGTTCCTAGCCAGGTAAGCTGTGGGTCTGTACCCCTAGTCAGGAGTGGTGCCCACCTTTCCTCCCAGGAAGATCTGCTTCGAGGCCCTTAATTCTCAAAGCCCTCTATTACAGCAGCCTAAAGAATTATTCTTAGGACTTAAGTCTTGTAAAACAGCCAAAAGTCCCTTAAATTCTGGGCCGTATTATGTGGAGATATGCCAACCCCACCCTCTGGCCTGCTTCCTGCTTGGCAATTTAGAAAGAAAGCAGAACAGTGAGCTTTCCTAGCCCATTATTCACCTCTGAAAGGTAATCAAAGGGAATGCCTTTCCTCCTATTATCCTATTGTTCAATTTTATGGAGGACTGCCTCTGAATATAGATATTGTCAAAGCAACCAAGAACCTAATGTAAACAAGAGTTTCCTAATAATATTTGTTCAAATTATCTTATTCCCATGGCTAGCACTGCCAAATTCCTGAAGGACACATTGGGGCTTCCGTACTATTTAATTGACTTTAACAGCTGACCATCTACCTACAGGACACCCAAGTAGGCCATAGGGGCACCAGCTCAAAATGTCATGTGGATGAAATCATATATGTGTATTCTTTTTTGTCTGGCTTCTTGTACTCAAGCTCATGTTTGTGAGAATTTATCACGTTGTTGTATGAAGCTGTAATTGATCATGTTCATGTCTATGTAGCCTTCCATCATAGGTCTATGCCACTGTTTATCCATTTTGCTTATGGTGGACATTTGGGCTGTTTCCAATTTGCAGCAAGTATTAGTTTCCTATTGCTTCTGTAACAAATGACCACAAGTTTAGTGGCTTAAGATAACACAAAATTGTAATATTGCAGTTCTGGAGGCCAGAAGTATAATGTGGGTCCACAGGGCTGCCTTACTTCTGGAGCCTTTAGAGGAGAATGCATTTCCTTGCCTTTTGGAGTGTCTAGAGGCCACACATACTCTTTGGCTCATGGTCCATTTCTCCATCTTTAAAGCCAGTAACATGGTATCTTTTCTCCTCTGTGACCTCTGTTTCCATCCTCACATTTCTCTCTGACTTTGACCTTCCAGTGTCCTTCTTATAAGGATCCTTGTGATTACATTGATCCCACCTGGATAATCCAGAATAATCTACCAATCTCAACATCTTTATATTTATCACATCTGCAAAGACCCCTTTGCCATGTAAGGTAGCATGTTTATAGATTCCAGGGATTAGGTTGTGAATATCTTGGGGAGGGGGGCACTATTTAGCTCACCACAGAGCATTTTGAATAAACCTGCCGTGTACATTCATCTACATGTCTTTTGGTACAAACATTCTGCATTTCTCTTGGGTGTATACTGAAGAATGGAACTGCTGAGTTATAGAGTATAAACATGTTTAGCTTTAGATTCTGCAAAAATGGTTTTTCAAAGTGGTGCTAAGTTACCTTCCTCCCCAGCAGCACATGAGAGATCCAGTTGACCCACAACCTCTCTAACACTTAGTGTTGATATTTAACCATTGTAAGATACAGAGGTATCTCACTGTAATTTTAATTTGCACATTATTGATGACCACTGAGGTTGAACAGTTTCTCATATATTTATTGGTCATTTAGATATCCTCTCTTGTGAAGCTTTTTTTTTTTTTTTTTTTTTTTTTTTTTTTTAGTCTTTTGCCCATTTTTCTATTTGGTTGTCTTTTTCTTACTGATTTGTAGGAGTTCTGTATATATTCTGGATCCAAGCCCTTTGTCACGTATATGTGCAGTAAATAACTTTTCCCCCTCTGTGGTTTGTCTTTTTAATCTTTTAATGGTATCTTTAATGCATAGAAATTCCTGATTTTAAGGTAGTACAATGTCTACAAGAAATCTCAAGAAAAAAAATTAAATATTTTGAACTGAATGAAAATAAAAACACAACATAACTAAATTTATGGAGTGAACCTAACGCAGGGCTTCGAGGAAATTTTATAGTACTAACTTTTGGCATTGTTGATTTTATTGATTATAAGTTTGTTTTCTATCTTACTAATTTTTGTTTTTTTTTAATTTCCTTCTTTTTACTGTTAGATTTGATTTTCTGTTTCCTAAATTCTTTAGATTTTTAAATTGTTGCTTTTTCAGCTTTTAAAATTTTTCTAATATATGCATATTAAAGCTATAAATGGCCTCTAAGCTTGGCTTTAGCTGCATCCCAGAGATTTTGAAATGCAGCAATTTAATTATGGCTTAATTCGAAATATTTTCTAATTTCCATTGTGATTTCTTCTTTTGCCCATGGATATTATAAGTGTATTGTTTAATTTCCAGACATATGGGGATTTTTCTCCTTAATGTTTTTGTTACTTATTTTTAGCTTGATTTCACTGTGGTCAGAGGAAAAATATTAATATTGGTAGTGCAAATTCTCAGTACCTTTGTAGCTCTCCAATGTCTTTAAAAAAAAAGTTTTTATATTTAGTCCAACTTTTCTAGTTGTTTTCAGAAACAAGTATAATACAAAATAACCTACTCAGCTATTGCCAGAAACATGACTACCACCAATGATAATTAATTGTGATGCTGCCACAATCCACAGGTCACTCACCAGCAAAAAAAGAAAAAACTCATCACTACATCCATGGTCAGAGAAATAAGCAACTTGATCTCAGAATTCCTTCTTATTTTCTCCAAAGCCCATGTTCTTGCTATTTCTAACATGCCATTTATTACATTTATTACTGCTTTCCAGGCCCTCCCTGACTCCACATTTTCTAGCTAATCTTATTTCCCCTCTGTCCTAACTCGCTCTTCCCACTGGACTTTTTCAGTGCTCTTCTCCCTCTTGTTTACAAATGTCAAAAGCATGCGAATCGTGTTCCTCTGTTATGTTATCCTCAGACTCTCCTCACTTTTCTTTGAAATGTCTGCCCTTTGATTTTTTTTTTTTTAGTCTAATGCATAAGAAAATAGATACATAAATATTAAAGTAAAAAAGAGGGTCATCTGCATGCCACTGAAATTGCCTGGAACAGCAGCAGCGGCACACGGCACGTTTTGGAAACTGAGCCGGTGCCTCACCTCGCTGTGGGGTCAGAGGATGCACAGCGAGTTGTAGGGAATGTTATCGAGAGGACTTACGTGTCTAATAGGTCACACCTCATGGCCCATGTGGTCCTTTACATTTTGAGATTCTCAGCCCAGTTTCAAAATCTCAAAAATAGCACACAATTCTGGAAACATTTCTTTAGGTATAACTTAAAAAATTAAACCATATGGTCTACAGCCCTCCTCCAAACCTAGAAATTGCAGGCTTCCCTCGAAGATGGGGAGCACTCTTAATTGGAGACATAAATAATTGTCACATTCGTATCAGTGGGTTCCATAGGATTGCTTATACTTGAGTGGATCCTTGGGAGAGGGCAGTTTGCAGTAATTGCTGGATTCCCCAGGTCAGAAAGCAAACAAATGAAAAAACAAAAGCCTCTTTTGGTGAGAGTAGAGATGGTAAAATGTTTTTAGTATTACGGGTTTATTATTTCTTTGAGACTCATTTGAAGAGTAATGCCAGCCATCCCAGGCAGACTAAAATCTATGTGAATTATCAAGTCCATCAAGGGAAAATCACTCCACTGAGCCCCCACGTCACCCATTTCAAAACTCAATCTCTCTGCTGCAGCCCACGGCTACCTCCTCTCCTCTTCTTCGTGGAGATGGACATTAGCTGGTCACTAAGTCTGTAAAATAACCCCTAAGTTTTCAGACACCACAATCATTAACCTGCTCCTCAACCTTCTCCCTCCAATAATCCTCATCTCTTTAACCTTTCCTCACTGGCCCAATGTGAGGACTGAGCCTTAACTCAACCCTCATCTTGGAATCTTCTCTGAATTTATCTGACCCAAAAGAAGACAGAAGTGAAATCAGCACTGGGTTAAACAGTGGGACAAAGCCAGGGACTGCCTCACTCCAGAATTATGCACGCTGTGAAAAACAGTGAAAAACAAGGCTACTCGAGTGTGTCTTCAGAAGTATCTTATTACAGTGAAGAAAACACAGCCAGGATGAGGTGCAACATGAGGTGCAGCCAGCACAGTGACGTCATGCCCAGGAGAGGAAAACAAACATCCCAGGGTTTGAGACCAACTCCCCAGAGAGATGAAGCCAACAAGGCAGGAGGGCCCTTGCTAGCAAAACCAATGTAAACAAATTAAGGTAAACATGAATGAGTCCTTTTGTTCAATGAGATTCCAAGCCCTGGGAAAGCTGAGAAGCACCATATATGTATCATACATCATAGAAGTATCATGTATCAAGACACAGATGATAAATACCTGCAGGATTGTCTTATACATGACAAGCAGGAGTAAACGCACCATCTGAGAACTAGAAGCAATTTCCTCAGCCCCCTTTCCTTATGTAAATTTGAAGACTTCAAGTCAGAGCAGAGAATTATTCAAGCTCTGCCTTAGTTTCCTACTTCTGTTAGGGTCTTTGAGATCACACTCTTCTTCCTTGCCTGATTGATGAGCCAATTGAGAAATAGATCAAGAAAGATGGAGGTCACAACAGCACCTTTATGAAGCTGATATTGAGGATGTAGCTTATATCTGTGAGCAAATAAACTTTCCAGTACTGAATCCCTGTCACAGCAGCCTGGACCACAGCAGCCTCCCACCCCTGCCCTGCCATTCCCCAGCCCACATCCCAACTTACGTTCCCTGAGGGCGGGGCAGCTCCCAAAGAGGAAAGCAGAGAGGAGCTGAGCCAATCACATTGGTTTGTTCTCTCCAAATTTCCTATGGCCAAATCACTCCACCTTCTCCCAGCAGAGGGAGAGACAGCCTAGGGTGTTACATAATGAATAAATGGATGATTATGTGTGCAAGTGTAGGTGTGCATGTGCATATGTGTGCATGAGTGGGTGTACATATGTGTGCCTAAACGTCCAAATGTGCATGTATGCCTGTATAAAGTCATCTCTGTAGCTCGAACTCAAGAAAAGGCTCAATTTGAGTCCCATTGGGAGCCCTGGAGAAGCAGGCTTCCTAGAACAAGGGAGGGTTTGCTCTTTCTCTCTGGTCTGTTCTGCTCAAAGTCTAGTGAGCCACATCTGGACAGTACAGTGGGCGTGTCCAGGGGTGAGCGACCTGACAGAGTAATACAGGGGCCTAAACCACATCAGCCTTTAATAGACTTGTTTGTGAGTCTAAGGAAAAGTCAAGTTCCAGGCAAGGACAGGCTGCCTGGTCGTTCTAGTTGACAGATGAGGCTTTGTGGGGGCAGCCAGGATGCAGAAGTAGAAGATGGTACCCTCAATATGCCACATCAGCCTGAGAGGATGGGGAAAAGGTCTTCAGCTCCAGGATTCAGTGGAGCCAAGGAGCTACAGATGGGATGAAGTTGGAAAGGCAAACACACCAACAACTGAGGTGGATTCCAAGAATGAGGAATGGTTAGTGAGAAATATGTCAGGACCCAGTCAGCTAAAAGCCAACATTGGGTGGATTCCCAAAGTAGGGACCTAAGAATGGAAAGGGATTGAACAATCAAAGATCCAATGATGCAAAGACACATGGGCTATAGACTGCCGCTGGTCCCAAGGGGTGTAGTACCTGCTATCTGAGAAAGCTTAGTAGGCACTGGGTTCATTGCAGAAGAGCTGGTAGCTGTTAACTAAACTGTAAGCTCCTGGAAGGCAGAAAGTGCAGAGGTGAGGTCTTGATCATCAGGCAACCGATGGATATTGGCTGATCAGTCGCTTAAATAAGCCTTTCAAGAGAAAAGCCTCTTAATTTGTACCTAATGCCTTTGAACGGCTTTGATTTTCCAGTTTCTCTCTTCTTCTCTCTTTTTTTCCTGACAGCTGTTATTGCTTCAGCAAACTGAAGCTGTTGCTATTTCAGCATCATTGCTAAGAAGGGCATCAGAGCATCTTAATGTCAGGCTGAGCTCACTCATCCAGATTAATTCCTTAGATGTTCAGCAGAATTTCGGGTAAAGTCACATTTGGGCGGAACAAAAGGCAGATAACTCACTTTATCTGAGAGCCTTTTATCTTGTTGACAAACCCCAATTCTCATCCATTCCAATTTTCATGGCAATTCAAGAAATTGCTAGAAGAAGAAATGTGGACTTTGGAAAGATACACTTTGCTCCTTGCTATCATGTGAAGGCCTCATCGTCCCTGCAGTTTCTGATTTGGTTCCCCGGGATTACAGAACCATGGCGATTACTGTGTCCCTAAGTTTCTCACTGGTTTTAAAGAAGTAGCTGGTTTCCACTTTTATTTATGGAAACTTCAAGAATTATCTCCAAAGACCAAGAGTCCAAGAAGATATGCAGAATCCTAGAGTTGGAGAGGACATGTGTGGTGACCTCACCCCCTCTTGTGTCAGATGGGTAAACTGAGGCTCAGAGAAGTGACTCTTGCCTAACAAAGTGGAATGTTGGCACTTTGAACCAAGCTAACCCATGTTCTAAGTAACACTCCTCCTCATTGACAGAAATACTGGCAGTGGATCCAAATATTAAAACCATGCATGCAAGAGAAGGATTAAAAATAGAATAAAAAGTAATCAAAACAAAAGGCAAAAATAAGGGGAAACATCTTAAACAAAAAATAAGGCACATGGCATTTGCTGCCTAGACCAGGTAATTGTTCAGCTAAACACAATTTTGCACCCATAAGACAAAGCACTCTAAAGCTGTCTAAACGTGTATCTCAAAAAGTGCATTATATCCCTTTTTTCTCTGCAAAAATGACAAGCAGTTTTAATCTTTTTCGAGCAAGTGATGACAACCCCTAGCACCCAGCATTATGAAAATTCAGGGATGTAAGTTTCACCCTTCATCTCTCTCAGTTTTTATCCTCAGAACAAAGGAAAATTGTCAGGCATTGTGCTGACAATGGAAACGTAAGCTCTTTTTTTTTTCCCCTGGTTTTTTTTTGTTGTTGTTGTTGCTAGGGTATAAAACCACGTGTGCCATAAAACTCTCTCCCATCTGGCTGGTGTTTGAAACTTCGCTGGGACCCAGTTTTTACAGTTGAGCAATTAATTCTCTCTAACACTTGGGAGCTGCTGAAATACAGGAGGTTTGAGGTAGAGCAGTTCATGACCTTATGCCTTTGTGAGTTGTACTGAAAACTGACTTCCTGCATCACTGCGAGAGAAAAATCTATTAAAATCTCTTGGATGAGTACTTCAACAGCCTGATTTCATTTTGAAACTAATCATTTGGTCCAGTTTAGAAGGCATGACGAATGATGTCACTTCAAATATTAATATTGTTATAAACCTGGATAATAGGTTTTTTCCTCAGATTCAGAGCTTTTTTCCTTTTTTTAACAACATTTCAACAATTCCATAAAGCCCCTCCTATAACATTTGAAGTCTGGTAGCATATGGAGGAAAAAAAATCAACAACATTGTTTGATATTGTTGAGAAAGTATCAAAGACTGTAAAGTATCTATAAATTCACCAAAACAAAAATCACATGAAGTTATGGAAAAAATTAAAACTAAACTAAAGAATGTAAAAGACCACCTAAATAAGCAGACATATATATTACGTTTATAAGTGCAGAATAGATGATAATTTTCCCTGAATTAATCGCTAAATTAATGCCTTTTAAATCAAAATCTCAAGATGATTGCTTCCAGCTTTATTGAGATATAGTTGACACATAACAGTGTTTAACCTTAAGGTGTGTAATATGATGCCTTGATACACATATGTGTATATTGCAAAATGATCACCACAATAAGGTTAGTTAACACATTCTTCCCCTCACATAACTACTGTTTGGTTGTTTTTTGTTGAGAACATTAAAGATCTATTCTCATAGTAACTTTTGGGTATACAATATAGGATTGTAAACTATAGTCACCATGCTATACCTTAGAACCCTGGAACTTAATGAATAAAATAATTATATAACATATAACTGTATTAACATATTATAGAATAAATACATTTATAAATTATCAATGAAATATTTAAAATAGTTTATTTAAAGATATTAAAAATCACAGTATAAAGAAAGAAATGCCAAATAGTTTAAAGACTATTAAAACTACTAATAGGAAATACAGGAGAACATCGTTTTAAGTGTGGAGTAGTGAGGCAGAGTGGGAGAATAGGTGAAGCACAGAGGATTTTTAGGGCAGTGAAACTACTCTGTACCATACTGTCATGAAGAATACATGTCATCAGACATTTGTCCAAACCCATAGAATATACACCACTAAGAGTAAACCCTAAAGTAAGCTACGTGGACTCTGGGTGATATGACATGTCAATGGGTTGTAACAAATAGAACATTCTGGCGTGGATACTGATAGTGAGGGAGGCTATGTTGGAAACAGCAGGTATATGGGAAACATATATATTGGAAACAGCGGATATATGTACATTCTGTTCAATTTTGCTGTGAACCTAAAACTGCTCAAAAAATAAAGCTTAGTAAAACAGACAAACATTCTACAGCCCCTCCTATCAGGAGGTAGGTGGACTCTTTTTTCCCCACTTCTTGGATCTGGGTTTAGTCACATGACTTGCTTTGGCCCACTGGGTATTAGCAACGTGAAGCAGCAAAAGCTTGAAAATCATGTGTACACGGAGGCTTGCCCTCCCCTGCCGCTGGAGACCAGAGACCACCAAGTGAAGGAGCCTGGGCTAGCCTCCTGGAGGATGAGAGGCCCAGCCATCCCAGCTGAGGTCCCCATGATGTGATGTGAGACCACCATTGACCATCCAGCCCCAGGAGGCAGGCCCAGTCAAGAAGGACCACCCTACCAGCCCATGGCAATACATTGCTGTTGACTTAAGCCACTATGCTTTGGAGTGGTTTGTTATACAGGAAAAGGTAGCTAATTTGAGTAGGAGCACAAAGTACAAACTTCAAAGGGAAAAAATGTGTGAATTTAATGACACTAAAAGTAAAGCTTTCTCTTCAAAGTAAGACGCCTTATACAAATGTAACAGACAGGAGATGTGCTGGAAGAAGATATTTTGCAAAACTAGGACAAAGGATTAGAATCCAGAATATCTAAGGAACTTTCACAAATCAGGAAGAAAAAAAAACAGAAAAATGGGCAAAAATAGGAAAAAGAAACTCACAGGAGTAAATCCAGAATGGCCAATAAATAGATGAGAAGACTCTCAAACTCATTAGTAATCAGAGAAATGCAGATTGTGTTAAAAATGGGATACTGCCAGGAGGTTTCTCAAAAAGCTAAAAATAGAACTACATATGACCCAGCAATTCCCACTCCTGGGTATATATCAGAAAGAAAGAAAGAAAGAAAGAAAAACTCTAGTTCAAAAAGATACATACACCCCAACATTCTTAGCAGCATTATTTACAACTGCCAAGATATGGAAGCAACCTAAGTGCCCATCAACAGATGAATGGATAAAGATGTGATATATATATACACACACACACACAATGGAATATGACTCAGCAATAAAAAAGAATGCAATTTTGCTGTTTGCAGCAACATGAATGGACTTAGAGGGTATTATGCTAAGTGAAGTAAGTCAGACAGAGAAAGATATTGTATGATATCACTTATATATGGAGTCTAAAAAAATAAAACAAACTAGTGAATATAACAAAAGAGAAACAGATCACAGATAGAGAGAACAAGCTAGTGGTGACCAGCGAGGAGAATGAAGAGGGGAAGGCACTATAGGGGTAGGGGAGTAAGAGGCACAAACCATTATGTATAAAATAAGCTGCAGGGATATATTGTACAACATGGGGAATAGAGCCAATATTTTACCATAGCCATAAATGGAGTATAACCTTTAAAATTTGTAAATCACTGTATTGTATACCTGTAACTCGCATTATATTCTACATCAACTATACTTCAATTAAAAAATGAGATACTACCTTATAACCATTAGACTGGTAAAACATGAACAGTTGTATAATAGCAAGTTTTGACAAGGATGTGGGGAAATGAAACTCCTTATTGCACTACAGATGGGAGGAGTCACCTGCCACTGCCATTTTTGGAGGTCATTTGGGCAGTGGTTAGTGAAATCTTGTATTTGTATATTCTTCGTGTGATCTGAAATACTGTTCCTGGGTGATACCCTAGAGAAACTGGCAGGTTCCCAAAGAGACTTATGTCAGTATGTTTGCTTGTCAATGTAAATGGCTCTAGACAATCTGTCCTTCAGTGGAAGAGAGGATATGTTAACTGTGGTACATGCATAGGATGGAAAAACTAGAAAATGCTCAGAAGTGGTACATAAAATTTACTTACATCAACATACTTACAGCTCAGAAACATCATGACGAGTGAAAAAGTTAGTAGAATGAGATGTATAGCACAAAACCAGTTATGTGAATGAAAGTCTACTTTAGATACATGAAAGTATGGAAGGTGAGTTGGAAGAACGTTAAAACCCAGAATGGACGTTTATGAGAGTGGAATAATGGGAGCAGTTAAGGGACTATAATAAAATAAAATCAGAAATTTAGTTTTTGTTTTGTTTTTCAGTTCTTAGTATATGTGCTACCAAAGTGAGCACAGAAATTTAGCTTTATATGTGTACATGTACCTGCTGCTAATGACAACATGAGTTTTACCGACAGTTGTGATTTGAAAGACCAAGTAAAAATATTTATAAACAAAAAAGAGCCTCTTTTATGTAAATAGAATACAAAATGCAGCGTGATCCCCCCAACTTTGGCAACATTTTGCTGGTACCACTAGCATCACTATTAGCCTGTAATTCTAAATGGAGGCGCAGTGGGAAACAAAACAAGACAAAGGCATCTTTCCTTTTGTTCAAGGAAGAACTCATGTAGAGAACCCCCAGGCTTATTGCTGAAATCATATGTTGAAAGGCTAGAGGTCTCCTTCCCTCTTACCCACAAACTTGCCTCCGCTGTGCATTCTGCTCTATGGCCATGCTTTGTAACATTTCTTTAAATATGATTCAGTATCTATGCAGGGCCTCCTACCCTGTACCTCTCTTGAGCGTAATTTGTTGCATCGAATTTACATCTAAAGGTGAAACCAAAACTATTTTATGTTCTTACCTGAATGAACGTGTTGTTTCTTGAGTTAGTTGAGAATTTGCCCTGGCCCTCGTCTTATTACTTTGGTTACATCTGGTTGAATTTTTTGTAGCCATTTGAATTTGTGAAACAGACCCTCCTTTCCCTTCTTCCCCATAGAGTAACCCAGGATGAGATTATAGGTGTGAGTGTGGTGGATTGGGTGGGGACAGTGTCAGCATTAGGACAGGGGACTGTGCTAATAAGCATCTAAGAATCCAATGTAATGACACATAAAAATTAATATTATGTATCAACTTGGCTGGGCCATCGTGCCCAGATATTTGATTAAACATTATTCTTGATGTTTTGTGAGTATTTTTAGGAGAGATTAACATTTAAATTGGTGGACTTTAAGTACAGCAGATTGCCCTCTATACTGTGGGTGAGCCTCATCCAGTCAGTCAAAGGCCTGTGAAGATGGACCTCCCTCCAGCCTGGCAGCCTTTGGACTTGAGCCTGACAGCTCATCCTACAGATTTTAGATTTGCCAGCCAATTCTTCAAAATAATCGCTCTTTCTCTCCATATGTTCACATCCCATTGGTTCTGTTTTTCTGGAGAACACTGACTAATATACTGAGGAACTCCTGTAAGGAGCTGATCAGAGGGAGACAGTTAAAGAGTGTATGCCATCAGCTTCTGACCTCAGGGTTGGTGGAACAGTATCAGAAAAGCACAGTGGAAAGATGCTCAGGTGTCATGTAGGTAGTGCTCAATTTTCAACAAATAGAACTGTTTATATAAAGTGGGAAACATTCCTAAAACAACAAGCACCCACCACCACCAAAACCCTATCCATTCTAACCACAGCAACTCACCAGATAGTTCAGCTCGATTTCCTAGAATGTGAAACAATTCCATGAAGGAAAATGAGCTGATTTTGAAAATTGGAAATAGGTTGGTTACACAGCATTTTTTTTTTTTTACTTTGTTTTGCTTTGCATTTTACTCTCATCATTCAATAAGGTCTAGTTGCCACAATGTACAAATCCTATGTAGGTAAGGTTGGATGCTAGGTTAAACATTAAGGAAGTTGGAGGGAAATGTCAGGCCAATGAGCAGAAAGAGAAGGTAGGTTACTCAGTCTGTTGGAGTAATAGTATCACAAGGAATTTTTCTCCTTATTTTAAATTTCTAGTATTACTGTCATGAAATTGACCATTAATAACCTTGTATAAATTTAAACATTCCTTAGGGAGAAACAAACAAATACACTGACCTTTCCTCTCCATCATGCTTTGGAAAAGCTGACTGTCTCCTCCACAAGACTATAATCACAGCACTTTTTCCTGGTCATTGTTTGGTTTAACTACAGGCAAAAGAGGACATGAACACGCATCAGAGTCATAAAAGATGGGTGGATGGAAACAGAATCTTAAGGTTGGAAGGAATCTTGGAAACGCCTTTGGACCATCCCCTTGGCTCTTGGGCCACACCTAAACTCTTAAAGCCCTTCAGAATTCACTGTGCTAAAGACTTCCAAAGACAATACCTAATTTGTCTTAGAAACTTATTCTAGTGTCTAAGAATACTTTCTGTCAGGAAATTTGGCGTGGTAAGTTCGGGCTCTGCTCGCACCCATTTCCTCTGGCTCTGGGCTGGGGTAGGGGTGGACAACAGCTGTGCACACATTTAGCCCAGGATACACATGAAGGTCGTCACCAAAACAGCCCCTGCCCATACTGCCTACCAGCCTTCTCGTCTCTGGGTTAAATGACTCCAGCCCCTTCAATGTCTTCTCATTGGTTTCCTTCTCTGGATTTAGGCCTATGTGTGCCTAATCTTGGACAGATAGTCCAGTGAGGGTTGGTCACTATTGGCTCTCCAGTGACCAACTGTCCCAGTTTGCCATGGCCTTCCCAGGACATGGGACTTTGAGAGCTGAAACCAAGAAAGTCCTGGCAAACCAGGACATGTTGGCTGAGTTGGCTCTCTAAAGGAGAGAAATGTCTCATCCCCAAATTTCAAGGAAAATGCTAAAATCATAGTTTCGTATCTGTGCCTTGGCTCTGATCCTCAGAGTTTGTACAGAGCCGGACTTCTCTCCCTCAAATTCATTGCCCAAAATGTATCCCTCTTGGAAGGGTTACGGGCAACGAGCCATCCTCTGGTGCTAAAATGGAACATCTCAATTAATGTCTGGACACGGAAAGATCAATCTTGAGGGCCTCATTTGTTGTTCTGTCCTCTGCACAGACCTCCATCTGGAGGGACAGGGCAAAGCATCTGCCCCACAGGGCACAGCACCTGGGTGTCCTCCACCAGTCACTGGGGGAGTGGGCACACGTGGGGATGCAGCACATGTGACCAAAAAAGAAAGTCTCAGAAGCAAAATCGGGGGCAGAAATGAAGTGTGTAAAAGGGAGGAAAAACAGGACAGAGGAGAATTAAAAAAAGAAAAAACAAGGAGTGGGTGGGGAGAAAATGGCCTATAGAGTATAGAAGAGGAAAAAAAACCTTTTTTTTCCCTCTCCCCTCCTCGGTCATTGGCTAGGGCCTTGTCAATTAGACTAACAAAAGACGGATTAACAAGAGAAAGACTAGTTTCTTAAGACGTGTATCAGGCACGTAATACACACGGGGACACTCAGAGATGAGTAATTCACGGGGTGGTTAGAACTTGGGCTTGTATAGAGTCTTAACAAAATAAAAAATAAAGGCTTAGGGAAGTGATAAGACAAAGGAAAAGGACTTTGAGTTTCTAAGGTGGGAAGGTAAATATATGGAGGAACTAATGGGAGGTAAGGGTTCGCTAGTAAAGTTTGTAATGTAGGTTACTTCTAGGTAAGTGTCTAAAGTTGTCTCCAGTACTTCTGTCCTTCCTAGTTGAGGGAGGGACATCATCTTTACAAATTTATGTCCTGCTTTGAGGTGAATATGAGGGTGGGATGGAGGAGGGGAGAGCTTTTCCTGAATCTTATTTCTTCTCAATTGCCTTCAGCTCAAAATAATCCCTGTGCCGAAGTGGCACGTTCTGGGGTGACATATTCTGCTACCTCCCACTGGCTGGAGCAAAAGCAATGGGGAGAAGAAGGCTAGAAACATACCCAAAGACATGTAGAAATTGGCCAAGGAACACAAAATTAATAGATGAGGAAGAACATGAGAAACCTGTGTTGGTGTGAGAAGTGGGGCCTCTCCGCCCCTCTTTGTGCTTCTCTTACCTTTTAAAAAAGATTGGTTCCCAGACTCTCAGATTTCATGGACCTGAAAAAAAAAAAAATCAAAGCTGCAAAGAGCATGAAACTAACAGTACCTCCTACTATGCTCATTATTTCCAAAAGCAAAGGGTATTGGGCATTCTCCGAGTAGAAGAAAGCTGTCATCAGCAACTGAGTGCCAACATGCACACCCGGGACATGGTCCTTATTTCTCCCGTTTTGCTAAGGAATGCTGAAAATTCTGTCACAGGCTGGTGCCAGGTGTCAGCCCAGCATTAGGGAGGCACTGCTTCAGTGAATCTAAGAGCTTAGCCACGCATTTCTTTAGAAAAGTGGTCAAGGCTAACATTTATTGAGCGCTTATTGTGGGCCAGCCCCTGCCCGTAGTCATTATCTCGTGAAATCGCATCAGTAGCCCAGTTCTATTTACTGTCCTCACATCCCAAATAAGGAAACAGAGGGCTGAAAGCGGTAAGAAACTTGGCCATGGTCAGGTGGTAGAGAAAGGATATAATCCAAGTCACCCAACTCCAGGGCCAGTGTTTTAAACCACTTCACTGCACTGCACTGCACTGCACTGCACTGCACTGCACTGCACTTCGTGAGCATGCTCCTTGAAAGAGGGGGTCTTCTGGACTTTCTGGACAACTCTGGAGGGTTTTCATCAGCTCTATATCAGTTAGCTTATGCTTCTAACTGAAAAAATACCAGGGTCTCCCCATGACTATGTTTCCTGAAGCAGAAATACTTGAGAGATTTGAAAGCAGCGGCTGCCGCCGCCTTTCCTCGAGTCCCACATCCCTGCCCTGGCTCCAGGTCAGCTCCCCACTTCCCTGCCAGGGCGGGGCCTGTTCTCTCCGGTTGCTATTCATATCTGTATTTGTTCAGGAGCTTCCTTCCTGCCTCCCTGTTCACCTCAACGTCTTCCCTTTCTAGCAGCCTTGGCCTTGATGTCTAACTGTAATCACACCTCAAAATCAGAACCACAGAAATATTGTCAGGTAGAAGTTTCCTATTTTTCTACATGGGAGACTTGATGCCCATGGAACTGTTGAACACTCAGACAAAAGCTGTGGGTGCACAGGGAATTAAGTGATGGGGCAACAAGAAATGGGATTGTCCTCCTGGTCAAACCTGGTCTTAGTGCGGGAATATTTTATCTGTTCACCATTTGCTTATTCTGTCTTATTAGCAATCTAATAATGAGGGAAACTTTCCTGATGGCTCTTCTAGAAGTTTGAGGGAAACAGTACATTAGTTTACTGTGCTGTGACATAAATGAGAACATTAGCATCAGGGCTAAAGGGAATGTAAAATATCCCCAACATTGTTCCAGAGAGATGAGAAGTCCTAGCTTTAGGAATCTCTAGAGAAGAGATTCCAGAATCCACTCTTTCAGCTCATCCTGATGCTTAATTATCCTCATTGCTAAGAAAGTTTTCTTCCTTTAATCCATATCCTTTCTGCTATAGTTAACTCATTTCTTAAAGGTGCCCTTAGAGCTGAAAACACCACCACCCCTACTACTTTTTCATGTAAACTTCTTATCTGAAGGAGAGAATTCTTTAATTTTTTTTCTTATTTTTCAACCTTTAGAAGCTAACTTCTCTATCCTCTTTCGTACAGTCATAGAATTGGAAAGGGACATCAAATATGTCTGGTTTAGCAATTCTCAGACTTGTATTCCCAAATTAACCTGCAATGCCAGAGTCCCACCCCATCTCTGCCAAATCGAATCTTTGTGAGCAGGACTCCAGAATTTATTTAACAATACCTGGTCGTTCTGAAACTGACATTGTTCAGACAGGCATCTGGAAACCCTTGAGCCGTCTAGATCACTCTTAGATTTCCTCACAGCATCCAGATAGAACATATCCAATGAGACTGCAATCACTACATCCCAAGAAAACCCTTCCCAGGGGATGGCCAGAGCCCTCCAATCATAAGAATGCTTTTCCTTTTACCAAGTCAAAATCTGCCTCCTTATCGTTTCTATTAATTATGCTACATGTGGCCTCTGGTGCCAGAGTATTTCTAATTCTCTTCATTAACTTTTTCAACCCTAGACAAATCACATTTCCAGGTTAACATAAAAAAAGAAGAATCCATCCTTTCTCCAGTAATTGGTTACATGCAGCCTGAGAATTGGGCTCTCTAATTAGTGCCCAGGTGCCGCTGCTGCTGCTGGTCCACAGACCACATCTGAGAACCACTGGGCTAATCCCTGCGTGTTTAGGGCAGCATTCACTGGGGAATGAAAACCTACTGCATCAGAATCAGCTAGGGAAGCTTGAAAACGGTAGACGTGTAAGGGTTCGGAACTCTGCAATTGCAACAAACATTCCGTGGAGATCTTCTTGCTAAAATTTGAGAATCCCTGGTCTGTGGTGTTGACACTTCAAGGAGCTTTGGTTTTGAGGCCTGCGGTTCTCAAAGTGTGTGGTCCCTGAATCAGCAGTGTCAGCATTACCTAGTAGCTTGTTGGTGATGCAAATGTAATCTTGTTTTAACAAGCCCTCCAAGGGATTCAGATGCTCAAAATGTTTGAGCCACTGGCAAAGCTAAACTCATAGAAAAGATCAGTCTCTCACTGTTTCCCATGCTTCTGCTTCTTTCCAGATTTGCTTTGTTTCACTAGAGAACAGGTTAGTTTATTCTTTGGGAGCCCCATTCAGCATGAATTTTCCATTCCCCTCTTCTCCCCAGCCCCCGACAACCACTATTTTACTTTCTGTTTCTATGAAGTTGACTATTCCAGGTACTTCCCATGAATGGAATCGTACAGTACTTGGCCTTTTGTAACTGACTTATTTAACTTCGCATAATTGTTTTCAAAGTTTATCCATGTTGTAGTAAGTGTCAGAATTTCCTTTATTTTTTCCCTTTTATTTGTTTGTTTGTTTATATTGTGAAAAACACATAAAATAAAATTTATCACCTTAACCATTGTTAAGTGTACAGCTCAGAAGCGTTAGATTTTTCACATTGTTGTAAAATTGATCTCCAGAACTTTTTCATCTTGCAGAACTGAATCTCCATATCCATCGAACAACTCCTGGTTTCTCCTTACCTCCCAGAGCCCCAGGCAACCACTATTCTACTTTGTTTCTATGAATTTGACAACTCTTGGTACCAAATTTGAGGAGAATCATACAGTACTTTTCTTTTTGTGACTGGTGTGTTTCAATTAGCATAATGTCCTCAGGGTTCTTTCGTATAGGATGTGTCAGAATTTCCTACCTTTTCCAGTCTAATATTCCATTGTATGTATAGACCACATTTTGTTTCTCCATTCATCCGTCATTGGGCATTTGCGTGGTTGACACTGTTGACCACTGAACAATGCCACCGTGAACACAGGTGTGCAGAACCCACTAGTGGCGTCTTCCCAGGTTTCCCATTCAGTGATGCTCTCCTGCCCACGGACAGTCCCATCTCATTCCAGATCCGAATATGATGAAGGCAGGAACTGACAAATAATCTGGCAGACTGAGAATAAAGTCACTGGCTCAGGTGTGGGTTCTGGGGCCCAGTTATAACTGCTAAATTTTGCAGTCGATCCTAACTCTTCCTCCTGAAAAACCTTCACAGAATGTTTTTTCCACGAAGGCAGGCACGGTTTCACTCACTGCTGTGTTCCCAGCCCCTGGTACACAGTCCAGCCTTAGGAATAGCTCAGAGTAGATGCTGAATGAGTGAACCACAGTAGAGCCAGTACCCCCCGGTAGAGATTCTGAGTCACAGAATCTGTCTCCTTCCTCCAGGGTCCAGAAGCAAGCTTTGGCCTCAGTCCTTACTGCTCACTCCGACAGGCAATCCAGCCCAGCCCAGAAGCTGGTTCTCTCAGCTTGGAGCCCTTCCTGATCCTGAGGTCCAGCTCTCTTGTTAGTGTCAGATCCATTCCCTGGTCCCAGTGACCAGCTGGGGTTCTATATAAACCGCTGCCTGGTGGACACTCTTTGGACTGAGTGCACATCCCCCACCTCATCCTTGGATGCTAGTGTGGTCCCTGCCTTGCTTTCCCTTTGGTCCCCGGGAGCAGTACCTCCAAGTCCCCCGTCTGCTCCATTCTGCTCCATGTCAGGTCTGGAGCTGACGTCATTCAGAAAGTTGGGAGAAAAAAAATAGCAGATGCTACTTGCCGGTTGACCTGAAGCTCTTTGGCCTCAGGCAAGCCACAGCAGTGCAAGCATGACTTCTGGGCAGCAGGGGACAGCTATGAAACATAAAGTCATCAGGACTTAGAAGGCTCCGGGCTGGGGCAGGTGTGGTGGAGTCAGGAAACCGGGAAGCTATTTTGTACAAGTCTAAGCTCATATCAGCCACTTAAGTCACTGTCTTGGGAGCCTACAAATGGGATAGATGAAGTTTACCTTCTAAACGATGCCTCTTCATTTACCTTGAATTTATGGTTCAAGTTCTTTGGTGGGGAATTAAAAATTCTAGTCGACAGTGAAGGACAGTATCTGCCACATCTACTTTGCCATTTTAGCAGTGCTGAGACGCTGCCTTCACCCCAGTTCATGCAACCCATCTAGATGTTTCTGTCCACAGCAAAAGCTTGATTTTGAGCTCCAGGTTGAAGGATGGCCATGATCTCCTGACCTATTGAAGATTCTGTGCTAATTCAACCAAAGTGGCTCCTGCAGACTTATACTAGGAGGAGGAATCTGGAAGAAAATATTAAGTGCTGAGGTCTGTAATAAAGTCAGTGGAATGTGAAGAATTTAGAATCAAAGCATGTGCTAGAATTCTTCTCCTGATACCCTAGAGGATTTGCTGATGGGTATGCTGGCCTTGTATGTAGCTTCTAAAAGAATGTTTATCATTTTCATCTTTATAATATTTATTGAAAGCTATGGATTCATAGTACTGCACTGAAAGCTCATTATATGATTGACACCTGTAGCTAGTATCTTTCATGGACCATGTCAACTTTAATTTGTATACCAAGCAAAAGCAGTGAAATTTATGACTTTCAAAAACCACTCACTTGTCAGCAGCACAATGAAGTATTCAGAAGAATTAATTTGTTAGGTGATGCTTACTGGGTATATTGCCTTTAGCGTCTACATTGCTGCATATAAAAGTGATATTTTCTGAACCCATTCTGACACAGACACAGAGCTTGGAAGAGAGAAAAGAGACTGGTGCTGTTTTAGAATCTGTATTTTCAAAGAATAGCAGCTCTGTAAGTGACGAGAGAGCAAGTAGAACCAATTTTAGAATGGAAGCATGGGATAGGCAGGAGGGATGCAAGGGATGATGTAGATTTGGAATGAGGAACAAGACAGTCTTTGCTCTCAATAAGCTTGCATTCTAGTGGAGGAGGTGAGCCCGATACACCAAAATAGTAGAGACCATGTTTTCCAAATTCAAATTTGGGGCACACGGTCTGAAAAGAATGGGTGTACTTTGTGGGGACAACTGGACCAAAGGTTTGAAATGTCAGCAGATTTAGGACACGTGGTTATCATACTTAGAACGGAAGACACAGTAAGGAAGCTCTTCAGGAGCCCACATATAGCAATGTAGCTGCGGGTAGGAAAGGCCCACACTCTCCTTAATGCTCCTACCTCCCCACTGGCCACCCTTTCCCAGGAACCAAATTAAGGGTTGTGGCGGACGTGCTCCAGGCCAGCCACACATTTCCTGCCTGACAGGTCGCATGCATTCATGAGCATGTCTGCATTTGGGTCTTGAAGAAAGTTCACTGTTTTGGGTTCAAACACAGGTGTGCCATGAGGCTGTTGGGGTGAAGTGGTTCTGACATTTTGAGGCGGCATCAGAAGCACAGGCTATAACCTCATGTCAACTTCAGAGATACAAATTTAAAACAATTCATTAATGTAATATTGCATATCTATTAAACAAAAAGAGGAAGAAGGCGGGGACAGGAATAAGAAGGAGAAGAAAAAGCAAAAGAAAGGAAACACTCTGTTAGGCCAAAGAGAAATTGGTAATTTATAAATTGCTAGTGGTACTAAGAATGGGTTTATCCTTGCAGACAAGGACTCTGACAATATGTAATGAGGTATCAAACGCTTTATGCCCTTGCATCCAGTAGTTTCACTTTGGGAGACTACATCAACATGGAAACAATTCTAGTAAAAAAAAAAAAAAAAATCACAGCACAGTATTTGTAAAGTAAACAATGAGAAACAACCCATACTCCATAATAGGAAAACATTAATCGATAAAATATTTTTAGCCACTACATACTGCAAGAGTATAGCAGTAAGTGGAAATGCGTCACTGAAGTATTTAGTGACGAAAAGTTGGACCTGAAATTATAGGTACGTGTTGATTACAGCTCTTAAGCGGGTGTGTATATCATTGTATGTCCAAAGAGAATTTTTAAGAACAAATAGCTGTTTTGTTTTATCACACTTTTCTGTAAATTGCTTGGGTTAATTTTTTTTTTTTTTTGAAGGGAAGAGCAGGTGTGTAAGCGTGTTGGTTGAACTATCACAGTTTTCAACCTCACTAGATTCTTACTGGTTGATGTTATTGAGATACATGTTGCAGGTAATTTGTTCCTAATGGTTAAAGTAACATTCTTTGGTTTATTACAATATTTTAATAAGTTAGAGGTGATTCAGTGTTGTCTGCCTGGTAAAGTCACTACCACGTGTGTTTTGAGATGCTTTCTTTAGCGCAGACTTCTTTAGAGTCACATGTCACTCCCCGGCTAAGTGTTGGCTCCTGGACGTGCATGTGTCACACATGTAAATGTCAGCTGCCAAGTGAGAGGTCGGAACTGAAGCATCGTGATACGGGTGACAGTCTTGTTCCCAAAATATGAATATTTAGTGCCTCCTGATCCCTTCAGTCTTTAAAACAATTACATTTCCTCCTTCCTTCTTGTTCAAATGCCTCCACTGGGGTCCCTCCTAATCCCACTTGCCTGTGTGGAGCCTTATTGGCCAAGATCCCCAAAGGAGCCGTGGCCAGCTGTCCTCTGTGGTTTCTCTGTCTCGGGGACTTCCTAGTGACGAGATTCATAAATGTTTCCTTGAGCTCTCTGCAGCATTGAATGCTGGGGACCACTCGTCTCCCTGAAACTTTCCCCAACTTGGGATTCTGCCTGACTTGCTGGCACCTGGGAGAAGCTCGTCCAGGAAGCCAGCAAGACAAGGGCTCCATGGAGGGGCTTCACCAGACTCAGCCACACAGCCACCCCATCGTCGGCTGAGAACAGAGGAAGGACTCAATGCCCCGAGGGCCGCTTCCCTGCAGCGCACCCCAGGACCCTGCCCTACCCCCGCTAGGCCACAGGCAGGTTAACCGCAGCTCAGGAGACTCCTGACACCAGGAGGATCCAAGGGCAGGAAGCTGTGGAAGAAGTCAGGCCCTGCCAAGGGCTTCCCTCCCACCTCACTGCTCCCTCTTCCCACCAAGATGAGGGGATTGAAAGCCAAGCCCCAGAATAGTCCTGTGTGCACCTGATGTGTAGCCAGGACCTTCTGAGGATAGCGCTAGAAACTCCCCCTTGGACTGCTCAGCTTCTCTCAGCTGTGTGTGACATGGACGGAAACGCTTCCTACAAACCTCCTCTCCCGCAAGGGGCTGCCAGGACGGGGTGCAGCCAGGACAGTGGCGAGGACGGTACGTTCTCAGCTTCCAGTCTTCCAGGAGAAAGCAGCCGACCTCCGAGAGCTCTGGGTGCCCCCAGCAACACTCCTGGGCTGTGGTTCTGCTCTGTGGGCAGACGCTTGTTCCCAGCTGCCCTCATTTAGTGGGAAATTCTGGGTCTGAACGGGCAAGCCCAGGCAGCTGTGGGCAGGGGGCCAGGGAGACCTCCTCCCTGAGGTCCTGCAGCCGATGGCCCAGGCCTGGACCCTGGAGGGGTGTCCACTCCTGCACATGTGGCTGACTCTACCCGAAGGATCATCTCTGCCTGGAATTAGGCATACACTTGTCTCTGGGATTCCTGTCTTGACTCTTGAACCCCAGGGATGGAGTGAAGGAGTGTAAAGCAAACTAACAGACTGACTTCCCTGATGCGAAACTGCTTGCTGATTCATTCTATACTGAGAATAACTTTAATCCAGGGGCTGTGCTCCGGGAAGGGGATAACAGGCTGATCCTCTGAAGGATGGACAGACCCTCCGGAGTTCCTCCTGAAGATGCACTGAGGATAAGAGGAATGTAGCGCCCTGTAAAATGCCCTGACTGTTGTCACCTCTTCTGTTCTATCCAGTTTTTCTATAAAACCTCAGGACCCCAACCCCAAGGCGAATCACAGTTACTGAGGCATTTGCCTGCCATGATCCCCTTTGCCAGGCAAAATAATAGAGCTGCTCTTTCCTTTGCTCCCACAACTCTGCCTCCGAGTTTGAATCGCAGAGGCTGATTTTTTGGCAACAGGAGCAGGGCTAGATTTCCCCACGCAGCCCTGGTTGCTGTGGGCCTTAGAGCAGGACTTGCTGCTAGTGGTGACAAGGACCTACCCAGGACAGGAACCTGAGAACAGAAGCGGGGAGAGGGGTGCTGTGGGTTGTGGGGTGGGAGGGCCCTGAGCTGCTCCCCCAACAGTCTTGAGGGAACAGCAACATCGTAGCCTTTCGGGCCTCCACTGGCTGCCTTGAGACCTTGAGAAGGAACCAGAAGGTCACTTCTTCCACATTTAGATGTTTAGGTTCCTGGACAGGCAGCCCGCAGAGCAGGCCAGCTGGCAAACAGCTTTCTGCCTCTCACCTTCCCTTGCTGATGGACAGGAGCCTGGCGGGGCATCTCCGGGGGTGTGTGGTTGCCCACGGGCCGGGCCTCATCTGACCCCTAGAGGCTCCCCACTCCCCGGGCCACAGCTGTGGCGGCCCCGGTGATGCCAACCAGTAAATGGCTGGAGAATTTCCAGACCTTGGGGAAGAGCTGGATCAAATGTTTGTGTCCCCCTGAAATGCACTATTTAGATCCTACCCCCCAAGGTGATGATACTGGAGGTGGGGCCTTTGGATGTTCTTAGTCCTGGAGTATGATCAGTGCTCTCATAAAAGGCGTCCCCTGTGAGGATACGGCCAGGAGCCTGCCACCCCGCCCCCTTTACTAGAGGGCCTTCACCAGAACCCGACCAGGCTGGCACCTGATCTTGGATTTCCAACCTCCAAAATGGTGAGAAGTAAATTTCTGTTGTTTACAAGCCACCCAGTCTGTGGAGTTTGATTATAAATGAAGTAGGACAAAGCCCAACTCGGCCATCAGCCTCTCCCTGACCACGTTACTACCTCCTTGTTTTCCCCTTTCTCCTCACAGTATCCCCCTCACCTCCCAGCCCCCCACTTCACTCAGACTCCACCTTTGGGGTACTCTCAGCTGCTCCCCTCCCCTCTCCTGTCTCTTGCCTCTATCTCCTTCCATTTTCCCTGGTGTTGGGGACTCCTGGTTCTAACAAAATGGAGCGTGGTACTATGGAATAATGATATCCAGCCCAGGGAATTTGACAAAACACAAAACAGAGACAAATGCACCCACACCCCCCCATCCCCGGTCCTCCTCTAGCCACCCACAGCTGCGCCCAGCGGCGACCGCAGTGCAGACCAGCTGCTGCCCATCTGCTGTCGTTCCCTCTCTTTTCCAAACGACATCGTCCAGTATCAGAGACACTGCCAGCTGTCAAAATAAGTTCATATTTTCATATTTAGGACAATGACTGCTGAAAAGAGATGATGCAAACACATTAACAAATGAAGGGGAGGAAGGGGAGGCTGCTGGGTTGCCTCCCTCCAAATTCATCTTTTTACAAAAGCAGGGACTGAAATGACCTCCAGGTCCTTAGAACAGCAACTGACAAGCACAGCCTGATGGCCGTAAAGGCTCGCGTCAAAGGAAACTAGAAAAAGGGGTAAAAGGGTTTGCTTGTCTGGGGGAGAAAGACAGGGAGGATACAAAGCGTGGGGGACAAAAGGAGGCCAAGCCTGGGAGTTGATTACTTGTTCTGCTCCCAACATAACAATGTGTTATGAGCGCAGAAGGAAGCCAGGGGAATTCCTAAGCAAGGTAATGAAGAAGCCAAGATAGGCAAGCAGACGCAGGCAGAAGTAGGATCACCTTCTTCGGCATTTCCTGATGTCATCCTCCCTTTCTTAAGAAACACCCCTCAAGGACATACCTCCCTGCTAAAATTGTAAGAAGTCGCTCCCATCAAACTAAAGGCCCAGAATAGGGTTAGAAGTTAGCAAACTAAAGTCCTTATTCTTGCCCTGTTACCTCGCATAAATCACTTAAATGTTCTCTGCCTCAGTTCCGCCATCTTTAAGATGCAGAATCCCAAAAGCAGACCAGAGGATTGTTTGGAGGGTCAGATGAGAGCACAGTTGAGGAAGCAGAGTGTGGACCTCCAGGGTCCCTCAGGATGTTGAGGGGGGTGGGTCCTGTGTATGGAAATGGTGCCCTCTTGGCAGCTTGCTACATGATTGAGTTCATTTTTAAATGTTGTTGAATTTCATATAACATAATGACATCTGCAGTGTGTGTTCGCAGTGCCCGTCCCACCCACAATGTCTATGACCACAATCATGCAATAAGGTCACAGTCAGATCCAGGAGGGAAAGCACTTCAACTTAGGCTCTTATGCCAACCTCCCTGAGAAAATGGGGGGGGGGGGGGCAAGCACAAATTATTGGTAAGCAACGAAGGCCTTAGGACAGTGGTCTTTTGGACCCAACTGTAGCTATGAGAGTTGGCCACTCCAAAGGGTGTGGTAATCCAAACGCATGAGGATGCAAAGTCATTCACCTATAAGCCAAGAGATGTTAGAGTGGGACTGGATGGGTAGCCCCAGGGATTCTGCAGGAGCTGCAGAAAACTCCCAGCCTAGTAAAAAGGGGCAGGTCTCACTCAAACAAACACTGCAGGGAGTTTGGTCCCTCAGCTGCCCCTGAGACCTCAGAACAGACCTGGAAAGCCAGGTAGCTCCCTCTGTGATGTAGGCCCCAGCTGAGAAGTGGTACAATCCTCCCAGAAGGCAGAAGCTCCGGAAGTCACACTGAGCAACCAGAATTCACTGCAGTGTGGAGAAGTGATGTTGCGTGGGGCCCCCCAGATTCTCCCACCACCACTATCAGATTGCCCACTTCCTTGTAGTCAGTCTGATGGGAGAGGTCCAACACTGTGAGGCTAGGGTGGCGCCCGCAGAGCTTAGGATAGACTGGGGACAAGACACAGCAATGATGCTGTCCCTGTCATCACTGGAATTTGTGGGTCCAGGAACCAAGGGGAGGAGTTGCTCTCTTTCTGCCCATGTAATTATTTCATTTCTGTTCTACCATCATATGGGATTGATACTGGCTGTGGTTACATTAACCATTTAGTACATGGATTACAGAGTGGAGAGAAATAACTGGAAAGGATCTCAGTGTGGCCAGGGGTGAAACTGATTCTGATGAGCATGTGGTTTCTGAAGTGGCCCTGCCCTATTATTTCTAAGGCTGTAAGCAGATGTGGCTTTTGATGAGGTGAAAGGATTTCGGGCCTTGTGTTTTGATAGTTAGATCATATTAGGAGAGAGTTTGTTGAAGCTGTGGACTGGAAGACATGTTATGGGGTCTCTTAGATCCTTGCCTTTCCTAGAAGAAGCAAGCTGTCCCCACTTCTGGCCATTTTGTATCATGTAAGACACAGTCCCTAGAGCTGATTGGAACAGAAGTGGCCTGGTCCAAGGACAGCCCTAGCCAACTAATACAAGAGCCAGTCCACTTGTCTCTCTCTTGCGAAGTGGAGCTAAGAGGCGGTAGCTATGGAAGTGATCTGAGATGTGGTGTGTGGAGGTCGGGGGAGAGAGTGATGGGCCACCTCCTGAGGAAGCCGGATCCGTGGAAGGTAGAGGCAGCCCGGTGCAGGGAGGAGAGAGGAACCCAGCAGAGGGGGTCAGGGAGGGGCAGAGACTCACAGGAGAGCAGGGTCCCACCAGCCACCATGCAGGGTCCTCACAACCCCTGACAGCGTCCCAGGCCAGTTCTCATTCGTCATGGGTATCCTTCAAATAAACCCTCTTTTTAAAAAGTTTATTTTTTTAGTAATCCAAGGCTTTTGCTATGAATAGAGCCTAACTAGAGCAGACAGCATGGGCCCTACTGGACAAGGGAAAGATATATTCTGTGTGGGTAATAGGTGTCTCGTGATATAGCAACTGCCTGGAAATCAGGCTTTGGTATTATCATCAGAACACTGGAGTCCTGGTTTCTCAGCGTATCCAGTCAGAGTGCATTTTAATACCCTAGTGACTAAGACAACTGTTCCACTCCGGTGTTCCTTACTCTTGTCATCATTACTAAGACGAAGGGCTGCTTTTTACTGTGGTTGCTGTATGAAGAGTTTTTACGTTTTTCTCAGGTGAGGAGGAGGGTAGGAGGGGAGAGGGAGAAAGCAAATGGATTGTTTCCTTTCCAGAGAAAGAATCGAGCATGAAACAATGGCTGGGTCTCACCAGCATCCAATGAAAAGACACAAAAAGCTGGGGACTCCTGGGGGACCTAGGGAATGAGGCACTTTTGGCCAGCAAGCTAATTCAAGGTTCTGCTAACTCCCCGGGGGTACCTGCTGCAAATCTTTGCAGAGGCCTCACAGCAGGCTCCCTTTGGCTAAAACCTGCTGCCTGGTAGGGGTTACTCACTTCTGCGCCCAGTCCATCCCCAAGGAACTTTTCAGGTGTGGTCAGAGAAGATAATGAAACAGGAGAAGCTTCTTTGAGGTGAAGCTGGGGCCGTGGAGAAAAATGGACAGGGGGTGCCTGTCAGAACCTAATCAGGGAGCTTTCCTCTTGTCAGGGCCGGGGACCCTCACAAAACAGTCTCTCAGGAAGGAATCTGTTACTTTTACAGACCAGGGGCTACCGCTCCCTCCCTTTTCTCCGTGGGAATTTTGTTACTCCTGCTTCACCACTGTATGTCTGTGTGGGTGTCGGGTGGGAGGCAGGCAACTCATCTCCCTTAGTTCATGGGTCACCAGAACATAGGATCAGTACCTAGTCCTGAGGGAGGAGAATGTGGGACCCAGAGATCCTGGATGCAACTTTGGGTTGTCTCCCGAGAGAAGGAGATGAGACTATGCGCCGGGAGGAAGAAGAATGAGATGGTTAGGTGACCAAAAGGACGTACTGGGGCAGAAACAACGCAATTGCCTTTCCTTCTGGGCGCACAGGAAGAGGATGTTCTCCAGTCTCCTTTGTAGTGGGTGGGGCTGTGTTACAAGTTTAGGTTGATGTAATACAGGCAGACTGGTCCATAAAAAGTTACCCTTGTGTACTCCTCCCTTTTATCTCCTCCCTTGGTGACCTTGGAGGCCGCATGTTGAGGATGTCAGTGTCATAGGATGGATGCAGCCTAGGTCCCTGAGTGACATGACGTAGAGTCCCCAAATGACATATGGTCCCTCCATAACTCCTACCCTTCCCCCACTTCCTCCTCAGACCACCATGGACTTGAAGTAAGCGAGCAATGATTTTATTGTATTCAGACACTAGGGTTCTATGCTAGAGTAGTTAGTTTACCCTGACTTATACAGTAAGTGCTCAGTAATTACGGTGACTAAATGTTCTAATTTCAGAGCCCAAGCTTTTAACCACTGCACTCTCTTGATTGTCTTTCTGTATGCTCTTTCCCCATTTCTTCATAAAATCAAATTCTTTTCTGATTTTAAAAGTAGTATGTGCTCAGAACTCAATACCAACAACAGAAACAAATAAGCTGATAAAAAATGGGCACAGAACTTGATTAGACATTTCTGCAAAGAAGATAGACAAATAGCCAACAAGCACGTGAAAAGATGCTCTCAACATCATTCATTAGGGAAATGCAAGTCAAAACCACGACGAGATACCATAGAACACCCATTAGGATGGCTACCGTCAAAGAAACAAGCATCAACTGTTGGCGAAGAAGTGGAGAAATTGGAAGACTCGTGCACTGCTGCTGGGAATGTAAAAGGATAGAGACGCTGCGGGAAACAGCATGGCAGTTCCTCAAAAAATTAAATAAAATTATCATATGACCCAGCAATTCTACTTCTGGATATGTACCCCAAAGAACTGAAAGCAGGATATCAAAGATATATCTATATACCCATGTTCACAGCAGCATTATTTATAATAACCAAAGGTTGGAAGCCACCCAAGTGTCCATTGACAGATGAATGGATAAACAAAATGTAGTTTTCCATAGAATGGAATATTATTCAGGCAGAAAAAGGAGGGAAATTCTTTTTTCAATTGAAGTATAGTCGATTTGCAATGTTGTGTTAGTCTCTGGTGTACAGTATGGTAGTTTAGTTATACACACACATTTTTTTTTCATTATAGGTTACTGCAAGATATTGAATATTGTTCCCTGTGCTATATAATAGGACCTTGTTGTTTAAGGAAGGAAATTCTAACATGTGCTACAACATGAATTAATCTTGAAGACATTATGCTAAGTGAAGAAAACCCAGTCACTAGGACAAATACTGTATTACAGATTCCACTTACATAAGGTTTCAAGAGCAGTCAAATTCATGGAGACAGAAAGTAGGAATGATGGGTGCCAAGGACTGGAGGGAGAGGGGAATGGGGACTTGTTTACTGGCTACAGACTTTCAGTTTTGCAAGCTGAAAAGAGTTCTGGATACTGGTTGCACAACAATGTGAACTACTGAACTGTATGTATACTTAAAATACGGTTAAGATGGTAAATTTCATGTTATGTGTATTTTACCGCAATTAAGTTTTTTAAGTATTATGTGCTCTTTTAAAAAAATATATAAAGGAAGTTTTAAAAACATCATCCTCTATTACTCCAATAGAGATTATCACTGTTGAGAGAGTCTTTTTATGTAACCAGAGTGGAGTTGTTTTATAAAACATTGATTCAACACCGTAAAGCAAAACTCCAGTCCTGGTAGAGAAAGCCATCCTGTTATAGAGTGAGAATTAGCGCTCTTTTTGCTTCCAGGCAGACTGGAAGAACTCCAGTGTTTCTAAGTCTTCACATTTGAATTTGGTGAATATTGTCTTTGTAACCAGAAGTGCAGAGGCCTCAGGCATAGGCCAGCGTTTGGACAACTATAATTACTTTTGGATTCAGGACCATAAAGTTTGATGCCTGGGGCATTTCTTCCTTTCCTTCACACACAGTTCATTCATTGAATAAATATTTGTTGATTGTCAACACATGCCAGACACTGTGCTGGGGGCTCAGGAGACAGCAGTGAATAGGAGAGGACACTTACCTTCTAGTTGGTGAGACAAACAGTAAACAAGTAAACAAATTACAAACCGTGCAATGCCCGAGGAAAGGCACAGGATAATGCTATGGAAAGGAACGGGACAGGACATGACACCTGAGCTGAGACCTGGAGGCTGGGAAGGAGCTCCCACAGAAAGTGCTGGAGACACAAAAGAACATTAGGTCACTTATAGGAACAGATAAAGGAATCAGTGGTGATGGAGGTCAAAACAGTGCTTAGCTCTGGAGAGGGTGCCAACTGCAGGAGGCACGAGATGCTCCAGTGTGCTGGAAATAGTCTGCCTCTTGATCTGGGTGAATATTTGTGTAAAAGAATTATGTAAAAATTCACTGAGCTGCACATGTTGTTTGTGCACTTTATTATATGAATGTTACATCTCGATAAAAATAAGATAAAAAACCCTGTCCCCCCAAAAAAGGACACAAAAGGGGGGCTTTCCAGGTGGAGGGAATAATAAGCACAGAGGCCTGCAGGTGGACTGTCTCTAGTGACGAACAGCCAGAAACTGGCTGGGGGAGCGGGGCTGGGGGGATGAGGTTGGCCACACTTCAGATTAACAGTGGTTATCCCCAGGGAGACAGTGAAGATTAGGGCTCTGGGTCCAGGGATTTTAACCATTGTTTACACTTGGGGAAAAATAGTTTTTGAAAATATCTTCATGTTTTTACATGTATCATTTAAAAAATAAATAAGGCCATTTACTTTTGCTTTCCAAGTGTGGCTTTTGCCTTTCCTGTCTGCTCGTTCTAAAGAGGTTAATGGCTTTGAACGTCCTTATCTTGTCTCAAGGGGAAAAAAATCCAGGGTGTAAAGCCCTCGTAATTCCTCATCAGGGCTGCCATCTTAGAACATCCACTCAGGGGCTACACACATCACTTTTCTAATATGTGGAAGAAAAAAGGGAACTGTGGCGGGTGGGGGCACGTTTCCTCACTTCATTCATTCACGTAACATTTACCGAGGGTTTGTTACCCACAGACACTGCTTGTTTTCCAGACTTTCCCAGGTCCAAATCTCTCTCTGCTCAACTTGGGGTGAAACCAAATGCTGTGAATCCAAACCTGAGGCAGATGGGATTAAGGATCAGGGGCCAGGTGGGGTGTGTATGTGTGTGTGTACGCGCAGAAAGGGAGAAGATACACAGGGAAAGTTTCAGGGCCTTATGGCTGAGGACCGGTTCCAGTTGAGGCGCTGGGAACCAGTTGAAGGGAACAGAGAAGCACTTTCTAGACCAACCCTGGGGAAACTGCCTTGAGCCTCTGGGAAAGGCCCCTTTCTCCCCATCTTCCAGACCTGCACGCACTGATGCTCTGAAGGGCAGGTGGTGCAGAGCTACGGCCAACCTCCCCACTCTTCCAGGGTTGGCGCTCAGGACATGGCGCGGGCGGGAGGGGTGGAAGAAACGCGGCCTCCACACTGACCCCTGTGGGTCAGAGGGTACGGCCCGTGGCGCCGAGACTCCCCAAGGCCCTGGGGTCCCGCATCCCCGAGGGACATCCCTGAAGGATGCGGACACGACCCCACCTGGCACCAGCGAGCTGCCCTCTCACCTGTCCCTGCGCCAGTACACGGGGCGGAGCCGGCCGGGGGGAGGGTCCTATCCCAGAGCAGCACTGAGGTCTCGACCCACACAAGTTTTTGTTGGATATTTTCAAAAATATATATTCGGGGAGGGGGCATTGGAGGGCGAACTTGGTCGCAGGACAGGCTGAGAGGACTCTGCAGCCAGAGCTGCGGAGGGTAGGAGACCCCTGGTATTTCTTGCCATTCTCTTGCCACCTCAGTTCCTTTTGTTCATCCTCCAAAGGCCTCAGCTTCTAGGGAAGCCAAATTCCTTGCTGGATTGCATTTTGGAATCTGTAATGAGAACTGCCTTATTGTCAAAACAGATTCAGCGAGTGGCCTCATTCCCCTTTGCAGTTAAGTTAGTGGTCCCATTTAGTTACATTCTGAACACAAAACTGTATTTTGACAACTTTGGTTGTCTTTGTAATTCTATGCGTGTGATTTGATGTACTTAAAAACATCATTTTGAGAGAGGGTTGTGGCTTCCCTGGGCCACAAAGGGGTAAAGACCCCTGTTCACACTGAATAGATAGACCACTTGGGGTATGCTGAGTTCTGAGGAGCTGGGCTAGAAAGCAAAATTACCAATGTTCTCAGTTGGTCCAACTGAAGAAACAGGTATGTTCACCATTATTGTAACTGAACAGCACCCTATGGGGCCTTCCTGGGACAGACCCCCTCCCCCATATCCTGCTGTAGCCCCTCTCTGAAGTACCTAGATAATAGTATCTCATGCATATTTGCTGAGCTTTTCAGATGCCTAAAAACCACCACCAAATGGAAGAAATTAACTGCTTGATGATCCTGAGCACATGGCCCCAAGGCCCTCTGGTGCTTAAGGACTGATCACCATCAACCTATCAGAATTGTGCAACCTATCAGAATAGCTGATCACGGCCCTGGGATGCCCCGCCCTTAGCTGACACTTTAAAAAGGCTCAGCTGAAACCCTTCAGGGAGTTCAGGCTTTTTTTTGTTGGGGGTGGAGGGAGGGGCACGAGCTACACGCTCTCCTAGTCCAGCCATGCAATAAAACTTTCTCTGCTCCAGACTCCAAGGTTCAGTTTGGCCTCACAGGATCACGAACTTGCTCTCAAGAAGCCAGCCTACGAGTCTGTTCCTGTGGCAGGTCGACCCGGCCAGGGGCAGCCCCCTCCCTGGGTCCCAGTGGCTGCCCTAGCTGACTTAGCTCCGGAGAACTAGGAGGAACTCCCCCTGGGAGGCAAGGCCACACCAGCCCACGGCTGTTTGGAGCCAAGAAATGTCCGGAGCTGCAGTCCACACTCGGTGCTGCTTGGAGGTGAGTGGCTCCACCTTTTGCGCTGGCTGGGAACTCTCTCCACTCCATCTGGGCCCGTGTCTACTGGAGAAGGGAGCCTCTCTGGACTCACTGCGAGCCACTTTGGGTGCCTTCTCTTTCTAGAGCCGGGCCGGTCTGTTTGGAGGCCTCCGTTTGGGAGTGGAAGTGGAGTTTTTAGGCGACAGCTCCTCTGATTTTCTGTCTGTGTGACCATAACTTATTTGTGTTTTTGTGTGTATCATTTTGGGGTGAGTCACTCTGGCTTGAGCAGGATAGAAAATTCTATCTGCTTCATCTGGGCTCACTTCCCTTTCAGGGAGTGAGCCATTGTGGGCTCATTGCTAGCCACTCTGGATCCATTCTTTTTTGGGAGCCAGGCTACTCTGGAGGCCTCCGTCTGGAAGTGGAATTTTGGGGCTACACCTTGTCTGATCTTTTGTTTGTGGGACCATGTTTGTTGCAGGTGTGTGTGTTTCTCAGTACTTGCATTGGCTGGCTGAGACACCTTCAGTGAGTAACGGGGACTCACAGTGACTACGTGAGTGTATCCTCTGTTACATTGGCTTCACCTGTGGTGGTGCGTTGGCTGCAATTATCCCCTTTTGTACTGACGGAGTACTGGTTGGGAATCTCCGTTTCTGGGGCTAGGGAACAGATCCTGGGAGACCATTGTTCATTGCATTTATTTGCTTGACAACACTAGCCATGAATAATTATTATGGAGTATTCAGAGCTCTGTTCTACCTTAGAGTCTCCTGGGGTATTTTTGCAAAACTGGGAGATCTTTAGCTATGCTCTCATAAATGAAAAATATGATATTTTTATTGTGTGGCCTCAGTACTCCCTGAGATCTAGAGAACAATGGCCCCTGATGGCTCTGCTAGTATATCAAAGTGGGCCTTTTGCAGTTACCTTGGCTTTTATCTTGGGCGTGTGTGCATCTCAGTACCTGTGTCCAAATTCTGTTCTCACCTGGTTTTGCTGAAAGGGAGGCATGTGAATGTGAATGAAACATATATATATGTTCATATATATATAAACAAATATATACTTATATATATAATTGTTTATTACTGTTATTTCTTTAAACTGAAGTGGATATTTGGAAACTGGGGGAAAAAAATCTCTGAAAATAGCCAAGATGGCTGGGTTTTGTGTAAGCAGTGAGAGGAGAAATTTGCATTTCTTTTCCTGTTCCTTTGAGATATAAATGATCTACCTGGGCTATCAAGGGAAAAGAGTTTTCTTTAAACTCATGCAGAAAAGCTGAGATCTCTGGTTCTGTCTTTACATAAAAAAATCAATATTAAATTAATATCTGGTATTAAAGTTAGCTTAATCTTGTTGTTATTATCAATACATTTTTTATTGTACTTGGGTTTACTGAAGGTCAGTACATTTATATTTCCATTGCAGAGTCTGCAGGGAAAAAATGAACTTGGTGTGAAACTCTTACAATTAAATGCAAATGAAATAAGAGATTTTGGTTGAACTCCTTAGAAATAATTATGTTTTAGGAATGCCTACTTAAAAAATGATCTGCCCTGATACTTGGTAATGTGAAATTTTAGAGTGGTACTATATTAAGTTAAATGATGGAAGTTTATTAAATAGGTGATTCCCAAACAAAATAAGATACTGAAACATTATTTACTGACCATTGGCTTCCCTTTAAAGAGAAACTAAAGGTGTTTTGGACTACTATTAAATATGTTTGGTGCCACATTGAGAGATTTTCTATAAAAAGCACATGTTTTTGGAAATTTGTTATTGGTATTTGTTTGCCAGTCTACAGAATGCTAATGGGAAAGACAGGTCGTTGGGCACACGAACTTGTGTTAGGTAACATTATTAGTCACTCAACTATACCTTCTACTTACTTTTCTAATCATCAAAACCTAGATTCATGGCATCGGAAGACCTGGATCCCCAGGCTCTGGCTTTTTTCTTTAATCTAGGTGAGACCTGGGCCTCTCCCTTCCCATCTCTGGGCCTCATTTCCCTCTTCCAGTTTGAACCAAAAGTTTGCTAGAGGAGCCTGAACTTCCTATGACTCCACCATTTATCCGCTCTACCTCTTTGCCTGAATACTCCTTTCCCTCTTTTCTTTCCTCCCTCTTCTCCCAAGTCACTGAGTAGGGCCTACCCAGTTTTCCCTCAGGTTTCTCCAGCCACAGAGTTGCAGGAGCCCCCTCCTTTCCCTAACCCTCAGGAGCCGTGAGTGAGTGGCTGCACCTGTCACTCAGCCCCTTCCTGATGGGATGATTGCTTGACAAATATCCTTCCCCTCCATCTGCACTTTTCTATGCAGACAAATAGGGCAGCAGACACTTGGGCCTGAAGAGACATTGTTTTTTATTAGAACTCCCTGCCAGCCTGGAACAAGAGATGCTGTGTTTGGACCAGCACTACTCAACAGAACTTTCTCCTATGATGAAAATGTTCTTATCCAGTATGTTAGCCACCAGCCACTGTAGCTCTTGAGCACTTGATGTATGACTAGTGTAACTGAGGAACTGAATTTTAAATTTTACTTAACCATTTAAAAAAAACCTAAGTTATTTTGAGAGATAAGATATCAGTAAACTGCACATAGAGTATAAAAATTGATGTTTGACATCTATACCCATGAAACGATCACCACAATCAAATGAATATACCTACCATGTCCAGAGCTTCCTCCTGCCCCTGTGTGATTGTCTGTCCTTGCCCCACGCCCACACTCAAGTAACCACTGTTCTGCTTTCTGCTGTGGGAGGTTAGTTTGCATTTCCAAGGGTATTATGTAAATGCAATCACGCAGTCTGTGCTCTTCTTTTGGCAGTGGGGGTGGGGGGTCAGGCTTCTTTCACTCTGCAAATTATTTTGAAATGCATCCATGTTGTGTGTCTCGGTTTCTTTTTATTGCTGAATAATCCATTGTTTGGAGCTACCATAGTTTTACCTGTTGATGGAGATTTGAGCTGTTTCCACTGTTTGGCTATGACCAAATAAATAAAGCTGCTGTGAACATTCTTCCACATATCTTTGTGTAGACATAGGCTTTCATTTCTCTTGGGTAAATTCCTAAAAGTAGAATGGCTAGATCATGGTAGGAGTATGTTTAACTTGGTAAGAAACTGGCAAACTTCTCCAAAGGGGTTGTACCGGTTTAAGTTCCTACCGTTTTACGTTCCTCTGCATCCTGGCCAGCACTTGGTATGTTGGGCATCTTTTCATAGGCTTATTTGATATTTTCTTTGATGAAGTGTTCCTATCTTTTGCTCATTTTTCATTATGTTTTCTTTTTGTTTATTGAAATATAGTTGATTTACAGTATTGTTAGTGTCTGGTGTACAGTATAGTGTGTTAAAAATACATATATTTTTCCATATTCTTTTTCATTATAGATTATTACAAGCTATTGAATACAGTTCCCCATGCTCTACAGTAGGACCTTGTTATTTATCTATTCTGTATATAATAGTTCATATCTCCTAATCCTGAGCTGTTTTTCCTCCCCCTACCCCCACCCTTTACTTGAGTTCTTCTGTTTTTAGTTTTTGTGCCTATTGTATGGTTTTAATCTGTGGTTACTGTTTTTCAAGTATGTTAACCCATTACTATACTTGCTTTAGACTGGTACTTATGTAGGTTCAAACATATTCGAGAAAGAAAAATCTACATTTTCTTCCTCCCCTCCCCCATGTTTTTTGATGTCCTTTTACAGCTTCATGTTTATTCTGTTGCTGTTCGTTATAGTTATTGCATTTCCAATTGTGATTTTTCTCTTTTCTGTAGATTCTTGCCCCTTTTCTATTTAGAGAAGACCTGTTTATTTAGAGGATAAACCTACCTGTTTATTTTAGAGTAGATTTAGTATTGCTATATTCCTTTAGTTTTTGCTTGTCTGAGAAATTCTTTCTCTCTCCTTCTATTCTAAGTGATAATCTTTCTGAGTAGCGTATCCTAGGCTTTAGGTTTTTCTCTTTCAGGACTTTGAATATACCTTGCCACTCCAACTATATGTCTTGGTGTAGGTTTTTTGAAATGCATCTTGTTTGGAACCCTTTTGTGCTTGCTGTATCTGGTTATCTATTTGCTTCTTTAGGTTTGGGAAGTTTTCAGCCATAATTTCTTCAAATATGTTTTCAATACCCTTTTTCTTCTTCTGGGACCCCTATTACGCATAGATTCGCACATCTTATATTAGCCCATGGGCCTGTTACAGTGCTCTCATTTTTTCATGTCTTCCTCTGCCTGCTGTTCTGATTGGATGATTTCCATTATTCTGTCTTCCAGATCACTTATTCATTCCTCAGCATTATTTATTCTGCTATTTATTGCCTTTCAGCTAGGCTTTCGACTCTGCAATTGGGTTTTCTGATTTTTAACTCCTCTTTATGGTTTTTAGTTCCTTTTTACAGTAACCTGCATTTCTATCAATAGCCTCTCTTAATTCTGCTTCAGTATTTTTATTATCTCCTTTTTGAACTCAAGTTCTGGTAGAATGGAGAGGTCTAGTTCATTGTTCTTTCAGGGGATTTCTCTTATTCTTTTAATTGGGAGTAGTTCCTCTTCTTCATTTGACTTATTTCTCTGACTCTGTGTATTTAGGAGTTATAGTTATCTACTGTGGTCTTGAAGGGCTGTTTCTGTGTGGGGAGCGATCCTTGTGAAGCCTGTGTGTCTTGTATTCTTTTTACGAGGGCTTTTTATTATGGATGCCTGCCTTATCTTTCCTCCACGTGTGCTGGCTGTTATCCCCTTGACGGGGTGTGATTGGTGTTGTGACAGGCGCCTGCACTGGAGGCTGAGCGGGGCCTCCTCTTTGCTCTGTGGTTGTCACAGCCCTGTCAGGGGCTGGGCCTGCTCCCCAGTTGCTGCAGCACGAACCCCGAGATCGTTCCTGAGCTGCTGTGTGTGGTAGGCGGGGCTGGAGCACTTCTGCTGGGAGAGGAGCTGCTGAGTACCTCTCGGGAGGTGTCCTCCAGGAAGTGCCATCTGTGGTGTCGCCTGTCACCTGTTGTGTGGCACTGCCCTCTGCCCTGCCTCAGCCACGAGAATGAGCCCTTCGTGCACTGTGCTCACTGGCGCAGATCCACTGAAGTCGGGCACCAGGACCTGCTGGGGTCATGTGTGGTCACGCCCCTGGGTCCACTGTGGGCTTCAGGGTCAGCCTAGACCCCAGCCTTAATTTTTATATACGGTGTGAGGTAGGGATTGATGTTTTCACTTATGGCTATCCAGTTGTTACAGCGCCATTTGTTGAAAAGACTATCCTTTCTACACTGAGTCACCTCTGCACCTTTGTCACATCAGTTACCTGTGGGTCTGTATCTGGACTCTGTGCTCTTCCATAGATGGGCTGATTTAAATCTGAAAAACTGTGGCTACAAGGTTGGACCTCTCGGGCTTAGGCTCAGGAGGGGTACTGCTTGTGTCCTGAGAGAAAATGCTCTGCCTTCGTCTCCACACCAGTCATCACTCGAACATTCCATTCTGACCATGCGGTTGTGAGGCAGTTAAACCTCCCCTGTTTCTCAGTATGTTGGCTTCACTTCTTCTGTCAGTTTATCATCAGGTCTTTAAGGGCTGGAGGCCCAAGAAGAGAGCTCCAGGCTCCAAGGTCCAGCATCAAATCCCAGCTTGTCAAGCGAGCAGTCAATTTGCTTAACCTGCCCTTGCCTCCGTTTCTTCATCTATAAAATGGGTATCAAAATGGGTATCATAATTGTACCGATTTTATAGGACTGTTTGAGGATTAATAATACACAAAGTGCTTAGAATAATGCCTGATAAATGACAAGGACTCAAAAAAAGCTAGCCATTATCGCTTCACGTGAAACAAAGCGAACACCGCAGCAGAGGAGGGAGACTGGCTACACTTCCTGAAACACACTTCCTTGTCTTCTGAGGACCTCTCGTGTTTCAGTGCATGTTTCAGACCCTTTAGCTTTGTATCTCTACAACCCATTTATTATTCCCATCTTGCAGATAATGAATTCATTTAAATATTCGTCCAAAGTCACATGGCTACTGGGTGACAGTCAAGATCTAAAGCCAGGCTTCTAAAGTTTGTGCTTTTAACATAATGATTTTCAAAATCGATATGCATCTGGATGGAGAGCCTGTGAAGGGCACAGTCTCCCGCCCTCTCCCAGGTGCTCCTCTGCGAGGTGCAGCCAGGCTGCGCCCTGACACCTGCATTTCCCAGGCCTCCCCGGGCTGTCCCTGGGTGGCACTGGGAGAAGCACTGTGCTCCACTGATTTCCCTCCATGTGAAGGGCGTTTTCCAACTGTTCTCAATCAAGAATTATGATCATCTTTGCCAGACTAAACACACTTGCACTTCCTATTAGGTGGAAAGTCTGATTTAAGAGGAAACTGGGATTCAGAACCAGCCGGGTACAATTTCTTACTGCAGGGATCACAGGCACTCTAGGGCAGTTCATGTCCTCTTCACCAGGTTTTTCAATGTAGCCAGAAATATGCCTATTTTGATATTGAACTCCAGAGAAGATACTCAGCTATTCGGAAGCCCTGGGACATTGTCTCAATTTATCACGAGGTGGGTGGGATGGGAGGAGTGTTCTGGAGACCGGCAGGCAGAGCCCCTCCGTGGAGCAGCTGGGTCCACTCGGCGTGATGGTTTTCCCTCCCGGGGGAAGCTCTGTTGTCTTTTGTTCTGCCGAGACCCCACCCGGGTCTGTGTGTGTGGTCCAGAAAGGAGGCCCGGCCACCCCGAGGAGCACAGGCAACACCTGCAGCCCCGCTTGAAGCTGAGTGTGAAGCGGCTGACTTCTCTTGCTGTGCGTGTCTCTGTAAACACTCTTTGGAAGACCTCAGTCTTCTGTGTCCCAAATAAGGGTGAAGAAGTTACGTGGGGACATCACTGTAGGCCACAATTCTTGTCCTCTGGGCAAGTAAATAAAAGGGTCAGCAGGGGCCTAGCCCCGTAACAGCCTGCTGTTCCCTACACAGGAGGAGCTTGGAAGCCTCCAGGGTCCCACCCAGCTGCGATGTGAGCCCCAGCTCTGGGTTGAGGGCTTGGCAGCCACTGCACGCTGCTGCTGCTGCTGCGCAAGCACGTGCCCCTGAAGGCACCTGCTGCTGCATCTCATGGTAAAGCCGGAGTGGGACCCTCCAGTCTCTGACCCTTCGTGTTCCCACCTTCCCATTTCATTGCAATAAAAAGAACAAAGCATTAAAAGAATGAAAAGACAAGGAGAGAATATTTGCAAAACACCTACTTGACAAAGGACTGGTATATAAAACATACAAAGAAGTCTTAAAACTCAACAATAAGAAAACAACCCAATTTTAAAAATTAGCAAAAGATCTGAACAGACAGCTCACCAAAAAAGGTAACTGAATAGATTAAAAACATGCTCCACATCATATGTCACTAGGGAATTGCAAACTCACACAACCATGGATGCTGCTCCGTACTTACTGTAACGGCGAAAACCCAACACAGTGACAACACCAAATGCTGGTGAGGTGGTAGAGCAACACGAACTGCCCTTGACTGTGGATGAGGATGCAGAGTGGTGCAGCCACAGGAAGACAGGGTGGCAGTTTCTTACAAGGCTAAACATGCCTTACCATGTACTCCAGCAGTTGCACCCCTTGGCATTTACCCAAATGGGGTGAACAACTTATGTCTGCACAAAAACCTGCACACAGGTGTTTAGAGCAGCTGTAATCATAAATACCCAAACCTGTAAGCAACCAAGATGTCCTTCAGGAGGTGAATGAATAAACAAACCGGCACATCTGGACAGTGGATTATTCAGCAAAAAAAAGAAATGAACTGTCGAGCCATGAAAAGAGATGGAAGAAACTTAAATGCGTATCACTAAGTGAAAAGAGCCAATTTGGAAAGGCTACATACTGTGTGATTCCAACTATATGCCAGTCTGGGAAAGGCAAAACTACAGAGACAGTGAAATGATCAGTGGTTGCCAGGGGTGGGCGGGAGGGGTGAACAGGCGGAGCACAGGGGGTTTTTAGGGCAGTGAAGCTATTCTGTGTGATACCACAGTAGTAGATACATGTCATTATACACTTGTCAAAACCCACAGAATGTACAAGACCGAGAGTGGACCCTGATGTAAACCATGGACTTACGTAGTAATGATTGATGAGCCAATATTGATACTTCATCAAAAAAAAAAAAAAAAAGAAAAAAGAAAATGCATGTATAGGATGATGGCAATTATGTAAAATAAAAATAGCAGCTGATACAAAGCACAGTCTAATCCAAAGAAGGGAGGCACTCCTAATTTTGACAAGAGCTAAAATAGGGAGGTGAGTTTTGAATTAGAAAATATTTTTAAAGGAAACATAACGTGTTTAGTGCTCTCTGTGCGCTGGGTGCCACGTTGGAACGTTTAAACCCTCACATAGCTCGAGGGTATCCTCGTAATCCTTGTTTATAGGTAAGGGAGCTTGCTCAGAGGCCCCAGCTCAGGTGACAGCCTCGGGATTCACACCACTGCATTACCCTGCCTTGAAAATAAGTAGCAACCAGAGCGAGGTTAGTCGTCTGCGGACCGCCTGAGAAACAGTACAATTATGCTGTCACTTCTTTGTAACCGGTCCTTGGGGAAGTGCTTGTCCTGACGGTTTAAACATGGCCCCAGAAACTGAATTGTTCTCCTGGGTTTAGCAAACTGCCCTCCCTCCCCTCACCCCCGATGTAGCGAAAGGCAAGTTTCAGCGCTCACCTTGTCTCACTGGGTCCGACCCGGGCGGTTGTGCTGCTGGCCTCGGCTGCTGCCTGACGCGCTGTGTGGACCACTCCTCTGGTGGCCCTGGGGCTCTCTTCTGTCCCTGGCTTGCTGGGCGCCTGCAGGTTACCGGAGATCTAGCCGTGACTTGTGGATAAGGTTCAGGTCTCCTGGGACTTAACCTGGGACCCATACCCTGGAAGCTGGGGACAGAACCAAGAGCAGTGAAGCAAAAGCTGAGGAGGGTGGGAGGTGGGGTCCTGGGGACCCGGCCAGAGCTGCTGCGGGGCTGCCAGGCTCCTCGTGGGAACTGAAGGCTGCTTGTGGGGAGAGTGATGGGAAAGGAGAAAGGAGAGCCTCAAAGAGGCAGCGACGTCCACACATGACCTCTGCAGCATCCCTCAGATCTCGGTCCCCCGTCGACCTGACCCTTCTCTATGCCCGGCTTCCCACGTCACCAGAGACAATCCCCAACCTGCGGGACTGGCTGCACGGCCAGTGAATGGTCCCAACCTCAGGCGACCCTCCAGGAGGCTGGGTGTTAGACACTGTGCCCGGTGGCTCCCATTCCAGACCCGGTCACTCTCAAGCCCCAGCCTCTCGCAAACTCATGGAGAAGAGAGGCCAGGAGGTCACTTCTCCTGCCGTTCACAATATGCCAGCTCCATCCTCACGTCCTCTATTCACCTGGTGTCTTCCTCTGGTTCTGCTCTCAACCCCTCTCCCCACTCCCCTCCGGTCTGCTATACCTGCCCTCTTAAAGTCACCAGTGACCTGTGATTGCCACACTCCCAGTTGTGACCCCTGATCTCTACTGGATATGGCAGTAAGGACCATTTCATTCTTGACATTTATCTTTGGTCTTCAGGACACACTGTCCAGTGTCTCAGAATTTTTCCCGACCTTCTTTGTTGGATCTGCTTTGACCTCCCCTGCCTTGCCTCTTGAACACCAAAGTCAAATTTGGGAACTTTCATTCTCTAGGTCTGTGTTCTTAGTTAACCCCTTCCTTCCCCTGGTTCTGCTGCAGGCGATCCAACTTGGAGACAAGCACTGGATGACCAGGTGCCACTCAAGCAGCACAAACTCAGCATGAGGGGAAGCACCCACATTTTCCTTTTCAAATCTGCTTCTCCTCCTGGCTCCCTCCCGGACACCTACCTGTCTGTGTCAGGCTGCCCCTCCCCACACGCCCTCCCCCGTCCACACCTCCCTGCTCTTCCTAGCACCTCGACCTGCCACCTTCTCTATCCAGCACAAGCCTCAGCAGTGCTTTTTGTGAAATCCATCTTCCATGATGTTTCCTTTGCCACCTTTCACCTCTTCACTATCTCACTTCTTTAGGGCCCAATGGAAGTGCTGGGGCCTTTGAAAATCCTTCCTCAAGTCTCAGTAGGCAGTTCACCTCTCCACCCACTAGGATCCCTCGGCCTGTGACCGGCTTGTAGCTGGTTATGCCCCTCACCACATGCTAACCTCCCAGCCGAGAAATATCTGCTAAGTGGCTAGTTGAACATGTGCATGTTGTCCTCCAGCACCAGGTGTGGCTGCAGTGTGCTGAGGGACCCAGCACCAGGCAGGACAGGGCAGAGTCCTACACGCACACACGGGCCCTTAAAGACCCTGTAGAGCGTATCCTTATTTAGATAAAGTTGGTGCATGTCAGGGGTGGCAAGCTTTTTCCATCCAGGGACAGACAGCATTTCAGGCCTCGAGGGCCACATGGTCTCTGTTGTAACTGCTCCACTTGGCCGTTTCTGACGAAAGCAACCGTAACAAGACAGACAAGAGTGGCTGTGTTCTGATCAACTTTATTTATGGACACTGACATGTGAATTTCATATAACTTGTGTGTGTCATGAAAAATTACTTTTTAATCATTTAAAGATGTAAAAACCATTCTCAGCTGTGGGTCCTAGTGTGCTGATCCCTACTTTTTGCCTGCCTGTGAGCTATGGCTGATCACGTGTCTTTCAGCACAGGCCTCGGTATGTGAGCTTTATTTTTTGGCTGAAAGGCCCCCAAATGAAAACTTGATCAGTACAAGTAGAGAAGAGCCTAGAGACCTGATGTGAGAGCCCCTGCTTCTCAGGGGATGGACGGTCAGGACTCGGTGCTGCCACCTAGTGTCCGGCCGGCCCCACAGCCCAACATGCTCCAACAGGTGATAGTGATGTATGTTTAAAACCTGGGATGGGGTGGGGGGTGGGGGTGGGGTGTTCCTTATTCCTAAGGACCTGAAAACAGTTCCCCTCCCATCAGCATATGGTCTGGGTCTCTGTTCCCAACACACCCAAAAAAGACTTCAAATCAGTTAAACCAAATATGTGTTAAAGGTAAAGAAGAATAAAAACCTGATAAATCATTTCAAGTGAGAAAGCAAGCTTCAAGTCACAGGATTTTGAGGTCATTTATCTCTTGTTCTACCAGCTTTTCAGGGCCATTATTCAAGGCGACAGAGTGCAAGGCAGAGCCAGCCCAGGTCCCGCCACCCCGCCCAGCGCAGGGCTTGTGTAACATCCTGGGGCCAGGGGCTAAGAGCAGTGGGGTCCGATCCCAGCCCTGTCACTCAATTGCTCTGGGTCCTCAGACACGTAGTCAGACTTTGTGCCTCAATTTCCCCAACTGTAAAATGGGGCGGAGTACCCATCTCACACAGTTGAGGCTGAACTGTGTCTGGCCTGTGAGTGGCATTAAGGTGTTTGCTGCCATCATGAATTTACTGAGCACCTACTATGTGTCAGACATAGTGCTTTATGGATTTTGGCAGATTTAATCCTTGTAACTCTTCTAACAAGGTGAATGTTGTCCCCGCTCTGTGAATTAACCTAGAGAGGTCACACGTCCTGTGGGTAGGTGCTGGGAACAAGGCTTTGTTGGTACCACATTGTACACAATTGAGTTACCATGTCACAAATATGACCCAACACTGACATGCTGGCAAGAATGGGCACTAAGTAACTACTAGGTGACCTGGTGGCATTCTGAGCACTCTGAAAGGCTTTTGGGGTGGGTGTGACTGTCACTGTTCCTGCTTGAAGGTGACTGTGCTGCTGTCATTCTTGGCTTTTGAGTGTCTTTGAGTAGCAGAGGCTGGGAGAGGGAGTGCCTGGGACAATCTGTATGCAAATGTCAGAGCTATAAAAATACTGGCAGTTAAGTGTCTTTTCTGCTGGTCCTACTACTTCATTTCTTAAGTTCTGAAGTCTTAAAATTAATGGAATATTCACTAAATGCTCAATTTACCAAGACATCTGGGGATAATAAAAATCTTTGCAGAGCAAAACTTCGTGTTCTGGAATGTTTAAAACCTTGGGTGTAGGCGGAGTTGAGACAGGCAAATGCTCACAGCCTAGCTCTGGGAGTCCTGACGTTTCCCAGCTCTGCAGACTTTCCCTCACCTCGTGTTTTCAAATCCTTCGACGGATATACAATTCTGATCAACCGGGACCCGGCCCGGTCCTCCCTCAGGAATCCAGAGGCCCCGTGGCTGCTAAGACCATGGGTGCCTATCATTTTCTATAGGCTTTATAGGGTTTAAAAGGTCAGGGCCCTGGGTTCAGCAGAGAAGCACGTGGCAGGGCCGAAGTGGTGCGGGAGGTAAGCACTAACCTGAAGTTGGGGCCTGGCCTTCATCACTGGCACTGAACCCCTCTGAACCGCGAGTTCCTAATCTGTAAAACAGGGAGGAGGAAGATCCCACACCCTTCACAGTCGTGCTGAGCAATGAGCACCGAGGAGAGTGCAAAGGAAACTGTGAAGTACCATCGGTTCATTTAAGATGTGTGTAACAAACTGAGATTGCAGTGGCTGAAAGAGGAGACTGCTCAAAGTACTTTTATGGCCAGATGCCTGCATTCTTTAAGGTTCTGGGCACAGGCTTACAATCTCAAATGTTTTCTGTCTTCTGTTCAGTTTTCTCTAAATTAGGTCAGTGGGCAGTAACATCTGCTTGCTTGCATTGCCCTCGTCCCCCACCAGGTGGCGGTGCTGCCCAATTAGCAATTTCTTTTGATGAGACGCTGGCTGAGCCCTTTTACAGTGATTCAAGTTGCAGCTGCAAGAGGGAAAAGAAAAACAATGAAGAACCACCCAGCCCCCCACCTCACCCCACCCCTACCCCCCAGTTTCAAGTAGCAGATCAAGATCTTAAGACTAAGAGAGGGTACATAGCTCAAGTGGCAGAGCATAAGCTTAGCATGCACGAGGTCCTGGGTTCAATCCCCAGTACTGCCACTAAACATAATAATAAAATAAACCTAATTACCTACCTCTGCCAAATGCAAAAATAAATAAGATCTTGGAATTAAGAGTGCTAAAGACTGGGGCCTGTTGTCACTGAAGACAAGGTGTGACAGCAGGAAGGGTTTTTGAAGCCCCCACCAGTGATGTACCCCACTTCCCAGAGCTAGAATGAGGGAGCCTAAAGCCCTTGTCCTTCCAGGATGGACAGACATTTGCACACATGCAGAGTCCAGGCTATGTGTACCTAGGCTCCAATGTAGGGGGCTCACAATTTTCAAGAGGACAGCACCTAAGAATTAGGTCATCTTCTCTTGAGATATGGCAAAGAAACGTATTTTTGCACATATGGGCACAATAGCTGTGATTCATAAGCAGTGATAAACTAAGAAAACTGATATGAGATGGACCTTAGGAATCCAAACTGTGCTGGCTGATGGGCGTGCTCTGGGAAAGGATGGTGCTGCCCTCTGCTGGCGATCTAGAGGACTGCAGTGAAAACATGCCCTTGCCTGAGGTTACACGTGCCTCTCAGCTTGGGACCCAAGCCCTTTGTTCTCACTATAGGCCCCAACTTCAGATCTTCTCCTACCCCCAGGAAAGGTCCAGAGTCAGTGCTATGTTTAAAGTCAGAGCACCCCTCTCTTCCTTCACCCCCCGGAACCTTAACTCATTTCTCTGGAAATGGCCCTTTCGGGGGGTGGGGGGGCATTTTTCTTTATTCCTTTGAGGTGATAGGTGGAAGGGTTACGGGTTAACTACTGGCCCAGCTTGCCTCCATTTGGTTTCACTGCCTTAACCTTAGAATGCTTTTGTAATCAGTATGTAGGATTGAAAAAGCTGTCTTCCAGGCTCAGGTGAATGGTGCTCCTACGTGCTAGATGCTGCCTGTTTAAAAAAAAGAGAGAGAGAGAGATTTTACTTGGGGCTTTAATTTTTTTGGAGCCCTCTCAGAAAAATTAGATGTTAGCATTAGCACTTACAAGGCAAATCCACATTTAATTTTTTATGTGATACCTCATTCGACTTCGGTACTGAGTCATCAGGACTGCACGGCTCCGACCACAGCTGCCATTAACCAGCAAGCTCTCCAACCAGCTTTGACTTTTGAGGATAAGAACTATTTTATGCCTTTCATCAGTGGATCGAGCTGAACCGAGTTTAACGTAATGAAAAACCACATTTTCTAGGCTCCTCAGCACCCAAAGAACCACTGCCTTCACCTCGACCTAACCCTCTCGCGTTTTCCTCGTCTCTGAAAACACTATCACAGTTCTCCTGTGCAGCCAAACTGAATTCAGCTAACACCTGAGTGGCTTCTCGGTACTGCGGCATGACTCTGGGCCGTGCCCAAGTAGCGTTTAGTCCTCATGGCCATAAACCTTCTCTCCGGGTCAGACGCAGCCCTTCGTGAGGGCCTGGCTTCCTTCCACTGGCCTCTGCCTTCCTGCTGCCTCCCCCTAATCGCTCTCTCAACTTCCAGGCCTTCCTTCAACCACCTGACAGTTTCAAAAGCTATCGTCAACTTCCACTTATTCATTCACTCAACTCCAAATTCTGTCATCTGGCTCGACTTGACGTATCGGCCCACAGATCTCCTCACTTTCGGGATGCTCCCTCAGCTGCAGCTGCCTGTGCGCCGCCCCCCAGCCCTGTCACCTCCAGTCCTGTGCCGGCACCAGCTGCCTCCAGCGCACCCCTTCTCGGCACGGGGACTGTCCAAACCCTGCCCACAGTCAGGCTCCTCCACACCCGCCTCCAGGTTACCCCTGTCCCTCGCCAGGCCTCCCAGGGCCCGGTCCTAGCTCCCGGGAGGGGGCTGGGAGGCGGACAGAGGGCCTGGCCTGCCCCTGCTGGCCTGAGTGTAAGCCGCGTGGGAAACGCCGTCCCACAGCCCAGCCTGAGCGCGTCCTGGAGAACAGAAGCACACACCAGGAGACTGGTATAAAAACGCTGCTGCTGTAACAGCGAGTAAGTAAAACCCACCCAATGTCTGCTGAGAGAACAGGTAAGTTGTGTGTGTTTCCTCCTCCAGCGCAGTGGTGCACTGTAGTTAGCGAACGTGAGTGAACTGCAGGAGTGTAGCAACAGGACCGCAGAGCCAGGGGAGGAGAGACGGTCCCGGAGAACTGGCTACAGGACACCCTTTCCATAAAGCCTCGAGAAGTGGAAACACATCGTATATTTGGGGAAGGAGGATGTGAAACGTTGAGGGGAAAATGGAGTAAAAAATTTAGTGGTGACCCTGGGGTAGTCAGGGAAGGAGGGAGAAGGGACACGGTGGCGAGGACCCTGGAGATGCGAGCTGCCTTGAGGTGGCTCATGCCTGGCGCCGGCGCGCTTGGGGGATGTGCCGTCTGAAGCGTCGGGCTGTGTGCTCATTTCACAGGCGCCGCCCGGCTGGCTACAGAGAAAGCGGTCATTAGGTGGTTCTGAACAATCATTCTGCCCCTCACTGGGACACTGGGGACAACAGGAGGGGCTGCGCTGAGCGACTGGACCTCAGAGGACGTGACTGACTAATCTGCGGCCACTTGGAAAGCGCCTCCGTGAAGTCGCTCACGCCTCACTGACTGGGTGGCAGCTGACCTGAGGCGGGGCTACAGACCGGAGAACCAGTGAGAGACACTGAGAGCCCTGAGGTCAGCTAGGACGAGGGAGGGCCTGAGCAGAGCCACAGCTCTGGGGTGACAAGGACCCTGTCCCAGCCTCCGGTGCACAGCGTGCACTCGGTCCGCACAGAGACGTAGTCCCTTCTGTCCGCAGTCGCCCGGGCGACCCACGTAGTAAAGGCTCCTTGGGGGAAAAGCTGAGGAACACCCGGATGGCAGGTAACTTTGGGATTTCACTGCCCACATTATAAGGAAATAATGGGTTGATTCTCTAAAAAGAGAAAAAAACCCCAAAACCCATCAGGTATGATGTCCTCTTATCTTCCATTTTTACAAAATTTGCAATAAAGCACAATTCTTAAGCTGTTTTTCATTTTTTTATTGCTGTTAATTCAAGGAAAAAAGGTTGCATAAAATCCAATCTGTTCTAGAAATATAAGTGGCCTTTCCAGTACATAACATTTCAAATATCAAAGTATATGGTAAACATACAAATAAGGAGAAGGTAACATACCTCCTATGTACAGTACAGTCTTTTAAATCATAAAATAAGCTCCATAAAGTACAACTGGCAAGTAACTCACAATGCGGCCCATACGTGGCTTATCAAAACCCTCGCTTGAACAACTTAACTGCAGCGTAACAATTAATCTAATAATGTGGTCCAAAAATACCCAGAGCAAATAAAATATATTTAATCAAAATAATTTCCTTTACTCAAGCTTCTTTTTCTTTTTAAATTAAAGCTTTCATCTACCCCTTCACAGCCTCCCTTCCTTCCCCTCCCACCCCTGAAAGGAGGTTTTGAAATGTACATTGGCGCTATAAATATAAATGCTACCTAGGAAGCATTCCATGAAGCTTCTTTCTTCAAGTGTTTCCTTTTGTCTAGCAATCTGTTAGGCTTCTGAACCAAGACCAAATATTGAAGTTCCTCTGCTGCACACCAACGTTACCCCCGTAACAAACATCGGCCCTTTCTGCTCGGGGGGGGGGGGGGGCAGGGGCATCGCCCCGGCCCCCACCCCCACCCGTAGCCTGTGACTCTGCAGTGCTAGGTGCTCGTGGCTGTCGAGAGCAGCAGTCCAAACACTACACCCCGTCTTCCAGATAACCTCAGTGCACTTTAGGAAATCAAAATTACCTGGAAGCAATTTAGTACATAGATTGGCTTTAAAAAAACTTTTTGTTTTAAACAGCAGCATTAAACTTAGTGACATGACACTGACATGATTAATACCATCTTCACACACCCAGAATTCAGTCTTTCACATTATAATCAAGCACAGTGGTAAACTGTTATAAAAGTGACTTTGCTACGAGAGGCAGGTCAGGGAACAAGCACCTGACTCGTAGAATCGCAGAGCTTCTGTTCAGAGAGAAATAAACCACACACATTGACACAACGTGACACCGTAACGGTGTAGGAGCAGGAACGACTCAAGTGTCTCTTACACGACACAGTGGTAGACTACAGGTAAAGGTGGCTGTTGACTTTCATTACAAACACAAACACACAGAAGAATCACACTCACACTAGTTTGTTCACTTTATGTCTCTCTGAAGCAACAGGCTAAAAAAGTATGATGGAGTAAAAAGTTTTTTTTTCTAAGAAAAAGCTCTTTGTCCACTTCATACGTCATATTTTCTCAGTTTCATATGGTTTTACTTCTTCCTCTCTCTCCCACTTGTTTTAATTTTTACTTGGACAACAAGCGCTGCACATGTGTATTTATGTGGTGCTGTTTATTACATATATACACACTGTTTTGGGCATCTGGCTTCTCCCTTGTGGTTAAGGTGAAACATTTTACCCTCAATTTATATGCAGAGCAGTTTACAAAGTGTGGACAAGGCAGTGCCAACCACACCTGCAGCCGCTGGGAAGAGTGAGGGTGGGGGAGAAAAAGCAGGATTTAGGGAGAAAGTGAGAAAAGCTGGGGAAGAAGCCATTTCTTTTTTCCAAAACCATATGACTGTTACCAGTGTTATATATTTAAAAAAAAAAAAGGGTCAAATACACAGTTTTAAAGATTCAGTAAACATTGCACACAGCAAGTATTCAGTGTAAAAATAAAAAAGCACGCATGGACATTTTCCTTTTGATAGTTTGCCTGGATGTTTAAATTACACGTATCATACAGGTAAGCCTGTTGTTGAACCAGGAGACCAGAGGCTCAAAAGCAATGCACTCTCTTGTTTTGGACATCGGTACAAGGGAAAGGAAAAATCCCCACTGCATAGAAATCTAGGAAATGTAGATACAAAGAAACACAAACAAAATACCTTTCCTTTCCTCCCCTCCACACCCCACCAGGACTCCCCACACTTCAGTGTATTAAGGAGGCAAGCTTTGCTTGTTTCAGTCTGCAGAATCCAACGTATCACTAGGAGGGGGGAGGGGAGGTGCGTATCTCAGTCTGTAAGTGCCTAAAACGGGAAAGAGAACTGCTAAGTCACTGCGCACAATGCAAACATCACAAACCACTACAAGCTCTCAAACGGGCTGCTCCTCACAGGCGGCTTCTCCCACACTGCTGACCCCAAAGCGGTCGATAAAGTGACTTCTAAAAAAACAGTATGAAGTCTGTGCTTTAAATGTCAACCTGAGGCTACCAAACTCAATCTTTCTTTAAAAGTGCCAAGTACATGCTCTCAATTCAAGACTGTGTGTGAGGTGTGGTGAGATGTCAGAAGCCTCAGGCAAGTGAGAGGCAACAGTCTGGGGTCTACACGGAATTTGGTGTCTTACTTGCACTTTTTAGAGAACAATTTCTTTATTCTGGTGGTAATAATATTAATCTTAGTTCAAACTGCCTTCCTCCCAAACCAGTGCATAAATATTTTGTTCCTTAAAATGCCACAGCATTAAAAAAAAAGTCTGCTGGGAGGGGAAGGTGCTGCCCGGGGAAAGCGCACGGGGCCAGCTGGCTGGACGCAGGTGCACCCAGGTAACAAAAAACCTCCCACCTCAGGGGATGGCATCACTTCCTAGTTTCTCAGTGTTTTAAAATTTCACTTACTCTATGAAACAGGATTGTAGCTTTAAAAAAAAAAGTGCTGCTAGTAAGAGATATGCAAATTCCCATTATATTCCTTAAAAAGTGCCTTTACGGTTTCTTCCTTCATTGGAGACAACCGCTCTGACTTTCTTGTGCTGTGTGACCCGCGTCTACACTAGGTCTTGCCGCCTGCGTCTTACGGCCTGTCACTGAGAGCACAGCATCCATCAGTGAACACACACGGCTCTCTGTGCTACGGCAGGATGCCCATGATCAGTGAGGGAGGGAGGGACGGGCACACTCAAAACCAGTCCTCTGGGAGCTCTCGTGATTACCTTGTTGACTGGCCTCCATGGACGACTGCTTACACTCCTGCGCATAGTGTCCGCTCACACCACAGTTGTAACAGGAGACATTCCCGTTCTTCTTGGGCCCTGAACCGCTCGTGTTGGCAACTACACTGGGTGCTGGATACACAGGGTAGAATCTCCCAAAGCCTCCCATCTGCTGCATGCCGTAGTTGGCTTGGCTCCCCATGACTGGGTCATGCACCAGTCCGTTTGCATACGGAGTCTGAGGCAGAAAAAAAGGAAGTTGGTTTCCGTTGCTCTGATGTGCTTGGTTGAGGTAGCTGCCATTGCAGATGGACGGCAGGGTGAAGAAAGACGGGACCCGGTACATTGGTCCGGGCACCGGGCTGGGATAGTAGTAACTGTTTAGCTGAAGGTTTCCATTGGTCCCACAGCTGCACCTTCGCCCACAGGACCCGCAAGGACCCGAGCCCATCTGCTGTGGCGGCAGCACCGTCCCGCTGGCGCTCGTGTTCCCCACGGCACTGATGTAGGGCGTGCTGTCGCTCTGCGCCGTGCTGTGTGTCAGAGCGGGGCTGGGGCTCGGGGCGGGGCCGGGGGTGTGGGTGGGGACCGCAGGAGGGACGCTGGACTGGGCCTGGCTGATGCCCGCACCCGCCGACTGGGCAGATGTTGCTGCGGGGCTGAGCACGCCGGAGCTCTGGCTGGGGAGCACGCCGGCAGCGAGGGGGGAGCCTGGCAAGGTGTAGGGAGCTGGTGGCTGTGCGGTGGAGAGGCCGGCTGCTGGGAGAACGACCTTCACATTGGTAGGCTGAGGGACGGCCCCTGTGCTTCCCTCAATTTGAGGCACCATTTGATTGAGTCCTACCACTTGGGATGCGGGTTTTGTGATGGGGTCCGTGGTAGCGACAGGAGATCCTGGAAAACTAGCCGGGCTGTGGACGGGAATAAAGGCAGTGTTTGGTGATCCGATGCTCAGGCTCCCGGCTGGTTGCTGTGGGATGTTAACTGTGCAACTCTCGGAAGATCCCTGCTGCGGCGGCAACTTGAGCCTCTGAATTGTGAGGTGCAAAGCAGGAGCGCTGCTGTGTGGGAGGAACGTTGACGGAAGAGGTAACGGGGAAGCCAGCAGCTCAAGGTGTTTTTCTGATTCTCCAGTAGAAGCTGCTGTCCCGAGTATTCCGACAGGGGTTGAATTTGCGGACTCCTTCACTGCAGAGAAAGGGCTGGGAACAAGCATCCCTATAGTTTTGCCGTCAGCAGATTTGGGAGGAGGAACGACCACCTCAGACTTCTGGGCACCGTTTTGCATGACATACTGTAAAGCTGGCAGAAGGGAAATTGGCTGATACTTGGGCGAGTTTAAGGGATCTTCTAAAAGGTTTGCGCTGTCATTTCCTAGCGAAGCAATATGAACAGGTGGCTTGACAGTGACAGCCTGGTTGACAGAACCATAACCTGTAAACCTGGTTGCTGATGGATTCCCAGAGTCCTCAGAATTGCTGTCTGTGTCTGAGGAGAACAAATACACACAGATGTTAACACAAGCATAACCTCCCATCTTTCTGGCTAGAAACAAATTTTAAGCCCATCTAAAATAAACTCTGCAGTTTGCAACTGATGAACACATCCCGCCGCCTCCTGACGACCAGGCTGACCTTCTTTCAATTTTTGGCTCTCTAAGGACTTTATTCTAAAAATATGGAGATTCTGGAATAGGCGAGACTATGGAGACAGTGCAGACAATAAAAGGCTCAGTAGTTGCCAGGGGTGGGGGTTGAGGGGAGAGATGAGCAGGCAGAGCACAGGTGGTTTTCAGGGCAGTGAAAATACTCTGTGTGATGCTATAATAATGGATACGTGTCGTGAGACATCTGTCCAAAGCCACTGAAGGTACAACACCAAGAGTGAACTCTTAGAAAACTATGGACTTTGGGTGGTAATGATGTGTCAGAGTAGGTTCATCCTTGGTAACAAAGGTGCCATCCTAGTGAGCGATGCCGACAGTGGGGGAGGCTGTACATGTGGGGTAGCAGGGGGTTTATGGGGACTCTCTGGGCTGTCCTCTCACTTGTGTGCTGTAAACCTAAAACTACTCTAAAAAATTAAATCTTAAAAAAAAAATCCATGGAGAGAGAAGAAACAAAAAGTTAGTATAAAATATAGACCTTTATTTCAAATCACCTTATTATAGAGAAAGGAATTAGATATAGTTAACCTTAATCAATTTTAGGCAATTTGCTTGATTTATACTCTGCGCTGCCAGCCCCAAGGTCTTGACATAAATGATACAATTTAAAGAAGTTTAATCAAAACTATGTTGAACTCAAATATCTAGAGGCAAGGAATGAAAGAGTTTTCTTAGAATGGGGATAAATACTCATATTTTTAAATATTTCACTTGGGGAAAGAAAACTGAAGGTACATTAGTCATAAAACATGTTTTTATGAAGCAGGGCAAACATGAGAGCACCAACATTCCTCTAAAACAAAACAGCAGAGTGGCAGGTAAGAAAGACTAAACAGAACCTATTTAGTGACACAGGATGTCAACAATGTTACTAGTTCAACTATTATAATTTGAATCTCTAATATAAATTATGAGTAAATGGTTCTAGCATAAACTTGCCTTAATAACTGAGGTGTTTCTTACTAAACTTTGCAAAACAAAAGGTATCAAAAAATTAAGAACTTATTTAAGGCATTATTATATCTATGTCTGTATGATCATATGAGTAGAGTTAGAAATAAAAGTTTAGGTTCAAAAGCAGCGGTAATATTTTTTAGATGATCAATTAAATTTCTATATGAATTGGGCTTTGTTTAAATCTTAAGTCACAGCAAATGGCCCCATGATTTTAATGGTCCCAAATGGTTTTCTGAGCATTATAAGGACTCATCTGGCTACTTAAGAGCTAGGTCTCTTCCTTTTTAGCACTGACTTTGAACAGTATAAAGTCTCAAAATGAAACCCCTTTATGGCCAATAAGAACAGAACTACATGCTTTTTAAAGCAACCTTTTCATGCACACAAAATTCCAAAAATGATCAACACTTTTATCACGGGATTTTTATTTTTTACCCCTGGTTGGTTTCAGAGAGCCCTCAATGATTCTTCATTTGGGGAAGGTTCGTTTAGTCACTTGGTACCTGAGCCTGTCTGGAAAAGGGCAAGTTCCTCTGCACAGGCTCACCAACAGCTCACCATATCTGTGGACAGGAAAGGACTGCTACAAAGTAACCTGGCATACAGATGCACTTAGCTCTGGCTAGGAGGCCAAATCTGCACTGTTAGCTGAAGAGCCAGATTACTGGTACCGCCTACAGAATCTAGCGTAACATGTAAAATGAAACACACTGAAAGCTTGTCTATTTGGGGTAAGGCATGAAAATTCTCTCATTTAACCTTCATAACAGCTCTGAGCAGTTACTTTCATTTTTATTCTCATGAGGAAACTGCTCATCAGAAGTGCAGTGCTGCCTCTGATTAGAACTGATGGCAGTCACTGCATGTTACATTTGGGATGACTTCAAAATAACTTCGAAGCAAAGACTGGCCTTAATGACATGTGATACAGCAGCATTATTGCCGTCGCTCCCTAAGACATGAGCTGATACTCTAACAGAGGCTAAGGTCCCCAAGTTGTGGACTGCGCAGGAAGAAGCCACCCATGTCTGAAATGCTGTGATCTAAGGATCTTTAGAGATCTTTCAGTTGCCCAAGAGAAATCATTTAATACTGCCCACTGGCATGGGCACAGCTTATAACCAAGATAGTGCTACTCAGATGTTTATAACTGAGATGCTGTGAGTCAGATGTCATTACCATGGGTAAAGCATGACATCCTTAATTCAGCATACCCATTTTTGGTATCTCACTTCTGGAATGGCAGAGTAAAGACCTCTGATACTGCACTCCCCCACAAAAGCAGCAAGAATCCTGGCAAAAACTGTCAAAATCAACTTTTTCATCAGAATTCTGGGAATCAACTAAAGGCTTGCAGCAATCTGAGGAATGTTTATTAAAGAAAAACAGCGGAATCTCTCAAGAATAGCAAGCACTGTGGTGTTCTACCTTGCCCTAATTCCATCTCACTTCTCCAGCTCTGAAATAGCCTTGTAAACTAATCGTCTTGCAACTACAGTGGCTACGAAAGCCAGCAGCCTAGTAGTCACCCTAAGAAACATGGATGTGGAGCTCTCTAAAAGCACCTTCCCAGAGAACTGTCACTATTTGACTGGCAGCTTGAGTTCACTCTGCGTCAACAGCCGCTTACCCACAGGGCAATCAAGTCTGTGGCAACTGTTTAACAATTTGGCTGCCTCAGGCAGCATTACCAGTTGAAGCTTACAAGAGACTGACCAAAATATTTAAAAGGTAAAACTAAAGAATGAGATGTCCCCAGGGAGCTTTGAAAAGCTTTGATATATTCCTGGTAATCCAGAAGGCCATGCTCATACCTAGGGCTGTATGTATGCCCAGGGAAGACCTAAGAAGGCTCTAAACTCTTCCGGCTGACTCTAAGCCTCTATTTAAGAAGGAATTAAAGACACAGTACACACAGAAAACAAAAAACAATGGCAGATGTAAATTCCACCTTATCAGTAATTACAGTAAATTCACATAGATTACAAGCACGCCAATCAAATGGCAGAGATGGGCGGAATGGCTAAAAAACCCATAACCCAATATAAGGTGTCTATAAGAGACAACACTTTAGATTCAAAGACATAAATAGGTTTAAAGCAAAAGGATGGAAAAAGAGGTACCCTACAAACACCCAAAAGAGAGCTAAAGTGGCTATGTTACTATCAGATAAAAAATCTAAAGTCAAAAACTGGTTAGAGACAAAGAAGGATATTTATAATGTTAAGGGTCAATCAATCAGAAAGGCATAAAAATTATAAATACATGTGCATCTAACAATATGCAATTTTCAATCTTTCTATACCAACTCTACATTTTGTTATGACTCTGTCTTCTTTTTCTTTAATTTCACATGCAGTGAATTAAGTTTAAAAAACCAACATTGTAGGAACTAAGTCAATGGTCTGTGAGACACCCTTTATACCAATTAAATTTAAAATCAATAATGACATTTGTAGTACAATAAAATTACTTGTGTGACTGACTGAGAAAGCACATATTTTCCTTTGCTACCCTTATGTCCCCTCCAAAGAGCAAACCTCTGTCTTTTTCTTCTTCACTTTCAAAACTTTCTCTTCCATCATGTCGTGGGCTAGACGGAGAACTGTAACTCTCTGAGGATGTTTCTCCACATGTGTCATGTCCAGACCCAATGTCCAAATTCACATCTAAAAATAACGTGATTTAAAAAAACAGAACTGTTTAAATAAATTTCTGAATTGAACCATTAGAAATTAGTTGACAGCTGTGAAAGTTTTTTTTGTTTCAGTTTTTCTATAATTACCTAAAAGGTAATTTACCCTTGACCTAGGTAAAAATTCATTATTGAATCACAATTTTAATTGAAAAGAATTGACAAATACATTCTTAAAACAAAGGGAGAGGAGTAAGTCAACTTTACTGACGTCACACAATCAGAATTAAGGCTGTTTGTGGGGTCTGTGCTGTTAGCACATTGGGTCACTTTTTGAGTCTATTTATTTTAACTCCTCAGAGCAGGTTGTAAAATTTCATGCTTTAAAGAACTCAAGAACAGAACTGACTGCCCAAAATGCCTGTTTAGTTAAAATTACTATGCTTGAGTATTTAAAAAGAGGAAGACGCTTCCCATCTAGTGGACCGAGGAGCCCCTTGAGTTCTGCCCAGAAGCCACGTGGACGCGGAGTGCAGGGTTGGGGTCACGTGCAGAACTGTCAGGATCAATCAGCTACGCTGTTTTGTGCACAGAGGCACGATTACTGGTCACCTTAAGTACTGCACATTCCTGCAGCTGACCCAAACATAGGGAACTGTCCTATTAATTTCTATAAACCCAGTAGCTAGCACGGTTCCTGCCTTGCAGCAAGCATCTGACACGTGTGTAGTGTATAAATGCCCACATAAGGCAGTCCAGAGAGATCTTAAGAGCTATGGATGAGTGAATTATTTCCATGGCAACCTGGCAGAACCAGTAAAAGGCAATAAATGTTAGTAATTTGGACAAACTATTAGAGAAAAGACATGGTCTCTGTAATCTGCACATCAGGTGACTAGCCCACATCTTCTGAAGGGAGTAATCTCTAACAGTATTAAGACTGTTGGAGGCGGCCTGGCCTAGCCCACCTTCTAAAATGGGAGGTGAATACTGGCGAAGAATAAAGTCCTTAAGAATGTGGATGTTGACAATTCCTTCTGGGTAATAAAATGCCAAACTGTCAGAGGAAAACTGCACAAACCCTCATGATGCTATGAGGAAAGCGGCAGAGGAGTCACGTGAGCAAGTAACAGTTTCACAGAAGTAATCTGGAATAGACTGCACACAGTAGGTTCTGAATTACCAGTCACAACACGTCTGAGCAAAGGGATGCAAGTCGCCCCTAGTGGCTCTCCGAAGACAATCTCATGTGCCAAGGTAGCCAAACAAGCTGGCATTAGACTGGACTAATGAAAATTAAACCCATAAACCTGGCACACACCGAAACTGGGCATACACCAGCGTCTAACAAAATGAACAATTCAAGGATTATGAGGATCAACGATTCAGTATCAGAGTCTCAAACCAGAAATGATGGACTGAAAAAAAGAACTACTGGGGTAGAGTGAGCCAAGATCTGCTCACCAAAACACAACAAAACCTTTAAAACTTCAAAGAGTAAGTTTCAGAATTTTTTTTAAAGGAGCTATTTCTCAAAATAACAATTTATTCATTGATTTTCTCTAGATTATATACCTAGTAAATATTCTAATCACCAAATTGTCATATATTAATCTGCAATTTTCAAGGAACGAAATACATAAAGCTAAATCTATACTAAACATAATTCTCTTTCTGATGATCCAGGTGCTTCAGAATTGTGTAGCTTTTGGAATTCTTATAATCAAAAAATATGTGACCCTAGAGTCAGAAGGTGTGGAAGGTGAGGATGAAATAATTATGCTGAAGGCTATTCTGCAAATTGCCTTCTTTAAACAGGTACAAACTTTGTTGTGTCTCAAAAGATAAAAAGTCATGCACAGCAGTAACATAACAAAGTGACAAAGAGAAAAAAACTTACATTAGCCACTATTCTAACAATAAAAATCTGACTGCTAGTATTCTATGAACAAACAGAACTAGACAGACTTAAGAACCATTCAGATGTATTAGATGACAGAATCACAAGAGTTATTAAATTGAAGGAAGCTGAAGCCTTTAAGTCAATGTAATCTGTTAAAAGGGAGCAGGTGAACCACCTCATTCCCTGCAAACTCTCTCGTGTCACAGTCATCAGCGTACGAGTGGTGTGGAAGAGACACGGGTGACGCACTGATGTGAGGGAGGTGACGCATGCATCTCTTTAGCAGAGAGATTTAAAGCCTGGGATTTTAAAGCAAATACACTGCAAAAATACAGACGACGAACAGCACTGATGGCTTTGGGAGGAGACAACATGGAGGGAGGCAGTGAGGGATTTTCGTTCCCTTTCATACCTTCAGAAGTTTGAACTACGTAAATGTGTTTTACTCAAAATAGAGGTTAAAATTTAAATTAAAAATACTCACCTTAAACTGAGTTACTTATTTAAAAACCCAGACAATCCCTGAATCAGAAGGACCCAACATTTTCAGCTTCAGTATGATAATCTACATTTCATGATATGCATGACTGCTTCATTAAAAATATCTTAAATATATCTTAAGCTTACTGAATGCTTAAAGGTAAACCTTCTTAAAGGTAATTCCTTAATATTTCAGAGGGAAATTAATAAACAGAGGGTTTTTTTTAAGTTGGAGTCAGCAAACATCTAAGCTACATTTGACAATGAGTTGGCCCCATGATTTTAGAGTCAAAATGTAACTATGTTTCCTTATCAATATTAAATCTCTGTAAACAAATACCTAGTTTAAAAATATACTCCATTGAAAAAGGGGCCACACTGTTGGTGAGAGTATTCATAAATTGTTGCAGCCATTATGGAAAACAGTATGGAGAGTCCCCAAAAAACTAAAAATAGAGTTGTCATAAGATCCAGCAATCCCACTCCTGGGCAGATACCCAGAAAAAAATATAACTCAAAAAGATACCTGCACCCCAATGTTCACAGCAGCACTATTTACAAGAGCTAAGACATGGACGCAACCTAAATGTCCATCGACACATGACTAGATAAAGATATGGTATATTAATACCATGGACTGCTACTCAGCCATAAAAAGAATGAAATAATGCCATCTGCAGCAACATGGATGGACCTAGAGGTTATACTAAGTGAAGTAAGTCAGAAAGAGAAAGAAACACCATATGGTCTCACTCACATGTGGAATCTAAAATACGACACAAATGAACTTATTTATGAAACAGAAACAGACTCACAGACATAGAAAACAAACTTATGGTTATCAAAGGGGAAGGGGATTGGGGAGGGATAAATTAGGAGTTTGCGATTAGCAGATACAAACTACTATATACAAAACAGATTAAACATCAAGGTCCTACTGTGTAGCACAAGGATACTCAATAATAAACCTGTAATAAACCAAAATGGAAAATAGGAAAAATACGTGAATATATACGTATAAGTGAATCACTGCTGTACCCAGAAACTAACACAATACTGTAAATCAATTACACATCAATAAAAAACAGAAGACAAAAAAATACACTCACAACCACACAAATCTAGTACAACAAGGTCTGAATTCCCCTAAAGTCCCATAAAACTCTATAAAGGACAGTCATTACAACATGAATAAGTCACCAAGATTTTCAAAACTGCCTTTACACAGGAACGAGGGTGGAAAGATCCAGTGGGCCCGCGGGCCTCTGCTCTGGAGTGGGGACTGGCTGGGGACGGGTGAGGAGACCGCTGCCAGTGAGGCAAGGGAAAGGCGGGCGAGTGTTAACTGTAGCAACGGGGACGTCTACCTCCACGGCTGACTCAGATTTCCTGCATGAAACAACTCTGAAGTATTAACAGAGTTAATTCAGAAATCACTGTTCACATCAAAGCAGGGTAAGAGCAAGTGAGGATGTGACACAGCAGCTCAACACCTGCTCTAACAGGTACCACGCTTGGGATGCTAAGTGATGGGTATTTGAAAGAAAACTCCCTTACCTTTCACAGAACCACCGTGGGCGTGCTGGGGGGTGGGGAGCCGGATACCATTTATTCTACTGTTTAATCTGCTGTCAGTTTTCTTAATTTTCTCCCTAAGCCAAAAGTACACATGTTACCAACATTTTTTATCAGGTTCTCTGGAGAACACAGTAAGTACAGTATTAATAAAACTTCCCTCAAAATTTCTTTATAATTAAAAAAATGTTTAGTAAAGTATAATTGTAAAGACAGAATTTGCCCTCATATATTGATTTGTTTAGAACTAAAAAAATAAAGTCCAGATAAAAATATAAAGAAAACTAATGGAAAAATACTGTTTATACTACAAAAACTAAATATGTCCATAATCAAATGTTGCCTTTTCTTACCAATTTCTATTACTGGAAACATTAAATTGAACCTACTTTTCTATTTGTGGCTTCCCTTTCTTCTTATTTATTGAAGATAAGCTTCGTTTTTCAGTTGAATGCTAAAAAAGAACAGAAATCAGACTAAAGTGACACCATACTCAAGTAGGTATCCTTTTATTCTGATACCAAACATGAAAATGTCGCATTCCCAGCTGTGTGTTCTAATAAATTTTTATTCCCAGCCTCTTTTTTGAAGTTACCTGTCTCTGCATATTCTCTGAAAAATACTTAATATTAATCATGAGAAAAATATCTATTTTTTATTTTGCTTTTAAAGTGGACCTATATTTTTTCTTATCACAAAAAAAACAATCAAGTAGCGTATCTGCTGCAGGCTTACTAGTTTTCTGTCTAGAGATGGGCTGGTAAACTGCCGCACACAGCGTGTTGCCTCTAAGAAGCAGCGGAGGGAGCAGAAGCACAAGCAGACGGACCTGAAAACAGGCCGTAACTAAGTATGACTAAGATAACGCACACCTTCTCAAAGTCTGTTTTAATGCTTTAGTTCGTAAAAACGCACTGCAGTAAACGTTAACGTGGATCCGAGGGTTGGCCAGAAATAAAACCTATTTTCTAGAGAGAAGGTGGCTCTCTGCACAGCTGCACAGCTAAGCACACCTCCCCGGTCCCATATCTGTGGTGCCATGTGACCTAAACACACTGGAGAGCATTCTGCTCACGGATTAGAGCAACTCCTAAGAAAGCAAATAGTTCCTTGTTACAATCAGGAGTGCTGGTAAGCTGGCCCAACCGCTCATGAGAGAAGATCAGTTTCAAAATTCGCATCACCAACAGCAAGGCAGTGACTGAAATGTGATATGAATAATTCTTTCAAAAGCAAAAAATTTGGCATAACAATGTATCCCTCAGACTAAACATTTTAGGCACCACACTAAAATGTACTAGTTTTTTGAGCAATAAAAATGTAGGTCCACTTTAAAAGCAAAATACAAAATAATTTAAATCTAAACTCTTTCAGGTCTCAGAAGCGCTTAGACCACATATACCAATTAAGTTTAAAGTCTAACACTGAAACATTCCTTCATTTCTTACTAGATACACTATCTGACCTAATAACACTCACAGAGCTCGGCTCTCACAGAGTTAACGGTGCTTGAACAGTATGGCAAGAAGACAAAACAAAGCCCCGTACCTGGTCGGCCAAGGCCACGCAGTGCTCCGGGTGCTGAACGGTGGTGCAGGTCTGCTTCCTCCAATCTACGATTCCATTCTGTTCAGAATACTGCATGGTGAGCCCATCCAACGGAGAACAACTTGTACCAACAGTGCTGTCAAAAGAAAAGTTCATGCAAGTATGAGAAGCTGCAGTTTACAAGTTGGGAGGAGATAAGTGAAGCTACAGTGATCCAAAGTCTTCACGTGGGAAATGGTACAAGCACAATTAACATCAGAACTTCGTAAGTCGAAGTTGCAGCATATAACCTCCAGGTAGCCTGGAGCAGACTCAAAAAACAATGTACATATAACTATCAAGGCTAGTAGAAGAAAAAAACAGAATAAAAAACTACCCAAAAGCAAGAAAGAAGAGAAAGGGAAACAGAAAAGGTGAGACAAACAACAAGCAGATAGTAAAAAATGGCAGAATTATAGCCAAATATACCAGTGAGTAAATGTGATGCTGATTTAAAAACACAGAAAGACGTTCATGTTTTAGGAACTAGATACCTACTTTACAATGGGACTTTTCCCGGTGTGTTTCTTGTGGACTATAGTGTGCTGTAACACATCTAGAGTAGAGGAAAAACACAATTTATTACACCAAATGCTTCTGCAAAATCCAGAAGATGCAACTAATTTATGTGATCATAACAATACAACAGACCATGTAGAGCACTTCTGAGCATTTTTCATAGAAAATTCCTTAAAGAAGCAAGTTTTTAAAAGACACAGTACATGACTGAATGTCCTTAAATATTCTCTCAAATGTGTTCCACCTAATAGCAAAATCAATTTTGTCCAAAACTATGAAAGCTGATTATAAACATGCCACCGCAAAACAACAACGTTCAATTTCAGGCTCTTTTTTAACCATTAAAAAAGTGAACTGTCTCAAATATCAAAAAAACCATGTATTAATAAAACCAACACCCATGTACCCACCTCCCAAGTATCTCTATATCTGCCTCTTTTTATTGAGAAATGAAATATCCGAGAAACAATTGAAGGCCTCCCTTTGTTCAATTGCCTCCCTCTACAGAAGTTAACCAGTTGAAATAATCCAGCGCATTTTTTAAAATTTTAACTACCCTCGTGTGTATTCACAAACACAACAGTGGTGCTACATATCTGAATACACTATAATATCCCTTAATTGCCACCTAGCATGAATATGCCACAATCTGTTCATAACTTGATTAACACTTACAACGTTCGGCCAACATCCAGGCACTTGCTATTACACGCGTGCTCCCAAGAGACCCCGAGTCCCTGTCCCCTGAGCACATGGACAACGATTTTCATAGAAGCTGAACTCCGGGATAGCAGCATTAACCTCCTCCAACTTCACCACACAGTGTCAAACTTCTGTCCGAAACAGTTGTACCAATTTGAATTCCCATCAGCAGTGGATGAGAGTTCCCATTACTTCATAGCCTTGACAATGTCAGGCTGGAAAATGTTTTGCCAATCAGATGAGTGTGAAATAACCTCTCATTGTTCTAAATTTGCACTTCCCAGACTACTCGTGGGCTGAACACTGTTTAGTGGCCATTCAAGTTTCTTCTTCTATGAATTGCCTGTCTTTATCTTTTACCATGTTGTTAACTGGACTGATTTTCAGAAGAATCTTTCTACAGTAGTCTTTACCTGTAAATATCCTGCACATGTCTTCTGTCTAGTTTCTTGTCACATGTTAAGTTCTAATTTAGATTAGAAAGATCACCATGGTCATGCTCTGTCTTGTGAAGAAAGCATTCTCGTCCCAGATTATTAACATTAAAAAAGTTAAGTTTTACATTTTACATATTACATTAAGTTTATATGTTACATATAATTTGTTATTCACTTGAAATTTTTTGTGCATGACAGAAGTAAGGATCTAATTATGTAATTTTTTCTTCCAATTAAAAAGCCAGCCAACACCGTTTACCAAATAGTCTATTCTTTCCCCACTTCTCTGTAATGCCACCTGTCACATTCCAAGTTCCCATAGGTCTGTTTCTCGGCTCCTTCATCTGTTCTAACGGCCTGTTTGCCTAGTCCTGTGACAATGTCAGGCAGTATGACTTATTCCAATGAATCAACATTTACCTTCATCTTGACTTGAAGCTTCTGAGCTGTCTTCTTTTAAGTGTTCTAGTATCTTAGAAGTCTTCAGAGAGGATTGTAAGTTATCTATGGGAAGTATTAAATACTGTTAACTTTTAGGGAAAATTGCAATAGAAAAACAAATAGAATGATTACTTTTCTTCCAAGGAAATCAGAGTGGAGAGTTAATGGCAAAGAGAACATTTCTAGTAGTCAGGACTTTGAAGGAAGCACCATGACAGTACAAAACCCTGGACTGGGAGAGGGGTCCCCAAACCACGGAGCCTGCTCTCCCCATAAAAGCCACAGGACTGGAGCAAGCTGCTTCACACCTGCCAGGCCCCTGGTGCTCTGGGGCAGAATGAGGAGATGGAGCAGACTAGACTAGTGCTTCTCAAACATATGTGTGCTATAAAGTTTTTAAAAATACCTAATTCATGTGGATGGCTCCTTTTAGGAAAAACAATAATAATGTGACAAGGTCAGACTTCTACAAACGGCCCAGGGTCTACTGCCACTCTTCAGACATAAGTTTAAACATGGAGTTAACTGTTCATCTTGTCTTAGTCAACTGGTTGTAAAGAGTCATTAATTCTAGTTACTACTTTTCTGTTTAAAATGTTTAAGGCATACACACACACACAAACGATTAGAATAACTAAACGTTAACCCGTTTGTTATAAGCACACATCAATGTTACTGGCAAAATATTTGTTTTAAAAAGGCAGCTGAGATAGATGTGTATACAAAACTAAATGTAAGGCAGACGGTGATGAACGCGGAAACGTGAGGGCAAAACCAAACCGCAGGAATGTAAGAGAAAACTGGGAAATCTTCATGAGGTGATACTATAGGCGGGGCCTGAAGCAGGTGTGATTTTAAGACTGCGACAGAAGAAAGGGTGCAAACGAGCCAGGACCCTGGGACAGCAAACGGCAGGGGGCACTGAGTGGCTGCCAAGCCTGTGAGTGAGTCTGAGGGAGGAGGAAGGGGCTGACGGCAGGGCTTGAACTTCACACCAGATGTTTAAAGTTCTGAATAGAGGATTGACAGACTGATCCCCGAGATCATCCCCAGATAGGTTAGAGCACACTGAGGAACTAGGAGCTGAGACGAGAGGCTTTGCAAGTCTATATGTGAAAAAAAAAAAAGGCCTAACTACCAACAGGATTGGTGAGGAGGGGTGAAAAGGAAGGTGTTCCTTGTCTGGGGTGGCTTGGCCTTTAAATGACTGCGAAGAGGAAAAGCGAAAAGAATAAGGCCAGAGTTTCGAGCCACGGAAGCCGGGGAGGTCACTTGGAACAGGGTCAGACTGTAAGAGGTTTACCCATTATGCAAACAGCACTGAGGCATCTCTACAACCTGTGGGCCAGGTCTGTCAAGGAACGTGAGCATCCAGTATGCCCACAAGCTTGAGATGCCTGGGCCTTTGCCTTTGAATCAGCCTGTTTTGTGATATTAGCTTTTCTAATTTATTTTCTTTAAAATTGCAGTATAAAATTCACTAAAAACTACAAATGCTTCTAAATCATATGCCACTATTCCTTGACTTTAACTAAAATGACAATCCCATTCAAGGTGACATGGTGAAGCAAGAAATCCAAGCGAGGAAAATGCTAGATTCCTACAGAGGAGCAGAGGAACACTTACTGAGGCTGTGCAGAGGGTCTGACGATATGGACTGAAAAAAGCTGTGTACTTTCTGACTCTGTAGAAAAGCTTGTGATGAAGTTGAAAATAGCTGCCTGCATATCAAAAGCAATGAGATTTGTTAATTACATGTAATAGAAATCCACAAGAGACTCAGTTTAGATTGTAAACAAACTCAAGTGGCTGTTTAACAAACTGTTTTCCTAAGGGAAAAAAATATTATTTTGTAACGTATTTCCCATAGGAGGAAGTGAATAAAAGTGAAAACGTTATTTGCAAGAATCTAATACACAGGCTTACTTTTAACTTTACACAATCTAGTAGTAAGGTTTCAATTCTGGCAAAAAATGTATTACTTCAGCCTTTTACCCAAGTGGTTCAACTGTTGTCTTTCTGCTCAGAAAAACAACTGCAGTTTCTTTACCCTTCTTCATAGGTGATACTTTTCATCTTTTGGCTGTACCATGAAGGAACCTTCCCATCCTCGGATCATAAGAGGTTGGGAAGTTCGGGAAGCTAGGAGTCCTGGAAACCACAGGACACAGTGGTCAGGTTAGTTGCAAGTATTCCTACCGCCTAAGGCATGACTGACTGATGATTCACCGCAATACGCATCGTACCATGATTCTAAGCTGTTATCTTTAAAAACCAGCTAGCCTCATATTTTATTAATGTAACTGGAAGATTTCAACTGGAGGTCTTCCCTACAAAAGAGACCCTGATAAAAGAGATACAGTTACGGCACAGTCTAATGCAAAGTTTACTCAGGATCTGAATACCAGCTCAACTACTTAAAAGCTGAAATCACCCTGAACAACTTAGCTGGCCTTTCACCTTCAAATTTCCTCATAGGGAAGGAATACTGACATTCTTCAAGGTTATAGCACTCAAACAGTATACACAAATTAAACTGTCACCCTGCTCAGCATACAAATCCCCTTCTATTCTTCTGAACACTTTAAATGCTCATGTAAAATTTTCATTCTTAATTTCTCCCCAAGGTTTTGGACCTGTCATTCAGATTCAGTTATAGAATCATCAAATACCATACCACAAGATGACCCTTATAGACCAAAGCTGCCTTGTCCATTAGACAAAATTGCTTCTTGGTCCTCAAACGTGGAAGTAAATATTCAATAGGAACATAAAAGGGGGGAATGAAGAGATGGAAGAAAAACTGAGATACAAAGTAAAGGAGCTAATCTAAATTTTCAGGTCTGAACACGTTAGCTAAGGCTGGTGATTAAAATCCAAAGGCATCTATCACCCAGTTACATTTACAAACCAAGTGGTTAAAAGTACAGGCAGGCACATCTTCAATTCAAGATTTAAGTCCCAAGAAACAGCGTAGATACCATGTACAAACTCCAAATACTAAATGTATATCCAGTATAGGAAATCTACACCTGAGATAAAGGCACGGACTTGAAATCACCATACAGACTCAAGTCAAGGTTCACAGTATGGCAATTGCACCTAACTAGAACAAAGTGGCCATAAACTACTTAAGCAATTAAATAAGAAAAACAAGATTACATTTCTGATACAACAGAAATCATCCAACCCCAAATGTACATTTCAGTGCCGTATTTTCATTTTCCTAATTTACAGTGTACTTGGAAGTAAATGCAGTATGTCCATTACCAACCTAATCTCAACTTCACTTATAAACTCATTTCCTATTTCTCACTTTTCCCCCATCCTTTATAATTGCTCCATTTCTTACGTGACATGATGATGACACTAATCTAAAATTCAGAAAAAGATTAAGTGTCCTAACATCCTATTAATGGTGTTGAGACCATAGGCCAGCCGTACAAAAGAATCAAAGATTTTTTAAAAAAGAATGTTCTCTGTGACCACTCACAAGACCCAGCCACCCCCCCCCCTCCATTTCTCCTCCTTTCTCTGAACCCTTCCACTGTGCCCTCTGAGACACCCTGCAATGAAGGGAGCCTGTACCTCCTTACTCTAAAACCTTGCCAGCCCCTGGGTCGGCTTTCCTCAGACATAAGGAGCGCATTTCCCCTCCTGTCGTGTGTGGGCTGCAGGGAAGGGGGGTCCCTGAAGCCATATTCAGGCTCTCCACCCCTCAACCTCACCACATCACACACTAGCCTCCGGGTCCCTCTTCCACGCTTACATGCAGCTTCGGCCCCCACCTCACTGTCTTCACTCCACGTCTTCCATGGTGTGTGCAGGGGAACTTCAAAGTCTGAAAACTCCAGCTCTCTGCATGGCTGCCTTCTCTCCTGACTTCCTCCATTTCCTATCTAATTTCAGTCATTTGCTTCCAAATCACACCCTAAATCTTGTCATACAGTGAACACTCTCCCTCCCAGATTTCTGTTTTTCTCCAAGAGGAGCAAACATTCGTCCCTCCTTTCTCAGCCCCACCCTGTCCCGAGGACACCCAGGGGGCCCTCCCTTGGGAGCAAGAGGGTCACTAAATGATACACACCTCTGCTCTTTCTCCCTATGCCTCAGCAAGTCTCATTCCCAAACTGGGCCATCTTTGCCTCAGAAGACAGATGGTAAGTCTCACTTAAGCCCTGACTCTAAGCCACATATGCTCCAACACTGCTATTACTTATTTTACTTACTAATAAATCCAAGTTTCCAGTGAAACAGCATTGTTTCCTTGGCCATTATTCCTTAGTTTATTCCTCCTAACAGGGAGCCCTGGGAGAGCGGTGAGTGCAACAATTACCAAAACCACACTGCAAACCTCTAACATCACAACCAACTGTTTCACCTCAAAATCTAGTGCACTAGCCTGGAGAGCTGACACTCTAATCTCAACCTGATTCCTTCTGCTTAGTTACTTCATCACACGTGACGCTCGCTCTCCTCTGTCACTCACCTGTGTTCACTCTAACTGCACCTCAACCACCCGCGCTGTTTCCTTTCGCTTTCCCACCCATTAGCCTCATCTTCTTACCTGGTAACTCAAATCCAAAACCATCTCCAAAGTCAAGCTGTTGGACATGGCCTTCTTCAATAAATGATGAAAATAAAGAGGTTTCACTAAATATTTGCATATCTTACAAGAAATTACTTACAATAACAGATGGCTGAAAAGTACAATGATACAAGAAATTACTTTGGTGTCTCTTAATAGCCTAGAGGACTTTAATTAACACAAGGATGAAAAAGTCCATTCTAAAAAGTACTCCAGAGAAAGAATCTCTGTGTTTCCCCCTTAAAACTCCATCCTCAGTCCTCGGGAGGGCCTGAGACCCAGCACTGCTGGGACAGCCCAGGTGAACTGTTACCTCAGGATGGGCTCCAGGTCAGGGTGTCGTCGTTCCTCCCTCTTCAACGAGCCCTGATTCAGGGCTCTCAAGATGGTCTTGTCAAAAGTCTCTGAGGACAATTCCTTTGGAAGCTAGGAAAGAAAAACCACATGGCCGACATTAAGTTTCTCACTTAGTGGTAAATATGTTACAAACCAGAGGCATAAAAGGAAGATAAATGCCTCCTCCTCAGAAATTGTCCAGGAGCAGTTCCTTTTCTAAGTCTTCCCAACACAGGGCCCCAGGCTGGAGCAGCACGGAGGGGCCAAGGCGCCCTCACCGCCGTGCACCGCTGTGCACACGTGCCCTGCACTCACCTTCCACCTCCCACATGCTGCACCCCAAGCACTCCCACACCAAGGCGCTTCAGTTAAGTGGGACATTGCACAGAGCACAGGTAGTATTTTTATCTTCAAGAAGTATTCTGAAAAATGTGATCCCTGCCTTTATAGTTACCACTTTTGTGCCTCCTCTTTTACACGAGAACCTCAGGCAACGGCAGGCTGCTGGTGCTACACACCCAATAAAGAACCGGCTGTGAAAGATGGGGTGAAAACTCTACATCTCACATAAAAACACTAACTGAAGTTTTAGTAACCTTTTCCTCAATGTGATGGAGGTGGCCTCAGAGTCATGTACAACACACACACACACATACACAAATCAAGTAAACTGATTTTTCTTGGCCAAAAAAATTTAAATGACTTATAATTTTGTTTTTATTAACTAGTTTACTTATTAAATTCCTAATAAATTGATTTTTTATAAAACTAACTTTCTAAGTCTTTCAAGAATTCAAAGCTTTAAATTTGACTTTTAATAACTAGTCTTTGCAATTAACTCTTGAATTGTGGGCACTTTCACTAAAATTAAGAGTAGAATCATTAACACATTATCTAATGAGCCACATGAATGTAAATTCTATACAAATTTGCCAGTTTTCATATTAACTTTTAATTGGAGAACCCAAGGTAAGTAACCATTTTGAATCAAGAATTCAGATATGGAAAATTTAACAAAGGTTGCCTAATGTACTACTATTTTAGGCACATTGAGACTATGGAATCAAGATGTTATAACAGAATGAAGCGCTTCTGGTTCTTTTGTTAGCCTGCTAAGGTTGAACGCTCTGCTGGCATTCCACACACCCAACTGTGTAAATCATTTCCTTGGACTACTAATACGAAGAAACAAGTTCTGGATCTACACATTTTCCAAATAAAGAAATGACTATTCATTTCAATATTTACACTTTGATGTTATTTTAATAGAGATTTAAGACAACAAACACTTATCGTATTACCCATTTTAAACTCGGTTGCTCCTGAATATATGACATAGACCAAACCAGCTTCAATGGAAAAGTCTATTTCAACTACCGAGTGGCTGATGGCTCTTCTAAACACAGGAAAGGGGGCAGACACACATTTTCACCTGGTCAGTGACTGCTCAAGACTGGGCAGCATTTGCAAACTGATTTACTTTCAACTGGCTTTCATCTTCAATTTCCGAGGACTATTTCCAGTCTGAGAGGAAGGCATATTCACTTATTATACAGCTTGAAATCACCTCTCTTCTATTCCAGTCGCTCTTGAACTTTCTCACCTGCCTGATCTCTGTTCCAGCATACCCAGCCCCCATCTCCAAAGCCCCCACTCAGCTCAGCACAAGCTCAGTCTGCTGGAAGAATTTATATCTCATTACAATTTAGTTTTTGTAACTCTTCCCATTCATTCAGTCAACTTATATTCAAACTCCGACCCTGTCCTAAGTACTGTTTTAGGCACCGTGGACACAGCAATGAAGAAGAAACAAAAACCCTGTCTCCATGGAGCTTCCTTTCTGGTAGAGAACAACAGCCAGGTGCCAGATGCAGCTGCCCAGCAGCAGCAGGGCAAGGGGTCTAGGATGTGGAGGACAGGCTGCCGTTTATATGTAAGAAAGGGATTTGAAAGCGCTGATCTCACACTCACCCTTCACCATAGCAACTGCCAGTGCAGGGAAACAGCCTCCACAAAAGGTAAAGACTGTTGACCATGTGCAGCTTGTTCTGTGGACAGTTTTTGCTCTCAACCTTTGTAGATGATTTTAAAAGGAAGGTAAACAGGAAAAAAGACACATGGTAAACCTGAAAGGATGCTTTATAATCGGCAACTCATTTCTAGAAGTACACTATGTTGCCGATTAATTTCATATAACTTGATAAGGCACTGGTCCTATTGAAAAAACACTATATTCAAACACTGGCTAAGCAGGGGCATCATTAATTACTGTGATTCTTCTAAGTGCTTTATTTACTTGGAGCTGAATTTTGTTTTGTTTTTTTGTTTGTTTTTCTCTTTGGGGTGGGGGGGTGAATTTTTTTAAAGCACACAAGCTTTTAGAAAAACTGTGTGACTGAGAAATGAAATCTGTCAAGACAAACAGCAGCCAAAGCTTAGGGAAATCCAGTAGGAGAGACCATCGGGTGCCCGGCCCCAGGCTAGGGGTCAATCACGTGCTCTTAGCACTAGGGACAGCAGGCAACATCCTGACCCAAACGTGTGAAGTAACTGGCTGTGGCAGGTGGCGGCCGTGGGCCCCGCCACGCCCAGCTCTCCACCACTGCGAGATATCCCAGCCTGCGCTGGGCATGCCCTCAGCTTACCCTCCCACATTAGAATGCTGTCGGGGAAAGAGCAAAAGGAGAAAGGCAAACAAAGCATGTTGCTGTCTAACACAAATGACCCTGTTCAGGATTATCTGCCCTTAAGTGTGATAAATTTATTCAATCAAGAGGCAGAAAAGTCAGAGAAGTAGAAGAGATTTTAACACACTGACCACCATGTCACCCAAATCAGGGTGACAGCTGTGTTTCCTCAGGCACACCTACCTGGTCCACAGCGAGCAATCAGCCTGTTAAAAGCACATGTGTGGGGTGGGGTGAGGTGGGTAGCCCTGCCTAGTTCCTTCAACAGCCCTAGCGGGGCCCGGGGCCCAGAGCCGGCTGCTCCTCTGGGCGCAGACAGCCCTACCCTGGACGCGCACGGGTCCTTTCTCACCACGCTGTCTGAAGCTGACAGATCATCTGCAGATGACCTTTGGTGACTGGAACTTAGTGACCACCCCCATCTCCACATGTAGTTAGGTCACTAGTTTGAAGTGGATGATGGAGTTCTCAGCCCTTAACTGAGAAAGCCTAGTTTAAGTGACAGAAAAATTGAAATATTCAAGTCATCGCTGGGTGTTTTTACCCAGCAGAACTAACACCGACACACCCAACTATGTGTCCCTCAGAGCCCACGTCTCCTGTGCTGCTCAAAGCGCTGCAAGCTGGTGACAAAGTCTCTCTGAGCATTAAGAATGAACAGAGACACATGAGATCTAAAAAGAATCTATTTATGGTGATGTCAAAGCTGACAACTCAAAAACCAACACTGTCCTGACAACTGCAGACGCTATGGTTCAATAACTGTGTCACACCTCTACCCACAAGCTGGTAACTGAGTTGGGAATGTTGTCTGTTTCTGGACGTTCTGCTTTATGTCCCTCTTAAATTTTAAAATAATTTGCTTATTGAGAAATTATAATTTATTGGTTATTAACCATTTAAACTTATTCTCTCCTTTTAATACTTATCTCTACCCACAAAATTTTCAATAAAATAAAATTAGCATAGAAGAAATAAGCAAGAGTCTGAACAAAATAATCTAAGATACCTTTCACCTCTGCATGTTCAATAAGATATTTCCACTATCCCTTATTTCTCAATACTTTGGGATTCTATCATTGGGAGGAGTAAGGGGAGGAGCTGGAACTCAAGGAACAAATGGAGACATATTCAAGGAAGGCCACAGAAGGAGTAGAATGACCACTACTGAATGCAAACAAGCCCTATCCTATTTTGCAGATGACCCTCTCACAGGAAGTCCTCTTGCACACAGCCACCAGCAATACACATCTCAGCAAGGAACCAGGAATAAGGGTCCCCGTTTTTTTTTTTTATGTGGAAAACCATCATTTCCTTATACTGGTAATGCAAGGCAACAAAAAACTGACATCTTCTATAGCTAATGTTCACAGAGAGTTCAAAGCCAACCTCTATATATCTGCTTTAATTTTCCTGGTGTTTGTTTTGGTACTAAGGTTTTTGGATTACGTATATTATGTAAAAATCATTTTAACAACAAAATCTATACTTTTACCTTCAGCAGAAATTCCTGAAGTTCTTGGTGGGTTTTTGTTACTGTTGTGACTGAAAGATCAGACCAATTTACCTGATTAAAAAAACCAAAAAACAAAAAAACACACATATTATATAGTTATTTCTTAGGCAGGCACCAACTAGAACAAAGTTATGTGTAAAACAAAGGGCCTTACTTAAACTTTGTCAAGATTAACAATTAGAAATATAATGTTTATTGTCATAATTTACTCAAAATTATTAAAATTAACTGTAGATTGACATACTGTTCCTTAAAAATTTTTTTTAATAACTCCTTTAAAATCTTTTTTCAAAACAAGCAGTCTTAAAAAATGTGACTGTATTTTAGTAATTTTTCAGAAAGGGAAATGTCTTACATTCCTCTTTGTGAAGCTGTAGGACTCTTAAAATTTAGACACTTTGACAGTACAGATCTATGACCCAAGAAAGCTAAGAATTCTATCTCCTGGAACATATTAAATATACATTCATAAAGAGAAATAATGAGTTTATTGCCCCTCTTTGGTAGTACCATACTATATTTTTATGGAGATTTATGGTTTATGAAGAGATTTCATCTGATTTATCTCAATGTTTTAAAACCCTATTAAGGTAGATGGGGCAGATATGACTATCTCCATTTTCAGATGGAGAAACTAAAACTCAAAAAGCTTAACTTACTTAGATTCAACCCTAAGTAAGCAGAAAGAGCCAGAACTGAAATCCATTTCTGCCTACTTCTTGGATACTTTTAATTCAGTGGACTCGATGGTGGCCCACTAGTAATTTCTACTCTACAGTTATCTGAGCTGAGTAAATACTTGACTATGCTAATCTAAGCCTTACCAACTAATCACACCGTAATTAACCAGAAACTTAAAAATACATACAAAATTTTATCTAGCCACTCTCAGAGCAAATATCCTTATTAACCAGCACATCTTTTAAATGATTTTAAATTACTCAAATGTTCATTAAGCAGCTACTTGCATCAGACACTGTTCTTAGTGAAAAGGATACAGGAGTGGACAAGAGAGCTGCAGTTTCCACTGGCTGAGATCAGAGTCTAGGGCGGGAGACAGATGAGAGCAAATGAACACGCAAGGAACTCCATCTGTGATCAGTCCTCCAAAGAAAATGAACCATGCACAGTGCAGGAGGTGGGAGAAGCACACTAGACGGGAGGCCAAGAAAGACCCCGGAGGAGGGAGCATTTGAGCTGGTCTTTAGGTGGAAGGGACATCAGCTGTGCTATGGTCTGGGGGGAGATCATTCCAGAGCCAGAGGTCAATGAAGGCCTTGAGGAAGGAACAAGCTAAGAGCTGCAAGTGACAAAAGGAGAGCTGGTATAACTGAATGAAGAGAGCAGAGTGTGCTTGTGCCATGTGTTACAAAACGTAAGTGAAACGTGGAAATAAGGACTTGAAATGTACAGACTGAGGCTATTTCTCCCACAAGGCAGAAGCTAGAGTCCTGAAACTCATTCAACAAATGTACTAAGCAAATCAGATATGGTGAAATGTAGAGGATGAAGATTCTGCTCTGAGTTGATAACCTTCTGAAAAGAAAAAAACAAGTAAAAGAATCTGGGAAAGGTATGAAGGTAGTATACCTTGGATGAATGGAGAAACATTCTGTTGGAGGATCAGAAATGACTTCAGGAGAAAAGTACAGCTGAAGTTTGGCAAGCAACACCTTTGGGGAGGAAGTGAAGTGAGGATGCGCAGAAACACAGCATCCTTCCATAAGGCTTCAAGGCGTGTGCAGTCCCACCTTAGAGTGGGAGTGACCCTGAAGCCTGAGCAGGGAGGAAGGAAGACGTGGACGCGGAATCCACATCACAATCAACAGGCAAAAAGGAGAACGAGAACCAGTGCTGGGCCTCTCGGGTAATCGGACAGCTGTGTGAAGGACAGAATGACAGCAGAGCAATCAGAAATAAGAAGGCAAGGCAATGAAGGCCAGGGAATAAAAGCCTCGGAGAAAGGAGAAAAATATCAGGGAAAACAATGCCAGGAAAAGACAATGCCTGTGATCTTGACTTTAAAAAAACTGATGAATGTTTACTTTTCAAAGATATAGCTTACACCTTAAATCTAAGGCTCTTACTTCTTTTTAATAAAACTGTCAGAGTAATTTTAATGTGATATAATTTTTAAAACTTGGCAAACCATGCACTATACTGAAAATGGTACATTCCCTTAATTAAGACAGACATATATGTGTATATATATGTATAGCTTTTCTTAAATTAGCAAACCTGCCATAAGTTTTTCCAAAGATCAATTTTCACTCCTTCCAAAAGATCATTTAACATAGTACGAGATATCTTTTTGGGCGAGAGTAGCTTACTTTGAAGGTGTACTCCCAATTTTTGTCAGCCCTTTTTCTCTGGACTCCTTTCAACATTATCTTCTCAATGTGTACAGCTGAAAGAAAGAAAACATGCTGACTTGTTCTACAGAGACTAGACACACATTTCAGTTACCCAATTTGACAAAGCTAAATGATTAAGCTATTTATCTTCATCTTCACTACTAGCCTTAAGTCATGAAATAAAGCAAAAAAAAAAACCCCAGAAGCACAGCAATATGCTGTCCATCCATGAAGTAATTTTTTTCTTTAGCCATTCAGGATGCTGAGTGCCTAAAGTTGTTTCAAGCACTCTGCTAAGCACCAAAGATAAATAATAAAAGGTGCATGCAGTGAAGATTTATTTTTCTAGATGATCATCTTCCAAACTGTTTAATTCAGATCATCACAAACAACACTTCAGAGTCATTCAATTATTTATGCATAGTAGGTGTAAACAAAAAAAAATTTTTTTTCAAATTAGAAAAAAACCTTTCAAAAGTAATATATAATACTGATAAAAATTTCTTTCCAATTGAGAATTTTAACATTGTTTTTCTCAAACGTGACCCTTAACATCATATAATGGTAATACAAACTTAACATTATAATGAACTATGAAGATTCACTGTAGCAAAATTTTCCACAATTATCATACAGATAAAATAGTGATCATAAATTACATCAGTGGCTTAAGAACAATCACTCTGAATAGAACTAGATAAGATGGTCAGCTTATTCATGAGGTAAGCAAATGTGCAAATCCCCGAACTACACATATCCTTCAATAAATGTTATTACCTTAGGAAGTAAATCTATTTACAAATTGAAAGAGCCTGTCTACTAAGCATGATATAAGGACTTAAGAGAAAAAAAAAGATTGTTGCTCAGAATATAAGAAGAAACAGTAATGAAGATGATAAAGGTCACAGGAAAGAAGTTAGAAAAGTGACTCAACAGATCAGGGTCACTGCTGGATTCAGGGGACAGGAGATGGGGAAGAAAAGGGAAGGACTCATTTTCCCTTAGAGGAAGAAGTTAAAGTAGGTGAAGCAGAATATACAGAGTAACAAAAGTACACAGGAAGAATTAAGATTGCTATAGATCACAGAAGGTGGGCAATGAGAAAGCAGGAAACGTAAGATTACAGAAATTTGCTGGTAAACAGACATTCATAATAAACTAAGGGGATACCACTACCAGTATTTTGTGCCAACTTTCCAAATATGCAGTGTTTGGTGGCTGCAACTGGGCCAATTCCCCCTGGTGGGTGAGAAATGTTAAGGATGCAGACAAAAGAAAATCTCAAAAGCCAGGTGAGAAGCCTGGAACTGTTCTAAACTGCTGCAGTATGATAAAGGCCACAGTGGGGAAGGGAGGGCCTGCTGTTTCCAAAAACCGTTCTAGTAAATTATGTAAAGGATGATGCTATTAAATAAAAACCATCTGAACTAATCAATGTTCAGAAATACGAAGCAGCGCTACTTCTGAAAATCAATGGGCTGAGGATAGGGACCACAGGGGCAGTCGGGGTATGGGAACACGGCTATGGTTTCAGTCTTGACTTCAAGTTATTCCTGCTGTGATCTATCAGAATCAAGATGAGAAAGACAAAGTATGTGGTGGGGAATGGCTGACAACAAGAGATATTCCAACCTTCATAAATTAAAACGGAAAAGCATGAACTATGTACATTTGTTTAAAAATTAAGAATTTAAGAAAAACCATCTGAAGTACCACCTTACAGTTAGTTCAGTTACCATTTTGATAAGATCTTTATTTTTTTTTAGTATCTTTTTTTTTTTTAAAGGACCTTCATTATAAAACCAAATCTGCTTTAGGTTACTGGTATGTTAGTAGCTTCGTTGAAGTCATCTATGATTCAAATAGTTTTAATAGTCTTTAAATAGAAGTGGTAATTATGTAAACTTTTTTTAAACATTAAACATTCACACCTATTTTTCCTCTGTGAAGAAAAATATGTTACACAAAAAGGATTATTACTGGAACTAAAAGGAGACAAAGTGACACCAATTCAAAGCAGTTATAATTGAGTGTGATGCTTACCATGTATCCTCCACCATTCCAAGGCTGCCCAGGCTGCAGTCTACATTTTCCATCTGAATTTTCCCCTCAACACAGGTTAGTGGACTCCCCAGATGTGAAGAGAAGGGAATACCTGAACTCACTTCTTTTCAGGTAGCAATGTCGTTTAACTCCCCCCATCCCACACCCAGTCCTCCTGAAAACTGCGCTAATGCAGAAAGCATGGACTTGTAAGAAATTTCTTCACTCTCTTGCAGTGAACTTCTGTAAAATTATTTTCCTCAGTAGACACTGAGCATATCCTAAGATAAAAGCACTATACTAATAATACTTTGGGAGTAGGTAAAGGTCTCTGCCCTCCAGAAGTGTGCAACCAGATTTAGGACAAGTGACCACAAGGTGGAACCACATAAGCATGGGCTGGGACAGGCCAGGTACCGTGGAGCCAGGGCCCAGAGTGGGAGGACCAGCATTTGAGTCAAACCTAGGACCAGCAGAATTTCTCTACTCCGAAAAAGGAGAAAAAGGAGTGAGGTAACCAATGTTCATAGTACTCTGCAATCTTTCGTGTACAGATGCTTTAAAATTTAGAAAAAAGCACAGCATACCTTCTCGCTGGGTTCTATGAGGTGCCACAGTGAGTCCGTCATGAGGTATTGGGGCTTGTTCTATTAAACTGGCCTCATTACTTTGCATAAAATCACCATGAGTAGAGTTATTCTAGATGAGAAAGAGAGGCACATGTTAATTTATACCATAGACTAAGAGTAGTGAATGCCACAAAAACAAACTAGATTAAAGTCATACTTTTACTAGCAGTTACTTTAATAGCAATTTTTAGAGATCAAATAGGTGGTGACACATTAAGAGCAGAAAGGTGCAGTGTCAGAGCAGCAAGGAAAGTTGTGTTAATATTTATCTTTATTTAATGGTAATATATCATCAATTATTTTCTGTCCCAGTTTTCTTGGGACATACAGCAAACTGCTATGCAGAACTGCCAATGATGTCAAACTCTGTAACAGTGAACCAGGAACAGAGAAACGCACATAAAGAAGATGGTACCCTTTATGCCATTCCCCATATGTAAGGGCATTTGTATTTTTAATATTATGATGCAGTTTTTACTCATTACTTGGTTTCAGTGGCAGTCTAACAAAGATATTTTGTTAGGAAAAAGTTTTTTAAAAGGTATCATCATGAATACGTGCTAAATCTTTCTAGACAAGAATGTGTGTGGACTGGGTACTCTAAATTGGAGTTTGCTCAGCCAATCATTACCATTAGTAAACAAGTAAGTTTTACCCCTAGAACTGCTGTTTCCAGTAATGACGAGTAATCTCACACACACCTCTCGGAATTCAAGCACTGTCATGTATGTATCGTTACCATAACCCACAGGGTAAGTCGAAAAATAAAACAACCTTCACCTTATCCCCCTTCATGTTCAGAATCTCAAAACACTACTTAGACCAAAATTATCTCAACTTCAGGAACCAACGACAATTTTATAAATTGCAATAGATAATACACATTTTTAAATTGTATAAAGAAATGAAGTAAACAGAAGACCCTAAACTTTCCAAGAATCCTAAATTTACAATATTTTGTTCTGTAGTTTAACATGCATCCTGGCCTAACAGTGAGTACGGGCCGCCAGTTGATGGCTCTATTTCTGGGAATAAGGTATCGTATTAGATAGATACTCTTGGGAACTAAGCTTCAGCCTTCTAGCGTGTCTTCTTAAACCAAGGAAGTAAAGACTGTCTACACAGAAATACTTAACAAGAAGGAGAGTACTGACCTCTGAAGTCAACATCCAACTTTTGAATGGCATTCACCAATTTTCAGTATTACTGATTTTAAACAGGTGGACATAGGAATTCTTCTAACAATAACAGAATCATGTATTTCCTATGCAAATCAAAACTACAATGAGGTATCACCTCACACCAGTCAGAATGGCCGTCATTCAAAAATCCACAAATGACAAATGCTGGAGAGGCTGTGGAGAAAGGGGAACCCTCCTACACTGCTGGTGGGAATGCAGTTTGGTGCAGCCACTATGGAAAACAGTGTGGAGATTCCTCAAAAGACTAGAAATAGACTTACCATATGACCCAGGAATCCCACTCCTGGGCTTGTATCCAGAAGGAAATCTATTTCAGGATGACACCTGCACCCCAATGTTCATAGCAGCACTATTTACAATAGCCAAAACATGGAAACAGCCTAAATGTCCATCAACAGGTGACTGGATAAAGAAGATGTGGTATATTTATACAATGGAATACTACTCAGCCATAAAAACTGACAACATAATGCCATTTGCAGCAACATGGATGCTCCTGGAGAATGTCATTCTAAGTGAAGTAAGCCAGAAAGAGAAAGAAAAATACCATATGAGATCGCTCATATGTGGAATCTAAAAAACAAACAAACAAAAACAAAGCGTAAATACAGGACAGAAATAGACTCACGGACAGAGAATACAGACTTGTGGTTACTGGGGGGTGGAGGGTGGGAAGGGATAGCCTGGGATTTCAAAATTGTAGAATAGATAAACAAGATTACACTGTATCGCACAGGGAAATATACACAAAATGTTACGGTAACTCACAGAGAAAAAAATGTGACAATGAGTGTGTATATGTCCATGAATGACTGAAAAATTGTGCTGAACACTGGAATTTGACACATTGTAAAATGATTATAAATCAAAAAAAAAAAAAAAGAATCATGTATTTCCTAACCTGGACCATATAATCATTTACTGCAAGGTAATACAACCACATTGGCCTAAAACTGTTGTTTAAGTACTCCAAAAATCAATATAAATAAAGCACTTGTAATCCTCTCAAATATCTGTGTTAATTGGAAGTGTAGTTGAATAAGTCAACCATTTCTTACAGAATATTTTCCACATTGTTCATATGCGGTTCATAAATTAAAAGTAACACACAGCTTCAAATATAAATGAATGCAAAACATGTAAATAAACAAGTTTTCATTAGAGAAATGCAAATCAAAACTACAATGAGATACCACTTCACACCCATTAGGATGGCTATTTTTCAAAAAAACAGACAGCGAATACTGGTGAGGATGTGGAGAACCTGGAACCCCTGTGCATTGTTGGTGGGAATGTAAAACACTGGAGCCACCATGGAAGACAGTCCTTAAAAAAATAAAATCATTACATGATCCAGCAATTCTATTCCTAGGTATAAACCCAGAAGAATTGAAAGCAGGGACTCAAACAGATAATCAGTACTCCAGTGTTCATAGCAGCATTATTCACAATAGCCAAAAAGTGGAAACAAGTCAAATGTCCGCTGATGGACAGATAAATAAAATGTGGTAGATATATAACTATTATTCAGCCTTAAAAAGGAATAAAATTGACACATGCATGAATCTTGAGGGCATTATGCTAAGTGAAATAAACCAGGCACAAAAGGACAAATACTGTATGATTACACTTACATGAGGTCCTAGAGCAGGCACATTGATAGACAGCAGAATGGTGGCTACCAGGGGCTGGACAGATGGGGGAATGAGGAGTAGCTGCTTAACACGTTAATCGCTACATCACCCAAATCTGGGTGACTGTTGTGTTTCCTCAGGGGCCCCGTCACCCACATATGGGTGTTCTGGTCTATGGGCTTCCTTCATCCAATTATGCAGAATTTATTCTGAATTTATTGTACAGAATGATATTCCAAGAAGAAATAAAGCTGTAAAGAGGTTGAAAACTGAAAATAAGAAATTAAAAAAAAATCCACTTATACTGGAAAAACTGAATTATAAGCACATATATCATTAGTGTGTTGCACTGTGGTGAATGAAGTGTGAGTTTGGGCCCCGCAGAAAACACACCTGATCCACATGGGTGATCAACGTGTTAATGGATACACAGGTTCAGTTTGGGATGAAAGAAAAGTTCTGGAGATGGATGGTGGTACAACAATGTGAATGTACTTAACGCCACTAAACTGCTCAAAAAAGGTTAAAATGGCAAATTTTGTTACATATATTTTATCACAATAAAAAATAAAGAAAAATAATCTTATCTTGCTGTCTCCATAAAATTACATTGAAGCAACTGTGAGAAAGTTGTTTGTTTTCCAATCAAAATCACATGTCTGAGGTGGGAGGGTATCGCTCAAGTGGTAGAGCACACGCTTAGCATGCACAAGGTCCTGGGTTCAATCCCCCAGTACCTCCTCTAAAAATAAATAAATAAAACTTGATTACTCCCCCCTCAAAAAAAAAAAAAAGAAAAAAAAGTTTTAAGAACACAATTTAACTGTCAAGTAAAAAGCCTCCTGGTTTAATATTGTAGGCAGAAAAATGTAATTTAAGTTTCTATTCAAGGACCTTCGTTCATTAACCCATGAAATAACTACTACTTAAGTTTTCTCTCCATGTATCAATGTGCTAAAATCATTTAAGTTTAGAAACTATAAAATTTTTAATTTATTAATTTAACAAAAATTTAACCTAATGCCTACTGAACTTTCGATCAGGATCACAGTGTTTACCAGTCCCAACAGTGAACGGCTGTCAGCCCGGTCATCTCCCGCTACCTGTCGCGTGTGCTTTGTGTAGGGGAACGTGCCATAAAATCTGAAAAGTGGTTTAACGGAATCGTACAGGAAGGAATTATGCCCACTTGCTCTATTAAGTTCAGATTTCCATGCAAATGCGATACAGATGACATGCCGGAATTGGTATTTTACAAAGGCTAGTTAGATGAAAGTGTGAAGACTAAATGAAAAGTGGCACTTCTCTGCTTGGATTAAGAAGATGAAGTTTAAAAATTCTAAGCCTGCAAAAATGTGCACAGGAACAAAAAACATTAGTATGTGTGCGCCCTTCTCCTTTCGGTAACTCACGTGAGTACATCAAGCCTTTTCTGACCTATGGCATGCTCCTGGTTAACTCAGATCCATGTGTCATGTAACATACCTCATTCATTCTAGAGACTGCTCAGACTTTCCTTTGACATATGTAGATCTCTTAAATGTGGGGAAAGTTCATGAAATAGTCAAGTGACTGGACAATCCGAAAAAGACTCTTCTCTGAAAACATATCATGAGAACAAATATCACACTGGCTTCATTTCACTTTAACAAGGGTCAACTTGTAGATGGAGTTTATTTTAGCTCATCTACCAATGTTCTACATGTTTCCTCTAGTCCTTTGAGGCAGATTGTAAATTTTAAAATACCAAGACATTCCCTCTTAAAAAAAAAGTGAAAATTAAGAGTTATAGGGTTTTTTTTTTTTAACTAAATTTATTAACTTCCTCAGGAGTTTTTACACTCATCAAATGAGACTTACAATTCAACATTAGAATATAACAACAACATCCTATTAAGATTTTGCGTTAAAGATAGCCAAAATACTGCAATGAAAGGTGGATCTAATCCCCCAACCCATGGATCTGGGCTGGCTTTAGAGACTTGCCTGACCAGAAGAATGGGATGGAAGGGATGTTCTGGGACTGCTGCAGGGTAGGTCATAAGAAACCCTGGAGTTCTGAGCCAGCACGAAAGTGCAATCCCCTAAGGCTGCTGAGAGAGAGAGACCATACAAAGAGAGGAAGGGGGAGAGAGGGGGCCTCCAGTCCCCAGCCACGCCTCCAGACATACTGGAGCAGAGACAAGTCGCCCTCACTGTTAGTTACCCACCCATCTAAATTCCTTGCCCACAGAACTATGAGAAAGAACAATAAAATGGTTGCTGCTTTAAGCTACTAAATTTGGGGGTAATTTATTACAGTTAAAGATTTTAAATTATCTTCTTTAAATAACCAGGGTTGCACCTAAGACATACTATTTAAGAAAGATTCATAGAAAGTCTTGCTTTTGAATGTCAGAAAACGATTCATTATTAGAAACATTACTGAGATGTCAAATTTCATCTATTTTGGTGGAAGAGGAGGGAAGAAGCTGAGAGCTTAAGAATTAACTGTCTCTTTGAGAGGATGTGGTAGAAAGGCAGGCATTTATCTCATCTTTACTCAATGAAAAGCATAACCTAACTGAAAGCAAAAGCCTTGAATCTACCTATAGCATCTGATTAAGGCAAGTTCTAGTGTGAGAAGAAACATAGATGGTAAATGTATTAAAGTTATGCTGTAAACAACAAAACTGACCCAACAGTGCAGAAAGGAGGGAGACCAACACATCAGCAGCTCAGAAACAGCATGCCGTGGATTTCTGCTCTGACCGTGATGAACTCACTTCCTGTGTAATTTACTGCTTAGTTTAACTAGAAATGTGTACCGTATAAGGTGATTCGGTAAGGCGAGTGGGGAAAATCCTATCTTAAAAGCGTTGGTAAATGCACTCTAGCTATTGAATGGGGTTGGGGGGCTAAACAATTTACTGAATCCGTGTACACACTCTGCCATCCCAGCCCACAGACCAGACCTGGCTCTGCAAGTTCCTCTTAACATGACATCCGTGAACTGTGGTTACCTGTGCAGAGCAGGGGTAGGCTGGAACTGGGCAGACAGGACAAGATGGGAGTCGAAGACTTGATTGACTATAATGTTTTGTGTATTTTAGGGAACTCTGGATTTATTACAAATAAAAAAATTAAAATTGTTGATGTCATTGGATGCACAATCAGGGAAGACCTAGCAGAAGAATGCTGAAATGAAAGCCTACTGGGACGAGGGGACGAGGGGATGGGGTGGGGGGGTAGCGGGGAGGTAGAGGATGAAAGAGAAGTGAGGGCAGCAGTTTTTACCCAAGAACTGGACGGGATGTTTTTTTCCCCATGAAACTCCCTTTGTGTTTCTGCTCTTTGAACCTCAGTAGCACCATGTGTAGTTGACAGATGGACTGGTAAAAAATATAAGTGTACTGGAGCACAAAACTACAGTATAGAATGTGGGGAGAGGGAGTGGTAATGGCCTCTCAGACTAGACCAAAGCTGGGGCCCCCCTCCTTAGCACCAGCATCTGTGTTTCCATTATGAACCTTCGGCTCTCCTCTCATAGAAGGGAAAAGATCTCTTCTCTTACCCTGACTGCTGCATCCCTGGGCCAGCAGCCTCTAGATTTTTAAATTCCCACTTTGCCAGAATGTTTCTGGGTGAGGGGAGAACACACCCACGAGCATGAATATAGGAGGATCTAGCGAGGTGGTGTCTCTCTTCCTCAGCCCACATATGACCGAACTGCCCTCTCCTACACAGCCCACCCCACAGGAGATGAGAGCAGAGGACGCCAAAGGTCTTGGTCACAGGTGAGCCCGACAGCCAACGGCACTGCAGGGACTTCTGGCTCCTGCAGCAGACCCACAGCCTTCACCCCCAGCGCAGAAATGTTCCTAGAACCACGTAGAAACTGTAGCTTATGAAGGATCCTTGACAGCAAGTGATTTATAGGTTGGTATGTATCAGTGCTGGGAAACATTGCATTAGGACTTGTGTTTAATGTCATCTAGTAGAAAAGGCACCTTCCCCAAACTAACAAGACCGCTCAACATCACCCTCCCATCGGGCAGCCTCTCTGTAAGGAACTCTTTCTTGAGGAAGTCTTCTCCAAACACCACAGCATTTTGGTTCACATGCGACCATGTTGTTCCTTCCAGGAACACTAGTGAATTTCAATCATCTGATATCCAAAACAAAAATCAATTGTACTGCAGGAACATTACGTTTCTTAACTATCCCAATTTAGACATTCCAAACAAGAAACATAAAAACTCTGCAACTCTTTTAGATTATAAACTGCTCATTTCAGTGACCAAAGGTTTTAACTTTCTGACCCTAAGCTAAGCAAGGTACCGTCTCAGTTGTGCACCTGACTCCTGCCACCCCTCAAGCAAATTACAGACTGGAGATCTACACTAGACAACAGTAACTACAACTACCCAAACAAAATAAGGCAGTTTGTGGTTTGTGACTTTTCCATCCCATCAAAACATCACCCATAGGTTTGCAGCAATGTGTACCCCGACACACACCAAAGCTTAATTTACGGAGTAGAGTACACACGGTCTGATTTTGAAAGAAAAATTAGTAAGCATAACCAGTCATCATTCACTCATTGAGGCTTCAGTTCAAATCCATACCGTTCCATGCTTTTTACCTAAAGAAACAACTCTTTCTATTATTTCCACATGGCTGCAAATATTCTTATAAAGTAGCTGATAATTCATACAAGACCAAAAAAAAAAAAAAAAATCACTGCCTGATGTACTTTGCCTTACAGCAGCTCATCAAAATGGTATTTTTCAGAGCTATATTTGAAATATCCTAAGCATAGGAAATTTTGACTGAGTAATTATGATATATGCAATGCTGACAAAAAAAAATGAGACATGATCCCTGAGCCTTTGGGGAACTTAAAATCCAGGAGAGAAGGTCAACTGTATAAGTTAAAAACAATTCAAAATAAAATTTAAAAAAAAACAAAAACAGAAAAAAGAATTATAGGTTAAGTACCAAAACTGTTACACAGAATATACACACTACTTGAATGCAGAGGCAGCAAAGAATCTTGGGAGAAGACAACCACAGGGACAATTTCAAAGAAAATCATGCAAGAGGTGAGGGCATGAGCCAGCCATGAATGAATGACGGGATGTGAGAAGACAGACCAGAGGAAAGAGAGTAAGTCTAAAGACCTATTAGAGACGAGCTTCCATCAGTCACTGCAAGAAAAGATGATTGATAAAACTAAGTACTGCTTTAGGAAGATGTATCTGGCAGTGGTGTCCAAGGGAGGGCTTAAAGCACGGCAATTAGGAATCAAGTCCCAGAAGAGAATGGTGTCAGCAAGGATGAGGAAAGGTGAATTTAGGATATGAGGGAAGGAGAGGATTAAGGTTATCAAGCAAATCAGAGTGACTAGAAATGTAATGGTACCACTGAGAGAACTGGATGAGTCTGGAAGATTTTGTGTGTGTGTGATCAGTGATACATTCTTTTCAGATATTAATTTTAATGACAGTGAACATGACAGGAAGACCATACACAAATTTTCACTGGTTCCCACAGCAATCTGTCTGCAACCTGTTTCTTTCATCTGACCTTCAAGACCCTCTGTAACCCAACCCCTATTATCTCTTCAGACTTCTCTATTTCTCTTCATCCACTGCAACCGAATTGTGCTATCCATCCATTCCTGGATCAACAGACAGAGCGGTTGACCTACCTCACTTATGTTTACCAAGCATTTTCACGTACATGATCAGGCTCATTTTCACAGCAGTTCTGTGTAATAAATGGTGATGACATCCTTATTCTACACTGAGCAGTCTGATACTTGAAAAGACGAAGTGACTTACCAAAGTGACCTCTTCAAAACCTACATCTGACCTCAAATAAATTATTTCTTGAATGAGCATTAAACACATCTAATGAGCTAAGACACTGAGAAGAGAATTAAAGCCAAATGTTCTCTGGAGCAAAGGAACAGAAGGAAACGGACTACTAAGCGCCCAGCAGCTCTGTCACCTGTAACGTAAACACCCGATTAGGCACTTCCCTTCCAGAGTGGCTGTTTACGCAGACTGGATGAAGGAGGCCACGTGACAAAGCATTCTCCGTGAGGAAAAGGAGCCCTGTTACGACACGGTCCTCCATAATGCAAAGTAGAGTTGATACAAGTGAAGCTCAGTCGGCTTAGAGGGTAGTGCAGGCTTTTTATTTTGCTTCTCTTATTAAAAAAATTTTTAAGCGTAATATTTCTCAAGGAAGAACAAAAATATTAAATAAGCTTCAAAGTCAGCCAATTTAAAAGCTTCTATAAAAAGGTATAAAAATGTTTTAATTATCCATGGATTCCAGTCTGTGCGCTGAACTAATGAAAAACTACGTAACTTAACAAAACTGCAAAATATCTTTAAATTACAGACTAGTTTCCTAGCTAAATGTGAAGATTTTAAGTACATTATGGTTGCGTGGGAGTTCAGGATAACCAAAATTAGAAATATTTTCTCCATTCCCATTCCCAAGTCCAATATAGGAAAATACATATTTTAATGATATGTAACCCAGAGAAATGCTTTCTTTGGGCTTATTTTATCTGTAGCATATCAGATCTTTACAGTGCAAGAACAAAAAAATTGCCCCAAATAAATGTGTCTCAAACATCAGCTTAATATCTGTCCTTCCTAAACACCAATCAATTTACAAGTATGGCAGTAGAGAACAATATAGAAAATACTATATACCATATGGACTTTTATTAAGTTAAAAAAGAAAACCTACTCTTGAAAACAACTGATCTAACAATGTGAATGGTTGCATCTTAGTGGAGAATAAAAATGCACTGAACACTCTCAACAGAGAATTTGTGCTCAAAACACTATATAAATTATTTTGCATCTTATCTCATTAACTAAATCACCATTACCTTAAAAAGAAGTTATCCCCATTTTACAGATAAGACTGAGGCTGAGGGATTTAAGTGGCCTGGTTAATATCACAAAGCAAGTGGCAGAGCTGGAATTTAAGCCTTCAAGTCTAGTGCTCTGCTAAATTCTTCAAAGTCTTTGAAAGCCTTTATAGCACAGTTCCTGTCCCCTATCCCACAAAACAACCACAAAAAGTAATTTTTTTTAAAAGGGGATACATATTACATTAGTTAATTTGCAGAAAAGTAGTTAATAGTATATTAGCTTATGGTATAAGTGAGACTCCCCCTGAGTTCTTACCTGAGAAAACCACTGCACAGAAAAAAATGTAAGTAACTGGGGGATGATGCCCAATAGCTCCCATTGCTACTAAAATAATCACTGCTTAACTGGGATCTTCTAAAAGCCTCTTCTAAAAGGCATTTATTAACTGAACTGCTTTTATTTTTGCTGTAGCCAAACCAACTTAAAATTTCCCATAAAGGTCACAGCTAGTTCTGCTCCCTGCTCTCAATTTGTGAGACGCTATACCCACTACTCTACCACCTTTCAAACAAGGCTTCACCTGTATGGAAAACTGCTAACATTTATCGAAGATCATGTATCAGACATCGTTCTACAAGTACTCATTCATTTAATCCTCACAACCTAACATAAGTACTGTTATTATTCCTCCAGTAGGAGTGAGGAAAGCCTCAGACAGAGCCCACTGCTCCAGGGATACTATTAACTATAAAATCTCCCAGCAGTGGACAACAAATTAAATAAAGATATTTATTACTGTGAGTATTACAGTTGTTCTTTTTAAAAGTCATTTTCAGAAAGCATCTTTTTAGTGCCTAATACACTAACAACTGAAATCCTGATCACTAACCTCCTCTCTCATTTTCAAGTCACAGCTCTCACTAGGATTCCAGTTGCCACATACACATTATCTTACAATAAGAGCATTTATGCTAAGACTTCTGAAAAGAGTTTGCTTCTTTAGGCCCCAACACTACTAATACATGATCTGTTTTATTAAAATGAGTTGAGATACTTGGTCTGTCAAACACAATATAGCTAATTAACCTATGCTATGAGAAAGTAACAATTTTGCAAAGTTGTCTTCTTTAGTACCTTCATTTTTTTTTAAGTAAAGGGCCCATGGTCACTTAATTTTTGTGAGTCCAAATAACACTAAATAAGTACTATCTACTATATTAATACTATCAAAACTTCCCAGTTGCTGTTTTTAATTCAAACATTAGTACTATTTGCCAAGCAACTAAGTTTTGAGGATACTGAAAACAATCTCCAAAGAAATGTGGCCATACCAACGACATTAACCACTAACCACTATTACCACAGGACATCCGTTTTATGCCTTTTTTTACCTTTGTGTTGCTAACTGGGGGCTAAATCTCCAAAACCAGAATATCTATTTTCATAAAGTGTCTCTAAGCATGCAAAGATAGGAAGCTTAGCTGTCTTTTTCATCTTTTCAATGTAACAGCCACAAAACTAGCATCTTTTAAAAACAGTAAATCATTAAATATTTAACTGAAAACTAATACATTAGTTTTTTGTTGCTACTGTTAATACATCATTCACAGTTTGTATTCCTAGTAACATGGGGCCCCCATTTTTAAAACCATTTTTTTTCCAGCTATGATATATACGCAGTCCACAACTTTATTAACACAAAATCACAAAGGTCCTAGGACACTGTCAATGTGTATTTTCACTACTGCCCACTGGGCTGTTTGCTGAATTTTGCCCAGGTGACCGGCAGTCCACTGCAGCTGTGAAGCAAATGAACTTTATGCACAAGTCTAAAAGCAATGCCGACATTTCAGCTGTAATTCAATGTAACATTTACTCTAAGATCATTCAAATCATGTAGGAAAACTAAAAGAATGCCACTTTTAAAATCGTCTCCATTTTTCTAAAATGACCTAGTTACTATACTCAAGCGGTAAATCCGAGGACTTGTCACTTCAACTATTAACACTGTAACCACGCTGTCTGTAAACAGTTGCTGGGCCTAGGCAGCTTGAAAGCTTACAATCGGTATAAAATTCACTTTAAAGCACAAGTTCTTCCTGTAAACTTTGTTAGTTTTAAAAAATTTTTGTTTACAGAGAAGCTGCTTCATATTATGTAGTGGGTACAAGTCTTGAAAAAGCCAGAAACACTATTCTGGGTTAGTATTAATATACTTTTACCGTAAGAGTAAATTAAAACACAATTACTAGTTCTGCTCCATCCACTTAGACAGCAGTTAAGAAACAGAAGTATTTTCAAGCAATTAAAGTTACATGTATGTGTCTAAAAGGTCACTTCCGGTGCAATAAAAGGCTGCCACACGAATTTCCTTTTGTCATCCCCAGAGTACGCCGCCCGCAAGGCTCTTCACGCGGGTGCCGCGCGCCCGCCTCGCCCAGAGGCCGAGGGAACCCCCAGCGCGGCGCGGCCGGAACTCAGACCGCCCTCCCGGGGGCGGGACCAACGCGCCAGTCACGTGGGCAGCGCGCCGCCGCCATCTTGCGGGGCGGGGGAGGGGAGGAGCCCCGCAGGCCGGGCTCCCAAGTCGCCGTCTGCCGGTCCGCGCGGTGTGGGTCCGCCGCGGCGCGTCACCGCTGGGCCCTCCGACGCGCTCCGGCGCCTCCCTGTAGACTCCGAGGTGGGCGCTCCCTCGCGGGACAGTTGCGCTGGAGTGCAGCGAACTGGGATTAAAATCAATCCAGCCCACCAGTCGCCTCGAGAGTGACAGCCTGGGAGCAACAAGATCCGCGGAAACGTCGTCAAGGCCAGAACAAGTCACAGCTGAGGGCCTTGGATTCCACGCTAAGAAGCAGAAAGTGCGGGGTACTAACAGTTTAATGAGACGTAAATGATGTGTTACGGTAACCCCAAAGAATTCCTGGAGAAAAAAGTTCATCACACCACAAGTGTCTAGAAATAGCCTTCAGCATTCCCAGTAGTACGTGTATCCCCTAAGATTTACTCTCCCACTTCAACTGATGGCCACAGCACAGGGCACTGCCTGAGAAGTAATGATGTGCTGAAATTAATGGCAGGATGCCCAGTCTCACTCTGTCCACTCTTCTCAGCACTCACCGGCTGCCAGACAAGGCCACACATTGCGGTCAAGATAAAAATCTCATTACTGTGGTTTGCATGCACCTCTCCCCTTCGTCTAGTCACCTTCCAACACTCGCATTATAAGCAAAATTTAAAGGAAAAAAAAAAAGACTCCTAGCAGTTAAAATCAGAAATCGGTTATCCCTGTAGGAATAGGTATTCCAACCTATTAATTAATAATAGAAATTACATAAACTGCTCCACTGTGGAATATTTTCATCTACAATCTAAGGTTATCTTAACAATATATACAAGAAATTAAAAAGAAATACGTATTTCTCCCGAGTTCAGGCTTTCTTCTCTAATAGCAGTGGCACATCAGATTTTTTGGAATTATTTTAGTGAGTAGGCTGAAGAGTGGCAAAGGCTTTTACCATCAGTATATACAGTTGCATGCTAGTAGTAAATAGATACTGGAAGATAATATTTCAAACTCACGAAGAAAACTCTAGGTACTAGCCTTACTACATGTGAGTTTGATAAAATATGTCCTAAAACGTGAGTTAGTCATTTCACCGAAGATTCATTTTCAGAAGGAGGAGCTCAGCCTAGATTATCCCTAAATCCCTTCCAGCCCCCAAAGTCCTTTGATTCTATGGGTACTGAGTCCACACCACCATTAGAGAAATACAATGCCCAGTTTCAGTTCCAAGGTATTGAATGATAGAAGTTATATAAGATGAATTAACTCTCAGGCAAGGAGTGAAAAAAAATCCCGCTTTCCAATATATCATGGTGAAGATCACCTAAATTGAAAAAGCATAGCATTCAAATTAATACCTCTTAAGTAATCGTGAGCCACGAAAAAACTGTAGTTTTAACTCTAAATGAAAGCTACTACTCCATTAAACCATCACACTCAAAGACTTTATATTGGGCCTCGGTTATTATCAATTGCTTTCGTGGCTATATAAAATTTTTCTTTAATGCTTGCGACAAGTTACTCATCTGAATTCTCGTCTACAACATTTTGGTGCTTAATTTTTTAGAAAACATTTATGCTTACAGTAGTGGCCCAACAAACATCTCTGGACCCAAATCTGTAGGCACGACTCAAGCCCATAGAAAGCAGGACATGTCAGAGGTAAAGGGCATACCCAACCGGCCCTAGGAGAGCTTTCTTTACCCAGACAACCTGCGCTACTACTTTTCTAGTGAGTCATTTCGCGGCTCTCCACATCTGATTTTTTTCTGAGAACATGAAGTTCTCTAAGCAGGAATCAGAAAACTCTACGACCCCTTTTAACTCAGGCATACACTGAGCGAAAAGCGTCCCTTTGTGTCAAAGACAGGACAACACGCCGGGAGCGCACCTTTAGGACATCTCACCCGGGGTAACGCAGAGCTTTAAAACGTGTGACCAGCGCGCCAGACGGCAAGACAGGGAAGATTCAGCCCGGGGCCAACACACAGGCTCCCCCAGCGCTTAGCCTCTCCCAGCATCTACAGAGATGCTCAAAGCCAAAAAGGTCCCGAGATCCTTCATCCGAGAGGGGAACCGGGCTGAGAGCTCCATGTTTTCCGTGGCAACTTCGGCACGGAAGAGACTTCTAGAGCATTCTGTTATGGCGGGTGTCTGTGTGTGCATATTGGGGGGGGGGGGGTAGTGGAGGGGGAAGAGGTGAGAGGAACTGGGCGACCCAGCAAAACGAAGATCCGTACTACCGGGCTGGGAGCCTGAAGTGAGGATCCCGAGCCACCTGCGCCGGGGTGAGGCTCGGACAGGGGGTTCCGAAAGCCAGGCCTGGGAGGCCGCCAGGGCGGTGACCGCACCGCGGACGCAGGGAGGCTGGCGCGCCTTACCTGGGCCCGGGGGCCAGCAAAGTTGCACGGCTCCGCCTCCACCTCCGCGTCCTCGGGGCCCCCGCGGAGCGCCGCGCGGAGCCTCTCCAGGTGCTCCCTCAGGGTGACCCGCTGGTGGAAGGAGAAGGCCGGGTGCAGCGAAGCCATGGTGAAGAGCAGCAGCAGTTCCTCCTGGGCCCTGAAGCCCAGCCCGCCGCCGGGCCACGGCTCGGCGCCACTACCTTCCGGGCCGGAGCCGTCCTTCTCGGCGTCCTCCTCGCCTTCGCCGTCTTGGCCGCGCTCGCCGGGCTCGTCCTCCGCGCCGCCCCGCGAGCCTTCGCCCCGGGCCGCGCGCAGGCTCTTGAGCACCGAGTCCACCTGGGGCAGGAGGCGGTGCAGGCGGCTGGCGGCCTCACGGTTCTCCGAGCCCAGCAACGCCAGGTAAACGATGAGGCGCGAGCGCACGGCAGGCTCTCGGAAGTCGGCAAGTGGCCCTGGGTCCGAGAGGCCGTTGGCCTTGGCCTCCGAGTCGCGCAGATAGTGGTAGTCCTTGCGCGCCAGGTCCTCCAGGCACGAGCCGAGGAAGCGCAGCTCCAGTGGGTTGCACAGGTCCAGCAGCCCGCACATGAACTCCAGGCGCTGCGCCGAGCCCAGCACCAGCCCGAACCACTCGTACACCCGCTCCTGCTCACGCAGCGCCGCCGCGGGCCCGCCGCCGCCTCCGCCGCCGCCCGGCATGCTCGCCCCCGCCGCCGCTCCGCCAGCAACAGGCGGCCCGAGCCCCCGGGGCGGCGGCGGCGGCGGCGGCGGCGGCGGCGGCGGGGGACCTCGCGGCTGGCCCGAGAGCGGCGGCGGTGGCGGCGGGGGGCGGCAGTCGCGGCGGCGGCGCGGCGGCGCCTTCGCGCCCGGCCGCGCGTCCGCCTCGGGCTCCTCCGCCTCGGGCGGCGGCTCCGCGGGGTGCGTCGGCTTCAGCGGCAGCTTCATCCTCAGCATCCTCGGCTAAAGCGGCGCGGACATGCGAGCGGGGGCGGGCGGGCGGGAGGGGCCGGGAGGAGGGGCCGGGGTCGAAGCGGCGGCGCGGCCGTCAGGAGCAAGGCCCCTCCATGCCGCTGGGGGAGGGCCGGGGCCAGGGGCGGGTCTCGGCCGGCGAAGGGGGCGGCGGCCGGTCGGCGGGGTAGCTGGCGTCGTCTTCCCGGGCCGGAGGCGGGGCGTGCCCGCGGCGGCTCCTCCCCCTGGGCTCAGCGCCGGCTCTGGTAGCCCAGGTGCTGGTGGGGGCAAGCGACCAAGCGTGTCCTCCTTCCACCTCCCTCTCTCCTGTCGTCCGCGCTGGGTTGAAGCGGCTGCGTCTGAGCGGTTCCCCCGCGAGCCGGTGCGGACCGAGCGACTAGAAGAGGAGAAGCGACCGGGCCGGGCGGAGACGCTTGCGGGCTCCAAGCAGACACTTCAACCAATCAGCAGCCCCAGCCGATGATTGCGTAGAACTCCCCGCCCCCGGGACCCGCCTCTCTCCAAGAAGCCACGCCCAACTGCTATCTAGCTGCCTTCCCTCTCTGCGGCTTCCGCGCGGTCCTAATGTGTGGTGGTCCCTTGAGGGTTGGGGCGGTGGGGTGGAGGACTTGGTGGGACTGTGCGGCGGAGGCTAGGTGCACCAGAGCGCGGCGAGGAGCGTGCGAGACCCGCGTATGAGGAGGGAAGTGGGGAACTGAACCTTTCCCAAGGGCCCGAGCCCGGCTTTTGACAACTCCTCGCGTGGGCCGTCGCCCCACCGCGCCGCCAGGTTCCCTTCGCGGCCGCATGGTGCGCGTTCCAGGAACGGGGCTTCCTCTGGAGGGAGGGCGCTCACCCGAGCTCCTTCACTCCACAGCGCAGTCGGCTATCTGGGAAGTCAGCAACAGGATAATTCCCACCACAACCTTACTGGGATCAGTTGTGTCGATTCTCTGTGCTGGGCATCCGCGAGCTGGGTCGGGAAGCTGGGATGTGGCTGTGGTTAGGGGGCCCGGACGCCTCGATCCTGGACGAGTGCCCACACGGAGTGCGGGCTGCACCGTGCGCCCCCGGGGCGCGGAGGCGACCCGATCCTCGGGGGTTTCACGGCCTCTGGGCCGAGGGGGGACGCGCTGGTGTGGACGTCCTTGGCCCAACGGTTTCCTCTGGTCTGTAACGCTCTTTGGAAATTATTTCCACGACGGTTAGCAAAAGCCCCCCAAAGCCAGCATCTTTGGGGAATTATTTTATTTGCTACATAACACTTCTGTGCCAATCGCTAACATTTTGAATTCCTGTGCCGGTGCGAATTTTCTGCGGCTCCAGGAACTGAAGCTGCTACCTTGACAGGCTTTCAACTATTTAAAGAAAGTTTTGTTACATTGTTAAGGTTTGAAGACCTCCAAAATATCTCTCTCACTGTTGCTTTTTTTTTTTAAGCAATATAGTCCAAAATTTAAAAACCCAGCTGGATCTTTTGAGGGTTAATTTTTTAAAAGGTACGTTTAAAAAAATCCTTGATGTTTTAAATTAGGAAGTCCTATTACAGCTATGTAGTGGATTTAAGTAAAAACAAACAAACGCTCGTTCCAAAACTCATATTGAAAGTATTTGGACATCTGTTGGGAGAGTGTATGCTGAGCCCTCTTTACCTCACAACTTCATGCCCTAAGAAGCTAATTTGTAATTCAGTAAAAGGCTGAACTGAAGCCTAAATCAGTTTCAGGAGTAAATCGAGGAGACAGACAATTGTTTTCAACACGCTTGAGATTGGCAAAATATATGAAAGCCATTCTTTTGTGTAATTTGCTATTTCCTTGCATTCTTTGGGTGCAATGTAGAAATCACTACAATCAGGAGAAAACCTCGTAAGGACTTTTATTATTACAGTCCTTGCCCCTTTTTGCTGTCAGCCTCAACTGCCCTGGAATCTTCTACCCTATGTCACCCATTCCCACATTTCTGAAGTGTAAGGTGAAATACTTTAGGCAATCAATAGTAATATTAATCTTGCTAGATATTCACAGGCCCATAATGAGTCTAATGTCTAGATCAGGATATCGTGTGTTCCTTCCAGGTGATTTTTCCATGTGATCCAGGCAACTTGATCTTTATATTTTGCTTGGCAATGAGAAGCTATTTAGTATCAACTTGCCACAATACTTGATCCATAAGTTTTAGGTCAGAATTCAGATTTGTAATCAGTAATGATTATTTTTGTCCTTCTGTCTTTGGCTCATGTTAGAAAATGCAGTGATCAGAGCATTAGGGGGCCCGGACACCTCGATCCCAGACGAGTGCCCACGCAGAGTGCAGGCTGCACCATGCGCCCCTGGGGTGTCGAGGTGACCTGATCCTCGGGGGTTCCACACATATATGACATACATGGTGATTTAATGACTGGTTATTTTCCATCAGCTGGACGATTTGCTATTTATGCTGTAGTGTATTGTTTCAGAGCCCTCTTTTTCCTTAGTGCAACTCACTAGACGATCCTCAATGTTTTTTCCACCCTATCATAAGTGAGAGAGAGAACGCCTTCAGTAAGAGTGATATACAACAGGGAAGGGCCCAGATGGAAATCCCAGGATGAGATATAGGTTTGTTTATTGGGAAAACTACCCAGATGCTTCCAATAAGACGTCTAATAAGAGAAAGTATTCCTCCCTCCAGCTCCACCTTTTGGGAACACCTGCTCTAGATTCCCTGGTATTTATATATTCCCTGTATAATCAGATGGGCCAAATAGTATTACTGTGGCAATCGTAGGTGTGTGTTTGTATCCAGATCTTTCAGATGAATATATCTTGTAAAAGGCATCTTTAAGGACACAAAGTGCTATTGTATCTTGTCCCTAGATGATAGATAATGCATATTCAATATACTTCATTTTATTTGCCTCTTTACAATGCAAGACGGTATTACTGACATTATTGTCCAAATATTTATGTGGACCCATCAGACTGGTTTAAAATTAAGGTTATACTTTGGATTAAGACACCAGCCAGTGGTTGAGGATTGAGGAGACTTCGCAACCCTTTTGCAATTCAGTTAAGTGCAAGAAATTTCACTAAAACCACAGTTAATTGGATGGTTCAGGGCAGGTTGATAATGATATCAAGTCCACATAAAGGATGCCCAGCTACAACCACTTCTACCTCAGATGATATCCTGCAGCAGCTAACCTGGTCCTTACCAAGAATTTGTTGTTCCAGTTTTTGTGAATCTTGACATATTTGCTCCCTCTCTCATTATACCTCCCTGTTTCCTCTGTTGGAATATAAATATCTTAACATCAATGACCATGTCTTATTCAATTTTATGTTTTTACATCTGGGACACAGTAGATGTTACTGAATGTTTGTTGAATAAACGAATGAATAATGCTCCAGGAACCAGGAACCAAAAGTAACAGCCAGCAGCTCCTGGGGTCACCTGAATCCTTTTCCCATTTAGCAGGGAAGAGAGAACATAGGCATCCCATTACTGGCAGGCTAGTCCTGACATTTATTCTAACTGAATTGGCTTAGATCGCATGCCCATCTCTGATCAATCTTAGAGCCAAAGAGGTGGAATCAGAACCAAGTGGATCCCCTCAAAGAAACCTGGGGCTGTTGGAAAGGAGGCAGGACATTGGGAAAGAAGCCAACATGTGTCCAGTGTCACTGTACTTACAATCTATAGTTTTGATTACTTAAATTGTCGTGAGTTTAAGGTACCTCAGAAAAAAGTTATGTTTAGTTAGATCACGTATTTTCCTTTAGTTAGATCATGCATTTAAGAGAAATTAAATATTAAATTGTCTTTAGAGATTATAGTAAAAGCTGGTCTAAAGGTCTTGTAAACACAGGTAAATTATTCATTGATAAACAACTTAAGGAAAAAATAATTGCATGTTTAAAATTAAAAGAATAAATTTTTGTAAGGTTTACAAAAACACCCAATATGACAAATTTGAGATAAAAAGAAATCCTCAGTATTGACACTGTGACAGTATGCTCATTGGTCAGCAGGAAATCCATGCCCAACTCTAGTGTTTGGCACCTTTTCTGGAAGCCTAGCATTGGGTAAAATTCCCAGTCTCCCTAGAGTTATGGTTCACTTATTAGAAAGGTTCTTAGGGACTTAGATTGACCAGGCTGCCCAAGTTCTCCCACTTGTGTATCAAAACTTTTGGAGAAACCCTGAAATTCACCAATCTTTGAAGCCTGTCCAGAAATTAACTTGATTCTAAAGTGATTTGGTTTGGAAAATCCTCAGGCTACTGGTTTGTGTTAGAAATTAAGGAACTGGATGACCTGGGGCACTTGTGTGGTTCTTTGGTACCTCTGGAAATAGACCTTTTGCCCCACTGCTCAAAAAGGCAAGGGCTATCTCCCCCAAAAGACAACACTGCCTTCTAGGACCTGTGGAAGGTTGGCTTGCTAGATGGAAAAATTACCACTGCTCCAGTAGTGTTCTCTGCAATGGAATTTGCTGAATTCATGTACTTCTTTAAATATATGGTAGCATCAAATTACTGGTGAGCTGTTGATTGTCAACCCATCTAAAACCCACCATCTCTTATCCTTTCACCTTCATAAAAGCAGCATGAGTTTTTTTCAAGTATTCAGCCCTTTCCCAAAGACCATGTGTGGCTTGGGGGATACCTTTGCCAGCTTTGTGGATAGATCTTGAGCAGTGACCCAACCAGTAACGCCCATACTTCCTGCCAATTGATTCAGAAATCTAGAATGATCGGTTTATGTCAAAAGAACACATGAGCCAAATTCTATAAAACATGAAGGGGCTCCCCCTGGCCAAATCTAGCAGAATTTGAATATCAAAAAGAATAAGATAGAGCCAGTGAATAAAAAAGAATCCAAGTCCATATGTATGCTCAAAGGGTGAAGGACGCTGCAGGGAAAACTCTTCTTGATAGAAAAATGCCAGCTGAAAGTTTTAGAAGGAAAGTATCATTTTGCAACCACCAAATGTAATCATTGATCCAGGTATTTTCACCACTGGGTGCAAATTGTTGGGAAGCAAAACATTCACAGGTCCTCTAAATAACACCTTGCTTAATTAAAAGGGGGATGGTACTTTAACATGGATAAATCTGATGGATTCCACCTTAACAATCACCAATAATGAGACAGCCTAATATTCCTCCATATGTCATGGATGTCATTGGAAGTACACACTATTTGCAGTATCCTTGCCAAAATATTTACACTGAGTCTAATCCGGAGGAAATAGGACAAATCTGGATCGGGGGACATTATAGAAGACACTGGCCTGAATCATCAAAATTATCAATGTCGTGAAAGCAAACACAGTCAGAGGACTGTTCTAGCTTAAAGAAAACTAAAGAGACTGGACAATGAAATCAATTATGATTGGATTCTGGGTTTACAAAACTCGAAAAGACATTTTGGGAATAATTAGGTAAATTTGAATAGGACTTCCTATTAGATATGGTTACTGTATCAGTGCTAAATTTCTCAGGTGAGGTAATGACATTGTGGTTTTATAGAAAGATGTTTTCAGTTGGTTCATGCCGAAGCACTGAAGGCTGAAATGTCATGATACCGACAACTTAATTTTTTAATTTAAAATTATATAGAGAGAAATAAAGCAAATTTGATAAAATATTAACAACAGACAAATCTAGGTGTAGGGTGTATGGGTGAACATTGTACTTCTTCACCTTTCTTATAGGTGCAATTTTTTTCCCAAATGAAGTGGAAAAATGGAGATTACAAATACACATCCACAGGATGAATAAGAAAATAAAATATGTTAAATTTGTAGATAGTGTTGAGTACATTTAAAGTTAACCAGTTTTGTCAATGGGACAAAACATTAATCAAAGTCCCCTTAAAACTATATATAAAATAGAATAATGTTTGTAAAAGCAACACAGAAGCTTAATGGAGAATGGGTTTTCTAAATTTGTTACCTCAATATACTGACTTTTCAAAAAATTAGACAGTGAAGCTGGTTAGAATCAACTTGTAATGGCTTGCAGAGTCATGAGGTGTCCTAAGAGTGAGTTTGTCACTGTGTTCTGAAGGAAACCTGGGACACAGCCAGATGTAAGCAAGATCATCCTCAGACCTTGTTCCTGAACAAGAGTGCACAGTAACCGCACCGGAACCAAACTAAATGAAGTCATGGTGAAGTACTAGTCTTCTTTCAAAAGTGATTTAAGGAGACTGCCTGTAATCTAAAATAGGGAAAACGGGCAGTCTATTTATTTGTTGACGTTGTTGCAGGACTTTCAGTGTAAACAGCCATCGTATCTGGTAGCTATGATTTTTCCTTCAGTAGAAAGACATACTCCTTCCTGGAGAAGACTTAGTTCTTTGGGCTTTTCCCTCACCCTCATGAAAAATCTCTGAGAGCATGCAGTTTCCACACTGTGATCCTGATAAGAATACAACAACCTTTTGATTAACAATTCAGTTTCCCATGGACTTAATGCTGAGAACAGGATACCCTGGAGATGGGAGATACTTAACCCACTCCCAAGAAAGGGATAGCCCACGTTGAAGTAACTCTAATGATATTCGGATTTACCACTCCCTTGTAAGTTTAGTTAGAAGGGTCACTCCCCCTGAATCTCATCAACTTTGGGTAAACAAATAAGATCACTTTCTTGGATCCTGGCCTATATATGGTGCCTTGAACAGCCTGCTGTTCTGGTTCTGTAATTTTAATTTACATACTGTGTAAACTTAAATAATCATTTAGAGTCAAACAAACCACTTTAAGAACACTATTCTTTCTTGAGGGCGGAAGAAACTATTTGGAAGAAATTTTTTAACTCTATAAAATGTTACTAACTTTAGAGGGCTGGTTACAAGCCTTTATGTAAAGGGGAAAATACATACTAAATGACTTTTACTTAAACTCCATAAACAACTGATGTATATTAACTAATTTTTTAAAAATTTAAAACCAAAAATTAAGTTTAAATTATGCTAAAATAAATGGTGGAATTTTTTGGTTTGTTTTAAAACTATCCAGTTAAAGTATCCAGTTTGTTTATGATGTAGAAAAATACTTGTTTTATTTTGTAGTTTTTCAACTGATTGTGATGGAACCATGTGGATACCAGTTAAGCAAATATAACCTAAAGTAACCAGTACTCTTGCCACATTTATCTTAGAGCATATCTGTACTTCAGAGCACTGGGTTTATGTTCTGACTACTTGAAATTATTCAAAAATGTTTATTTTGCTATTAAACCTCAAGTCAAAGTTTATTTTTCCTGTATGCCATATTTGTATTTAAAATGTGCTATCAACATCTACTACTTTACAGTTTTTCATCATAAGTCTCAAATATCTCACTATTGAAAAAGGCATGAGAACAGTTTTATTTTACAGAAATGTAAGCTAAGTCCAGACATTAAAATTCTATCTACACAGGTCTACAGTTTTTCAGATTTAACTGTGCTTGTGTAGCAAGCACATGGTGTGTACCATTAGTGCTACTGAAATCTGGATTACCTACAGAACCATTTCAGGTTTATCAGTTCTATCAGAAGACAGTGGATGATGAAGGTAGAAGGGTTAGAAATAATAGAAGAACTCTGACTATATTGTCATTTCCCAACTTCTAATCTCTGAGGAGTCTTAGGCTACAATTGGTGACTCAGGCAGTCAGCCACATTAGAGGAGATGACTATATGGTGCTAAGTTAACACTCATATACACACTATCAGTTCTCAGCATCGCTCCCCAGCACCCTTTCTGCTTCCACATCTAGTCCTGTGGCTGCAAGATCTCACAACCATTAGATGTCCAATGGCAGTGAAGGAAACCATACTGTGGATTCATCCTAACTGCTGCTCCTCATTTGGGACAGCTCTGGCAACGTATGCATCACAGCTCACCTCTAGCACATCCTGCCTACGAACTGGAGCAGTGACCTTAAGGGCTGAATGACTCAAACACAGAGCTGCAGTAATAATGCAGAGTTGCCACGATGATCTCCAGCTACACCTAATCTTATTGGCCAGTATGTTCCCTGTGCTAATGACTTGAAAAAAGCAGGCAGAGCAAAGAAAGAACAGCCAGGGTAAAAGAATCATTTCCCCCAGCAAAGCATAAGTCTCTCTAAACTGAGCTACAGCAACAGTAATAAAGAGCATTTACCAAGTACCGAATGGTGTGCTGTTGTACTAGCCATTTTATACAACTTCTATTAATCCTCATAACATTCTTCAGATATATGCCATTTTATAGATGAGCAAAATGAGACTAAACGGTTAAGCCATTTCCCCCAGGTCTCATGCCAGAAGGTGGCTGAGACATGATCCAAAGCCTGGCTGCCCACTCAAAACTGTTTTCAACCACTGTACCATCTAGATAATGTGAAATACTTTCAATCAGGAACTGAAAGAATTTAAAATAATTTGCTGTTTGTTTCCTGACTATAAAAGCCACACAAGTTCACTGTTAAAAATCTGATTAATTAAAAAATTTTGATTAAAATTAAAAATTTTAAGTGAGCCATATTCCACTGCCTACAGTAACTAATATATAATACATTTCCAATATTCTCTGGGGATTGTAGCTGTGTGAGTGAGCACATATATATGTGTGTATATTTGTCCAGAGTATATATATTTTACACTGTAGTTTTGGGAGTGCTACTTTTTAACTTAAGACTAAATTGATTTCTTAAATTTATATTTTGATTGTTCATTGCTGGTATATAAAAATACAATTGATTTTTGTATGTTAATCTTATATCCCTCACCTTGCTGACTTATTCATTCTAGTAGTTGTGTGTGTGTGAGTGTGTAAGTGTGTTCTTTAAGATTTTCTACATATAGGATCATGAGTCTATGAATAAAGACAAGTTTTACTTTTTTGTTTCTAATTAGTATGCCTTTTTTCTTCCCCATTTGCACTGGCTAGACTATCTAGCACAATGTTGAACAGAAATGATGAGAGTAGACATCCCTACCTTATTCCCAATCTTAGTGGTGAAAAAATTCAGATTTTCATCGTTGAGTCTGATGTAAGCTATACATTTTTCATAGATGCCCTATATTAGACTGTAGAAGTTCCTTTCTATTCCTAGTTTGCAGAGAGTTTTTCTTTTTCAATCATGAATAGATACTGGATTTTGTCCTGTGCTTTTTCAGGGTCTTTTGAGGTGATCACATGGTTTATATACTTTATTCTATTATATGGTATATTATATTGATATTTAGATGTTGAACCAACCTTGCACTCCTGGGATAAATCCCATTTGGTTGTAATGTGTCATTTTTTTATATGTTGCTGGATTCAGCCCCCTCTGGCAGCTGCCTCCCATCACCTACTCTACCTGAGCAGAACAACCTCTCCATGGAGCTGGGGTTAGGTGTGGATGGGAGAAGCCCCAGGTTAAAATGCCACAGACTTCTCTGATCTTACTGAGGTTCAGTAGTTTATCTTGAATAAATTCTTCTCAATTTGTTGTATGATTTTGGTCAATTTACAAAGTGCTGAAATGGTTTTTTAAAAATAATTTTGTCCAATTTTATCATTTTGGCGGGGGGGGGGGGGAGATTTGCTATGCTTCTCCCTTGGTCATTCTGGCAATCCTGTCCCTGCCTTTCCCCCTGTCCCAGTGATTTATATAAGGATACAATATACATCCTTAACTTTTCAGTCTACTTTAGTTAATGTTTCCACTTCATGTAAAATGTGGAAACCTTGTTATATATAGGTTGATTTATCACTTCTTAGGTTCATATACAGGTTCATTTACCATTTACAGGGAGTGTGAACACTCCCACCACCTCCTGTCCTTTACACTGTGCTATCATATATCTACATATATCTGCAAACAACTTTTAGGGTTTAGGTTAAATAATAATTAAGTCCCTTTTCACTAAAAAAAAAAAAAAACCCATAAATGCTTTTAACAAAGAAAAAATATAACAAAAACTCTTTATATGAATAGTACATGTCCTTTCTCATAGTTTAAAATTCATCAAAGAGAAAAGAAAGCCTTTATATTTTAGGGACTAGTGCCTAGAATAATAGCTCTAATTCTTTTACTGTATAAAAGGTGCAGAAGGTTATTTGGAGCAAAGGTATTGTGTGCAGAGTGAGGGAGCTGTGTATATTTGTAATACCTTTGCCCCCATGCAATCACCCAGAACTGAACTTACATACCTTTTACACCAGGAGGGAATCAGCATCCACCAGTATTTTGTGACTATGTGTGATCACTAATCATTAATATCACTTAGACCTTTCAGGAAACAGTATATTTTCCATTCCAGATTGTTCTAGTTTATAGCAATATAACTGGGGAAAGTTTTTAAGGTGTGTTTTTTGTTTCACTGGGTTTATTTTTTTGGAGGAAAAAGAGTTTATGTACTTTTCAGTGCAATCTTTTAGAATATATTTTCCCTTAGCCCTAAAAATGACCTCTTGGTGAGGGTGGACTGTTGATTTTATGCTATATGTATGTTCACATGCCTGCTTATACCATATTTATCTATTTTGGAAAGTTAATTTTTAGCCATCAGAGAGCATGTTTATCTAACTTGTCAAGAATAGGTACATTAGACTTCTCTTTCATTCCTCGTCTGTAATGTTCCTTATCTCCTCATTCTTCTAAATCTTAACCACTGTCAAGGACTGAACTCAAATCTTTACTCTTTTAGGAGCTCTCTCCTGACTATCCCACCTGGAAATGGTCTTTTCCCTGTTCCTTCATTTTTTCATTTAGCAAATATGTATTGAGTACCCACGCTTTGTAAGACACAATGAGCAATAGAACTCAGATAAAAGTTACCTGTATCAACTAATTTTGCACACTTGGAGATATATATTTCTACATCTCATTTTCTCAGTTAAATTGTGAGCTGCTTGGGGCTACATCCTCCATCTTATTATTTATTGCATTCCTCATAAGATTTAGCAGAGTGACATCTATTAAGAGTTAAAGAAAATGTTTAATTTGTATGATGATTATAGTGGAGACTTTCTTTACATATACTTAAATATGCAAATAGTTCCAATAGTTAGTTATACCATTTACTCAGTCCACACAAAATATTCTAATACAGCTATGGAAATAAACTGTAAAGCTGTTCGAAATTCAGTCCCCTCTTCATGTCTATATAATCCCTCCTACCTGGCAGCTACCCCCCCCATTATTGTTCCATGCTCTGTAAGAATGCTGTGTGCATGTAAACATATAAATATAAGGCATTAAGTAAACTTGGTCTCCGTCAGATTCCCATCTGGTGTACCTGAGTATAAGACCCCATAGAAATAGCAATGTCCTTGGAATTAGGACATAAAGTTTCTAATTCTTCAATAATGTCCACTTCCTCCTTTGAAAAATGTAGTGTATGTTTCCGCCTCTACAAAATAAAAATGCAGAATATGGGAGACATTGGGCTGGGCTAAGATCCCTTCCAGCTCTAACATCAGATGGGCTTATGTGGATTGACTTCTCTGAATACAGATCAGGAAACGGAACACCAGAATTTAGTGTACAAAATAGCTGACATCACTTGTAAATTTTAGCCTACTGTCTCCTCATTTTCTTACATTTATGACGATCCATCTTTGTAAATCATGTTTTCCCAGTGTACAAGGCCCTCCTCACCTCATCTGTATTTACCTAGGCCTCACCATGCTTCAGTGCCAGATTCCAGCACTTCCAGAGGTAAATAATTCACCTGTCTCCCCATTCTAGTGCCTGTGAGTCTCACTCCCTTTGAACTGTGGGAGCCCTTACCAGCCAGTCCAGCAACCTTGTTTACCCCCAGTTGTTTCTGTACATAATTCTTGTCTATCGTCTGGGACATAGACCACAATTTATACTTCTCTTTATGCCTCTATGTCACATAAATAAACTGATGAAAGCTTGATTTTTAAATTCAAATATGGTCACATTAGCAAACTGCTAAAAACCTTTCAGAGACATAGGTAACATAAAAGATATTTTTGCATAAATTAGATGTGTGGCAAACTTCTTTTAAGGGGATTTTTGCTTCAAATAACTTGAAATAGCTGATTTTGCTATGAACATTTACATTGAATAGGCTATTTTAGAGTGTCAACTGCTACAACTGTTTTGTAAAGCAACTTGACAAAATGTGTCAAGAATCTTAAAAATTTTTGTACTATTAGTACAGATTCCAGGACCCCCTCGGATACTAAAATCAGAGGATGCTTAAGTCCCTTATATAAAGTGGCATAGTGTTTGCTTTTAACCTGTGCACATCCTCCTATATACTTTAAATCATGTCTAGATTACTTATAATGCCTAATAAAATGTAAATGCTATGTAAATAATTGCCAGCCTACAGCAAATTCAAGTTCTGTTTTTTGGAACATTCTGGAATTTCTTTTTTCCAAATATTTTTGATCTGAGTTTGGCTGAATTGTACATGCAGAACCCCAGACAGGGAAGGCCCAACAGTATATCTATTTTTGGGAAGGACTCCTAAGGAAATAATTCTAAATAAAGAAAAAAAACTTTATATAAAAACATGTTCACAATAGGATAATTTGTAATATCCATCTCCAAAATATAAGTGAATGGACAAATGCATTATATACATATGAGAGAATATTATGTAACCATTAAAAATGTTGTTGATAAAATTTGTATCCACACAGGGAAATGCTATAATATAATGGTAAGTGAAAAAAGCAGGATATAAAATTTTACATATAGCATGATCAAAACAACATGCAAAAATATGAGTAGAAAAAAGAAATGGAGAATACTAGAAGATGTTGAGGAGTTTTCTTTCAATGGCAAAGTTGCAATTTGAATTTTTTTCTTTCTCTTTCAACATTTTTCTGTTTTCCAAATTGTCAGAATAGAGCAAATATTAATTTTGGAAAGGAAAACAATGTACTTTCAAATACGGGGGCATCAAGGTTTTAAGTTTCAAGCTGGAATTTTTTAGAGGTTAACTATCTTAGTGATTTAGTGTCTGAAGTATGTGTGGTTGTCTAAACAGAAGTTCAGTCTTTCCTTTTCCCTAAGTGCTGTCAAGTCTGAAGACTGTTCTAACCACATGGTCACTATTTTGAGTTCTTTCCTCAAACTTTCCAGTTCATGTTGTCCCTTGAAGCCCTTGGGCTGTTTGGCTTCAATACAGTTGAGAATAAGCTGTGAATGAAGATATTCATAGGTTCCTCTCCTCCACTTTGTGGCCAGAATACCAGCTTGTTTAGGAAGTTCCCAATCAGTCCTTCTTCTGGAAAAGGCAGAAATACTGGATGTGGTTCATTCACGATGGGCCAGTCAGGGTGTTGGAGACTGTTGGTGGCCTTTCCATATCAAGGAATGTACAGATGGGGTAAGCTAAGCTGTGGATGCATAAATACTGAAGCAGCTATTGGGCAAATTTATGGTACCCATAAAGTAAATGCATTTTACTTAATGCTAGAATAAATGTGCATGGCACTAAGCTCTAAATCTGTTTCAACTTCTTGTTTAGAAATATCTGCCATAGAATAACTGGTGTATTTTAATCAGGTTCAAGGGCACAAAGGAACAATTATAATAAACAGGATCAGATAATACCACTAAAAAGGGAAAGAGAATATCCTGACAACAGAACTGAAACTTAAATGATAGAAAGGAAATGAAATGAAACTGAAACTTGGCCAGCACAGCTATTTACAAAAAGTCCTGATCTTATCAGAGTCCTAGCAGGTAACAAGATATGAGCCAGTGTTATCAAAAGTAAAAGAAATGTGTCTTAAGTTTTCCTAAGTTACCTTTATATTTGAAATGAAACAGGAAACCAGCTGTGTGTCCTTGCTGAAGTTACTTAACCTCTCTGAGTCTCAGTTTACTCATCTGTGAAAATAGAAGTAACACTACGTGTCAGCCTAGATTGAATACAGACTCCCAGAACTTGAAGGGGACTTAGAGACCACCCAGCCTGACCCCCTCTACTGCCTCAGGGTCTCAGTCTTGCATGCTTCTCCCTAGTCACCTCACATCCAGGGTCCATCTCTCCTGTTGCTAGGAGCTCTTAAGGCAGCCAAGGTTTCTGCTGGGCCCACTGAAGGCTCAGGCAAACTGAGTGCCAAGCAATGTGAGGAAGGGGGTCCGAGGGGAAAGGCTGGAAGGACGTTAAATTGATCTGGCTTCAGAAAATGGCTCTGTAGGGACAGCTGAGTGGTCCGAGGCTGCTCAGACCGGATACAAGCATTCACCTTTGTCAGAGAGGGAGTCTATGTAGTGCTGTAAAGGGACAATGGAGCCGGAAACAGGAGCAGGGATGGGGTACCACCAGAGCACATGACCTGTGCAGACAGAACACCATGCTCAGAAAGGAGGAGCCCTAGACTCGTTAGGATGCCCTGCTATCCCAATCCTGAAATTCTTAATCTTTTCCCAGAGGGCCCGGCAATTTCACTTGGTACTGGGCTCCACGAATTACATAGCCAGTCCTGATACGATGTCCACGACTTGCTCAGGGGAAGGCTGGGGGAACACAAGGAGCGGGACTCAGGGAGGTCAGGAAGTGCCCTGGCGTGTGTCTTGTTCCTAAGCTCTAGTAAATGGTAGGTCAGCCCTGCCCTGTGTTTCCTGGCCCCCAAGGACAGGCTTAGCATCTGAAGGACTAATCTGGGTTTGTGGGGCCTGGGGCTCCTTCCCATGGAGGCAGCCCCACAGAGGTGACTGGGAGAGGGGCAAGGGAGTGCCTGGCTGTTGTCATTGGTGTCCCTATTTTCAGTTCTAGGACGCTGATCATATGGTAATTCTATGTGTCACTTTTTGAGGAACTGACAAACTGTTTTCCACAGTGGCTGCAACGTTTTACATTCCCACCAGCAATGAATGAGGGTTCGAATTTCTCCACATCTTTACCAACACTTGTTATTTTTGTCTATTTTATTTTCTAATTGTAGCCAACCTCCTGGGTATGAAGTATATCTCCTTATGGTTTTGATTTGCATTTCCTTAATGACTAATGATGTTGAGCATCTTTTCATGTGTTTGTTGGTCCTTTATATCTTTGGAGAAATGTCTAGTCAAACTCTTCGCCCATTTTAAAATTCAGTTGTTTGCCTTTCTGTTGCTGAGTTCTAAGAGTTCTTTATACGTTCTGGATACAAGTCTCTTATCCGATACATGTTTTTCAAATATTTTCTCCCATTGTGTACGTTGTCTTTTCACTTTCTTGATAACCCTTTGATACACAGGAGTTTTTAATTTTTATGAAGTCCAATTTGTTTTCCCTTTTGTTGCTTGTACTTTTATATAATTTCTAAGAATCCATTGCCATGTCTCAGATCTGATGGATTTACTCCTATATTTTCTTCCAAGAGTGTTATAGTTTTAAGCTTCTAAGTTTAGGTCTTTGATCCATTTTTAGTTAATTTTTGTATAGGCTGTAAAATAGAGGTTCAGCTCATTCTTTTGCTTGGGGATTTCCAGTTGTCCCAATACCATTCATTCAGACTATTTCCCCATTTTATTGTCTTGGCATCCTTGTCAATTAGCCATAGATGTATGGGTTTATTTCTGGACTCTCACTTCTATTCCATTGATCTCTCTGTCATATCATTTTTAATTGATGTGAATAAGAATGTGTAAGAATGCATTGCACTGAGTCATGGTAATGTACCAATAAATTCTGGCCAAAGATCAGATACACAGCACTTGGTAAATTTGATAAAAGAGCAGAGCTGTTCACATTAAGCATAAATGCTGTGAACACATATGCTGAGATAGCAATCTAGGGGCCTTTGCAAGAACTTGAAATAAATGTACAGAGACAACCTGAGCAGCCTCACTTGGCAGGCCCATCCTGGAAGCAACAACAGTGCTTATCTTGGTGGATGAACTTGTTCTACAAATACAAGTAAACACTTTATGGAAGGGCATATGCAACCAGGACACTGCAAACAATTCAGAGCACTGTGCTCCATACGCTTAAACCAGGAAGAAATGATGATGCATTTGCTCACAGCTATTTAAAGTCATCCTCCAATTTTCAGTTTGGTAACATAACAATTTGCTTTTCTCTCTCTTTAGACAAAGTGGTGAAACTTTCTAGGAGTAAATTTAGTTCAAATAAATTCAGTGAAATGGTCTAAATAATTTATTGTTTAGTATTTAAATTTTACCTAAACAGTAATTTATTATTAATTATATTTTATTACCATGTATGCATATTATGTATATAATTAATATATTATTTATATTTATAGGTAACTTATATGTATCATTGATCATAATTATTAGTAATCCTTAATTCATTAAAATGCTTAAAAGTAATTCTTTAACTCAATAACGTATTGTATGTTTACTTGGTGTAACATGCTAGATGAGGACGTTTGTTCATTCATTCAACAAGCACTGAGCACACACGCAGCCTGAGCACGGGGGTGGGACAGGGACAGGCCCCGCTTTCCCAAAGCTGCTGTAAAGGGCAAGGTGGCAGAGGTCGCAAAAATGTTTCCAGGGCTCCCCCTGCCCTGGTTCTACTGGCTCCGTCCTCGTCCTGGGGCTCTGGCCTCCTGGAGTCCCCATGACCACCTACTACAGCCCACAAGTGCACATCTCCTTTAGCTTCTCAGCTTGGCCAAGACACAAAGGGATTTTTCATATGGAATCTTATTAGGATGCTAAGGGAAACCCCAAAAGAACAAGAACAAAGAAGAAAACACCAAAGCAGAGAAATAGATTTACTGAAGATGGATCATTTATCCCTCATTTATCTCAAAGGAACAAGAATTCTTCATTTCAGTCTTCCAGAGAGAATCTTTCCCCAAACGCCAGTTTTCCACACACCATCCACCGTACTCCTAGCAAACCCCTTGCTTTGGCTGCCAGACTATTAGAAGGCTCTCCCAGGGAAGGAGAGGACGTTTTCTGGGACCTAACAGTCATTCTAGACAGGTTTCAGAGCATTCAGACTCTCTCTAGGGGTAATTAACTTAGGAATAAACCCCTGTGCAGCCCTAGGTTCACCCCTAACCTATTCTAGGGGTGCGGGGCAAAGGTACAAAGGGAGGCCCGCCTGCCACACATCTATAAATCAGCTTGTAAGTCAAGCTAACAAACTGTTCAATGGCATTCATATCCTCCTTCCTTGACAAACATAACATCACAATGACACAGAAAGCAGGTTCCAATTTAGAATTCCCTACCTCTGTCGGGGGCTACCCTATCCCTCTTCTCGTCTTACTCCAGGGAGGACCTTTCGGGTATGTGGGTGGACACTCCAGCCATCCAGCCAACATGTCCAAGTTCTGTATTATGTCTTACAACTGCATTTGAATCTATAGTTATCTCAATAAAATTTTTAATTAAAAAAGGAGAGAGAGAGAGAGTGAGTGAGTGAGTGATTGTGTGCGTGTGTGTGTGTGTGTGTGTGTGTGTGTGTGTGTGTAGGCCCTAGGGTAGCCCCAGGGTGGCTGTTCGTGGAGAGTATGAAAACTTGATTTGGAAACTGAAGTCTCAGAGTGTTGGTAACCACTCATGGCCAGGACCGGTGGGGGAAGGGAAGCCAGGCACCCAGTTTCTTTCCCTTTTAGCCGTGAGATTCTGGAAAGGAAAGTGAGAAGAAGGCAGAGCCAGCCTTTGACACACTCCCTGACCTCCAGTGTGTGGGACAAGGTTCCTAAAACACACCACAGACAAAGATCAACTGTTCTGTTCCAATCAACCAGGAACAATTGTGACATCCAACAAAATGTCAGGCACCAAATGCAAAGAGTAAAACATCTAAACCTGCAGTGGAACAAGGATGCGTCACGATTTCACTCTTCAAATCACAAGCTGACTGTACTCCCCTGGAAAGAAGGGCCATTGATTTTGGCATCCAACACGCAACAGTTCAAAGTATAGTAACCTTTTCTAGGTCCTTCTGGTCCAGCCAGGAGATCGGACCAGGAGGCCCACAGCAGAGAGCTGTTTCCTCTGTCAGGTCCTGTCAGACACGAGGGTTTCCTGGTCCGTACAGCAACCCCATTCTCTGAGGAAGATGCAGATTTGAGACCTAGCTGTCACGGTACAGAAGGAAATAGGACATAGTGGTGAGCTGATCTCAGAGTACAGTTGAGGAGTCTCTGGATGTTTAATATTAGTAACGGAATCGTCGGTCAGTCACCAAGTGCTGGATGTTTTAGAGTTGTGAGCATTTCTTTTTCTAGTCCAGACTAATTTATACTTCACAGTGGATTACCATCTTAGGTATTTATACACTGCCTCCTTCCCCTCCCAAAAGGATTAGAAACAGTTTATCTCCCTTTAAGGTTAATGTGTTTGGGTCCTAGAACTCTACAAAATACGTTTGGTTTTATATTAGCCAGACAAAATTTCTCTTGGGAAATTGTCAGAGAAAATAAATAGCCGAGCAGGGAAAGGCACAGTTAAACTAGAGGACTCTTGGGTCCGAGTGTACCGGAAACACGTTTCTGCTGTGACTGTACTGGGGGAAAGGGCATCACACTTTAAAAAATCATCTCTAGCAGGACAATAGGGCCTGACACACAGACAGTGCTCAATAAACGTCTGTTGAACAGGGCAGTCTCCCCGTCAGTGCGCTGGAGCCTGCGAAAGGGATGGGGTGGCTGGTGCCCTCTGCCTAAAATAGTACCATTTCCTACGTGAGCCGTGATGGAAATCACCAAATCCAGCCCCATTACACTCTTCTCGCTCTGATAGTACCTAGAGCTCCTCCATGGCAGGAAAGAGAGCTCGCTTGTATTTGCATCCTAAGAACAAGACACCACGCCTGGCATCTGGTAGACACTAAGTAAATGTTGAGCAGAACTTGCAAGCATGCTTTTTATCGCCTCCTCCAAGTCATCTATTAGAATGTTGAGCAGTAAAAGATTACGGGCAGAACCACTGATCCTCCAGGTGCCAGGCTGACAATAATTTATTACTCCATACTGGAGGGAGGTGAGTTCTAAAAAGGAGGAGACATGGCTGGGACATGGCAGTTTTGTTCAAACACTAGAATGGCTATCCCAGGGGCAAACTGGGTAGCAGTGAGTGAAACACAGAGAAAATGTAAGGTACTCCCAAGAAGAGAATCATGGGTAAGTCTTGGGGAAAGGGGCATTCTCATAACTGCTGGAATAAGGGTAGATGTTCAGTTTTTCTGGGACGGAATCTGGTAATACGTATGAAAAGTCTTAAATATGTGCAGAACATTTGACCCAGGAATTTTACTTCTAGATTTTGACTGCTGAAATTTAATCAGCTTCACAAAGATGTATGTTCAAGGATGTACAACACAGTATTGGTTATAATAGTGAAACATTTAGAATAACTTAAATTTTCGACAATCAGGGCTCAAATAAATCACTGAATATAGTCATTGCATGTAATATTATGCAGCTATTAAATTTAGCATTTTTATTTTTATCTGTTATTTCTAAACTTCTAACTATGGATATGTAATACTACAGTAGGAGTAATAATAATAATAAAGTTAGGACTGATGAAAATGTGCCCTTGCTGTTCTGGTGAGCATTCTACTACGCAAGGTGCCAAGCTAGGGCTGAAACAGTTACCTGGCTGGATGTTATGGGAGGAAAGCTGGAACAGAAGAGGCTGAAACCACTTCCAGCTGCCGAAACTCTGATTCCATGAAGGAAGATGGTGGCATTGGAAAATGTGCATAAGCTCTTTGCACACTTTGTCAGGCAGATGTGGTTTTCAGAACTAATATTTAAAAAAAATTTTGCAAGGCTTTTTTTGTTTTTGATGACAAGAATGTCTTTTAAAACCAGAAGTTATATTCTTAGTATCTGCCTCTTTCTGTGACTTAAAGAGCAACAACATAAGAATTAAAATCGTCTCATTTCATTCCCTGCTTTGGCACATAATACATTTACAGATACTTGTATCTGGACCTGGAAACAGAAATAATATTTGCCTCTGATCCCACAGGGTACACCGTAAGCTCCATGAGGCCAGGAATTTTATTTGTTTTGTTTCAGAGCCCAGAATACCTGGCACACAGAAGGCACTCAGTAAATATCTTTTGAATGAATAAATGAATCTTGGCAGAATAAAATAAGCAACTTGAAAGCTGCTTTGCAAATATGTGCCTTTGCTGTGTTCATTTAAATTACTTTAAAAACATGAATTTGTAAACAATTCCAAAATAAAACTCATTGTTTTTTTATGTAATTAATTTTTCAAATGACTAACATTCTTTAAAAATCAGGTATGATCTTCATACAGCCACACATGAAAAAAAATGAGAACTACAGATTGTATTCTAGAGAATCACTGTTCAATGGAAGTTTCTGTGACACGTGAAATATTCTATATCTGCGTTCTCCAATTTGGTAGCCGTTAACCATATGATATATCGAGCACTTAAAATGTGGCTGATTGGGAACAAGGATTGGAATTTTAAATTTTATTTAATTCTAATTAATTTACATTCAAATTTGAATAACCATATATGAGTGGTAGCTACTATACTGGACAGTACAGATCAAGATCAAACTTCTCATTCTCGTGTACATTACAAGGTAAATACTACATGTTTACCGAGACACTGTGTATAAACGAAACCATCACTGCAATCTAGGTTGGATCCTGTACTGAGAGAAGAGGATGGAAATAAACCCAGGAAACCAGGATGCCTGACAGTAGAGTATTTTTCATAGATTTAAAAAATTTCTTTACCAAACGGCCTTCCTAATCTCCAGTAGTCCCGTTACCCTCTGGACATTCCACAGATTTATTTGTGTCCAAAACAGGATTTATAAGAGTTACAAAATCCAAAGCAATGATCTGTGCAATGCATACTGTCAACATTAGAATGAAAAGTGCAATCTGCATGGAAAGTCTTATTTTTATTCAAAAGTGCCTCCTTTTATCAGTTGTGCAATGCTGCTTTAGTAATGTTAGTTATAAACAAAGGTTTTTGGTTTTTTATTTTCCCTTAAATATCCTCCTGTTATTTCCGAAGCAGGTAACAGCATTGAGGAATTAAGTGAATGGAGAACTAAGGCCACCATTCGGAAGAGGCACCCCTCTGCCCTCCTCAGACGCCTTCATAAAACTTTCATGCAAAGTGTTCTCCTTTAAATTAAATGAGGATTTAATCTTAATTCTTCATCTTACTGACGTATAACTGTCCCATGGCCTTTCTTAGTGATATAGATATTACTGTAGGTCAAAGAATAGGAAGCAAATTCAGAGAAAAGCGAAAAAGGAGGAAGAACACAGTAAAGTGAATATATTTTTGTGGTATTAAACCGAAAAAAAAAGTTGTAGCTTTATTATGAATTATAACCAGTTGCTAAATGAGGTGCAATCATCTCATTATAGCTAAGCCGCTGTGACAAAAATACCATCGACTGGGTGGCTTATCAACAACAGAAATTTCTTTCTCACAGTTCTGGAAGGTGGGAAGTCCAAGTTCATGGCACCAGCAGATTCAGTGTTTGATGAGAGTCCACTTCCTGGTTCACAGACGTTTCACTGCGTCCTCATGAGGCAGAAGGTGGGAGGGAACCCTCCGGGGTCTCTCTCATCAGAGCACTAATCCCATTCATGAGGGCAGGATCACTTCCCACAGGTCTCCTCCTGATACCATCACATCAGGGACTAGGCTTCAACATTTGAATTTTAGGGGGACACAAACATTTCGTCGGTGACACATGTGTTTTATAGTTTCCAGCCCAGTGTTGATCATGTAAGAGCCACATAATAAATACTGGATGGTTGATCGTTAATCATATTGTATAAAAGTTAGCGTGATACTTGCTCATTTGTTTACTCAACTAATGTCTATTTGAGAAAACCTAGGCAGGCATTGTCATGGGGACAGGGGACTTCAGTAACCAGGAAACACCTGGTCTCCTGCCTGCCTGGCACGCACGTTCAGGATCGCTTACTATTGTCCTCTTGGTGCCAGTAATGAAAAGTGTTCCTAGGCTTTGCAATACACTATTGAGTCTATATATTAAGACTGTCGTCGCTTTAAAACTGTGCAAACACATCTGAGCAGGCCCACACAGCAAGGTATGGCAGACGGGACAGCTCCTGGGGCCCATCGCAGTGGGCAGCTTTGCTCAATTACAGCTACTGCAATTTCCGTTTGTCTTCTGTTATCACTTCCGCGCGTGCCTTGTTGGCAGAAGTTGTATCTTTATGGCAGTGGTCTTCATACCTTTTGGCCTTAAAACCTCTTTCTACTCTTAAAATGACTGGAACTCCAAAGGGCTTTGGTTTATGTGAGTTACAGCTCTACAGTCATTCGCTCTATTGTAAAATTTTAATACTTACTAAATCACTTCAAAACAATAATAAATTCATTCTATGTTAACATAAATGACATATTTCTGTGAAGAACAGCTATAGCTTTCCAAACCAAAAAAATTTAGTGAGAAAGTGGCCTTGTTTTCCATTTTTGCAAACCTGTTTAACATCAAGCTTAATATCTCTTTAATACCAAAAAGCTGGATTCTCACGTCTACTTCTGCATTTACTCTGTTGTGATATGTTGTTTTAGTTTAAATATGTGAAAAAAAAATCTGGCCTCATACAGATACGTATTTGGAAAAGAGAAGAGAATTTTCATAGCCTTTTCATATAATAGTAGGTACTCCTTTTTGAAACCTCACCGAAAGTAGACAAGTAGCAGTTTCTTTTTTTTTTTTTTTTTACAGTTGATGTACAATGTTGTGTTATGTTTTTGGCATACAGGTTAGTGATTCAGTTATACATATTTATATATATTCTTTTTCATTATAGGCCATTACAAGCTATTGAATATAGTTCTCTGTGCTATGCAGCAGGGCCTTGTTGTTTATCAATTTTGTATATAGTAGTTATATCTGCTAATCCCAAACTCCTAATTTATCTCTTCCCCTCTTTCCCCTCTGGTAACCATAAGCTTGTTTTCTATGTCTGTGAGTCAGTTTCTATTTTGTAAATAAGTTCACCTGTGTCATTTTTTAAGATTCCACATATAAGTGATATCATATGGTATTTGTCTTTCTCTGTGTGACATACTACTTCACTTAATATGATAATCTCTAGGTCCACCCATGTTGCTTCAAATGGCATTATTTCATTCTTGTTTGTGGCTGGGTAATATTCCATTGTATATACATATACCACAACTTTTTTATCCAATCATCTGTCAGTGGACATTTTGGTTGCTTCCATGCCTTGGCTATTGTAAATAGTGACAAGTAGCAGTTTCTTAGTTTAATTGTAGTGTGGAATCTGAAACAGTTTCAGGGAAACTTCCCTATCCAGTTGCATTAATTCCTTGGTTTATCATGAACTTCGAATGGATCTTTCGTCCATACTCTTGCATAATTTTATAACAACCTGCATTGACTATTTGGAAAATATTGGTTCACTGAGTTGTGGACATCTTTCAAATGTTGACCCATTTCATTACACAATATCAAACCCCACATTCATTAATATCAGCATCAATCTTATCTGGAAAGTCTTTAAGTATTGGGACGCTGTCAAGCCTATGATGCCTCATGCAAGATTTTTAAAAATCTAATTTTTGCTTAAAAGCTCAACGAAACAAATACTATCAGTTGCTTTTCCTTGATATGATTCAAGAAAATGCCTGCCAGTCAGTCAAGTCTGAACAACCCCAGCTGTCAGTTATTCTTTCAGGTAAAAGGGTGTTCTGTGGGTCAGCTCACCACTCAAGTGATGGTACGAGTACTTTTTCTGGAGATAAGCATGGTGGTTGGATACACAGTAGAAGTGCTTTGTGTGTACTTTCTATTTCATCACACAGAATATTCAAAAGACATAGTGTGAAGACATAATTTGATACAATTAAGAATTTGATAGTTTAATTAATTCATAATTTAAGTTGCTTCATCAAGGACATTCTTTGGTAAAACTGGCTGTTTAAAAAAACCCATTGTGGCCGGCAGAGAAGAACACCATGACTGCCAGCGTAGCTTCGTACTACGGCCATGACTCAGCAGGCATCAACGGTTTTAGCTCCCATTGTGTTTGCAGCATCTGTTCAAATGACAACACAGTGCAACAGGCAAATGACATTAATAATAATAATAATAGTTATTATTATTATTAAAATATTATTATTATTATTATTATTATTATTATTATTATTATTATTGACTTTGCAGACCTCTGGAAAGGACCTTGGAGACTCTGAAAGTGTCTCTATCATCACACATTGACAACTGCTCCTTTAGAGTCAGTTATGAGTTGAATTGTGTGCCCCCAACATTCACATGTTTAATTAACATATGAACTAACTCCCAGGACCTCAGAATGTGATAGTATTTGGAGATAGGGCCTCTACAGAGATGATTCCATTAAAATGAGCCAGTTAGAGGAGGCCCTGATCCAACCTGATTAGTGTCCTTATAAGAGAAGATCATGACACACAGAGAGACACCAGGGACAATCCTAGGAAGAGGCAGCAAGAGGGTGACCACCTGCAAGTCAAGGAGAGAGGTCTCAAAGGACACCAATCCTGTCGGCACCCTGATCTTGGAGTCCCAGTCTCCAAGACTGTGAGCAAGTAAGTTTCTGTTGTTTAAGCCACCTAGTCTGTGCTATTCTGTTTTGGGAGCCCTAGCAGACTAATGGAGTCTTTCCTGTGCGCATCTTGGGCGTCAGGTGGCCACTGTAATGGTTCCCCTTCTCCGGCAAGTCAGCGCCACTGCCTGTGTGTATGGGTCCCATGGGCCTCCAGACAGGGCCAGCCAGCTCTCCCTGGAGCTTATGTTGCATTCTGTCCATATTTCCCTCACAGCTGCAGTCCAGGCATTTCCCCTACTCACAAACCTTCTTCTTTGCTGTGTCATGAGATCTTTGGGTTTGTGGACCAATTCAATTTCTTCTCCATATCCTCAGTGCCCAGTGCAGGGCTCAGTGTTTATCTGTAAAATGACTGGCTGTCATCTACCCTTTCCTTGTGTTCAGCAGCTCTCGGAGGCAAATCACATTCTTCTCTGATAGATTTGTCTTCCAGGATGTCCCAGCTCATGAAGACTGAGGTAGGATGCCATTTTAGCAGTTTTTTTTTTAGATGGTCACACGATAAGAATACATCAGTCTTCCCAAAGTATATATTATGAATCGAGCCACAATTAAGCTTTCCTTGGGCATAGTTTGAAAGAAAACAAAAAATTTCACTCCTCATTAACACTTGTATTTCAGATGTTCGCTCTTTTCTTAGAATTGCGGCAGATCTCACATTCCCCACCCCTCCCTGAAAATAGTTTTTCTTTGTTCTTCAGGCAAATTTATAATTCCATATCAGTGGTAATATTTTGGCTTCTTGTCTTCTAAAAGTTTATTCATTAATTCCACAAATATTCACTCAGTGCCTGCTCTGTGATGGGGACAGTTTTAAGTGCTAGGGTTATAGCAACGAACTAAACAAAATCACTACCACATGGATCTTATAGTCTAGTGAACAAATTGTGATTTATCAGACTACTTTGGTATAAAATTCAAAAGTATCTGATTATAAAAAACTTGATTATGCCTCTTGATTCTGAAAACTTCTCCCTGAATATTTAGCAGCAAGTATGTTATTGCACAAAAAAAATTCTGGTACCATCTTATGTAAGTGCCATGAACTTAACCATTATTCATTGTGCCTGTAAGAAAAACATCAGAGGCCACAGCCTAATAGTAATTTAATCATTATATAATACCACTACACTTTAGAAATAATGAACTAGGCATTGTTGGCAAAGTTCATGTGTGATCACGCATGATTCTCCAGAACTCAATTCTAATAACCAAGGATGACTTCATAATGATTTGCGGTTGTCTCAAAAGATGTCAATGTTTCTAATCAAGGGGACACTCCAAAACTAGGCACAGTAATTTTAAACGGAGTGATTTTTAAACTGAGCAAGCACTTATGAAAATAACTACCAGAGGAAGTGTTGCCTTCTTATATCTGTCCCTAATAATCACAATTTAATTATAGAAGACCAGATAAAGCACCTTATAGAGAGACCAGTGTCATTAAAGTGCCTTTTAGGAGTAATGGAAAGAAAAAGAAGAGCCTGAGAAATTGTATATAATGACTCACCTTATTTTTTCTAGCGAGTTCACAACTATTACCCTAATTTTCCCATTTCTTTCTTTTGTCTGTAGACCAGAATGTGGCCTATTTTTATGTGATAAACAGTTAATCCTCTGGGCATGGGGGTGAGTTCAACTCATACCACTGTAGTAAGACCCACCATGCTCAATCCCTTGGCGACTGGTGGCTTTCCCATGATGCTTCTGGACAAAAATTGAACCCATAACACCAAAGCTCCTGACATTCCATGTGTTGAAGGCAGAAGAGTGATTTGAAAATGGACTGTCCAACTGGTCACTACTGGATGAATTCAGCATCTCCTGTGACCTTCCAAGAGGGCCTGTGTACCCCCAAAGGATGCACAGGAAACTCCTCTGGGATACTGGAAGGAAACAACAGAACTTCTATTTATATACATTTTTTATCTCATCATTTGTCATTTCTATCTTTGTGTATGCTTTATAATATATATACCACACAGGAGCTTATGTCTATGCTTTACTTGTAAGTAAATAAATTTACTTTGGAGTGCATGCTTAAATTTTTTATTGGTTGAGCAGGCAATCAAAAAATTTTGAGGATACTGTTCTGAACAGCTGGGGTGGAAACACCTCATTGAAACAGGACGGAGAAAATCCTGTGGATGCCAGAACGTGAGCAGAGGATCCCCTGGCCTTTCCAGCCCCTGAAGAGTGAGAAGTAGATGGCGTAGTGGGAAAATGTTGCCAACCACGCCTCAGGGCCTGTGCTCTCTCTGGTGTGCAGTTACGGAAAGTCCCTCCTCAGGAAGGATGCTGTCAGGTCTCCTGGACTGTCTGTCCCACTGAAGGACTTCCTGGTGCTTCCCTGTAATGTCCACCTGAAGTCACTACAGCTTGCAGGAATGTCCCTGCCCTGCAGTTTCCCCTGCTTGGATGCTGCTTGAACTTGCTGCCCTCCCCACCTTCCAACCCCAGCCCCACTGGGGCTGGTAGTAAGGCAGCAGCATCCTTCCCCTGGCCTTGGCATCCAGTTTCAGTCATAGAACAAAGGCCACCCACAGCCCGCTGGCTTTTGTGTCCTCCTGTCTCACAGGGCCTCATCCCCGCAAGTGCCCCTGGGGGTTGGGGGTGAGACCACAGAGCGCCCCAGGGCTGACCACACCGCTGAGGCCCAGCAGCCCTCCAGCTGCACCTGTGTTCTTCCCAATCTCCAGCCCGCAGTTTAGGCCTCTTGGTTGCAGGGAAACACGCCTTTTGGGTTTTCACCTCAGGTACTCACAACAACACTCTGGCTGTGGGCCCCGAGGGACAGACAGCTTGCTGTGTTCAGACTCACCCATCGCCTGTGACAATGACTTTAAAAAATCTGTGAAACTTGCTGGCTCTTTCCCAACAACTTGTCACCAGATTGCCTGAAACACCAGTCCGTGCGATGAGTCCTTCTCAAGCCGAAACCCCCTCAGGTACAGTGGGGTGACTAGAATTCCACATTTCCCCCTGAAGGTGGACGATGTGGGTAGTCAGTCAAGGCCTTAAATGCTTTCCAGAAAATTCTTTCTAGTCTTCATTTCATTCCATTTCCCTCACAATGAGCTGTTAACAACTCCTGTTATGTAAGAATCTGATGCCTTTTCAAGATAAGAAGAGAGCTTCTGTTCTCTGATCTCTCTCAGGTAATACACTTCTGGGTTTCTTCCCTGGCTCCACCCCCAGACCCCAGACGACTGCTTTTAACATTTGTTTACATCTAGTTCTAAGCTGCTGGGTTTAGACTCCCCATGGGTTTAGGGACCTGTTAGGAAGGAACAGTGTATTGAGTAGATTTGACTTGCTTTTCATTTTAGTTCTTAAAAATGCTTCACTTGGACAGTGAATTGTTAAACTATACGGTACTGTGCTCTGTTGCTCTCCTGAAAAACACCTGAAGAAACCTCTCTAGGCTTCCAGGCTTTCCCTTTCTCTTTCCTCTTTAGGTCTGGAGGGGAGGTGTCCTTCTCAGGCATCCTGACATTTTGTTGTGTTCTCCCGGGACCCTGAGGCATATTTACTAGAGGGTGCAGGACACAGTTGCATATTCTTTACCTGATTCTAGATCCCAAACAAAAATCCAACTGATGAAATAAAAGGTTATGTTTATATGGAAGACCCACAAGAGGTACAGTGTTATAACAAAAGATGAAAAACATAAGCCTTGGAAACACAGATTTTTGAACGTATATGAAATAGTGAAATAAAAATTCACCATCAAATACTAGAAACTCATACATGGCAGAAAACAATAATAAGATCTTCTAGCTCATGAATCATTCCTCCTGTACAACACTAAATTCTTTTCTCATGAAGATCTTGTTTCATTGGTAGGTATTTATTTACATGGCTTGTTCTACATTTGATTTTGGTTACTCTGGGATAAAAACCAGATTTTGTTTATCTCAGTATCTCCAGTACCCAGCACGGTGCTTAGAAAACAGTGGGTGCGCAATAAAGGTTTATTAATGAGAAGAAGAAAAGAAAGTGTTTCTGAAAGAATGAAGAAAGCCTATGGAAAGAGAAAACTGGCGTCTAGCATATTAACTAAAAGAAACTCAATGATTCTCTACACCATAGAAAAGGTTATTTTGTGCAGCTATAATGCCATGTTTCCCCTCCAGCTTATTGGAAAGGCACTGAGGATTAGCTACTGAGTTAAGAGGGGAGGGGTGGCAGAGTGGGTAATGGGACAGACGCATTGTAGTTGGTGAATTTCAGAGTGGTGTTTTTCACACCCACAATGTCTTATAGGCTATATGAACTGAAAACAAATTAAATTAATCACCAAGTGCAAAATACCTTTGAATTCACCAGGAATGATCTGAAGATATTTTGAGAAGTAAAGATGAGCAAAAGAATAAGTCCAAAGAGTAGGGTAATTGAATGGTCTTTAATAAGGACTGGAGGAAAGAAAGCTTTTCGCATTTATTATCACCCTCCTCCTCCTCCTCAAAACCATCCTTAAACGAGCAGAAAACAATGTCACTGTCAGTACACGGGCAAACATCCTCATTAGGAGATGCATTTCAGAGACAGACGCCCCTTTCATCACCAGATTCAAGAGGCAAATGAGGTAGACAGGTAATGAGACGTAGCTTAGTGCTTGTTTTACACCGTGATTTTAGGAGGGTCATTACTGAGACTCTCCATTGATAGAAGATCCCCCAAGGGGTTAGTATCCTGTTAATATGGAAGAAGATGGAATTCAGGATTTTTATATCTTCTTAAACAGATGGTTATAATTTAAACTTCATGAAATACAGGAAAGAAGAAACACAATAAAAAAAAAAAAACCTTAAAGTCCTAGTTTCTTATTTTCCAGGCCAAAGCCTGCAGTATAATTGTATAAATAGTTCTGAGACTCTCTTCCATTTTCTTCCTCCCTGGAGATAATCTGCAATGTGTCTGTCTGGACACATCTAATGGTTGCCCAGATGGCATTCCAAAATTGCTTTTCTAAAAGTCTGAGCTCTCGTCAGATGCACTGGAATGATCCTGAGCTGGTGGAGCAGAAACAGGATGAAGTGCAGAAGCTTTGGAATGTAAGGAAGGGAAGAGCGTACAAGAATGCCACGGGAGGGACGTTTCCTTTAAAAGGCGGAAGGAAGATTCGAGGGTGAGATGAGTAAAACCTTATATGTATTAAATCTGTCATGATTCTTATGACGCAGGGTTGCCCTGAGCCAGCTTCAACGCTGTCAACATATTTTAACAGCAGTGCAAATGCTATATTAGGGTTTATAAATATTTCACAGTAAGGCTTGTTAACTGCAAGACTTCCCTCACTGAAGTCAAACAGGTTTGAAAGCAAATCACAATGGCTTTAAGCAAAGCTAGTGAGCCTTTCTTTTAGGAACAGCAGACGCTATTCCAGGAGACCCCAAACCTCACTTCAGACTCACGGTTTAATGCAGGAAATTAACCCAGAGCTTCAGTACTTTAAGATTCTACTCTCTGTGAAAACACACTCTTCCTATATTACCATTTTTTATTCACATCCTCCCAGAGATTAGTACAAAATAAGCAGTAGACTGATCACTTGGAGGTTAGTGAATCACTTAGAGCCTCAGTTTTGGTCCTGAGTAGAAGTTTTTTAAGTGTATAATTCAGTGGTTTTGTACATTCACAGATTTGTGCAACCGAACTATTTTTATGGGTGAATAGTATTTCATAGTATAGCTATACCACATTTTGTCTAGCCGTTCACTCACTGGCAGACATTTGGATTCTTACTGCCTATGGTGAATGTTGCTGCTATGAATATTCTTGTACAAATACTTGTTTTCAGTTCTTTTGAGTATACCTAAAAGTCAATACCATGAGAATTATGTTTACATTTTGGAGGGACTGCCAAACTGTTTTTCACAGTGGCTGCATCATTTTACATTTCCACCAGCAATGTACAAGGATTCCAATTGTTCCTTGTATTCTAACCAACACCTGTTATTTTATGTTTTGGTTTTGTTTTATTTATAATAGCCATCCTAGTTGGTATGAAGTGGTATCTCACTGTGGTTTTGATTTGCATTTTTATAATGATGTTGAGCATCTTTTCATGGGCCTGTTGGCCATTTAAATTTCTTCTTTGGAGAAATGTCTATTCAAGTCTTTTGGCCATTTTTAGATTGGGTTGTTTGTCTTTTAGTTGTTAGAGCTCTTTAAATATTCTGGATTCTAGACCCTTATCCAATGATTGTTTACAAATTTCTTTTTCCGTTCTACAGATTCCTTTTCATTTTCTTGATGGTATCCTTTAGAGCACAAAATTTTTAATGTTGATGAAGTCTAATTGTTGCTTGCACTTTTGGTGTCATTTCTAAAAATCCATTGACAAATCTGAGGTCAGGAAGATTTGTTTCTGTTCTCTTCTAAGATTTTTATAGTTTTAGTTCTTACGTTTAGGTACTTTGACTCATTTTATTTTTTTCCATGGTGTGAAGTAAGGTCCAATTTTATTCTTTTTCATGTTAATATCCAGTTGTCCCAGCACCATTTGGTGAAAAGACTATTCTTTCCCCATTGAATGGTCTTGGCACCCTTGTCAAAAATTAATTGATCACAGATGTATCGGTTTATTTCTATAGTCTCAATTTTATTTTAGTGGCCTATATGTTTATTCTTATGCAGAAATGAGGCATTACAAACTAAAAATACAGTAATATAATATCTATGTAGTTACCTTTACTAGTATTTTTTGTTTTCTCATATGGCTTTGAGGCACTCTCTAGTGTCTTTTCATTACACCCTAAAAGACTCTCTTTAGCATTTCTTGGAAGGCAGGTCTACTAACAATACACTTTCTCAGTTTTTATCTGGTATTATCTTAATTCTCTTTCCCTTATGAAAGAAGAGTTTTGACAGATGTAAAATTCCTTGTTGAGAGTCTTTTACTTTTCAGCACTGCCAAAATTATCAAAAATCATTAACTCATGGTCTGTCTTATTTCTCCTATGCCCCTAAGCACTTCTACCTCAACACAGATGAAATTTTTGAGAATTACAGAAAGAAGGAATCTTAATAAAAGTGAAAAAAAGGTTTGAATTGAAAGAAAACAAAAATATGGCAAATCAAAACTTATGAGATGTAGTTCAGTATGTATCTAGAAAGAAATGTATAGGCTTAAATGCATAACATTAGAAAAAAAAAAAAGAATGGCTGAAAATCAATGACCCAACTAACCATCTCAAGAAGTTCAAAAAGAACAGCAAATTAAGAGAGTAGAAGGGAAGAAAAACTAAAGAAAAGAGCATGAATTAATAAAATGCAAAACAAATGTACAATAGAAAAAATTAACAAAGTCAAAAGTTAGCTCTTTGACAAGACTAATAAACAGAATAAATCCCTAACAAGACTGAAAAAGAAAAAAGGGAAATGCACAAATCACTAACATCAGGGCTGAAAAGGGGACATCGCTGAAGATCTTACAGACTTGAGAAAGATACTACAGTTCTAAGATAATATATGTGCACTAAAGGACGTGTTCCAGAATGGTCACAGTAGCATTATTCATAATCACCATAAATTGGAATCAATCCCAAATATCCATCAACAGTAAGAGGGATAAGTGGATTGTTGTAATACCCATGCAAAGGAACATTGTAATGCCAATGGCCATGAACTACCGCCTCCACAGAAACACTGGCATATCTCACAAGCATAATACTGAGCCAAAGAAGCCAGATCCCAAGAAAGTATATAGGGTATCATCTCATTTAATCTGCATGCAAATACAAGGTTCAAAAATACACAGACAAAACTAATCCATTCTGTAGAAGTCAGGAGAGTAATTTCTTTTTGAAGGGTCATTACTGGGTGGAGGGCAGGGAATGAATTGGGAGATTTGGAAGTCCTGAGAATGCCCTATTTCCTGTCCCGGGTAGCAGTTCCACTAATGTGTTTACTTGGCGGAAATCCATCAAGTTTACGATTTGTACACTTTTCCGTATGTTAGGCTTCCATTAAAAAAATATTAAAATAAATGAACAAACAAAACCTCACTTTAGCCCTCTGTGCCTGGGCTCCCAGGACCTGAGTTCCCCCCAAATCAGCTGTTTTCTAACTTGAATCTCTTCTCATCTGTTTCCATTTTATTTTCCTTTTGTCCTGAGCAGATGACAAGTAATCAAGCCCTCACTTCAGAATGTATGGAAGCTTCTCAGCCCCTGTGTTCTTCTGTCTCTTTCTCTTTCTCTTCTCTTCTCTAAACTCTCTACCTGCTTCTCTGTCTCCCTCTTCGCCCTGCCCTCTCCACTTCCTGTTCCTCTGCTCATGCCCTGCTCTCCCCTTCCTTCCTGCCTCCCCATCCCTGCCCCTCTTCCTTTCTCTCCTCTCCCGCCATTGCTCCCCATTGCTCCTCTCCGCTTCACCGTCTTCATGGATGAGGCAGGTGCAGGGCCCGGGAGGAAGTCTGCTGCTTTCCTTGCAGATCATTTGACATCCTCTATTTTTCTGATTAAAACCAGTAAGTTGAAAGTACTCATTTCCCTAAAAAGCACAGTGGCATTCAGGTGGTTCCCATTTTAACATTTCAAATTGAATGCTGCTAAAATACAAATCATGAGAGAATGCCCCATATATTAACAATGATCGCTTCTGGGTGGCACGATGATAGGTAATTTTTATTTTCCATATATATATATATTTCATATCTATATTTCTGTGTTTAAAAATTTCTTCATTCTTTTGTAAATATTATCCTCATTAAAATATAAGTAACAAATTGCCATATCTGTTATTCTTTCAGGCTTTAAATTTTTAAAGTTTTGGACATTAAATCTTTCTGAAAAAATCAAATTTTTAACCAGTTCTGTTTTTCCTCTTTGGTGCTAGGGGACATAATAACAAGATTTTTCTTACTTTTCCTTGAGTTGTTCACTAAAGTTGCCATATAAAATATAGGAGGCCCAGTTAAAGTTGAAGTTCAGTAAGCAATGGATTTGGGACATACGTGACAAAATTATTCATTGTTTATCTGAACCTCAGAGTTAACTGGGCATCTCGTATTTTTATTTGCTAGACCTAGCAACCTTAGACAGTCTTTGGAGTCAGGTACAGCTGGATTCAAATTGTAGCATCATCTTTTATTTGCTTGATGACATTGACCAAGTAACTCAATGTTCATCTCTAAAATTTAAGTGCTGTTATCTCAAGCCTTCCATGTTGTCATAAACATGAAATAAAATAATATATGTAAAATATATAGCACATCACCTGCCATATATTAACGTTCTCCAGTTCTTGTTATTGTTAGTAGAGAGACATGGCCCTTTCTCCTCCTAGCATCAAGGAAAGGACATAAGATACATCACAAATCACTCTAATACAAAACATACAATGACGTGTGTGGAAAGAGGGAAGGTACCATGTTACGGGAGTTTGAAGAGAGAGGGGTACCTCTGCTCTTGTGATTAGATGTTCACATATGTGAACAAGGACATGGTGGGCTGCTTTTGAGGTGGCCCTAGGAATTAAGGTAAGGACATTCTAAATGGAGAAAACAGCTTGCACCGAAGCATGAAGATGGGGAAGTAGGGGAGACATACAGAGAAAAGCAAATGACTTTGAAGAAAAGCAAGAGGAAGGAGGAGTATCAGGTGATCCTGTGGTTCTAAATCCAGAGCGAGGAGTCTGGGATTTATTTCACATCCATGGAGTGTTGGTAAGGTGTCTTCGCAGAGCCATGACAAGATGAGGATACTTAAAAGAGTATTCTGCAGTGAAGCATGGAAAGGACTGAAAGGGAGATTTTCTGGTGGTCTGGGGAGGGAGTGCCAAGTTCAGCATCCATGGAAATAAGGCTGGTCTCATGATTCCCCTGCTTAAAACCCTTTTGTGGATTCCCACTGCCCTTGGGATCAAGTCCCAACCCTCCAGGTGGTGTGAAAGCCCTGCACATTCTGACTCCTGCCTGCTCCCCTAGCTGGCCCTGCAGTATCTCTGTATCAGTCCACCTCTGGCCACGGCTGCTGTTCCCTCTCCCTGAGGCTTTTCTCCTGGCACGTGGCCCAGGCAAACCCTGCTCCTCATTCAGCTCTCAGCTTCACTGTCCCTCCCACGGAAGCTGTCTCTGAACCTCGGGTGGGGTCAGGACCCCCATTACACGCTCCCAGAGCACCCTACAGCTCTCGTGGGCAGACTTGTCATCATTCACGTATTTGCAATGATTTCCTTACTGCCTGGAACCCTAGGAGGGCAGGGATGCGCTGGGCTTCCACACCACTTCCCAGGTGCAAATGCAGAGCCACAGGCTTTCAGTACATACTTATTGACGGATGGACATGGTGAACAGTGATGAGATGCTTCTGTTAGGATGCTGGCAATGGAAATGACAAGGGCAGGAGGGGAAATACAAATTTGTAAACTGCGCTCACTCTACTCCAGACTGAACACTGTGGAATAGGGGGTCAGCAAACAAGGGATGGGACCAAATCAGGCCTGTTGCCCATGTTTGTAAATGCAGTTTTCTGGGAGCAGAGTCACACCCGTTCATTTAGGTGTTGTGGACGTCTGCTCTCCTACTGTGCCAGAGGCGTGGCTGTTCCCTGTACAGCCTAAAAGAGTTACCATCTGGCCCAATGCCAAAAAGCTTGCCAACCCTTGCTCTAGAAGGCTGCATACAGATTTACTGTAATAATAACAGTGGTTATCTTTCTGCGCCAGGATTACAGATGAGTTTTATATCCTTAATTTTCCACATTATTCATATTTTCTACAAAGAACATACATTATTTTTATAATTGGTAAAACAATAAAGGTTATTAAAAACCAGATTGAGAGCCCCACTAATTCTTTTTAGTTTTTAATTTCTAAGCCTTTCATACTTTTTTCTGTGAAAACCTTGTTGATCAGAGCAACTTTCCTTGCCGGCTTTGGAGAACATTAGGAAGACAGCCCTAAGAGCTACAGAGGAAATCTCTGTTCCCCTCATTTCCTGCACCAGTGGGACAATGTCTTGCTGCTATTTTACGAGTCTGGCTTTGATTTTGAGTCCAGAGAATCAAGCTGAACTTTCTGTGAAACTCGGATTCCAGTAAATGTACACCTGTCACCTACAGTACATGTCACGATCAGCATCTTGATGAGGACTCTGGTTAATATCTAGCAGTATCCTGATTGGGACTTACTTTCTGTATTTTAACAGCAATTATTAACGTGGAGTAAAACTGCCAAACATAGACACAACTCTTAAAGAGTGATTGCAGATTTTTAACAAGTGTTAGCAGATGACTTTAATTAAAACAGAAAATGAATAACCCAGATCTTTAAAAGTCTAGTAAAAAAAACAGGCAAGGTCAAATTTCCCATTTAGCTATCTCTCTCCTCCCTTTCCTTCCAAGAAGTCTCAAAATAATTTAAGTGAATGATTATTATGGAAAATTTTGCTTATAAATGTCCATTAGAACGTAAGCTCTGGGAGAACAGGAATATTACTGTTTGTACTGGGCATGACTGTCCTGGCATGCAGAACTATAAGAAACACACAGACAGTGCTCAGCAATAAATGTTTCTTGAATGAATGACTATAAAAGAGATAAGAAAAAAACTGGTCCCCAAGGAAAGTGGTCTTTTGCAAAACATTTTTTGTTAATTACAAGAATGATGCATACTCTTAAAAAACACTAAGAAATTAAGAAAAGTAGAAAGGAGGAAAACCAACTCTGTTCTCTCAGATTTAAAGCTATCATGTTATTTTGTTGCATTGCATTTCTTTTCCACATGCACAATTTTTAATGTAATGTTAACCATGCATTTATATATACATATATATACACACACATATACAGACACACACACGCACAATTGTCTTCCTTTTAAAATCAATCTTACACTGTAAGAATTGTCCACGTAGTTTCATGGTCTTTGTAAACATTCATTTTAATGACTGTATAATAAATTGAGTGGAATTGCATCCTTTATTTAATAATTCTCAGTTTCTTTTCTTTTGCTATTATAAATAATGCTGCAGTACCTTTGTGCATTTAGCCATTTTCCAAAGAAAGCATCTGACATGTGGTACATCAGCCCAGAGAGTCTAGGTTCTGCTGCAGTAACAAACCCTCCCCACCAAGTCTCTGTACTTACAACAGCAGTGGTTTATTTCTTGCTCTGGATGCTATGTGTCCACTGCAAAAGTGGGAAATTTTAAAAATTATAAAAATTCAGTTCCCTTCTATTCAAGTCCACAAATAATTGTTGAGTGCCTGTTATTATAAGGCCCACTGCTGGCCCTGAATATAGTTGAAAAGGTTTCCTGATGAGTCACGAATGAAAGCTGGGAACTCTATTTTCATAACATGCTGTACAACAGCAGAAAACAAAAATCAATGAAGGCAAAAGATCATTTTTCTAGTCTAGTCATTTGTATGCCATGTCTGTATTGTTTTAGATGTAAGTCTCCCTTTCTGTCTGCCTCTTAAAGCCTTCCTTTGTGTGTAAAGGTCAGTCTGTTATGTCCCTTTGCCAGTGATATAGCTTGAGCAGACTCAATGCCAGGCACTAGGCTCACCAGCCTTGGTTTTGCAACATCCTCACGCTCCCATGACCTCAAAAGCTGTTGTGAAATTTTCCACACAGAACACATTTCAATTTACCAAAAATAATAAAATAAAATAAAATAAAATAAAGGAACTTTGTACCAATAATCCTAATCCTAGGAATTTTCCTAAGGAAATATTCCACCAAAGGATGATATCCACATGAAGATCTTTATTGTGGATATTTATAGCAGCAAATAATGGTAGGTAAATTACAGCATATTTACTAGATTGAGTATCATGAATCAGTAAATACTCACAAGCATGAAATTTATATAGATGTTTATGATTTAAGGTAAATGGGAAATTTGTGATTTATGCTTATGATTTAAGATAAAAATGGGGGAAGACAATAAAATTCCATCTATGTTGTGCAATTATGTATAAAATACAAATACATTTTAAAAGACTAGTGGGAAATACGGCAAATGAAATGGTTGGTTTGTTAGGGCATGGGAGTTTTGCATTACTTTTAAAGAATTAATATTTCTGTTATTTTTGCTTTCATATTTCAAACAATAAAGCATAAAAAAAAATACCTAAAACCCATTCCTAGGAGAGACTCTGTATCAAATTAAAGTTTTTAAAAATTGGAAATAAAGCCTTAGGCAGATAACTAATATTGTGTCAGGATGTTGGTCTGCTAGCTCCTCTGGAAGCATATTCCTTCTTTGTCTGATATGCCCTTATTCCTCAATACTAAGGAACTGAATCATTTAGATAAAGTAGATAAAGTCTTTTGAAATAGAGCTGTTTGGAGAAAGAGCACCCATTGCTATCTGATTTCTTGCTATCACTTTCCAAAACTCAGGAAATGATTAGGTTTGAATACTGAGGGATGCTTCTATTCGAAACACGCGGACCACATGAGACATTTTTCCAGAACTGAGTCTACCCAAGTCTTTCCTTTTGCTTTGGACTGGGCCACACAGCAGATACCCAACAAATTGCTGACGCAAAACAGAGAAGAAATTGTATTACGCACCCAAAACACCCAGGGAGGGAGGGAGGGAGGGGCTGTGTCCGCCAGAGCAGTAGGCATCTCAAAGTGGGAGGCAGGAAGGACAATAGGACCAGGCAAAGGAGCCCTGCGCCGATCACAGGTCTTCACACGCCATCTCCGCGGAAATCTTTAGGAGGCGCAAGTGAGCAAGAGCGCCCCCCGCGTTGATGGAGGGGAAATACAATGCTCTGGGGCTTTCTCGTCAATTTTCAAACCCTGTTGACAAAAGGTGGGGGATGGCGGCCAATGAAAGCTGCCAAAGAGCTGCTAGCTTTGTGTAACCCACGTCGGCATATTACATAGGCTCTTTACTGAAAGCTCTCTCAGGCCCAGATCCTGAAGGGACAGACTCTTGGAACCGCTATTTATCCTTGAATCAAAAATGCTTTGGAAACTTTCTTGTGCTTTGCCATTTGAATCCATAATACACCAACAAGGCCAGAGACTTTTTTTTCCAGTAGCTTTAACAACTCCCCTTGTTGCTGCTGGTTTGTTAGTTTTGGGTGTTTTAGGTTTGCCTGGAGCAGATCCAGTGTCCTCACTCGGTAGGCTGACGACTCACACATCATAGCAACAGGAGTTTTCCAAGTAACACCAGTGGCATCAATCTCAGCAGCCAGTGGCTGTTTACCACAATGTCACCTTGGCTGTACTCCTGCAGACGATGTGGTGGCTGTTGACAGGGGCATCTGTTGGGCTGCTTCTCGGTGCTGAGCCTGAGAACGAGCATGTTCCCAGGGCAGTAACACTTGGTAGACTTGCCCTGAGCGACTATGGTGTGGTTGCTTAGGCCAAGCTGGCATGCCAAAGCACTGGATCAGGAACCTGGGCCCATCTGGATGGCCCAGCTGGCTGCACTGGCCCTGCCTCCGCATGTTCTTTGGCCTACTTAGTTGCAAATTTAGCTAAATGTGTCTATCCCTTGGGTCATTGTGAAGTTTCAACTCCCTTTGCAAAATATTTTGAGGTCCTCAGTAGAGATAAGAAAGTAATTGTTAAATATGAGTAATGAATTAGATTCATGCCTTCCCTTCTGGGTAGCTAGTGGGTAATTTATTCTCTTTTCAAACTGCAGTGAAGTCCCCAAATGCTGACATCTGCAGAATGACAACTCACCTGCATTCTTGGATTTCAGTTTGTTTCTTAGGATCTTAATGAAGAAACTTTAAAACAAACAAACAAACAAACAAAAAACAGACAAAAGAACCAAAAAACTTTGAATTATCTGATGTTTCCTTTGCCAAAGGTGTAAAAGATGCAAAGATTTCAGAAAACTGGGAAACAAAACTTCTGCTGCCAAGTTTCAAGAAGGAGCGAACACTCCGGTATTCAATGGTTGGCTGTAATAAATGATTAATTTTCCCACTACATTACATTAAAGGGATTAAAAGAGATACCACACTCCTTTTATATCCTATGTTTAAGAGTCACTGGTATGATGATATGTCATACGTGATAAAAATGGACCAGTTAAATAAACTGTGCCACAGCAGAAGGCAGGGTGTGCGGTGTGAGTTTCTATTAACTATTCCTGTTGACTTGGGGAGTGGGTTCCCTTCTGGAACAGAGGCCACCAGCTCTAGGATGGATCCAGGGGCCACTGTCTGTGGGGCTTCAGACAGTCAGGGAGTCAGTTCTGCACCTTTTCTGGGGCATGGGGCTGGCTGAGCCTTCCTCTGACCAGCTCGATCGCCTACAGGCTCACTGTACTGGTCTCCTTGGGCTGCCATAACAAATTACCACAAAGTAGGTGGCGGAGAACAACAGAAGTGTATTCCCTCAGTGTTAGGACCAGAAGTCTGAAATCAAGATGTCGGCAGGGCAGCACTCCCTCTGAAGGCTCTAGGGAAGGGTGTGCTCTAGCCCTGGTTTAGCTTCTGGTACTTCCTTGGTTTGTGGCCGCATAACTTTAATCTTCACGTGGCATGCTCCCTCTGTGCAGATCTGTCTCCAAGTGTCTTCTATAAGAACACTAACCATGTCAGATGGGGGGCCCACCCTAATGCAGGACCCTGTCTTAACCAAATAAGATCACATTCTTAGGTTCTAGGGGTTAGGATGTCAACAGATGAATTTTGGGAAAACAAAATTCACCACATAACACCCATCCAGGTGGCTCTCCCTGATACTTGCCTTGCAGCCCCTAGACTGTCCTTCCTGAAGCTGCAGGTAAGTTGCCAAATCCGTCAGGCTTTTCAGTTCAAATCATGAGATGAACCTCCTCCCCTGCCCTGCCTTGGTTAGTGTACGTGGGTGTGTGGCCTTGGATTCAAATCATCCTTGGAGGCTGAGATTCTAAAGGATGGTGGATAGGCAGGGACACACCCCTTGAGTGAGAGTCCGAGAATCATCTGTTTGTCTGAGAAAGTCTTTGTTTCTCTTTCACTTTTGAAGCATGATTTTGCAGGTTACAGAATTCTAGGTTGGTAGTTTTTTTTTTCTCTCAACACTTTAAATATTTCACTTCACTTTCTTCTTGCTTGCATGAATCCTGAGAAGTTAGATGTAATTCTTATTTTTATTCCTCTGTAGGTAAGGTGTTTTTTCCCCCTCTGCTTTTTGTTGGGATTTTTTTTCTTAATTTTTGACTTCCTGTCAATTGAAAATGATACCTTGGTGTAGTTTGGGGGTGGCATTTATCCTGCTTGGTGTTCTGTGAGCTTCCTGAATCTGTAATTTGGTGTCAGACACTTATTCGAGGAAATAGTCATTCTTGTTTCAAATATTTCTTCTATTCCTTTCTTTCTTCTCCTTCTGATTTCCCATTTTGTGTATGCCTTTTGCAGTTGTCCCACAGCCCTTCAGTATCCTGGGTTTTGTGGGGGTTTTTTTAAGTCTTTGTTCTCTTTTCAGTTTTACAGGATTCTATTGACACATCCCCTAGCTCAGAGATTCCTTCCTCAGCCAAGTCCAGTCTACTAATAAAATCACCAAAAGTATTCTTCATTTCTGTTACTGTTATTTTTTCTCTCTCTCTCTCTAGCATTTCTTTTTGGTTCTTTCTTAGGATTTCCATCTCTCTGGACTTTGCCCACTGGTTCTTGTTTGTCAGAATCTTTCGCATATTCATCATAATCGTTTAAAATTTCCAGTCTGATTATCCCAACATACCTATCATGTCTGGTTCTGATGTATGTTCTGTCTCTTCAGATTGGGTTTTTGCCTTTTGGCATACCTTATAATTTTTGATAGCCAGATGTGATGTACTGGGTAAAAGAACTGATGTAAACAGGCCTTAAGTAATATGATGGCAAGGTGTGGGGGGAGGGGAAGCTATAGTCTGTAGTCCCACAATTGAATCCGAGCCTTTAAGTGAGCCTGTGCTTCTGGACAGCGAGCTTCACGCGTGTTCCTTCCCCCTTAAGTGGGATAGGATGACTAGAATGTGCTGGAGTTGGGTATTTCCCTTCCCCAGGTCAGTTGGTCAGGCTCTGGTTAACTGGTTTCCCTGAAGGCAGAAGCTCTGCTGAGAACAGAGCACTATGGTGTATTTCAGAATGGTTCCTTGTTCCCTTCCCCATAACTTCCCCCTGATATTTACTGTAGGAGCTGATCAAGCTTTTGGAGGTAAAACTCACAGTACTGTGGGGACGCTCCCTATGACTGGACCTCTGGAGTTTTTACTCTCAAAATTGTCCACATGGAGCTTCCAGCAATTCATCAATTACAGTTCAGGTTTCCCCACCAGGGCAAGAAAGGGTTACTAATGTCCCTGCTTACCACCTGGGATGCGGAGACCCAGAAGAGAATTGTGAAAAAGCATTCTCTAGACCACCTAGTTTACCTGTTTCTTAATCCGATGTGCTTTTTTCTTTTTATAACTTCCCCCTAATTTTTAAAGTAGTACACAGCCATCGTATAAAACTTCGAAAAAACCAGAAAAGTATATTTTTAAATTGCTATCATCCCTTTTTTTACTCAGAGATCTCTGCTGCTTAGAGTCCTGTATACTTCGTTTCTGATTTTGTCCTATGTATCTGTGTAGACAGATGGTAGATAAATTTGTAGAGTGGATATTGCAGGTTACAGTATTATATTCTGCTTTTCCAGTTAAAGTGCCCTTATATCTCCCCATGTCACTGCTATGTGCATCATATTAAATGGCCATTTAATAGTACATTATTTGGATTTTGTATAATTTTATTAACTGTCCCTTGTTTAGGGTTGTTTTGTAATTTGGGGGCATATATATTTGGTAACATTTTATTATTTCCTTTGGTTAGTGTTCTAAACGTAGAACTGCTGGGTTAAAGAGCACAGGCATTTGAAAGGATCTTGATAAATGCTAATCCATTTCCAAAAAGTTTGTACTGTGCCCTTTGTCTTTCACTTGTATTACAACATATGGATGGACAGCCCTTCATGGAGAAAGAGGCCATTGTCCTGGTATGGGGTGCTAGGGAGTTTTTTTTTTAGGTACAATGATGTTGGTAAGTCCACAGTAGCAGCCCGCCTCCTATTTTATTCAAATGCTTTCATTACTTTTTCCCACTGTTGTTGAAGGCTAGTGAGCGTAAGACCAAAAACTCAGAGAGAAGAAAGCATTGCCAGAAATCAGTTACCAATACTTTCTCCCCCGAAACAAATCCAATCCCTAACAGGAAGGAGATGGGAAAGGAGGAGATGAAATGAACCAAAGTGCTGTTAGCTACTTATATTTCCTCTCCACAAATCATGTAATATAAGCAGCAGGAGGCAGATTTAGTACCAACAGAATCATTAGTTTATGAACCAGGAAACGGGGTGATGTTGGTGGAAACGCTGGCCAAATCAGCACCTAGCCTGACCCCGAGGCCACTTCTAGAAAGATCAGCAGAACCCGTGGCTGCCCTGAGTGACCTGGAAAACTCTTTCTGGCTGACCTTTCCTCCCTGATCCTTTTGTTTCATTAAGTTTGTACTATGAAATATTTCAGATACGTGAAAAGGTATACCCTCAGCAGCTTATTAAACATAACAGAGTGAGCCTTTTCCTCATTATTATGCCCTTCTCTTAATGCCTTCACACCCCTGCACCCAGAAATAACAATTATTCATAATTTAGTGTCCATCATTCCCATGTATTTTTCGTCGTTTAAAAAAATTTTTGTGATTTTTGGCGGGGGAGGTAATTAGTTTTATTTATTCATTTTTCTTTTTTAATGGAGAGCCTGGAGCTTGAACCCAAGACTTCGTGCATGCGAAGCACGTGTGCTACCACGGACCTATACCCTCCCCTCGTGCAGTTCTTTATACTTTGCTACATGTTTGTATCCCTAAACAAAATACAGCATTTCTTCCCATTTTTTTTAACTTTTATAAGGATACTGAATGCTTCTTTCTACAACTTTTTTGTTCCACATGATGTCCATGAAAGTTATTCATGTTGAACAAGCAGCTCAAGTTCATTTTTGCTGCTATTTAACACTCCTTCATGTGTACAGACCATTTATTTATCCAGTCTCTAAGGATGAATATTTAGGCAGTTTCTAGCATTTTGTTATTAAAAACAATGATGCAACATATATTCTTGTACATAATCCTGTGCAAATTCCTTTGGGCCTCTATATAGCTGTGATCAAAAGGTCTGCCTGGCATTCACGTTTCTAGATGTCGCCCATCTGCTCTTTGAGAGCGCTGTCTCTTCTGGTTCCCACTGCCCCACAGCCCCATCAGCTCCATCAGCTCAGAAGTATCAGACTTAGTTTTGTTAATCTGAGAGGTTTTAATGTGCATGTCCTCAAGTACTAATTTTAGTATCCATGTTTGTGTTTATTGTCCATTGGTGTGACCTCTAGGAATCCTTTTGTGTTCATATCATTTGCTCATTTTAATTTTTAGGTTGTTTGCCCTATTTCTGGATGGCCAGATCTGGACAGGATGAGCATCATGGTCAGCCCTGACAGCGGGGAAGCCATCACCAAGGGGTAACACTGGGAAGAGAGGACGACTTGTCTGGATGGTGGTAACAGGCCACTCTTCAGCCATCAGCATGTAGAACCACAACATTGCCCCACTCTTCCCGGTGGTGCAGAGCCCGGGGAAATCTCCCAAATCCTCGTATCCCAGGAGCAACTCCACAGAACCAGGTCAGCCTAACTCCCCCAGTGAATCAGTTCAGGGCTCTTTACTACCAGCATCAGAAACCAGCTCTAGCTAATTTAATCCCAAATGGAATTTAGTAAAACATTGAGATGGTTGGAGAACCAGGCTTGGACAAGGGCTTCTGAAACAGGAAAGACGCCCCAAAGCATTTCACAGAACCAACTGGCAAAGACACCATCCTCAACCCAGACACTGGACACACTGTTGTTGACTTTGGCGTTGGAGACCAGGTTGGTGACTTAGACAAGAGTGGTTTTACTGTTGTAATGAGAACAAAGGGCTGAGTTAAGTGGGTTCAGCAGAAAATGGGAAGAAAGGAGGTGAAGAGGAAACAGAAATGAGCCTGTGGCTAGAGAGGGCCATGGGGTCAGGAAGATTTTTTAAGACAGGAAATATGACAGCATGTTTGTATGCTTCTGGGAAGGAGCCCATGCTGAAAAGGACATACAGTCATAGAAGCAAAGTGTTTAAGTAGGTAGGAGGGGATGGGACACCTTGTAGGAGGACGAAGGTCAGGTCACTAGAGTAACAGAGGGAACCCAAAGTAAGAGGAGACAGAGGCAGGCAGGCTAGCAGACTGGGGGACGGGGATACAGAAGGAAGCAGAAAAGAAGTACCCTCTAGATGGGGAAGATCAACTGCCAATAATTAAGAGGGGGAGCAGGATTTTGAAGGCTTGAGACCAGGAGAGAAAAGAGAGAGAATGTTAATCAAATTTCAAAGGTTTCGGCTTTTTAGTCCTGATTTTTCGTACTCTGTGATAAAAATCAAATGAAAAAAATTCCTTGAAATGGTTTACCAATTAACAAAAATTATGTATCTGATCTTTGCAATGAATTGCTGGTCTACAAGAAAAACTCCTCTATCAAAGAACACCATCAAGTCCTGAAGAATCTCTACAAACCACGATCTATTTACCATTCTCCAGAAGGGAAAGTGATGGAAGAGCTAACAGCTGCTTGTTTGAAGCTTAAAGTCCAAGTTGTAATATTTATTCTGACGAACCTTCTGAGAACCAGAAGGGAACCTCTCAGTGCAAAGGGAAAATTTTGGCCCGTGACTATGCATGGTGACAAGTCCTGCATTGAAGAGAAAAGGAGCCAGTTTTGCTCACCTAGAACTGGGATGGTCTTCTCACTCTAGGAGACTCAGAAGAATCTTCCCTGGATGTGTAAACAGCACAGATGACTCCGCCCGCCACAGAAATTATGATGCTAGGCACCATGGGTGTGCAAAGTGAATGTTTTGAAACTTGCCGCCCACGCTTGCCACCTCCCTGCACCCACTGAATTTCAACACTGGTCTAGTGGAGCAATGTTGATATTCCCCTGGCAGGAACTCCTTCCCAGAGGCTCTAGGATGAGGCAGGCTTGCTCGGAGCAGTTTCCCTGCATGGTGATTTGATGGCATGCAGTGGACTTGCAAATTAACTGGATGTGAAATTTTATTTTCAGCACAAAATTTTGCCAGGACATAAATACTCTCTATTGGGCCTTCCCCAATATCAAGCCTCTGATGCTGCCTGGTGTGAGCACCAGTGAGAATATGGACTGGACTGTCAGTTGTCTGTTCGATTTTACTTAAAATGATTATTGACCCTCCCTGCCCCCAGCCTGATTTCTCTCAGAGCTGATCTAATTTCTTTCGTGATCTGTGCCTGTGGACTCCTGTTAATTTGTTAACCGAGTTAGCTGCTGCCAGAGCATCAGAAGATCTTCACTGGGCTCTGTACAGGGTCTAACGGTGGAACGCTGACGGTAATAAAGCTGTGTTGGTTGAAACAAATGAGAACTGATGAATGACAGTCCGAATGTGACATTGATGAGAGTCGATCACTCCCAGGTGGGGATGCACGTGGGTCTCAGAACGGCAGCACTCACAGAGCAGGCCCGGGAGGGGAAGATTGGTGGTTTCTAAGCAGTGTGTCCTCCTGGAAGCTCTGACACACACAGCAAGTAACGCTGGCCTCAGAGGCGTGAGCCAGAGCTCTGGCCCCACTCTAGGGAGGCACTCTCCTTTGCGCTGGACTGCAGTTTCAGTGCTATTCTCCATGACTCAGCTGTCATGACCTCTTTGGGCAAGTTCCACCTTCTGTGTTGTGGGCCAGGGCTCTTAATTTAAATGCAAAGGCCCTATTGTCTAAGCAGATGGATGGAGCAGCTGCCACTTCCCAGGGAAGCCAGGAGATCCCCCTGGGTCAGCGGGGAGGGGTTTCCTGTGAGGATACCATGCGTAAAGTCCTTGGGGATGCAAGGCATTCTGAGCATGTGAGTTATCATGGCAAAGCTCACCAAGGCTTCCCTGATTTGATATAAATAACTCTGCACTGGCAGCGAATGGGAGCAGAGCCAAGCAGTAATGAATACCAGGACAAACAGGGCTCCGGGATGCCGGCCCAGGCACTCCAAAGCACGGTTGGCAACGAGCTTGGAGGTGACGGTGGGCGAAATCGCACCAACCACATTGTACAAACCCCTGTGAGTAAAGAGAGGAAGCTCTCTAGAATAATTCAAGGCCAGATAGTTAGGAGAGGCCATACCACACGGGACTAGAGCGTTGACGTAAAGCACCAAGGTGAAGCATGCTAATTCGCCTGATTTGATGTTTGAATATTAACCGACAAGTCAGGAGTTATAAACCGGACACTTCCTACTGACAAAGCACTGTGCTGAGAGGTAACTGAGAGGCCAGAGTTTCAGCATCACTTCCCACCACTAGAGCTTACAGTGGAGAGGAAACGCGTGGGGGAAGGAAAATGGGATGTCGGTTAGCAGTGCTGCATACTATCCAACAAGTGACTCCGGTATAAATCAGTTTCTTTATTGCACTGTTGGGTTCATGTTAAGTAAGCGGTGGTGGGGCAGGTAGAAAAAGTGAGACGAACGCAGAGTGGGAACGTTGGGGAGCAAGCCAACTGAGGAAGGGAGAGTTAGTTGCCTTGAGCGTGGCTGCCAGGGTCAGCGCTATGGGTTAGTCTAAGCCACGGGCTGCAGTGAAAGGGGGTGAGGAGGAGAAACGGAGATTCTTGCGTTAGTCTGGGGCAGCGCCTCTGGCCTGCAGTAGAAGAAAATCTGAGTCCTCTCTGGGTAAAAGCATCCCCATCTTAGGCCCTCAGGATCCCCCATATTCAGATTAACCAATGAGTTCAGAATCAAACATGAAAAATACAAGCAAATAGGCCACCATGAATGAGAATCAGCAGAAACTATGAACCACGGAATTAAACTCCCTTCCTTCAGGTAAAGAAATTAAATCAGACACAAAAACATATAAAATAATAATGCATCAAATGTTGGAAGACTGAAAAAAGGAATGACAGAATAAGAAGTAAGAGACTATAAAAATGACTGGGAAGATTTTAGAAAAAAGTAAATTTGGAAAATGAAAAATAGAATTGCATAGGTTAACAAAACACACCTCACTGAGGAGGTAAAAGAGCCAATTAGTGTAGCTGAAGAGATCATTTTATTGAATCCTTGAACAAATTTTTAGTGAGTATTTACCACAAGTCAATTACTGTTCTAGGCCCGGGAGTATAGGAGTGAACAAAACAGACAAAAGTCCTTGCCCACACATAGGTCACAAAATAAGTGACAAATAAAATACACAGCATAATATTTTGAAAACCATAAATCAGGGGGAAAGGATAGAGAATGCTAGGTGTGCGTAGAGCTGTATTTTAAATAGGAAAAACAAAAAAAGACCTCACTGAGAAACAAACATTTGGGTAAAGATTTCAAAGAGACCAAGAAACAACCCATGAAAATACTGAGGGGAAAAACATTTCAGGCAAAAGGGAACAGTAAATACATAGGCTCAGAGGTAGAGGTACCCGTGATGTATTTGACCTGGAAAAGAGGTCAGTGTGGGTGGAAAGGTGGGGTGGGCATCGCAGAGGTAATAGGGGGCAGGTCCTGCAGCCTGTGGGATGGTTAAGGGATGATGCCAGGCAGCAGTCACACCTTAAAGGCCCTTATAAGGTCAGTGGTTTTGAATTTAAATTTGAATTTAACTGTAAAATTTGGCTTACAAGTGATCCTAAAGCTTCTTCTGTCCTGGTTGTCTGGCATCCCTTCTCTTGTGTCTGGAATCCTCTCCTCCCCCGAGTGCCCTGTCTCTGATGTTTTCCCTCACCTTTTCTGTCTGATTTATTTGCACTCTGATCCCTGTTTCTCTCTCACTCTGTACTTACAGAACTGCCATTGTATCATGTTTGCTGTTTGATGCCTTCAACCAGGAGCACCTTAAGGACACAGATGAGCCACAGTCATCAAATGCAACGCTCAATATATTGAAATGTGCTCTATAAAATCCCACCAGATTATTGCAGGAAAGGGCTAAATGGTGACTAAATGGTTTGCAATAAGATTCTTCTGGCACTGTTACCAGATTTGGTTTGTCTTTAAGCACACTGCTGAATGTGCAATCAATATTTTAGTAATTACGTACAAATAGTTCTTGTTATAAATCAAAATTGTTATTACCGCCTTAAGCTCTGCTTTGGTAACAGGTCTTTTCTTGGGGACCGTACTGCTCCCCTGGTGTCAGCTGCCTCACGCAGCTCCCGGAACCACTCTCCTACAAAGCTGCGCGTTGGGGTTAGCTGGTTACAAAGGGCAGATATGACTTTCCCAACACAGCTAGAGTAAATTTTAGCAGCTTCCTCACCAATGTGAGAATCAAGCCTTTGCTCCCGCATGCAGGAGTCTAGCCAGAAGGACGCAATGAACTGTCCAGGCCACCATGACCTCCTGCACAAAGCTCTCCAAGGAATTATTGGGACCTACTGTCATTCAACTTGAAGAAAGCTCTGGAACACAAACTGCAGGGCAGAGCTGTCCCATCCTGACATAAGGGGACTGGCTTTTTGTGCCCCTGTCATTGTACCTTGGTGGTTAGTCAGGCTGCTGCTGGCAGGGGCCGCGTGGTTCCAGGGTGGGGAGTAAGCAAGCTCCTGGGTTCTGTAAGCAGTGGGGGACAGGAGTGCCAGCCAGGTGAAGAGCACCTGGCTGGACACTCACAGCCTTCGAGTCACGCTTCCAGAAGATTCAATCTAGAACAAGATGGCTTAGCCAACAAAGGTGAAGAAAGCACACAAAATTCTTTTTTCTTCTTTTTCCATGAGGAACCAGGCTTAGCAGCAAACCAAGACGAAAGGTTCTTTAAGGAGTGGTGTCATATGAGGAAATCTACACAGAGTCCCAGATTTTCATTCAAGTTCTCCCCTGTCACAACCACATGGCTCACCTTTACCTAAAGTTTTCCAAAGCATGACCATACGTACTTTTCCATCTGCACCAAGGGGCCCTATCTGTGTTCTCTGGCATCTCTCTGCCAGAGCCTCACAGCTCCCCCCAGGTTCAGGACAGGGCTCTACTATTTAGTCCCAAGTCCCCATAATTACCCTCATTTCCAATCATAGCAGTTTCAACTCCCTCAGCCTGTTCGAGGTGGGCAGGAAGACACAGATGTAGTCATGACCATGAGAGACTCCGGAGCAGGGAACCTCACATCAGCGGCCAGCACCTCAGAAAATGACTCATGTCTTCATTTTTTAATCAGAGAGAGCTGTTGTCTGAATCGACGGCTGAATGGACAGCAGCCCCACAGGCTTTGATCTGACTTCCATAATCAGGAGGGAAACGTACTGCTTACCCCTCCACTTTCCCTTGATGTTGTCCCTGCTGTTACTGTCCACAAAGCCTTCGTTTTCAGCCCAGCACAGACATTACAAGAGGTCTTACGCACTATACTCTTTTAAGGACAAGTCAGTGTGTCCGAAGCCCTGCCGTCCACCTCCCTTTTTGTTCCGGGCACAATTATGTTCCTCCTGGTTCATTGTGACTGGGGCCCATGGAAACCCCACTGGGCTTGTATTCCTTCTACAACACACACCCAGTTGTCACCTAGGTCACATGTTTCCCTCCATTCCTGCCTTTGGTTCAAAATAAGTGAAAAACTCCAAACAATGATTCTAATAAGAGATGAAAACAGAAACCTAATTTTTCAAAAGAACTTAGTCATTCAACCCCCCTGGAATAGCTCCTCCCTTGCTCTGAATCAGGGCGCTGAATTTTTAAAAATGCCTGTGTTAAATACACATTTAAGTGTTACCTCAGACAGATGACTAGTGGGTGTTGTGCTGTGTGGTGTTTTTTGTGTGTGAACTCCACAGAGATAATTTTTACTTAATAAAATTTAAACCATTATCATCGCGTCATTGGAAGGCGAGGGTAGCAGTTTTCTCTCCCAGTCCCTTCCCAGCAGCAGCTGCTAGAGCCACGTGCTAGACAGCATGCTTATTTGTTTACTTCGATAGTTTTGTGACAATTCATGGGGAGGAAATTGACAGGCCTCATCTTCTTTAACAGCCCTGAAGCTGTCCCTTGCAAATCCTTTCCTGACCTCAACAGTCACCCCTTATTTCTAACTGATTGGTTTCCTCCATTCCTCAGGAGGGGGGCTATTCTTCAAGCTTACTATCTTGGAAGGGGCAGCCAGCCAACTAGAAAGTTCTCTTCTTTTTCATTTACAAGCTTTTCAGGGCTACAAAGGTTCTGAACCATCCAAGAGAACTGTGGGGCATCTATCCAGTGGTCTGAGGGTAACCTGGACACTTACTGGGTTTCAAGATCAGGAAATATTAGGAATAGCTGGCACCTGGGTAACCACAGAGGCCAGCTTACCAATCCAGCACGTGAGCTCACTTGTACTCAAAGGAGGGAAGTTTCCGTATCTGAGAACTAGTTAGTCATTAGTAGCAGAGCTGGGTCTAGATCCAGACCAGGTCACAGTCACTCCCCCATGGGGCTCCTGATCCCTCTTCTTTCCACCCTGCACGAGGGCAGTTTTCCGGACAGCTCCGTGAGTCTCTCCTGACTTTTGGAAGGTACAATCCTTTTGGAGTAACTGAATTTCCGCAGTGCATCCTGGGCAATGTGATACCCAGAGTGGGACAAACTAACTTCTGTTTGGAATATACCCAATAATCACACTAGTTTATCAAAATATGCTTCAGGAAACATGAAAACAAAGCATAGGTTTGGTATGTATCCTGAGAATACACAATGGCCTTCCTTGAACCCACTCCAGCAGGTAGCAACAATGCAGCCATGTTCCATGCGTTCGTGCGGCTCCTTCTGTTAGTGGGGTGGGCAGTGGACCTTACCAGGAAGGTGTGAGCAGTCCCAAGATTTCCATCTGTCTCGTGGGTGACCTGACATCAGCTGCTGCATCTCCTGGAAACCTGTATCCAGAGGCCTTACTGCCTTCTCTTCCTACTCACACAGGCCTTCCTCTGCATTTCACTGCCATGGAGGGAAAACGGATGCCCTGCCAGCCCGCAGGAATGCCTTGGTGAGCAGTGCCTCTGAGTTATCCTTAGAGAGATGCTAGGAGCGAAGAGGCAGCTGAGCAGGTACAGGTGGGCCTTGTCCCAGGGAAGGAGGTGGAGGAAAAAGCAGCAACTCAAGGCCACAGAGACTCTGCTCGCAGATGTCCTGTCTGCCTCCTTCTCATCTGCTTCTGTTGATCCCTCCATTCCTGAGGCCTCCAGACACCAGCCCCTGCCGGCTGGGAGCACAAGGAGACCAGGTGATTGTCCTGTCTAGACTCTACCAGTGTTCTGAAAATGGCCTCTTTCCAATCCACCAGAGGGGAATAAACAGCACCATGGAGATTTAAATCATCACTAATGGGGACACTGCTTTATTGGAAAAGGTAGTTTTCTTTTCCAAAGGGCATAAAGGATTATTGGCCAGCTGATTATTTAAGTTTATGGAAATATACAGCATAGGTTGCTAATGTTTTTCTATTATTTTCAGTGATAACTCTAAACTAAGGAAAAGGCAAGAAGACTTGAGGATTTTTATCCCTAAAGATGAAAGATGGGTTGTACCCAGGAGCTCTCAAAAAATAGTAAAAAAAAAAAAAAATATATATATATATATATATATATGTTTTTTTACATATATATATATAGTATATATATAAAAATATATAAATTATATATATAATATATATATATAAAATCTTGAAAAATATAATCAAACAAGAGAAGGAAAAGTTTCTTTGTTTTGTCTTCTGAGCTATTAATTGTTAAAGCAGTTTTCTCAGGCAAAATCCTCTGATTAACTGTATTCTCATAACCAATGACCATACAAGTGAAATATGCACCTGGTGAGTAAGCATGTTAAAGAAGAGATTGTGAAAAACTGAAAACAGACTTACCATATGATCCAACAATCCCACTCCTGGGTATATACCCAGAGGGAACTCTAATTTGAAAAGATACATGCACCCCAATGTTCATAGCAGCACGATATACAATAGCCAAGACATGGAAGCAACCTAAATGTCCATCAACAGATGACTGGATAAAGCAGTTGTGGTGTATATGTACGTACGTATGTATGTATGTGTGTGTGTGTATATATATGTGTGTGTGTATATATATATATACATGTATATAATGGAATACTACTCAGCCATAAAAATGCCATTTGCAGCAACATAGATGGACCCTGGAGATTGCCATTCTAAATGAAGTGAGCCAGAAACAGAAATAAAAAATACCATATGATATCACTTATATGTGGAATCTAAAAAAATGACACAAATGAACTTATTTACAAAACGGAAACAGACTCACTTATAGAAAACTCAGTTATAGAAAACAAACTTATGGTTATCAGAGAGGAAAGGGGATGGGAAGGGATAAATTGGGAGTTTGAGATTTGCAGAGACTAACTATTATATAAAATAGATAAACAACAAGTTCATACTGTATAGCAAAGAGAACTATATTCAATATCTTACAGTAACCTACAATGAAAAATATGAAAAGGACTATATGTATGTATATGTATGACTGAAACATGATGCTTACACCAGAAATTGACACAACATTGTAAACTGACTATACTTCAATTTAAAAAAAGGAAGAAAAAAAATAAAAAAATTTTAAAAAGAATTACTCCCTTATTCCTCACTCCCCCATGGTCCTTCTCACTGCAACCATTGCTTACAAAAGGATCTCACATTTTTTATGTTTTTAGGACCCTATTTCTAGTGCCCAGCAGCCCACAGTTGCCTCCATCTTTCTCAAGTCCTTTGCTGAGCTCTTAAAGCTGCTGTGGTCCTTCAGCTCACATCCAGCATCCCTGATGCTCTACAGCAGGCTGCTCAGGGATTGGGCTGTACCTCTGTCAAGCTACAACACAGCTGCTGGGTGCTGGCATCCCACAGCTGCTTTGTGAGCAATCTGTGCCCCCGTCTGTAATCTGAGGATATTTAAACCTGCTGTCTTAGCCTGGATTTCCTCCCTCCCAAGAGCAGAGCCTGAATAAAGAACTGGGAGCAGACAGACTACTTGGAAACTGTAATCATTCCCTGAGTTTGTTGCACCAAATCACTACAAACTGGGTGGCTTAAAATAACAAACGTATTTTCTCACAGTTTTAGAGGCCAGAAGTCCAAACTCAAGATGTTGGCAGGGCAACGCTCCCTCGGAAGGTTCTAGGGGAAAACCCTTCCTCGTCTCTTCTTGGCTTCTGGCAGTTGCTCACAACCTTCGGCGTTCCTGGCTTGTAACCCTATCATGTGGCCACCGTCTGTGTGTTTCTCTTATGAGGATACACGCATTGGTTTTAGAGCCCACCTGAGTCCTATAATCTTTACCTTTTCCTTAATTACATTCTGAGGTTCTGGGAGGACATCACATTTCTATGCAGCACAGAGCTCAAGGATCCTTTCAAGTCCTTCTGGAATTACCTAACGTTGACAGTGAGACTCACCTAAAAGGTTAGAGAGTGGATGCCGTGGAAGGGGATAAAGAGCTGGTGCTCAAAGTACCTCCTGCATCACCTACTCCTATGACTGAGATTTCCCTATGAACAATTTCTAAGCAATCTGACTCAATCTTCAAGACTCAATCCTCTGAGAAATGGCAAATACCTCCGAGAAATAATTGCTCAAGCTGCTATTCTCAAGGGGGTGGGGCACATCAGAATCATCTGATGGGGATTCTTACAGAGAACACCTGCCCCAGGAATGCTGCATGGGGTGTGAGGTGGCGGGAAGGAGTTCCTTGCAAATAAATCACTTCCATGGTAAAACGCTGGTACTCCTGCAAATGTTTTCTACATCTCAGGTGTGTAACTTCTGTTGCAAACTATGGTTACCTACTTCCTGGCATGTCATTGACCCTAGCACTTGTCTGGGGTAGCTGGGAGGACACACAGGTGGCCAAAAGAGAACTGGACCACAGAGCAGCTGCCTGAAAGGGCAAATCACCCACATTTCACTCATTTCACATTTCCTACAATAATAAGCCTAAAATTTGTAGCAGGGATGGCAAATCCAGTTGAAATCTGGTGAGAAGATGTGTGATTGAGCAGAATGCTGTGTTAGGAATGATTCTGAGGCTGCATCTGGGTGCTTAGTGGGAAGAGAGCCAGGATAAAGCCACCATCTGCCACAGACACCCCCAGGGGCTCTCAGGGCATGTGCTGCAAATCTGTCACCCCTGGTATATAGCTTTTGGGGGACCATTTCCTAAATATGTTGTTGCCAGATATAGGTAACTGATTTTTACATCTTGATGTAAAAATTTATAAAGTCATAGAAACAAGCTATTTCTATGTTATCACTATTTTCTCATATTTCTAAAGACATCTTGATACTCAACATACATGTCTTGTGATTTCTAAACAGTGAATTCTTAGAGGCGAGGCACCCCATCTGTTTATGCTCTCCAGCTGAGTGCATGCTAGGTATTGGTTGTGTAACCAGGATTACTGGGTTTAGGCCAGGCCCGAGCTAATAAACTCATTGGAGTGGGGGGTGGATAAGTGAGTAAGAAATGGGGGGTGGCAGTGTTTTAGTCCCAGTTCTGCCCCTAAGAGCAGCGGCATGCGCCACCACGAGTAACTTCAACCCTTGGCATCTCAGTTTCCCCATCTCTAAAATGGGAGTAAGATTCCATGCCTACCTTCCAACACAGGTTGGTGTGAGGCATGTATGGGGTGGAAGCGTTGGCGGGGAAAGAGAGGGAGTCATCTTTTAGCAATCGTTCCTGCGCAATCTAAGGGCAATGCCATGGTAAATAAGCACGTTTGCAGGCCAAGGGCACTGCTCTGGAAATCCGGCTCTGATTGTTAAAGAGATATCTGAAAGTCTCCAGGGCCCAATCATTCTGAGGATGCCAAACAAGGAAAGGTGACAGTCTGAAAAGGCTGCAGTGTCCCAGGGACGGGGTACCAGGAACAGCCTGCGACAGGCGGTGCCAGCAGCTGACCTTTCCCTGCATCAGCACCGCCTGCAGGCACCCAGGACAGCTGGCCAAGGTCACTGGACCTCGCGGCCAGGCCCAGAGGACACTAGCAGGGGCCTTAGAAATGACTCAGTTAAACGTTTGCTTCTGAGGAAGCAGGAGGAAAAGTCATTTTCACCAGGATCCCAAATTAGTGGCTTAAGAGGGACGAGAAGCCCACTTTCTGGATACCAGGAAAACAAGAACATCCAGGGAGCTGGAGGGGAGTCCGCATTCCCTGGAAGGGCTGGCTTTGGGAGGTAGGCCCTGAGGCTAGGGGACTGGAGCTGGACTCTGACACCCGTGGGTCCCTTCCCAGGAAAACGGCGGTAGCTTGAGTAGGAGAAAATCCACCTGCAGGGTTTTTGTTTTAAAATCGATTTTAATCCTGTGTAATGAAATCAGCTCGACAGTAAGAAGTTATTGGGTCTTGGGAGCAGAATGGGAGGTTCCTGAGACCTACACCCCAGGGTTGAGGCTGGTGAATTTTCTGGCCAAAGGTTGTGAGTTAAAAGGCAGACAAGTGGGAGCAGTCGCCTGGTGTAGGAATGAGGGGAGAGCTCATTGCAGAGAATTTTAAACTGCTGGCAAAACCATGTATGAGTCGGTCTGCCTTTCGCTATCACCGTGTCCTGGCAATTCTAAACGTTAGTGATGCAACACTCCTCCCAGCGTAACCTTTTGTTGGTCAAAGTTCTTAAACAATTGTGGTTCCTGTGGAGTTTAATATTATATACTTAGGCCTGAATGAGCACATTTGTGTTGTTTATCCTTTAATAAATATCCTACGTGGAGATTAATTTGCCTGTCAACTGGGGAGGACTGAGCTACATGCCTTTCTTTCCAATTCGGGCATGAAATGTTAACAACTGGGGCGAACTTGAGTGACTTCAATTCTATGAAACTGTCCTATGGAACCATAGAAAAATATCCACAACCTGTTAACCCTGCTTGAACAAGGTATAACAACACTTTAAAACTGTTCCTTGCAAAGAAATTGGGGAGGGGGCTGCAACTTCTGCAGTAAATAAATAAGTGAATAAGTGAATGAATGAATGAATGAATGGAGTGAATGAATGAATGAATGAACAAAAGGGAAGAAACGGACAGCTGCATAGAAAAGAGAATCATATTCAAAGAAGAAATGTTAAGAGAAATGACCAAAGCTGTCAATATTACATTTGCCAGATGAAATGAAAAGGGCAGTGTTTGAAGCCTGAGTCATTTTTCCCAGAAACTGGACGAATACTCAGTGGCTCAAGTAAATCCCGTTTGCTGTCATTCCGACACTGTCTCTGATTTTTGCAGAAGAAAAACTGGAGAACCAAACACAGTAGAAGTTTGTGGTAAGTTTCCTGGTGATGGGCTTTAGTGAAAATTTTTCAACTATGGAGACATTTGAAAGCTGCTAAGCTTGAGCCTGAAGAAACAGAGGTTATATCACTGATTCTGGAAATTGCTGTGACACGAGATTGAGGTGAGTCTATGTCAAACTTAACTTTATGCTTAGGACTTTCCCCAACTGCTTATATGTCTGTTATTACAGGTGAATGAAAACGTCAGAAGTTAAATGACTGAAAAATATTCCTCAATCAACTATGAGAGAGGTTGACAAATCTGGCTCTGCTGTATATTAAATGTGGATATTCGTGGTTAATTTTGATAAAATCACTGATAAATGTGCAGAAGTCTCAAAAACAAAAACTGTAATGTTCTACTGTTACCAGCATGTAGGCAAAAGATTTTCAACTTTTCTTTTTTTTTTAAAAAAAAGACCAATTTAAAAGTATTCCCTTTTCCCCCCTTTTCTGGTAATATACTATTTATTTACTTATTTATTTATTTGACCACCATGATTATATATGTGAAGTTTAATAAAAGAAAAATGTCACTGTCTGCATTTGTTTCTCCACTGTTACAGATACTCTATAATTTCATGATTATTACTAAAACTAACTTTGTCATATGGTAGGGGAGTTGTTAAAAAAGAATCCACTCCAGGTGTGAAATACCCGAGGTCTGTCTCTAGAGTAGGCATAACATTCTGGGAGTTTCTGCCCAAGAAATGTGACTCATATTAAGAGAATAATAACACCAGTCAGAATGGCCATCATTCAAAAATCCACAAATGACAAATGCTGGAGAGGCTGTGGAGAAAAGGGAACCCTCCTACACTGCTGGTGGGAATGCAGTTTGGTGCAGCCACTGTGGAAAACAGTATGGAGATCCCTCAAAAGACTAGGAATAGACTTACCGTATGACCCAGGAATCCCGCTCCTGGGCATATATCCAGAAGGAACCCTACTTCAAAATGACACCTGTACCCCAATGTGCATAGCAGCACTGTTTACAATAGCCAAAACATGGAAACAGCCTAAATGTCCATCAACAGATGACTGGATAAAGAAGGTGTGGTATATTTATACAATGGAATACTACTAGCCATAAAAACCAACAACATAACGCCATTTGCAGCAACATGGATGTTCCTGGAGAATGTCATTCTAACTGAAGTAAGCTAGAAAGAGAAAGAAAAATACCATATGAGATCGCTCATATGTGGAACCTAAAAAAACCCAAAACAAACAAAACATAAATACCAAACAGAAACAGACTCATAGACCTAGAATACAAACTTGTGGTTGCCAAGGGTAGGAGGGTGGGAAGGGACACACTGGGATTTCAAAATGCAGAATAGATAAACAAGATTATACTGAATAGCACAGGGAAATATATACAAGATCTTATGGTAGCTCACAAAGAAAAGAATGTGACAATGAATATATATATGTTCATGTATAACTGAAAAATTGTGCTCTACACTGGAATTTGACACAAATTGTAAAATGATTATAACTCAATAAAAAATGTTAAAAAGAGAGAGAATAATAAAAATATATAATTTTTTGTAATAACCATAGCAGCAACATCAGTATTTATAGTTTCATGGTTAACCTTTATCATACAGCAGATGCTTGCCATCTGCTTCGCTTCGTGGCTACCCAAAGGGAGTGTGTGCTGCATCCTGTCGGATGCGAGAACCTTGATTCTGGGGGAAACATCAGCATTCACGCTGAGGTTCTCTTATTTCAACCCAAGACCAGCCCAAGGCAGGACTGTGAAATCTGGGTGATTCATCTCTGGCCCGACAGCCTGCCTTCTGTTCTGTTCTCTCTCAGGAATTCAATTCCTCTGCCTCCCATGGTCTCTTCACCTGGCTCCTTCTCAAACCCTCAGCCATTGAAGGCTGTGTGATGGATACAGTGGAGAAAGCAAGGGTCTTGAGGGATAAAATAGATCTAGCTTGGATAAGCCTGGTTCTGCCCCTTTCTGACTGCCTGATCTTGGGCAATTCATTCTCTGAGTCTTGACTTTTTTTTATCTGTAAAATGGACATAATAGCAGTCCATGAAAATTAAATGAGTAACCATATGTAGAGGACTTAGTATAGTGTCTTGGGCATCAAAGCTAAGGACTCCAGGGAGGACTATTCTAATGATGGAATTTTAGGCATCAGACAACATGGAGTGGGGAGTAATTCTAGGGACAACCAGCTGTTTCTCTTGAAAGACCTGCTCTGCACTGCTTAGAAACTTTACCAGTCGGGATATGGCTTTAGCCCTCCCACTAAAGACCTGAAGCTCTCATTGGAGTTTTAGCTCAGCACCCATGCTCAAACAGTTGCAATGAGAAGGACTGGGAGACTGCACCCCTGCTCCATGAGCACGAAGGCTGAGATAGATGAGTAATCCCCACTAGGGACGAGGCAGCAGAGAATTCGGGAAAACAGAGCTCTGCACTGGCCATCCCTGCTCTTGCTTCTCAGCTGTCAAAGCCAAGCCTGCGTCCTTCATCCTAAGGCCACCCTTTCCTTATGTGCTTGACACGGGAGTGGAATAAAACCTGGAGATTTAAGCAAGCACGAATACACTTTTGGCTTGTTTGACTTCAGATGGTGTTTCCCTTGAGCTGGGCTCCTCATTGGAGACGTGGGGCCAGGCCAAATCTTCAAAGAGCTGCTTGGCCACTCTCATGACTGGCAAAGAGCAAAGAAATTGGTAAACAATGTTTTTAAAATACGTTAAATGCCAAGTATTCTGTGTTTCATTTCTAATGTTTATTTATGGATATTTGCTTCTATTTTCAGGAATTCTAGTAGCAAGTATCCAACTATTCCAAACCTCCGTCTGTTACTAGGGAGGTGCTTCTGAAATACATTCAGGCTTCCAACAGCCTGCATAGAGTGAAGGGCAGATGTGTCCTTTGGGGTGATCTCAGGGACACCAGAAATCCCCTGCCTTCCAAAAGACTCCTACCCACCTTCTGCATGGTGAATAAATGGGGGGAAATCTTGTCCAGAGAAGAGCAGGGTACAAGTGTCCACTGACAAAGTTATTGATAATCATTTTTCCCCCTAAGATCAAGTTTTAATAGAGAAGAAAAGGGAAGAAAGATGGGGGCCTGTAACTTCGATGAGAGGGTCAAGAAAGGGAATCAGAAGAAATGGAAGGGGCCTGAAATCAGATCTATTTCACAATGTCCCTGGGATGGCCCAGAACGTGCACCCGCCATGAGGCTCCAGTGTCCAGATTATTTTAGGGAAGTCAGCACACCTAGCTTGGTCTTCTTGGAGCCTTCCCCTGAGCCATTCAGCTGGCAAATTGGAAGGCAGCAGGGAGCCTCACACATCCTTCCCCACTATTCATAAACCAACAACCAACATGGAGGTAGGGGCGAAGGGGTTTGTTTTAGTTGCTGTGCGCGGCAGAAATCTGTACCACGGTATTCTGCAGCTCCGCTTTGGTGACTGATGTGTAATAATTACGTCAATCTCTTGTGTTTATAAAGCCCGTCTCCAAACTTCTCAGAAGAGCAGCAGGAAGAGAAGTGAGTGCTTTCATGATGACCTGCTGGGGAGTTTCAAGATTTACTTCCAAGCCTCATCACAGCACCACAAGGAGAGAACTATTTCTCCAACTCAGCGGAGGAAACTGAGGATCAGGAAGATGTCTGGCCGCTGGTGTTCAACAGAACCTTTGTCACACAGGAAAAGCAAATTCTTCTATAGTCAGTACAAGGGGAAGCCTCTTTCAAGGTTTGCAGTGGTGACAGCCAGAGAGCTCGGCTCAGAGTTTTGTTTTTAGTTTTTAGTCCCTTTTGTTTTTAGCCTGACGCCTGTCTGACACCCATGTTCAAATTCTTAACAGTGATCTTTTAAAAATATATATATATTTATATATATATATTTATTTATTTTTAACAGAAGTACTGGGGATTGAATGCACACACTCTACCACTGAGCTATACCCTCTCCGAGTACTTAACAGGGATCTTAATGGGAGAACTTGGCTCAGATCCAGCTGGAAATGCACTTAATCCTGTCACGTCAAACCATCCCATCCTTCTCAGCTGGTCACTCTCTGAGTGACCCAGAGGGTGTAACTGGGCACAAAGAACTCTGTCTTGCCAGCGCCAGATGGCATCCACCGATGAGATGCTGACAGTGCCTCCTCTGCCCACCCAGCCACCTCCACGCCGGGCACCAGGCTAACCCTGACGGAGAGTCACCTCCTATGTTCAGCCTCGTAACCCTGAGAACCTCCTTTCACTTATTTCCATCTGACTTTACGGTTTGGTTGTGTGTTGATCCGGAGCCCTCCAATGGGAGGGAGGTAAGAAGGAACATGATCACAGAGGAGGCTCTTCATGAGGGAAGCAATCGGAGGTTCTATCTAATATGAAAATTAAGGATAAGGAACATCATCTTCTAAAATCTGTCGGAGCAATTTAGGACTGCCTTCTTGACATCTTCATTCATTCCCGGATTGCTCTCATTAACTGCGATCCTGAAAGGGAAGCGCCGGGACCCTGGGTCCGACCTTCAATGGAGCGCCATCTAGCGGAATTGTTTTCAAATACAAGCATTATGCGGCCCAGGAAGTCCCCTTTGCTAAAGGACTCGGCATTTGCGTCTTATTTTAGGCGCTGTGTCCACAGGAAGATTGGGCATTTCCTATAGCCAAATAAGCCAAGTTAACACATCATGGATTTAAACAGGGTGGACATTAATTGAGTGAGGAGATTTCACAGCCTAATAGTTCAAGTTCCATTGACTGGGGGAGCAAAGTGAACCTGCCACACTGGGATGCAGTCCCTGGCAGCTGGGAAAGCAGCAGGGAGGGAGAGGAGAGAACAAGGCAATGTCCTGGAAATTTCTGTAAAAGATCAGGCGTGGGCAGATTAAATGAGCATCATCCTCACAAAAACAGAGGCCAACAGGTGGCCCAGCATCCCAGGCTTCAGAAGCTCTCAGCCATCAAGAGGAAAATTCCCATCTCTTCCCCACCCAGGTGGGCTGGCATTGTTCTAGGATCCTAAATGTCTAGATTCTTTCCACATCATCTGTTGCTCAATGTAGCCAGGACACAAATGATTCAGTCCCCTCAGGCCTCTTGTTTAGAGGCAGCTCACCATGATTTTATAAGTTCAGAATTTCAGGGGATTAAAAACTGCTCAGATAAACACCCACCACCCAGCCACTTTGGAAGGTCTCTCTGCTGGAAATAATCTATTCATTTCCCAGGGCTGCCTTAATAAGGTACCACAAAGTGGTGACTTGAAACAACAGAAATTTATTCTTTCCCAGTTCTGGAGGCTTCAAGTCCAGGACCAATGTGTCAGCAGGGTCATGCTCTCTCTGAAGGCACTAGGGGAGGATATGTGCCTTTCTCCCAGCTTCTGATGTTGCTGACCATCCCTGGTGTTCCTCAGCCTGTAGACACTCCAGTCTCTCCCTCAGCATCTCACGGTTCTCACCCTGTGTCTTCACGTCATCTTCCCTCTCTGCATGCCGGTGTCTTCATGTGGCATTTCACTCTATGTGTGTCTCTTCTGCTCTTCTTATAGGGACACTAGTCCTTATTAGGGGCTCACTTTCCTCTAGTGTGACCTCATCTTAACTCATATCTTGAATATATATATATACACATACATACACACACACACACACACACACACACACACACACACACAGATCCTATTTCCAGATAAGGTCACAATTCCAGGTACTGGGGTATAGGACTTCAACATATCTTTTTGGAGACACATTCAACCCACAAGAAACAGGAAGGGACAAAAGCAGGCAGAAAACCACAAGACCAACACCTGTTACAAGTATGATGGAGGAGAAATGGATGTAGGGACATCCCAGTGCTGCTGGTTGTGCTTTTCCTGAATTCCCACATTCTCATCCATCCATAGCCTCCATCCATAGGAGGCTATGTTTGCAACACCAGACAAGACCATGATACCACATACCTACTATTATTTTGCTAAAGACACACCATTTCCTTAGAAAGGTAGTAGGGGTCCATTATTTACTTGGAACATCCTTCCACCAGTTCATATCTGTCACTAACTTACTCCCCTTTATTTTTAGTAGGTGCAGAGGAAGTAAATATGACTCACTTAGCACTCTCTGTGCATTTCCATTGAAATGGAGAGTCAACCTGAAATATGTAGAAACTTTCCTCTCAGTCTTTTTATCTAGGATACCTTCTTATTTAATACATTATCTATTCAATAGATAATGCAATAGATCCTATTGCACTAAAGCTGATAGCACTCATTCCTTATATTTTTTACAGTCTGTGTTGCCTCATTACTGATAACACATGCATGTGTGCAACACTTAAGTGCTGTCCTTATGGGAAATACTTAACCTCTTTCAAACAAATGTAATAATGATACCTGTCATTTACTGACTGTCTTCTGTTTGAGACACTGTGCTAATTGGTTTATGTGCATTATTTTATTCAATTCTCAAAATAAACATGCTGTAAGTGTTGTCATTCCCATTTTACAGATGAAGAAGCTGAGACTTGGATAACTAAGATCTTGCCCCAAATTGCATAGATTTTAAGTGGTGGAGCTGGAATTTAGATTTGAATTTGATTCCAAAGCTCATATTGGACTACCTTAATATTTTTCACAGTAATCCTGGCGGGTTTTCCTCAACCAATGTAGTGTTTGTTTGTTTGTTTGTTTTCCTCTCCCCATCCTTTGACTCTTAAGAAAAGCAGCCCAGGTTTAGGTGCGTAGACTGACACCTAATGGTCCAAACCCATCTCAACATTCCCACATTTTGCTTTTGACCACTAGGTGGAGATATGCCTATTTTCTCTCCTCCAAAAGATCTTGAACTCTTTAGAATCCATTAGTGAGCACGTCTCCCCTCTTTGGGTCCCAAATGGTTATAGAACCACAACCAGATTACCAGTAAGTCAATACACCCAGATCTGGGCCTATGGACTACCTCGTTCACCACAGTATTTCTCTAGGCTTTATTAAAAGTGAAAAAAAATTCCACTGTGATTCCACATGCTGGTTGAATCAACAATCCACTTACATACTTATATAGAATAGACCCTATAGGCTTGGAAACTATGTGAATGTGTTTTTTGATCCATAAGAGCTATGTCAATGTAAAAGTTGTAATAATAAAAATTACATGTCTAATGAAGCTGAAGACGTGATGAGTAACTTTAAAATGGCCTTGGTAGCTTTTACACAACTACATCTAATCTTGATGGACCTGGAGTAAATGGAATGTAGTCTCTCTGTGGGTGTGTGACTGACCTTATTGGATAATGTGCCAGGCCCTGCACAAGGTTCAGAGTAGACACTGGGGACCAGGTGACACAACTCCTGGTTCATATCCATGGCCAATGCCAAGGTAGGTGCAACACAGAGAGGTGAGATCTGCCCTCAGAGTTATATGTGTGTGCGAAGGTGTTTATGTGGGTGTGTATATATATGTGTATGTATGTGTGTGTGTGTGTGCGCACGCGCTTGTGTGTAGTGTTGAACTTCATTATTCGTGGATTCTGTACAGTTGTCCCACAGTACCTGCTAGGGGATTGGTTCCAGGACCCCATGAATTTACCAAAATCCCAGGATGCTCAAGTCCTTTATATAAAATGGGTTAGCACAGTTGGCCGTCCGTATCTACAGGTTTTACACCTGTGGATACAGCCAAGTGCAGACTGATGCTTTCTGCTGATTTCATGGTTTAAAAGGCCCCAAGTGTAGTGCTGAAGTGCTGCCTGGTGTTCCTAAGCCAGAGAAGGCTGCAACGTGCTCCAGGGAAAATACACGTGGTGAATAAGCTTCCTTCAGGCATATTACAGCACTGCTGTCATGAGTTCAACGTAATTAACAATATATATTAAGTAAGGTGTCTTTCGACAGAAGCACATATAAAGCAAGGTTATGTTTGACCAACTGATGAAACAAAATGTGGCCGAAGGTTCAAAGGAAACTCACCCCGTATTTTCTCTAGGACCAATGGTTCAAGTTCCACCAATTCAGTGTTTATGGCAACTTTAGAGACCGTAACTACTGTGAATAAGACAAATTACATATATATAAAATTATATATATGATATATATAATATATTCACACACCATTGCGTATATACACACACACACCCTACACATATGCACACACAGTTCTATGATGTATTAATAGAATTCCACACGATGGAGGGTGGCATCTACAAAAATCAGTACCACTGCTCAGCCGGCTCTCAGATCAGTCACATGCACACAGATGAGAGGGGGATGTATTGATTAAAGTAACTACACTAGATGGGGAAAAAAAGCTATTGGATTTGGGGAGGACTTCTGATTTGTAGGCCAAGTAGCCTAATCTTTGCATCCTTCATTTAAGGCAGGAAGGTATAGATAAGCAAAAGGAGAGGGAAGACAGGAAAACTCACAGGGGTCCCTACAAACAAACACGGGGCTAGACGAACAGGGAGACCTGACTTGTTGATCCCATGAGGGTACTGAGAAAGAGCAAATCTAGATTTAATCAAGTGACAATTGGTTCCAAGGACAACTATTACAGTTAAGCTTTCCTATGATTTTCCTGCTATTTCCTCTGACTGTTTTCCTGCCCTTGCCAGCATTAAGTTGTCTTGGATGAGTTCAAAAATACTTCCTAACTTATTTAGAGTTTGAGGGCAGGAAGCAAGAGACAGTGGGGCTCCTTCTTGTAGTGCCCCAGTGGGAGAAGGATGGTGGCAGCTAAGAAGAAGAGCAGCCTGAGGACCCACTGAAAAGGGAAACAGGGAGGCATCATCCCCACCCCGCGTGCTAAGACAGCCCACAGGCAAACAGCCCTTGGGTGACTTCCCTATGGCCAGCCGTCCAAGAGGAGCTTGGACCTTTAAGAACCATGTCAGACTCCAGCATTCAGGGCTTGTGAAAAATGCTGTGGCCAATCCCGAGGGCTCTGTCGATCTACCAAAGCCAAGGAACAAGGAAGACCACTCCCTGGCCTGAGGGGCCATGTAAAAAACTGCTGGGAGGAATGCAGAACTGCTCAGAACTTCTACTCCATTACTCAATAGTGCTTTTGTTTCTGTGTCACGGAAAATGATCTTTCTAATGGGAAGCGTGAAATGAAAATAAGCATCAGGAGTGAAACCCAGAGAGGGCGGGGCCTCCGGCTTTAATGTCTTGAGTGTATGAGACGGTGAGAGCAGACAGACCCCCAAACTCAGATGAACCCTGTTCAGGGAGGCTGGGAGCTACGGCTGGGGCGGTGACTGAAGAACCAGCTCAATGAGAGAGAAACGACAACTCCCAATGACAATTCTGATGTCATCATTTAGGAAAAAGGAAAAAGGTGGAATCTGGGACGGACAGACAAGGAAGCATTAACTCCTGACTAAGGATTAGAATCTAACAGTAAGCAGTTGGTGGTAGCCCCAGGCATGAGCACTAAGAACAGGTGGTTCCAAACTAACCACATTTTCCTGGTTCATAGCATTACTAGCAGATCAGCAAATGGGGTAGTCACAGAGCTCACGTATGTGGATTCTGGCAAAAGCTCTCGTGGTACCACGTAAACAAGATGGAGAAATGGGAATCGGGTAGTATCACATCACAACCATGGGCTGGATGACCACCTGACCAAGAACATAGGCCAGCTGACGGCAAAGGTCTCTTTCAATTCCAAAACACAGGAAAATCCATGGGATGCCTATTTTGAGCGAGGACTTGAGAACTTACTACATTTCTACTACTGACTTGATCCTGGAAATACGAAGAAATACTTCCCTGAGTGAGCTTGTTTCTCATAAGGTTAAACCTAGTAATTCCAGTAAGTGTCCACTCAAAACTTTGCCCAGGAACATTCATAACAACATTTTATGTAGCCCCAAAATGGAAATAACCTACATGTTCACCAGCTGATAAGGGAATTAAAATGTGGTATGGCCACTCTTAAAACGTATACATTTCATTGTATATAAATGTCATCTCAATAAAAGAACAATAAACAACAAAAAGATGTGGTATATCCATCAATGGAATATTAATTGGCAAAAAAAAGTACTCATACATACTACCACATTTATGAACCTTGAAAGCATTACACTAAATGAAAGGAGACAGTCCCAAAAGACTACATACTATATGATTTCATTTTCATTTCCTTGTATGAAATATCCAGAACAAGCAAATCTGTAGAGACAGAAAGAATTAGTGTTGCCTAAGGCTGAGGAGTGGGTTGGAGGAAAATGAGCGTGACTGTTAAGGGATGTTGGGTTTCTTTTTGGGGATGAAAATGTTCTAAAATCGATCGTGGTGATGGATTGCACAACTCTGTGAATGCATGCACATACACACACACAAAAACCCCACCAAACCTGAACTGTACACTTCAAATGGGTGAATTGTATGGTACAAGTGAATTTTAATGCAATAAAGCTGTATCTAAATTTAAAAACGGTGAACTCTACTAGTGGAAATATGTGTAAATAATTACAATACATTCTGAAGGATCCCATGTCAGAGGTTCTATTAATTTATATGTTTACCTGCCAGTCTCCCCTACCACCTGGTCGATTCCTCTAGGGAGGGAACCACACATTAGCCATCTTTGTGTGCCCAGCTTCCAGCACAGTTCTAGGCCCACAGAAGATCATCACTAAATGTTGTTGAATGTTCAGTAAATTGGTAGCATGCTACCTGGCAACCTGGTAAAATGAAGTACAAGATAAACAAATCCTCAGTGAGTGCTTCTTTGTAAACATTTGATGTTGACTCTTTCTGTAAAGTCAATCCCCCACTTAAAAGATCCACTTCACAGCATTAAGCGTCAAAATTGATCCAAAAAAAAGACATTTTTGCTGATTTTATATTTTATGCATCATACATCCTTCCTTAGTCACACTGATGAATGAAGAATTGTCAGCATTCGTAGAAAAATGTCTAAAAACTAAAGAAAGAGGTAAGAGAGATGCATTAGCTTGAGGTGTGGGCGCTGACCGGGCGACTTCTGCTGGCTGTTAGGCAGACATGGATGTGAGTTTGGTTATTAATGAGGGTATCATCTACACTAAGGGGATGTGATGGCAAGTGTTACAAGTAGTCGTTGCAGGTCAGCGCTGACTTGACACACCTTAATCGCTACAGCCAACGTAATTGATTTCACTGTTTTCATAGGTTGACATTCAAATAAATTGGTAGCTGATGAAGCCATGCTCATTGGAGATTTCAATCTAGAGTGAAAAATCCATAGTCCTAGTAGAAGGTGATCATGGTGAGGATTTTTTCCCTATTTCTACTTACGCTGAAGGACTCCTATCAAATCATCTCAGACTGTAGACATTGCCTTCTCCAAGTGATTTTCAGGTGGGCGAACTCTGTCCTCCCGAAACACAACTTTTAACGATTCAATTAAATCCTCCTTGAAATGTATTTTGGTTAGTCTAATCACGGCATCATTACTGCCCAGGCAACTCCCAGGAGATCCCTATGAAGACTATTTCCAGGAGTCTTTTCCTTAAAGAGGCAACTCTTTAATTTTGCTCAGACACCTAGAATTTCCCCAAAAGGTCACAGGAGAATATCCCTGGCAGGGGTTTAACATTATAGCATGCGCTAGCCTGGCTAATAGTTACTACCCATCATGTTACGCAGGGAGGTGCCAGCATGCTGTGTGACTTTTAATTGAAATTCAGAACTATGGCTGGTGTGGTAATGAAAAGATTTTGGCAGAAGTCATGTGGAGCCCTTGACAATTAACAGCTGAGAAAATACACTGAGATGGCTGGAACATCCATTATGAAATAACCTTCTAAATTGACATTTTTGGAATTCTATGTTTGCTAGCATTCCAGGAGAGAAGATGGACTGCTCCGGTAGTCAACCTTAGCTCTCGGTGCATTTGGTTTGAGAATATCGAGAAGCCAAAGTTGAGGTGAAAGGCTGGTACATACCGGACAGAGGGGGGAAAAGCAAGCCGACGTTAGTGTTGGTCAACCTCCGCAGTAAAGGCAAATTCTTCTGGCCAAAGTTTCCAGTATTTTACGAGGTATGAGATAGTGGGAAGTTAAAGACATTGGAGCAATCATTTATTCATGAATTCATTCAACTATTTATTCACTTGACTTCCTGTTCGTTGGAGAGTGGAATTTTCTCCCCCCTTCCTTCTGCTCTGCTCCCATCCCAGTGAGGAAAGGGTTTTGGAAAGACAGCCAAGCTAGGCAGACATGCAAAATAGAATCTATATTTAGTAGTCAACCTTAGCAAGAAGGGCTTGTTTGTCTCGCTCATGTCTTGCTCTGAGGAGCCAGAAAGCTTTATGACTTTCGCCAAGCAAGGCAGCAGGGAGGCACGGAGCCCTGCCTTCCTGGATGGTGCGGGATGAATGGTCCCCATGACCCTGTGGGCTGCTGCTGGAACGCAGCCAACATCCTGGGGAAGGAAGGAGAAAAGGGAGCAGGGACCCTCTCAGGAGCCCATGGAGGGAGGCTCTGTATGAGGTGATGCTCATAGAAAAGTAAGGAAAGGTCTGGCCCCATCCTCTGGAAGCCATGTGTGTTTCTGATCAGCTAGAAATAAGACTGTATTCTTTCTAGTAAGGGACAGAGCAGCTGGCCCTTGGACCCTGGGGTAGGGAAGGTGGAGGCTAGCCAACCTCTTGTTCAGCCTCAGGCCCTTTGTGAGAAGCCTTAGGAACTTCACCAGGATCATCTTCAGCAGATGCTTTTGAGGACTGTCGATTGGAAAGACTCGTGAGTGAACAAATGGACACAGACAGTCATGAGAGAAAGAAGCAAAACCCTGACTCACTAGCACATGCCAGGCACCTGTGGTAACACTAGGCTCCCTCGAGAAGGTTCTCTGAACAGATGTTTCGTAGGCAGATTTTAAAACATCTTAGTAAGTCTACTTGCACTGGAAGGCAGAATGACGGCTCTCCAAGGATGTCCACGTCCTCAGCCCTGGAACCTGTGAATGCGTCACCTCATAGGGCAAAAAGGACGTTGTGGATGTGATTAAGGATCTTGAGGTGGGGGTGGTCATCTCGGGTGAGCTGGACAGGCTGGATGTAGTCACAAAGGCCCTCAGAAGTAGAAGACAGAAGTGGGAGACAGGGAGGCAGAGAAGGAGATAAGACAACAGAAGCAGAGGTGGGAGTGACCCGATGGCTGGGGCTGCAGGTGGAGGAGGGGCCACAAGCAAGGAACGTGGGCAGCTTTTAAAAACTGAAGTAGGCAGAGACAGATTTCCCGCCGAGCCTCCGTTAGGAACTGCCCACACCTTGATTTTAGCCCAGTGAGACCTGTTTCAGATTTCTGACCTCCATAACTGTAACATCATACAGTTGTGTTTTTCTAAGCCACTAAGTTTGTGGTCCTTTGTTACAGCAGTAATGGGAAACAGATACACTTGCTTTTACTCAGATGATTACCTAAGGTTTTTGCAAGAAAAATAAAGAGGAGGGATTTTTTTCTTATCCCTTAGAAGTATAAAATATCCCCGTGGGAAGGTAAAACAAAGCATGATTAACATATAGGATACAAGACATAGATTTCCCTGAAATAAATAGAATTCTTAACCTGTTCATGTCCCATTTGCAGCCTGAGAGTATGGAGGGGGAGCCCTGTCCTGTCCACACACCAGCACCCCATGCGGGAGGGATGGACCTCACCCCTCCTGTATCCTGCGTGCCTCAGGCTCTGACTTGGTTCTACTCTGCCCAGCTATATACAGCCTTGCCCTCATTGCCTCTCCTGGTGAGTCTCCAAAGAACCCTGCCTCTCCTCAGGGAATCCTTCTGAGATGGTCAACAGATATCCTCTCCAGGAAGAACAGGTCAGCAGGCTTTGTGCTAGCCCAGGTGACCGAGGTCCCCCCAGCCATGGATGGGTTATTCAAGTGTTGGTTACATAGCATGTGACCCCCAAGACTTACGGGGCCAGCACTGCATCCTTCCAGATCCACTAGGTTTCCTGGAGGCACCCCAGATGATGAAGACTCCGAAGGGTCCTAAGTGACAGGGTAAAATGAATGAGAAGTCAACCACATCTTACCTCCTGCTGCAAACTCATCATGAAAGAAATAAAGCCATTTCCCCTTCTCAGAAAGCAGCCCAGTCTCTTCATCCTGGAGGATTGGGTTTCTCTCACCTCATTAAAACTTTGATTTTCAAGAATCTTGGCCAACAAGCTCAATTGTCCAAGGGGAGAAAGCAGCTGTACTAGTTTCTTGCTGCTATAACAAATCACCATGAATTTGAAGGCTTAAAACACCACAAATGTGTTTTTTTTGTTTTTTTGTTTTTTTTTTTACAGTTCTGGAGGTCAGAAGTCTGAAATAGGTCTCACTGGGCTAAAATCAAGGTGTCAGCAGGGCTGCATTCCTTTTGGAGCCTCCAGGAGAATGCTTCCTCACTTTTTCCTGCTTCTAGAGGTTGCCTATGTTCCTTGGCTTGTGGTGCCTTCCTAAAGCACATCACTGCAGGATCTCCTTCCAAGATCAGGTTGACTTCTCTTCTGTAGTCAAACCCTCCTCTACTCTCCTTTATGAGGACACTTGCGATCACACTTAGAGCTTGCCTAGACATTCTCCACCTCATGGTCCTCGACTTCATCACATCCAAAAAGTCCCTTTTGCTATAGGTCACATTTCCAGTTCCGAGATTAGAATGTGGGCATCTTAGGGGACCAATACTCATGCTATGAAAGGGTCGAAAAAGTGAGGAGTGGTGTGACCCTCACGAGGGGTTAGATCTCCCAAGCCCGAGTAGGGTAGATTTCTCCTCCCGCCCCCTCCCTACACAGCTCCCACTTGGCAACGCGGTTTCCGACGGGATAACAGAAAGGCTGATCCCTATGCCATGAAGCTGAAGACCCCTGTGTGTGAGCTTTGCTAGGAAGAACACGGCCGTCCACCTTCGAGGGCCACGGGGGCTGGGGCAGCAAGTGTGTGAAGCTCCATGGCATCACCAAGGACAGACGAGAAGCCAGAGGCCTTTCCCTACATTTTCTGGACAGACTCATGGTCCTCCAGGGACGCAGAGGGGCACCCCACAACCTGGCTGACAGTGAATTTCTTGCTACTCTTGTCAAGTGGAAGCTCAGGGCCACATTTAATTCGATTTAGAAAAAAATGTAGTAATAGAACGTGTTTTGCTCCTGAATGTGGAACAAACTCATACCCAACTGAAGGCACAGCACGGTTGGCTTCTAAAGCAAATATTCTGATGCGTCCACTTTCCCATCCTGTCTTGATTATCTGCCCCAAGAGGCCAGCTTTTTACAAAATGACTTTTCTTATTTCCAAGGCTTGCAGTCTCTTTCTTTTCTAGTTTACAGAGGGGAAAAAAAATCCAAAAAACATGCAGAGACAGTGTGTGGTTTGGCCATTTTCATCTCATTATCAAGTGGGGCAGATCAGAGTTCCTGGGCTCCAGTAGTAAGAACCCTTTGCCCTTCCCCAACTTTAATTTCCCTCCTGAGAAAGGGGGACGCAGTGTGCCTTCAGGTTCAAGTGTGAGCATGACACGCGTGGCTGGTTTCCAAGCTTGACCAGTTTTGGACTCTCTGACCGTATCCACTCAGTGACCAGGGATGAGAGCCGGAAATGCAGCAGAACAAGCAGTCTCCCCACCCCCAAGGGGAGCTGTTTCACCGAGAAGACAGTGGATGCAAATCAAACAGGAACCTGGACGGGCTTATTTATAACAATGAAAATGTTATTTAAAACCTGAAGCGACTGGCGGCCTCTCCATTTGAAAGGCAGTGGCATCATTCATTTCCATGGGAAAATGAATTCCCTCCTGCTCTGTCCACTTAGAGGGATGGCGGGGGGGGGGGCGAGCTAGGGAGACTGAAGCTTCAGCCTCAGCCGTCCGTTGTCACCCAGAGTGGATGGCCTTGTGCTTAGCAGGGCACACGGGTACCGCTGGCTGTGCAGAGGCCGGCCAGGAGCTGAGGAGGGGGCCACGCTGCTCTGGGAAATAACAGAGTCAGGAGGGAGGGGCAAACAAGTCCAGAAACGGAAAAGCACAGCCTTGGGAAAGAACTGGCTGGGTGTGGGAGCGGCCATGGACTTGACAAGAAGGAGATCAGAGGTGGCGGAGGAGTCCGTCTGATGAGAAATCCCCAGCACTGGAGGCCCAGACAACGCTCACGTGTGTTATTGCTACTTCTGTAGGTGCTGGTACTACTGAACACTTAGTAGGCACACAGGCTATGCCTGGAACGCTAGGTGCCTTACTTCATTCATTTCTCACGGTGGCCAGTATGAAATGGGTTAATATGCTTATTTTGGGGGTGACGGTGGAAGTGCAAAAGGGCTAAGTGACTTGCTCAAGATGAGCTCAGGGGCCCAGCCACCCAACCACATCCCTGCAGGCACGCTGTGCATGTAAACACACACACAACCTTTGGGGATGTTTTTATTGGGGGTTTGGGCAATAAAAGTTCACTGGGTTCCTGCCTAGGGTGGTGCAGCCCAGAGATGAGAAGGGCTCTAAGAGGCAGCTGGGAGGCAGCCAGATTAGCAGGAACCAGCTTGGAAGCAGAGGCCCGGGCGCTCTCCTGAGATCGGGGATTCACAGAGATCCTGGGAAAGGTCCATGGGACATAACCTACAGCTCAGGCTCCATGTATTTCCTTGATGGACTTTGGGATTTTGTATTTTGCTTAACTAGATAAAATTAAGTTACAAGAATATTTTCAGCTCTTATAAGATGTTTAACAAGATTATATAAATGGCATATTCCATTTTTGTGCATCCTGCTTCTTTTGTTCAACTTTTTTTTTTGCAGTTCATCCAAATTATTGTATGAAGTGTATATTCATTTTCCCTGTCATACAGTGTATCCCACTGAAGGACTATGCCAGAACTTATTTATCTATTTGATTATTAATGGACATTTGGGTTGCTTCCACTTTGGGGCTATTCTGAGGAATGATGCTCGGAGCCTTTTTCCTTGTTCACCCTGGTGCGTGTCTGCAAGGGTTTCTCTGCGGTGTACAGCTGGTAGCGGGATTGTGGGTCATAGGGAATGCATACCTTGAACCTCGTCATGACACCAAACTGTTCTCCATGGTGGCTGTCCCTTTCATTCCCACCAGCAGTGTAAGAAGTGCCTGTTTCTCTGTTTCCTCGTCAACAACTGGTATCATTAGAACTGTTCAAAATTCGCCAATCCACTGGGTATGTAATGATCTCATGGTGGCTTTGTGTTTTTTTTTTTAATTGAAGTACAGTCGATTACGATGTGTCAGGCTCTGGTGTACAGCACAATGTCGCAGTCATGCATATATTTGTTTTCATTTATACTTTGTGTTTTCTTGATGAAAGATAACTTTGGGTAGCTTTTCACACGTTTATCAACCCTTTAGACTTTCTCTTTTGTGAAGTACCTGCTTAAGTGTACTGTTTATTTTTAAAATTTGTTTTTCTTATTGCCAGGAATTCTTTGTTTGTATTTTGAATACTAGTCCTTTGTTAGTTACATGTATTTCAAATATTTCCCCCTCCTCTGGCTTTCATTTGTACTTTCTTTATGATGTCATTTGATGAAGAGAAATTCTTTCAATACAGTTGAATTTACCAGTTTTTTTTTTCTTATGGTCAATGCCCTTTTGTGTCTACTTTATGAAATCCTTCCCTAAAGTCATGACAATACAGTCATCCTTCAGTATCCTTGGGGGATTGGTTCCAGGACCCCTGGAAATACCAAAGTCCTTGGATGCTCATGTCCCTTATAGAAGATGGCATAGTATTTGCATATAACTGATGCACGTCTTCTTGTACACCTTAAACCATCTCTAGATCATTTATAATACCCGATACAATGCAAATGCTATGTAAACAGTAGCCAGTGCTTGGCACGTTCAAGTTTTGCTCTGGGTAACTTTCTAGAATATTTTTCCCCTGAATATTTTCACATCTGAGGTTGACTGCATCTATGGATGCAGAGCCCACAGATATGGAGGACCAAAGGTGATCCACTTCATTATCATTTAAAAGTTTCATCATCTCTAATATTTTAAACTCAGCACCACCTGAATCCCTTCTTTCAGAGGTTCCAGGCACCTGAGCTTTTCCAGGACTCTGAAACACCAACAGACTTGCTTCTTTTTTTCTCACTCACTGCCAACGAAGGTTTCAACTTTTTCTGATGTTACCAGTCACCTGCCATCTAACGGCTTTTCAGCTTCCAAATGGTGCTTTCATCTGCTTTCCCTGTTATCTTTGTCCGTGTGTCTGTGTATGCATGCGCCCATACACTTTTATTGTCACATCGGGGGGAAAGGCAATAA